>NW_023416317.1:39471041-40703541 GCF_014108235.1 Myotis myotis
AAGCAAATGTTTATAAAGTGTGATTACTATGTGTCAAGTACAAACATGCATAACTACTCTGCAAAATTTATTATTCGGTGTGTTCCTTTTGAATTTTGATCCTGACATTTTCCTTTGGTTTGGAACCTAAAGAATTTACAATTCTTCAAATTTAATTTATGTATATACTGGGCTTAGTGCAATTTTTTTCTGTACAATGAGTTTCTTCACCACGGAATTCTGTGTCCTTAGGTCATAAGAGTTCACTTTTGAGTTTTTTGTTTTGTTTTGTTTTGTTTTTTCAGGGAATTTTCTTTGGCAGCTGCTTGGCTTATCTTTTCAGAAATAGAATATATATGGGAATAAAATATAGATTTTAATATATATTGCTGGAATAAAATTCATGTGCCAAATCTTTGCCTCATCTATTCCTATCATCTATGCTCTTCTAACCTTTTATCTGATAGAGAGTATATCAGAAGGAAATATGTCCCCCCCTTCCTTATAAGCTACCTGATATTCTCCCTTGATGCTATGGCAGTATTTGAAATTTTAAATATTACCAGGATGTGTCTGGATATCTTTCATTAATGTAGATGCTGCATTAGCCATTTCTACTAGTACACACATAATCAAGTCTCCCATAGCTCAGGCTAGTTTCCTTCTGTTATACATTTGAATGTAATTTTCTTCCTTTTGCTCTGGTCTGCATTTTAGAAACCTCAGTTGTCTGTGTTGAATCACTATCCTCTGCTCCAAAGCTCTCCATTTGTCATCATTGTTAACTTTTTCTTTTTTTTTTTCCTACATCCTAAAGAGTATGTTCTCCCTTTTCTTTCCATCAGTTCTTCTGGTTTTTCCCTACTCATTCATCCTAGAGCAGTGGTTCTCAACCTTCCTTACGCCGTGACCCTTTAATACAGTTCCTCATGTTGTG
Organism: Myotis myotis; assembly: GCF_014108235.1. NCBI lineage: Eukaryota > Metazoa > Chordata > Mammalia > Chiroptera > Vespertilionidae > Myotis > Myotis myotis. The sequence goes on from NW_023416317.1 coordinate 39,471,958, forward strand.
GTGACCCCCAACCATAAAATTATTTTCGTTGCTACTTCATAACTGTAATGTTGCTACTGTTATGAATCGTCATGTAAATATCTGATATGCAAGGATGTATTTTCATTGTTACAAATTGAACATAATTAAGGCATAGTGATTAATCACAAAAACAATATGTAATTATATATGTGTTTTCCGATGGTCTCAGGCGACCCCTGTGAAAGGGTCGTTCGACCCCCAAAGGGATCGCGACCCACAGGTTGAGAACCATGTCCTAGAGGAAGACGCAGCTTTCTCTTGCTTAGTGTCTCCTCCATAAACCAAGGCTGGGTTCACCTGTTTCTCCTGATTTCCCTGGCATCCTCCTGTCAGATTACACCACAGAGAGCTGGTTGATGTCAACGTCTGTTACTGTTCGGCCTGAAGTCAATGGTATGCAGTGGGGCCAAGGTCACCCCCAGCAGAGAAATGTCTACACAGCTTCTTCCCAGCATTGGTGAAGCTGCAAATCCTCCAGCTTTCTGCTTCTGGCTTGTTTGTCAGGCCTGATGCCAGGTAACAGCTGTGCCTCTGCCCACCCCCGTCTTGGTCCTGCTGCCCGCCAAATCAGGGCACAAGCCTTACCACCCTGCTGGATGCATTCCCTGTGGCTGCTGTGTGAAACCAGCTGCCGCCCGGTGCTGCTCACTCCAGCTCCCTGGGCTGCCAGAGTGGAAATGAAACCCAATAGTGGTTCTGCGTGACCCCATGACCCACCCTGTGCATCTCCAGCCACTGCTCCACAGGTCAGAGGTGTTAAATTCTCCCAGGTCTGTCCTTGACTGCACCTGAGTGCAGCTCCCTCGTCATGTGCCCTTCCGCTCCGGGGAGTGACAGCACTCACAGACCCTGGAGGCTCCCTTTGCCACTAACTGATGCTGACGTGCAGCTACAAAACAAAACCCACCACCTGTGTTAAATCCTGTATCCAGTCTGTCGACATACCACGTAGCATGACCGAGAAACCTTAAGCTCAGAGCATTATTTTGCAATGGTTTTGGTTCTCTTCTTGGTGAACTTGAATATTGCCCCCTCAGAACACAAGACAAAGCTGGAAAGTTATCTCCTCTCTTCCTTTGCCAAAACAATCTTCCTTCTTTCTTCCTAGTCCTAAATTCAACTGAGGTGTCCTAGGGCAGAAATCCATAGCCCAGGCTGTTCTCGTTCACAGAGTCACGTTATCTTGCCTACACAAACACAGACAACACTTTGCAATAAAAATTCTCACGTTAGCACAGCCGGCATGGCTCAGTGGCTGAGCATCGACCTAGGGACCAGGAGGTGACAGCTCGATTCCCGGTCAGGGCCAGTGTGGGGCGTGCAGGAGGCAGCTAATCAATGATTCTCTCTCATCATTGATGTTTCTATCTCTCTTTCCCTCTCCCTTCCTCTCTGAAATCAATAAAAAATATATTTAAAAAAATATTTTCACTTTAGAGTTTGCAAAGTGCTTGCACATAGGCTAGTCCCTCACTCTTCCCAGGTCCGTGCAAGAGAGATAGGGTGATCCCCTCTGTTTCACAGATGGCACCCTTTGCCCTGCACACCCTCAAATAAGTTCCGTGACTTAAGACTCCCCAGACTCTGGCAATGTTTCCAGTCTGCCTCCCACACTCGCTTGCTCAGTCTTGCGGGTTCTCTGTGGCTGATCCGTCACTTCGCATCACTAGACTGGGAGTGGGCATTTCAGATGTCCCCTTGCTTCCTGCCCTGCCCTCCCCTGGCCTGCCACCTGGTTTCAGGGACACTCTGCTCCGTGCCCTCAGCTGTGAGCCAGCCCTGCTCACTCCCACACCAAGTCTGAAAACTCAGTGTGGGCCAAGCCCTGGACTCCCCGGTTACCGAGGAGAGGAAGACAAATATAGATGTGGAAACTAGGCCCCAGAGGAGGCAGAACATACACAGAATCCATGATCCTCCAGGCCAGGCAGCTCAAGTTGAAAATGCAACTGACTCATCTGCTAAGGGTGTGATCTTGAGCAAGCATATTGACCTTTTAAAGCCTCTCTTTCTCAACTCTAAAAAGGATGTAATGGTAACACATCTCCCTCCCAACGGCTTCCTGCAAATATTAAATGAGATGGGTATAAATTAGGCGCTAAGCAAAGTGCTTGGGACCTGCTAAGCGGTCTCAAGTATTAACTGTCATTGTTACTATTATTATTAATAAGGTCAAAGAATGAGTAGGTGGCAGAGCTAGGGATGATAGAATCTTCTATCTCTACATTTCATTTTGAATAGCACATAATTACAGTGAACTAGAGACCTGATGCACTGAATTTGTGCAAGGGCTTTGGCCCCGGCCCCCGCCCACCACCTCTGCCACGGTCCCCACCCTCTGTGGCTTTGTCCAGAAGGAAGGACGTCTGGAATGATGTCCTGTCTAATTAGAATATTATGCTTTTATTATTATAGATTAGTTTACGATAGTAGATAGAAATGGTCCCTCAATAGCTTTTGATGAAATGTGGAGAGGTTTGGTTACTTTAAGAGCTTCCTAGAGGTCAGACAAATATTATCTGCCCTAGATAAATATTACTTAGCAGTTTCTATTATTTTATTAGACTTCTCTGACAGGGAGCTCCAAAGGAAATATCACCACTGACAGGTGAGTTAAAACAATTGTCTTGGTCTTTGTTGTTGTAAGTGAATACACATTATTAAGTCAAATGGCTTTCTCTGTGGACTCATGCATGAGAGCACACTGCTTAAAAGCATTCTGGGTGGAATTTTTCTCTCTTGCAAGGTAAGCTCTTGAATCACTGCACATAATTATCTGTGAAATTAACATACACAGTTTTGCAGTAGTTTGCATGGAAGCTGAACATGGCCTAAAGAAGCAGTAGACTTTTGATGGCCCTCTGCCTACTACTGCAGGGTCTTCCCTGGAGTGCTAATATCTGTTAGAGAGCCTGGTCCAGAGTCAGGCTTGCAAAGCAGCCCACCATACATGTGTCAGGGTCCATCAGGTAACTAATTACCTGTGTTCCATTGGAACCCTGTTAGCACTTCCAGTTTTTCTTGCTAACATGTCTGTAGTAGGCTTTTGAATTTATTTGGTGAAAAAATCGGCCAAAGAGTTTACTGTGGGCCACAATCTGTGGATTTTGACAGATTATCTCTTGGATAGTTTGCAGCAAACGCTGCTACAGGAGAGGCAACGTGTTCTCGGCTCCGATAATGCGCTTATCTAACATTTTGCAAGCTTTTAAAACATGCTTCCAGATTTTCTGGCAAGGAGATAAACTCTGGGGAAGCTAGAGCTCTAAATGGATCCAGGTAATCTCCCTATAAAAAAACAAGCTTATCTATGGTTCCTCAGGGTGTACCAGCAGTGGTTGGCACTCTGTCGTCCCATGGTTCAAGTGGATGTGATTTTATTCTGCTCATGCTGACAATGACCCCCAAAAGACATAAAATCCACGGCAAATCAAACATTAGGCAAGCAAACCTAGTCTAGATGAGAGAATAACTACTCTGGACCAGGGACTGTGATAAACATTTCACACCCATGAGCTCATTTGACTCTCATAACAACCCTGTCTTGAGGGCTATTATCAAGCCCATTTGAAGATGAGGAAACAAAGAGTCAAAGGGGTTAAATAACTTGCTCAAGACCAAACTGCAAGCAAGACGACGACAAGGAGGACATAAGCCAGATTCTCTGATTCTAGAAATCCAGCTGTCAGCTAGCCAGGGCCCGGCCATACGTGCCCTGCTTTTTTCTGACTCTGGAATATGCCAAAACAAATCCCCCATTAGGGTCTCTGCCAACTGAGTGCTTCAGCTGTGAACACAAACGGCCGTTCCCACAAACGGCTTCTTGATGACATTCACAGCTCAGTGTGAATGTTCCCGACTTGGAGAGGACTTCTCCGCCATGCAGGATGCTCAGAATTGTCTCAGGCAATGGACAGGAGAGCTGCGGTGGTTAGCCATCGCCTCCCACACTCCACTGGCTGAGGGATGATCCTGGGGGATCTCTGGCCTGCTCTGTGCATAAGCACACGGCAGCTGTGGCCTGCACAGGAATGCTGAGTGCTGAAGGTCAGGCCTTCAAGATGAGCTGCTGGCTTAGGGGTTCACTGACAGTCTCAAGAAGTAGATCATTTCCTTCTCTATACTTGGCTTTGTGGAGCATCAGCTTTCCTCTAATCTAAGGGATATTTCCTCCATGGTCATAGGCCAGCTGCCAAGAACAACTGCACCTGCTTGCTATCTTGTTGTCATCTAGTAAGGCCATCTTTTCCTTTAAAAACAAAAAATTTCTCAGACATTCTCAGAAAACTCCCCTACACACCATGTGAGCTCCAATTGCACTTATGCGCATTTCTGAACCAATGCCTATTGACAAGAAAATCCTACGCCCTGATTGGCTGAGGCCCAGATCCTGAGACCAATCATTGGCAAGGGGATGGTGTTACCATGGTTGGGTGATAGGAATCAGAGCCAAGCACTGCAGCTGGGCCACTCAGCCTTCCCTGACACACATGGACATGGGAAGTGGTTTGTTTAGGAAAGAACAAGGCGGAAATGACGGCCATTTCCTATTCTTTGGCAATCTTATTCGCATGGGCAAACAACTACACCTTCTTACTACTCCCCGCATGCAGCTCAGTCAATATCACATATCCTGGTTTTATTTCTGTTTTAGCACTTATCACTATCTAATCTATGTTTACTTGTTTGATTGTTTATTCACTTAGTCTACTCTCTGCATTAGAAAATAAGCTCCAAGATAAGAAGGATCTTGCCTGTCTCACATATTGCTATAGCCCTCACATATAAAGTAATGCCTGGAATACAGTAGATGCTAAGTAAATGTTTTTTGATTGAATGCTAATAAACAAGTGAGCCAATGACTAATGGCTCTTACTACACAAAGCCAGGAGATGAAAGACATGTATACTGAGGTTACTGATGGGTGGACCCCTTAATCCCTGGCAGTCCTGGGTGAGATTGGAGACTGGGAGAGGGCTCAGGGGAAATGTCCCCTGGCTCCCAGCCTGGAGGTTGGACAAGGTGCTACCTGCAGTCTGATTGGGTATCTGGTGGGGAGCCGTTAGAGGTAGGATGGGGAAAATCAGGAGTGGCTCCTTCTTTGTTGCAAGAGGAGGTAGCTATTTAAGAGCCTGACAGGCAAGCCAAGGGAACAGTGCTAGAACCGTGGAAACTCATGCCCCAGTGTGGCACACAGAAGCTCCATGCACATACCCAGACCTAGCCATGTGTGTCCTCAGGTCACTTTGCCTCCTAAACATAGTAGAGTTCACCTAGGCCTAGAGAAGGTGCCAGAGAAATGCAAACAAACAGTGCAGCCCTGTTGGCAAGGACAAATTGACCACTATGGACACACTGGAGATCTAGCAGATTCATTACACCCAACACACTAACCATTTCAAACACATTGGCCACTCTGGACAGAATGATCGCATTCAAAATAGGGACCTGCTGGAATTGGTGAACTGGCAGATGCACTGACCACTATGGGCATACTTTACACAGCAGCCGCAGCTCCAACACTAGAGAGAGCAATAGAGGTGGAAACCTGGGCAGAAGTGGGGCTGGGGGAATTGTCAAGAAATGTAGTGTGCACACTATAACATGATTTGAGGTGTCAGATCTACCACTGCTACACTGACCACGTGTTGAGCCTGACTCAGTGCATACTTCCTGCTCACTGTTACTACTCTGGATACAATGCCTCACTTGTGTATTCTCCAAGAACAATGAGCCATTGCTAGCCGCTTGCACTCTACTCCCGCCCCAGCATTGTCTATATTATGCTCTAGATTTAGAGGTAGAAGAATTGGTGTCACTAAGGTCATGGGGAGCAGAGAGCTCTCTGCCTTAAAAAATTAGTACCTGTGCAGTAGAAGAAGAGACGCAGAAAGTACTGGCCAGTACAATGCCTGCATTCAAGGAGGCAGGCGAGTGGCTGATGCAGAGCTTTCCCTTCTGGGCTTTCTAATGAGCCTGAGTCTGTTTCTGTTGGCACAGCTAGGATGTGCCGTCTACTGCCTTTTCAAAGCCAATCCCTTTTCCTTGCAGTTTGCTAATATTTCTCCAGGATTATGGCTATAGATTGAATTAACAGCCTCAGCTTTTAATTTCCCCTTTGCTTCCCCGGGATTATGGAGGGCCACTGGAGAATCTGTTTGCCTTCCCAAACTGAGCTCTATGATGCCAGCACGCGCATTCTAAAATGTTCAGGTCTTGCCCTAACCGGTTTGGCTCAGTGGATAGAACGTTGGCCTGAGGACTGAAAGGTCCCAGGTTCGATTCCGGTCAAGGGCATGTACCTTGGTTGCGGGCGCATCCCCAGTAGGAGGTGTGCAGGAGGCAGCTGATCGATGTTTCTCTCTCATTGATGTTTCTAACTCTCTATCTCTCTCCCTTCCTCTCTGTAAAAAATCAATAAAACATATTTTAAAAAATAAATAAATAAAAATCAAGTGGATTTAAAATAAAATAAAATAAAATAAAACGTTCAGGTCTTTTAATTTTCACAGGTACATTCTCCCTACCAATCTTCCAAGAGAAGGTCCCTTGCCCTTTTCCTTTGGCTGTGCCCCATGTTGGATTTTCTTTCTTCTGGGCCTTTCTTTTCTGTTGTTGTTAATTGGGATATAACTGAGGTAAGTGTCCCCAGCTTAACAGTTGGGCTCAAGGAATTTAAACAGATGTATAACCACCATGTAGATGACAATATGGAATATTTCTATCACCGGAGAAGTCTTCTTTGTGTCCCCTCCCTGTTAATATCTCCTTCTTATAAGGTAACCATCACTTTAACTTCTAACACCATCAAACTTGGGTCTAAATGAACTTAAAAAAAAAAATTTAACGACAAAGTGCCTCAGACTTCAGAGCACTACAATCTGTTCCTTCTGACTTCCTGTCATTATAAGTGAAAAGAGAGGATCTAATGGTGACAAAAGAAAGGTGAGACAGAGAGGAAGCTCCAGGCTCTGGCTGCTCTAGTTATTTAGATCGTGGTTCTCAAGTTCGTTTTGCCCTTCAAGGAATTTAGCATACTTTGCTGTTCACAACTAAGGAAAAGGGTAGAGTGCTACTTGCATCTAGAGCAGTGATGGCAAACCTATTACATGCCGAGCTCAAAAGGTTCGCCATCACTGATAGAGGGTAGAGACCAGGATGCTGCTAAATATTCAATACACAGGACAGACCCCCACAACAAAGAATTATCTGGTCCCAGATATCAATAGTGCCAAGGTTGAGAAATCCTGAGTTCAAGGACGACTGCCTTAGAAAGGGGACATCTGTAATACTTTCCACAATAAGGATAAATTTAAAAAAAACTACAAAGGAGATAAGTTTAAAAGCTTATAAGATGAATAAATAAATAAAGGGTTGACTTTCTGTCTCTTCCTCTCATCTTTGAGACTATACAGTTCTAATGTATAATGTGGGCAGGTGTTATGCAATCCAATAATAAGACTTTCAACTTATCTCCATCAATTATAGTAAAAATTTCATGCAAAATTTGACTTGCTAGCTTCCTTTGGTTTCCTCCTTCATTACTGTTTGGGTCTTCTCTCTGCATTTTTTTCAAGGTACTGGAATGGAAGTTGGGAGGAGAGTCAGACACAAGTAGGCTGTTACCATAATTACCCTATGTATCATTTTTTATATTAAAAATGCAATGAACATCAACATTGTTATTTTAAATAAAATGTTTTCATGACTATGAAATAGGGATCAATTTTACCTGATGGAAACTCCAGAAGAGTAAATGAAACTGAAGAAATTGTTTTCTTGACTGTCAACCTTAGCTTTTTCTAAAGAAAGGCGGTTAGCAATGTCCTCTTTCAATGGTGTTATTGATCAGGTTCCTAAGGAAATTTGCTAGCTCTGCAATGTAGGTCAGACTCACAATTTATAAGTGGCCACTGATGCTTTCTCCCAGGAAAATAACAAATGCTGCAATCAAGAACACTGCATTCCAATTTCCCCTCCTGGATTTAAGAGTATCTCTTGGGCCTCATTTTCATTAAGATATAAATTGTACAAGTGTGTGAGAAACACAATTAGATCGGAGAGGCTCACAGGGCCAATGACATTTTGTATTATGTCCATTTAGTTTAATCAGACAATAAAAATTTTGTAGGAAAATATCCATATTCTCTCCCCACCCCATCCTCAATAACAAGTTCTTTGTAAAATACATCATTTTTGTCAGACAATATTAATAAGTCAGATTTTCCACTTAAGCAAACTTCTCAGGTAAGTGAAACCTGACCTTTTAAGCAAGAAAACTGTCATTTTTTTTTTTTAAAGCCTGGAATTTTCTCCTATCTCTACCAATAAAAGTTCTACTCATGTTTTAAAGCCCTTACTCTTCCTTCATGAATTTCCCTTATTGGCATAATGAAAAAGAACATCTTCTACCTAGAATTTCTGCTGTATTTTAATTGTGTTTCCACATGTCACATCTATATCGAGGGTCACTCCAAGAACATGTAAATAAAATAAATGAGTTTGCTCTCTCAGATAGATAAGCTACCAAACTAACACATGATGGACAGCAATAGAGATAGAGAAAGACACTTTAAAGAGGATTAACTGAGTCAGTGTATTTAAAGCACTTGGAACTGTGCCTGGCACATCTTAAGTCCTAAATAAACATTACTGACTGTAATTATTGATTTTATTATTAGAATTAAATAACATGGATTGCTTCTGGAGACTAATACTTGATTGTAGTGGAATATAATGTACCTGTCAGGTGGAGGATTGACCATCCTTGAAAGCCCAGAAAAGAGAGAATGCCACAGGCAAATACTTGACATGCCAGCTGGGTCAAAAGAGACAATGTCTTTGCCCAAGAGACATCTGTCTGACCAAGGGCAGGTATATCCCATATTATGGAGGTGGTGATTTCTGTGATAACTCCACTCTTTCTCATTCCGTCCTTATTGATCGAGATTATAAACTGGTTTTCCCAATTGAGAGGCTTCACAGAGACTACATGTCAAATAGACTGCCATGTGGGTATTTTTTTCTAAACACTAGGTCAGTTGGCATTCAAAGGGTACTTTGGCTTTCTGTGTGGGGTAGCCATGAACAGAAGGTGACAGCTGAAGAGCATGTCTGGACCCTTTGGTACTTCTAATCTTCCTGTGTATTAATAAGTTGGTTTTGTACTTCAGGTTCTGTGAATTTGGTTCTTGAGAATCTATTCCTGAAAAATGAATCCACTATGAGGGCCCACAAATTGGGTTTCTGAGCCTGTACTTTTGGCTGGGAAGAATTCACTAAGGCATCCTGGAGACAGGATAACACCTATCTCAACTAAGGAGCACCACAAGCTGTTACTTCTACAAGTTTAACTAGCTTGAAGGCATTCTTTGTATTGCCTTCTACCCTTCATCACATTCGATAGGAATTCCATGAGAGCAGTAAGCATTCATTTTTAGCATCTTCCATGGTGTCTAAAATATGAAGTGTTGATTAGAGGGTAGAAATAAATTTTTTATAAATTCTTAGTGAACATGCCAATTGGAAAAGTATTTTTAGAAAATTAGACAGTTTTAACAAAAATTTTATATGTGCACACCCTTTGACCAATTCCTCCTCTCAAAATCCACTTTAGAGAAAAACTTGAAAGAATGCACAAGGAGAGATGTATATAGATGTATATACACCATAGAAAATTACAACAATCTACAGGTCCATTAATAGAATGGATAATCCATAATATACCCATTCTATTGAATACTAATCAGCAATTTCAAAGAATGAGGGAATTTTAATGTTCTAGTATGGAAAGAGATCTAAGCCATAATGTTGGGAGGGGAAAATAAAAAGTTAAAACACAGACAAATATGGATTGCATATACCACTTAGTCACCATTTTTACTGATGGACCCAGGTTGTCTCCAGTTCTACCAATTAAAATAAGATAGACGCCCTAGCCGGTTTGGCTCAGTGGATAGAGCGTCAGCCTGCAGACTGAAGGGTCCCAGGTTCGATTCTAGTCAAGGGTATATGCCCAGGTTGCTGGCTCAATCCCCAGTAGGGGGCGTGCAGGAGGCCACCAATCAATGATTCTCTCTTATTATTGATGTTTCTATCTCCCTCTCCCTCTCCCCTCCTCTCTGAAATCAATAAAAATATATTTTTAAAAATAAAATAAGATAGAGCAACAGACACCCTCAAACACTGGTGGCGGGAATATGAAGAGGTTTAACCACTTTGAGAAATGGTTTGCCCTTATTCAAAGTTGACCACAGCACTCCTCATGCTCCAGCAATTTGCTCCAGCCACATACCCAAAATAAACATATGCACTTGCTTACCAAAATAAAGGCCCAGGAACATTCCTAGAGCAACATTCCTATTGTATTTTTTATTTTAATAAACATGGCAATTACTAAATTTCTCATATGGGTTTGGGATAAATGGGATAAATATAGTGGATATATTTAGAGAAACACTGCTTGAAAGGCTCTGAAGCAAAGTGCTTTACATCCTATGTGACTTAGCTAAATAAAATCATGACTAGAAATGAACCTAAATATCATACTTCAACCTCCTGGAAATAATGCCACGTGCAGGATTGTCATCTATCAACCTTGCTATTATGCTGCTTTGTTCAAAGAGCTGCATACACACCAACTAGCTCACAGTCTGCACAGCACATGGACCTATAATTTGATTTTTATTACAAGCCTGAATATTAAGGTGAGTTTTCCATTTAAAATTAGCTTCACTAATGATTTGTCATCTTAAATTACTGTTAACCAAACCTGAAATCCAATTCATTAACTTTAAAAATATAAGACCACAGCTAAATGAATTTAAAAATGTCAGCAGCTAAAATAACAAAGAAGAAAAATATTCATTCTGTGATTTTTCAAGCCTCCTGTTCCACCGAAGAATAGTTTAAAGACAGAAATAGCTCCATATGTTACAGTCTAAAACAATAATTTAGAGAACATCTTCATTTCAAAGACATTTTTAATCAAATCACAAATTAAGCACCAAGAAAATAATCTGTGAGGACAGAGATAGTATTTCTCAATATATGAAACATGATAAAATGCAAAGACATTCCTTATTAAGTAAGTTAAAATTTCAAGTATAGAACTAAAGCTAGGTTTACACCTAGCTTTTCATGTTTAATAGCAAAATGATCAAGATTATTAGGGGATGATAATTTATCAAGATGAGGTCATGATGTAGGTCACTCTGGAATGATTTCAAGACTTTGAAAGTTAATGTTAAACATAGATTTATCAAAAGACCCAGTGATTCCACTTCTCCCAAAAGGAATCTCCACCCAACAAAAATGAAATGCCCCTACAAAGACTTGAACAAGAATGTCTAAAGCAGTGTTACTTATAACAGCCCAAAGTGGAATTCACCCATACGTCCATCAACTGGTGAATAATGAACAAAATGCAGTATATATCCATACAATGGAATACTATTCAGCAACAAAAGGCAATGAGGTATGATGCATACTCAAAGTGTGAATGAAGACCTCAAAAACATGATGCTAAGTGACAGAAACCAGTCATGAAAGATCACCTTCTGTATGATTCCATTTATATGAAATGCCCAGAAAAGGCACGTTCAGAGAGACAGGACGTAGATGTCTGACTGCCTAGAGCTGAAGAAGACTCTAAATGGGCATGAAGCTTCTTATTGGGGTGATGGAAATGTTCCAAAACGAGAATGCAGTGATGGCTGCACAACCCTGTACATATACTAAAAATCATTGAATTACCCAAACTGGGTGAAGTCTGTCCCTCAATAAAGCTGTTTTTAAAATATGATTGCATTTTGGAAATGAGCGGGGATATTATGGACTGGCTGTAGCTTGACATCAGTGAGTGTGATGCCTCTACATTTATCTTCTCAGAAGTTCTAATGTGGCATCATCTGCATTTTCAGAAGTTAAAGCTCACTGTGGGAAAAGTAATATAATAAAAATGTAAAGATATTCCATTAGCTACTATAACAAGGAATCCAAGAGTTTCAAAAAGGCATTTATAAACTAATACACTTTTAAAAAAATATATCCAGGGGAAGCAGAATTGTTCTGAGGATTTTTTTTTTTTAATTTACCGTCTTCTTCACCCTGACACAGTTCTTTCTCCATTCAGAATCCAGAGCAATTTTTTAAAACTTAAATCAGTTCACATCACTGCACTATTAAAGTCTGCAGCAATAAGAACAATCTTTACCTCACTCTGTACCTCAACTGGTAGCCCTTCTACATTCCCGTCTTCACCTCTCTGAACTCACTCCGTTCATCTATTTCTCGTTCCTAAATAAACACCAGCCACAAACTTGCTGTCCTTCCAAAAATTCTACGTTTGTTTCCACCTCAGGGCTTTGCACTGGCTATGCCTTGAAAGGCAGCGAAGCATAATTGTTAAGTGTGCAGGCTCTGCCCCATATGACCCGGTTTTCTGACTGTGTTTAGATACTGGTTCTGTGACTTTGGGTGACTTCCTTAATTTCCCTGGGCCTCATTTTCTCATTTGTAGAATGGGGCTAATACCTGTATCTACACCATAGGGTTGCTAGAGGAGTAAATGAAATAATGTTTGAAAAGTGCTTAGAAGAGCTTTTCTATCAACTCTTATTTTTAAGAATCAGCTTGAAACAGTCTGACCCTAGTTCTTTGCAAAGGAGGCCTCTTATCATTCAGAACTCAGTTCAAATGTCCTCATCTCAGCCCCTCATTATTTAGTCCCCAGCCCTATTTATTTGATACATATTTACTAAATGCTTGCTTTGTGCCAGGCACCCTTTGGGGTGCTGGGCATATACCACAAAGAGACCCAGCCCTTGTAGAGTTTGCTTTCTAGTGGGAGGAGACGGATGATAACTAACCATGCAAACCTAGGGTGTCAGCACTAACATGGGCTGCAGAAGAAAGAAAACACAGAGCAGCTAGGGAGATGGACAGGCAGGAGTACAGGTGGGGAGGAGTGGTTCGCATCATTATGGGGTGGTCAGGGAGGCTGAGAGGTGGCATATAAGCAAAGAGTTGAAGGAGACGAAGGAATTAGCCACAGGTCGTGTGCAGGCAGCACACTCCATGCAGCAGCAGCAGCCTCGCAGAGGCTCCCGGGCCAGAGAGTGCCTGGCCTGTCTGAGGACATCCCAGGACCCGTGGTTACAGCGGAGGGGTGAGGACAGAGTGGTGCAGCTGTGGGGAGAAAGGGATGAAGGGCAGGGGGGTTATGTGGAGACTGCAGGGCCATTTAATGGCTTTGCCTTCTTATCTCAGTGACATGGGAGTGCGGCAGATCGATTTTAAGACAGATAGATGATAGGATAGATATATAGGTGGTAGATAGGGCCATTTGCAAAACGTATCAGATATTAGAATGAATTATCACAAAAATGCTCGGATAACGTAAAGAGCTTGGATATGTGAGCACAGACAGAGCTCTCATGTTAATTCGTGGTGAATGACCATGTTTTTAAACAAATTCCGTTAATAATCAGTCATTTATAGTTAAATTTTGTCTGCCCAACTACAAATACAGATGTCAACAACAACAAATGTCACAAGTGTCATAAAAGAGTCTTGCTGCTGCTTCTCTCCTGTCCCCATCAATGCCATGTCCTTCACTTGTTTCCTTTTCTGGGCCTCATGTATTATGGTAAAAGCAGCTTGAAGTAGAAGAAACCTCAATTTTCACCTGGTTTCTTGTATTTGGCATGTGTGGTCTTGGGCAAATCTCTTATCCTCCCTGAGTTGCAGTTAACCCCTCTTTAAGAGGGAAATACACCTACTTACAGAGTGGTTGGGAGAATTAACGAAGAAAATATGTATGCAGTAAGTGGAGCTAGTGGGTTCTCAATAGCTGTGAGTCCCCTCCCTTTACTTTCTCCATTTACTGCCCATTTCTTGACCTCTCCTTATTGCCAACTCTTCGAAATCCTTATTTTCTGAGAAAACACAATGATTCAAAAAAAATAGTTGCACGTACAAGGGCACTAATTTTCTTGGCAAACTCCCGCTTTAAGGATTAAGCATCACTAAGAGCTCTTTTTATTTGGGGGGGGGGGGGGAGGCAGAGGAAGGAACAGGATGGGGAAAGGGAGTGGGGGAGGACAGAGACTACTATTTTTGTCACCACTAAGAGTCCAGTGCTGTATGGAGGACAGACTCTCTCAATTACAACAGTTGTTGGAGATCCAGTTTTACTGAACCAACCAAGAGTACATTTCTCTGGAAGAACTCCAAACTCTGAAGAAAGCTAAGAGAAATTCTATTCTCGAAGCACTATTTCTTCTCCCTGTCATTTTTATATGCTGCCGACTGCCATTATGCAATGACTTTAGTAGAAGAAGGCTTTTCAGAATGGGCATATTTTCTCGCCTATCCCCAAGAATGCATCTTATGCTTCAAATGGCCTACTTTCAAGCTGTTCTATCAGTCAAACTAACACATGGTCTCAGACTTAGCAATTTAGGGGAGGGGTTGAAGGGAGGATGAAAGGGCTCGATTTGCCACTATGATGTAGTAGAAAGAACAGCCTTAAATTTTAATATTTACTGGGTTCCATTGATGTAACATGATGAGTTTATTATTGTTATTTATAAATGAATTCGTAAATATTTCAACATTTTCTCTTATAGCTTCACATCCTGGTTGTCCTCACGTCTGCTCATCCAAGTTGCCACAGACTCCAAGCATTTTATATTCAGGTGGTCCAGCCCCTGTTTCCAGTTAATTTTCACAAGCCTTGTCAGGCAGCCAGCCCACTGTGGTCACTCCCATCACTCAAGCAAACACCAATAACATGTGTGCTCCATAAACAGCAATAAGTGAGAAATGAAAACCTATCTGTCTTACATCTAATTCACAGTGCAGCAAGCTGAGGGATCTTTACTCTGCTGGTCTCATAAGATAATAACCCCTCTAGTTTGGAGCTACATGAATTCTTCCTATTTGTCTTAGTGTCTGAGTTGTTCGTTCTTTACCATTTTGGAGCCAGCCCATATCCCATTCCTCTTAGTTCTAATCCAAGTGAATGGCATGGATTCTACAGAGTCAAGCAGGTAAGCCTAATTTGTAAATGTGCACAAATTTCAGTACAACTGTGCTTCATTATAGTTGGCCTTTATTTTCCATGTTCTGAGTCTGGTTGGCACATCTGCCTCCATTTTCAGAGCTACCGGTGTTTCCCATCACCTCCCATGCTCTGGTGTTTAGCCAGAGTCCATTTCTGATGTAATCTAACCTTCAAGACAATGTGACACAGTCTCATAATGTAAGATAATGTCAATAAAAATATCTGAAGAATTTGAGATAATGTGAGTACTAATGAAGTGCATGCTTGAAAGAAAAATGTTAATAAAATACGTTTGCAGGGGGAAAAAGCAATTTGCAAAACAGTATGTACAGTATGGTCCCATTTTTCAAAAGAAAAAATATGCATACATTTACATGTCAAAAAAGACTAGAAGAATATGTACCAAAATGTTAATAGGGTGATCTTCATGAGAAAGACCTGCTTGTGGTTCTTATTTAATTCTTTTAGCATCTCCACACTTATTATATTTTCTACAATGAATGCATATTTCTTTTACCATATGAAAAAAATGATAAATGTTATTTTAAGAAATGCACACTCAAGGACGAACTTTCAGAATAATTAGGGGTGAGTTACTGATTGAAAAATGCGTGGGCAATTAATGAAATGTTATTTCAAAGACCCACCTATGTAACGGCTCTTGAATCTTAATGATACCACTGGCATATATTGCCTATTGTTACCGAACCCTCAAAAACTAAACATGTACAAATAGGTCAAGTTGCTAATCATGACTCACAAAGATGAATCATGGCATAGAATGCACACTCCTTAAAGTCTGTAGTTAAACACACTGTCATTCTGCATATAAAATTATCCTCGCTATTTTGACATGACATAATCAAAGTGCTGAAAGAAAAAACTTCCCAACCAAGTATATGTAGAACCTAAAAATTATCAAAATAAGTGAATAAACAAAATGAAATTCATAGATACAGAAAACAGAGGGGTAGTTGCCAGAGGAGGAGAGTTGGGGAGGGGGAGGAGCTGAAATGGGTGAAAGAGATAAAAAAAATACAACCTTCCAGTTGGAAAATAAATAAGTCATAGTGGGATAACGTACAGTATGGTGACTATAGTCAATAATATAACTGTATTGCAAATATGAAAGTTGCTAATAAAGTAAATCTTAGAAGTTCTCATCACAAGAAAAAAAATTTGGTAACTTTGTATAGTGACAGATGGTGGCTACAGTTATTGTGGTGATCACTTTGCAATGTACACACATTTTGAATCATGATGTTGTATGCCAATTATATTTCAATTTAAAAAATTAGGCCATTGACAACTTTCCATTACAACTATTCACAGAAATATGCATGATAAATGTCTTCACTATATTTAAACTTGCAAAACTTCCTATTCTACTTATAACAGCTAAACTACTCCTAAATTGACATTAAATTGACATTAAAAGAATAAACTGTTTAAAAATTAAATAACAGCCATACTCAGAGAGAGTAAAGATGACACCTATAATATATAGTGTTTTCTATTCTGCTCAAATAAAAACCAGGATTAATTTCCTTTCCATATTTCATGTTTTTCAAAGAACATTTAATGCGGTTAATTAAAGGATCGTGGAGAGGGAAAATTACATTAGTGCACATGAAATAGTTGTAAAAAAAAGTCTGTTTTGCTCTTCTTTCAAATAAAATTAATAGTGGAACCTACAACTTTATTTGTACATATCCAATTATATAATAGTCCAGCTACGGCTATTGTCAACTCTGTACATGGAGTCTTGGCATTAGAAACCATCTCTCACCCCTAGGTGGTTTGGCTCAGTGGGTAGAGCATTGGCCTGTGGACTGAAGGGTCTCAGGTTCGATTCTGGTCAGAGGCACATGCCTGGGTTGCAGGCTCAATCCCCAGTAGGGGGTATGCAGGAGGCAGCCAATCAATGATTCTTTCTCATCATTGATGTTTCTATCTCTCTCTCCCTCTCCCTTCCTCTCTGAAATCAATAAAAATATATTTTTTAAAAAAAGAAACCATCACTCAGTGCTACAAATCACTACATGTAATAACTAAACTATGCTAAGCACAACACAGCATGCAAGAATAAACAAAACATTCTACCTGCCATCAGGGTGTATATTAAATGGAATGACTACTAAAGTATGTGCACCAAAAATGATTCCGTATATAAAAGAGGTGCCAAGAAATTACAATGAAAATAAAGTGTTTATTTCAGATGAGAAAATTCAATAAAATCATAATGAAATTATGTGTCTGCACCTCTGCTAAGAGTTTGGGTAGGGTTTTAAAAGGTAGCGAGGAGAGCAGGCCAATGTGAACAGAATATGAAGATAAAAAAGGAAAAGTTAGGTTGACGAAAGCCTCGGGCTACGAAAGGGGCAGACTTCGGGATACTATATGCAAACATAGACATTGTAAGCTCACGCTATAGGCCTAAGAAGCCTAGAAGATTCTCATTTATCTTTGAAACCTTTAATCAAGGGGAACGTGCTCTGAGTTGTCTTCAAAGAAGTCACTGCCCAGGGGACCAAGATAAATGATTTAGAGAGATGACACTGGCAAGAGGACTCCTACAACTGGAGAACCTGAACTAAGGCAGTGACCAAACATATAATAATATAAGCCCCTTAACCTTCCCCTATCTCAATTTGCCAAATACACTATGCATGCTCTGTCCTACAGCTATATCCTCAATGGAAACATTAGTAATAATAAAAAGAAAAAAAAATTGAGCAGACAACTCACCAAAGAAGATAGGCACATGGCAAATGCGCATATAAAAAGATGCTTCACATTATTTGTCATCAGGGAAATGCGAATAATTACATGAGGGAAACTTAAATGCATGCTCCTAAGTGGGAAAAAGTCAGTCTAAAGGTCTCCGACTGTATGTTTCCAATTATATGACATTCTGGAAAAAGCAAAACTATGTAGACAAAAAGAAGATCAGGGATTGCCAGGGGTTGGGGTAAGAAGATAGGAATAGGCCGGACACTGAGAATTTGGGGGGCAGTGAAACTATATAATACTACAGTGATGGATACCTGTTATTTATACATTTGTCCAAACTCAAAATGTACAATACCAAGAGTGAACCCTCTTGTAAACTATGGACTTTGGGCAATAATGTGGTGTCAATGTAGGTTAACTGGTAACAAATTGGTAACTAGTAGGGGATTTTGATAATGGAGGAGGCTACGCATGTGTGGGGGTAGGGGAGATCTGGGAAATCTCTATGCTTTCCCCTCAATTTTGCTGCAAACTTGACACAGCTCTAAAACATAAAGTTTATTTTTTTAAGTCCATCAATTAAATTCAAGAATTCAAAACAATGCACTGTAGAAAACTTAACAAACTGCATAGAAATTTAGTTTGGGGTATCTATAAAGACGTTGTAACACTATTAACTTTCTACAATGCTAAGCTCATTTTGAAAGTGAATTAGAGGTATTCTTTAGTTTTATGGTTTACTTACTTCGTTTTTTAAATATTTATTCCTAAAAGTATTACATATGCCTCTTCCCCCCACTGACCCTTCTAACCTACGCCTGCCCCCTGCCCCAGGCCTTCACCCCCTATTGTCTGTGTCCATGAGTTATGCATATATGCAAAGAAGTTTTTTGGTTGATTTTAAGTCCTTTTTTCCTTTGATATGTTTTTATTTATTTATTTTTTTAGAAAGAGAGGAAGGGAACGAAACATCAATGAGAGAGAGAAACATTGATCAGTTGCTCTCATAAGCACTCCAACCAGGAACCGAACCCACAACCTGGGCATGTGCCCTGACTGGGAAAGAACCAGTGACCTTTCAATGCATGGAACAATGCAGTATCTTTTGTTATATATCTTTTACTTAAGTTTTCTAGAGTTAATGTTAGTATTCACCTTATTGCAGTAAAAATTGTTCACTTTTCATGAGAGCTTTGAAAAATTTAGGGCTATTAATCTGTATACATTGTTGTTTTGTTTTTTTAAGCAATGGTATTGTTCTGTTGAAATGTATACATGTGGAGTTTTTATTTTTATAGATAATTAATTTGAAAATATAAATTTCTTCCCTCAGAAGGTTATTGTGGAATACCACTAATGTTTAGTAAGATTTAAAGCATAAATATTAAGGTACTGTGTGGTCTTAGAAGTGGAAGCCCATTATATATTCATGAATTAACAATTACACTGTATAACACATAATTGCACATTAATGTCAAATTACTAGTTCAGTTCCTATGAGTACAGATATTAGGGGAAAAATGAAATGCTTACAAAGAGGCTTATAATAAATTTGAGTTTAAATTTGCTAGTGATTTTTTCAAAACTCATGGAAAAATGCTGTCTCCCCCTCACCATACCTTTTCACAACAAAAATAAGAATTCCACAGAAGCAATGACAATTTATTTTAATATTAGAATTGTACAAGATGTGCAAAGAAATTATACTGAGACATTAAAAGACTAAAAAGTAAATATATACTAACCATTTTTCTGGATTGGGAGACCCAAAATTCAAAAGGTATCCATTCTCTACAAAATAATATCTGAATATAGTGCAATGCCAAAGTCTAACACACTTTTGGACCAGAGAGACCTTGGAAAAGATGACTACTTTGTTTAGAAGAATAAACATGAAAATTGAATATCCAGAAATTTTCAGAAAAAAGGAGAGTAATGAGGTAAAACTTATTCTACTCTATTTTAAAGTATATTTTAAAGTTACAAAAATAAAAAAGGCTTGAGAAGGGAGCCAGAATAGACATATAAATCAACGAAACAGAACAAATAAGAGGTTAATGATGATAAAGGGAAATCATCAAATCAATCAGTGGGAAGATGGTACATATTCAGTAAGTGTTCTTGGGAAAACTGGATAAAAATCTGTGGTTAAAGAAGAAATAAAAATTCTATCCATAATTTATACTTTCAATCAGAATAAACTTTAGATGAAGTTAAGATTCAAAAATTAAAAATAATTGCAGCCCTAGCCGGTTTGGCTCAGTGGATAGAGCACCGGTCTGCAGACCTAAGAGAACCGGGTTCGATTCCAGTCGAGGGCACCTACCACGGTTGCAGGCTCCTCCCTAGCCCGGGCCCTGGTCGGGGAGCATATAAGGAGACAACCAATTGATGTGTTTCTCTCACATAGATATTTCTCTCTGTCTTTCCCTCTCTCTTCTACTCTCTCTAAAATTCGATGGAAAATATCCTCAGGTGAGGGTTTTAAAAAATGTAATTGTAAACAGAAAAGAAGGAAATTGGGGTAGATGTTTGCAAAGTCAAGGTGAGGGAGAACATTATAAACATGACATAAGGAAAAAGCCAATAAATATGACTGCATAAAGCTGTTTAACACTGAACTACAAAAATGCTGAAGGCCTGGTTAAATGATAAATTAGGGGGAGGGGTAAAATTGTCATATATGACGCAAAAGGTTAGCATACAAAATGAGATACTGGCCCTAGGTGGCTTGGCTCAGAGGATAGATCGTCAGCCTATGGAGTGAAGGGTCCCGGGTTGCATACCAGTCAAGGGCATATGCCCGGGTTGCGGGTTCGATACCCAGTGGGGGTGTGCAGGAGGCAGCCAATCAATGACTCTCTCTCATCATGGATGTTTTTCTCTCTCTCTCTCCCTCTCCCTTGTTCTCTGAAATCAATAAAAATATTTTAAAATGAGATACCATTTTTTACATCTATCAGCCAGCATCCTAGAAGAATACAAGCCACACTCAGGCAGGGTGACTGGGAGAGTTTAATGTGAGGTGGCTTTTTAAAAGGTGGACAGTGCTAAGGGAAACCAATCAGCAGTGGTGAAGTGCCCAAGGCTAGCAACAACCCAGGAGAGGGCCACTTCCCATCCTAGGTCAGAAGCAAGTGAGTAGCAGTTCCTGGAACACTGAAGGAGTAGAGACTACCAGACAGCGGCTGTGGCCTTTGGTAGAAGGATGCAGCTCACCCACCATGGACCTGTCAGAGAGGGAGTGGAAGAATAAATGCATTGTCCTCACTCTGCTCCTGTCTGCTCATCTGCCAATGGTTCCATTGGCTGCCCCGTGAGGAAGCCAGAGGGCAAGGAGCCTGCTGATGCACCAAAGACAGGGTGGAGAAGGGTGGAGAGTGCGTCTGGAGGTGGAAATGGAATACTTGTCATTGGCAAATATTAAAGAAATGATTAATACTGGTGCTGTAGAGGGTGTGGAGAACTGGAGATTCAAAAATACATGTTTGTGGTTGTATAAAAAATCTCTACCCTTTTGAAGGTCAACCTGACAATATGAAATGTGCATATCCTGTAACTTCAAAATCCTACTTTAAAGTATCTACCCCTCAGAAATAGTCAAAGTACTGTGTGTGTGTGTGTGTGTGTGTGCGTGTGTGCAGTTGCATAGAAAAATATATAAACACACATATATATATTCAAATATTCTTTAGAGTGTTGTTTATTATAATGAAGATTTTATAGAAAACTAAATATCCATTGATAGATGATTGGTTAAATACATTATTATATTTATAAAATGGAATAGTATGCTAACATTAAAATTGATTAGTTAGGCCTTGGCCAGGCGGGTCAGTTGGTTGGAGTATTGTCCTGTGCAGCAAAAAAAGGTTTCAGGTTTGATCCCTGGTTAGGGCAAATGGGAGAAGCAACCAATCGATGACTCTCTCACACATCGATGTTTTCTCTCTCTCTCTCTCTCTCTCTCTCTCTCTCTCTCTCTCTCATCCTCTCCCTTCTCTTCCTCTCTCTTGCCCTTCCTCTTGCTCTAAAATTAATACAAATATATGCTTGGGTAAGGATTTTAAAAAATTTGATAACTTAGGCTTATATTTCTTTTTAAATTTTTTTTAAATTTTGGCCCTATGAAGGTATAATTTACAAATAACTGGCTTATATTTCTTAATTAGAAAAGGTGGTCATAAACGATGAAGGGACAAAGTTCATACAAAGAATAATGAACATGTATGTATGGATAACAAATCAAAAGGGATAAACACCAAGAAGAAAGTGGTAAAATTATGGTGATTTTTGTTTATTATTTTTATTTCTGTTTTTGTGTGTTTTCCTATTCTTCAATGAACATAAATGATTGTTTAGTAGTTGAATTTTGAATTTTGTTTTTTCAAAGGAAAACAAAGAGAAATTTGAATGTAAAACTCTATCATGAGATCATTTTGGCTCTTTCCAATTTGGATTCTTACTGGTTTCAAAAGAAATATGTGTGCCCTTTATTGCCCAAAAAGCTAGATAGAGCTCTGCAAGATGGTAAATGAAGGCCTCTGTAATAAAAAGCCTAGGAAATGGAGAGCTATAAATATTTATGAGAAAATTGTATTTGGTGAGGGAAGGAGATGTTTTTAATGATAGAAAAAGGTACATTATAGAGTTGCTTCAGCCACACAAGTGACAGGATCACCAGTCATCAAACTCATCTTTTTCTCCTGCTTCTGAAATATAGTGTAAGCTTTACAGCATGACGACCATTATAAATTAAAGAACTAATTTTACATTAATACCAGAAGAAGACTAACAAAATTTAAGTGTCAAGCAGCATACTGCACATAGTATTACTTACATTTTACAGATAAACAGAAGGTTTTAACATTTATTTTTATTTTAAAAAATATATTTTTATTGGTTTCAGAGAAGGGAGAGGGATAGAGAGATAGAAATATCAATGATGAGAGAGAATCATTGATCAGCTGCCTCTTGCATGCCCCACACTGGGGATCAAGCCTGCAACCTGGGCATTTGCCCTGACCAGGAATCAAACGGTGACTTCTTGGTTCATAGGTTGATCCTCAACTTTAATCCACACTGCCTGAGCTGAAGGTTGTTGTTTTTAAATCCCTCCATATCAGCCAGATTAACTAGTTGTTCTTGGTTATTAGTGGAAAGCAATTCATTCATAGAAATAATTATAAAATCCTATTTAATAAAAGCCTAATAAACTAAGTGTCCAGTCATCCGGTTGTCTGTTCATCCAATCAAAGTGTAATATGCTAATGATATGATAAGGCCGTTCAACCGCTCACTATGACATGCACTGACCACCATGGGGCAGACAGTAGACCAGCCGACCAATAGCAATGACATGCACTGACCACCAGGGGGCAGATGCTCCAACCGGTAGGTTAGCTTGCTCCTGGGGTCTGACTGATCGGAACTGAGTGAGATGGGCCAGACACACCCTAGAGCCCTCCTATGGACCCTCCCTGGCTGGCCAACCTCCTGCGTCCCTCCCCGGCCCTGATCGTGCACCAGTGGGGTCCCTCAGCCTGGCCTGTGCCTTCTCGCAATCCAGAACCCCTCGGGGGATGTCAGAGAGCCGGTATTGCCCTATCCCTCAGACCAGGCTGAGGGACTCCACTGGTCCATGAATTCATGCACCAGGCCCCTCGTTGGTCCATAAAATAAAATTATGCCTTATTCTGGGAGCTACATTTTTTAAAAATGCAATTTTTGGCTTCAAGTTATAAACAACAAATTGATCAAATACATTTCTCTCTTCTTCCTCCTAAGAACAAGGTATAGTATAATGTGTACATGGAGGCAGATATGAAAACAAGGACACAAATTTGCCAGACTTCTTGACAGAACCCCAGAGGGGCCTAGAATTGGAAATTAAGTTACAACAGGAAATGAGGGTAAGATGTAAAACTGAAAGCAGGAAGATGAATTGGAGGTCAGTATGGTAGTCATCTTCCAACTTGACCTCTGATGATTCTTGCCTCCTGGAATTCATTTGTGTAGTCACCTCCCATACTAAGTAAAGGATGGCCCTATGGGACCAATAGAATAAGTAGAAGTGGCAAAAAGTGGGTTTCTAAGGCTAGATCTTAAAAGGCTTTGCAGCTGCTTCCACTGTGCTGTCTTGGAAGAGCCAGCTGCCATGCTGTGAGGATGCTCAAGCAACCCTCTGGAGAGACCCATGTGGAGAGGACAGTCTCAGCAGCACCAATATTCTAGGCATGTGAGCAAGTCGCCTTGGAAGTGGATCCTCCAGTTCCAGTCAAGCCTTCTGCAGTCCCGGTTTATGTGCAATCCTAAATCCAAACCACCAGTCGGAGCCACTACTACGGATGATTATTGTTGTGTTAAGCCACCAAGTTTTGAGGAAATTGATTTGCATACATAATAGCCAGAACAGTGAATATATGGAGGAGTCAGGTACCAAAACTTCACACAGAAGGTTTCTCACAGGGATCCGCTTTCCTCCAAAACTTCTCCTTTGGCCAAGATAAAGGACCTTCACATTCTCACATTTGGGAGTCCCCTAGAGGCCCAGTGCAGGTTGGCTCCTTGCGCAATCACTCTGTCCTTAAAGATACCAATCAACAGTCCCCAACCTTACAACAGAACCTCCCAATCGACTCTCAGCACCTCATTTCAAAATATAAAGAGACAATCAGGAATCACCAGATATTTGTAAAAGTTTGCCACATGAAAAAGAAAGGCTAGTATGAACAAAGAGAAGTTCATTTTCAAAATAAAAAAGAGAGAGAGAGAAGAAACTGTTGGAAATAAGAGAACTTCAAAATCTCTAATTGATGGCATTAGAGAAAATTCACAAAATATTGAATCTATTTATTAAGAAAAAAAAACCAGAATGATGTAAAACAAGTAAAGTTCTTTGAAATTTAAATATGATTGCCAAAATTAAAAATTCAATAGAATGGTTGAAAACTAAAATTGAAAAATATCCCCAGAGAAGGCATAAGAGAATATAAAAGAAAAAAATAATTAGACATAGAGGATCAGTCCAGAAGGCCAAATACCTGGGATCTCCATCAAAACTTCATAATTTTTAAATCTTCCTAGCGCAGGTTCCCTGATCTCCCCAGCAGCCCCACCTTCACAACCCAGGCAATTACAAAGAGTCCAGGCCTACACCCCTGACCTCCACACGCCCCTTCCTCCCAGAGGGAGGAAACACTCAGTCAAAACCTTCATGCCCTTTAAATCCTGGGCTACACTTTTGTTTCATAAAGGTCACATTCAAGCGTGTCTCAGTAGCACTTGAGTTTTTTCATTTATCCTGAAAATATGGCCTCTGGTTTCAAGGGAAAAGCAAAATACCATAAATTAGGAACAAAGTCAAGGGGCAATCCTGGCTGGAATGGGAAGAAATAATGTAACGATGGTGCATTATTGTTAAGGAAATGGGGCTTTGCCCTGGTCATGTTCATATACTGACCGAAACTGGACGTACCAATTGTACTGGGGAGAAGACTCTACTTTAAGGAACAGATAAGAATTATTTGAATTAGCAAATCAGGGACTCAATCCAAGAGGCTACATTTAAACACAGTTATGAAGTTTTTTTAAGTAATTAAAAAAGCATAAATATCTCTTCCTACACTCTTACTTATACAATTCCTTACCTAGCAATACTTTTTTTTTTCTTGGCTAGAGCAAAGAGAAACCTTTGTTGATGTCCTTTCTGACGTATCACAAATTTTACATTGGTCATATCAGGATTCGTGAAATTTTAATACAATACCTGAATTATCTGTGGATTCTAAAAATAAAGTTAACATCTTAATTTATAAGTGGTGTTTTCTACCACCACGGAGCATGAATAGCCATACACTTGCTTTAAATAGTGCTCTAAGTTATTATTGTTCATTTAATTAATTCTGTTTTTCTTAATTATGTGATTGTTTGGAAAATTTAAACCTAGTTTGAAAATCTTTTTGAAAGATTCTCATTGCTATAGAATACATATTCCTAAAAACATGAGAACTAACATGAAAAATTAATGTATGTGTGGGGTTTGGGGGATGAGAAGAGATAAACCAAAGAACTTATATACTTATATACATAGCTCATGGACATGGGCAATAGGGTAGTAAAGACCTGGGAGAGTTGGTTAGGGGCTAGGAGGAGGTAAAGGTGGGGGGAGGGGGGGAATGGGAGAGATGTGATTTTTTGTCAACAATACAAAATATATATTTTTAAAAAGATATTTAAAAAAATAATGTGTGGGAATTTTACTTTAATTATAGATATACTTGACTAAATATTACATAATCATCATGAAGATGTTGTAATAGCACAAAGTGGCACAAAAATAAACTTATAGTAGAATTAATTTTTTTAGAGAGAGAGAGATGTTAGAGAGAAACATCAGTCAGTTGCCTCCCACACCCATGCCAACAGGGGATCAAACCCACAACCTGGATATGTGCCCTGACCGGGAATTGAACCCCACATCTTTCGGTGTACAGGACAAACTCCAATCAGCTGAGCCACACTGGCCAGGGCACTTATGGTATAATTTTCAGTCCAAAAGACACAACTTCAAATCAGCACTGGACTCAGAAGTGTAAAATTATGCACCGATGTGTATCTATCCAGCTACATAATTGTGGGGCCTTTCTGGTGTGGAATCCTGTGCCACTGCAATGATCACACGCCCATGAAGCCTGGGGAGGGACCAGCTGGAAAGAGGGAAAATGAAAACAAGTGAATTATTTATAAGGGTCATGGGATATGTTTGTATTATTTTTGTTATTGCCATTATAATATCATTTTTCATAAATACTTTTTGAAAAATTGGTAACATATATTTAGGTTAACATATAGTGGGGGGCCGGGGGGAACACTTTGTTTTGACAATGTGAGCCTTCTCAGACGCCCTGGAAACAGACACATCCTAGGGCTCTGGGTCTCAATCCTGCTGATTCAGTGGGGCTGAAACAAAACCATTGAAACCTAGCTATGAGCTATGTAGCATTCCAAACTGCCTTTTCCAATAGAAAGACTTCAAGTGTTGGTTTTGGCCTTTGGGATCTTCTTCTCTTTCAAAAATAACAAAATTTTCATGACTTAATCATGACTGTAAGCCATGTGGGGGAGGGGTGTTGGGGTGTGTGTGTGTGTGTATGTGTGTGTGTGTGGTTTC
The DNA here is from genome assembly GCF_014108235.1 of Myotis myotis. NCBI lineage: Eukaryota > Metazoa > Chordata > Mammalia > Chiroptera > Vespertilionidae > Myotis > Myotis myotis. Next base: position 39,498,951 of record NW_023416317.1, read on the forward strand.
GATTTTTATATTCTGTTTTTAGTTTGTTTTGCCCATCTCCACTACACCTAGAGATTCTCACCCTTCGGTAGGCTTTCAAAATAATAAACATACAAGCGTTGTAATTCTTTGATATTTGTAAGAAGACCAAGAAGAAGTGTTAGAAACAGAGAATGAGTAATCTAATTAGGAAATTACTGAGATTTTTCCCTCTGTCTTTAAGAAAGGACCTGGCATGGCTTTATAGGGAGCTCATTGTGGCAAACCACAAAACTTACAAATAGGAACAGTGCTCTCAACAACAGGTAATCAACCAATGATATGTGGAAGAAATCTTCACTCAGGTAAGTGCTAATCCACCATCCAATTTTAGGCATGGCATCATCTTCTAGCAACGTCTGTCACAGGTACTCGCAGGGTCCGAACTAGAGTGAGGCAAGAAAGGTGCCTGGGGTACAAAATCTAAGGGGGCACTCACTCTCAGGTGCCAACCATGCACTGGCATGACCCTGAGAAAAGATACTTCCTTACATTCTGTGCCCTAGATACCTGCTTGCTACACCCTGGACAAGAGTAGAGAATTTATAGCATGCGGGTTATATATCTGCCTTCTTGAATGTAGAACCAAATAACAAATTTTCCCCTTAATAAAGTTGTACAGAAAATTCTCAATCATCAGTAAGTAATTCTTTGAAATAGATGTTATCGTCAGTAAACTGGATTTCCAGTATCTGTTAGCAATATGTCACATTATGCCTAATTAAACCCTTTGATGACATAAATAGAATCTCTGCACCGTTTATTCTGTACCATTAAGACCTAACATGACCTTTAAACAATAGTTTGCCTATTGCTTCCCCATTCTAGAGAAGATAAGGACCAGGGTGCTCACTGCAGACAAGCTAGCTCTACTTTAGTAGCTGGTTTTCATCCATCTGAGAGCTAAGAAGGAGTCAGAAAAAAAATCATTCTTACGGAGGCTATCGAAACACGGGGTGACCGGTGACCACCCCTGGCTGCCCTCAGCACCTCTCAGCATTAGGCGCGATGCTCTCACCTACAGCCCAGCCCTAGGGAGTTAGGTACTCTGTCTCTGCAGTTTGTGGGGCGAACTGTCCACAGCAGCTGCAGCAGCATCACCTAGGACTGTCCTAGGAGCTTGTTGGAAATGCAGTATCTCCGGCCTCACTCCAGAGCTGCTCACTTGAACAAGCTTTCCAGGTGATTTGTAGACGCATGAAAATTTCAGAGGCATGCTCCATTCCAGCCCACCCCTTCCCCAACAGAGTGTGGAGTAGTACTTCTATCCTACACAAAGGGCAACACATCAGTGAGCCCAGGCTTATCTGTCTCCAAGCGGCCCCAACCCTTACTTACAACGGGTTTCATGCATGGTTACTAATTAGCAGGCTGAGATGAGTACTGTCTTGATTCTACATGAATCCCCTCCATGCCCCAGAGTGCTTGAGAACTTGGCGGTCAGGGGGAGCAATGTCGGGTTGTCACAATGATCGGGTGTGCTATTGCTATTCAGTGGTCAGGATAGTAAGTGTCCTGCAATCCTTGCAGCAGTTCTGCAGACAGAGTGGCCCATCTTCCTTGAAGTTTCTCACTGGGTGTTCCTGTAGTTGGAACATTTGTCCGTAATTAACCTGAGCCCAGAACTGAACTTCGTTTCACACGTGAACACAGTATTTTTTGCAAGAATGCAACTCCTGTGCAAATCCAGGGAAATGTGGACTTGGTTTTGATCGGAATTTTACCAAGCATTATTCATGAATTTCCTGACAAATCACACTACTGTGGCAACACCTGGCAATTCAGTTGCTAATTAACACACCTGTGTCAGGCTACACTTGTTGCTTTCTCTTTCTCAGTGCAATCCTCTGGTTTCTTCATTCTGACTTCCAGGGCCAAGCTACTCAGTGTCCTTGTCAGAAATACAGATGCTCATGGCCCACCTGAGTCTGCTTTTAACCAGTCCCAGGAGGCTTGTATGCACAGTCGACTGCCGGAAGCACTGTTCAGTGCTGCTGTACACAGCATTATATATTAAAATAAATCATATTAGTTATTCTTAAACTTCTTTTCTACTTAATAGTAAGGGCACACTAATTTTTTTAAAAGTAGATTATTTTATCAATGAATGTCAAGCAAGTGAGTATAACAAAAATATTTGTCTTCAATAGAGGAAATTGAGTGTGTTGGGGTTGAGAGCCACTTAGTTGGGGCCTGACCATCTGCCCAGTCATTGATTATCAACTCTGTGTAGATGACAACCACTAGCTGAAGACTTGGAGCCACTCAAATTATCACCATTGATCAAAGCGCCTGCTGCTGCCACCCACTAACCAGATGGATCCCCTTGGATAATCAAATTAATCCAAATCATGGCCAAATCCCAGGGTTCTTTGGGATAGGAACTGGCCATCTTCTTTCTCTTGATGACCAGATCCATGGCCCAGTGAGCCCCGCCCTATTATAAAATTTTCTTCCCATGTCCATGTAAACTTTTTAAAATCTCTATATGCTCAGCAAGTTATCCCACCAGAGTCATAAAAAAGCCACAGCTATGACCCAATGGCATTGAAACTTGAAGATTCTACTTGAAACTTTCTGAGCCTCCAGAATGTTGTAAACATCCGCATCCAACTGAGCACAGTAATACATTTCTCTCTCTCTTAATATATTTTATTGATTTTTTTACAGAAAAAAAGGGAGAGGGATAGAGAGTTAGAAACATTGATGAGAGAGAAACATCCATCAGCTGCCTCCTGCACACCCCCTACTGGGGATGTGCTCATAACCCAGGTAAGCACATGCCCTTGACCGGAATCGAACCTGGGACCCTTCAGTCTGCAGGTTGACACTCTATCCACTGAGCCAAACCGGTTAGGATAATAATACATTTCTAAAGCAAAAGTGAAAGACGTGGCAGGGGTGAGACTGGTTAGTGCTAAAACTTGAATTACGCGTTATCTTCCCTCATTATGGCATAAACACTCAAAGAATTATTTATTTCAATTATAAAAGCGAAATGATGTCATCTTAGTTTGAATTATGCCGCTATAAAAAGAATTAGAAACTGATTCATCGAGCTCTCCAGCTTCACAAATTATCTAGGAAGCTCTAGTAATTTCCAAGTATAGTCATATATGGCATTGTGTATATGAAGCATGCTAAAATTATCACTTGGGCAAAACTTTTTAAAACTTAGATATTAATATATTTGTAATACAGCATTATTGTACTTTTGATGCAGTTCCCAGCAATCAAAAGCAAGAACCCAATGTGCCAGTTAAAGTTCCTGGTTAGAAGCTTGGTGTAAATCATTTACACTGAACATATTATGCAAATTTTTCTTCAACATGTACTTGAAATAAATTTTTTCATACTAAGCATCCTACCTTAAATCACCACATCCAAACTTGTAGCTTAACTAATAGTATGACTTGTTCTGTAGCATAGCCTGGAGACCTTTATTTAAGACTAGAGGCCCAGTGCACAAACTTTGTGCACAGGTGAGGTCCCTAGGCCTGGCTGGCGATCAAAGCACGAGTGTCTGGCATGGAAGGGCAGGTCCCAGCTGACCTCTAGGCCCTGGGCAGCACCTGGGCCCCTGAGGCCCCCACACGCCCGAGTCCTCACACAGAGATGCAGTGAGCATGGCCGGATGCTGCAGGCCAGGGCACAGTGTGGACCCCTGGGCCACCCAGTGGTGCCGCACAGAAACCAGGCAGGCAGCACGCAGCCTCGCAGACTGGCTCCTATGCGAACCCACGGGGAGCCCAACTGGCCCCTGTGGTCCCGGCGGCTGCGGCCTGGCTCACCCAAAAGACACCACACGAGTACAGGGCAGGTTCCTCGTGGGCACCTGGCACCTGAGCACGGGGCGGGGGAGGGGGGGGTGGATTCCCCAGTATGCCAACCCTGGTGTCCCAGGGGAGGGTAGCAGGTGGAGTGAGAGCAAGCTCAGTGGACACCCCACATTCTTAACCTCTTAACCTCTGTCGCTGTTACCCCCGCTTCCAGGTAGCCGGCGAGAGGTCATAGCACGTCACTGACATCCGCCATGTTCTGCACCTCCCTCTGGTGGTCAGCACACATCATAGCAAGCAGTCAAATGACCGCCCCAGGGGACAATTTGCATATTAGGCTTTTATTATATAGGACTATAGGCCCAGTGCACAAAAACTTGTGCACTCGGGGGGGAGGGGGGTGCCTCAGCCAGGCCTGTGCCCTCTCACAGTCTGGGATCCCTTGGGAGATAACGACCTGCTGGCTTAGGCCTGATCCCGGGTGGCAGAGGGCAGGCCCAATCCCTAGGTGCAGCCCCTGGTCGGGCTCAGAGCAGGGCTGACTGGGGAGTTGGGGCGCCGCCCCCTGTCATGCACAGAGCAGGGCGATCGGGAGGTTGTGATGCCACCCTCAGTCACACTCAGGGTAGGGCCGATTGGGGGGTTGGGGCACCATCTCCTGTCACACTCAAGGCAGGGTTGATGGGGAGGTTGCGGCGCCACCCCCTGTCATGCACAGAGCAGGGACAATCAGGGGGTTGGGGCACTGCCCCCTGTCACTCACAGAACAGGGCCCATCAGGGGGGTTGGGGCTCTGTACCCTGTCACGCACAGAGCAGGGCCAATCAGGGGGTTGGGGCGCTGCCCCCTGTCACGCACAGAGAAGGGCCCATCAGGGGGTTGGGGCGCCGCCACTCTCACACTCAGGGCAGGGCCAATGGGGAGGTTATGGCTCTACCCTGTCACACACAGAGGAGGGCCCATGGGGGGGGAGGGTTGGGGTGCCCCACCCTGTCACACACAGAGCAGGGCCGATCAGGGGGTTGGGGCGCCGCACCCTGTCACACACAGAGCCGCAGGACGATCAGGGGGTTGGGGAGCTCCCCCCTATCAGGCACAGAGCAGGGCTGATCAGGGGGTTGGGGCGCCTTCCCCTGTCACGAACAGAGCAGGGCCAATAGGGAGGTTGTGGCCCCGCCCCCTGTCACACACAGAGCCGCAGGGCGATCAGGGGGTTTGGGCGCTGCCCCCTGTCACACTGATCCCGGTGCTGGGAGGCATATTACCCTTTTACTATATAGGGTAGAGGCCTGGTGCACGGGTGGGGCTGTCTGGTTTTCCCTAAAGGGTGTCCTGGATCAGGGTGGGGGTCCCCACTGGGTGCCTGGTCAGTCTGGGTGAGGGGCTGAGGGCTGTTTTCAGGCTGGGGGTGACTGAAGCTCCCAACCACTCCTTTTTTTTCTTTTTTTCTTTTTTATTCTGGGCCAGCTTTAGCTTTGAGGCTTGGCTCCAGCTCTTAGGCCTCGGCTGCTGAAAGTAGATTTCTGGCCTTTGCTTACAATGTTGCGATCCTGCTGGCTGAAGTCCGGCGGACTAAAGTAGGTTTCTGGGGTTTTGTTTAGCTTCTATATTTGTTACATAGTTGCTTAGAGTTGCAGCTCAGAGGCCTGCAGCAGCAGGCAGGGAACGTTGGAGTGCTCCATCACTGAAGCAAGCAAGCCTCATGTTAGTTTCAAGCTGCCTGGCTGCCGGCCGCTATCTTGGCTGGCAGTTAATTTGCATATTGCCCTGATTAGCCAATGGGATGGGTAGCGGTCATACGCCAATTACCATGTTTCTCTTTTATTAGATAGGACTAGAGGCCCGGTGCACAAAAATTTGTGCACTCTGCGGGAAGGGGGGTTCCCTCAGCCTGGCCTGTGCCCTCTCGCAGTCTGGGACCCCTCAGGAGATAACGACCTGCTGGCTTAGGCCTGATCCCGGGTGGCAGAGGGCAGGCCCAATCCCTAGGTGCAGCTCCTGGTCGGGCTCAGAGCAGGGCCAATTGGGGAGTTGGGGCGCCGCCCCCTGTCATGCACAGAGCAGGGCGGATCGGGAGGTTGTGATGCCACCCTCAGTCACACTCAGGGTAGGGCCGATTGGGGGGTTGGGGCACCGTCCCCTGTCACACTCAAGGCAGGGTCCGTGGGGAGGTTGTGGCGCCGCCCCCTGTCACGACAGAGCAGGGCCAATCCGGGTGTTGGGGCGCTGCCCCCTGTCACGCACAGAGCAGGGCCCATCAGGGGGGTTAGGGCTCCTTACCCTGTCATGCACAGAGCAGGGCCAATCAGGGGGGTTGGGGAGCTCCCCCCGTCACGCACAGAGCAGGGTCGATCAGGGGGTTGGGGAGCTCCCCCCTGTCACACACAGAGCCACAGGGTGATCAAGGGTTTGGGGAGCTCCCCTGTATCAGGCACAGAGCAGGGCCAATAGGGAGGTTGTGGCTCCGCCCCCTGTCACACACAGAGCCACAGGGCGATCAGGGGGTTTGGGCACTGCCCCCTGTCACGCTGATCCCGGTGCCGGGAGGCCTCGCGCTCCACTGATCCCAGTGCTGGGAGGCATATTACCCTTTTACTATATAGGATAGAGACCTGGTGCATGGGTGGGGCTGGCTGGTTTTCCCTGAAGGGTGTCCTGGATCAGGGTGGGGGTCCCCACTGGGGTTCCTGACCAGTCTGGGTGAGGGACTGAGGGCTGAAGCTCCCAACCGCTCCTTTTTTCCTTTCTTTTTTTTTCTTCTGGGCCAGCTTTAGCTCTGAGGCTCCAGCTCTTAGGCCTCTGCTCCTGAAAGCAGGTATCTGGTTTGTTTCGGTTCTATAATCGAAACAATGTATAACTCCAGCTCTGAGATCCCGGCCGCTGAAAACAGGTTTCTGGGGTTTTGTTTAGTTTCTATGTTTGTTACAATGTTTCTTAAACTGCAAGCTCAGAGGCCAGCAAGGCAGGCGGGGAACGTTGCAGTCCTCCATCACTGAAGCAAGCAAGCCTCATGTTAGTTTCAAGCTGCCTGGCTGCCGGCCACCATCTTGGCTGGCAGTTAATTTGCATATCGCCCTGATTAGCCAATGGGAAGGGTAGCGGTTGTATGCTAATTACCATGTTTCTCTTTTATTAGATAGGATAGTACAGATATGAAGCAGGAAAGAGCACTTTAAAATGTCAGAAATCCAGTGCTGAGCCATTGTTTTGCCAGTTAACAGCTCTGTGATTTCAGTCAATATATCAAATTCTGCCAATTGCAGTTTCAACAACTACAAAAGGAGAGAAGACCAAATGGTTGATAACGTGTGGTTTTTTTTCATCTTATTTTTCACTTTCATGAAAAGTATATCATGCAGAATATATTAGAAGCTATAATGCAAAAATAAAGCAAACTGAAAAGTTTGGAGACAATTAAGTTTTGTTATTTGTGGGGGTTTTTTCCATATCCTATTTGTACATTCTTTTTTTCCAGTTATATATAATCTTTATTGTTGAAAGTATTACATATGTCTCCTTTTTCCCCCATTGACCCTTTCTAGCCTGCCCCCACCCTCAACCCCAGGCCTTTCTTTCCAGCTTTAAATATTGTGATTGTATCCAAAGAGCAAATGTGTAAATGTGTTCTTTAAACTGTACAGCATTTTTATAACATTTCCAAATTCAACCTTCATATCAGATCACTTGATCTTTCAAAGAATGTATAACTGTCTATTCTTGGTTATATGTAATCATGGAAGGAAGCAATGTCATTCTGATACAAAAATCAAGTATAATTAATTTCTGAAAGTAGTATTTTCACTCTTCTACCCTCCTGACTAAAATTAGCTAGCATTTATGACTAACTGGAATTCAGAAAGACAGTATTAAAGAAGATGAGTCACAAATTCCCAGCAAAAGAAGGATACAGAGAGGCAGGGCTTTGAAATTGTTAGAGACAAAGGGGCTTTGGGTTAGAGGAGAAACAGTTAACATACATGACTTAAATTTGATCCATTCGAAAGACTGCATTTGTACAGGTTAAAGTCTAACATTTTAATAAAAACTTTCTCACATTTTTGCAATAATATATAACAGATTGTAGATGTTTACTGAACAGTCTTGGCAACTTGGCAAAATCTACCAAAAGGTAAAATGTGTGTGACCTTAGATTCAACAGTTCTATTTCCTCAACTCTAGTCAACAAAAATATTGGCAGAAAAATATATTTACAAGAATATTTACTGCAGGATTATTGTGCTAGGAAATAAATGGGACACAACCTAAATAAAAGAGCCACAGCAAAGCAGAGGTCATGTACGCTGTACAGTCATTTTATTTCGAAATAATTTGACTTATGAAATAGTACAAAAAAATCCCTATGTACCTTTTTTCAACATTCCCCAAATGTCAACATTTTATCACAATTGCTTTCTTCTTCTCCTCTCTCTCTCACTTCCTCTCTCTTTTTTTCTCTCTCCCTCCCTCCCTCCTTCTTACCTGCTTTCTCTCTCTCTCTCTCTCTCTCTCTCTCTCTATATATATATATATATATATATATATATATATACATATACACACACACACATACACGGATGCACACACACAAGCCCATAAAATTTAGAACAAAATTTAAAACCACTCTTTCTTTGAAGAAGACACAAAGAAATGGAAAGATATTCCATATTCATAGATTAAAAGAATCAACTTAGTTAAAATGGCCATATTACCCAATGCAATATACACATTTAATGCAATCCCCATCAAAATCCCAATGGCATTTTTTAAAGAAATAGAACAAAAAATTATCAGATTTGTGTAGAACCACAAAAGGCTTCAAGCAGCCAAAGCAATAATGAGAAAAAAAGAACAAAGCTGGAGGTATCACACTCCCTTGACTTCAACTTTCAATACAGAGCAACGATAATCAAAACAACATGGTATTCACAAAAAGAAACAGACAAACAGACCAATGGAACAGAATTGAGAAGCCAGAAATCAACCCACATTATATGGGCAAATAATTTTTAACAAAGGAGCCAAAAACATATACTGGAGAAAAGAAAACCTCTTCAAAAAATGGTACTAGGAAAATTGGAAAGCCCCATGCAAAAGAATAAAACTAGATTGCTCTTTGTTACCATAGAGAAAAATTACCCCAAAGTGGATTAAAGATCTAAAAATAAGATCTAAAACAATAAAATACATAGAAGAAAACATAGGTACTAAACTTATGGACCTTGATCTTAGATATTATTTTATGAATTTGACCCCAAAGGAGGGAAATACCACAAAAGCAAAAAATAAATGAATGGGACCATATCAAACTAGAAAGCTTCTGTACCATAAAAGAAACCATCAACTAAACCAAATTGGGGAATATATTTACAAACAATACCTTCAATAAGAGGTTAATATCCAAAATATATAAAGAACTCATACAACTCAACAACAAAAAAACAAACAATCCAACTTAAAAATAGACAGAGAACCTGAACAGACACTTTGCCCAAAAAGACATACAACTGGAAAACAGATACACTATATGAAAAGATGTTCGACTTCACTAGCTATTAAGGAAATGCAAATCAAAACCATAATGAGGTACCACACTATACCTGTTATATTGCTATTATTAACAAGATAAGAAATAATAAGTGTTGGAGAGGTTAGGGAGAAAAAGAACTCTCATACATGGTTGGTGGGAATATAAATTGGTATGGCCCCTATAGAAAACAGTATGGAGCTTCCTCAAAAAATTAAGAATAGAGCTACTATATGACCCGAATTCACTTCTAGGTACTTATCCCAAATATTTGAAAATATTAATTTGTAAAGATATATGAACCCCTATGTTCATTGCAGCATTATTCGTAGTGGCCAAGACATGGAGACAACTTACATGCCCTTCGATGATGATTGGATAAAAAAAATGTGGTATATATACACAGTGGAATACTACTCAGCCAAAAGAAAGATGAAATACTGCTATTTGCAATTACATGGTGGATCTTGGGAATATCATGCTAAGTGAAATAAGTCAGACAAAAAACATCAAGCACCATATGATTTCACTTTTATATGGGATATAAAACTGAAAGCAACAGACAAACAAGATAATCAACATACAAAACTCATGCACACAGACAACAGTATGGTGATTGCCAGAGGGAAAAGGGGGAAAGAGGCGATAGACAAGGGTAAACTGGGTCAAATATATGGTGATAGCAGGAGACTTAACTTTGGGTGGTGAACACACAATACAGTATACAGGTGATGTGTTATAGAATTGTATGTTTTAAACCTATGTAATCTTAAAATCAATATCCCAATAAATTTAATAAAATTTAAATTAAAAAATAAAGTAAAATCCCTTTTTCTTTCTGGTCCAGGACCAGAATTTGAATTTACTTTGTTATGTCTCTGAAATTTTTTTTTTAACCTAGAATAATTCCTTGGTTTTCCTTTGTCTTCAAATATCATGTCCTTGATATTTTTGAAGAGTACAAGCCAGTTATTTTGTGGAATGCCCTTCAAGTAGGGTAGGTCTGAGATTTCCTGCTGATCAGATTATGATCCATCTTCATTTAAGGAAATATGTATGTCATGACATGGAAGACCTCAGGATATTTTGCTAATGGAAAAAGGGAGCATGTTTGTCAGGAAACAGATGGCCCACTTAAAGAATTTAACTAAAATTATTTTAGTGAATGGACTCTTTTCAGAGGTGCAAACAGGGTTTAAGGGGTTAGAGACCCAGCATGGGATGGGAATGTACCCTGGCATTAGCAAGAGTGGGAAGCTTTATCAGCCTTAAACTGAAGGAGCAAGAGGAGGGAATGGTTATAGCTGAAGCTAAGGAAGAGGGGTCACTAGGTAGGTACTTCATCCACAAAAGATCATGGGTTAGGTACAGGGGTGGGCAAACTTTTTGACTCGAGGGCCACAATGGGTTCTTAAACTGGACCGGAGGGCAGGAACAAAAGCATGGATGGAGTGTTTGTGTGAACTAATATAAATTCAAAGTAAACATCATTACATAAAAGGGTACGGTCTTTTTTTTCAATAGTTTTATTCATTTCAAACGGGCCGGATTCGGCCCCTGGGCCGTAGTTTGCCCACGGCTGGGTTAGGAGGTGTGGTGTTCAGGGTTATAAACATTCCAACTTCCTTCTTTACCACTCTCCAATTTTCTACCAGTATCTTCCATTAGCCAAAGCTAACCAGAAGCACGAGGACAAGGGAGCCAAGATGGCAGGGTCCACAGAAATCAGCTTCCCAGGGCCTATTCAAACAGAGAAGGGTGAGGAAAAAGCTCTTGGGCAGAGAACAACCAGCACAAGGAGCAAGTTCTGGTGCCTAAGGATACGGAACAAGATGTCAACTTGGATTTTTTTCTCATGGTGTAATATTTCAGCTAAGAGTCAGGGCTAAAGATAGAAGGTACTAAGTACTCCATGTTTTATGTACACAAAGCAGTCAACACGGGGGCTACCTTCCTTCCCACAGACCTTACAGAGGGAAGCAAAAATATAGAACCGGTCTTACCACCACCCACCTCCACCACATGATCTGCCTCTAGTCTCTATAAAAGAGAACTGAGAGGGGAGAAGGTCACCAGCCTTAGAATAGCAATCCATGGTAAGAGTCTATCCCCCCTGCTCCCGTGCAGGAGAGAGAGAGAGAAAGAGAGAGAGAAGATCACTTCCCCTTCCCAAGACAAGCTTGACCATCTCTAATGAGGCTCCCAGAGTAATTACTTGTAAAGATTAGGGTGACTACCCTGGCCGGGTGGCTCAGTTGGTTGGAGTGTTGTCCCATACACCAAAAGGTTGTGGTTTTGATTACCAGTCAGGGAACATACCTAGGTTGCAGGTTTGATCCTCAGTCAGGGCATATATAGGAGGCAACCAATAGATATTTCTCTCTTCTCTCTCTCTCTCTCTCTCTCTCTCTCTCTCTCTTTCTCTCCCTCTCCCTCTCCCTCTCTCTAAAATCAATAAAAGCATATCCTCAGGTAAGAATTTAAAAAAAAAAGATTGGGGTAACTACAAGAACAGATTGGCATTTTATTTCCTATCTGGATGGCTGGTTGGCCAGCAAAGCTGATGATCTGCTCCTTGGTACTGACAGAGAAGAAGAAAATTGGACAGAGACGGCAAGTGGGGGAGGGGAGGTAACAGGTAAAAAGAAAATCAGAACTGTCCCCATCCTCTCAAGTTCTTAATTTCTGACAGACATGGAAGATGGGATCCCACATGTGTCTGCCAGCCCTCGAAATAGTTTTGGCAAGAAAAGGAGCTTGGAAGAACTCTTCTTAGAACCATTATAGTCTGGGAATGCAGGGGACAAAGGTGTTCTCAAAAATGAGAACAGATGGCATCCTTGACTAGAGAGGTACCTAAATATGACAAATGCCTACCACTGCCCACCAGTGCTGAATGGGAAGCAAGCCTCCCTTACAAGGGGCATAGTGATACTTTAACCATCTTCCCTGATATAAATCTGTTCACCAGAGGCAACTGATCAATGTTTTTCTTTCACATCAATGTTTCTCTCTCTCTCTTGCTCCCTTACTACCGCAGTCTTTCACAGCAAGGGCTCAGGAATCTGGAGAAGGGGATGAGACATAAATGAAGAGACTAGACAAGAAATATAAATTTGGAAGGCATGGGGGGAAGCCAGGCGGATCACTTCCCTCTAGTGGAGAAGCTCTCTGACTTTCCATCCCCTTTGCTTTTATTTACTAGAACATACATTTGCCCTTTAGCAAAGCAAACAAACATGTCAAAGGTAAAATTTGGTAAATAGTAAAACATTATCAGGTTAGGGGAACTGCCTTCAGTCACCATTGTCTCAACAGAACATTTGGTGCATAGCATTTAGACCTTGCTAAAAGCCCAATGTCCATCAGCCTTCTGAAGGACTTCTTGCATAATTATGACCTACTGGTCTTAGCCTCCAGCACCTCACCCTCTTTGCAAAAAAATCAATGAACATGTCCTTGGGTGAGGATTAAAAAATAACTAAATAAGTAAATAAATAAATAAAATTTTAAAAAGGAAAACATTATCATAAATACTGCAAATGCAATTATTACTTTAATTCTCATTCCCTTATTAAGAATTGGTATTAAATATTTTCTTCATAAATGAACTTAGCATTTTTTCCCAGTGTTTTCAGTGGCTTTCTACTTACTTAGCTCTTCTTACTTAGTCCCTTTTGCATTCTTCAAAAATGTGATTTCTGGGGAGAACCAAGATGGCGGCATAGGTAAACACCGGAGAATGCTGCCTCGCACAACCACTTCAAAAATACAGCTAAAAGACGGAACGGACATCACCCAGAACCACAGAAAAGCTGGCAGAGGGGAAATTCTTCAACTAGAAGGAAAGAGAACAGCATACCGAGACTCAGAGGAGGCGCAGTGCGGAAAATACAAAGGTGCGGAGGTGCACGCAGAGCGGGCTGGTGGCTGAGGGCGCGGTTGTCGTTTTCAATCGGGAGGGAGACTCAGGCCCTGAGCTCCAGTTCTGGGTGAGTCTCTAGGGACCCAGACTCAAAAGGGAGAAGCGGGACTGTCTGGCATCGGTCGGAACGAGAGGGCAGCTTTCTCTCCGAGGTTTGCAGCGGATGCTGGGACTCTGAGAGGCAGAGCCTCTGGGGATGGGACTGAGAGCAGCCATAACTGCTCCCTCCACCCGCTCTGTTGATCCCGTGCGACCCGCCCCGCCCAAGCCCTGCACACAGCCATTTGCCGGATAGCCTCAGGCAAAGGCTAGATTAGCACCTCCCCAGAGGACAGAAGTTTTCCCACTGCAGACACAGCTGACTCTCACAGCCAGTTGGCCTGGAGGTCAAATCCCCCCAGTATTAACTACAACAATCAAGGCTTAACTACAACAAGACTGCGCACAAAGACCACTAGGGGGTGCACCAAGAAAGCATAAAAAAATGCGGAGACAAAGAAACAGGACAAAATTGTCAATAGAAGATATAGAGTTCAGAACCACACTTTTAAGGTCTCTCAAGAACTGTCTAGAAGCTGCCGATAAACTTAATGAGATCTACAAGAAATCTAATGAGACCCTCGATGTTATGATAAAGAACCAACTAGAAATTAAGCATACACGGACTGAAATAAAGAATACTATACAGACTCCCAACAGCAGACCAGAGGAGCGCAAGAATCAAGTCAAAGATTCGAAATGCGAAGAAGCAAAAAACACCCAACTGGAAAAGCAAAATGAAAAAAGAATCCAAAAATACGAAGATAGTGTAAGAAGCCTCTGGGACAGCTTCAAGCGTACCAACATCAGAATTATAGGGGTGCCAGAAGATGAGAGAGAGCAAGATATTGAAAACCTATTTGAAGAAATAATGACAGAAAACTTCCCCCACCTGGTGAAAGAAATAGACTTACAGGTCCAGGAAGCGCAGAGAACCCCAAACAAAAGGAATCCAAAGAGGACCACACCAAGACACATCATAATTAAAATGCCAAGAGCAAAAGACAAAGAGAGAATCTTAAAAGCAGCAAGAGAAAGAAACTCAGTTACCTACAAGGGAATACCCATATGACTGTCAGCTGATTTCTCAACAGAAACTTTGCAGGCCAGAAGGGAGTGGCAAGAAATATTCAAAGTGATGAATGCCAAGAACCTACAACCAAGATTACTTTATCCAGCAAAGCTATCATTCAGAATTGAAGGTCAGATAAAGAGCTTCACAGATAATGAAAAGCTAAAGGAGTTCATCACCACCAAACCAGGATTATATGAAATGCTGAAAGGTATCCTTTAAGAAGAGGAAGAAGAAGAAAAAGGTAAAGATACAAATTTTGAACAATAAATATGCATCTATCAACAAGTGAATCTAAGAATCAAGTGAATAAATAATCTGATGAACAGAATGAACTGTTGATTATAATAGAATCAGGGACATAGAAAGGGAATGGTCTGACTATTCTTGGGGGGGAAAGGGGTGTGGGAGATGTGGGAAGAGACTGGACAAAAATCGTGCACCTATGGATGAGGACAGTGGGTGGGGAGTGAGGGCGGAGGGTGGGGTGGGAACTGGAAGAAGGGGAGTTATGGGGGGGGGGAGAGGAACAACTGTAATAATCTGAACAATAAAGATTTAATAAATTTTTAAAAAATGTGATTTCTGCTTACCATGAACACAGGTATGACTCCAAGTTTTCCTTAACCTGCTTGGTTCTGACATGCCTGTATCTGATTTGCCTTTTCCATGAATCACCTCTATTGTGCTTCTCAGAAAAGCACACGTGCAATCCTGAAGGTGCAGAATGCACTAGAAAACCTCAGCAAACCTCCTGTGCGCCCATCTCCCATTATTACCCCATCGGCGTTCACCTGCTCCCTTTTGTGACTCACATCCGGATAACACACCCAGTACTTTCTTGGTTGGACTGGCAGTGCCACTAAAACAACTTCTAGCCTTCCACCCTTCCTCATTCTACAGACATATTCCAAGGGCTTGCCATGTGTCAGGGCTATCCTCGGACTAGAAGAATAACAATGAATAAAATACAGCCCGTGCTGGCCACAGGCTACAGCCAACCTTGTGGGTACTTATCAGTCCCAGGTCAGCCAAGTCCTGCCTTCCAGGCTTAGCATGAATATCATCCCTGTCATTTTCTTTTAACTTCCAAAAGTGACTACCACGATGATATTTGCTGTTAAAATTATACTTGAAGTTGGTTGCCCACCCTCACCCCCCCCCAAAAATCTAAGCTACAGTTCATTTTCTTTCACAGTTGTCTGCCTGTGATAACCTACCTCTCTGGGTCATAAAATGTTAACAGAGTAACATAAGCTTAATTTTATGAGCAGTGAAAGCTGTTAACAGTAATGTTTAAAAGATGTTTATTTAACATAAAACCAGACTGGACATGACTGTGGGAGTGGGCCTTGGTCCAGTGGGAGGTTGGCGCAAACCTTGGAATGCTGTCTCCATTGCCACTAATGGTTCAATGAGCTTAGATCAGCTTTGCAAGTTAACCTCTCTGGCATAGATAAAAATTCCTGTGGGGTATGAATGCAACAAGAGGTAAACCTCTGCCTGTAACTCTAACTGTCCCGAAAGGCTGCTAAACAGTTTAGGGACTTCGGTTTGAAATACCTGATTTACTATGACTGTCCCAGCATTCTGCTTACTTGTGCTTTTGAACGAAGTTAATGCTAACGTAGCAATTCAGATAAAAGTATGTGTGTAATTAACTTTTCATTCATTTTCTCATCAAAATAAAGCTTTTGATGAAATTGTTCCTCTACATTTAGTTTCTTTTACTTGAGGAGAAAAAAACCCATAAAATTTCAAAGAAACAGAATTTAGAGGCTAGAAATGAAGGAAAATTAATAAATCGGTGGCATGTAAAATTCACCTCATAATCTAGCTACTGGGGCCCACTCCAATAGTGTGTCTGTTGAGAGAATAGTGTAGGTCATTTTTACAATCATCTTGGAATAAATAGTCCTCCTTCAATATTTCAAACTCCTGGATAGTATGTTTTCTGGTCTTTAACAATAAATTGATTACCAAAAATAAAAGGTACATATTCTGCTATTATGGTGACTTACAACTAAAACCAAAAAGCTTATATTTAGATAGAGTGTTGTTATGGCAAATAATTTTGATTTGTTGTTTTTAAAACAGTGTTCCTTTCGAATGTTTAAAATCTGTTCCTTCCAGATTGTGGAATTTCAGAGGGAAGGTGTGGGTGGGTGGGTGGGAAGAAATCAACCAAAGAACTTGTATGCATGTATGTATAACCCATGGACACAGACAATAGGGTGGTGAAGGCCTGGGACAGGGGGCAGGGGGCTGTGAGGGGGTGGACTAGAAGGGGTCAAAGAGGGGGTGGGGAGGGAATTTATGTAATACTTTCAACAATAAAGATTTAAGTAAAAACAAATAAATAGATAGACAGATAAATACGTTCCCTCTATTCCCTGCTGATTTCTTGCCCTCCCCATTCCTCCCTCATTCTTAAGTCACATTTCTTTTAAGTATGAACTCACTCAATCCTTATCCCTCAAGCAATTTCTCACCAAATTATTTTTTAACAATATTTCAATCCAGCCAGAACCAAATTCCAAAAGAAAGAATGTGTCTCCAAGCCAAAACCCTTTCTTTTTATAGAACAGAATCGAATCCACAGCTATTTGACTCATACTGTATAGAGTGCACAGCCAATGTCAGATTATGAAACGTAAGATTATGTGCATGAGAGCTTAATCAGTTTGATGGTGAAATACCCTGGGCAAGAAAGCCACAAGGAAATTCCAGAAAAAGGAGCAGGGCCAAATCCTGCAACAAATTTAATTTAGCCCTCCAAAATCACAACATGTAATTGATAATAGCAGCGGGCAACAAAAGGGAAAAAAGCACAAATTCTAAACCTTAGGCACTACGCTCATTATATTCCATCATAGCATAGAAAACACAAATAATAAAATATACCAGAAGATTAACGCCTATAAAGCTGTTAGCATTTAAAACACCTATTGCACTTACTAGTATCCTAATATGCCTCGTAAGGCATTGAATAGAGGCCCTTGTTCATTTATCATTCAAATTACAAATTTAACATACTATAAAATTAGGTATTAACAAATATTGATAGTTATATTAATATTCACATAAAACAAATTGCACAAGCTATTGCTTCTTTTGACCCCTATGAAAACACTCCCTTAGTGTAGAACTATCACTTATTGAAACATCACTGATTAATAACCTTTCAGAAATTCTAGAAAATAAGACCTATTCCAAAAGAACAAAAGAAAATGGGAGACTGCCAGATGTGGCTCTCAACTTTTCAATGGGCGACGAAGGGGATTCCACAAATTATACGCCAATGATATCCAAGGGGAATGTAATAGCCACACTTTTAAATGAACCAGGTGACATTAATTTGAATAGTACATTTTATTTAACTCAAAATATTATCATTGCTTCATGTAATAAGTATAAAAAATTAATGAGGCATTTTCATCTTTTTTGTAGCACATCTTCAAAGTCTAATGTGTATTTTATATTTTATACAACATTTTCATTAGAACCAGCCATGTTTCAAGGGCTCTGCAGACACATGTGGTTCTTGGCTAATATTGGGCTGTGCAGCTACTGACCTGTAAGCTACTGACATCAGCACAATTCTAAAATTGATTGAATCTTGGCGAAGCCTGAGGCAAAGGCTGAGTGAGGCAGGGAAGGAAGGCCACTGCATTGGCCACAGCTTGCAAATAAGGGCAATTATTTGTTCCATCTCCTACAGCCATCTTCTGAGACATATGAGCTATTACGTCTCAGAAGGAAGAAGGAAGAATTTATCAGCTAGCATCCATCTCACCTTGACTAAAACTCATTTCACAGAGTATTAACTGCCTCCACACTTTTAGGTGGCATGTAGCATGTTGCCAGTTCAGATCCCACAGCAATTCATATCTCAGGGGCCATGGGAAAGCCCAGAACAGCAAGCAAGTATGCACAGCTGGGGCAGGAAGCAGGGCATTGCTGGGGTGTGCCTAAGTGAAGCTAGTTGCCATAGCAGCAGGGGAAAACAAATGGCCAAGGGCCCAGGGACAGGAATGTAGAGAGGATGCCTGATGCAACTCAGAAAGGAATGTAGAAATGACTAAGAGTCGCCACTGGTGCACCCAGACCCAGTCACGTCCAACGAAATTCAGGCTCTGCTGTTTAAGACAGCAGATAGGCAGGTCATGTTGACTCACCTGGATCTCTGCATGATCCTTCTAATCATCAAGCTGATGGAGCTTCATTCCTTCCTCCAAAGCAAGCTTTGCCCTGGTCACTCCTCAACGTTAACTTCTATGTAAAAGGAATCCAAAGGGCACCAGACCAGTAACACAACATCCAGAGGGCCTGGCCTTGTCTCCCTTCTGATCAAAGGACCCAGTTCTGGTGATTGGGTTTCTGCACTATTCCGTAGTTTTCTCTTGTTTTGTTTTTTCTTTTCTTTCCCATGGTGCTGGAGGGCAGTGTCTGCCAGGGCCCATCAGCCCGAGGCTGGGCTTGCTCTACGTGCCTCTTCTCTTCATTGCCTTGTAGTGATGCTAACTCTTTGCTTCCCCAGGCATTATTCTGCCTGGAAACCAGATGGATTGCCTTAGTTGGTCTTCCTGGTAGATATGCCCTCTGGTGCATCCCTGTCACCCTACTCTCCACAAAGAGAACACTGCTTCACAACACCAGAAAGTGGCAGGGTTTGGGGCAAACTACAAACAATGTATACATCCTACAGACACTCAAATTCAAATTTCAAATATATTCTGCTGACCCAGTAGAACTCACCCTGGTCTCAGCATCCCTTGAACAAGGCAGGACTTCTTTCCAACTCCTGCAGCTTGATGGGCCGTTTGTGGACCAAGAATTCAGGATACAATGGATATATAATACTCTCATTAATCTCTTATAATCACCTTTTGGCAAATTAATATGGAATTGTAATCCCAGGACTTTGCACATGCTCTCTCCTCAACTCGTTTCACATCCACCTTCTCCACCATCACCCTGCTAATTCACTCTTCCTCAAAGAGCCTTTCATGACTCTGCCCTGCCCCTTCCCTCGCCTATGTGTTTCCATGGTGCCCTACACTCCTGTCTACCTGTTTATCTCCCTCCCAGACTACCCTGAAGGGAAAGAACTGGGACCCGTGCCCTACAGTATCCTTGGTGCCTAGTGCAGTGCTTAGCAAAAAATAGAATTCAAAATATTTACGGAATGAACAAATGACTCCACCATAGGCATCGTAGCTGGTTGAACCACACTCCTACAGACAGCTAAGACGCAGACAAAGGTCACTAATGCTGCGACACAGGCTCCATCTATTTGATATCCTTTTTTTTTTTTTTAAAGGGGAGAATGATGATTTTTATTTTATTTTTTATTTTATTTTTTTAAATATATTTCATAGATTTTTTACAGAGAGGAAGGGAGAGGGATAGAGAGTTAGAAACATCAATGAGAGAGAAACATCAATCAGCTGCCTCCTGCACACTCCCCACTGGGGATGTGCCCACAACCAAGGTACATGTCCTTGACCGGAATCGAACCTGGGACCCTTGAGTCCGCAAGCCAACGCTGTCTCCACTGAGCCAAACCAGTTAGGGCTTGATATCCTTTTTGAATGGCTCTGCTGAGAGTCCTGGTCTGACACCCGAAGCATGCAAAGCGGGCAGGAGAGTCAGTGTACAGTATTGGGAAATGGCCAAGGGAGAGGAGATAGGCGATCGTGGCTGTGGTGAGTGTGGGTTGAGGCCTTGATTTTGTAAACCAAGTTTGAATATTTTTTTTTTGAGTGCTGATGCGTAGGATTCATGAAAGAGTGTGGGGGAGGGGGTGTGGTTCAAGGTAGGAATGTGCATCTGTTTATTGGCTTCACTTACTGGGGGTTTTGCAAGCCTAAGGCTGGAGCGATTCCAGTTGTTTCACTTTTGTTTTGCCAGAGAGCTTGTAAGTGCTATTTCAAAAGGAGCATTGCTGACAGGATTCTATAAGTTACTCTGTGTGTATCTTTCTCACCCAAGTTCTCAATTTATAACACTCTCGGTTAGAATACAGCTGCCTCTCTTTCCTCATTATAGGCACATAAATACAACTGGCTCATTCTCCCCTTTAAGTAAACTTACCAATATTTGCTTTATTCTTGGATTTGATATCAGGATTGCTAAATGTCTGTTGAAGTTGAGGAGAGGAGAGTCCATATAAATTAGGTCAAGGAGCCCACATATTTTAGATCAGACTTTTTTATTTAATCCTCCCCTGAGGATATTTTTTCCATTAATCATTTTTTTTCTTTTTTAGAGAGAGTGAGTGGAAGGGAGTGGGGGAGACAAGAGAGAGAGGACCATCGATGTGAAAGAGACACATGGATTGGTTGCCTCCCGCACATGGGTACAGGATGGAGCCTGCAAACAAGGCGACCTTGACTAGAATTGAACCTGCGACTCTTCAGTCTGTGGGTCTACTCTCCAACCACTAAGCCAAACTCTGGCTAGAGTGAGGAGCCCATATATTTTAAATGATGGCTAAACTTCTAATACAGTCTTTTAAATCTACCCAGTATTGGTCTTCCCGAACTTATTGCCTCTCTCAGGAATCAAACCTGTTAGTAACTACTAAAGCCCCTATTAATGCTAGCTCTACGAAATTATAAAATTCAGGATGTTATCTGTGTGTATTTTCTTTAATGCACACAGCAACCTATAGACATAGGTACATGTAGCAGACCATGGAGGTGCCTCACATACCCAATAGACCCTTGTTGTCCATTCTCCAGAGAGGGTAGAGGGGCTGGAAATTGAGTTTATAATTGATCGTGCTTACGTAATGAGTCCTCCATAAAAATTCCCAAAGTACTGGGTTCAGAGAGCTTCTGGGCTGCCTGCCAGGAGGGCAGTGCACCCCAGCTCTACAGGGACACGAGCTCCTGCAGTTGGCACCCTTCTGGGCTTCCCCTTATTTATCTCTTCATCTGGCTATCCATCTGTGTCCTTTATCATATCCTTTATTATACAATGAACTGATAAACATAAGGAAGTGTTTCCCTGAGTTCTGGGAGCTATTCTAGAGAATGATTGAATCTGAGGAGGCGATTGTGGGAACCTCTGATTTGCAGCCAAATCAGACAGAAGTTGTGGGTTACCTCAGGACCTACTGCTTGCTATTGGCATTTGAAGTCGGGGACAGTCTTGTGGGATGATCCCATAATCTGTTGTGAAAACCTGTTGAAATGAAGAAGGCTGTTATGATGTTCGAAAGATTTGAAAAATAGTGTTTGAATTCAAATGAACTCAATCTTACTCTCATTTTAAGTCTTGATTTGAGTCAGAGAATTTGAAAAGTTACTTAGCTTCTCTGAGCCTTAGTTTTCTTACCTGTAAAATGGACACAATAGTTCCTTCTATAGTTGGTGCTGTGAGATAAAATATGTAAAACAGTCTAGTGATAATCAGGGTGGGTATTTGTTTTTAAGTTTCTACTTGCAATGATAATTTGGTGATGGCAACTTTGCTTATACAAAGGATTGCTCAAATAAAATTAGTAATGCCACTTACTATAAAAGACACTATTAGTGCATGCTACAGACAGAATGTTTGTGTGTCTGCCCTAAAATCCATATGTTAAATCCTAATGCCCAATGTGATGATAATATTTTGGATGTTGGGACTTTGGAAGGGAGTTAGGTCATGAGGGTGGAGTCCTCATGCAAGAGACCCCAGCGTGTTCCCTTGTCCTTCCCACCATGTGAGGACACAGCAAGCAGACAGTTATGTCTGAACCAGGAAGTGGGTCCTCCACAGACACCAGCACCTTGATCTTGGACTTCCTAGCATCCAGAACTCTGAGAAATAAATTTCTGTTCTTTAGAAGCCACCTGGTCTGTGGCATTCTGTTACAGCAACCCAAATGGACTAACATAGTATACTTAGGGTTAAACACTCAACAATGCCTATCAGTATTGGAAGACTTACATAGACAAGCATTTCTTCAGATTCCAATGATAAAATAACATTAAAAACCTAATGTTTCCAGGCATACCCAACCAAGCTTTGTTATTCCTTAAAACCTGCTTTTTCTATAGAGCTTTCTTTATTCAAGATCTTTTATGTAAGAGAAATATACAACCAAAATGGTAAAAATGTATCTAAATAAGTTGGCATCAATAGGTAAAAATGCACTTTGGATTTTACAAGGCAAAATAACAGAGAAGATGCAGGAATAGGTCTCCAAAATTGTGATTTTAAATTGTAAAACTGCACTAGCACACCCAAAATGTATCAATAGATGAACTAGTGGTTGGAAGCACCCATTTAAAAGAGTTTGCTTCTGGAGAACTCAGAGCTGGAACAAAACTTAAATTCATGAAAGATTGGCAAACAAGGAAAGCAGGCCTAATAGGCCAGAAATAAATAAACTGACTCCAAATACATGAAAAATGAACAGAAACACTGGCCATTCTTGTCAGCATCCAAGGGTTCATAAAAATAGTTTAAAACCCGAAAGAGGACATACAGAAGGCCGAAAGACATATGAAAACATGCTCACAGTCACTAATTATATGAGAGATGCAAATCAAAACAACAATGCGGTATCATCTCACACCTGTCAGAATGGCTATCATCAACAAATCAACAAACAACAAGTGTTGGAGAGGATGCGGAGAAAAAGGAACCCTTCTGCACTGCTGGTGGGAATGCAGACTGGTGCAGCCACTGTGGAGAACAGTATGGAGTTTCCTCAAAAAACTAAAAATGGAACTCCCATTTGACCCAGTGATCCCACTTCTAGGAATATATCCCAAGAAACCAGAAACACCAATCAGAAAGGATATATGCACCCCTATGTTCATAGCAGCACAATTCACCATAGCTAAGATTTGGAAACAGCCTAAGTGCCCATCAGCAGATGAGTGGATTAAAAAACTGTGGTACATCTACACAATGGAATACTACACTGCGGTAAAAAAGAAGGAACTCTTGCCATTTGCAACAGCATGGATGGAACTGGAGAGCATTATGCTAAGTGAAATTAGCCAGTCAGAGAAAGATAAATACCTCATGATCTCACTCATTTGTGGAATATAGAGAACAACATAGACTGATGAACAGGGACAGATCCAAAGACAGAGAAACAGCGATCAGACTATCAATCCCCAGAGGGAAAGTAGGGGAGGGTGGGGGTAAGGGGAAGAGACCAATCAAAGGACTTACATGCATGCATATAAGCCAAACCAATGGATATGGACAACAGGGGGATGAGAACATGAGTGGGGGTGGGGGGGGAGGTTGGGGGTTAATGGGGGAATGAGGACACATTTGTAATACCTTAACCAATAAAGAAATTAAAGATTAAAAAAAATAAAACCTCAAAAAAAATAGTTTAAAACCTCTTAAAATCTCTGATAAATAGATACAAATATTTAAGGTCACTTTAAAGTTGGCAACACTACCACCATAATGCACAAAAATCACCAACATGTGATAAACTTCTATAATTAGGAATATTTGTTTTTAACCAACTTGTTGTTTCAGTCAGTTGCCTCGGAGCCCCCAGTGCATGTTTGAGAAATGTTAGTTTCTCTCTATTTATTAATTTGCCTGCAGCACTGAGAGAGGGAGAAAATGCGAACAGGTTTCTGAGACCCACCTTCCAGCCCAAATCATCCCCAAACAGGCCTTATTGTTGAAAGCCCAGTTATGGGCAATCAAACAGGAGGGCTGCTATGAGTGCTTTGGGGTTGTTTATGGGAGAAAACAGTAAGTCAAAGACTGAGGTAGATATTTGACACTAAAGAGAAAGCCAACCAATGCATCAAAGTGGATAGTGGCCGATTAGTCCAGATTGTAGCCCCAAAATAATAAGGTCTAGGAAGTCCAGAGGCAGTGCTTGGATCCAGCAGACAAAATGGAATGCCTCAGAAGCTAAGTCAATGTGAATGCTAAATATCTCTTGAGGCATTCTTTCTGCTAAACCAGGTATAAAATCAGAGATAAATCTTTACTCTAGCCAAATAAACTGGGCAAGTCCACTAGAAGCCTCTGATCTCTAACATATGTATAACCCTACAATGGAAAAGGGTGACTCAATAGTCCTACACAATTCAATGAAAATATGTCTTCAGAAAGGCTCGATTTCACTAACATGGATTTGGTATTCCTCAGACTTGATTAAATTTTCCCAAAAATCTTATCGCTAAGAATGAGATGCATTAACCAGCAAACACAAACATCCGGTTGTAATGGCCTAGCTGTCCAAAATTGTACATGACCACTTGCATTACAGTTTGCTGCCCTCTCATTGAGTCTCACCACAGCTGAATTAGAAGTCACTGGGAATCCACATTTAAAGACGTAAGACACCAGTCACTGTGATTTGAGTGTCCTCCTCCGTGGCGGCTCAACCCCAGGCCCAGCCTGAAATAACTTTGCTAGCCTCACACTCCTATACATGTATTCTAGGCTTGGATGTCAATGGTTACCACCAAACTCTCTGAATCCATTAATCAAGCTCTTTTCACAGGGTGGAAGGCAATTCTGTTTGGAGAGTTGCTAGGTAGCTTTGTCTCCTTCCTAGAGATCCGTGATTAGTTGCTAAATGTCTTGGTCTTGTTAGTCCCCACCCCCCCCTCCCCCCCACCCCCACTCCCAGTTGCTAGGGTGGTGAGCTGCCTGTTGTTCAGCAGCAGAGCAATGCTCCACCCCAGACAACAGCTCTGCCGCCTTTGCTTGAGGAAAGCTGTTGCCAATGTTTTTAGAGAAATGAGATAAAGAAGATGCTGTTCCTTTGGCTCAGCGTTGCTCTTGGCTGGAGTGATTTTATTTGAAAAGCTTTGGTCTAGATTTAGGGAGGGTCACTGTCTTCATGAAGAATAAACAATGACCTTTGCCCAAGGCTTCATGCCATCAGGTTAGAACTTGCAGAAGAGGCATGAGGGTGTGCCCATGCTTCAAGTGGACAGACTGAGTTCTTGGGTGACTCAGATTGTGTTTACCCCACAGCATCCTCTGTTACAGAAAAACTGGACAAGAACCAAACAGCGCTCTGAGAGTTTGGAGTTACACTTTATTCACCATGGCGGGCTTAGGGAAATGAATCCGAATTCTAAGCAAAGCTACAAGCAGAACTTCCCTTTTTATGGAAGAGCCAGCCCTTTGTGCACTTGCTGGCGGCGGCCTTGAAAACTACACAGTTCTATCAATTAAAAAATGTACTTGGCATGGCGTTGGGTGTATCTGGTCTCTGGCCTACAAGGTCAGACGGCTAAGTTTATCTCCCCCATTATTCAAGCAGGCTAGAAAGCAAAGTTACTTTTTCAGAATTAGATAGAGGCCGTCCAAAGAATAGCAGAGAATTCCAAACAGTAGTTTTACAGAGTAGGGGTTTTCCTTCACACCACGATTCCAGCAAAGTCAGCAGTTTGTTAACAGCAGAACCCAGCCTGCTCAATGGCTGGTTCTGTTTGTTTTGGGTGGCAATGGGAGAGATTTTTTAGTCAAAATGTATGACTTGTGACCAAAATATTCATATGATCCTGGTCCTGACTTTGCAGGTGGCCACGTGACTTGCTTTGGCCAATGGGAAGTTAGCAAACATGATGTAAGCAGAGGCTGGTGCAGCTGGGCTATGCCCTTAAGCTTCTGCTATCACCACGAGAAGAACAAGTCCTGGGCAGCCTGCTGGCCCCGGAAGATTGGGCACCACAGGACACAGACCTGGATGGAACCTGAAGCCCGGGGCCAAGCCCAGGCCAGCCCATCCGAGCTCCGCAGAGCAACACTAACAATCACTGTGCCACTGAATTTTGTGTTTGTTCCACAGCAAAAGCTAACGGTTCATACTATGCCTCCTCTTTTTTACATCCTTTATTTTAAATTCTGCTTCTCAGGATTTTTTCCCATTTCATTTCTAGGAAGCCCTGCTCCTATACACTATGATGCATTCTGACAAAATAGCACATTAGAAAAACAGCTCTACATAGACAGCCCTTAGCCCATTCCATGGCTTCAGAATTTTGGGAAGCTCCTGAGGTTTTACTCTCATGCTTTCAGCAGTGTCCAGTTGTTAGAAATTATATATACGTAAGCATACATAAATAAATGTATATACATGCATAATTTTACGTGCAGGTAAATGTAAAGTGCTCTCTTGGTGGGTGTTATGTAAATTAGACCCAGAAGCAAAGAATTCAGAGGTAGTCTTCTAATTTCCCATCACTGAGTATAAGCTTAGAAATATATGCTGAGTATAGACTGAGTGAAGAATATACAAAACAGAAAGACAATGGTCTCCATGCCAGGAGACCAACCACTCATTCACAAGCACTACAGGAAGAATTGAAGTTGTCATCATTTTTGTTTCTTGCCTCCTCGACAATATAAAACAGATTCTAAATAACCCTAGAGAACTTAGATCAAATATAAAATTTATTCTCAAAGATGCCAGTGATATTCGAATAATGCCCACTAATTTACAATCAAATTAATGTTTGCTATAATATTCAAACATTTACTTTATCTTTGTCTCCTGGGATTTTTCAAAATATGAACTCTAGATAGTACCAGTGGCACATTTTGGTCTTTCTTTTCCTGCAAGTATTTAGGAAAATGGTTATAGTAATGGTTTCTTGGGCTCTTACAGACTATTCCTCTGGGTGTGTGAGAACTTGGATCTAGACTATTGTGGTGCATGGTTAATTAGCCAGTTAACATCTCTTATTAATGTTATTGTATGTCAATTTGCTGCTGTGGGTAGATTTTGCTTACTCTAAAAGTTTAGGCTATTACTTCCCCACAAGTCAAATGCATAACCATTTGAGAAGGCATTTCAACGTGTGAACTGAGATAGAAGCTAATGATTGAATGGGTCAGTAAGGACCTTGTTATTATTTTTCAACCAGAAAATATTCTGTTACTTTACTCTTTGCTTTTTACCTTGAGACAACAGTGGCATTTTCCCAAGAACTTGCCTTTTTTGTGTGTCAGGGGTGAACAGAGCTGGGCTATTTGAAGTTAATACCCCTCACTTTTATAAATCATTGACCTATATGAAATGAATGCTGCAATGGTTTTTTAATCTAGATTTCAAAGGTTTTTCTCAGTTTGGCTTTCAGCCATGACTAAGGCTCATTGGATTTATGTTTGCTTTGTAAAATATACAAAAATCCCTACACGAAGGTCACCACCAGTCTAGTGGCACAACAACTATATTGCAACCTGTTCAGCAATCCATAGCTAAAGACAGAACTCAATTTCCCTTCCCTCTGAAAGCGCATGTCAATGCCATCCCCGCAATTCTACATAAAGTAAGAACAAAGTGGAGGCGGGCTTCAAAAATCCATTGGTGAAAGTACATTAAACTTGGGAGCATCCAGTTACACTACATGAAAGGCTACAAAAATAAAAACACAAAAAACTCTGGGGATGAAAGCATCCCAGCTCTTTCAGTCTGGCAAACAAGCCCGTTGATTCTGCAGATCAGCTTCTACAGCGAGTGGGCATCCTTAAGTTTTGATGACCTTATTAGTTGAAAAGGGAGAGCTTGAGAGTAACAGTTTCTAAAACATTTGCATCTAACTCTTCCATAGACCATTGAAAAGCACATATCATCCATCTTGCCTCCCCTAAGCATAATTTAGAGATGAATAAGGAGATTATGGGAAAGTTATATAGCTAGTAATGGAATTTACATATTTCTAAGGACAAATTCTGTCAGGAAAAAAAAAAAAACACGTTTGGGATGAAAGTCTCCTCTTCCCAGATAAAACACGTAAGATGGACATGGCTGATTTAAGACACGCGTGGCCAGGCTTTGGAGCATGCAGCGCAAAAAGATCAATCAAACTGAAAGCTGCAAGAGCTGTTTAGAACAACCTTTAAAAATTGGGAGTTTCTCCTTAGAAAAATAGCCCTTCTGTCTGGGAAAGGACTCTGCTGATTGACAATTTTGAAGTCAATGTTTTGTTGAGTAGTAAAAAGGAAAGGTCTCGAGGGAGGAATCATTCCAGAAAAGAGAACAGTGGGCTGGGTGTTGAATCACCTGAATTGCAGCCTCAATTGATTGGCGGGTAGACCTGGAGCAGGTCAAGAGCAGGTGGCATTCCCTGGAGTTCTGCAGTTCTCTGAAGGCTTTTGCCCCATCACTGTGATGAACTGCATTCTCTTTCAAAATACCTGCTGCCCCTACCTGCAGGCAAGCCCGCCCCCCCCCCCCCCAGGAAAGAACATACTTTTTGTTCCTTTGATGTTAGTCATAGCCTGTGACTTCCAAGCTGAAGCTTTAAGAGCCAGTATTCACTTCACCATGAAGTTTTTACCTCTGAATCAACCACCAGTGTTCCAAATAGGGGCTGCTCTGTGGGCCTGGTCCCAGATCATCATCAAGGAGAGCCACACCTGACCCACCATGGACCTGTAGCATAAGCAAGAAATAAACCGTGGCTGTAAATCACTGAGATTTGGGGGTGATTTGTTACTAAAGCATAACAGCCTAAGCTGGCTGATACAATCAGACTGACAATTTAAGCTTTCACTTGAAACCCATAGAAGTTATGTTTCACATATTTAAGGTGACTCAGCTAAAAGAAAACTAGCGTTCTTTCCCTCTTCCTGGACTGATTGTGATTTTTACATTTGGACCTTGGGTTTCCCATCTACATATTGAAAGAACTGGAATAAATAATCTCTAAAGTTTCAACTCTAACATTCTGTGTTCATTTGACTCCTCCTTTCATAGACTCTTGAATTTTGTAAGGGTTGCTTGGGTGATATTTGCTACTGTGCCTAGATATATTAGACATATTCCCTTGGATGTGATCTAAAATATTTGCATATTATAAAAATTCCACAACTAGTACTGCCAAGTTCTATGGCATATTGATTTGCACTCTTTGATACTTAACTTTGTAAATGTGTTATTCAGGTTTTTATATATTTGCATACCACCTTTCTGATTAAATTGCAAGCTTCTTTGTAAGAAAGAATTTTTTTTTCTTTTACCTTATTCCTTATTGTGTCTCAGCATGTTTTAATAGATGCTTAATAAACTTGCCCTTTAACCAATGAATCCATTTATTTTTAATTCAAAAATGAGAAAACAGATTTGACAAAAGGATAAAATATTCATTGTAAAGATTTTAAAGATGGCAACAAATTCTTTGATACTCTTCCCATCGAGAAGTGGGATTTAATTTCCCTCCAGTTAAGTCTGGACCAGTCTTAGTCGCTCATTTGTAACCAAGATGACTACATGACTTCTGAGGCTAGGTCAGAAAAAGTTAAGCAGCTCCTATCTTGTTTACTGCAACACTCACTCCTGGACCCCAATGGGTGCAACCACCCTAAGGAAACCATGCTGTGAGGAAGCCCAAGCCACATGAAGAGGCCACCTGGCAGGCACACCAACAGACAGATCCAGCAAAGCCCAGTTTTTAGTTCATCCCAGGTCAGGAGCCAAGCATGTGATTGAAGAAGCCTCCAGATAATTCCAGCAACCACCTAATAATGTCACCTGCAGTTATCTGAATCTTCCTAGCAGAAGCCCCAGACCTCACGGAGGGGATAGACATGAGCAGTCCTCATTCTGCCCTGCGTAAATCCCTGATCCATAAAATCCATGAGCATAATAAAATAGCTGTTGTTTTATGCCATTACATTTTGGTGTGGTTTGTTATGCAGCAAAAGATAACTGGAATATAGGGTATCTGAGCCACAGTGTCAGCCCAGACATGTGTGACACAAAGAAGTGTGCGCAACCACATGTTTTCCTGCTTCGTTTATTTTTATTAGGGCGCAGCAAACCACTGGGGTAAATACCTCCCCAGTAAGAGCAATCTGGAAGGCAGGAGTATTAAAACATCTGGCCGAGATACAATCATATTATTACCAAGCAATTGCAACATAAAAAGAGTAGGCACTGATAGAATCTCAGAACCTATTACTTTACTGTGCAATTGCAATATAACAAAAACACCAGTCAGAGATGTAATCGCAAAGACAAGTGAAATCAATACCGACTCTAAAATACATTACAAGCCATTTTTAAATAAATATGTAAAATCTGCTTTAAATTGATTCTAGCTCAGCTTGGAAACAAACTGCTGCGTCAGTTTTTACATACAAAGCCCAGAGAAGGGAAGGGGGAACCTCCTGGAGCCACAGCTCGGGTGAGGAGATGTTCTTCCATTTGAACTCACTTTGTGACACAGTGCTGTCCTTTACACTCAACAGATTTCACCATATGGATCTGAAACGCTCTGCTCTGGGAGAGAAAAAGCAACATGTTTAAGCTGTAACAGCTAGCGAGTTCAGGTTCATGTCAGTTCAGGTTCGTAAGAAATGTGTACAGAGGGAGCAATAAAAAGCAGTTTTCTTTTTCGTTTTTTGTTTGGGTTTGTTTGTTTGTTTTCAGAGCCAGGTATCAGATCTGTTTATTTGCACTTGATGATATTTCTGTGAAGGGTACTAGTCTAGTAGCCACGGAAATAAAGGCTATGAGAGGCATAATCCTTCCCCTCAGAGTTTATAGATTAGGGAGGGAGAGACAAGTGTGTCTAAAAGTAACTACTACCTAGGGTTAGGAGTGTTAATCTGCTCATGGCTCATTGATTGAGCACGGACCCATGAACCAGGAGGTCACCCTTCTATTCCAGGTCAGTGCACATACCAGGGTTGCCAGCTCCATCTCCAATAGGGGGTATGCAGGAGGCAGCTGATCATACATTCTCTCTCTCTCTCTCTCTCCCCTTCCCTTTTCTCTCTCTGAAATCAATAAAAACATACTTTTAAATAAATAAATAAACAAATAAATATACAAACAAATAAATAAATCTAACTCTGCCTTATTCCTCTTACTCACCTTGGACAAGTCACTCTACCACTCTGAGCTTCAGTTTCCTTATCTGTAGAATGGAGGCAATGCTATTGACTATTCTGTAGGTTGTTGTAATAAGTGAGATAAACTTTGTAGAATCCTTAGCACAGTGCTCTAAACATGGTGAGGATCCAAAGGTATTAGGATCCCTCAATTTCTGTAAAACCAAAAAATTGGACTAGATTACTTCTAAACTTGTTTCCATCTCTATTGGTGTGATCCCCTCCTTAATCACCACTTCTGCATTTAATGATGGGACTGGAGATACCATCTATTTCTAATATCTCTCTTCATGAAGGATTCTCTTCTAAACTCCCACTAACACAGATCTAAAGAGGAGAGTTAGCCTCAAATAACCAAAACCAAATAATAATAATAATAACAACAACAACAACCAAAACCTCCTTGTGTGCCAAGACTGAGAAGTTGAGCTTGAGGAGAGAAAAGATGCTTTATACAGTTTATTCATGCCTTCAACTTCACCCAAGGTCTGCCTGAGTACTGATGCTTTATTAAATGAGAAAACACAGATAAAATGGTGAGCATATAGACGTTGTAGATGGTACACAGATATCATTATGATGGTGGAGATGTTATCATGATAATGATAATGAGAGAAATAGGAGGCTTGCTGTTTTCCTTTGTCATGAAGTCCATAAAAAAAGGTATTATTTTTTCATAAAATTGATTGTGGCTATTAAGTAATGAGGCTCACTTAAAAATATATATATATAACAATATGTAGGAAGAGAAGTTGCCTCATCAGATATTAAAACTTAAAAGCCTTTATACTTAAAACAGTATGGTATTGGTGCATGGTTAGACTAACAGACCAGGGGAATAGAATAGAAAATTCAGAAATAGATTCAAGTGAATAAGGAGATTTAGTATATGACAAAGATGGCATCTTAGTTACATCACTGGGGCAAAGATGGGATTTTTAATAAATGGTGCAGGCACAACTGGGTAGCCATTTGGAAAAAGGTAAAATTAGATCCATACTTCACACCACACATAAGAATAAACTCCAAATGTAACACGAATTTCAATGTAAAGTATGAAACTATACAACTACTGGAAGAAAACATGAATGAACTCCTCTTTAACCTCAGTGCAGTGAAAGTTTTCCATGACTCAAAAATCCAAAGGCAATAAAGATTAAATTTTACATTTAACAAGTATATTAAAATACCATAAACAAAATCAAAAGACAATTGACAAACTAGGAGAAAAGTTTGTGACATACATCACAAATAACTCTGATATTCCTATACATAAAGAACTCTTAAAAATTGAGTGAAAAATCCAATAGAAAAAAAAATGAAAAAAAGACATAAACAGACAATACACAAGAAAGATGTATACATATTTGCCGGGAGCCGGTCCATCCTTGCTGTTTCAAGGGACCTGGCATATATGGCATACTGTTCTTAATATGTTTGCTCACCTTCTTGGCACTGTGTTTTAACCAAGGTCTCCTCTCTGAGAAAGGTTGTTTCCCCAGGTAGGGATTTTCCCCTGAAGTTAGGGAGGGAATAAAACCCCTCAACTAAGTGCCAGGTGGGTAATTAATCACTTTAACTATGAACAATCATGCTTAAGCTACATAATCTTTACTCCCTGGAATGGAGATAAGAAACGCCCTAACCTTTGTAATAGAGACTGATAGGATTGAATCAACTGGTATAAATACAGTTGTAACAAGACAGCAAGACTCAGAACTTAGAACACAGAACTCAGAAGACAGAAGGGAGAAGATAGAACCTACACTCAGAGCCTCGACACAGAACCTACACAGAATCTAGAGACAGAGCCTAGCGAGAGAACATGGCAAAAGATCCGGGACTGAACCTGACTACAGAAATTGGCAAGAGAACCTGACTAGAACCTGGTGACTGAACCTGGCTGGAGAACCTGGACAGAACCTGGCTGGAGAACCTAGCGAGGGAACATGGCTACAGAACCTGGCTGGAGAACCTGGAGAACCTAGCAAGAGAACATGGACACAGAACCTGGCTGGAGATCCTAACCAGAACTTCGCTGGAGATCCTGACCAGAACTTGGCTAGAGATCCTGGCTAGGCTGCTGATCAACTGAACGCTGTCTCCATGTCATTCCTTCTTCGCTGACTCCGTCCACACCTTTGGGGACCCCTGGACCTGCTGGGGTTGGACCCCAGCACATATTTAAACATTTAAAATGATTCAAGCTAACTCTTAATTAGAGAGATTATTTAAAGAGAGTATGGCTACATTGGGGCCAATTTGAGCAACAAAATGATAGCAATGGATTATAACCTAAAGAAAACAAATATCCATGCGCCCATACTGATAAAAATAAATAACTGAGTAAATCAATTGAATGAATGGATAATGGAAGAAGAGAAAAGGCTTTTTCTTAGAAAATTCCAATTAATAAATGTAGAAAACCACGATTTGATAAATACTATATCAATAATTGTTGCAGACAAGAAAGTATTATGAGAAGCAAGATATTTACATAGTCTCGAAGAATACTCTTTTTCACAAAATACTATTTTTCATTACAAAGAGAAAGAAAATAATTTTACGGTGGAGAAATCCAGCAAATACCACCTGATGAGCAGTGATTGAGACATATTGACATTATGTACCTTCAGATAAGATGAAGTGAGAAGAATACATCACTTCTGTAATATTCTTGCCAAAATGCATAAGTTGAATTTAATCAGGAGAAATATTAAACAAACCCAAATTAAGTATATCTATAAAACAATTGGCCAGTACTCTTCAAAAAGTTTCCAGGTCATAAAAGGTAAACACTGGAGATGAAAGACAATAACTGAGGAACTATGCAGATTAAAGAGAGACAACAGTTAAATGCAATGTGTAAGCCTAGATTGGATCCTAGCCCAGAAAAGGAATATTAGTAGGACAATCGATGAAATTTGATAAAAGTCTGAAGATTAGTTAATAGTAAAAAACAACTTATTGATTGTTAAAAAGTAGCCTGGCCGGCATGGCTCAGTGGTTGAGCGTCTACCTATGAACCAGGAGGTCATGGTTCAATTCCCAGTCAGGGCACATGCCCGGGTTGCGGGCTCGGTCCCCAGTGGGGGGCATGCAGGAGGCAGCCAACCAATGTTTCTCTCTTATCATTGATGTTTCTATCTCTCTGTCCCTCTTCCTTCCTCTCTGAAATCAATAAAAATGTATTTTTTAAGTCATTATTGTACAAGGTTCTAAGAGCAGAAAACAAGCCTATTGGCCACATACAGGCCTATATAGAAAGCTTTAATTTAATCTATTTGGACATTAAATAGTCCAAATCATACTCTGATGTTTTAAATTCAAGACCATAATGCCACCTCCATCCTTCCTTTGAAAGATGGCAGCCTCCTTAGATGAAAGCACCTTTGATTACATGTTTTTAAACTCCCCCTCATCACACTATGTCCTTTCAGGCATGTTGACATGAAGCCTCCCACTACAGAATAACTACCCAAGAGAATTTGAGTTTGGATGTTCTACCCCAGGCTCTCCTCACCTACTTCTGTGGTACCTACTTCTCTTATTCTCATCTTCCCACTTTTCAAAGCTGTCAATATGGTTGCAGTGAAACTTGAAGTGTTATCTCAAGAACTTAGTATGTTGAGCTTTATCATGAAATGTACAGTAAAAGGTTCAGTCCCCTGGACAAGAAAACAGCCCTACTTCATGGACTTGAAGTCATGCCAGGGATAGATAATGACCATATATGTTTACCTCCAGATGACAAGAATCGTGGCTTCATTATTCTACTTCCAGCCCCACAGTGTTGGGGTCCAGGGCCTTTGAAATATTTGAGAGCTGATGAAAGGTTTATTGATTCCCAAAACATGAAAAGAAACCTACAACATGGAAGTGAAAAACTGGTTAATGAAATGCCTTGAAAACATAGTTACACTAACCCTATGATTGTACCTCAACTTTACATCATTTTAGAGAAATGACATTTAATGTAGCTGGGGATAGCTTTTAAGATTATTTGAAAGGCTGTGGACTGTCAGGATGCAATGGAAACTGTTATTTGGCCTCCAGTCTTCATTCCCCCCACCCTTTTTTTTCCCTAACAAAGTTGATTTTGGTCAGATACCCACCCCTTCCCCAAGCAGGGGAAGCGGGGAGCGGGGAGGGGACCGATCCCAGTTCCAGAAATAAACCTGATTGGTCTAATGGTGATATCACTCCCTCTGGCAGTGGTTGGTTCAGAAATTGGCATATAATTCAATTCTGACCAGTACGATATAAAAAGAATGCAACTGGGGGCGAGGTGTGTTTTGGAGAGTTTCTTTTCTCCTAAAAGAGAAGCAGTCCCTTATGTCTGAACTTTTTCTGTCTGAACATGATACCTGGAACTACTCCAGCCATTTTGCTGAAACTTGAGGAAAAACCAACATTGAGGATGGCAGAACAGAGAAAGAGAAAGTACCTGGGTCCTTGAGAACCCAGTCAAGCTGTTACATGAACCTACCCTGAAGACACCCTACCTCTGAACTTCCTGCTATACCAGATAGAAATGCCTTCTGTGTGTAATCCAGTCTCAGTCAGCGTATCCTCACTGACTTATAGGTACCCTGTCATCCTAACCAAAGAGAACACATTCCACTTCCTGCTTCTCTGGTATCATTTGTTGTATTCATATTCAGAGCATGACAAAATGCCTTTCCCAACACTGGCGGTAAGTCACCCCAGGGCAAGGATCATACTATATTGTTCCAAATCAGTTAGTAGTACCCATTTGAATAGAAGATATTCTTCCTCTTATGATGTAACCCATTCATTCAGGACAATAGCTAAATTCAGTCTGTGGCTGGGTTCAGTAAATTGTTGCCTATTGGATATAATCTGAGGACCACTGGAAAGTCCCATGGACAAAAAAAAAACACAAAAAACAAAAAACAACTAGATTTCTACCATTAAAGCCAAGGCAGTAACACTAACCAAGATATGGATTGCTCCTACCTAAGTGATCAAAAGTGGGTGGTCTTGTAGGTCAGTAAGTTTGAGGTAATTTGTTATACAGCATTAAAAAGAACTAGAGTATGATAGAAATCATGCAAAAAAAATTTAAAACACTTAAAACTGATAATATATGGTAGGGAGTCAGCTAAATCAAGCCTATGACCTGTTTTTATATATCCCTTGAGATAAAAATGGTTTTTACATTTTTAAAAGTTTGTAAAATTTAATTTATATGTATATATGACAGACTGTCTGTCACCCACAAATCTAAAATGTTCACTATCTAGCCCAGCCGTGGGCAAACTACGGCCTGCGGGCTGGATCCGGCCCGTTTGAAATGAATAAAACTATTGAAAAAAAAGACCGTACCCTTTTATGTAATGATGTTTACTTTGAATTTATGTTAGTTCACACAAACACTCCATCCATGCTTTTGTTCCGGCCCTCCGGTCCAGTTTAAGAACCCATTGTGGCCCTCGAGTCAAAAAGTTTGCCCACCCTTGATCTAGCCCTTCATAGAAAATGTTTGCTTACCCCTGCTCTATGCTATTTGTCATTCCTCTATGTAGAGGGACAAGTATAAATAATAGTTTAGGATACACACTGTCCCAGATATCTTAACATTTGCCTCCTCTGGGTCCACCTCCAAACTCTCTCCTTGCCCAGGGAGGCTGATCTGTATGGACCATTTCAGGGTTCTCTTGCTCCTGGTTGGGTGTGGCCCGTAGAAACACTAACAAGTAATGAGAGGGCTGGAGGAAAATGAAGTCAGGGTGTTTACTTGCCTGCCCCTCCCTGCAGCACTGCCTTAAGGAGGTTTTGCCCCTCAACCAAAGGGCACAGCTCCTGTCAAGGCCCCTGATCTACACAATTCTCTCCATTGGTAACTGCTTCCTTCCGTCTCCCCTTCAGGCCTAGAGGTGTTAGCACACTGGTGTTCACTGTGATTTCCCTACAGTCTGCCCACCACACCTGTGACTCCTACTGAATACCCCACAAATTTTGTTTCCTACTGGGACTCAGTCAAACATACCCACTAAATTATAGTGATTACCTTCAGGGTGAGACAGGGAAAAGGAATGAGGGATGAGAAATAGAAAACTTCAACTTGATCTTAAATGTTATCTCTCTTTCATTTATAGAAGGACTTGGAGCAAACCCAACAAACTCTTAATAATAATGGCTATTTCTGGGTGACAGAAGCAAGGCCACATATGCTTCCAAGACATATATACCTTTACATATGTTAAAGTTAAATGGTTTTACCAGTCACACTGATTGACTATTGTTTATCAAGATGTCAAAATCACCTCACTGAGTTCAAATCATGGAGTCTTCCTGATTGGCCCCAGTCTGCCTGATTGACAGGTATATCTCCTCCTGACTTACAGAACCAAATCCCCTCTGCCCATTCTGCTCATCACCACCCACAGCTCGAAGCCACAACGGCAAGGCAGCCTGGGACTGACTCAGCACCAAGACAGCCAGCCCTTCTCCCAGATGTACAGTTCGGGCTGCCCTCCCCCCAGACCTCCGCAGTGGCTCTCTGTGCTGTTTTGGGAATGAAGTAATAAACTTTCGCTGCCAGTACTTATAAAGTGTTCTAGCTGTATAGGACAGCATCTCCCGCTGCTTTGGGCACAAGTCCAGTTTAAGCAAAGAATCTGAAAGGAGAGCAAAAAGATAATTTTAGAACCGTTGCACTAAGGACAATGGGAAAGAGAGAAATAGATTTCATGGTGGAAAAAGCTCATCTTCAGAGCAAATAGAAAAAATAGGACTAGTAGGTGGGATCTGTCTAAATGAAGTTATAAACATGAAATTCTTTGATCATGAAAGAAAGGTTTACACATATTAGCTGACACTCCCCCTGCACAAACACCCACAAAAGGATTTGCCATCATTCCACCCGTGACTGCTAGGAAATACCTGATCATCATTGCACAGTTGCATCTTCATATATTCTTCTCTTTTTTTTTTAATGTCTTTTTATTGATTTCAGACAGGAAGGGAGAGGGAGACAGAGATAGAAACATCAATGAGAGAGAATCACTGATCAGACCCTCCACCCCCCTACCTGGGGATCAAGCCCACAACCCGGGCACATGCCCTTGACTGGAATCAAACCCAGGACCCTTCAGTCCACAGCCTGACGCTCTATCCACTGAGCAAAACAGCTAGGGCAGTGGTCGGCAAACCGCGGCTCGCGAGCCACATGCGGCTCTTCCACAAAATACCACGTGCGGGAGCATTCATACAGTGCAAGTGAAACTTCATGGCCCACGCGCAGAAGTCAGTATTTTGTGGAAGAGCTGGCACATCTTCATATATTCTGTGCCCTCATCTGAATTCTGATTTTTAGGGAAGTGCCTTTTGTGAGTTGTGGATGCTTGGTGGTTTTTCCTGTAACTTCATTTTTTACCAGCCGTGACAAGATTTTTAATCTTTATACGAGAGAAACCAAACCCGTGCAAGAACAACCTGTCAGGAATACTTACAGCCTCACAGTTAACTCTCTCTCTCGAGTGTGATTTAATCAGCAAGGTGCTGCTGCCAGCTTGTAATGGAACATTGTCAAAGCTACAGGTTAACACCTCCGGGGGTGCCAAAGGAGGCACCATAAAGGGTATGGCGGTGAAATGAAAAATGATTATTACTTAGCGTTTATTAATCCTGGGTGGTATACTAAACTCCAAAGAATGTAGCATAGACAGAAGCATATTACCTCTAAAGTGTCATGCTTTCCTGAATAAAAATAAAGAGCCTTTTGCAACACTCTCTCTTTGTAGAAATGGGAAGCAGACATACCTTGACTCCATGGACAAAAGCAGAAAAATACCAAAATAAAAGCCGAAAGGACTTTTGATGCTTGTGTCCTCAATCTAGAACTGCTCCCATAGATAGCACAATGTTGTGTAACTAGATTTCAGCCAACTACAGCCTGGGAGTATGCTGCCTGTATTTTTGTAAATAAAGTTTCGTTGGAACTCAGCTACATCCATTTGTTTACATATTGTCTATGGCTGCTTTTACATGCCAACAACAGAGATGAGTACTTGTGACAGATCATATGGTGAGCAGAGCCAGAAATACTACTATCTGGCCCTTTTCTGTAAAGGTTTACAGACTCCTGGTTTAGATTAACCTGTAGAAAACATGACCCGTATTTATGATAGAATTAGTAGACTTATTAATGCAGATACTCATATTTTTACCCATGCATGATAAAATTCAGCTTAACTTATTTATTCATTAAATGTGTATAAAATGCTTATTCTTTGGCATTGGAGGAAAGTCTACATACCATGGTGAAGGCCAACACGTCATTCCTCCAGAGCAAAGGTAGGCTGCCTTCAAGCAACCATAGGAGATTTCTGCTGCAAAACACCATTTTCCCTTATTAAATGTCTTGAAAAGACCCAAGATCCAGATAGGTCGCTGAATGGAGTTGAAGTTGAATGGATAGTTGAATACAAGTAAGATTATACAAGACTTCGTTCTACAGTAGGATCATGGCTCCTGCTTTCGTTAGCTTTTGTTACTAGCACTGTTCTGAATAAGATATGAAAACTATTTGGAGCATTAAGGTATTTCTTGGTTTTATTGCAATGCCCCTGAGGTCTTGAAAAGAAGCACTTGCCATCCACTTCCTGATTCTGTGGTTAGAGCCCTCGAGCCACACAGCCAACAGTGTGATAAAATCAAATGGCATTTGTTTATTCAGAGACCACAAATGGCTTTCTTGATAGAAAAGTAAATAGTGTTTAGAAAGTTCTAGCCTAAAGAATTGCTTTTAAGTCTTCTTGGAAGAACCACTTTTAAGACTCCAACAAATGTGGATGTTGGAAAATTACTCTTTCATCTCAATAGACCAATAGATCAATGCAGATGTTTGAATCTCCCAGATGCATGGAAAGCAGTCTTCCGGCACATTGGTGGTGCTTAAAGTGGATGCTATATTTTTTCTTCCAAGAAATGAGCTCTATGACTTAATCTTACCTGCTTAACATCCAAGATCTGTTTTAGGTTTTCTTCAGCTAACACATGCTCTCCCATGGCAACGGCATAATAACATCATATAGTTTGAAGGGGAGATGGGGTGGGAATCAAAAACTTTCAGACCCAATTACTTCATGAAACTATTTTAAAGTGTCTTTTTATTTTACAACAATTTTAAAGAATCTATTTGAACAACTTATATATTTCACCACCTGTAACTCTGAACAAAAACACATTTTTCACAAAGAAGTCTGTAGGAAATATCCAGGCTTATACAGAAAATGGATCATGGGTATTCTTAAGCAAAATCAAAACTAGCACCAAACAGATAGGTCGGGATTTGAGTTCTAGCTGGGTGTAACTAACCAGATGAATGACCTTGACAAGTTTCTTTCTTCTCTGGGTTTTTGTTTTCCTTACCTGCAAACATTGCACTAAATAGAATTATAACTAAAGCTTGGCATCTATTGTGGTTTTCAAAGTAATGACTTCCAACTTTCTTCCCACCTCTTCCTATGCATGACACATGCCAAAGGGGGAAGACATCACAATAAACTAAATATGAATTTGGTTCTTCCCTACTAATCTGAAAGGAGTTACCAAGATATTCCTGAGCCACAGAGAATGGCATTTCCTTTGCCCCTCTGCCAGCCCTTGATACAGCATTTAGACTGAAGTTCATTCTTAATTTCTAATTTAAAAGAGTAGAAATAAGGAATGATTTTTTTTAAAATTCAGGACCACTTAGAGTCTTATAGATCAACACACTGGCACATTATAGAAATAACTTTATCTAAAGCCTGATGCCCAGGCAGCTCTAGAACCTGTCCTTGAACAAGGATGTGAAGTTTCTACAACTTTCAGATCTTGCTGATGGAAGGAAAACATGTCCCACTTTGGAAAGTTGTTTGGCAATTTTTTAGAAAGTTAAATAAACATATACCCATCCTATTATTCAGAATCACAATGTTTCACAAAAATGTAATAACGATAGTAAATTACAGTATAAAAAAATGCCCATCATAAGGATTCTGAAAAAAAATATCTGGAAGTAATATGATCAAATGATATAGCATCACAAACTTAAATGTGTGGATTCTTTGAAAGTGAACACAGCAGGCAGATGAGTTTAAGAACAATAATTAGGAAAAATTAAGAGTGTAAGAAAACAGACTTATAAACTTTTAAAAAAAATATTTCTTTATTGATTTCAGAGAGGAAGGGAAAAGGAGAGATAGAAACATCAATGATGAGAGAGAACCATTGATTGGCTGCCTCCTGCACGCCCCCAACTGGGGATAGAGCTGGCAACCCAGGCATGTGTCCTTGGCCGGAATGGAACCTGGGACCCCTCAGTCCGCAGGCCGACACTCTGTCCACTAAGCCAAGCCAGCCAGGACTAAACTTTTTAAAATAAAGTTTTTAAAGAAGCAGGTTGGGAAACTTAGGATGACTTAAAACTGTCAACATTTTCTCATATCAGTAAGAACTATCCAAGCAAAAAGAAAACAATTAAGCAGACCTATCTTTTCTATGATGAAGGGCCTTCCAGGAGCTAAAGAGTCCCAGAGAGCTGCTGATGG
Organism: Myotis myotis; assembly: GCF_014108235.1. NCBI lineage: Eukaryota > Metazoa > Chordata > Mammalia > Chiroptera > Vespertilionidae > Myotis > Myotis myotis. The sequence continues at coordinate 39,540,709 of NW_023416317.1, forward strand.
TATAAGAAATAATTAAAAGCAACCAAGCACAAACTGCATACTGGCTATTTTCTAGAATTATTTTTTTTTTACTTCACTTCAGAGCATTAAAGAAAACAGAGAAAATAGTAAGATCCCCAAGTGACAATAATTCCCTACTTTTCAGTCATCTTAGGCACAATAATAAATCCAGAGAGAGAAAAGCCTCAGTAAGAGTAAGAATAGAAAGTTGACAATTTCTCAGAGCTGCCAACAACAGCAATGCAATGTGAAAAACCCAGACAACACCAGAACATTTTAAACCCAGGGTACCAATTTTATGTAAAATAAACTCCAAACACTTCACCCACCTCACAAAGTCCATCTTTGGTTCACTGCTTGGCCTCACTCTCGTGCCACTCTACTCCTCACCCATTATGTTCCAGGGTGTTCCTAGAACCCCCAGCCTCCAGCTGTTAGCACCAGCCTTGCCCTCTGCCTGCAGTGCCCTGTCACTCATCTCAGCATGATGTTTTTGTCTTGCAACTTTCATCTTAAAGGTCATCTCCCTGGAGGGGTCCTCTATGATCACTCAATCTAAACCCTCTATCTACATAAGGGAAAGCCTTAATATATTTGTTATTTTTTTTTAATATATTTTATTGATTTTTTACAGAGAGGAAGGGAGAGAGATAGAGAGTTAGAAACATCGATGAGAGAAAAACATTGATCAGCTGCCTCCTGCACACCTCCTACTGGGGATGTGCCCACAACCAAGGTACATGCCCTTGACTGGAATCGAACCCGGGACCCTTGAGTCCGCAGGCCGATACTCTATCCACTGAGCCAAACTGGTCAGGGCTGTTTTGTTTTTTTGGTTTTTTTTATGTTGGCTTGTTTTTGTGTTGTGTGGGGGATAAAGGGGAGGTGTTTTGCATGGAGTTTGGGGGTGGGGGGCGGGGAGAGATGCTTTGTTTTGGTTTGCTTATTTTCCCTTAATAGAAACTGGAATTTAAGCTCCATGCCTGACACTTACAGAAGAAATTAATTTGACATTTGTTGAAACAGCAAAAAAGACATACTAAAAAGTAGGGATACTGTAATAGGGATGGGAGATGAAGCTTAACTCTGAGAACAACCAAGGCAGCTAGAGATTTATAGCCAGTGAGCTTGTTGGAGGTGGGGAACACTAGATGGGAAATTACTAAGAGGGTAAGGAGATTCTTGCTCACTGACCTAGCAGGATTCGTACTGAAAGCGGGCCAGGTTGAGCAGATATAGAGGGTTTGGGGCTGGGGAAGGAGGTGACTTAGCAGGATTCTTTGCTAAGACTGGACTGGGCAGACCAAAGACAGAATGGGGACCAGGGTTGAGGCCTAGTCAAGAAGAGGATTCAGAGGAGCCTAACTAAAGTTTGGTCAAGGAGAGAGTTTTTGTTAGTACATAACAGGTTCTCAAAAATTAACTGACTGGCCCTAGCTGGTTTGGCTCAGTGGATAGCGCATCGGCCTGTGGACTGAAAGGACCTGAGTTCGATTCCGGTCAAGGGCACATGCCCGAGTTGTGGGCTCGATCTCCAATGGGGGGAGTGTGGGAGGCAGCCGATCAGTGATTCTCTCTCATCATTGATGTTTCTATCTCTCTCTCTCCCTCTCCCTTCCTCTCTGAAATCAATAAAAATATAAAAGAAAAAAAAATTAACTGACTGACCAAATGGAATGTGTAAGTGAATCAATTCCTTCGCTCAAAATTTTTTACTTAAGTTTTTTAATTGATTCACTTTTCCATTTCACTTTACTACCAAATATACTGGTAATAATAGGGCTGAACAAGGAAAGAAAGCCAGAGAATAAACTCCCTACTCCCTTGCAAATTAAAAAGAGTGAATCTTCATAATTAATGGTGCCTTTTGTTCATGTATTTATTTTTCAATAGTTTATTGGGAGCTCATTACACTGTACTGGTTACTCTTCCAGGCATGGACAGACAAATCCAAAGGAAACCTGCCTGCCTTCAAGTTCACTGTTACTGTCTAGTGAGGGATAAATACATAATTAGAATAGGGCATGAACAAAGAACAGAGGTAAAGGACAGAAAGAGACCACGGCTAGCAATGAGGCAAGCAGTAGAAGCACTCAGAAAAAGCACACAGTGTGATGAGAATTTCTCAAATAAATGCCCTGTCATATAACTTCTGCCAGAAACCCTGCCCATCTTCCACAAAATGACAAAATCCCAGGTATGCTTGGTGTGATTCGATTTCTTCATGAAGTCAGCATAGAGGCCAGGTTGAGTCACAAGTCTGTGCAGGGCTTAAACTCGGGAAAGCAAAGGAAAGCAGCTGCGTTTCTGGGTATGTTAACAAATCGGAAATGCATGATTATAAGTAAAACAACAACAAAGACATTTAGCTCAACTATTTCAGGGCTGGTGTCAGAGGAAAAGAAATGGCACAGATGTCCATAAAGACATCACCATCATTCCTGCTGCAGTTAGAGGTGAGGAAGAAAATGTGTCCTAATGCATTGCTGCTATAATAAGGCTGACGTGCAGTATAATCTCAGTGGCTCTTCACAAGAGGACCTGACAGGAGAGAAGAGAATAAAAGTTGAAGCACTCACTCCTGATGCTGTTCTTCTGAACATGCTCCCAGCCTCACATGCACTGGCCGTGGTATGGAGGGGTGACTGCAAAACTCAAAGTAATGTTTACTACTTACTGTGCATTTTTAAACTTTTATATAACCAATATCTACTGTCATCATGAGATTTCCCAATAAATAAAAAAAAAGGAAATAGTTCCCAATTTTTATATTTTATCTTGAGCGTATCATAACCCAAAGCTAACAAGGTGATCCCAAACAGCAAAAGTAAAAAGACTGATGAAGATGAGATCAATATAAGAAAGGTTCTATATGATGGCAATGATTTCCTAATACGTTCATTAAAAATTGTGCTGATTGGAAGCTTTACTTCTTCCATGTGAAAGTTACTAATTTTGAAGTTGATGGCAGCAGAATCAGGCACCAGAACTCTGCAAGGAAATGAAAGATGTAATAGATACCTCTGGGTGCATACAAGTTTTTAAATCTAAATTGAATCTTTATTTAGAAATCAATTTATGTGGGTAGATTCTTTGCCCAAGGGTATTTGTTTGGTATTTTATGAATGTTTCAAGTTAGCAATTTTTTCCCTTTGGGTTATAAATGCCTCTAACTAAATAAAATATGAGGATTGGTGTAATCAATGTCTCTGGCATTATTTATTTGTCTATGGAAATGTGTAGACTTTATTTAAAATAGTTATTTAACTATCACACTTTTTATTTTATGAAATAAAATTGTCTATAAAGGAGCTACCCCTATACCCCTTAGAAAGGAACTAACGTAATGAGACTTGAATTTATCCCACAAACTATGAGGTCCATCTGACCCCCACTTTCAAATAAATAAAAACTACTCAGGTTTATTTAATCTCTATTACACATAATAAAAGATTATCTAATTCATCTTAAGGAAAAGGTTAGAAAATTCTCTCTGCAGCTTTACCAACTGTTTCTTTTTGAAAGCTTCTTGTTTAAAAATGTTTTTATTGACTTTAGAGAGGAAGAGAGAGGGAGAAAGACATAGAAACATCAATGAGAGACGCATCATTGATTGGCTGCCTCCTACACACCCCCTACTGGGGATGGAGCCTGCAACTCTGGCATGTGCCCTGACTGGGAATTGAAACAGCGAGCTCTTGGTGCCTGGGTAGAGATGCTCAACCACTGAGCCACACCAGCCAGGCCAACTGTTCCTTTTTAAATTACACTTACATATCCTGGAAAAAAATGGGATCATAATTTAGGTAGAATCAACTCTCCACAGAGATTGTTGGGGAAGGTGAGATGCTCCTTGAATCAGACTGAATCAGGGCAAGAGAACTACTTCCACCTGGGCTGGGCACTAAAGTTGATGGTCAGTGGTCCACACTACGGATTCCATGAGAAAAGAGTGAATTTGATGTGGTTGAAATGGAGTCTATGCAGAGTCTACAGCAGCACGCTCACTTATCAGTGACTCAGGAAGTCCAGAAATGACAATATCATGAACTTATGTGGTCCATGTGGTTTGGGAAAAGATTCCAGTTAATAGCAGGGAGCATGGAAAACAGGGTCTACATCTCAGCAAAAATAGATTTGTCAAGGCTGGGATTTAGGGAAAGATTAAATCCTAATAAGTTCTTATAAGGAACCAAGGAAGATGCATATGCATATTGGCTAGACAAGGTTGAAGTGAAGAAACTTGGACACAGGGACTTGAATATATTTAAGCTACACAATTTCTCAATTATACATAGCCACAGGTGAGGACGGGCTCCTAACCTTAATTTCTGCCTTGATGAAATTAAACCCCCAAATTGTATAGGATTTTTCCATCATGCTCCTTGGATTCCCAGAGAGAGTGCAACAGGTAAACTTTGTAGAATAAAATGAGCAAAACTTAACTACTTAGGGGCGAAAACACATAGAAATCACAAATGCAATAGCCACATCAAGTAATAAGGTGATGATAAAAAAAATTTTTTTTAGCCATAGCTGGTTTGGCTCAGTGGATAGAGCGCCAGCCTGTGGACTGAAGGGTCCTGGGTTCAATTCTAGTCAACGGCACATGCCCAGGTTGCAGGCTTGATATCCAGTGTGGGGGTGCAGGAGGCAGCCAATCAATGATTCTCTCTCATCATTGATGTTTCTATCTCTCTCTCCCTCTCCCTTCCTCTCTGAAATCAATAAAAAAAATATATATGTATATATATTTTACAATAATCACCATAGATTTGAAGCAGTTTGGTGTTTTATTCCCTTCCCCTTGGATGTCAAGGTTTAAAAGCAGCCTTCGAGACCCAGTTTCTCTTGATCATCCGGTTTCATATTTAAGGTTCTCTTTTCCAGCCAAAACTCCTGCTGTGGTTAGGAATTTCTTAATTACATTTTCAAGTTTTCTGCTATCATGGCAGAATGTTACAGACAGTAATTATGAAGCTAATAAAAAGAATGAAAACCTTTTCTTATTTTCCCAAAAGCATACAACAATGCAAAGTTGTAAACACAGACATAAATGATTTGTTCCATGTCTGTCTCAGCAAATTAAAATGCCAATACCCTTTATGAAGAAAATGTAGATAGTAAAAACAGAGCACAGTGAAGAAATAAAACCAGAGACTGAATTTCAATCCAAATTCACCACGGGACAATTAAAAGCTAAAAATGGGCAAATCTAAGTAATTTCAAAAATGTCTTGTTGGTTTTTTTAATAATTAAAATGATAGCAAATATTTATGATAGAAACTTTGGAAAACATAAAAAAATACCCCAAAAAATAAAATAAAAAATAAACATTCAAAGCTTAACATTCAAAATTAGACAAAACGAACATGTGAGTAGACATTCATTCAGTCTTTTTTATAGCTAATATGCTAATTAGACTGAACAGCAAAACAACCGCCTGGACATCCTTCCAGAGTACTGTCCGGAGGACAACGCTGGGGTTGCGAGGGCCGACCAGGGCTGCGAGGGCCGGCCCCTTGCAAGAATTTAGTGCATCGGGCCTCTAGTATACCAGTATATGTATATATGCATTTTAAAATTGAATAATCATATATGTAATATTTTTATAAACTGCTTTTCCCCCCTTAAATACAGATTATAAAAATACCTTCATGTCATTGAATATTCTTTTATAAGTGTTTTTATTTATTTAGAGTATTTCATTATAAGAATACTATAATTTATTCTACTAAATCCCTATTGTTAAATGTATACTTTACTTCCAATTTTTCCTTATTGTACACAATGCTTTAATAAACTTCCATTTTTACAAATATCTTTGTGCACATGTCATAATTTACATTTTTAAAAGTAGCATTCCTATATTAAAGGATATAAATATTCAAACATGTTGCTATGCATTGCCAAATTGCAGCTTATACTAACCTTCCCCATTAACATAAATGAAAGTTTATTTCCTAGTCTCACTGATATCTCAGGTTTTATTGTTGTCAAATTGCTAAAGATAAACTGTTATCCATTTGTTTTTTCTTTTTTCCAAATACTTATGCTATTTCTTTATTTTATTTTAATTTTCACCCAAGGATATTTTTTTCCATTGTTTTTCAGAGATAAAATGGGAGGGAGGGAGGAAGAAGGGGGAGGGAGAAAGAGAGAGACAGAGAGAGAGAGAAGAGACACATTGATTGGTTGACTCCCACATGCTCCCTAACTGGAGCAAACCCACAACCCAGGTAAGTGCCCTTAGCCAGGAAACCAACCAGAGACCCTTCAGTGTGTGGTTCTAAGCTCTAACCACTGCCTAGCACTGGCCAGAGCTATTTCTTTATTCTTATTGGCCATGTGAATTTCTTGTTTTGCAAATTGCCTATCCATTTTTCTACTAGGCTCATCAATTTTTCCTTATTGTAAGAACATCCTAGCTAGATTACTAAACCTTTTGAAATAATGTATTATAGATGTTTTTATCCAGATTATCACTTAAGTTATAAATATCTTTCTGGTGGTTTTTCTCAAACAGATTTTTCCATTTTTAGACAATTAAAACTTATCAATGTTTTATTTTATAACCTTTTACTTTACCTATTTAGAAAGTCTTTTTCCACTTCCAGGATCATATGACACTTACCTACATGCTCTTCTCTAAGTTCTTTAATGAGTTCATCTTTTAAAGTTAGCCCATAATCCATCTAGAATTTATGTTAGTATTACAAAATTTTAACTTTATTCCTTTTCATCTGACTGAACACTTGATCAAATATCTTCTATTTTTGTGGCTTAAAAACTCCTTTTTAAAACGGTAAACAGCTTTCTCCAAGCACAATCTTCCACGAGAAGCTATTATACATATTGCAAATAACAGTGAAGCTGTTACTTTAACCAAGGTGGGGAGAAGGGGACAGAGAAGGGCACATTTCTGCTTCAACCTGTAAGACCTCACGGAGCATCATTTTCAAGTCATTTAGTTTTTCCCCCACAGATTTGAAATGTCATTATTATGTTGTATTATCTACCTGACTAGGGTCTGTTCTAATTTTCCTCTTCTCTTCTGGTTATCTGTTCATCTATGATTCACTAGCACTCTGTTGTTTCAAGTATGCTTTCACATCTACACTTTGCACACACACACACACACACACACACACACACACACGTGATTTCTGAAAATTTTCTTGGATACTTGTATCTATTTATTTTTCTGTATGATCTTTTTAATGAATCCATTAGTTCTATTCTCCCCCAGTGCTATGAATAATATTTTAGGAGAGTTACATCAAATGTTAATTTGTGGATAATGGACATTCTAATATTGAGTCTTTTGATCAAAACCCACAATATACTTTTCCATATTTCAACTTAATTTCTTCCTTTAATAAAGCTTATGAGTTTTATACATTGTTTATGCTTTTAACTTAAATTATACTTTGAAAATAAATTAAAATTAAATATCTTATATTTGTTTTATTGTTGTGGTCGGTATCATTACAATACATTTTCTACCAGGTTAGTATTAATTCATAGAAAAACTATTTTAAAAAATCATATATGAGCCTTTATTTCAATATGGCTGGCAGTATGGGAGAGCAGCAGGTCGGTCATCCACAAAAATCTGCTCTGCAGCCCCACATAAACCAGCTGTTTATATTGGGTAAAACAAAGATTACATGGGGAAGTAGGGATTACAGGAATGGGGAAGTAGGCAATGGGTGGGACTGCATTGTTTGGGCAAACAAGGTTGTTAATCTTTCCATGATAATAGGCAGATCTTGAATGAGAATGGACCACATTCCAAAGTTGACTCCCAGGTCCAAGGTTGACCTCCAGGTCCCTCCCAACCAGGTCAGAATGTCCTTATTTTTTAACCAACTGCTTTCAAGGCAAAAGCAAATACAGTCCAGCAGGATCAAAATCTCATAGATATGAGATGATAGAAATAGCAGTGGGGAAATGTTCAGGTCAAAAATAGAATATTGGGGACTAGCTATGGCTATGGAAAATATTAAACACTAGAGGCCCGGTGCACAAAAATTTGTGCACTCGGGGGGTCCCTCAGCCCAGCCTATGCCCTCTTGCAGTGTGGGACCCCTCAGAGGATGTCCACCCCAGTGGGGACCCTCACCCCATGGAGGTTTGGCCAGCCTGGGTGAGGGGTTGTTTTCAAGCTGGCCACACCCCCTTCAGAGTGGGGGGTCTCCACTGGGGTGCCTGGCCAGTCTGGGTGAGGGGCTGAGGGCCATTTTCAGGCTGGCCAAGCACCCTGGCGATGTAAGCTCCCAGCCTCTCCTTTTTTTCTTTTTTCTTTTTTATTCTTGGATTTATTTACCTTCTATAATTGAAACTCTGTTGCCTTTAGCGGAGGCCTGCGGAAAGCTTGGCTTCATCCATCACCAGGGGCAACCCACTCCTGCTCGCTCCAGCTCCGTGGCCACGGCTGGCTGAAAGCAGGTATCTGGGGTTTATTTACCTTCTATAATTGAAACTTTGTTGCTTTCAGTGGAGCTCAGAGCCGGGCTGCGGCAGGCAGGGAAACTTGGCTTCCTCCATCACTGGAGCAAGCAAGCCTCCTGCTCGCTCCAGCTCCGTGGCTGCCATCTTGGTTGGGTTAATTTGCATATAGTTGTTCTGATTGGCTGGTGGGCGTGGCTTAAGGCATAGTAAAAGTATGGTCAATTTGCATGTTTGTCTTTTATTAGTATAGGATGCTCTGTTAACCACGATTGCCTTGTGTTAGTTAAAAAAAGGACTGTTGATTTTTTAAAAATCTCTTAATGATTTAAACAAAATTTTGGTTGATTCCTTGGGGTCAGTAATCACATCACCATCAAAGAACAATCTGGCCTGTATTTCTTGTTTCTTTTTCAAATCTAATGTTAAATAGGAGAGAAGTTAATAAAGACCCTCCTTTTGGACTCTGACTGTGACCTGACGCCTCATGTGATAGCCATTAAGTGTGCTGGAAACTGTTTTTTGTTGTTGTTGTTGTTGTTTTAAAATATATTTTATTGATTTTTTTACAGAGAGGAAGGGAGAGAGATAGAGAGTTAGAAACATCGATGAGAGAGAAACATCAATCAGCTGCCTCCTGCACATCTCCCACTGGGGATGTGTCCGCAACCCAGGTACATGCCCTTGACCGGAATCGAACCTGGGACCTTTCAGTCCACAGGCCGATGCTCTATCCACTGAGCCAAACCGGTTTGGGCTGGAAACTGTTTGAAATGAACATCCCAAAAGGTTGATAAGAAAGTAGCTTCTTACCCCAAGTTTAGTAAAAGTCTTTAAATAAATAGAGATAGAGATAGATAGATAGATAGATAGATAGATAGATAGATAGATAGATAGATAGATAGATAGATAGATAGATAGATAGATTAGGCTATCTATCTATCTATCTATCTATCTATCTATCTATCTATATATATATATATTAGAGGCCCAATGCACAAAATTTGTGCAAGAGTAGGCCTTCCTTCCCCTGGCTGCCGGCACCAACTTACCTCCAGCTCCTGGGACCCGGGCTTCCCTCGCAGCCCTGGCTTCATCCAGAAAGTCATGTGGAAGGATGTCCAGTCTAATTAGCATATTATGCTTTATATATATATATATATATATATATATATATATATATATATATATTTATCAACTCCATTCAGCATTGATTATTTTTCTCCTTTCAACTATTAATATGATTAATTCTACTCATATACTTTCTTATATCATCTCTGAATTTCTAGAAGTTATTGGTTAATTACATATTGTTATTTTAATATAGTGCTGTATTTGATTTGCTAGTATTTTGTTTAAGAATTCTGCATCTGTGTTTGTAGAAGACATTAACCTATGGTATTTGACTGTTAATACTTTGTTAGGTTTTGGTATTAATGTTACCTTGGCTCCATAAAATGATTTAGACAGTTAAATCTAATATGATGACTTTAATAAAGCATATGCTTTCAGGGTAAATTGCAAACACAGTTCATAGTCAATAAATAATGAAATATTTCATGTACATCAATGAAACAAAATTTCCCCAGCAGGTTAAGTGATCTCACAGATGATGGTAAAGACTTTGAATATAGCCAACACAGAAACGTACAGATAGATTTACCATAAAAATGAGTATTGAATTCCAATATTCTATGCTTAAGTTGATACAATTTGCAGGGTTGGCATACTAAAAGTGTCATAGTGGTCTCAGACCCTTTAAAACAAACAGACAAATAAGATTCACTGAGAATTAACAAGCACAATTCACTGTAAAACACAGTAACATAAGGGAAATAGGCAATTTAAATTCCACTCAGCAAATACTTATTTTACCAGACACTGTCCTAAATGCTACTTAGGATACTTGTTAAAAGTAAGATTCCTAAACCCCGTCCCCAGACTTACCGAACCCAAATTACAGGAGAGGCATCAGATCTATTTATTTGTTTTTTAATAAGCATCCAGATTATTCTTATCATCAGGAAAGCTTAGAAACACTAACTATGGGAATATCAGAAATCAGTGGGATGCTTCCAGTAGCCTTATCAATCATTGTGCTGTGAGCCCTGGCCCCTGGGATGTCGAAAATCTAAAGACTAAACGTCTCATTCTCCATTCGGGCCTTCCGGGCCATCCCTAAGTCATTGACAGGCCAGTAGCATCTCCTAACTTCCTCCCTAGAAAGACTTAGGGATACTATCTGGTTATAAGTAAGGGCAAAGAAATTTTTCTTATAGCTTTATGGTGTAGCAAACTCACTCTTTGTACTTGATTATATGTTTAAGTGGGTGGCTTTGGGAGGCTGATGGAAATTACAGAGAGGCTAAAACCATCCTAAGCCACCACTGACACCATCACTATTGGAGAAGTTGGGCCTATCTCCCAAAATAGATTTAGGGCAAAACTGCAAGGGTTTTTTTTGCCCTAAAAAAAAAAAAAAGAAAAATAGCCTTTCCCATGGAACAATTCTGGATAGAAGCAGGAAGATACAAGTGAAAGCAGTTGCTTGAGAAGTTCATGGGGAATTTGATGGTTTCCATTGGGAGAATTGAACATGTGCATAGGTAGAGGGTGGGGCCAGGGAGGGGGGAAAAAGAGAGGCAGCAAAAGTTGGAAGCTGTGAATGTGAGAGAAGGAATATGGGGTCAAGCAGAGAAACCAGGAACAGAGTCTGGAGGCAGCCATTGTTAGGAGCAGCGCTAGGTGAGAGATACTAGAAGTGACAAAGGATGGAATGTAAGTGCGGTCATGCTGCTATAACCCTTCCTAGCAGTGGAGGCTTTTCTCACTATCTGTTTTCTGTCCATCACCTGAACTAATCCTGACTAAGAGAAAGAGTACAGTGGCCCCACCTTATCCACAGGGGATACATTCCAAGATCCCCAATGGATGCCTGAAACTGCAGAGTACTGAACCACATATATTTTTTCCTGTACATACCTACGTATGATAAAGTTTAATTTATAAATTGAGAACACTAAGAGATTAACAACTAATAATAAAATAGAACAATTATAACAAGACTAGAGGCCCGATGCATGAAATTTGTGCAAGAGTAGGCCTTCCTTCCCCCCACTACCGGCACTGGTTTCCCTCTGGCACCTGGGACCCGGGTTTCCCTTGCAGCCCAGGCTTCATCCGGAAGATCATCCAGGAAATTCGTCCAGTCTAATTAGCATATTATGATTTTATTATTATAGATACTATAATAAAAATTATGTAAATATGGTCTCTCACTCACACACACACTCTCCCTCAAAATACTTTATTGTATTGTGCTCACCTTTTCACTTAAAGGAAGCACTTTACAGCTTCTCTTTGGCTTATCCTAATTGCCACTCTTGTGCTTTGGGGCTATTATTAAGTAAAGTAAGGGTTTCTTGAGCACAAGCACTGCGATTCCATGACAGTCAATGGGGCTCTTAATGCTGCCCATAAATTATATTGTATTTCTCCTATCCATCTTCTCTCCCATTCTCCAAGCAGTTATTTCATCCTTTATTATCACTCTTCAGATCTCCAACACTTACTCCCTTACCCTCACTCTTAGTCAATGACTTTGCTTCCTATTTAACAGAAAAACAGAAGCAGTGAGGAGAGAATTTCAGAAGGCCTAACCATCACTCTACTTGCCTTCTGGCATCTGTGCCCACATGTTCTGCTCTCTCTCCCATTAATCTAGAGGGTTCCTAGCAAAGGGTAATCCTGTCACATGCACCAGAGATCCTATTTCTTCTCACATACTCAAATTCATCTCTCCAACGATGTTTCCTCTCTACCCTCCATCACCAGTTTTCCTCTGTCTCCTGGATTTTCCCCAGCATTCTGGCACACTCGAATATTTTTTATATTTTTATTGATTTCAGAGAGGAATTGAGAGAGAGAGAGAGAAACATCAATGATGAGAGAGAACCATTGATCAGTTGCCTCCCGCATGCCTCACACCAGAGATGGAGCCCACAACTCCAGGCATGTGCCCTGAGAGGGAATCGAACCATGACCTCCTGGTTCATAGGTCAACACTTAAATAGCTGAGCCACACCGGCCAGGCCACACTCACATTTTTAAAGACCTCCTCTTAACTCTACTGACCCTTGTACTGACTATTGCTATACTTCTTTCCTTGAAAGAGTTCATCGTACACATTGTGTCAAATTCTTCAACTTCCATTCTCTCTTAAACCCACTCCAGCCAAACTTTCACCCTGATCACTTTACCAAAACTGCTATTGTCAAGGTCCACCATGACCTATCCTGAGTCCCTGTCTTTCATCCTGCTAATCACTCTTTCCTCATTAAAATACTTTCTTCACTTAGCTCAAGGACATTCTCCCTCTGGGTTTTCATCCTATCTCACTGGTCACTTCTTTTTGGTCTTCTCCACTAGTTCCACTCAAGACTCAATCTGTGGCCTGGTCTACAGACTTGGTCCTATCTACACATCAAATGCCTAGCCAAGGCGGGTCTCACTGTGCCCCTGGATTATTTGGGTACAGGCAACTTCCCTCAGTAGATTCTGGATCCAAGTGGTTCCTACAAACTCACTTCTGCCTGACAGGTTAGTTTTCCTCTGGTTTTCTGCTGAGGCCCCAGAATGCCTGGAGGCTCCTCACCGTTCGTATGACAAGACATGAGACAGGGTATAACATGGAAGTCTAAAGTGAGGAGATTAGCTAAATGCCAAAAGGCCAAGGCTTTTGTAATTATACAGACAAACTGTCATGTCTGTGACTTCCTCCACACTGACAGGTGAGCCGAAGTCACCCTCACACAGTATGCCTAGCTCTATACATGCGTGCCCCAGGAATGAGATTCTGCCAGAACCAGCTTTCCCCTCTTCCTTGTCCCCAGTCAGAAGAGTGTTCTGCCCTCTGCTGACTCCTCATGGATTTTATTATTATTCCCTCTCTCTCTGACGCCATCTTTGTTTCAGACCTTGGGTTTGGTTTCCTTGCTCCCACCCCATAGAAATGAGCTTGATCCTTTCTGACTCCCAGCCCCAGGTCCTGAACCACATAGTCAGAATGTATGTGGCATATACTCTTGAAGAAAAACAAATTACAAAGGATTTTAAATAGAGGAAGTGCAGAAGATGACCAAATAGAGAAGACAGACCAAGGTGAAGGAGACGGGAGAATTGTTAAGCTAGAATAGGTGGAACTTGTTTGAAGATAGAGGGAAAGGGAGAGGGATAAAGACAAGGAAAATGCTACAAGGGGACATAAATATGACATTAAAATCCCCTAAGTGGTGTAGGGTAAAAGCCTGCCTTCCTGTGAGATTTTAAGGAACAATAAAGTAGCTAAAACTAAATATTTTTTTTGAGCCACACACAGTTCAAAGTGCTTTGACTAAATTAATCCTCATACTAACCCTATAAAGTAGTTTCTATTAATATCCTATTTAACATGAGAAAACTGAGGGACAGAGATATAGTAACTTGCCCAAAGTCAGACAAGTAGCAAGCTACAAAGCCAGAATTTGAACCCAAGTAGCCTATGTCTAGCACTGTGCTCATAACCACTCCATAACACTGAAAGGATAGAGAGACTGATGGTACATGGACATGAAGACTAGGGTAAGCCAGCTGGGAACTCACTCTGGGTAGTCTCAAATTTTTCCTGAAAAGAAGAGATAAGAAGGCCCACAGAAGTGCTGTCCAATAGAAAATAATGTGAGCCACAAATGCGCACTGCATATCTAACTTTAAATTTTCTAGTAGACACATTTATAAATAAAAAGAAGCTCCAGTTATCCGAAATATTATAATGTGGTTATGGCTGCCATACTGGTCAGTGTCAGTCTAAAAAGGCATTGGTAGGAGAAGTGAGAAAGAACTGAGGCCATGGATGGAGATCAGGTCTTTAAGAAGAGGGGGAAATCTAGAATACCTGTGGTTTGGGATCTATCTTAAGGAGTTGGTGAGAAACAAATTATATGCCTGATAAGCAGAAGCCAGGTCTGCATTGAAATAAGAACATAAATCTATATGAGTGTGTTTTTGCGTGTATATGTATATGAGTATATATACACACACACACGCATATTGGGTGCAAACAGATTCAGCATTCGTGACTGGTAGGCCAGCAACAGGCATAATTTCATAGTAGTAAGGACTTAACGTCTCCCCCACAAAATGCCTTAGGCTGCCTAGAATAGAATGTAGTCTTTGTTTGGAGAATTAATTCCAGGTTGTCTCTTATGTGTCCATCCCTTGTCTAATTTCCAGTCATGCTGTTTCCAGTTCTCAGTGATGTGTAGTCTCCTCTCCAGTCTGATGTGTAGGATCCCTTTCTCCTCCTTCTCTCGAGTATCTTTCCTCCTTTGGGACACCCATGGCAAACATACTATGGACTCTTTGGCCCTGCCTTTGCCCTTTCCACACCTACCTCTCCCTCAGCCAGGTTTATTAATAACACGAAACCGTATCTGCAGAGGACACCAGAAATTATTCCACTAAATGCCTACCACTCAACGTGGCATCCCTTTTTAAACCGAATGCCTTCCCTTTATTTAAAGTCTGTCGTCATTTCAGTAGCGAATGTTCATTAAGGATTAAGGATCCAGAGAATTCTTTAAATGCCATTTGGATTAAGCATCACAGGGCAGTTTGCCTGGAGGCCAGATTGAAAGACAGAGTTGGAAAAGGAAAACAAATGACTGAGTAAATGCGTGTCTCTGAATGTACTTTAAAACTATGCAGTAATGTAATAGTTATGAAATTGAATCTTCTTCCCTAGGGTAAGTAGGTAACAGTATCAGGGAGGCTTTGGCAGGCAGACTAACCCCCCTCTCCAAGTGGGAAGATATCATCCTTTGATCAAAAACGTTAAGATCCTTTCATTTTCCCCACTACTGTCAGTGTTTCAATTTCAAAGGCCACTTGCTGTTTCTGATCTGTTATCAGTCAGGCAGACTCAACACACAGAGAGAAAGCCACTTTAGGATAAGCTGCTGTCTCCTTTCTCACAAATGCAGACTTAAAGATCCGATCCTGCCAAAACTGAACAGCTCAAGACAAAAAGGTGGAACTGAGGGCAGAGGAAAGGCAACGCCACGGTGGGAAGTTTTGGAATCTGTTGAGAGGGGTAGAGATGTCCAATGTTGCTGAAATATAGAAAGTCACCTAATACGGCTAGATACACCCCTTTGTTTCTGAGCTAATTTCACTCCCAAGATCAGAATTGCAAAAGGAAAATAAATACCAGGATGTTGTTGGGCAGGTATGAATATGACATTGCAACTGGAGATGAAAGTACATTAATATGTTCGAGTACCTGATACACGCCAGGTGCTGTGCTGTCTTTTGAAAACACAGCAAACCTCACAATCATCTCTGATGAGAAAAAAAAAAAAGAGGCTCTGAGAAGTTAAGCACTTGCCCACAGGTATGCTCTTAAGTGGAGCATATTCTAATCCCTGCCTCTCCTACCCTAAAGCCTGAGCCTTTCTTTTCTCTCTCTCTCTCATTCTCCTACAGCACAAGGCCTCCTATAAACATATAAACACGAGAGAGGCTTGGGTGTGTTGGTCTGTGGACTGGTTTAGCCAGAAGGACAAGCCTGACCACAGAAACATTGTTTTCATTCTGTCCATTCTGTGTACATCATAATTGTGTGTCCCTCAGAAAGAGTTTGGTCAAATAAATGCAAGACACATGAAAACATCTCTGCCTCATCCCCACAATATAAATCATATTTGCCAAAAGTTAAATTTGCGAAATTGGTGGTTCACCAGTCTTAAACTGGTTCACTCACACACTTAACTTCAATGGGACCACACTGTAATGCTCTCCATCTGATTTTTCTCAGGAGCTCTTCATCTCACTTATTCATAGTACTCGTTCAACAGTGTGATTCAACCAAAGACGGTTGGACAAAGGACAAAAAGGCAAATGACAGCTGGAATGGAATGACAATTGGAATTGAGCCAAACATAAACTATGTCTCCAGTCCAATAATAGATGTAATTTCCCAAGTAGTTTGATTTCAGATGTGTTTATTTCTGTTTTCTCCATGAATTTTTCTGACTAAATTGGGTTTAGTGGTTTTCAGAAAAATTACAAGTAAATACAAATTGTAGAAAATATATACTAGGTTCTCTGTGGTAAGTTTGGTATAGATTCTTACCCTCCTTCATATGCTATAAACATTTATAATTATATGAAAGTTTTTCCAAAGTATTTTTATTATTATAAAAAAAATTCAACAATCTCTATTTTGTCACTTAAAACTATATCACGCACATCACTTCAAATCATAACATAGAGATTATACGTATTCTTTTAAGTACTTACATCATTTTTCATAATAGCTATATCAAAATATATTTAACTGTTCTTCTAGAAATGAATATTTAGGATGCTTCCAAGTTTGGGGTTGTTTGGTTGTATTGCTATAATAAATACTCTTACAACAAATTTCCTTGCTAATATATCATGTACATGTACTTCTTTCACAGGAAGATGTAGAACCCAAAACAGAGCAATTTGCTCCATGGTTCTGCCCATTACTTTTATTAGCATTACTAGAGGCCCGATGCACAAAATTCATGCAAGAGTAGGCCTTCCTTCCCCCAGCTGCCGGCACCAGCTTCCCTCTGGCACCCAGGACCCAGGCTTCCCTCCAGCCACCAGCAGGCAACTGGGGCCCGGGCTTCCCTCGCAGCCCTGGCTTCATCCAGAAGGTCATCCAGAAGGACGTCCAGTCTAATTAGCATATTATGCTTTTATTATTATAGATTATTGAGACACAGACCTTAAGTGCACAGTTCAATCAACTTTGACAAGAGAACATACCCATGGAACTGTCACTCCTATCAAGATACAGAACATTTTCGTCATCCCAGAAAGTTCCCTTGTACCCTTTCCTAGTAAAATCCACCTCCAAACCCTTACCCCTACAACCATTGATGGGATTTTGCCTGTTTTATAATTTCCTACAAAAAATTTGCCCCTTTTCATGTTTGACTTCTTTTGTTCAGCATAATAGCTCTTCCTTCATTCCATCTTATTATATGGCTGTACCACAACATTCATTCCTTTTCAATCGTACAAATATCCCATAAAATAGTCAACTATTCTTCCACTAATGAACATGTACATTGTTTCTGGTATTTTTGAATGACAATAAGTGATGTTTCAATAAATTCCTTGCACTCATGTTTTTATGTATTTGTAGTTGTGTCATCACAGAATGTAGCTCCCCCAAACAAGATTCTTTTTTAAAAAATATATTTTATTGATTTTTTACAGAGAGGAAGGGAGAGGGATAGAGAATTAGAAACATCGATATGAGAGAAACATCGATCAGCTGCCTCCTGCATACTCCCGACTGGGGATGTGCCCGCAACCAAGGTACATGCCCTTCACTGGAATCGAACCCGGGACCCTTCAGTCCACAGGCTGACGCTCTATCCACTGAGCCAAACCAGTCAGGGCACAAGATTTTATTTTTTTAATTTTTGTTGGGTACTGCCAGATAAGCTTCTCAATAGGTGTTAGCAATACACACACCTACCAGAACCTTTCCCCAAACTTTTATCCATCTGAGAAGCCCTTTGGATATCAGGGGTACCAACCCCTAAATGTTAAAACACTGATTTGTGGGAGCAGCACCTATGAAAATATTAAAAATACACATACTAAGCACAACCTTTGTGTTGAGCACCTTGCTGGGGACTGGTGAGAAAAAGTTAAAGCCCGATCCTCATCCATGAATGGTTTATAAATCAAATAAGAAAGGTATGATTTGTGAAAAAATGCAAGAAAATTATGATTAGTGTAATATGATTAGTGCAAGACGGAAGTTTTTTCCTGTGGTGTAACAAGAGAGGTTCCTGGGGCAATCCATTTGGGAGGTCTAGGAAAACATGACTGGGCAAGGGCTGGTCGTGCTCGTTTTGAAGATGTAAGAGGTCGATGGATGAAGCAGAGGAAGAGACACAGAGGAACTGGAGAAAGCCATGAAGGCATAAAAAACCCCCCCACAAAACTGAGCACATTAAAGGGGCCTGCAGGGACCTGGCAGCTACACGCAGAGAGTAGATCACAGAGAACAACAACAACAAAATGTGCTGTAGAAATTGGCGAAATTTGAAAAAGGTCTGTAGGCTGGCGACGCTACTTTGTTGACATGAAATTTCTTGAGTTTAATAAATGCTCTGTGGTTGTGTAAGTGTATCCCGTTGTACTTAGGAAATACTTACTTGGATAAAAGGGGCATAATGTCTCTAATGTACTCTCAAATAGTTTAGGAAACAAATATTACTACATAGATTGGTAAAGAGAGAGATGATAGATAGGCAGATAGATAGATAGATAGATAGATAGATAGATAGATAGATAGATAAGATTAGATTGAACAAAAGTCAAATATTAACAATTGGTGAATCTAGGTAAAGAATATATGTTATACTAGACTTGCAGTTTTTCTCTGAGTTTGAAATTATCTCAAAATAAAGGATTTTTTGTATTAATATTCAAATACAATAATGCCTTTAGTGACCTTCAGTGGGTTCTATGTGACAAGAGTGAATGATATAAAATGGAAAGTGGTGAGCTCAGAGGGTAAAGAGGCAAGCAAAGGAAAATTCTTTAAGAACCTTGTTCTGAGATGAGAAATTTTTTTTAAATATATTTTTAATGATTTCAGAGAGGAAGGGAGAGGGAGAGAGAGATAGAAACATCAATGATGAGAATCACCGATTGGCTGCCTCCCGCACGCCCCCGACTGGGGATTAAGCCTGCAACCCAGGCATGTGCCCTTGACTGGAATTGAACCTAAAACCCTTCAATCCACAGGCTGACACTCCATCCACTAAGCCAAACCAGCCAGGGCTGAACTGAAAAATTTTAATTTCATCCTGAAGACATCCTGGAGTAAAAGAGTGATGACATCCAATTTGCATTTTTTTAAAAATGTATTGATTTTTACAGAGAGAAAGGGAGAGGGATTGAGAGTTAGAAATATCAATGAGAGAAAAACATCGATCAGCTGCCTCCTGTATGCCCCCTACTTGGGACCAAGCTCTCAACCAAGGTACATGCCCTTGACCAGAATTGAATCTAGGACCCTTCAGTCCACAGGCTGAAGCTCTACCCACTGAGCTAAACCAGTTAGGGCCAATTTGCATTTTAAAAGGTGGCTTTAGCAACTTTGTGAGATGGGCTTGCAGGGAGACCAAATGAAAGGAAGGTAGAACAGCCCAGAGGCAGCCATGATAATTCAGACAAGTGAAAGCATAGCTGAGGGAATGGAAAGATGGACACATCAACCAAATCTAAGATGCTGCCTGACCTAGAAAGTGAAGGATGTGGGAGGATTCCGGCTTGGGCAATTGGGTAGGTGGTGGTGCAAATTACCAAAATGGAAAACAGGGGTAGGGAAGAAAGTTCAGAAGGAAAGATGATGGTTTCTGGGTGACTATGGTGAGTTTGAATACACACTGAATATTGAAGGGTGGATCTCAGCTTAGAGAAATCTGAACATGAGATATCAACTCTGAAGTCATCTGTATGTAGGTGGTTTGGACTCTAATAAAGGTCTGGTTATTACAGGCTTTTGACTATTTCACCACTATCAAATTAATATCTTCCCAGGGCATTCTATTTTTAAAAGGCGGTGATAGTCCAGCTGGCCTGGCTCAGTGGTTGAGCATCGACCTATGAATCAGAAGGTCACAGTTCAATTATTGGTCAGGGCATATGCCCGGGTTGCAAGCTCAATCCCCAGTGTGGGGTGTGCAGGAGGCAGCTGATTAATGATTCTCTCTCATCATTGATGTTTCTCTTTCTCTCTCTCTCTCTCTCTCTCTCCCTTCCTCTCTGAAATCAATAAAAATATAGTTTTTAAAAAGACACTATTAAAAGGAGGTTATAAGTTGGTATTCTACAATACGTGGAATGCCTTCTTTTAAGTACCTATGGTAACAGACCCACTCAAAAAAAATTAACGACTGCTCTAGATCAAAAGAAGATTATGTGTCACCATATGGAGATATTTCCATTAAATACAGCAGCGGTGAACTGTTATGCAAAATACAGTCATGGCTCATTGCACCAGCTGAGCCAGAAGAGCACTATAGCTCTGAAGAAGGGGAAAGATTGACTCATTTCCACGGTTCCCCCTTCGCTCAGTCAGGGGCTTCACAGACACAAGAATCATCCAGCCATGTCCTCAGCACCCTTCGCCACCACCACCCCAGCAAACCTATTTCCTGAAGCTGCCTGTGATGGCATATACTCTGATGACAACTAGGAGGGAACATGGAAACTTGGGAACTTGCTAGAAATGCAAATTCTTGGGCCCCACACCAAACCTACTGAATCAGAAATTGGAAGCGGCCCCAGAGATCTGTGTTTTAATAAGCCTTCTAGGTGATTCTGATGCACAGCGAAGTGTGAGAATCACTCTACTAGACATAAGTGAGGAAAATGAGCCTATTATGATATCAATTGAAGGAGTGGCCCCAGCCCAAAATTTGGAAATTATGAGCTTCTTAAGGATGTCCTTGTGAAGCCAAAGTATAATGTCTTCTTTAGTGTAATGATAGTACATGGTGAGTGCTAAATGAGTCTGGCTCTTAGTTAATGCTAGAAGGAAGGAAGGAAGGAAGGAAGGAAGGAAGAAGGAAGGAATGAAGGAAGGCAGGAATGAAGGAAGGAAGGAAGGAAGGAAGGGAGGAAAGGAGGGAGGAAGGAAAGGAGGGAGGGAGGAAGGAAGGGAGGGAGGAAAAGGGGAATGGAAAGGGGAAGGGGAAGGGGAAGGGAAAGGGAAAGGGAAAGGGAAAGGGAAAGGGAAAGGGAAAGGGAAAGGGAAAGGGAAAGGGAAAGGGAAAGGGAAAGGGAAAGGGAAAGGGAGGGAGAGATGGAGAGAGGGAGGCAGGGGGTTGGGAGGAAGGGGAGAGGAAGGGAGGAGGAGGGAAGTTGAGCTGGTTATACAAAATCTGTGGTTTCAAAGCTATTCCAGACTTTTACAAGTCCATATTTTTCTCTCATTCTTCTAACAGCAGCCAAGAAACAATATGCACATGGGAGGGCACAAAAATGAGCCAAGAATCTGCGGGTGGTGAAGGAAAGAAGATAGCAGGGAAACGGAAAAGGATTTCTTTTCTGTTCTCATGCACTTTTCTTTCTTCATTTTCTGAGTTCCTTGTTTTGTTTTGTTTCCCTCTCATGGTCTTCTGTTTTCTGAACACATAAAGAATTTGACTTAGACAAGCATTCTCACACTCCCAGGGCACACACCCACCAACACCCAACATGAATCCTCTTATATGTTCCTTCCTCTGCTTTTCCCATTGGCCCCATTGGCCAGGGCAGCAGAGGGCCTCCCTCTACTCAGCTGTCTCTCTCTGCAGCATCTCCCAGTGGGTGCTCTGTATTGCTTACTCTCTTCATGTTCAGGGTTCATTAAAACAATACAGCCTGGGTCCAGGTATATCACAGGCTGGATAAAATTCAATGATTTATCCTCTAACTTGGGATTCACTCTACTTCAACGTCAGCATTTCAAGGAGAAACCAGGTGGTTGGAGAGAAAATAATAGCTTACATTTATTGAGCACTAACTATGTACAGGTCTATATGTTAAGTGTTTTAATAACATTATCATCTACTTTCTTTACAAAAACTCTTGGAAGATACTGTACTCATGAACTGCATGAAGTTATGTGCCTATTTCGTAGATGAGGAAATTAAGAATTAGAGAGATTGCATAATTTACCTAAAAGCCAATTGTTGTAAGGGAGAAAGCTGCTGATTCCAGAGAGTGTACTCTTAACTATTACAAAACAAGAAATCTCAGCATCATAGAATATTAAGATTGAGGCTACCTTAAAAATTATCTGGGCCAGTAGTTTTCAACCTTGGATGCACATTACCATCATGACTAGTTTTTTAAGATCCTGAAGACCAGGTCATAACCTGGAACAATTAAAGAATCTTTTTGTTTTGTTTTGTTTTTTTAGAATGACCCAGATGTCTGTAGTTTTTTGAAGCTTCACCATGATTCTAGTGAACAGAAAAGGTTGACATTCAATTTTCAAATTTCGTTGGTAAGACAGCTAGTAGCAATAAGAACAAAAATTAGAGTAACAGGGGAAGTGGCTGCTATCCTACCCTCTGACCCACAATGAACAAAGGAAGGCTTCCACCCACCTTGGGGCAAGTGTGGAGTGCACTGATATTTTATTTCAAAGACTTCATTTTTAAACCAGCCATGTTTAAGACTGGTAGGAAGAAGGTATAACTTGTTTTCCTTTGAATTCTTAGGCTGGGTGTGGTATTCTAAAAAGAGCAGGGTTAGTGATCATATACTCTAGAATCAACTCTGACACTTACATAAAGCATAATCTTTAGATGCTCAACCTCTTCGATTTCCTTGTCAGCAAAATTAGTGTAATGATAGTACCCGCCTTATTGACTTCACAGATACTTCTAAAAATCAAATGAGACAATGTACACAATGTACAGCTTTGATGGGATAACAGTGATGCAATGTTGGTTCTTAACAGGTCGTGAACTTAAAGGAAATGTGCACTGATGCACACAGGCAGGGTTGAGTCTAACTTGTGCTTTTCATTAACTATTCTATCGAAGTAAAATAAGCTCTTTGCAAGAGGACTCCCCCCTACAATATGTGGAAAACAAAATAAATAACATCATGATTGTTTGGGGAAGTAAATAACCGTTTACATAATATGTGGCACCCAAAAGTTATTCCAGAAGTGTTATTTTCCTTTGACCACAGCCAGTTAAATTTCTTATTTATTCCATCATATTGAAGTAAAAAAATTAAAGGGCACCAAGCATTATTATTCACTTTGATTAAGATTGGGCTGTCCAAAAGGAGGCTTGAGCAAATGCAAAGGCATCCTTTCTTCTTGGTTAGATCAACTCAGCATCACCAATAGACCAGTTCGAAGTGCATTTGTCGGTTTAAAGGGATCTCAATAAAAGCATCAACAAGCTATTCATGAAGCTAGACAAGCTAGTCCCAAAGTTCACATAGAAAACAAAAGAGGGAGAGAAACCATGAAAGAACAGCTAGAAAACACTAAACAGGAAGAGCTTTGAGGAGAGACTGCTTTATCAGGCATTAAAGCATTCTACAGAGCCTTGATAATTAAAACAGTTTGGTACTGGTACATGCATAGACAGACATATCAGTGGAATAAGGCAAAATCCAGAAATATGTCTAACAAAGTGCATAAATCTAGGGTATGATCAAAGTGACATCAGAGATTATTGGGGCAAAGTTCGTCTTTTTAACAAATGGTGTTGAGGTAACTGGATAACCATTTGTAAAAATAAAATAAAGATACAATTATATCAATTTCTCAAACCATACACAAGCATAAACTCCAAATTGCCCAGAGACCTTAACATAAAAAAATAAAATTGTACAAGTACTAAAGGAAAACAAGTGAATTACCTTTCAACGTGGGTGTGATGAAAGGCTCCTATGACTAAAAATCTAGACGCAGTAAAAGAAAAGCCTGATAAAATTGACTATATAAAACTAGAGAATGTTTGCATGGTCAGAAAAAAAACCCTACCATAAGTAAAGTCAAAAGATAAATGGTAACCTGGGAGAAAATAATTGCAACATGTTACACAGATAAGGAGCTAATAAACCAACTATACAAAGAATGCTTTAACATTGAGGGGTAAAAGACCAAAAATCCTAAGAAAAGTAAAGACATAAACAGACAAAATTTTTAGGATATAAAAATGGCCTTTATGGACATGAAAGACGTACAACACTACTCACAATAAAGGAAATGCAAATTGAAACTATAGTGAGATACCGTTTCTCATCTATTAGATTGGCAAACATTTAAAATCTTGACAACATACTCTGCTGGTTGGTGAGAATGTGGGAAACAGGCATGTTCATTCATTGCTGGTGCAAATATACAATGAAGAATGCCCCTAGGAAAGCAAGTTTGGCAATATTTAACTAAACTACATAAGTCATCCCACTGCTAGGAATTTATCCTGAAGGTCGCACCTATCATAATATGAAAACACCGAAACACAAGATTAATAACTGTGACATTATTTGTAACTGCAAAATATTAGAAACAATATAAATGCCCAAGCATAGAAGACTGGTTTATTATCACAATTAAGTACTGTGATGCTGTAAAAAGATGGAGGATAATCTCTATGGACTGATATAAATGTATTTTTGAAAGTAAAATGCAATAAAGTACATAGATAGATAGATAGATAGATAGATAGATAGATAGGGGATATTCCCTGTAAGGAAAGAAAGATGGGGGAATAAGACAACACATGCCTTGGTTATCTTTATCAAAAGAAACACAGGAAGGATAAGAACATAAAACAAGGGTAGGAGGGGATCAAGTGGAAGGGATAGAGAAGAAAGTGGTGCTTACAACTATAACTCTCTGTATAGTTTTGAATTTAGAACAGTGAAACATGCAACTGCTCTAGATACTAAAAAAATCAAAGCAACAAAAATAAAAAGAGAAAAAAATTTAAAACCTAAAACTAAAAGCAAAACAAAATCATAAATCCAATTCTATTTCAAGTGAATACAATATTCATAGTGAACAGGGAAAGGAAAAGGACAACAAACTAACCTAAGAAACAGATGAGCAGAGTGTCTGACTTCAAATATACATCTTCGGTCTTGGGCAACGTTGTGGAATCGGGGAAACCTGCCCACAAAACCTAAACTCTTTTTTCTGCAGGTTTGCTTAGTGTAGTACCATGGGCAAAGTCATTCTAAAGCTGTCTTGGATAAACTATGGCAGTAAAGAAATAAATGTGTCAGTAGTTGGGAGCCTCACTATGAAAGGAAACTACAAATATGGAATGGCAGAAGGTAAGAACCTCATGGAGATAGAGTGAATTTGGAAGAACTGGTGAATTCATGGTTTTGAAAATACGGATTTGTATATGCATGCATGCATGTATTTATGCATGCAAATACACATATGTGTCTGTATATATATATGTATGTTTTTTGTATATGTGTACATAATGCATATATTTATTACCTTTGTCTGCTGAAAGGCCCTAGAAGTAAAGATACCATGGTAGCAATGAACACTCCTAGCACACAGTTTTTCACTTTTAATGCCATTCCTCACTAACAGGAAAGTCTGTACTATTCTCATTTTTGAAAGTTTTCAGTACATAAAATTATTTCCAAATAAAATTTACTTTAAAACAAAAGACTGTGCTATCAACTTAATTTTTAACAAATGGTTTAGGTTAGACCAAAATAGTATGGGTTATATCAAAATAAGCTAGAAATTCATTTTAATCCAGATCTGATGACTGTTACACACTAATTTTGATTAAATGACTTCATTATTTACATTTTTAGGCCATTTGCTAAAATAGTTTTAATACAATAACTTACAAACTATGAAGCAACCAAGAGTGTATTTAATACATAGCAATGACTTAGCAATGTGTCATTGCTGAGCTTGGTATCTTCCTGGGAGCCTTACAAGGAAGACCAGCTTAGTGATCAGAAAAATATTGGGGCAGAAAAGAAAAAAAAAAAATTGGGGAATCTCATCAACTTTTATAGGTTTGAAATAAACATTTAGTTGCATTAATTATAAAATTATATCACATTTTTTTTCTTATTTCAAAGTGATGTCTTGAGGCCCAACTGTAGTATCTTTTCAATTTCACATTTTTAGTGCTACCTCTACTTAGATATTAATGTTGAGATTCTGAGGGAAAAGAATAGAGAATGAAATATTTTAGGCCCTGTAAAAACTTAGTGTCCTTTAGCTCACATGGAGCTACAAAGCTGACATCAGAACATTTTTATTTCAATATTTGCTTCTTAAAGACTAAAGTAAATAGAATATAACCGATTGCTTACTCAATATTCAGACAGCTTGCATTTGCAGGCCAGCTATGCCTTTTCTCAGTTATCTGAGGTTCTTAGACCAGATGGATCCCAGGGGTTGGTTTGCATAGCATGACCTCAGGCCTTATTTTTCTGTGGCTTTTTGTTGTTTGTTTGTTTTAAAGGAAACAAATTTGTTGCAAATCTGAGATATTGCTACTTTAAAAGCTTCCTGTTACCATGCCAACAGCAAGAAAGTAAAATTTAGTTATTCCTGCACTATCTGCTATCTATACTTGAAACAAATAAGCTATTTGTTGAATCCAATGAGCTAATTGTTGGCTTGTTTACTTATTAGGCTAAGTCTAAATAGCTATTAGTAGCCATCTATACTAATAAAAGGGCAATATGCTAATTAGACCAGGAGACCTTCTGGGAGACCTTCCGGACAAAGCCATGGTGGCAGGGCCAAGGCAGAGGTGGTTAGGGGTGATCAGGCCAGCAGTAGAGGGCAGTTGGAGGCGATCAGGCTGGCAGGGGAGGGCAGTTGGGGGTGAGCAGACTGGCAGGGGAGGCAGTTGGGGGCAAGCAGACTGGCGGGGGGTGGCAGTTGGGGACAAGCAGGCTGGCAGGGGGGTAGTTGGGGGCAATCAGGCCAGCAGGGTGTAGTTGGGGGTGATCAGGCTGGCAGGGAGGGTAGTTGAGGGCAATCAGGCCAGTGGGGGGGGGGGGGATGAGCAGACCGTCAAGGGGGGGGTTAGTTGGGGGCGAGTAGGCTGGCAAGGGGGGGCAGTTAGGGGTGATCAGGCTGGAAGGGGGGGCAGTTGGGGGCGATCAGGCTGGCAGGCAGAGTGGTTAGGTGCGATCAGGCAGGCAGGCAGAAGTGGTTAGGAGCCAACGGACCACAGGGATCTGGCCTAAACCAGCAGTCGGACATACCCTAAGGGATCCCAGATTGGAGAGGGTGCAGGCCGGGCTGAGGGACAAACCTCCCCCCGCCCCCATGCACAAATTATGCACCGGGCCACTAGTTAGTACATAAAATAGTATTTGGTGTTTTTAAAATTTATTTAAATTCCACTCTGCATTTCATGTGTGGTGGTTTTATATAAATACACTTCAAATTAAGGCATGACTTTTACAAGTTAACATTTAATTTCTGGTAATTGTCTGTATAAACAAAGGAAAAATTCATAATTTATAAATTTTCTGTAGTGGATATCAGACCCTGTCCTTGCAGTTACAATTTACTTGGCTCTAGCAGCCTACAATGATTTCAACATTGGACGGGAGACAAGAGTGAGAAGGGAAAGAATGGAGGGAAGAAGGAAAATTCAAGGAGGGAGAAAAAGAATAAAAGGGAAACAACAGAGGAAGGAGAGAGTGTCGACAGCAAAGAAAATAGAACAGATGCTAAGAAAAGAGAAGAAACCAAATGAGGCAGAGAAGGAACAGTAGAATATTAACAGTTCTCTCTCATCTGGAGGGTTGTTGAAAAGATCTTGAGCTGGAACCACCTTTTTTACATGTTGGTAAAAGGGAGTACTAAGTTCTTAAGTAGAGAGGGTAGTTGCCTGTGTTTCCCATTTCTTCTGTTTGTTTAATATAAATTTTTTTTAATATATTTTTATTGATTTCAGAGAAGAAGGGAGCGGGAGAAAGAGATAGAAACATCAATGATGAGAGGGAATCATTGATTGGCTACCTCCTGCATGCCCCCCACTGGGATCAAGCTGGAAACCCGGGCATGTGTCCTGACCAGGAATCGAACTGTGACTTCCTGGTTCATAAGTCAACGCTCAACCACTGAGCCACACCAGTTGGGCTAAATTTATTTTGTGTAAGCTAAAACTTAGCTTGCATGAAAGTATTTCTTCATACTTGAACAAAATTTAAGCATTTAAGAGATGGATGTTGACTATAATAGATGACTGGGCTGAGCAGAGACTATGCAACCTGTCTGGAATTGGTAAGAATTGGCAAATATTAATAAAGCACTTTTCTGCCAGTTGTCACTGTGTGCCATTCTTCGAAGCATTCCCTGAGGAATATTTTTAAACCAGCTTAGATAGAATGTAACTGCTGTTGAACTGTTCTGAGGTTTGAATCGGTCATGTAGCCTTTGTGTGAAAAAGAAAAACCATCTGTCATGAAAGTGCATGAGAGTTGACAAGATTTTCTCTAATAGCTATATCCTGGGAATACATATTTATGAAGGTTTCTAAACACGAGCTTGGTAAACACATACTACATTCTCAGATGGTTTAAAATATGAACCACTGACCTTAACAATCACTGCAACTTACTTTTCAGATAAACCTGTGGTTTTCTGACTATCGAGCAGCCTATAATGTTCTACATTAAAGAACATTTTCCCTCTCAATATTTTAATGGATGATTAAGTAGAGACATTATTCAAAATAACTGTCTCAACTTGTCTTAATGTTTATCTAATTTCCTTCCAGTATTTTAATTTATGATTAGATGTGGACATTAGTCAAAATAACTGTCCTTACTTGTCTTAATGTTTATAGAATTTTCCAGACTATATCAATTCTTCTCTAATATTCTGTGTACAATGACATCTATGGGGTTATTTAAAGCAACAATAGATCAAAAGGTCAAATGAAGAGATCATTTTCCCCTCTCATCTAAAAATTACTTTTCTCCTTCAAATCTTACAATTAATCCATATAATTTTTTAAGTGGAAATTTGTCCTTGTTTTAAGAGTACTAAAGGGTTGAATGGCAAAGCTGCCACAGAGTGATATATGAATGTTCTTAGGACACTTAAAATTTTAAATGAGAACAAATGATAAATATATTTGGTTTTACAGAAGCCCATAGAATAAATGGTATTCTTGCTTTTAATATATGATGGAGTTTATTTCAGGATTCCCAGAATAAGCACACATAGACTTCTAATAAAACATCCCATTGTGTTTTATTCTTAACAAGAGGCAATTTGATTCCAAGAATGGTTTTCATATAATAGTCCATCAAACATATGACCACTGTCCTTGCAAAATTTGTTTGTGTAGAATTCTTAATTATGCCTCTCAGTATTCTTTCTTTGACCTCCAAATAATGTTACCTGCTTTTTAAACAGAAGTCATCTGAAGCAAAATGACATAAAGGTAAGTTCGTCACCAATTAATTTAAGGTTCATTATAATTCATGAGTTTCTAATGCCTGTACTTAAGACACCAATATTCTATTTCCTCACAGCTCTGCTTGTGACATTTCTCTCAAATGAGGGCTAAATACCAAGACTCACTTAAAAATTAAGACCAGAGTCAAGTGCATTAAAACACAGAAGCATAGATAAAGAGCTACAGGCTTTCTGAGCTGATGAAGATTTGAAAGATAATGTACCATACATTTTTTTAAAAATGTATATTTTATTGATTTTTTACAGAGAGGAAGGGAGAGGGATAGAGAGTTAAAAACATCGGTGAGAGAGAAAGATCAATCAGCTGCCTCCTGCACACTCCCCACCGGGGATGTGCCCGTAACCAAGGTACATGTCCTTGACCAGAATTGAACCTGGGACCCTTCAGTCCGCTCTATCCACTGAACCAAACTGGTTAGGGTCATACAGTTCTAAAAAAACTAAAGTCCAAGAATGTGAAAAGACCTACACCTTACATAGCTACTTGAGGGCATAAAGCTGATGTGAGAACAAGTAGAAAGGAGGCCAAGTACATTTGATAAGTACATAAGAAAGAGTAAGAGAATTAACCAAGTCTTGGCAGCGTAAGTAACTAGCGAGTATTTCACAATATTCCCACTGGGGCAGAATGGCTTGGGGAACACTGACCAGGAACCCCCTCTACCGGGACTGAGAGCTGTGAAGCTCTTCTGCCCAGGGTTTCTTCACCTCAAGCAAGAGCCTACAGCCTTTCGCCATCACTTTGAATGCACCATCTGTCTGTAGGTAAACTATCAACAGCACCTACACTGGACTACCAGATTTCTAACTTTTTAGTCAACAGAAAATATCAGCCTTTAATGGAATGCAAGGGAAAATCCTATATAATAAAGAGCTAATATGCTAATTAGACCCAATGGAGGAATGACCAGTGGGCGGGGCTGTGGGGCTGCAAGGCAGCCAGGGCCACAAGGGCTGAGCCCCTTGCACAAATTTCTTGCATCAGGCCTCTAGTGTTTTAAATAATGAAATATATTCCCCTGGTGTGTGTGTGTGTGTGTGTGTGTGTGTGTGTGTGTGTGTGTGTGTGTGTTTTAATGAATCAGGAAGCAGAACAGGAAGGAAGGATATGCCAGGGACAGCACAACCTCTGTGACTAAGGTTAAGAAGGAAAAACCTGCTTGCCCTCCAAGTGAAAATCCTCTTCTATTTTAAGGAACACTCTCTTACTTTAATGAATCTCTCCAATGAATAATTAGGGCTCGATCATATCCTGGGGCATCCACTTTCCAAAGAAAAAGCTTTTAATGGATCCTTAAGAAAGGAAAAAAAAATATCACCTGACAACTATGAAATAGAACCATCCATTTCCAAATGCCCTGTGTGTTCTGTTCCCCTCCGTCCAGGGAGCCCACATGACTATGGCAGGAAACACTGACCTCAGCTTCGTGGAGGTAAAAACACTGAAAGTGGGTTCTCGAGTCACCTGGCTTTGTGTGGCCGCTTTCCTGTAGCTATTTGGCCTCACAAAGCCTCTACTTCGCCTTAACATGATGTGTTTCAGAGGCAGAGACGAGGACAACATGGTGTTTGAAAACTTTGCCAGCTTTCAGGGTGAAATCATAATTGTGTACTTTACATCGGCTGGAGGGAGACATATATGAATAGCTGCTGTTTTAGTGCCACCCACTTAACGTGCAAATGACAGTGCCAAAAATTACCAAAGTTACACTCCAGGTGTTCTGAGCATTCACTACGGCTTTTTCTTTTTTTTTTTGCTACGCTCATTCCCTCTTACGTGTCTCTGAATTAATTCTACCACACAACTCGTTCCTTATGAAAACTCCTACTTGTTTCTTAAATGATCTTGTTTTTTATCTTTAAAGAGTTGGAATCGAAAAAATAACTCATTTTCCCAAGTAATGAGGAAAACCGATCTTCATTTCCATATACCAACAGTCAATTCTACATAAACAAACTAACAATAACACAGAGTGGCAGACAACCTATTTATGAAGTTCCATTGATTGCTCTGTGGAAACAAAAGAGGCCCTGTTTTCCTCGAGAGCAGGTGAGGAGAGGTCTATGTAGGACACTGAAAAGAGGAATTCAAGTTGTTTCATTAGTGGCCCAACTCCCTGCCATGACGTTGCTTACTTCAGTCTGCTTCTTGAATCTGAGAGAGAAACACACACACACACACACACACACACAGGCCCACTCTCTGCACAGAAGCCCTGTTGCTATCCACATACCATAGGCTGTGATTGCAAGCAGAGCAGGAGAGAGCAAGTTCTGGGTTTTTTTTTTTTATTTCCCCTTCAGCCTCCCAATCTCCCTCTGGTGCCCCTGAGTGAGTTGGTTCATTTCCTCAATCTTCAGTATCTTGTCTGTTTAGTGGGAGCTCATGTCAGTCCTATCTTATGGAGTTATAGCGAGAACTCAATGAAATGCTACATGTAATATGGCAAGTATAGTGGGTGCCTTTCTCTATTGGCCAGGTGGCTCCATTGGTTGGAGCATCATCCCATACACCAAAAGGTTGCAGGTTCCATTCCTGGTCAAGGGCACATACCTAGGTTGTGGATTTGATCCCCAGTCAGGGCATGTGTGGGAGGCAACTGAGAGATGTTTTTCTCTCTCTCTCCCTCTCTCTCTCTCTCTCTCAAGTCAATTTTAAAAAATAGTAAAAAAAAAAAAAAAAAAAGATTACCCTTTGAGACAGCATAGAGGGACCAGGAGAGTATCATGCTAAGTGAAATAAGCCAGTGAGAGAAAGAGAAGTATCACATGAGCTCACTCATATGTGGAATATAATGAGTAAAATACACTGAAAAACAAAATAGATCCAGAGACATAGAAGCATGCAACAGACTGTGGAATCTCAGAGGGAAGGTGTGGGTGAATGGGTGGGTGGGATGAGATCAACCTAAGAACTTGTATGCATATATGCATAGCCCATGGACAAAAACAATAGGGTGTGAAGGCCTGGGACAGGGGTGGAGGTGAGGGGAGCAGGCTAGAAGAGGTCAGTGGGGGGTGAGGAGGACATGTAACACTTTCAACAATAAATATTTAATTTAAAAAAAATAGCAAACCTAGAAGAAGAGAGGGAAGTCAGAGTTGTCTTACAGTTTCTGGTTTTTGAAGGGAACAGGGAGCAGGGGAGAGTGAGTTGCTATATAAGTATCACCATATGTTGAATTTAAGTATCTTCTAGAGACAACTTTATTTCATGCGGAAAGAATTGGAAGTGTAAGTTTGGACTCAACTAAGTGGTCAGGGCTAAAGGACCATTTGAATGAATTTGCAGTAACTTGGTTAATAAACTTTTTTTTGACAGAACAGCTGGCTGTGCAGAACCATGAGGAGAGAAAGACCGGTGTGTTCAGGGATCAGGTCAAAGCTTATGAATAGACAGACACTAAAGCCATGGTTCTCAAATTCTAGTGTACACCAGATTCACCTGAGGGCTTATTTAGATGCTGGGCCTCACCCTGAAATTTCTGCAGAAAGCCTGAGGTTCTGCATTTATAAGGAGCTTTCAGGCGACTCTGATGCTATGCGTTCACGGGCCACACTTGGAGTCGTACTGGCCCAGAGTACCTCCACACTCGATTTAAAAAGGGGGAAGAAAATTGTTGAGTACCTACTGTGTGCCAGGACTCAGACAGGCATCGTTTAAGTTCATGAGTTCAACAACCCTGGGAAGTGTTATTATTTAGTTTTTTCAGATAAGTAAATTGCAACTCAGAGAGATAAGGAACTTGTCCAAAGCCACACAACTAATCAGGTAGTAAAACTGGTACTCTTTCCCACTGCAAAGCTTCAGATCTTTCCACCGCAAAGCCTGGTTTTTCCCAATGTGTCATGCTCTTACCTTCTCTCTGTGAGTGAAGGCAGGAAGGCAATCTTCTTGCCTGATAAGAAGAACCCATGGTTTACAACGAGGTTTTAAATCTCAAATGTATCTTTCCAGGCCATTCCTATCTGCTGAAACCCAGTCCTCAGCTGCCTACCCACTATCACTAACTTCCCCCTCAGCATGTCCTAATTGGACAGCTAACATTCTCATCCAAGGTGCTTCCCCTTCCGTTTTCCCCGTCTCTGTCCTGGCAAATACTCAAGCCAAATACCTCCCTGTGCTCCTTCTCACACGCTCCACATCTAATCTGGCCGCAAATCCTGAGGACTCTGTCTCCACCTCCCCCAGCCACTTCTCACACTCCCACTGCCACCACCCCAGTCCTAGCCACCAGGGTCTCTGGCGTTGATGACAGACTCTCTGCTCCCATCCATGCTCCTCTGGAGTTTATCCTCTCAAAATCGGAGTCAGATCATGTCTCCTTCTGCTTGAAACTCTCTAGTAAGTCCTCATTTTACTTAAAGTGAAAACCAAGTCACATATGATATTGATCCCATGACCTCTTCTGCACTGGCCACCTCGGAATCTCGCCTCCTGCTGCTCTCCCCTCTCCTCTCCGTGCCCAGCCACAGTGACTTCCCCGCCTCTCATAGTGGCTGCCGCACATGGTTGCACTGGCTCTTCCCTTTCCTTCAAACTCTTCCCCCAGATCTAATGGCTAACACTCCCCTCCGTCCAGTCTTTGTTCTATTTACGTTTTCTCAATATGACCTATTTAATTTAAAGATAGGTTCTTTCTTGCAAACAATTACTCCCAGGAATCCTGAGTCCCTTTACTAAACTATTTTTTCTTACTCTATTTTTTCTTTCTTTCTCTCATACCCCTTCAAAAAACACTGTATAATTTACTTATTTGTTATATTTATTCTTTATTATCTGTTCCCTACACCCCAGAATGCAAGCTCTAGGAGAAGAGGGATCTTTGAACTGTTTACACTGATGTATCTGAACTGCCTAACACTATGCTTGGCATATTGTAGGTGCTCAACAAAGAGTTGCGGAATGAACGAGGACAGAACTGAATTCAGTGGAAACAAGGAGGTGGAAGAGATGCCAAGTTAGAATAATGATGGCAGCACTATTTCAGATTTGGAGCTCTGAGCAATCATGTGGATCCGGTGGGGAGGTCAGTGAGGCATGCCTGGGGGTGAGGTCTA
Source organism: Myotis myotis (assembly GCF_014108235.1). NCBI lineage: Eukaryota > Metazoa > Chordata > Mammalia > Chiroptera > Vespertilionidae > Myotis > Myotis myotis. The sequence goes on from NW_023416317.1 coordinate 39,575,276, forward strand.
GGGAAGGGGGATGAACTGGATGGAAGGACAAATCGAGAGAACACACAGGATTTGAAGTATAGGAGCTTTTCTAATCTCTTGCAATTCAGAAAGAAATAAGAGGATAAGGGAAACCGGAAAGTTATTTTTCTTTTTGAAAGTGTTAAAAGTTTCATAGTTCCCGTAAAAATATGTATCATTTCTCAAGTCAGTGTTTCTTTACTTTACGTATCTACCTATACAAAAGGGTAAATAGGACCAGATTCTGACCCAGGAACCACTGTCAAGTTCCATAGTTTGGGCTTCTGCACTGTTCCTATTTGAACCAGAATAGATATAGAAGAGGAGGCTCCGTCCACGTGAGCAGAATTCCAGGGTCTAGGACAGCGGTTCTCAACCTGTGGGTCGCGGCCCCTTTGGGGGTCGAACGACCCTTTCACAGGAGTCGCCTAAGAACATCGGAAAACACATATATAATTACATGTTGTTTTTGTGATAAATCACTATGCTTTAATTATGTTCAATTTGTAACAATGAAATTGGGGGTCAGCACAACATGAGGAACTCTTTTAAAGGGTCGTGGCATTCGGAAGGTTGAGAACCACTGGTCTAGGGCGTCAGAACTCTTTGGGTAGGTAGTAATCAAAAGGCCAACTAAGACTGCCTTAAATAAGGGGCGGGGGGGAATACTGGCTTTTGTAACATGGTTTCAGGTCTGGCTTGATCTAGGCACAACCACAGTGTTATTAGGAATCGGATTTTCTCCATCAGTAGGCTCTGCTTTCCTCGGACTTGACATCATTTCCAGGCAGGTTTTCCTAAGATATGGCCTCCAGCATTTCTGGTTTTCATTTTCTCATATTAGCCACCCCATCAGAAAGAGCCTGTTTGGCACTCATTCCAAGATAAGTTCCAGGCTTGTCTCTCCCTGACCTAACTTGTGTCCTCTCCCCTAAGCAGATGATCATGGCCAGGCAGTGCAGTCCTCATATTGTCTAGTCTTGGGTTTTACACATGTTCGCTCCTGGAGCCAAAGGATGGATCTGACTGCAGAGAAGAGTGATTTCCCAAAAGAAAAATTGGGGCTTTTTTTTTTTATCAGAAACGGGAAATCGGATGCTGAATAGGCTGCAAAAGTGTATTGGTATTTCTTAGGAGAGATTTCATAGGAGAGAATCTTACTACTTTTATAACAATGGCCTCAAGGAATACATAAGAAGTGAAAGCCAAACACCATCTCTTTTCCTTTAGAAAGTCCATATTTTTGCAAGAATACGTTATTTTCAGTGACTGCCATGGTTGAGGCCAAGCTTGGTCGTTTAAAAATAATCTTAGACACTGCCAAGTCCTGCGTCACCTTCCCCCTTAGCAGATGTCTGGTCTTTCCCAGATTTGGTGTTAGACACTAGGTAAAGGAAGACAGAGGCAAGATGGGCCATCAGGGCCACCTTGTTCCTGCCTTTCTCCACCTCCCCCAGCCTTGTAGGTAGGGGTCCCGGCAAATGGCAGCGTTTTTCACACTCCATTTCCAGGTCTCCCACCTCTCCTGGCCCCAGGTTCCCAGGGCCTGTCCTCCTGCCCAGTCCTACCCTCCAGGAACTTCATCCCTTCCTATCGGCAGCTGTCATCCTGAGGTCTGTGAAAATGCTTTGGAAGGATCGAGACCTTCAGACCTGACCTCAGACATCCGGAAACATCTCAGAAATTCCCTCCATGACAACTCACAAGTCTGACCCTGCCTGGAATCCAACAAGAAAACCCACCAGCACCGGCTCAGTTTTGTTTTTTTCTAGAATTGGTCAAACCACCATGATCCCCTGGGGCAAGGAATCTTAGTGCTATAAGTAAAAGTACTGACCTGCTTTGGCCCTGAATTTTCTCAAGTGGGAAGAAACAAAAAGACTTGCAGACAAGTGGTGGGAGCGCAGGTGGCGTTCCTCGCTGCTGCTGCTGCTGAGAAAACCCACTCGATGGTGACTCAGAACAGCCACAGGAATAACTGAGGAGAAAGAAGGAAACATCTCTCCTGGCCTTCGTTACCCTACAGCCTTCCTTTCCTTTCACTTCTTCAGCAAAGAGTTGTTTAGTGCCCATCATGGGCCAGACACAAGGCAGGTGTCAAATTAAAAGACCCTGTCCTTCCTCCCAGATAGATGCTCAGTCTCATGGGGGCAGACGCGGACTCGCCAGAATGTGCACAGCGAGTGCAGTCATAGAGGTGAACAAGGAGATGATGACAGAGGTGAACAAGGAGAGATGGCAGGGGGACTCCTAACCCAGCTCAGGGGCGGTAGGAGTGCACGTTAGAGTGAGGTCCCAGCAAAAACTCCTGGAGGAGATCAAAGTGAGCTGCGTCCCCATGAATGACTTAGCTGGAAGGAGGACAGCATGGTATGTAGACAGACATTTCCTCCCTGGCTGGTGTGGCTAGACAAGTTAGGGCGTAGCCTGCACACAGGAGGGTCTTGGGTTCGATTCCCAGTCAAAGGCCCTCCAATTCTTGGAAAGGATGAGTTATTTATTATTTTTTATTAAGCAAGTAACAAGGATTCTGGCTAGGTTGTAAATGATGGGAGGTTGTGTAGTGGCAGAAAGGACTTTCTCTTGGATTTGGCTTACACTGCATTCCCTTAAAGGTTTCTGAACTCTTTCCTATCTACTGAGCCTTCCGAACGCCCTCCGTTTCCATCTTCCATACTGATGCTCCTTCCTGATCCTAGCACTTCACTAATTCCCTGAGGTTATCTCACATCATTCTACTTACCCAGAAAAACCCACCATCTTTCTGATCTTTTTTCTAAGCTACCTTTATGCTGGGACTCTTCGTAATATTTTATATACTCCAGCTTGCCTTCAAAGTTTCCTAACTCTCAACTCTTCTCCCTTACCCTTGAGGATATTTTTGTATCTCTCATAGGGAAATGAATAGTTTATTCTGGTACCTTTTGTTCCAGATATACTGTATGTCTGTCTTGTTTCGTGGATATGTAGTATTTTGGATTGTGTTATACACACTTAAGATTTTTTTTGTCTGTTTCATGCAGCTCTTTCATACCTTTTTGAATGCAGATTTAGAAAAGAAATTGTGGAATAAAAAAATAATTGGTGGAAAAACAGAAAGTTAAAAAATAATAAATAGCACCTTTAGAGATAGCATAAGTTATTGAGCTATTTTTAAAAGTTAAAAATAGGGAACAAAAAGAAGAACAGAGATAATGTGTAATTTTGGCAAACCTCATCACATTATCACATGCATAATGTTGTATGAATTCTAATCTATTTTTCCCTTAACCCAATTTAGGTAGCAAATGCTCTTTCCATTTTGGTGCTAGCAGTGAAATGGATATAAAATGACACCCTTTGGGAAAATATATATATTTTCACCAGAGAACATATATTTTTTCTATTCAATTTTGTATTTATATACATAGAGAATAAATATAGAAAATGTTTTTCCATATTTAGCTGTATATCTCTATTTAACTGTATAGAGAATATATACATTCTCTATTGAGCTACAGAAAAATCTACCAATCTACCCCATCATTCTTGCAATCCTACCCCATGCTTCCCAACATTCCTTCCACCACAAATACTGAAATAATTGTCACCAACTGTATTCAAGTAAGAAGTTTCATGCAATGCTCTGTCCACCCAGGCTGGTAGAATTTTCTAGTTGGACACTTATATTTGTCTTATTGATGTTGGTAGAACTTTCTTCTTGGTGCATCTGATGAGCTGCTACTTAATAGTCTTCCTTTATGTAACAATTAACCCATGGATTATCATTAAATTTGAAAGTTTATTTCTCTTAATATGAACTTAAAAATTGAATATGCAAACAAATTGCCAGGTCAACTAGTATCTATGCAACACAAATGTTATTAGTTTCTACCATGTCTTTGCAGAATAGTAATTTAAGCAATGTTCTTTAGTGTAGTCTATTCTTTCATATTTATAAATTTGTTTTAAAAACATCTTAAAGTATAAGTTAAAAATATTATTTCTAGATTATTTTAACCAAGGAAAATGCATGAGGGACAGAAATTCTTTCAGAGATGGGAAATTCAATATTACCTGAGTATTCTTTCCCCTTCATATGATTGTCCAATGGTCAAGTAAAACGACTGCAAATGTTACTAACCTTTCAACCTTCTATTACCCTTCCAAAGGAGCCCTGTAATGTGTGCTGTTGGTGCTCCAGGAGACCAGGCTGAAACCTGTCTCCAGCTGACACCACATCCTTGCTTAGCTCCTGCCCTTACGCTATCCTGCATCTGCTCTCCCATTCTTCTGGGAACACTCCCCCAATAAACCACTCAGACAAGAATTCCCATCCCAGGCTTTGCTTCTAACCAACCCAACTTTAAGACATAAGCAAGAAAATTCTAAAAACAAACAAAAAAACAAACAAACAAACAAACAAAAATTACTGTGTCACCTGTGTGAAACCTCAGAAACAAATGCTATCTGGAGGTAGTACTGTCATATAACATCATATTAGTCTCAAGTGTACAACATAAGGATTTGGTATTTGTATATGCAACATAAACACCACAATAAGTCTAATTGACATCTGTCACCATACATAGTTACATGGCTCTTTTTTCTTGTGATGAGAACTTTTAAGAACTACTCATATTAGCAACTTCCAAATGTGCAATATAGTATCCTATCTAATAATAGACAAACATGGTAATTGACCATACCTTTGCTACGCCTCCCATGGGCTAATCAGCGTGATATGCAAATTAACCACCAACAAAGATGGCGGCTAATTTGCATACTGCAGGCAGGGTGGGACAGCACCATCCCGCCTGCCCCGCCACCATCTGGGCCTGCTATCTGTGACCCGGGGCGGCGGGCTTCCGTGTGCAACCCGACCCAGGGCAGCACCCCAACCCCGGATTGGCCCTGCCATGTGCATGACCTGGGGTGGTGCCCCAACCCCCGGATCGGCCCTGCCATGTGCATGACACAGGGAGGCGGGGCAGGCACCGAGGGATCAGGCCTGCCATCTGCCACCCGGGGAGCGAGCCTAAGCCAGCAGGTGGCTATCTCCCGAAGGGTCCCAGACTGTGAGAGGGCACAAGTGGGGCTGAAGGACAACCCCCTCCCACCCTCCCCTGCCAGTGCACAAATTTTTGTGCACCAGGCCTCTAGACTGTATATATATAAAAGCCTAAGCAACCAAACTACCGAACGACTGATTGCTATGATGTGCACTGCCCACCAGGGGGCAGATGCTCAACGCAGGAGTTACCCCCTGGTGGTCAGTGCGCTCCCACAGCCAACCTACTGCGGCCAGCCAAGCTCCCAAGGTCCCTCCCCCCAGCCAGCCAGCCCCGACCCACCCTGATCACCTGCCAGGCCAAGGGACCCCAAATTTGGGCACCGGTCCTCTAGTTATTAACTACAGTCAACAAGCTGTACATTATTACATCCCCAGGGCTTGTGTTCTGCAAATACTTATTTAATAGCCATAATATTACTTAATACCTATAATATTGTTTAATATCTAAGACATCAGAAGATCACAGTGCAGCAATGAGCTTTTGGAAGAACCTCTTGCTTTTTTTTTTTTTTAAGTAGTAAAAGCTTCCATGCATGTATTTAGAAGCAGGCAAGGCAGAAAGGATGCACCTTTTAAAAATACTCTGCTTTGAGTAGCAATTAGACTGTAGACAAGTGCAAGAATTTGGCTGCCAACAGAGGATCAAAAATACATCTCGGCAAAATTTTGAGACAACGATAGTGGTTTTCTTGGCTGTCCTTCAGTCTGTGTCTTCTAGCTGGATGCTGGCTGTACAGAACATTTAAAAGTAGTTGTGGTGTCTGGCCAAGCCAGAGAAAACAGGATGATAATTAATCACTTGAAACCTGGACTGAATTCTCAATGTTGCTTTAATGGCTCAGCCCTCCTCTGAGCTATCAAGTCCTTTTACAGAAGGAAAGAAATATGTGTAGCCAACTCTCCATTTCCAGCTTTAATGGAAGAACTATTCATTCCACAAATATTTATTGAGTTATTGCTGTATGCATAGCGCTTTGTTAGGTACCGTGTGGAACCCAGAGGAGTAAATAGGCTCAGAGGACAGCAGAGATGTGCACAAAACCAAGAGACTGTAGTGTCTTGGGATGTCATGCTCCAGGGGACCCCAACCCATGTCTAGCTGGGAGGATGTCTACCTTCTCTGCATTCCTCATTCCTCCCTTCTTGGTTGTTTTTCTCACAAAACATGACATTATTGTCTGTTTGACCCTCTCCCTGCCAAATTATAGAGAAATATTGCTTCTCAAAAGAGCTGTGTGGCAGCCTGAACTCCTGCTTTCCTCTCATTCTATGCTTGCTCTCCATGACACCCATCCTGCTCCCTCTTCCTTTTGTGCTTCCTAGGGATGCGAGAATAAATAGAAAGTATGCTCTTTGGTCTAAAGAGACATCATGGATTCTCTAGCCAGAGATGACGATAGTGATACAGTCAAGATTCAGTGACAACCACCCATCTGCAAGAAATCCAAGTGCTTCTTTTGACATTCCTGAACTTGACAACTGTTAGAGACAGAGCCAGTGCATTTGCAGAATGAATGAGCCCAGGTAACGACTCCTTACCTTTACCTAGTGTTACGGAGTTTACAAGACTCTTTCACTTACATCACTCTATTTAATCTTCACCACAGTCTTGTGAGTGTAGCCTGCTGTCAGAGGAAACTGAGGCTCAGAAAGGTTAAGTGGCTCTTCCAAAATCCACTTGTAATAAGGGAAAAGCCAGAGCTTGAACTATTTCAGCATTACCTGCCTGAAGCTTCTGAGAGCCCTAGATTCCTTAAAGTGTTTTTCCTACTCTTCCCTTCCCACTTTTCAACTTCCTCCACTACCTAAATCAGTACTATAATCGTCTTTCTAAAAAGCTAGTCTTTGGAACATTACAACATCTGCCACCTTCTGTACCACCCAGTTCTTTAGAAGATTACATAATATATGGACCATCACTGTAGAGACACTAATTACATCAACTATCTTTTTTTTTCCCCCTCTTCACTTGGCAGGTAATGATGCTGCAAGATATAATATTTTACTGACCCAAATCGTCTCTAGGAACTACCAAAATTGAGATAGAGAAATTGAGCCTAAGCATATCTTGCTAGGATACGTACATTGGTTGTTGTTTTTCTTTAACCACTCAGTACACTATAAGAAGAGGGAAAGACCTCACATAAAACATGTTTGGATCTCTGAGTGGGTGCTTTATTTTGTTACCTGTTCCATGACTTAACTGTTTCTCATATGAATAATGAAGGGGAGAGAGATCAATGTTCTCAACTTTTTCAAGTCATTAAAGTCACCTAGGCATCTTTTCCTGGGACAATCGCTTAAAGTATTCATTTATAATAATCTTTTACATCGAATCAATATTCTTATGTATTACTCATTGTCTAGATTTAGTGCTATTAATAGCCATTGCCTATATCTATTGACTCATTTGGAGTTACAGAATGATAATATTCTAATCTGATATTCCTTCTAACTTGTTCAAACTACTGGAAATTTTAAAGAAAATACACACACTTAAGAAATGGTATGTATTACAACCAAACATAAAATATTGGTACTCAATTTTTTTAATCCTTACCCAAGGATATGTTTGTATTAATTTGAGAGAGAAAGAAAGAGAAAGAAAGAAACATCAATGTGATGGAGAAACATCCATTGGTTGCCTCCCTTATATGCCCCAAGTGGAGATCAAAACTGCAACCTAGGTATGTGCCTTGACTAGGAATCGAACCTGTAACCTTTTGATGGACAGGACGACATTCTGGCCAACTGAGTCACCCAGCCAGGGCATGAATTTCTTTTTAATGGACATCTCCTTAGAGTACAAATGCTCTGACCCTAGCAGAGACCTATTAAATCAGAATCTCCAGGGGTAGGACCTTGATGATTTAAAATCTTCATGAATGATTCTGAAACATGATCTACAGCCCAGGCATTGAAAATGTCTAGACCAGATGACTGCCAAAGTCCATCTCAGCACCTCCTACATATTCTGCAAGTTTCTGATGTACAATTAATTATAGATTGCTTATAGCACTACTCCTTGTTCTCCTGTCTCTAATATGGATGGTGAATGGTGCCAACCAAATGTTCAGAGAACATCCAGACATTCTCCATAGCTTGGCAGCAAGTTCTTTCAGAGAGCTGCACAGTTGGTCAGAGATTATTTTATTTCCCACCCAATGGATAGAGCTTGCAATCTGCAGAGTGCAGGATGTCCCTGGTGTTTTCTAGTGCTCTGATTCCACACTCCCAGAGAGCATAGGCGCATGGATTAATGTCTTATATTCACCTGCAGAGCCAGCTCTTCTTGTCATGAAGTATCAGTGAAGACAATACAAAAGGGAGAGACTCAGGGCCAAGCCAACAAGCCATAGGGCATTCTGGTTATCTGCCCACTGATACAAAGGAAAGACACTTATTGGCATCTAGGGACAAATCCATTCAAATTCTGCTTCTCACTATGTGACTCATGGCAAGTTACCTAATCTCCTGTGTCTTGGATTCATTACCTCTAAAATGGAATAACAGTAATAACTATCTCATTGAATTAAGGTGGGAATTAAATAAATTTAAAACACAGAATGCTTAAAATAGCGTCTTTTCATTAGATTGCTAACCACTATTATTTTTTTAGAGCCAGGAATGTCACCTGTATGGTGAATTAAAATCAATAACAGGATGAATAGATAAAAACTGAGCACAGCCCTGACCAGTTTGGCTCAGTGGATAGGACTGAGAGGTCCCAGGTTCAATTCCAGTCAAGGGCATGTACCTTGGTTGCAGGCACATCCCCAGGGGGAGGTGTGCAGGAGGCAGCTGATTGATGTTTCTCTTTCATCGATGTTTCTGATTCTCTATCCCTCTCCCTTCTTCTCTGTAAAAATATCAACAAAATATATTTAAAACAAAACAAAACAAAAAACTGAGCACGCATTGTGGCTTTCAAAAAAATGTGACTAATGTTTTAAAGACATCAAGATCAAGAACAGAGTAAAATATAATTCTCCTTTTCACATTATAGGGGTGGTCATATGAATACTGTCACCTGGAACGAGAAGAGTCACAATATCTACCAATCTTAGTAAAAAGTAGTTTAAACCTCCACCACTTTGCTAATTCTATAGTTTATGAAAATGCAAGCACTTCTCCTAACCCAACAATACTTCTTACAACTTTCTATGGTCACCTCGGACTCCAGCCTCTTCCCTTTGAAGGTCATCCAAAACACCATGTCATATTGACCTAGGTAAGAAACTCAACCCTTTCTTCAACTTACACTTCCTCCTACAGAGCATTCATGAAAGTAATGGGCATTGTGGACAATTTGAGAGAAAGATGAAAGTTTTCCATCAGTGAAAATCACCTCCCACGCTCAGTAGATTCAGCCGTCCTTGAACTCACTATTCTTGGGCTCAGTGTTGTCCAATGGGACTTAATTCTGAAGATGGAAATGTCCTACTTCTGCACTAATACAGTCGTTACTAGCCACGTGTGGCTTTTAAGCACTTACATGTGTGGCCAGTGTGACTGAAAAATTGAAGTTTAGATTTATTTAATTCTAATTGTGTTTACATTTAAATAGCCACATGTGACTAGTGGTTATCATATTTACTGCACAGCTCTACTCTCTTGCCTTAGCCTCTTGGGCTTTTGACCCCAGAGAGTCCCAGACTCTCTCCATCTTTCTCACTCTTCTCTTCGTCTTTTCAGACCTTCCCTTCATTCACGCCAACCAGTTTGTTCTTCTACCATGATGCCTTAGCACCTGCTGACAGTCATGTCTTTTGGCCTCTACTTACCATGTTAACTCTTGGCAAGTTACTTAATCTCTTTGTGCTTCAAACTGTTACCTCTAATATGGGAACGATACTCGTAACTATTGAGTTAGCTATATTGAGTTAAAACGAGAATTAAATAAGCTAATATAGATAAAGTGAAATACATATCCCAAGTGGGCCTAACACAGGTCACCCCAAAGAAAGACATTTTTGTACTTAAAGGAATTCTGATGATAAATGCTAAGAAATAAAAGTTTCACTCTGTTACACAATTGTAGGTTGCACTGTTCAGAGTAGCCACATTTATCTACTTAAATTTAAATATTCATTAGTTAAAATTAATATATCATTCTTCAGTAGCACTAATCATATTTCAAGTGCTCAATAGGCACATGTGGCTAGTTACTATCATATTGGACATGGCAGATATAGAAAAGTTCTATTGGACAGTGATAGAACATTATCATCTTCTTGTACATAAACTTAAGAAAGAATAATTGCCACAGTAGTTCAGAAAACCAATTAAATTGGGGAAGACCAATAAACAGCAGATATGTCCCCTTTATCAATCTTTCCTTCTTGCCAGCCAGTCTGACTCATTCACACGACTCATTTTTCCCTTTTACTACTTCCTCTCCTATCTCAACAGTACTAATGAAATGCATTTAATAAATATCTATAAAATATTGTAGAGCTAATCTTCAATGTTATTAAGAACACTCTCTTCAGGATTTATTTTCTTCTAAAGCTTCACGTCAGAGGAGATTATGTCTTTCTTTTTATTAATACTATGTCATACCTGGCAAAACACCAGGCATAATCCTATTCATTTTCTGAAGCCATAGCAGAGCTATGCACAATAGATAACTTAATGAACATTTTTTATTTAGTCCTATTTGCTTATTGGTTGACAGAGCCTGACACGAGATGGTGTATGTGTGTGTGTTTTAAGCACAGTGTCCTAATTCAGGCAGATCTTTTGTCATTAATTGTAGTCGACAAGAACTTGTCTGGAAAGTTAATGAAAGTTCTCCCATTAAACTGCTATTCTCTTGGGCATCTGCTTCCAAGGGAAATGTTATCATTATTACATGATAGAAACTTTCTTCCAACTCACAGAAGCTTATCCTAAAAGCACACAGTGTTTCTCTGGCTGTAATTCAGAGTATTGGCTGCCAGAATACTCCTGTTTTGGTCTTGGTGAGAGCACAAATAAAGAAAACCGTACTTGGTAGAGAAAAGGTTAATATGTTCCATCATCCTGAAGAGTAGTTAGTACTTGTTTTCATTAGAAGAAAATAAAAACATTAGCAGTAAATAAAGTATTTTAATGTACTATTAAAACAAATAACAAAAATTTAAAAAATTCCCTACTGAGCATTGAAAATAAAATTGAGCCACATATTTTGTCTGTTTTATGTGCAAATGAAAAGGGAATCCAGATTCATATCCAGGTGGCTTGAGTTGCACTGCCCATCCTTACAAGCTATGCGACCTTGGACAAGCCATTCCTCTGAGACTCTTTGCAGACATCTCTTAACCTGAGTTCAGGTCTCCCTCTCTGGGTTGAAGACTATCTTGGGTCAGTTTCCCCAGGAAACAGACTCGGAGATAGAAATTTACTCACACGGGTTTTATGGAAGGATGTCCTTAAGAACACCTGCGGGGAGTAAGAAAAGCAGGCTTGGGTAGAGGAAGGAACGGGTTTACAAAGACTTGCAGCAGGTCCTCAGCCAGCTGATAATTCTGGAATTGGAGTGAGTAGCTCTTCAAAGGTATGCCACACGGAGACAAGGGGGCTTGGCCTTTGAACTCCCCCAGTGAACAGCCATGCCATGAGGGCTGTCCTTTGACTCATCGCAATTCACAGAGAAGGATGTGAGCTGCTAGGACTCCCAGCAGTGTGGGAGGTGAGTAGCCAGGTCCTGAAGGAGAGATCTGGGCAGGTTCCACTATAGAAAGGAAAGCCCGTCTCATTTCCTGCTCCGGGAGTAGGTAGTACCCTTTAGATTCAGGTGTGTGGCTGACCTCCATGATCCAGACAAGGCGATCGCAAGGGTCAACAATGAACTACCTGTCTTAGGAGCGGGTTCCCTGGAAACAGACCTTGAGATGAGGATTCATGTTGAAGTGATTTATTAGGAAATGTTCCCAGAACAAGCCAATAGAGAAATAGACCAGAAATAGACCAAAGGTATCAAGCCTGGCTCAGTTCCCTAGGGGAGCTTTGGGGACAGTATTAAAGTACTCTCTCAGAGTTGTCTCCATCAAGGGGCAAAGGAGCTGACATATTTATACCCCAACACCCATCAAGCATTGGTTAGGGACTGCCTTTAGGAGAACTTAAATTCCCAGGCTCTCTCCACTTCCCAAGTGTAGGCAAACTGAATTTCAGCCACTTAGGGCAACACTTCAACAAAGACACAGAGGCTGACTTTTCTGGGAATAAAAGCACACAGGTAGCCTCTGTGTATTAAAGAAGTCAGAGAGGTTATGGGTGGAGAACTCACAATCCCAAGTGTGGGCTCATCATTCTTTAATAAACCCTCAGTGTCATTTCTCAGGTGGGAGCCGAGCCCAACTGTTCCAGTTCCTTGTCACTGTCTATGCCCCGAAGGGAAGAGGAGATAATCAAATTTGCTAATCACTCCTTTTTTTCTTTTTAGCATTTTAACATGATAACACATTTTCCTGTAAGTAAATACTAACAAAAGAGCACACGTATGTACACTTCTCCTAGGGCAGTGGTCGGCAAACTCATTAGTAAACAGAGCCAAATATCAACAGTACAACGATTGAAATTTCTTTTGAGAGCCAAATTTTTTAAACTTAAACTATATAGGTAGGTACATTGTTATTAACTTAATTAGGGTACTCCTAAGGCTTAGGAAGAGCCACACTCAACGGGCCAAAGAGCCGCATGTGTCTCGCGAGCCGCAGTTTGCCGACCATGGTCCTAGGGTAAGCAATAATTTTTTGATCAGTGCAATCCCAATGTAGATTAACAAAATACAACATCATTTTCTTAACTAGAACTAATTTTGAATTCATCCATCAGTTTTTTTCAGAATACATCATCTTCTTGTCCAGATTTTTGAAGTAGAGCACTTTTGAAATTCATACATGATACTATTAAGGAATTTATCCTAAATCAGATATGCCTATTTGCATAATATTAGGAAAATTTCTTTTTAGTTCATCCTGTAGCAATTTCCTCAATGCACTTTCTGAATTGCTTTTAAAAGTGATTTTAAAGAGCTTTTTACGATGATATCCAATACAAGTATTTATGAGGCTATACTCCCACTAATAATAATTATAGCTGTGTTAAATGTCTTTGTCTCCTTTAAAAAAGTTTAACTTATTTCATTGGGTGATTTCTATCAGCATCTAAGACTCATGTTAAGGAGGGTCATTTCAGGCTAATAACTCATTCCCAAATAGGACTTTGCTGTTTAAAATTCAGACAGTGAGATAGCCCCTTAACAAGAGAAGCACTGTTAGGATTTGGATATTAGGCAACTCCCTCTTTTATGGGGGCAATTTAAGGGCACAACCCTTGCTTTATAATGATAAACAAAACAAAAGGAAGTCAACATTAGCCACAAAAAAGTGTTGGTGCCCCTATGCAGGTGGGAAAAGAGGGCTATTAGACAGGCACATGAGCTTTATTAGATCTGCTGTAAACAGGCTTTTTTCCTCCTCTTTTTTCTCTTATAACTTTATTGATCCTTTCTACAAGAACAATACTAAATGCATTTCTATACAAAGGCTAAAGAAAGGGACTTATTCTCTTGCACTGTATGACAATTTTAAAGAAATGAGTTGGTTTGACGGTAGCCACTTTGATGTCATACTGAAAATTAAACACTCTGTTGATTATTTTATTTAATCCTTCTGACAATTTACTTGAAAACATGTAGTATCTATGTATAAGCATGCAATTTTTGAAGTGCCTAGATGAGAGATCTAGGTACATTTTAAAAAACAGATTTATATAAAAAAAATCATAGGCCATTTAAATTAAAGGCAGAATGTAAAATGTTTTGCAACAACTGTTTTGTGAGGCCACCAGGTTAGAAAATATTAATGAACTAGCTTTCTGCTAGTGTTGTCAAATAAAGTGTGAAAAGTATAAACATATTTATCTTTGGTCAGGTGCAAACCGTTTAATAGAATTCAGGGACTTAAAAGAAAGATTACAATCTAAATTGAAATTTTGTAATCTGTAAATTGTAATTTGTGGGGAATTAAATGTTTTGCTCAATTTGCTTGACATTCTGTTGTTGGAATACTTTCTTTGTTTCTAAATATCTTTTGATTAAATTACTGTGAAACACATGCAAAAAACCCCTCTAATCCCTAAAAAGCTGCAGTGGGCTCAGACAATCTGGCCCTGTTATAACTCAAATTTCTTATCTGCAAAAAGGAGAGACACAATGTCGTATTGCCCGTGTTTTATCTGATTTTGATTGGGAATTCGAGCTATGTTTCTTATTCTGTTGAAGACATACTGAAACCAGACAAAGGATCTCAAGGTAAAGAACAGGAAACGGATATTGATTTCCTTTATCCACCCCAGTCTCTTCGTATCTTTCTGTATTGTACTATGATGGATTAGGGGGACAGGCCAACAAATGTTTCACATTTGCTACCGATTTGATGGGCTTTGGAAAAAAAGGATTTGAGGGATATTCTAGTAAAGAGAAGAATCCTTAAAACCAGGTCTGGGTCAGTGTGATAAGTAGGGAGGCACATGTTTCCTCGATCAGAAGGCCCCCAAACCTCCTATCTAATGTATTTTTTTAAATAATGTTTTTTATTGATTGCAGAGAGGAAGAGAGAGATAGAAAGAAACACCAATGATGAGAGAGTATCATTGACCGGCTGCCTCCTGCACACCTCCTACTGGGGATAAAGCCTGCAACCTGTGCATGTGCCCTTGGCTGCAATTGAACCCAAAACCCTTCAGTCTGCAGGCCAACACTCTATCCACTGAACCAAAACAGATAGGTCGTGTAATATCTTACTTAGCTCTCTTACTAAACACACACACACACACACACACACACACACACACACACACACACACTCACACACACACACCTTACTGAAATAAATACTGATGCACTTCTTAATTTAATATTTCTTTTGGTCACTTTGTCTTTCCTTTCTCTGGAGTGCATAAGGTCATCAAAATTATGCTTTCTCATTCTCGCCTATAATCTTCTAAGTATTTCTCCAAGTCCATAAAGAGAGTGTATCCAAACCATATAGGAAGAAAAATGCAGATCCTAAACCCACTGAAGTAGTCTTAGGAGGGGGCTTAGTGTCTACATTTTGCCACAAATCTTGAACACCTTTAAGTCGGAAAACCATGTTACAGTTTGTTATATAAGATTTAAAGGTTAAATTAAATAAGCTAAAGTACAGCCCTTCCTAGGGCTGTTTGAGGCCTCTAAAAAAAGAAAACTACATCATTAAGTCAAGATGGTACCCCAGCTTCCCTGGCCTTCGAACAGCCCAACCCAACCCCCTTCTCCCTCCTCCACTAAGGGCTTTCCCATTTGTTTTTCTCAGAAGTAAATTATTTACAACATAATTAAGCAGCCATTGTCTGAATGTTTCCAACTCCTGTCCAATTCTACTCCACCTTTCTATTTTCTCCTGACATTTTCTTTCTCACTCCCTTTAGGAGAGTGAAGTTCAACAAATTGAAAAACTAAAGACAAAATAATTATAGTAGAAATGTAACAATAGAATGAGTAGCTCTCAAACAGCTACCAAGAGGGGCACTGTACAGCAGACAGTTTGTTTTAGCTCCCTCCATTCCCACCTCCCCCTGTCACACTGGCTACTCTCCCTCCAGCCATCAAGTCACCCAAAGAATTTCCCCAAAATAGCAGGTCACCCAAACTTCCTTCTGGAACAATGTATCTCAGAAAACCATACCTTTTTCTTTTTTCTTCTTCCCAGAAAATCTCTTCTGTTCTGCCTTCTAGATGAACAAAAACAAACAATGAATTAATCACCAAGAACAGTTTCTATTTGGGCAGTCCCATTATGCATATCATTTAAAAATCAACTTTTTGGAAGTATAGTATTCACACAGTGAAATATATCCATCTTAAGTGCAAAGAGCTTTGACAATATACACTTGTGCAAATATCTTCACAATCAAGGTATATAACATTACTCATCACCCCAAAAATTTCCTCCTGCACTTTTGTAGTTAATCTCACCCCATACCTCACCTCCCAGCCCCAGGCCACCACTAATACGCTTTTGGTCAATATAGATGAATTTCACCTGCTAGAGAGTTTCATTTCAATGGAATCATTTTGGTGTCTGGCTTTTTTTCTACCAACATAATGCTTTTGAGTTTCATTCATATTATTGCATGTATGGATCAGCCCAGTTTGTTTATCCATTCTCCTGTAGATGGACATTGGGACTACGTTTATGTTTACATGTTTATGAACAAAGCTGCTATCTCCGTTGTGTCAACTCTTTCTTGGATCTATCTTTCCATTTCTCTTGGGTAAATACCTTGGATCAGAGTTACTGCATCATACGGTAAGTTTATATTTAACTTTATGAGAAACTGCCAAATAGTTGTCTAAAGTGGTTGTATCGTTTTACATTTCCCACCAGCAATGTATGAGAGCTCCGGTTGTTCCACATCCTCATGCCCACCTTTCCCATTTTAGCCATTTGAATAGGTATGTAGTGGTGCCTCATGATTTTCGTTTGCATTTCTCTGATGACTAACAATGATGAGCATCTTTTTGTGTGCTTTTTATTTCTAGTCATATAGTTTCTTTTCCAATGTACCTGTTAAAATCTTTTGCCCATTTCAAATAGGTTATTTGTCTTAGTACATGCACAATACTTTTGGTATTGAACTCAAAGGATTGATTCTGACATTAGGCATCAGACATAATGATAAAGGGTGGAGTCTTTTTTTTTTATATGGGAGATGAAACTTTACCCCCTATAAGAGGCAAAGTACTGGAATCACTATTAACATTGTCCATTCTTCATGTTGGTATAGCACAGTGATTAGGCACACAGACTGGAATCACTCAGTCTGGGTTCCCATACTGGCTTTACCATTTACTAAGTGTATGGCATTGGGCAAGGTGCCCAAGCAATCTGTGCCTCAGTTTCCCCTGCTGTAAAATGGGGCAATACTTACCCCATAGGGTTGTTGTGATATTTAAATGAGGCCATTTAAAACACCTTGAATAGTCCAAAGACGGAGTGAGCACTCAGTAAATGTTTGCTGTTATCGGGATAAAGAATCTGAGTTCTTGTCATTAAAATGCTCACTCAACCACATTCTTGCCAGATTCCTTATCATCTCTTTCCTGAGTTCCTCTATTATATTTTTCAACTGTTTTCTAGATAAGGAGTATTTGGAGACATATTTATTTCTTGCTTTTTGGGTGATTTAAAGAAACAATTATAGAGAAGGAGGTAATTTGATGGTAGGTTTTTACCTGATTGGGTTTAAATTTTGTATATTCAATTTATATACATTGTTCCTTGAAAGTCTAATGTCTAAATTTTTTGTTATTAATCCTCACTGAGAATATTTTTTGCATTGATTTTTAGAGAAAATGAGAGAGGAAGAAAGAGAGAGAGAGAAAGAAAGAAAGAAACATCAACGTGACAAGACACATCAATTGGTTGCCTCCCACACATACCTAGACTGGGGCTGGGGATCAAACCCACAACTGAGGTACATGCCCTTGAGTAGGAATCGAACCCATGACCCTTTGGTCTATGGACTGACACTCTAACCACTGAGCAAAACCAGCCAGGGTAGACATCTAATTTTTTTAAAAATATTTCAACAAAGTCCTGAGACTACTTAAAGCTCAAGAGAGGGAAGAGAAAATAGACTCATCCCAGCAGGAGGCTGGGAGTAACATTTAATGATCAGATTATTTTATTTCATACCAGAAAATTAGTTGCCTCCAAGAAAAACAGAGGAAGTAAAACTTTAAAAATTTGGGCTTTGAACTTCAGCAAACCCTAAAAATTCCTGAAAGCACACTTTAAATGACAAAAAGACTGAAAGAAAGAAAGAAAAAAAAAAAGAAAGGAAGGAACAAAGGAAGGAAACATTAGATTAGTAGAATAAAAGAAAAACTATCTCAATAGATAATCTCAATAGACATAAAACACATTTGGAAAAATCCAACATTCATTCATAATAAAAACTCTCTAACTAAGAATAGAACTTCCTCAATCTGATAAAGGGCATCTATAAAAAACCACAGTTAACCTCATACTTAATGCTAAAAGACTGAGTGCTTTTCTTCTAAAATCAGCAATAAGGCAAGGATGTCTGCTTTCCCCAATTTTATTCAACCTTGCACTGGAGTTTCTATTGTTAGTACAATACAAAAAAAAATTCTTTTTAAATTAAGGGCATTCAGATTGGGGGAGGGGAGAAGTAAAACTTTCTTTATTTGCAGTTTACATGGTCCTATATGAAAATCCAAAGAAATCCACAAAAAATCTACCAGATCTAATAAAGGACTTTAGCAAGATTACAAGATCAACATACAAAAATTAATTGTATCTCTGTATGCTAGCAATGAACAATGAGAAAGTTAAATCAAGAAAACAATTCCTTCACAATAACAGCAAAGAGAGCCAGAACCGGTTTGGCTCAGTGGATAGAGCGTCGGTCTGCGGACTCAAGGGTCCCGGGTTCGATTCCGGTCAAGGGCATGTACCTTGGCTGCGGGCACATCCCCAGTGGGGGGCGTGCAGGAGGCAGCTGATCAATGTTTCTCTCTCATTGATGTTTCTGGCTCTCTATCCCTCTCCCTTCCTCTCTGTAAAAAATCAATAAAATATATTAAAAAAAATAACAGCAAAGAGAATAAAATACTTAGGAATAAATTTAACAGAAGAGATGTAAGACTTGTACAGTGAAAACTATAACACATCATTGAAAGAAATTAAAGACTTAAATTAATGGAAAGACATTTCATGTTCATGGATTGGAAGACTAAATATTGTCAAGATGATCGATAAATTCAATGTAATCCTTATCAAAATCCTTCCAGAGAGACTGGAAAAATGAGCATCCCTGTTAACTGCTCCCCTAACTGTTGTGGGACCCAGGGACAAGGGTACAAGTGGAGGTCCCAGTCACAGCCTGCTGTCTTCTATTCCCACCACCCTGGCTCTGTCTTACACCAGGAGGGGCCTCACATTGGAGGGAGTGTGTGTGTGTGTGTGTGTGTGTGTGTGTGTGTGTGTGTGTGTGTCTTAGCCCTGTCACAACTAGCTCCCCCATGTGTGTGTGTCTTAGCCCTGTCACAACTAGCTCCCCCTTAGCCACCCCTTTAGCCTAGGGCTGTGCACACTAGACACATACATGGTTTGCTTTCAGGAGGACAGACCCAGGACAGAGGTTGAAGCAGTTGCTAGAAAAAAGCTCTCTCAGAGCCATTTGGGCAAGGAATTTTGCAGTTCTTTTTACCAGAGGGATGGTCTAGAAACAGAGGCATGGGCTCCAGATAGTCATATCCCCTTGGCCCCACAGACTACTCAGAAGGGAGCCAGAGGAGTCCTCCAAAGCAGTGCTTCTGAAACTTTACTATGCCAACAAATCACGGGGGATCTTGTGACAGTGTAGATTTAGTAGGTCTGAGGTTAAGGCCTGATGGTCTGCATTTCTAACAAGCTTCCAGGTGATGCGCTCCTGCTGCCATGTGGGCCACACTTGAGGAGCAAAGCTGTAAACAGTGGTCCCAATCAGGAGCCACACTGAGCTGGCTCTAAGGGCAGAACTCACTGAAGGGAGGGGGGTGACATCTAAGGGAGTGAAAGGTTGCTTTAAAACTCCCAAGCCTTTGTCACTTAGGACTGAGTACATTGGTGATGGCTGGCTGAGGGCCAACAGTATTTGCAGTACTGGCCTTGAGGAGCTCATAATCTAATGGGCAAGTTAGACATAAATATATAATTAGAAGACATGGTATAAAGGGAATTGTAGGTGAAAATACGAGGCACATAGGTGACACAGCAGAGGTGAGTACTGGCTGAGCAGAGCATAGTGGGGTGAACAGGACTCCATAGACAACATAGAGAGGAAGGCAAAGGAAATGATGTATCTGTGACAGATTTTAAATTCCAAAGATGGTTGCAGCAGTATCTACAGTCTCACAGAGCCTTATAGAAACTTTTCACTCCCCTACCAAGCGGTGAAGTCCGATTCCCTCCTCTGTGAATCTGGGTGGGTTTGTGATGGCTTCCGTGACTACAAGGTGAAGAAGTGACACAGTGTGGCTGATGGGGCTAGGTTAGAAAAGACTATGTAGTTTTGGTCTGGTTTTCTTTGGAATCCAGCCACCATACTCTGAAGAAGCCAAGAAGCCCACGGAGAGTCCTGGTCACAAGAAACTGAGGTCCCTACTCAGGACTCCCATTGAGTCCCTCTCTGACAGCCAGCACCAACACTTGCTGGTCTTACAGCCTCCAGTCAGACTGCTCCAGGGGACACAGAGTGAAGCAGAGATAAGCCGTTCCTACCCAGCCTTGGCCAACTTTCAGATTCATGAGCAAAATAAATGATTACTGTTGTTTAAACTACCAACTTCTGCAGTGGTTTTAGGGAGCAAAAAGATTCCAGGAATAATACCTAAAGGTAAAGAAGCATGAAACAATCAGGTATTTTAAAATATGACATGAAACAAATAAGGGCATGTTTATATATAACTAAGCTATTAGAAATTAGAACATAAAAATATGGGAAATATTGGGGAAGTTGACTTTGTGATGTGGAGGACAAAAAGTTCAGTAAACAAACCATCAATAGTTTAAATGAAATGAAATTGTATTGTGTAGTCAACCCTGCTTAGATCATTATTATTCATGGCTCTGCCAGAAAATGTTGTAGATAATCATGTACATGTAGTTACATAACAAAGTTTTCTTGCTGAAAAAAGTAAATTCTTATTGGAAAGAAAATACTAATAATATGCTATTGTGCATACTTTATAGATTAGACCCAGGTTGGCAATTTCCAAAAGGAATCAGTTTATAGTTTTTACCACCCAAATGGAAGCAAAATATAATTCCAAAAACAAATTTAAAAATCCCATCTAAATTATTCTTCTATGAGTGATATGAAAAAAAAGTACACAATTCTACCCTAACCGGTTTGGCTCAGTGGATAGAGCATCGGCCTTCAGGCTGAAGAGTTCCAGGTTCAATTCCACTCAAGGGCATGTACCTTGGTTGTGGGCACATCCCCAGTAGGGAGTGTGCAGGAGGCAGCTGATCAGTGTTTCTCTCTCATCGATGTTTCTGGCTCTCTATCTCTCTCCCTTCCTCTCTGTAAAAAATTAATAAAAAATATATTTAAAAAAAATTAAAAAAAAAAATCCCATCTAAATTATTCTTCTATGAGTGATATGAAAAAAAAGTACACAATTCTACCCTAACCTGTTTGGCTCAGTGGATAGAGCATCGGCCTGCAGGCTGAAGGGTCCCAGGTTCAATTCCAGTCAAGGACATGTACCTTGGTTGTGGGCACATCCCCAGTAGGGAGTGTGCAGGAGGCAGCTGATCAGTGTTTCTCTCTCATTGATGTTTCTAACTCTCTCTCTCTCCCTTCCTGTCTGTAAAAAAATCAATAAAACATATATATTTTTAAAAGTACATAATTCTTACCTGCCATCAATACCTTTGTTTTTCCCCCTGAACACATTTCTTTTTTTTCTTCTTTTTTTTTCTTTTTTTTTTATTATTAGTTAAGGTATTACAAATGTGTCCTCATTCCCCCCCCCCCCCCCGAACACATTTCTAAGAGAACTGATTAAGATTTTCTGAAATAGGTAAAATGTACGACTATTCTTTCATGCTGACAACCTTGTTTTCCATAGGCCCAAGGAGTGGTGGGTGCATGTTAATTTGAGAGATAAAGATTTAGAAAGTCAGAATTGACTCGCCAAGATTGTTTTCTGGGCTGTGGGTTTCCTGAAAACAAATTTTTAAAATTCTTTGACCCTGATCGAATGTTTAGCTAAAAAGCAATATCCCGTGCAGCAAGGGCATTCAAATTACATTTAGGAGCTTGGAACCAGAATTTCTGGGATGGAGATAACAGGTGACAAATAGCTGCCTTCTATTCTCAGCTAAGCCGACTCCTCCTGGAATATTGCGTTCGGCAACTCACACCAAATTTTAAGAGAAACACAGCCAGATTAGAGAGTGTGAAATAAATGGCGAGGGAACACAAACTTGTGGGACAAATGAAGCAAAGCGGATGTTTGCTTCAGGGAGGAGACAACTGGAGGCAGGTGTTAGCCTTTTCTTAAATAATGAAAGAGCTTTCTTGCAGCGGAGCTGTTAGCAATATTCTGCATCCCCCAGAAGCATAATGAGAAAGAACCTGGACACAATTTAGGGATGAAGGAAATCAAAACTGCCCAAAGATGGAATCGGCTCTCAGGGAGGTAGGAGATCCCATCACTGGAGACATTTAAGCAAATTATTTTGCAAGAATTCTAAATCAGGAAGTGGCTGGATTGGGCATCCTGCAACGTTCTTTCCATTATTTCCACGAGCTTTGAACTCCTTTGAGTCCCTCGTACCATCCCCTCTGAGATGCTCCTACATGTGCTCAGAATCCAGCCCATTCTTTCCACGTCTGGCTCCTGTCAGTGATGACATTCCCTGAAGCCTCCAAAGCCCGTGAAATCCCAGAGGTCATTTGCTGTCTCTCTGTGATGGCCCCAAATAGCTCTGTGCCAATACCTCCCTAAGCAAGAGCTGCACCCCTATGCCAAGCCATGGTGCGGCTGGAGCCACTTCCACTGTCCTGTCAGCTCGCTCATCACAGCAATACCTGACTTCCTCCCCTGTTTATGTTACACTGTGCAGCGTTAAGCCAGGACCCCCTAATGTCAGACAGATTTTATGGGCAAATAGCTGTTAATTCTTAGTCGTAGATTTTCTTCCCCTTGGACTTAACTGAAGGTCTGCAGGGATTGAGTTGGAATAATCCGGAACCAATAGAGTTTGTCTGCTCAAAAGTGCTTTTATCCAGAGGGATGTGTTCCTTGTCCTTAAAGAAATTTTCCAAGCCTCCCAATCTCTTTTTTTCCTCAGGGTCAGTCCTTCTCAGGACACTCATTTGTCCTCATTCAAATATCCCTGCTCCTCCCTAAGAGCTCGCTCGACCACCCTCATACATACCTCACATTCTGAATTCTAGGTTGAGACAGGTTAGACTCAGCTGTGGCCCTGTCTTCTTCACTTTCTTCCACCTCCCCCAACCCTATATGATTCTGTGACTGGGGGATGAAAGCAAAGAATGAGGAAAATAAAGAGAACGGGGAAGGAAAAATAAGTGGTGTATATGGCTTAATTACAATTCTTAAGTAGCTGTAAAAATTCTGTATGTTTACACTACTAAATTGTGTGACTGAAAGAAATACTCATGTAATTTAGCAGTAACAATGTGATTGATTGGTGATATACTCTAAGACAGTGGTCGGCAAACTCATTAGTCAACAGAGCCAAATATCAACAGTACAACGATTGAAATTTCTTTTGAGAGCCAAATTTTTTAAACTTAAACTATATAGGTAGGTACATTGTTATGAACTTAATTAGGGTGCTCCTAAGGCTCAGGAAGAGCCACACTCAAGGGGCCAAAGAGCCGCATGTGGCTCGCGAGCCGCCGTTTGCCGACCACTGCTCTAAGATTTCACTGGTGAAAAATGTAGTCTATATATTGGGGAAGGGGGGGAATCTAGCAGCTTGTTAATAGTATTTGCAAAACAATTTTTATTATTCAATGTTTACTATACATTTTGAGAGCCAAATTAAGAATAAATTATATACACGCTACATAAAAATATTTACTAGGTATACCGGTTAATGATGCGGATTTTTTTCAATAGAAGGGGTTCCACATATGTTGATATGTATGCTATTTTGTTGTATTGACAAGCTTCAAAACTTCATGTCAAATTTTCTGAAGGTGTTAACATCATAGATATTTTTACGCTTAAAGATAATCTGCATTATTAGCCGATTAATCCACATTAATTATTAAGCAGTTAATAATGAGGATTAATTATTAACTGGTTAGTAATGTGGATTAATTATTGACTGGTTAATAATGCGGATTTTGTAATCAAAGAAAACATGATAATTTTAAGAGAAACATCAAAAGTGCTTTATTCAAAATAATGTCCATTGCTAACACTTTTCTTCAAAATAATGAATTAAAACTTCCAGCAAATGCTCTTTTTTTGGCATGAAATTCGACATTTTTAAGCGTAAAAATATCTATGATGTTAACACCTTCAGAAAATTTGACATATGAAGTTTTGAAGCTTGTTGTCAATACAACAAAACAACATACATATCAAATCTCAAATTTATCAACATATGTGTAACCCCACCTATTGAAAAAAATCCGCATTATTAACCGGTACACCTAGTATTTACACACCTACCATGTGTCTCTATCTATTGATACTCTACAACTCAGGAGTTAAAAAGCAGCTTGTTGTGTCTTTGGCAAAGTTATGCTGAGGATAGATGGAGCGGAGGGCATATGTCTGCTTTCCACTCTGACCAAACAAGGAAAATGACTTTAGCTATTCCACCTTAATCTTCCTTTGAGGTGTATAACTCTTTGGGATGTAGTTTTGGAACACGTTAGGTGAGAAAAGGAAGCAAATGTTTGAATTCTTATGTATTCTTCAGAGCATCCTCAGTAGGCCTCTTTCTATTACTTTTAAAAGAGAGCGAAATCTTAGGCATTAATAAGAAAGCTTGGCAGTGCCCTCGGCGGTCCCGAATCTGTCTCTTGTTTCAACATGTTTGGATAGAACAGACCCAGGGACACCCCTTCTTTCAGCCTCCGGGCACTCTCCTGCATCTTACCCAGTCACCACCTTCAGAACCACTTCTGAGACCAGCCAATAATACACTGGGCTTTTTTTCTACCTTAACTCCTTATTGCCAAACAACCACTGAGCTCCAAATTCGTCAGAATTATTCCGCCGAGGTGGAGGCCGCAGTCATCTGCCTGGCCAGCCTGCATCTGCGGGCTCTCCCCACTTACCTCTCTCTGGGCTTCTTTTTTGACCTCAAGGATGTGGCTCTCGAAGGCGTGGGCCATTTCTTCTGTGAGTTGGAGGAGAAACCGAGGGCTCTGAGCGTCTCTTGAAGACACAAAACCAGCGCGGCGGCCGCATTCTCTTCCAGGACGTGCTGAAGCCTCCCAGGATGAGTGGGCAAAACTCAGGACGCCATGGAAGCCGCCCTGGCCTTGGAGAGGAACCTGAACCAGGCCCTTTTGGAGCTGCAGGCCCTCATCTCTGTGACCTCCTGGAGAACCACTTCCGGGGTGAGCAGGTGAAACTCATCAAGAAGATGGGCCACACTTGGCTCACCTCCGCAGGCTGGTCGCCGGCCCCAGGCTGGGCTGGGTAGTATCTCCTCCAAAGGCTCACCCTGAAGCACGACTTAGGAGCCTTTGGAGCCCAGAGGCTTTTGAGGGGGGCCCCCTCTGCATTCCCCTGGTGTCTGGCTTTTATCTGAGCCTCTCCCTGAAACCACTAGCCTTTTCACCACTCTGAAGCTCTCTCCCATGCATTGGACCAAATGAAACAATAAAACTTTTTTGCAGCAATAAATAAATAAATAGATAAATAAAAATTTTAAAAGAAAGAAAGCTAATACTCTGCTCTCTCCAAGCCTCCCAAGAAGAACTCCGGCATGTGTTTTGACTCTCTGAGGCCAGTCTAAAGAAAGTTTAGTACAGGATGGGATTGAACATATTAACTATTAAGCACAGGGAAGTATTAGCGGCAGGATATCAGCCACGATCAAAAGCACAACGTTTATAACCTGGGTTAAAGTCATGGGGTGGTGAACAACATTATGAGTGAAGGAGGTCATTCAAGTTTGCAAGTCCGAGGCACAGATACACACAGAAGTCTAGTGTCAAACTACGTTCATGAATGTGGAGTTCTGCTCACAAATGGTCAAGGGAGTATGCAACTTTGGAGATCTCTGGCTTGGACCGCTCTTCAAGAAAGAACTTGTCTATCAGATGCGAGTTCAGTTAGCTGACGGCTGTAAATGCTTCAGGACCCATCTTAGCTTTTGAACCAAGGGCATGCTCTTCTCAGTCAGTCTCAGCAAATAGCTAATCATAATGGAAACTTAGGATCTGGCCATTTCTGCTCAATGTGAGACCCCTTTATATAAGGGGAGTCTTTGTACTGGAGCTTTTTATTAGGCTAGGCGAGACTTCCCAGAGTTGTACTGTAGTCTGAGGTTCTGCCTACCCAATCCTCCCTCTGTCCTTTCTCCTTGCACAGGTGTCAAACCTTTACTGTAGCCTGAAGGATTTTCCTGCCTATGCCTGCTCCCCTCTCCCTTTTTCTTTCATAAATAGATACATCTCTTGCACTTCTAACTTCATCATCTGGGTCTGTTTCCTGGAAGACACAATGAATACAGGAGAGATATAGTATTCCAGGAGGCAACCTGAGGACCAGGCCAGTAAGATAAATCACTAACTGGGGGCCTCAACCTTGGGTTCTCTGATGATGCTACCGTTTCATTTGACCCTGGTTTGCATATTAATCTCAGAGAGCCCAAATGAATTGTTACCTATAGGTTCTTCATAGAAGGCCCTGGTCAATAGAAAAATAGAATGAATAAACCATCAATGAGAGTAGAAGAGTCTTTATTCTTCTCCATTCACAGAAAGTGTGCCTTCTCATAAACATGTGAATAGAGTCAAACCTCATTTCTCGAATGTCTCCCATCTCGAACAATTCAGTTCTCGACCAAGTTGTTCACAGAAAAAAAAATGTCTCCCTTGTCGACTAAAACTTCAGTTTTTGACCAGACAACCATTCCATGCTGATATCTCAGCACAACAAAAAGCGTCTGGAAGGCAGCAAGCAAAGGAGAAAATGCTTTTGTTGCTGGTGAAATTGAGCATTAGCACGATTTTAAAAAATAAAGAGGCCATCAAGAGTGCTAATGTTGCTAAGGATGTGAAAGTGCTCACAAAGCAGCAATCACAGACAATTGAATAGGTAGGAAAACTGTTGTTGATTGGATAAAGGAAAAGCAGTTAGCCGGTGGTAGCATTTCAGAAGAGGTGATTTCTGAAAAGTCCCTTTAAGGCTAGTAGGGGGTGGTTCTATAAATTTAAGAAAATAAGTGTTTATTTATAAATTGAACAGTACATTAGACATGTATTGTATATAAGAAAGGTTGAAACAGGGAATCATTTGGGGGTCTGGAACGGATTAATTCAATTCACATTATTTCTAATGGGAAAAAATGATTCCATTTTCAAACAAATCACTTCTGAACAGCCTTCTGGAATGAATTAAGTTCGAGACATGAGGCTCCATTGTATACTGAAACCATTGGATTATACATTTAAAATTGGTGAGTTGTGTTATATCTCAATAAAGCTGGTATAAAAAATTTGTACATTTCCAAATATAGACAGGAGTACTAAGATGACTACCCTCACGCTAAAGTGTAGACAGAGATAAATAAGCATTGTCTCTATCCCTGAGTAGCTTACAGCAAAGTGGGGGACATAGGCTTTTAAACAGTATAGACATCCTTCTGTGACTGACAGGAGACTATTTGCAAAAAAAAAAGTGGCAAACTTAACTCCCAGACTTGAGGATGACATCACCTCCCACTGGGAAGACTAGCATCTCACACTTCTATGGTACTTGCTTTGTTTCAAGTCCTATTTAAGTCGTTTACATATATGAACTCATTTAATTATCTCTCATACACTATATAAGTTTTGGCTATTAAAAGAAGCCTTGTTTGTAGATGAGGAATTTGAGTCACTAAGAAATTAAGTAACTTGTCCATGATCACAGCAAGGAAGAAGTAGAGCCAGGATCATGGATCCAAGATATCCCAGTTCCACAGCATCTCTGTGCTGCCTAAGAAAGGTGCGAATTAGGGCAAGGCTTTCCTTCCTTCTGTTTTTATTTATTTCCCCGAGTTTATGATATTTTTATGTATTATACTGATAACAACATAATGACTATAATAAAGAAAACCGTATCTACAATCTCACTGCTGAACAAATGTCCGACTCTCACAAGTCCTTATTCTTTCCTTTGTTCTGAAAAGCATCTTTTTCTGAGCAGATGCTTCCTTTCTTACTCCTATGGGGTCCAAAGGCCCCCCTGCACCTTGTTCCTTTTTTCCCATTCCTAGCCTCTGCTTTCTCTTCCGACCCTTTTCCCATAACTAAGCACCTACTTATCCTCTCTGTGCTTCTGGGAGGTTGGATCCAATAGCCCATCTCAGGAGTAAGACTCTGCTCTACGGAAACATCCTTGATGCAGCGAGGACTTGAGGAGGAAACTTCATCACTAGAGAGCAGAAAGCATGTCTATTAATTATCTGCTACTGCATAACAAATTATCCTTCAAACTTCGCGGCTGGAAATAACAAACATTTATTATCGCAAGGTTCAGTGGTGGCTTAGCTGGATATTCCTGGCTCAGGGTCTTTCATGAGGTTGCACTGAAGAAGCTGAGCAGGTTTGTGTCATCGGAAGGCTTAGCCGAGGTGGAATGACCTGTTTTCCAAGCTCACTCATGTGGTTGTTAGTGGGAGACCTCAGTTCCTACCCACACAGGCCTCTCCATCTGGCTGCTCACATTATGGTCGCTAGCTTCGGAAGCGCTGTACTGTCCCTTTTTAGTATTATAACCAACCCTGGTATGATGTGGGAGGGGACTGCCCAAGGGTACGGATACCAGGGAACAAGGATCCTTGGGACCGTCCTAGAGACTGACTAGCGTTGACTACCATTGGGCAGAGCTTAGGGGAAAGAGGAGCATCTTAATTTCTGTGTTTGCATCTTAATTTAAGCCATTGGTGCCCCCTGATATTTTGCAGTGTGCAACATATACAATACACATAGCAGCATGGGTAACAGTCCCAGATCAAGTGTTGGAAGTCAGGGTATTTGTCCTCAGCATTCTTTCATTCCCCCATTAGGAATTCATTTATGCATTTTTGCAACAAACCTTCCTTAAGCACCTGGTGCCTGCCTCCCTGTTGGTAGGTAATGGGATTCTAGGATCTTGGTTCTAATAGAGCTTAAATTTTCCCACATGGGTGTTGCCCTTCTTAAGTTTCCATGGCATTCAGAGTAACCACAGGGTTCCCGAAAGAGCCCTTTTCAAGCCAGGCTGTAAGCAAATGATTATTGTCTTTCCTTCTCTTCTCTCGGGGTCCTAATCTTGGGTAAATTGAACCTAATATGATATTTTCTCCAGGGGGTACAATCCAAATATTTAACAATCCCTGATCATTGGGTGTCTAACAAGAATAAAAGCTGCCTAAACAAGCAACAGCTCTACCAGTATGATGAGTTTTGCTGAAATCCAGCCCAGTTATCTTCAGAGAAGTCTTTTCTATTGCTCTTCCAGTCAAATTTAACTGACTGTGACTCTACCTATTCATGAAGTTGGCAATAACAAAAGTTATAAGAAGGGCCCCCACACAAAAACATTCCTATTTGCCAGTGTTAGGGGGAAAAGTGTAGGCTCTAAATTAAAGCTCAGAAATAAGAAGTATAGGAAAGGAGAGAGCAAGTTCATGATGATGGATTGATGGACCAGAACAGGAAATACAAGGAAGGTGAGCTGTTTGTTTTGGAGACTAAATTTGGGTCTCAGGGGAAAGGAACTGAGAAAAAGCAAGTAAAATACATGTTTGTTAGCACTGGCTCATGCTAACGTGTCCTGAAGTTCACAGACTCCAGAGCCAAACTGCTGTTTTCAAATCCCAGCTCTGCTATTCACTAGCTGCGTGCCTGTGGGTAAGGGACTTCATCTCTACACTTCAGTGTTCTCATCGGTACACCAGGGCCAATGGAATGAAACAGACCTTATGGGTGTCTATGAGCTAGTATATGTAACGTGCTAGAACGTAGCCTGGCACAAATGAAAAGCACAGTAAATGCTAATTATTATGATTGAAGAAATGAAAACAATGTCTATGATGCCATCAGCTGAAAGAGGTCAATTTCATTCACTCAACCAGTATTTATTAAACATATATACACCAATGAACCCCAGCCAAAAAGATCCTTGCTCTCAACGTGCTTATATGTGGAGGCAGGAAAGAGGGAGAAGTGGGGGAGGAGGGACAACTAAAATAAACAAATAAGAAAGACATATAGTATGTGCGATTTATGATGATCATGAAGAAAAATAAAGCAAAGGAGAAGGACAGGAAGTGCTGTGGGGAGGGGTGGGAGGGAAGAATGTTCTCGAGATAGAAACATTGTAAGTCACAAGTCTTGCCGCTGAGAAATGTTTGGTGGGTTCTACAACAGCAAGGAGGCTAGTTGGCTGGAGGGAGATGAGGATAAGGTGAAGTTGTACAACCACGAGGTCAGAGGAGTCCTGGTTGGGGATGGTGGGCAGATCAGGATGAGAAGCCACTGGAGGTCCTGACGAGAGACCTATGTTTCACAGGATCACTCAGACTGCTCTGTGTGGGGATGGGGTGCGGGGAGGGGGGAGGGCGGGCTGTGCGGTGGGATGGGGAGTGGATAGGGGAAGAAATAAAATCAGGCAGGAAATTATTGAGAGATGATGGTGTCTTAGACCAGGGTATTAATTGGAGGGAGAGAGGTGGGAGGAAGTGGGTGCTTTCAGGATATGTTTTTGAAGGCAGAGTCAACAGAATTTGCGGATGAATTGGATGTCCTGTATAGAACAAAGAGAAGGGTCAAGGACATGGATTTTCCTCTTTTACTCGATGCCATATCTCAACCAGCTAGACAGTGTCTGTTACTCAATATATATTCCTTGAGTCAATGAAAAAGGTAACTCTGATTTGTATTGTACCTTCTTAAACTCAGTAAATGGCATACAGCAGTTAAGACATCTCCAGATAAATGAAGTCCTGTAGCAACCACAGCCTCAGTATTTAAGCAGTGAAAACCCTTCCAATCCCTTCATGAAGTTGGACGTTGACCTTGCTGCATCCCTGGCCCCCAGCCGCCAATGACCAGGACTAAAAAGCAACTTTGATACTTTCTGTAACAGAAGAGAACTTCCTTATAAAATATTCACTGTGAACAAGCAAAAAACCAACAGGATATATACCTACGAGTATAGGTAAGAGCAGTTTATGTGGAGAAAAGCATGGAGACCTAGGAAATGGGGGCTCAGTCATCTATCCCTACCAAACAGTTGCAAAACAGATTGAAACAAAATCACTGAAATGAAAATATTAATACACAAAGGTTTCATGAGGTAAAATAAAGTATGCACACATTTTAGGCAGTCTATGAAATTCTCTATTTTGGTCACATTTGAAATATTAAAAAGCAAACTCGGTGTGTTATGTCATGTTTCCCTACTAATATATCGTACCACGTGAGAGGTATAGGGCGCCATGTAATTGATGATGATCCCAGGATATGCCAATTTCTAACCCTCCAACATAACGGGGCCTGTTCACATCCTTGAGTGAGTGATACATCGAAGTGATACACAAGAGCGCACCTACTTTTTGCTCAGTGTTATTTATGGAGGCTGGAAGCCAATACTTGTTTTGGGCGATTTTCAGGAATATTATAAAGTAACAGTCAATTGGAGAAGAAGGCATTTGATAAGAGGATTTCCAGCTCCCGACATATGCATGGATCTTGACTTGGCCCTGTCCCTGGGGTGTGACTGCACTGACTTCTGTAGGCTGTTTGTGTTTCGGGGGACTCTGTGGGGCTGCCTTCAGCCCTCTCTGGGCCGTACACATGCAGCGACAGCTCTTTACGTATAGCAGAGGGTTAGCAGCAGCCACAGCACTCAGCTGGTAAGAGGAGCTGGGGTGGGGGAAATTTGGTGGAAGTCGAGTTTGCAATGCAGGGGTAGTATTTTGTTCTTCTTCTTTTTTTTAATGGTTATTTGGGGGTGAAGATTCTAGGGAAACAACATTCTCTGGGTCCCCCACAGCACTGCTACTGTTCCCATACTTTTCAACTGGGCTTTAGGCAGCTTTCCATTCGCACTGTTAGTGCTCCTGTCCCCCTTTCCCCCCATAGTCTAGGGCTAAATGGCTACTGGTGTA
Organism: Myotis myotis; assembly: GCF_014108235.1. Taxonomy (NCBI): domain Eukaryota; kingdom Metazoa; phylum Chordata; class Mammalia; order Chiroptera; family Vespertilionidae; genus Myotis; species Myotis myotis. The sequence goes on from NW_023416317.1 coordinate 39,607,238, forward strand.
CATTCGGGCCAGGCGCAGGCCCAAGGCAGAAGGACCTTCGTGCTGCCGTGCAGGGTGCAGACAGGGGCTCAGCCTGGGCGAACTTCCCAGGCCAGTGCGAAGTTTGCTCATCTCGGGTGCATGTGGGCACCGCGCGCCCCGCGTTCTGCGCAGCGTGTCCACTGGGTCAGACCCTGCAGCCACGCTGCCCACGCTCGGGGGCAAGTGTGAGGCCGCGGGCTGCCGGGCATCGGGGTACCACGCCGCCCCCAGCTCGGTCTCGGGGACACTCCCAGCCCCAGCCAGCGTTTCCCTTTAATGCGCGTGTCCGTCAAGGTCCCCGCGTCCCCTCCCTCGAGTCGCCCCGTCGGCCTCGGTTTCCCTCACCTTTCCCGGGCCCTGCCGTCCCTTTAACGTGGGGCGTCCCTCGCCCACCCCTCCCCCCCGCTGCCCGGCCGCGGGACTCGGCTGTCACTTTACTTTTCCACGCCACCTCCCCGCCCCCGCCGTGGCCCGCAGGCGGGGCCGCCACCCCCGCGCGCGCGGCCGCCCCGCCCCCGCCCCTCGCGGTCGCGCGCCGGGAGGAGGAGGGCGGGGCGGACGGGGGGGGGCGCGGCGGGAGGCGCGCGCGGCGCGGCCGACGTGGGGCTCGCGCTCTCGCGGTCTCTCCCGGGCAGGCGCGCGGGCACGCGCACTGGCGGGCGCGCGCGCGCGGACGGCCGGGCGGAGGCGGCGGCTCTCGGAGGCGGCGGCTTCACTTTCCAGGACTCCGGGGCGACCACCGCAGCAGCGTGTGGGGGGCAGCAGCCTCGGGAGCCGGAGCTGGGACGGCCGGGGGCGGCGGCGGCGGCGCGGAGGGTGAGTCCGGGCGGGCGCGACCGCGGCGGGGACAGGCGTGGCCGGGCGGTCCGGTGCGTGGTCCGGCTCTCGGGGACTAGACGGTCTGCGGGGACACCCCGTCCTCGGGGCCTCCCCTGTCCTCCTCCCCGCGCCCCCGCCGCCCTCTCGCCCCGCGCTGGGGCTCGAGCCGGCGACCTGCGCGGCGCCCCTCCCGCAGGTATTCGCTCCCGTCGCGTCGAGGCCCCCCCCCCTCGGGCGTCCTCTCCTTGGCGAGCGGCCCCCCACCTCCCCTCCACGTCGCAGGTCTCCGCTCGCGCCGATCGCGCCCTCGTTCCTTCCCTGCCCGCTCCCCCGCGCGCCTCTTCCCTGCGCCCCCTCCCTCGAGCCTCCTGCCCCGGTTTCTCGCCCTTTCCACCCCTCCCCCTCCTTCCCTTCCACCCCCGCCCCCCTCCCGCCTCTCCCCTCCCTACCCATCTTCTACCCCCTGCTGTTCTCAGTTCCCCATCCTCCGCCACCCTTCCAGCCCCTTCCCTCGCCCAGCCGCATCCTGGAACTAAGTCTTTGCAAAAAGTACAGGATAAATGTCACGGTGGAAAGTGCCCGGCTTGATCTTGTGCTGTTTTCCCTAATTGCATAATTGCTGCACATGGTGTGCCTCCTGGCCGGTGCCGCCGCCGCCGCACCCCCGAGGGCCGCCCGGGGAGGACCTTGGGGGTGGGGGTGGGGGTTGTGTGTGCACCGGTGTGGAGTGTGTGTTGTATTGGTCTTTTGTGAAGCCCGGCGCTTGTCACACTTTGGAACTGAAACCCATTTTTCCCCCCCGCCTCTGGTCTCTTCTCTGCAGCCCCCCCTGGCCTGGTTGGAAACTAGAATCCCTCTGCCCCCCCCCCCCCCCCCGCTCCACCCTCCACTTCTCCCCCTCTCATCATGTTTTGATCCTTTTGCCCTTTACCATTTCTAATGAAGATAAAGCGTAGCTTCTTGTGGCTACCCCCCCCCCCCCCACCACCACCACCACCTACGACCAAACCTGAAATGTCCAGTCCATCTTCCCTTAAGGAAATGAGGGCCGCGTTAGAAAGACATCATCCGAGGCTCCGTGGCTGTTAGACCTCCTTGCATGTTTTCAAGATTCATCGTTTTGTATCGTGTATACTTGAGAGTCTACTCAAACATTTTTATTTAAAAGTACAAAAGGAAGTGCTGCAGTTTACCTTAATTTTTTTTTTTTAAATCCATGGTTCTTTAAAAAGTACGATTTTGAATATGGGATAATTCAGTCTGGACCTTGGAATCTAAATATTTGTGTTTACTCTGACAGTTCGGAAGCTCCTTGGTGTATGGGCAGAGATGCTCTTGATGGAGGGTTTTCCTATAATGTCATACCCCATTCCATCTTCCCCAGAGCATAGCATCGTTCTCAAAAAAATCGGTGTTCCGTAATTATTTCCTGTGTAAATATCTTTACACACACGTTGAAAGCTGGATATTGCTAGATGTGCATATAATAGAAATTATTTTACATTTTAGAAAAGTTTAGCAACGTGAGTAGGAAGACAAATAGAGGGATATCAGGTCACAGAATTAAGCGTGTTCCTGTTTTAAAAGCTCCAAAGAACACTTGAATTTGCAGTTTTATACCATAAGATACAGTTATAAGGCTTATCTGGACAGTAATCCGGATTTACGGAGTGAATTTAGTTGCCTTTATGTTATCAATAATATTTATAACCAAATTATTTCATTTTTATGGAACATGTGCGTTTCATTCACTATATGTTGCTAATTCCCAGGACCGTAATTCCAACATAGAGTGCATAGCTAATACAGGCTTAGGTAATTTGTGTGTTGACGGAGGAACAATATCACTAATTTAGCACATATTTGAAGAAAGTCTACTTTACTATTTTATGTTTAGAAACTAAGTTTTACACTGAGTCCAAAGTAAAAATATATATTGAAATATCTTAATATCTTTGAAACTATCATTGATCAGTAGCTCTATTTATAGACCTGGAATTTAAATTTATCTTCCCTCTAGATTAGATGTTTGGATTAAAGTAGCTATTTAGGAACTAATCTTAAAGAAAATTTTAAAATGATGCGTTTAGAAAACATTTAAAGAGTTTTTAAAATTTTTATTTATTGATTGACTTTTTGAGAGAGAGAAACATCGATTTGTTGTTCCACTTATTTATGCATTCATTGGTTGATTTTTGCTTGTGCTCTGACCTGCTATCAAACCTGAAATCTTAGTGTATGAGGAGGCCACCCTAACCAGCTGAGCTACCGGGCCAGGGCAAAAGAGTTTTAATTCAGGAATTTTTATTCATTTGCACTTTAGACAAACACCAGCTTCATACTTATAACTAATTAAAATGCTTATAGACTATTTTTTTTTCATAAAAATAAGTTTGCCGCTTGGATGGTGCAGTAATTTTTTTTAACACTTTTTCTGTAATTAGTCATTCAAAAAAAAACCCAACAGAAATTTGCCTTGCTTTCGATATTTGAAAAAGATATGAAAACTTTGTTTCTAAAAGGTTCTGTAGTGGTTATTAGTGACCTCAGATGAATTTACCATTCCTAGGTGAAGATTTGAATGAAATAAGTATCTTGTCAAAAATGGAAGGAATTTTTTCCTTTATTCTGAAACTATATAAGTTATACATCTATTTGGGTATTTTAAATAGTATTTTTAATAGTCCTCCTCTATTCTGGAGCAGTTTATGAAATTTGGGTTTCAGTTTATAGCTCATATTAATTATATCACTGAATATTATATACACATGGCATTGTTAGATAGTATATAAATGCACATAAATACGAATATTAAGAAAAATATGTAACTTTATAACTAATGAAATGTACAAATATAATGAAACTCTAGACATAGTTTATTAAACCGAAGCTCCAGCTTTCATAACAAATAATTTTATTTCATTTATTAGGTTTCCATATATTTATCATGTAATGAATTGCTTCTGGTTTAAGATGTACAAAGTGATTTCTCACTCATTTTACATTGCTTAAAATATTGCCGGTAGCATTTTGTAATATCTTAGGGCCTTTCCCTGAGAATTTTTCTCTTTCTGACTCCATGCACATCTGCTCTATCTAAATACTATTATGTATATACTTACAAGGTTTTAAACTTCTGATATATTGTAACTGAAAGAAGTAAGCTGAGAACAATCCTGAGTCCAAGGATGAGAATTAAAATGAAATAAAAATGAAGAAAAAAAAGCGAGAAAAGTGTTAGGACTGTTAGAGCTAGACGTGAAACATACTGATATAAAATTTCAGTATTCTATTAAGTGACATTAATAGATTAAAGTTTCATATTAAGTGCTCATAAAAGATGTCACAGCTGTGGAGACTGATGCTCTCCATTTACAGATGAGGTAGAAAAGCAGTCAGATTTCCCTGTCAGTGTGTTTCAGAGCTGCTTGGGCAGACCTATTTTGGTTTGGCTTGGGGGGTAGGGTAAGAGAACTGTTGGAGTTGAGAGGGGTGGTGGTGGTGTATTTGTGTGATAGCTCATTGAAAGCATTCCATGTTTTCTTTGGACCCTTCACCTCTCTGTGCTTCCTGAATTTTTCATTCTCTTGCAATGCTTTTTGGTTTGTCTTGCCATAAAAATTTCAATCCATTAAAGGCCTATAATATGAAATCTCTTTGATAGAGCAAGCTACAAGTTGAATCTTTGGTGATGATGAGTTTTCATCATTGTCAACTAGCTATACATTTGGACTAATTATAATAATAAAAAACAGTGCTTTATTTGAGGCATCCTTTACATTTTAATAATTATCCTTGATTAAATCAAATATAGTTTATTTCAAGTCCTAATTTCGTTAGGAGAAATACAGTATCTTTTCAAAAGGAATTTGTTCCATTTATTTGTGATTTTTAAAGGTATATTTTGTGTTAAGGTCACTTCTTATAGGTAAGTAGTTTTTTTTTTTTTTTAAGAGGAGTGCTTGAGAAGGTTGTTATATTGCGTTCAAAGTGGTTATTAAGTGACAGTAATGTGGTGAGCAAGGGGCCTTTTTAGAGTCTACATCAGCTTTGTCAGTTTAGTTTTGGATTTGTCAGTACACTCTAAGCTAGTTGGGTCTTAAGGGATGTATTCTAGTATTCAAATTCAGGAATTAATTATGATAGAATGACATATGAAAGGAGATATTCCTTTTCACTTACTGCAGTTTTTTTTTTTTTTATGTCTGCTGTTTAGATTATAACAGCTACTTGCGTATCAAGGTACTGAGGAAATTGAGTTGGCAATCAGAGCTGCTTGGGGAACATGAACTCAGAGCAAAGGGAATTTGAAAGCCTTGAGGGATATTTCATTCAGACTGGGGGGAAAAAAAGGAATCCTTCAGTGTCTTAATATAGTCTCCATCTCTTGTGAAACATGGTTGCTGGTATATTGCTGGATCAATGCTGACCCCCTGATACGGTTCAGTTTTTATTTAGAATCATGCAGGCCTCTGTGTTCTTCTGTTATCACAAAGGTTACTGAAAACGATCTATTAGTTGAAAGATTTTAACCTTAGCCCTGTGCTGAGCATGCGTTCATTGTATGTGGGTGGGAAAGTGTCCCTCGTTTTCCTGTTTCTGTAGCTGATTTTTATTAACCCGATAGTGTTTAGCAAGTTGGTTTACCCGTTAGACCAAATTTCTCATGTTTGTGGGACCAAATTGCCTAGCACAGAGCCTAGTGGAAAGTGGGCCCTCATTTTTTTATAGTAATGGCTTTCTTGAGTATAATTCACATGCTATAAAATTCACCCTTTTAAAATGTATAACTCAGTGGTTTATAGAGTATGTACAGTTGTGCAAGATCACCATTATCTAATTTCGGAAGATTTTCACCACCTCAAAAGGAAATTTTGTACCTATTAGCAGTTCTTCCCCATTCTTCCCTCACTCTTAGTCCCTGGCATCCACTCATCAACTTTTCTGTCTCTGTGGCTTTGCTATTTCTGGACATTCATATAAGTGGAATCATACAGTTTAGGGTCCTTTGTGACTGGCTTCTTTCACTTAGCATATTTTTTCAAAGCTCACCATGTTGTAGCATGTGGATACTGTGCTTCATGCCTTTATGTGTTTGAAGACTATTATGTGGATATATCACATTTGGTTTATTCATTCATCAGTTAGTAGACATTTGAATTGTTTTCTCTTTTTGGCTGTATGAATAATGTTGCTGTGAACATTTTGTGTATATATTTTATATGTTTTCATTTCTCAGTATATTTTCAGTGAATGAAAGTTTTGTTAATTCCCAAAGCTCTTTTGTAAATGACCAATTTGTTCATTTTATATTAGCATTACTTGTTCTACTTTGAGGCTCATTTCCTCTCTATTTTCGAGGCACCTTGTTAATAGTTTTCCCATAACTAAATAAATGCTTTTTGCTTCTTTAAATTAGGATCTAAAATGTCCACTGAGGCCCAAAGAGTTGATGACAGTCCCAGCACTAGTGGAGGAAGTTCAGATGGAGACCAGCGTGAAAGTGTTCAGCAGGAACCAGAAAGAGAACAAGTTCAGCCCAAGAAAAAGGAGGGGAAACTATCCAGCAAAACAGCTGCTAAATTGTCAACTAGTGCTAAAAGGTACCCTAGTGATTGTAACTTTTAACTTTTAGTATCCATTTATTGTCTTATATTTTTCAGTTGCATTTAATCATTTTTATTTTGGTTGTGGACCATGAAGTTCATGACTTTTCTTCTTCAAGATTATTTCTTTTACATGGTTTTAGTTTATGCAAGGTCAACTTTTTGGTATTTAAAGTCAGTGAAATAGCATGGCAAATTAATAAAATACATATTCATAGTGTGTTTGTGTGTGTATGTAGGTGAGCATGTACAGGAAAATGCATGTAAAAGTGTGATGGTTTGCTTTATAGTTACTTGACCATAAATATTTTATTCTGTTCAGTAATACAGAGAGCAGGAACCTATTAAAGTAGTTACTGAATGATTGTATATTTTCTACTACTCCCTGTTCATAAAGTGGGAAATGCCAGAGTTTACAACAAAAGCACTTTGGTTTCATTAAATTAGGCAGTGGGTCAGTCTTGATAAAGATTTTCTTTCTCTCTAGAAAATAGATACATCTGGAAGGTAGATATTTGAATGATTCTCTATTGCCACATCAGTTGCTTATGATCACTGGCATGTCAATGGACTCAGCAGATGGAGTCTGCTTTCATATTGTTAAATTATTGAATATCTCTTGGAAAACAGCTTAAAGGAGAATTAAATTTAGTAGAGTTCTGATCCTGTGATTTAATATTCTTGTTTTGTTTTAATTTTCATATTAAAAAGGAAGTATATATAAAAGCAGTCTGTAAATTTTAAGCAGTCTAAAAATACTGAATGATAGCTTCATATTTTATTGGAGAGTATGGATTAGGGGGAACTCCTTTCCCAAAGATCAAAAACCATTATGGTCTAATAGGCCTTGTTTCCCTCTGGCCTAGTCAATCCTCAGGATTGGGAAGACCCTTCTCAGGCCCCCTGGTGGGACATGACTTTTTAGGGAGAGAAGTTGGAGTGATGGTGAGTGGTCAGCATTCCATTGACTAGTGGTCAGTTTCCCCTTCCCAGAAGTGTGTTGCTGATTCCTGACCTCTGTTGAAGGAGTTGTGTGAAAGTCAGACTTGAACTTTAAACCTGTATACTAGAACTTGCTGGTGCAGGGGAAAGTGTTCAGTTTATTTTACTTTATTTTTAAAATATATTTTATTGGTTGTTTTACAGAGAGGAAGGGAGAGGGATAGAGAGTTAGAAACATCGATGAGAGAGAAACATCGATCAGCTGCCTCCTGCACACCTCCTACTGAGGATGTGCCCGCAACCAAGGTACATGCCCTTGACTGGAATTGAACCTGGGACCCTTCAGTCCGAAGGCCAGTGCTCTATCCCCTGAGCCAAACCGGTTAGGGCATGTTCAATTTATTTTTGCTGTCACACCACAAGTCCAGAGAGCTTCAGTTGACTGATCCTACCCCTCTGCTACTTGGCTACAACACACAATGACCTGCACCTGGGAAATAGGGGGGTGGAATTAGGATGGATTAGAAAGGTGGGAGTGGAGAAAATATGAAAATGAGATGAGAGAAAGGAGTTTGGGGGTGGGTGGGTAAGAGATATTCAGGTACAGATTGTGGCCCTCTGTAAGTGAGGAAACTTTAATCCAGCCCTCGGCTTCCAGTGAGGGTTTTCACAGGGCCTCTCAGCTTGTCAGGAAAGGGAGAGAGAGGATGGGCTGGCCAGATCTGTGGGCTGTAGGATCTGGAGAGGGCTTCTGCCCGGTCTGTGCTCTGCTTGCCCAGGACTGCTGGTCAGCAAAGACTCCTGTCTGTGTTCATGAGGCCCTGCCTTTTCTCTTGACTGGCAGCACCACCATAAAATACCTCAAAAATCATATTTCTTGGATGATGTAGCAAATACCAAGTTCTGCTTATGAAAGAGAGTAAACTGTATAATGTGTGAAAGTGAAGATTACGTGAGATTTTTCAAGTATATGGGTCATCTTTTACTTCATTTTATTACAGTATGTACAAAGTGTAGATTATATAAACCTAGTTTTTCTCCCCCTACCCTTTAAATAGGGGATAAAATGGTGTGTGTGTGTGTGTGTGTGTGTGTATCTGATTGTCATGTAATAGAAATTGGTATTTTTGCATTGGTGAAAGTAAGAAGTATAATTATTTTTATCCTCACCAGATGATATGTTTATTGATTTTAGAGAGAGGAAGGGAGAGAATGAGAGAGAGGAAGAAAAAGAGAAAGATCCATGTGAAAGAGAAACATAGATCAAACATAGATCGGTTGTCTCCCATAAACTCCCCGACCAGGAATTGATGTTTCTATCTCTCTCTCTCCTCCTCTGAAATCAATAAAAAAAATGTTTTCTTAAGTCAGTGGTCTCTTAGAATCACAGATATATAGTACAGTTGACCCTTCAACAGCATGGGTTTGAACTGTATGAGTCCACTTATATGTAGATTTTCTTTTTCAATAAATACCTGCACTGTTTTTGTTCCACAGTTGGAACAAAAGATGTAGAAGGCCAATCGTATGCATCGATCTATGCCATTTTATATAGAGGCTTGAGCATGTATGCATGTTGATATAAGAGAGGTGGTTCTGGAACCAATCTCTTGTGATACCGAGGGAGGTTAGTTAAGTTTTGGGGGGAGTCAAAAGTTACACATGGATTTTCGACTGTGAGGTGGTTGGTGCCCCTAACCCCAGTGTTGTTCAGCGATCACCTGTATATACAGTAGTTTCCTCTTGTTTGCGGTTTCTCTTCCTGCAGTTTCAGTTACCTGAAGTCAACCACAGCCCGAAAATAGTAATTGGAAAATTTCAGAAATAATTCACAAGTTTTAAGTTGCATTCTGTTCTGAGTAGTATAATGAAATCTGACTCCCATTTGGGACTTTATCATCCTTTTGTCTACCTGTTCTTTGGCCACTTAGTAGCCATCTGGGTTATCAGATAGACTGTTGTGGTGTCCCAGTGCTTGTGCTCAAATTACCCTTATTTTTCTTAATAATGGCTTCACAGTGCAAGAATAGTGATGCTGGCAATTCCGATATGCCAAAGATAAGCCATAAAGTGTTACTGTAAGTGAAAAGGTGAAAATTTTCAACTTAAGAAAAAAATCATAGGCTGAAGTTGTTAAGATCCGTGGTAAGAACTATTCTTCTACCTATGAAATTGCCTAAATTAAACTTTATCATAGGTATATATATGTATAGGGAAAAAACTTAGTACATCTATGGTTCTGTACTATCTGAAGTTTCAGGCATCCATCCACTGGGGATCTTGGACAGTATCCCCTGTGGATAATGGGGGGTGTCTACTGTGTCACCATTCAGGATTAAACTCGAGGCTTATTATTTGCAATGGTTCTGTGTTTTCTAGGTTAATTCAGATGCTACTATGAGATTTAAAGTTTTTAGTAATTAGTTGCATGATTTTCTTCTTGAGAATAAGTTCATTTTGGAAGCTTTGACCAGTTGATTCAATTGGTCAGAATAAGGGTTCTCAAATAACTGAGGAATACAGTCTGTAGGGGAATACAGAAAGTCATCTAGGTGGGAAGGGTGTTTTTTTTGTTTTTGTTTTTTTTTAAAGTAACTGCCAAGAAAATGCCTCTGTAAAAACCCCCATGTCCACATAGTCATGTTCTACTTGGCCCCGAATGAGTTACTGAAATTTTTTAACCTAAAACATGTGACTACATATACACTGCTTAATTCTTCTGAACTGCTAATCCATTATGTTGATGTTAAAATGAGTGCTTCATATTGTCTCCATTTTGTATAATCTATATATATAAAAGGCTAAGCAACCGTCTGACTGGCCAGTAGGTATGACGCCACTGACCACCAGGGGGCAGATGCTCAGTGCAGGAGCTGCTGACACACCCCAGAACCAGAGAGGAGGGAGCCCAATTCCTTGCAGGGCCTGTAGGATTCCTTCGGCAGTGGGTTATGTTGTTCCTGGGGCACTGTCGGCCCTGAATCTGCTTCACTGCACACTTGCATTTGCATTCCACACCCTGTATGACAGCAACTTTGCAGAGTGCCCTCTCACACTCTGGGACCCCTTGGGGGATGTTGGAGAGCCATTTTCGGCCCAATCCCAGGAGGCCAGGCCAAGGGACCCCACCTGCCAGAGGGTCCCTGCTCACTCCGCAGATGCCCTTTGAGCTGGCAGCGCCCGTCTGGGGAGGGACCTCAGGAGGTTGGCTCCAGGGCATGTCCAGCCCATCTCACCCACTCCCGCCCAGCCGGCCACCTTCTAATTACTTTCCTTTCAATGTGCATGAATCCGTGCACCAGGCCACTAGTATTGTTACCATATTCTTCAGTTAAGTCTCAGTGAATCAAGATTGTTATTCCCCTGCCACTATCCCCTCCTCCTTCTTTTTAGCAGTGACAGTCACAAGCAGTACTTTTATCATACCTGGAACAGTTTAGGTTTTAGGTGAAATCTTACACACTGAAATTTAGTCTGTATTTTGCTTCTGACTTTTCAGAAACTATGTGCAGTTGCCAAATTCTGTATCATAATAACCATAGAAGTGGCACTGCCAGGTAGAAATGGGAAATTTAGGCAATTGTCCAGTTGATTTATGTCTAAAGAAATAATTTTGTCTTAAAAGTTCTGTTGAGAGAGGTCTTTTTGTTTGTTTGATTTAGCAAGATAATTACCTTTCATCTTAGCAGCTTATAATAACTAGCCTTAGTTTCCTTATCTGTTAAATGGGGACTGATAAACCAGTAATACTTAGAGAATTCTTTGAGATTAATTCACTTTTAATGGTCTAAGGTCATCTTGTGAAAGGTACACTGTAAGTGTAAATTATTGATACTTTTTCATTTTTCCTCACTCTAAGGGATAGTGCCTGAAATAGCTACCTTCTTTATCCCGCATGTCAAGACTGAGAAACTTAATATATACTATTATCACAACTTTTGAGATAGAATTGAATTGCTGTCATTGAAAACAGCAGGACATCTTGCAACCGTTTAAATAGCAATTCTTAGTATAATCTTTTTTGTTAACAGAAATACAACCATTTTTAGGTATAATGTATTAACTCATTGCTCAAAGTTGTCAAGTTTATCAGTAAATTGCTTTTTGTATTGAATAATTAGACTTGGAATTATAGAGTCTGGAGGGGTTCAAGTTCCAAAATAGAATTCTGTGGCAGCAAATTATGATATATCAATTTTTCTAAACTAAAAGGGACAATGTAAGTATAAAGCAAGATGAGTTATTTGAAAATTCCCAAAGAAGTTCTTTTATGTTACAAATAGTTTCCTCTGACATGCTCTTTTGAATGCCTATTCTTTTGTTCCTCTTAGTTTAAAAACAATTTGTAACAGTAATTCATGTTTCTGGTAACAAATTAAATATTACAGAGACATTTTTAATGGAAAGCAACAGTTTTCTGTCCAAACACCCTTCTATTCTAATTTTATTTCCTTGAAGCAAACTCTTTTTGGCTGTCTCTGGGTGTAATTCTTCTGTTAGTTTTCTGCAGAACTCTAAATAATATATTTATATCTATCTGTTGAATTGTTAACATGAATAATATCTTTTGACTCCTTGCTATGAAATTTGAGGATGTAGCTTGTTTACCTATTCCTCCTTTCTTTTTACTCCTCCCAGTTAAAAATAATCACTATTTCTTATTCCTTCAAATTTCAACAATATTTCTTGATTTCCTACTTTGGGGATATTAATACCCATTCTCCTTTCCATCTACTCACACCCATCTTCCATCCACTTTTAGCTGGTTTCTACTAGCTACACTTAATTTTACATCTTCAAGGTTAATCACATTTACATTGTGTAGTGCAGTTACTACCCATCTTCTGTGCTTTATCTATAGTAAAAGACCAATAAATTGTCTGAACATCTACACTAATAAAAGAGAAACATGGTAATTGGCGTACGACCGCTACCCTTTTCATTGGCTAATCAGCGAGATATGCAAATTAACTGTCAGCCAAGATGGCGGCCGGCAGCCAGGCAGCTTGAAACTAACATGAGGCTTGCTTGCCTCAGTGACGGAGGAAACCAACGTTCCCTGCCTGCGGCTGCAGGCCTCTGAGCAGGCAGTTTCAAACATTGTAACAGATACCGCGGGACTTCAGCCAGCAGATTCGCAACATTGTACGCAAAGGCCAGAAACCTACTTTCAGGCCTAAGAGCTGGAGTCAAGCCTCAAGCTAAAGCTGGCCCAGAATAAAAAAAAGAAAAGAAAAAAAGGAGAGGTTGGGAACTTCAGTCACTCCCAGCCTGAAAACAGCCCTCAGCCCCTCACCCAGACTGGCCAGGCACCCCAGTGGGGACCCCCACCCTGAAGGGTGTGTGACCAGATGCAAACAGCCATCATCCCCTCATCCAGGCTGGCCAGGCACCCCAGTGGGGACCCCCACCCTGATCCAGGACACCCTTCAGGGCAAACCAGCCGTCCCCACCCATGCACCAGGCCTCTCCCCTATATAGTAAAAGGGTAATATGCCTCCCGGCACCGGGATCAGCGTGACAGGGGGCAGCGCCCAAACCCCATGATCGCCCTGTGGCTCTGTGTGTGACAGGGGCCGGGGCCACAACCTCCTTATCCATCCTGCTCTGTTTGTGACAGGGGAAGGCGCCCCAACCCCCTGAGCAGCCCTGCTCTGTGCCTGATAGGGGGGAGCTCCCCAACCCCCCCCCCCCACACACACACACGGGCCCTGCTCTGTGTGTGACGGGTAGAGCCTTAAGCTCCCCATCGGCCCTGCCCTGAGTGTGAGAGTGGCGGCGCCCCAACCCCCTGATCAGCCCTGCTCTGTGCGTGACAGGGTACAGAGCCCCAACCCCCTGATGGGCCCTGCTCTGCGTGTGACAGGGGGCAGCGCCCCAACCCCCTGATGGGCCCTGCTCTGTGCGTGACAGAGTACAGAGCCCCAATCCCCCTGATGGGCCCTGCTCTGTGTGTGACGGGGGGGTGCTCCCCAACCCCCTGATGGGCCCTGCTCTGTGAGTGACAGGGGGCAGTGCCCCAACCCCCTGATTGGCCCTGCTCTGTGCATGACGGGGTGGCGCCGCAACCTCCCCATCGACCCTGCCTTGAGTGTGACGGGACGGTGCCCCAACCCCCCAATCGGCCCTACCCTGATCGTGACTGAGGGTGGCATCACAACCTCCTAATCTCCCTGCTCTGTGCATGACAGGGTGGCGCCCCAACTCCCCAATCAGCCCTGCTCTGAGCCCAACCAGGGGCTGCACCTAGGGATTGGGCCTGCTCTCTGCCACCCGGAAGCAGGCCTAAGCCAGCAGGTCATTATCTCCCGAGGGGTTCCAGACTGCTAGAGGGCACAGGCCGGGCTGAGGGACCCCCCCTGCCCCCCCGAGTGCACAAATTTTTGTGCACCGGGCCTCTAGTTAAACTAATAAAAGGGTAATATGCTAATTAGACTGGGAGACCTTCCGGACGTCCTTCTGGACAAAGCCATAGTGGCAGGGCTGAGGCAGAGGCGGTTAGGAGCGATCAAGCCAGGAGGGGAAGGCAGTTGGGGGCAAGCAGGCCGGCAGGGTGTGCTAGTTGGGGGCAAGCAGGCTGGCGGGTGGGCCAGTTGGGGGTGACCAGGCTGGCAGGGGGGAGCAGTTAGGGGTGACCAGGCCGGCAGAGGGGGGAAGTTGGTGGTGACTAGGCCGCAGGGAGGGGCAGTAAGAGGTGCCCAGGCTGGTGGGCAGGGGAAGTTAGGGACGTCCAGGCCAGCAGGGGAGGGCAGTTAGGGGCATCCAGGCCAGCAGGGGAGGGCAGTTGGGGACCAGGCCAGCAGGGGAGGGCAGTTGGGGACCAGGCCAGCAGGGGAGGGCAGTTGGGGGCGATCGGACCTGCAGGGGAGCATTTAGGCATTGACCAGGCTGGCAGGGGAGTGGTTAGGGGGTGATCAGGTTGGCAGGCAGAAGCAGTTAGGGCAGGGGTGGGCAAACTTTTTGACTCGAGAGCCACAATGGGTTCTTAAACTGGACCGGAGGGCCGGAACAAAAGCATGGATGGAGTGTTTGTGTGAACTAGTATAAATTCAAAGTAAACATCATTACATAAGAGGGTACGGTCTTTTTTTTTTTTAAGTTTTATTCATTTCAAACGGGCCGGATCCAGCCTGCGGGCCGTAGTTTGCCCACAGCTGGGTTAGGGGCAATCAGGCAGGCAGGCAGGTGAGCAGTTGGGAGCCAGCAGTCCCGGATTGTGAGAGGGATGTCCAATCGGGCCCAAACCGGCAGTCAGACATCCCCCGAGGGGTCCCAGATTGGAGAGGGTGCAGGCTGGGCTGAGGGACAACCTCCCCTCCCCAGTGCATGATTTTCATGCACCGGGCCTCTAGTTGTTGTATAGTCTTGTGTGTTCTCCTGGATCAGATCTTTGAGATGTCACTCGTTTAATTGTGGGCAATCTGTACTTTATGTGCATGTAAATACATCATAGAATCCTATTAGGAGAAAATCATGTTTTGTTTTTAAAAAAATATTTTTATTGATTTCAGAGTGGAAGGGAGAGGGAGAGAGAGATGGAAACATCAGTGATGAGAGAATTATTGATTGGCTGCCTCCTGCATGCCCCTCACCCTCCACCCACGGTGGATGGAGCCCGCAACCCCTGGCATGTGCCCTTAACCAGAATTGAACCCAGAACCCTTCAGTCACCAGGCTGACACTCCATCCACTGAGCACAACCAGCCAGGGTGAAAATAATGTTTTAAAAATAAAAGAGATCATGGAATTTGTCCTGGAGAACTTCTTCATTTTATAGGACAGAAAACTGAGGCTGAGAAAGAGAGAGAGAAAGAGCAGTTTGAGCAGGTTCCCCCCCACTACCCCCCCCCCCCCCCGAACTCTTAATTAATGGCATGGCAGAGTTAAAATGACAGTTTTTGACTTTGAATTAATCAGTCTTGCTCTACTTTATAATGCCTTCCCAACACTGAGTCACATGGTTCAGAGAAGTGAAAATTATATTAATAGCATGCGATTTCTTTAGGTGGTTGGTGCCAGTCCTCTTGGAGGAGTCACATATATTTTGATAGCTCATATTTTTGTCTTGAAAAAGATGTAGAATGAAATTGAGAGTAAATGTTTTTGTTCACATTTTTGTTTTTTAAGGCACTGTAGTCATCTATCATCCCAAATACTATCACAGTAATTACCAGACAGCAAGCATCCAGCAGTAGTGAATCTCATAGTTAAAAACCAGGGCAAAGAAGAAGTGCTTTTGAGAATTTTTTTTTTTTGTATTTACTTAATAAAGCCTGCATTTAATAATGCATGAGTAATAGTTGAGAGCTTGCTAAGTATAGCACTGTTATTGTGTATGTATATAGGGGTTAAGTACAGTTAAAAAATCAAAGAAAATAACAGTTTTTTAAAAAAATTCCTTTTTTTTCTTTGCATGAAGTTCATGCAGTGACATTAAAATGAAGATTCACATATTAATAGGATAGTTCTAGCAGAAGATTGAATAGTGCCAAACTTGAAAGCCTTACTCAACCTGTTCCAACCTAGGTGCTTCTGAGAGGAATACCATATGTATTTTGGTAGTAGTTGCAGGTGTTGAAATGTGATCCTGATAATCATTTCTTCAGTCGATTGGATCAACCAGGATGTTATGATGCAATTTAATCTGATCATCTTTTCAGTCCTATATGGGAATGTTCTAGTACAAATCAGAAGCTGGAATGATCCATATATAATGTGGCACAAGTTTCCAATTTAAACTAGAACATTTGGTTAGTGTTATCAGTTCAGTGGTTTAAGGAAGTTTTAAGTCGCAGTGCTGCCTTCCACAGGCTGCATGAAGTGATAGTGGCCAGTCTTGTTACCCTTTTGTAGGTGCATTGTCAAAACTGTGGTAGAAATTTGTACTTCTTTGTTATACTATATAATAAAGATGTAATATGCAAACGGCCGTTACGCCGTGAAGCATAACGACTGACTGAGTAACGACCGGATCACGAATCAGGAGGCTGGGGCAGCAAGCTACAAGCGGGCGGCGGAGAGCTACAGGAGGGGACAGGGCAGCAAGCTGTTGGGGGGGAAGGGGCAGAGGAAGCTACACGAGGGCGGGACAGTGGGCAGAGAGCTACTAGAGGGTGGCAGCAAGCTACTGAAGCATGGATTCGTGCGCAGGGCTACTAGTTGTATATAATGATTTATACATATTATTTCAAATTAAAAACAAAAATGGGAATATTAGTGTAAAAGTATAACATTTTTAATGACATGTTAAGAGAGTGAAGACATTTTAACATAACTTTTTTTGTCTTTATTTTAAAGAATTCAGAAGGAACTTGCAGAAATTACGTTGGATCCTCCTCCCAACTGTAGGTAAGTACTTGCGGATTTTTATTTATTCTCTTCTTTTGCAGAGGTTATCATTGAACTGTTGGTCTGATGTGCAGCTGTTGTAGTCTTATTAGTAAAAACATTGGGTTTGGATTTAAGTGACTGTGGAAGACAGTGGTGGTTATTATTTCTGTGCATAAATGGAATATTCAGCAAGTATGTCTGTAGTGGTAGAATGGAGTTGCCAAAAAGAGTAATGAAATAACAATAAAATAATGAAATTATAGGGTAACAAATACAATTATCTTTTACTTGAAGAGGTGTTGGGGCCTTACATGATTTCTTTAATGATAGAATAATAGTGTAACTAAAATATTTGCTGTTTGATAATTATTCAGTTGTTATCTTGTTGAAAATTGATTTTTTAAAGTGGCAAAACATTAAACCGTTCTTCCTGGTTTACATTATTTCTTATAGTCATCAGTTGTGACTAAGTAAGAATGGGTGAGTTGAAGCAATGATATTAAATTTAAAACACTCTCTCCTTTCTGACCACGTGTCATCAATTTTCTGGTCAGAATTTACTTATAGGAAGTATAAGTACTTGCCTGGAAATGATTAATGATACACAGGTACACGGAGGAAGAGGAGAAAAATAACCTCCAGCTTTACGCTGTATCTTCAGTCTGGTGCAGTAGTTGGGCGATGGCTGTTTGGCTATTTTAAGACATTTCTTTCGGTTTGATCCGAGGTCAGTGTTGGAACCAGGCCAATACAGAGTTTTCATAGTTTAAATTGGTAGTCTTGTGGATTGATGGTGAGAGGGTAGATTACAGGAAAGTGTTTCCAGTATTGAATGCATTAGAATTTATTGTTTGGTCTGATTTCCGGTTTTACTGATCTTACTTTTGTGTGAAAGTAAAGATGGCAACTACAGATATTAATGAAATTGAAAATTTTGCAGATGGATATATTGATAGTTGGCTAGTTGACAGCTATTTTGTGTAGGAAAAATTCTATTAAGGTTTATTATGTTGGTGGTGAATTTAATTTGGTTCTTTACATGAGAGTCGTATACAGTATATAAACTTGTAACAATGTTCACAGAATGTTTTAATCAATAGAACACGTTTTTTTGTTAGGTAAAACTATTGAACAATAAGACTTTTTGTCGCATTTAAGACATGTTACATCAAAGCCGTTTCATATCGGCAGATAATTATTTAGGCTTTGGTGGCCAGTTCATGTAAATGGATTGCAGAACTCCAGTTTGAATTAAACCTGAAATCCCATTTCTTAGGATAGTATTTGCTTTACTTGTTTGAACCTTTGTTTTTAAATAAGCTGTATTTTATCACATATATTATTTTTGTAATCTTTTTACAAACAATAGATTTTTGATAGACAACTAATATACTTGCTTAAATTTCGACAACAGATTATTGGCAAAATAAACTACTTGGTTTAAATGAGCTTGTTTAAGGCTTATTTTTGATAAATGAGGTCCACATAAAATATTATATGATGGTTAGACTGCAACTTTGCTATCAGATATATTATTTTCTAATATATTACTCTAATTTAGCCCTGACTTATTATAGATAATAATTTAACTTTGATTAAACCAACATATTGTAAACATGCCTGAAACTTGTCTGAGGAAAGAAATTACATAATGGTTATTATTTAAATAAAATAATTAAACCATGGTTCTATTTAAAGTAAAAAAGAAAAGTTTATAGTGTCATTTTAAATTTGGAGATTTACTTTTTCATTGAGTCTTTTTAGTTAATGATATCATTACTGGTTACATAAGCTTTTTATAAACAGCATTTTTAAATGTGATGTTATACATAATAAGCTCTTCAAACAGTTTCAGGAAAGATACCTATTTTGTTGTATTTTCACCCTCTCCCAGTTTTATTGAGATATAATTGACATATATATCATTGTAGAACGGTATAGGCATACTTTGAAGACATTGTGGGTTCTGTTCCAGACCACCGTAATTAAGGGAGTAACACAATAAAGCAAGTAATAATCTTTTGCTGGTAGAAGGTCTTGCGTTCAATTTGTAAAAGACATGTCTGTGACGCTCAGTAAAATGAAGCACTATTAGTATAAAATGAGGTGTGCCTGTATCTACTTTGATTAATTTGTTTGCTTATGGGACTTTGCAAGGAAATCCACTTAATGGTATGAAGATTGGATACCAATAAGTTTGCTTTAGAACTTGTGTGAAGTCTGTGGTGCAGTGGCTTTGGCTCCTTTTATTGATCCAAAGTAGTTGATTAGACGGAATGGAGCAGAGATAAAGATCCTGTCCACCACCTTCATGGATGTGGTGCTCTCCTTTGGCAAGTATAGGATCCTCTATGCTGTTGCTGATTGGTAAGTGGTGATTAGTTCTACATTCTTCTCTATGTGCTTGTGCTCCTTAATACAGGTGTGTTCAGTGTGTTTGTTACGTGGATTACTGTGGTTTTTGCATTGCTTGGTGTCAAATATTTGATTGTGGTTTATAGTAAATCTGCCTATCTGTATTTCATTGAGAATGTGGTTACTGTCTTCAGAAAGAGAAGTTAGAGCATACTTTTAGTTTGGTTCATTTTTGGCATAAAATTTGACAGTGCTTTTGTAGTTGATATTTTTAAAGTTCTGTGCTGACTGCACATCTGTCCTAATGGTTATAATGAATTGATTTCTAGAAGTCTAGTAAATTAAAGCTATTGACCTCATAGAAGAAGTCAAAATTCCATTCCCCTTATACTCCCTTTTTTTCTTACATTTCCCGGTAATGCATGCCTCTCAAACCTTTTGGTTGCTTGGGTAGTGGCGAGCTTGCCATCACAGATAAAGATTATGTGTGAGGAGACATCTGTGGGTTTACCTGTTTAGGCAGTTGGAGTGGAGGAGGATTTTTGTCTCAGTGGGAGAGGGTGGGTGTCGCATCCCACTTAAAGTGTGGTTTAGTATTATTTTCTGGAACCTTAACAGACTAGAAGAGCCCAGTTTTGCGTGTACGTCAGGTCAGAGATGGACTTCCGAATTTTGGTGCATCTCTTACATGATGCCCAGTTAAGCAATTCTTGGAAGCATATTGAAAGAACTAACTAGCCTGTGTTTAAGTATTGAACTTGTTGTGGATATAAAATCTCCCTGAATTATATCACTCAGTTTAGGTAGATAAGTTTATGTAAGGCAGCAGTTCTCAACCTTGGGTTGCCAACCTGTGGGTCGCGACCCCTTTGGGGGTCGAATGACCCTTTCACAGAGGCTGCTTAAGA
The DNA here is from genome assembly GCF_014108235.1 of Myotis myotis. Lineage (NCBI taxonomy): Eukaryota > Metazoa > Chordata > Mammalia > Chiroptera > Vespertilionidae > Myotis > Myotis myotis. The sequence continues at coordinate 39,627,219 of NW_023416317.1, forward strand.
CCATCGGAAAACACATATATAATTACATTTTTTGTGTGATTAATCACTATGCTTTAATTATGTTCAGTTTGTAACAATGAAAATACATCCTGCATATCAGATATTTACATTAAGATTCCTAACAGTAGCAAAATTACAGTTATGAAGTAGCAACGAAAATAATTTTATGGTTGGAGGTCACTACAACATGAGGAACTGTATTAAAGGGTCGCGGCGTTAGGAAGGTTGAGAACCACTGTTTATATATGTGTTTTCCGATGGTCTTCGGCGACCCCTGTGAAAGGGTCGTTGACCCCCAAAGGGGTCGTGACCCCCAGGTTGGCGACCCACAGGTTGAGAACCGCTAATGGCATTTTTAGAGGAAATTATTGTTTAATTCTTTTTCAGGTTTTGAAGAAACCTGACCATTATTTTAAAAAAGTATCCACAAAATACTTTGCTAATAGGTTGAATTATTTCTTTGTATAGGAAACACATGCCTGTACATCTTGCAATTTTCTTTCATGTTGTCTTTGGGGTAAAAAAGCAACAATATAGTTTTTTATAATAAAGCTGAGTTTGATTATGAGTTTTAAAAAAATTACAATGTAAGAGTTAATGTTTGTAAACCAAACTTTGTGATACACCTAAGACAAAGTTTCTGTTCATCTGTGGAGCCATATGCATAGAAAATTATACATAATTTGGTGAAATCTGGTTTTATACTTAAGTATTTCCTATAAATAGTGGATATATTTGCTTGGCCTCAGCTCTTATCATGGATAACATAATTGGCCTGTAAGATTTGCAAGGGCTCTATTTTGAGGTCTCTGCAGATTCATAAATGTTTTCATATTACCAGCAGAGTTGAAGGTGCTTAGCTGTTGGTTAGCAGTGCTTAGTACCTCGGTGCCTTGCACACCAGCTTAGCTGGATTGAATGGGTAAAATTCATGCTGTACCTTTACAGAGTTCTAACAGGTGGAATTGCTGCCTCTTGTAAATGTATTAGTTTTATGAGCATGGAAATGGGACAGAGATTCTTACTACTGTTTGAAAGTAGAGACTACAGTAAAATGATTGGTTTGGGTTTTGATTTTTTATTTAGTACGTTAGCAAGTAACAGGAGGAAATACTAAAACAGAGGATGTAGTTCCGTTTTACTAGCAGTTTTCACTTTTTATTGCTATGTTTCAATGATCTACAATTCATTGAACACAGGCTCTGCTTTACTTTTTAGAATAATTGTAATAGCTTTATTGAGATGTAAAGTGTAAAATTCAGTGGCTTTTAGTATATTCACAGAGTTGTGTAACCATCATAATCAATTTTACAATGTATTGATCACCCCAAAAAGATACACCATATCTCTTAGCAGTTACTACTTCCTCATTTCATCCCAACTCTCCCACCCCCCAGCCCTAGGCAGCCTTCCTCTACTTTCTGTCTCTGTGGATTTTTCTATTCTGGACATTTCATTATAAAGGGAATCATACAATATGTGGTCTTTTGTGACTGGCTTCTTTCACAAAGCATAATGTTTTTCAAGGTTCATGCATGTATAACATGCATCAGTGTTTAATTTCTTTTTACTTATATAATATCCTGTTGTGTGAATATACTATATTTTATTTATCCATTCATCTGTTGATGGACGTTTAAGTTGTTTTCACCCTTTGGCTATTATGAATAATGCTGTGGACATTTTTGTACAGGTTTTGTGTGGACATCAGTTTTCATTTCTACAGGAGTGGAATTGCTGGATCATAAAATATCTTTTGGGGAACTGCCAGATTATATCCCAAAGTGGCTGCACCATTTTCCCTTCCCTTCAAGGGAGAGAGAGAGTTTCAATTTTTCCACAGCCTGGGCAATTTTTATTGTCTATCTTTTCTATGATAGCCATCCTAGTAGGTGTGAAGCAGTATGTCATTGTGGTTTTGATTTGCATTAATTACCATGATGGATAGTAATGATGACTACCATCTTTTCATATTGACCATTTTTATGTCTTCTTTGGAAAAATATTTATTCAGGTCCTTTGTCCATTTTTAAATTTTCTTTTTACTATGGAGTTGTAATTGTTCTTTATTTTTGATACAAGTCCTGTATCAGATATATGATTTACAAATAACTTTGCCTATTTGGTGGCTATATTTTTCACTTTCTTGATAGTGACATTTGAAGCAGAAAAGTTTTATATTTTGATAAAGTCCAGGTAATCTATATATTTTTTCCGTTTTTGCTTGTGTGTTTGGTGTTATTTCTAAGAAACCATTGGTTAATCCAAGACGCTGAAGATTTATGCCTATATTTTTCTTGTGAGTGTTTTTTGTTTAGCTTTTATGTTTTGGTCTCTGATTCATCTTGTATATGTTGTGAGACAGAGGATCAACTTCATTCATTTCCTTGTGGTTACCCAATTATCTCAGTACCATTTACTCAAAAGACCGTTTCCCCCATTGAATTCTCTTGACATCCTTGTTGAAAAATGAATGGATCCTAAATGTGAAGTTTTATTTTTGAACTCTCAATTTTATTGCATTGACCTATATGTCTGTCATTATGCCAGTACCACAAAGCCTTTAGCTACAGTACCTGTAGCTTTGTAGTAACTTTTGAATCAGAAACTGTAAATCCTATAACTGATTTACTTTTCATTGTCTTAATAAATTAGTTAAGGTATTCCCAGTATAGAAGAGGCCAGTACCTAACCATTATCTCACCTTACTGTTGGTGAGAGCCATTAAATAGAGGAAAATGTATTTTCCAAATTATAGTAATGAAAATAGTATGTAGGGAAAATGTGTTTTGAAAACATTTTTCAAAACTATATCAAAGAACAGGAAGGCATTGAGATAGAAATTGGGGACAGTGTCTAACTAGGTTTGATTTCTAGAACAGTGGTCGCCAACCTTTCGGACCTCATGGACCACCAGTCATCCGTGGACCATTGGTTGGCGACTGCTGTTCCAAAGGTTTCCTTAAACCAGCGGTTGCCAACCTTTCGGACCTCATGATCCGTGGTTCACCGGTTGGTGACTGCTGCTCTAGTAAGAGCCACCAGTGCACTAATTGTTTTCCTAATTGGTCATTGTAGTAATATTTATGTAGCATTTTGTAGCTTTTCAAGGATTTTTATGTATGATGTCATTTAGTCTTTTTAACCACTCTAGGATGTCTGGGGTTAAACAACTTGCTCAGGGTTACACAACTAGAAATGGTTGATTTGGATTTAAACCCAGGGTTTTTTAAATCTTTCATTCTTTATTTTTTTCACATATGTGAGTAGCTAGAGATATAAACTCAAAATTACATTTGTGGCTATTTGTGATTCAATTAAGAAAAAAGAAAATAAAAAATCACATGCAAGGCGATCTCCAATATTATTTATACTATGTTTAACTTGAATTCTGTGAGACAGTATTTAGCTGGAACCTTTGAAAAGTAACATTTTTTTTTAGTACAGCGATTTCTATCACACTCCCTAGTGTGTGTGCTTTTTGCATACATATGTTATAATTAGCACTTATCCAGGTAAAGGATTTCTTTATATTTGACAGGTCTTCACTCAGTGTTTGTACATGTCTGCCTTCTTAATGCCATATTGGCACTGTTACTCTACCTAATTCTAGGTCATGTTCCCCTGCAGTTCACGTTAGTATTTACTGAGGGCTTAATATTAGATCTGTGTTAGGTCAAGTGTAGGCTATCCTGGTATACCAGGTAGGTATCCAGTTGTAGTTCTTAATCCTTAAAGATCTGGTTACAACTAATTGGGATATAAAATATACAGATCCTTAGAGAACCAAGAGTAGGAGAATGATGGTACTGTGTATTGATAGAAACTGCCAATATCTATGGCTTCTGCAAATCTTAAAATAGATAATGTTTTCTCTTTTTACATTAGTAGTCCAGAAGCTAATAGCCTTATTTACTTTTCAACTTCAGTGATTAACTGCATTTTGTGTAGAAACCTTAACCCTGGTTGTGTTTTATTTTCCTACCTTTCTCCCCCCTTTTATATCTATATCTTCATTTTGTACTTTACACTACATAAAAATTTTAAGCTGCCTTAGAATTTTCTTGGAGCAAGGCAGATTATCTATCTTCTATCTATATATATAAAAGCCTAAGTGACCGTCTGACCATCCAACCAGTACTTATGACATGCACTGACCACCGGGGGCAGATGCTCAACTCAGGAGCTGCCGTGGCATGCACTGGCCATTTAAAATGAAACAGCACTGCAGATCTGGTGCTGACAAACCAACATTCGGCTTCTGCCAAGTGGGACACAGGCCCCACCACCACCCCAGAGTGACAGCCCACCAAATCGCAGCCAACGTTGCCAAGACCCCATGGCGCAAAATGTGGCCCACAGCCCAGCCCAGAAACAGTGGCTGTGGGTGCAGGGTAATGATGTCACATGGCAACGCCCGGCTTCCTCTCCCTAGCGACTAGCCTCCTTGGAGTTTCTTCAGCCCAGGAACCCGACTTGCTTTATACCCAGATGCAAACATTTTACAGTTTAACCAAATTTCTGAGAAGTATTTTCATGTGCCTCATGTCATTTGATCCTCACAGAAGTCCTGGAGTAGGTAGATAGGAGACTCGGTGGAATACTATTTTCTTTTCATTAGCAGGAAAATGGAGATTTAGAAAGCTTAGAAACTTGACTCGACTGAAAAGAAGTAAGAAATGGTGGAACTTGAAAATGACTTCAGGTTTTCTCACTATGCAGAATATAGTCAAACACTGCTGCAGTTAAATATTTGACCCTTTGTTCTCCCTGTGTGAGCTTCAATAATAATCTGCTTGGTGTTGATATTTACTGCTGTGCTGCTGACAATTACCTGAAAGAGAAGTTGGGGTGCTTCACTGGGCTGGAAAAAAGTTTAGCTAAATCAGAAAGCAGGTCTAATTAAGCAAATTTATTCTCTCCATATAAAAGGCTAAGTTGACTTGCGCATGTGCAATACATATAAAGCTCTTGCTGGCACCAATCACACGTGTGTGTTTCCATCTGTCATTATTGATCATGAATTTGGTTGACACTTCTTTTATAGAGAAAGGGCGAATAGCAATATTAAAATATTTTCTCTAGTTAATTTCCTTTCAATGTGCACGAATTTGTGTACCAGGACACTAGTTGGTAAATAAACAATATGAATAACTGAAAGGTATTACAAATGTATAGTGGTTTAGTGGAATGCTGGAGTGCCTCTCCGGAGGAGTCATTAACATGGTAACGTTTAAATATACACTGAGGGTCTACGTTATCTTTCATATCCATCTTTTTCTTTTAGTGTAGATAATTGAGGAATATTTTTATTTATCCCTATGAGTTTTTTACTCTATTGTTGCAGTGTCCAGTGGTTTTGCATGAACTTTATGAAGACAAAAGTCTTTAACTAACATTTGGTTTGCACTAAGTCAGTGGTCGGCAAACTGCGGCTCGGCAAACCGCGGCTCGCGAGCCACATGCTGCTCTTTGGCCCCTTGAGTGTGGCTCTTCCATAAAATACCGGCTCTTCCACAAAATACCAACTTCTGCGCATGGGCCACGAAGTTTCAATCGCACTGGACATGTGCGCTTGCACGTGGTATTTTGTAGAAGAGCCACACTCAAGGGGCCAAAGAGCCGCATGTGGCTTGTGAGCCGTGGTTTGCCGACCACGGCACTAAGTGGTTAGGACAGCTGAAGAATTATTTGGACTGTCACCTGCAGGTTGGATAGCTGAAGAGTTGGAGTGTGTGTACAGCAGCGATAGCGAACCTTTTGAGCTCCGCGTGTCAGCATTTTGAAAAACCCTAACTTAACTCTGGTGCCGTGTCACATATAGAAATTTTTTGATATTTGCAACCATAATAAAACAAAGACTTATATTTTTGATATTTATTTTATATATTTAAATGCCATTTAACAAAGAAAAATCAACCAAAAAAATGAGTTCGCGTGTCACCTCTGACACGTGTGTCTTAGGTTCGCCATCACTGGTATACAGTGTGACATAGAATGAGAAAGCATGCTCCTACCTTCTGTTTCATTGGCATTTCAGAGTTTCAAACTTATGTTCTCATTTTCCTCCCTTTTATGAAGTTTAAGGTGTATTCCTTGGTTATTGCCAAGAGTATACAGTATTGGCAAAAGTAGTTTTACAGGTGTGAGTATGGGAACCAGAGTTTATTGTATTCTTATTTATTAATTGTATTATTTATTTGTATTACAACTCTAAACCTACTTTTGCCCACCCTGTATGTATGGTTTTCTTCTTGCCTTTACCTTGAGGCTGACTTTTCACCTGGCCACAACCAACACAGAGCCTTAAGGGCTTGTTACTTGAAATGGGGAACTCCAGGTGTCATTGTTTGCAGTCATGTACCTTTAGTTCAAAACTGTTCTTGAGGAAGACATAACTGCTTCATATTTCAAAATGTCATTTTTAATATCTGACTTTAACTATAGGTTTTAAAATGTTTATTTTGTAATAAAAGAAAATGTTGAGGGTGATAAAATGAGTTTAATGTCTATTACTTTTGGATATATATATATATATATATATATTTTTTTTTCCCTGTTATTTATTGCTTTAACAACAGTACAAGAATGTGTTTGAAAAAAATATAGTAAATGATCACACTGGGATTATATTTTATAATAGCAGCAGAACATTTTTCACTGTTTTAGGTTTGCCCAGTTTTATAACTGGTTATAATTTCAGATTTATTACCTAAGCACTTTAGATAGAAAGTATAATATTACGCTCTAATATGTAATATTTTAATTCCCATAGCTATTTTATCTTTTAAGATGTCCTGAAAACTATATTTTTAGTACATCCAAAGCATATCTTTGTAGTGATTATTACATTTATTGACTTAAATATCTTTTATCAACTATGCATTATAGCAAATAAAAAGTAAAACTATTTTGTTAGTATATTTTATTTTGAAAACAATACAAATTTTGATTTTTAAGTTTATGTCGTCAGAGTTTGCTTTTTGACTATGTTTTCTGTAAATGTTCATTTAGAACTGTTTATTTAGAACGACTCCGTACTTTAGGGACTTACTGGGATGCCTTTAAAGATATATCTAAAATCCATATTTGTGCAGAAGCAGCATGTTATTCTAAAATGTATAATAGAATCAGGCAGAGCCATAAGCTGGAATTGAGTCTCTGTTCCATTTCATAGCAGGTAGACTCTCTCCACTCTCACTTGTAATAGAAGACAGTGATAATGTGAAATGACCAAAAGGAGAGCCAGAGCCCTCATACTGGAGCTGAGATTTCTGCCTTGGCACTTGCTGTTCACTAACATCTAGTGCCCCTTCTGTCCCACCCCACACTGTTTTCAGCTGTCCTGCTGCTTCATATTACAACCATTTTTTTCTATTTTACCCAAAGGGTGAGAACTCTTTCTTTAATTTCTGTATTTCAAATCTCAGTATTCAGTTGATGTTCAATACATCTATGAATAAATAAATAGTTAATTATACTAGGGAGCTAACAGCTATTGAAAGCCTGCAGTGTTTGAGTGCTTTACCAGCATTATCTCACTTTATCTTCATGGCTGTCATCTAAGTAAATACTAGTTTTAGACAGTATAGAATTTTATTGGTGGGAAGACAGGCTTATAGAGATTAAGTAACTTGTCCCATGTCTCACAGCATGTAGGTAACACAACTAGGATTTCAACCTTGGTGTTTCAGACTTACCTATATTTTGCAAGTGGAAGAAAGCACAGCAAAGACTCAAAACACTTGGGCTCTAAAGTCTGAAACACCAAGGTTTTGAGTCTTTGCTGTGCTTTCTTCCACTTGCAAAATATAGTGAATCAACCTAGAATAGCACTGCCCCAGGAGAACCTTCTGTTATAATGAAAGTGTTCTGTATGTTGTCCAACACAACCACTAGCCATTTGTGGTTATTTTCTACTTGAAAGGAGGCTAGTCAATCGAATTAATTAATTTTAAATTTTACTTAATTTTAATTTAGGTAGTCATATGTGACTAGTAACTACTGTATTTCACAGCACAGCACATATCTAGAAACATAATAACTTATCAAGCTTAAATTGGTGCTTAATTTTAATTTGGGGTAAGAGTAAACTGCCAGGTCATTTTGGCCTTTTAATATGGTGCTTGTAGTTATGTAATTATACCATACTAGAGGCCTAGTGCACAAAATTCATGCCCGAGGGGAGGGGCCCCCTTAGCCCAGCCTGCACCCTCTTCAATCTGGGACCCCTCAGGGGATGTCCGCCTGCTGGTTTAGCCTAACCGCTCACCAGCCTGCTGGCCTAGTGGCCCCTCACTGCCCCTCCCCGCCAGTCTGGTCGCCCCTCACTGCCCGTCTTGTCGCCCCTCACTGCCCCCCCTTTCGGCCTGGTTGCCCTCAACTGTCCCCCCCTGCTGGCCTGGTCACCCCCAACTGCCCCCCTTCCGGTCTGGTTGTCCTCAACTGCCCCCCCCTGCTGGCCTGGTCACCCCCAATTGCCCCCCTGCTGGCCTGGTTGCCCTCAACTGCCCCCCCTGCCGGCCTGTTTGCCCCACACAGCCTGCTGTTAAGTCGTTTGGTCGTCCCTCACTAACACCCCTGCCAGCCTTGTCACCCCACACAGCCTGCTGTTCGGTCGTCTGTCTGGTTGTTTCAGTCGTGATGGCCCCTGGCTTTTTATATATTAGGATAAGTACAAATCCCAGTTGTTTGCAAAGTAGGATCATAGCACTGTTGGATATCAGACAGATATTTGTTTTCCTCTCCACTCACTTCCCACCAACCATGATTATAATCTAAGAGTCAGGGACTCTTAAATACTATTATTTTTTAGAGTGTAGAAGATCTTCATTAATATTATGAAGTATTTTTTTAAACTTCTTAACAAAATGAAAGCAATATTGCAAATCATTGTTTTTAGATAGACTCATAGAATATTGAAAGTGGAAAACATGATCTGGCACTCTCTCCAGCCCAGAAAAATGGTGTTTTCCCAGACATACAGTTTAATGACAAAGCCAAAACTAGCATTCAGTTCTGCTAGTTCAGTGTGTTGCTTATTTCATAGGTACATTTTATACACTTAGGAAATTTAGATACAACTAATATAGGAAAATTGGGAATTGTTATTTGTGACAGTGAAGTACATTTGAAAGGAATTGGAGTTATTTTATCTGGAGAAGTGAGGGGGCCATAATAGCTGTGTTTTACTGTTTTCAGAGCCATAAAATGGAAGAGAGATTAATTTTATTCTGTGTTTGATTTCAGGGATTTAGAACTAGCACTGCTGTGTTAAATTAGAAGAAAATAATTTTCTTCTTGATATAAAGGCTTCACCTTCAGTCAGAGCTGTCCAGAGAAATAATGGGCGGCGTCAGGAGGGAATACATGCCCCTTCTCTGGAGGAATTAAAAATGAACCTGTTTGCTATTTCAGAGGATTGTAGATGCCAGATGCGAGGTAGAAAACTAGAATGCTGTTTTCCAGCAGCTGGACCCTAGACAAGTGATATATATTTTTATCAGCTTTTGTCCTCTTTACCCATGGATTATGACTCATTTTTCCTCTTTTCTTTGCCCTTTTGGAGCCTGAGGTACGTAATTTATATGGTTTAATGGCCTGACAATTTAAAGCAGCCTGTTTGTTATTAGTTCCATGTCTGAATTAATAAGTGAGACTTTTATTTCTTTCTGTACTCATAATTTTTAAATTTATAAGAAAAGGATGATATATGAATGACAGGAAATCAGAGCCTTGTGTGGTGGGCTTTAGGCACATAAATTAATAGCCATCAATTTGATAGGTCCCAGATTATTAAATATTGTTTCATATATCCCACTCATCTACTTTAGTCAAGAAATATGAATATTACTGTTAATCACATCAACATAAGTTATCTAATGCAAATCGTTTGAATGTTCATTTGGACAGTATATATGCTTTCAAGTCTATCAAACTATGTAACAAACTGGAATTTTCATGGTTTCCTCCTCTGCCCTTTGGTCCAGGAAAAAGAAACATTGTTTGCGTCCTTATGGTTTATTTGGGATGTGTTTCTTCTACATAAGTTTTCCATGGGCCAAGAAATTTTAGAATTAGAAGAAAATTCAAAGTTTTACAGAAACCACCACTGTTCTTTACATATACATGTGGATTTTGTTTCATTTATGATTTTGCTGATTAAGAGACATTAATTTTAAAACTTTTCTCCAATATTATTAAAAAATAGCTGTCATATCTATCTTTAGGCTACGGTAAAATTCTGTGGCCTAATGCATCAAAGCCTACTGATCTGAGACCTGCATGCAAATAATGAACTGAAAGAAGGTGACATTCAGCTTCACGTGCTGGAGGAAATTCTTGCCTGAAGTTAGCAAAGTTTCTGAAGAGTGGCAAAACTGCTTATTGCTTTAAGCAATTACCATTTTGGTTCATGGAGCCCCACTTGTGCAGTCTTTGGATTCCAGGTGGCCTGGTAGTGAGAAAGGGGTCTACAGGAGGGGACTGGCACTAGCTTGAGCTTGGCGGGGTAGGGTAGGGTGGTCTAGAATCTGAGAAAGTAGAACTGTAGGGGTTTAGGAGTCAGGCAGCCCCTTGACTAAGGTAGGATAAGATTGGATAGAAGGAGTCTTTCTCATTTCTTTCTGAGTTAACTATGACATTCTCCAGTATAAGAGAAAAGATTTTCCTTCTTAGCCAAGCCTGTGCATCACTTAAGTAAATGCCCTACAAACAGCCTGGTTTATAAGTGACATTTAACAGTGTTATGATCCTACTTTGCAAACACCTGGGATTTGAGGTTAGGGAAAGGACAGATAAATTTTCAGAGGAGGCAAAGGGATTAAATTTACTATCCTATTGTATTGCTATCAAATCCTTTAGAAATTTTGAGTTTGTATAATAGGTATTTTGTCTTAGGTGATTCTTTAATACATTGAAACAAATCCTTGTGCATTGTGCTCTAAATTTGTGTCCAAGTGGCTTTAGTTACTCCAGTACCAAAAGAACCGTATTATAAGTTAGCTTTGCCTAAAAGGTTAAAATAAACCTTAAAGATAATATTAGAAGTAGCCTCCACTTTATGTAGCAGAGTTACTTGTTCTTAATTATCTGCATTAATGGGAAATTAATAGTTCACTATGTAGTAGAAGGTGAAAATACATAGAATTTAAAAACCATGGAATAAGAAGTATATATAGTATTCTGTATGTATTATAATGGACAAAGTGTTCTAAGTATTAAATTCAGGGTAGCCTACTCAAATATGTAAATATCCTATCTAATAAAAGAGAAACATGGTAATTAGCCGTACCTCTGCTACCCTTCCCATTGGCTAATCAGGGCGATATGCAAATTAACTGCCAGCCAAGATGGCGGTCGGCAGCCAGGCAGCTTGAAGCGAACATGAGGCTTGCTTGCTTCAGTGACGGAGGACTCCAACATTCCCGCCTGCTGCTGCCGGCCTCTGAGCTTGCAATTTGAAACATTGTTACAAATATAGAAGCTAAACAAAACCCCAGAAACCTTCTTTCAGCCAGCTGGGATCTCAGAGCTGGAGTTGAAACAGTGTTTTGATTATAGAACCCAAACAAACCAGATACCTGCTTTCAGCAGCAGAGGCCTCAGAGCTGGAGCCAAGCCTCAGAGCTAAAGCTGGCCCAGAAGAAAAAAAGAAGAAAAAAAGGAGCGGTTGGGAGCTTCAGTCACCCGCCAGCCTGAAAACAGCCCTCAGCCCCTCACCCAGACAGCCAGGCACCCCAGTGGGGACCCCCACTCTGAAGGGTGTGTGACCAGCTGCAAACAGCCATCATCCCCTCACCCAGGCTGGCCAGGCACCCCAGTGGGGACCCCCACCCTGATCCAGGACACCCTTCAGGGCAAATCAGCCGGCCCCCACCCATGCACCAGGCCTCTATCCTATATAGTAAAAAGGTAATATGCCTCCCAGCACCAGGATATGCCTCCTCTGCGATCAAGGGAGCCGTGAGGCCTCCCGGCACCAGGATCAGCATGACAGGGGGCAGTGCCCAAACCCCCTGATCACCCTGCGGCTCTGTGTGTGACAGCGGGTGGGGCCACAACCTCCCTGTCCGCCCTGCTCTGTTCGTGACAGGGGAAGGCACCCCAACCTGCCCTGATCAGCCCTGCTTTGTGCGTGACAGGGGGGAGCTCGTCAACCCCCTGATGGGCCCTGCTCTGTGCATGATAGTGGGGAGCTCCCCAACCCCCTGATTGACCCTGCTCTGTGCGTGACAGGGTACGGAGCCCCAACCCCCCTGATGGGCCCTGCTCTGTGAGTGACAGGGGGCAGCGCCCCAGCCCCCTGATTGGCCCTGCTCTGTGCGTGACAGGGGGTTGCACCGCAACCTCCCCATTGACCCTGCCTTGAGTGTGACAGGGGGCGGTGCCCTAACCCCCCAATCAGCCCTACCCTGAGCGTCACTGAGGGTGGCATCGCAACCTCCCGATCCGCCCTGCTCTGTGCATGACAGGGGGCAGCGCCCCAACTCCCCAATCAGCCCTGCTCTGAGCCCAACCAGGGGCTGCACCTAGGGATTGGGCCTGCCCTCTGCCACCCGGGAGCAGGCCTAAGCCAGCAGGTCGTTATCTCCCGAGGGGTCCCAGACTGCGAGAGGGCACAGGCCGGGCTGAGGGACCCCCCCTCCCCCCCGAGTGCACAAATTTTTGTGCACCGGGCCTCTAGTAGGTATTATAAAACATTTAATACTTAAAAAAATTATCATATGGTTATCTAAAATTGATTTTGTCTCCTTCATCAAATTATGGATGGACCAGCAGGGAGAAGTTTGCTAAGTAGTTTTTCCAATTTTTTAGTTCACTTGAGGTATGGGCTGGGTTGCTGACAGAATCTTCTTGCAGAAAAATAGTGTTATACATAGTGTCATCATTCTTCATACTTGAAATATTCTTTTGTTTCCCTGTTTGCCATCATTTCAAGAAGTTAGGTGTTTGGACTGGGACATGACCAAATTGAGCATAGTTTTGTAGTCAGCCAGCTGGGGACTCCTGACCGGATTTTGGAGATGGTAACTTTTGGTTGAACAGATTTTCAGTCTTTTATGTGAAGGGAGTCAGAAGTGGATATTCAGTTGGACACATACATGTAAATGCACTCAGTGACCTTCAGCTCCTCTGTGGTCAGACCCACATCTGGGGATCCAACTAGGAGTTTTGATTGTTCTACAAAGTAGATACTCTATTTGAGAAAGCATGTTTTTCTAGATAAGAGATTAGGCAGGCTTAAACTAATATTTATGTACTTACAACATTAACTTTATAAGTTAGACATAGTCAATGACTGTTGGGATTGATGCTCCATAGTCTGCTGTAGGCTTGGGAACAGGGGTGTCCATTGACACAATGACTCATAATGGCTTAGAATGAGTCTCTTTCTAAGTGCTTATTAGAATTAGGGTAGGATAGAGAAGATATGCATTTTGCCACATTGTTAAGAGGTAGGAATTTGTCACAGGATGAGAATAGCCTCCATGTTTGACAAAGCAGCTGGGCAGAGATTAATAGAAAGCTGTGAATAGGCTCAAAATGATATTGGGGCCTGGGAAACAACAAAATAAAATTACATTATTGCATAAGAATGCATAAGGGGCTGGTGTGTTCAGAAAATTACTATTACTAGGTTAAGTGAATAATAAAATAAGCTGAGTAGACTGTATTTTGAAATTAATATTTACTTAACAACATGAAACAAATGTTTTCTAAGGGCCTATTATGTGATCAGCACTGTGCTGGATACTGGGAATGCAATTATAAACAAGACGAAAGGGATCTTCAACTTTTGTGGAGCTTATGTTTCAGCTGTGAAGACAGACTGGAGCCTGTGTTTTAAAAAAACACAAACTACTTTACGGGGGACAGGGAAGTAAACAGACATAACAATTGCTACGAAGAAAACAAACAAGGGATGAGTTTTACAGTAGGGAATCTACTTTTATTTTAGGCTTGGAAGGCTTTTTCAAGGAGATGACATCTAAACTGAGAACTAGCCCTAGTTTGTTTGGCTCAGTGGATAGAGCGTCGGCCTGCGGACTGAAGGGTCCTGGGTTTGATTCCAGTCAAGGGCACATGCCTGAGTTGCAGGCTCGATCCCCAAAAGGGAGCCTGTAGGAGTGTGCAGGAGGCTGCCGATCAATTATTCTCATCATTGATGTTTCTGTCTATCTCTTCCTCTCTGAAATCAATAAAAATATATTTTAAAAAATAAACTGAGAACTAAATGAAGAAAAAGTGGTATCTGTCTAAGGTGTAGAGGACTCGGGGTACACACTGCATTTACTTTGACTCTCAAGCAGATATCTGCTCTGGTGTTCAAGGAGCTGAAAGGAGTCTGCTGTGACTGCATTGAAGGGGGGAGGGGAGTGGGCAGGGAAATGTAATGACACAAGGTAAGATTGCAAAATGAGGTTGGGCCAAATATAGCAGAGTTTGGCTTTTAGGAAGATTGCTGTGGCTGCTAGACTGGAGCAGGGTATAAGATTGGAGCTGATAGTCACCCAGGTGAGAGAGGATGGTATTCTGGATTAGGGGGTAGCAGTGGAGATGGAAAAGAGGTTAATTAGAGGTATATTTTTTGAAGGAGAATTGACAGGACAGCTGATGGCTGCTGATGGATAAATGGCAGAATGGGGGGTAATGTTAGAGAAAAGGAATAAATCAGTTGGGTTTGAGTCTGATGGGGAAATGGTGCTGCCTTTAATGAGATGGGAAAGATTTGCAGGAAAAATGGTTTGACAAACAGGATCAAGACTTTTGTTTTGGATATGTTAATTGTAAAATCACTGTGAGACATCCAAGTGGAGATAGTAGACAGGCAGTTGAACATGAATGAAGAGCTAGAAATATCAATTTGAAGTAGTCATCATAAAGATTTATTAGCACACAGGATTTGATGAATGTATGTATGGAAAGGGAATAGAAAAAGAGACCTCAAGACCAGGCCCTCGGAACCCATCGCATTTAGAGGTGGGTAAAGGAGGAAGAATCAATACAGGAGACAGAGGAGTTTGCCATCCAGGGAGTAGGAGGAAAACCAGGAGTGAGGTTTTTATGAAGTTGAGAAGAGAAGGAGAGTACTCAGTTCTTAGTGAGTGGGTCTAGCATTGATCATGAATGAAATTTTCAAGTGAATAAAAAAGTGGAATAAGATTTGTAATTACTCACCAGGAAAGTAGTAAGTGTATAAAGAACATCAGGTTGCATCGAGATTTCAAGAGTAATATTTTTTGTATAATTTCCCAAGATTATCCATGTTACCAATTTAATCGGACTCCATAATAGGGCTCAAGAGGGAAGGCTTTCCCCTTGAAGCAGGGTTCTGCCCATCTGCATGTCGTCCAGTCAGGCTGAGGGCCAACTTAATTAGGAACATTTTGAGAACTCACAGCTGCACTATGACTATGAACTGAACACAGCTGGTTGTGCTTGTGTCATTATTTATTGTCTTTTTGTTAATCTAGTGCAGCCGTGGGCAAACTACGGCCCGCGGGCCGGATCGGCCCGTTTGAAATGAATAAAACTAAAAAAAAAAAGACCGTACCCTTTTATGTAATGATGTTTACTTTGAATTTATATTAGTTCACACAAACACTCCATCCATGCTTTTGTTCCGGCCCTCCGGTCCAGTTTAAGAACCCATTGTGGCCCTCGAGTCAAAAAGTTTGCCCACCCCTGATCTAGTGTATTTCTCACTAGAGAAAATGTTGCTAGTAGCATGTCAGTTTACATATATCTAGCTCCCATCTCTTGAAACACACAATTAAGTGTGGTCAACATATACTCTTCATTTTTGCCACTGGGAAAAAGCTGTCAGGCATGCTATACCTGTAGAATAGCAAAAGGCTATTCTTAAAGCCAGAGTTGGTTTATGCACGCTCTCATACACTTCCTGTGTGTGTGGAGTGCATGTCTCTGCCATCACTTCTGCCTGTGTCCTATGTGTGCCGAGGCCAAATAGAAATCTCAGAGTTGGAAAGCCTTTCCCTACATATGTGCATAAGCATAGTCTCTTCTCCATTTCTTCCATTTGGACTAAGGCAAGCTCATATTACCTCTGTTCTGTAATCCTCTCTGGTCTCAGGGCACCACAATACCTATTACTTTGAGTTAGAGAGGCAGTTTTACACAGTAGTTTTTCCATGCTTAAGTTTCCTCATCTGTAAAATTACATGGGTTTGTGTGAGGATTATATGTGTTAATATGTGCTAAGCACTCAGAAGTGGTGCCTGCATATAAGGGTTGTCTGCATGAAGATGGTGAAGGCATCCTATATAATAAAGAGGGAACATGCAAATTGACTGTCACCCTGCCACAAAGATGGCAGCGCCCACAGCGGAGGCAGGGTTTCCGTAACACAAAATGGCCAAGTTCCCGTAACGAGCCTTAACGAGCAATCAGTAGGGACCTGAGGCTGCTCCCACCCTTTGACCCTGTGGGGCTTGACAGGGGACCTCAGGCCATGCCCCCCACCCAGTGGGGCTTGACGGGGGACCTCAGGCTGTGCCCTATGCCCCGGCACCGGGCCAGGGGACCTGAGGCCGCATCCCCCGCCCTGGCGCTGGGCTGGGGGACCTGAGGCCGCATCCCCCGCCCAGCGGGGCTTGACGGGGGACCTCAGGCTGCTCCCCTTGCCTTGGGCCGGAGGACCTCAGGCCACGCCCCCCGCCCAATGGGGTTTGACAGGGGACCTGAGGCTGCGCTCCCTCACCCAGCGGGGCTTGATGGGGGACCTCAAGGCGTGCCCCCCCCAGCACCCTGTGGGGCTTGACGGGATCTCAGGCCACGTCCCCCACCCAGCGGGGCTTGACAAGGGTGGGACTGGCTGGGTCTGGGTCTAGCCCAATGGCGGGGGGGGGTGCTGGCCGGGTCTGGGTCTCGCGCTATTTTGAGGTGCACGTGGGTGGGTGGGGGTTTGCCTCAGTCCCGTGGTGCACCCCAGACTCTGACAGGAGGATGATTTTCATATACATTTTACTAATTTTCATTCATCTCTGACACTTCTATTATAGAGAAAGGGCAAATAGCAATATTAAAATATTTCCTCTAATTAATTCCCCTTTAATGTGCATGAATTTTGTGCACCAGGCCACTAGTATGACATATAATTCATTATCATCTCAATATAGCATATAATAGGAACTCAAATATTTTTATGCAGGAACTTCTGACTGTTTTATTTTTATCTAGAAAGCTAAGCATACGAATAAGTATCTTATGTGTTAATGCTGGATTGCTTGGTTGTCAATATTGATAAAGGTTTTCCATTGTCATCTGTGTGTGGAAGTCTCATCAGCTGGGCTAATGTCATAAAAGGAAGATGATTAGAAAATTCATTAGGAAGTTGCATTGACTGCTTTATCACTAAATTAACCATTAGTTTTTCATGTTTACAAAACTCATTAATTTGGGTTATCTTTTTTCCTTAAAATGGAATCTCTAGTTTTTTAAAAAAATATTAATTATATTCAATATGTGGTGCTTTGCTTTATTCTCACAGGTTTGTGAATTGTCATAGGTCTTAAGTTTTGTAGCAGAGCCTACCACCATAATAGTAAGGAGAGTAATCGTTTTTGAAAAGTATAAGCTCCTACTTAAGCTAAAAAAAATATTGTATACAGTACAGCTGTAAACAGAATCTTAATGCATTTGTTAATTATTTCTTCATAACATTGAGCTTAAGTTTGGTCTTAAGCTCTGATACATGTTCCAGGAAGGGGTGGGGGAGGAAGGAAGAGTAAAAAATTTGTTTTAGTGTTTACTTTGTTTAGTTTGTCTTTTCTGATGATGCAGTTCAATAATCATGAATATATTCAGTGTTCATGGGTGGCTTATTATTTTAATCAATTCATCTAGGTGTGCTCAGTGCTGTGGGGACATGGCATAAGTGTAAGAGATGGCCTCTTAAGGAACTTACAATCTTAACTCTTGAAATAAAGCTGATCCACTTGAAATAATTAGAGTAAAAACATTGGATGGCATACAAAGGAAATGTGGTGTAAGTAGTAAGATAATGCATCTAGCAGTCTTGTTCATGTATTCACCAATACTGAGCACCTTCTTCTCATTGGCCAAAATTCAGTCGAATCTCTGAATTTAAGTCTAAGATCTGCCTCTGAGAAATTGAACCAAATGCTTTATCTTCACTGAATATACTTTACCTACCTCATAGGATGATAAAAGGATCTAATGTAATAATGCAAACGAAAGCTCCTAGAACACTAAAGCATTGTGCAAATAATAGAGTTGTTTAATGTTAAATTGTTAGAGCAGACCATATGTACGGTAGCAATTAAAAGAAACAAAACAGTGAGGCTAGTTAGGAGTAGTTAGGTGCTTTTGAACTGAACCTTGAAGGATAGGCAGGATTTTCTCCCTAAAAACATCAGGGTAAAAGACTGATTTTAAAAGCCAGTACACAGGATTAATGAAGTAGTTGGAGAAAGAAGACATTTTTCAGTAAGATGGAAAAATTGTCCAGTTGTGTGTTTTTGGAAGATGAAGTGTTCTGCGTGAGTGAATTTGTTGAACAACTGAAAGGTATCCCTTCAAGTTCACTTTTTTTGGCGGGGGGGTATTTTATCATTTAAGATAAAATGTGTTTCTAAAATGAGCTTTGTGTTTCCCTCACCTCTGAAATAGAGTATACTGAGTTTAACATTTTCTTATTAGTTTAGGTGGACCTCATTCAGAACTTCAGTTATGATACTGTAATATAGTGATTGATCATGGAACTGCTGAGTTATTGAGATGTGTAGAGTTTTTATCTCATACCCTATAAAGGACCTCAGGTTGCTATCTTTTAAAATAGAGATATAATTAAAATACCATAGAATTCACCCTTTTACCGTGCGCAATTCAGTCGGCTCAGTGCTGTGGTAGGCAAACTGCGGCTCATGAGCCACATGTGGCTCTTTGGCCCCTTGAGTGTGGCTCTTCCTAAGCCTTAGGAGTACCCTAATTAAGTTAATAACAATGTACCTACCTATATAATTTAAATTTAAAAAATTTAGCTCTCAAAAGAAATTTCAATCGTTGTACTGTTGATATTTGGCTCTGTTGACTGAGTTTGCCGACCACTGGTTTAGTGTATTTAAAAGTTGTGCAAACTATCACCACTATTACTTCCAGAACATTTCATCACCCCAAAAGAAAATCCTATACCTATTCACAGTCATTTTCCATTCCTCCTCTATTACCAGCCCGTGGCAAGCATTGATTGACTTTCTGTTTCTATGGATTTGCCTATGCTGGATATTTCATATAAATGGAATTATACACGTCTTTCCTTTTGCATCTGGATGCTTTCACTTGGCATAATGAAAACATTCAATCTTAAAATTTAAAAAATGCTAGTTAAATAAATTGAGTGGGGATGGGGAGGCTTAAAAAATTCCATGAAAGAAGAAAGGTGAAATACCAGGGAGGGGGGCTGAGATCAGAAGTTCAGATTTAGCAAACATGGAATTCCTATAAGCCTGGCAGTATGCTAAGTTACTGGGTGGTAAAGCAGGAGAGGTTCTAAAAGGTGTGTGGTGTTTCATCCTTGGTTGATGATAAGTAAACTTTGAGTAGAAAGATAAGTTGTGTTTTCTTAATGGGTAGAATTGCAGAATGAGCTCTTTGAAAAGTAGTTGGAAAGTATATTATTACTTACTAGAGGCCTGGTGCATGAAATTCATGCAGGGCGGTCGGGGGGAGTGGTATCCCTCAGCGCAGCCTGCACCCTCTCCAATCTGGGATAATCCAGGACTGCTGGCCCCCAAACGCTCACCTGCCAGCCTGATTGACGCCTAACTGCTCCCCTGCTGGCCCGATTGCCCCTAACTGCCCTCCCCTGCTGGCCCGGTCACCCCTAGCTGTCCTCCCTTGCAGGCCTGGTCTCCCCCCCACCCCCCAACTGCCCTACCCTGCTGGCCATCTTGTGTCCACATGGGGGTGGCCATCTTGTGTGTTGGAGTGATGGGCAATTTGCATATTACTCTTTTATTAGATAGGATAATCAACTTTTGACTAGAATGATTTCAACTTTATTTCTCTTTTGAAGTGTAAGTTCCATTTCTTCCCAGTTACCCTATGGCTCTTGCTCCATGGTGACAACCATGACCTTGGTTATAGTTTTCTATTTATCATAGATCAGGCAGTTGATTAGGAGAGTAGGCATCTCAGTACTTTCCCTACACAATTATTACTTAATATTTCAGGTTAAGCTAATTGGCTAAACATTCACATTTTATTAACTAGCAATCCATTTTTCATTTATTCCACTGACAGGCTTGCATCCCCTCATTTTCAGTTGTTTAAGTTTTAATTCTTTAGGTCAACAGTTCTTAGAAGGTTTAATTAATTTGTGTTTTGTTTTAAAGCTATGCTGATGCACTAGCCAGTTAAAGAATTTTAAATTTATTAGGTAAATAGCTCACTTGGGTAATACTTGATGTGTAGAGTGTGTACCTGCATAGCGGTATGCTTGTTACATTAAGTACTCAGTTCCAATTTTTCCATGTTATCCTTAGTAAATAGCAGTGATCCAGTTATTTTGTTTAGGGAGAAAACCTGTCATTAAGTAGTTCTGTTTCTGCAGTGCACAACAGCACTATTTATGATGCCATTATGAATCTTGGGACTTACTATGTCTGCAGTAAAAGCTACAGATGAAATCTGACAGGATCTTCAGGCATTTTCACCTCTAAGCATTATACACCTTCTACAATGGGGGTGAATTGTGGAGCTGTGATTATTTTAGCCTAATAAGTATTTTCTCTATTTGTTTATATTCACTTTAAACTTACTGTTGGATGAAATTAGAATTCTATTAGAGTATCTTAGTATTCAGTGAGTTTTTTGGTAGAGTTTTGTAACCTTTAATAATGAAGCAGTACATAGATATACTAAGTGAAAATTAATAATAAGTGAAAATTTATATTGGTTAGCTATTCAAATAGATGTTAACAATTAAGGCTTAATTTTATTGTTTGAATTTTACCTCTATTCAACTGTCTATAAAATAAACCCATAATTTAAAATGTAACCTCTATGTCTAGCTCTCTACTTAACACTCTGTTTGAATATTTAATAGACACCTCAAAAGTAACAAGTCCAAAATTGAACTCTTGTTTTCCTTCCCAAGTCTGCTTCACTCACAGTCTTTTTCATCTCAATAGCAAATATATCTTTCCAGTTAGGCAAAAAATCTTAGGAGTCATCCATGATTCCTATCTTTCTCATCTGTAAGTTCATCTGTCAGCAAATCCTTTTAGTCCTACCTTCAAAATATATCTCAAGTCAAATGGTTTCTCACTTCCTCCATTGTTACTATTCTGGTCTAGGCCATCTTCATTTCGTGCTTTAATTAATTGCTATAGCTTCCCAACAAGTCTCCCTGCTTTCCATCCTTCCTTCTCTATAGTTTATACTTAATATGATAGGGTGATCTTTTTCAAATGAAAATCAGATCATATTACTCTTTGGATTCCCATTACAGTGGCCTATGAAATGGCTAGTGATCAAGTTCCTCTTTACCTCTCTGACCTCTCCTATTGTCTTGATCACAGGCATACCTCATTTTATTGTGCTTCACTTTATTGCACTTCATAAGTGTTTTGTGTGTTTTTTCTTTAAAATTGGAGGCAAGACCCTCCACCAGCAAAGAGATTAAGACTTGCTTTATTGCAATACTTTATTACCATGCTCTGGAACTGAACCCACTTATTGCCAAGATATGCGTATACTCTGCTCCATTGGCTTCTTTCCTGTTCTTTTTAAACATGCCAGACATGCTCCCACCTCAGGGTGTCTACGCTGGCAATTTCCTTTTCTTGGATTGCTCTTCTTTTGAATAGCTGAACGACTTACTACCTTTCAGGCTTTCCCTTGAATGTCACCTCAGCAAGGCCAATCTGCTTCCTTCCACGGGACTTAAATGTGCAACATTTACTTCTATTATTTACTTATGACTATGTGCATTACCTGTTCTCTCCCATTAGAATGTTAGTATCCTAAAGGTATTGATACAATAAAGTGTTCAGTAAATTGCACTTTATTGGCAACAGGACATGATTGGTACTCTTGAAACTTCCCTCATTTTCCCTTTTGTTAATATCTCTCCTTAAATCTGATGGTTTTTCACATTGTTTTTAACATGATTATATATCATTTTCATACAAATAAAGGTGTATTGCAGACTAGTAGTCTGTATGTTGAGCTTTTTTCTTCAGGTGAGATTAGAGTAATGACATCCTTTCATATTGTATTTTCCAGTACAGTTATGAGCACTCCACAAAGCCAGGATGTACATTGGAACAGTAAGACTATTTGTTGAGTTTATAGAAACACATTTTAAATTATTTCTACAATTTTCTTAGCTTCTTACAAATACAAATGTCACCGGGATGACAGCCTTCACCTTTTTTTCTATAATCTTTATGATTTAGATGATCATTTTATTCTGTAGAGCACTTTGCAGGTGAATATCAAGGTTAATTATATTGAAAAGTGAAGTAGTACAATGTAAGTCTTTTTCTGTTGAGAAAAATGGAATTAGTACCGTTAAAATTATATTAGGTTAATAAATTGGTTAATAAAAGCAATTCAAACTCCCAAATTTCTTATAACTTGCCATAACTGCTTTGCTTGAAAATAGTCATCACTGAATAGAAATATAAAGGAGAAATAACTATTGAAGTTTAAACAAAGGGAACTAAAAGGACACTACCCTAGTTGTTTGTTATTTTGGTGAAAAAAATTCTTCATTTGCTGCACTAGAGCCAGTAATATGGACAATTTCAATAATATCTTTATATGTTGAGCTATTACTGTACATCAGGATGCTGATTTTTTTTTTTAAATATATTTTATTGATTTTTTACAGAGAGGAAGGGAGAGAGATAGAGAGTTAGAAACATCGATGAGAGAGAAACATCCATCAGCTGCCTCCCGCACATCTCCCACTGGGGATATGCCCGCAATCCAGGTACATGCCCTTGACCGGAATCGAACCCGGGACCTTTCAGTCCGCAGTCCAACGCTCTATCCACTGAGCCAAACCGGTTTCGGCAGGATGCTGATTTTTAATATTTTACTTGATCTTATGTATTTTCTCTAAAGAGCAACCTATACTCATTTCAAAGTAATCTACCTACCATTAGTCCAGGCATAATCATTTTGGCAATTTACAAACTTTATTCTAGCATTGGTTAGGCTAATTGTACTTCTAAATACTGTCGTATTTTTAAAATTTTAAATTGTCTACAAGTAGTATTTCTTTTTTTAGCCTTAGGCCTTAATAATAATGAATTTTTAACCAAACAATCTCCTTCTAAATACTTAAATATAATAGGATGCAGCAGACTTTGTTTCACCTAATGCCAATATAGAGACTATTTTACCTTTTATATGAAAATTATGATGATTCAGTATTTTTCTTTAGCATGCATATTTATTCACTTTCACTTGATATTTTTAGCTACCACTGCTTTTCACGTGGCATGGCCTTGATGACTTCTCCCTTGTCCAACCAGGGAGGTGTTGTGTTTTTTTTGTTTGTTTGTTTGTTTTAAACCTGTAAAGCTTTTAAACTGTTATTATTATATACATTAGGGTGATTTTATAGGTAGAAAAATGTACACCCTGAGTTTTATATGGAAAAGAAAAAGTAAATTGTTACATGGGAAACATTTTAAACATGGTTAGATTTATGTATGTTTTTTGCTAAACATAGTTAGGAGAAACTTAGAAGATGAATATGTCTTGTGCAGAAATTTTAATCAAGAAAGAGTAAATGATCTTTAGTAATTATATTCTCACATGTTGACAAATTAATATTTGCATACATTATTTGTGATAGTGTATAATGTCTAGCTTTGTAGGAATTTTATTTTCTAACTAGAGGCCTGATGCACGAAATTTGTGCATGGGTAGGATCCCTAGGCCTGGCCGGCGATCAGGGCTGATCGGGTCTTTCCACCTGCGGGCTAGGGCCTTCCTTCGTTCCGGACTGCCTCCTGATGGTCAGCACACGTCATAGCGAGTGATCGAATTCCTGGTCTCCCCATCGAACTTCTGAGGGGACACTGCATATTAGCCTTTTATATATCTATAGGTAGATATCCATTTTCTTCCTTTTAAAAAGTTACATGTATCTTTGTGCAGCCAACTTTTCAGTATCAGTGTTCATTAGCTTCTTTAATGAAGACTTTTTTACAAAATGGAAGCGAGCCAACTTTTATTGTTAGTGCAGCAGCATAATTAACTATACAAGGTTTGTTTGTTATAGCTGAATACTAGAATTGCTTCAAAAAGGAAAGCATACACAGAAAATTAGTAAATAACAGCAGTGTGTGAGGCTGGGCAATTGTAATAATGCCTTCATTGGGTGATTGTTGCAATTGTAAGCACATGCTAACATTTTTCAAATAATAGGAACTAAAAAGCCTAATTTTGATTGGCATTTCTTTTTTTTTATGTTTTTATTGATTTAAGCCCACAACCCAGGCATGTGCCCTTGACCAGAATTGAACCTGGGACCCTTCAGTCTGCAGGCCGAAGCTCTATCCACTGAGCCAAACCAGCTAGGGCTTTAATTGGCATTTCTATTTCACTGTTATAAAAAATAATAGAAAATTTGCTTGGAGAAATGTTATGTATACCTTGATTCTGAACAACTTTGAGCTTTTTTATGCAAATGGATTTTGTTATTATTTTTAAAATATATTTTTATTGATTTTTTACAGAGAGGAAGGGAGAGAGACAGAGAGTTAGAAACATCGATGAGAGAGAAACATCGATCAGCCGCCTCCCGCACATCTCCTACTGGGGATGTGCCCTCAACCAAGGTACACACCCTTGGCCGGAATCGAACCCGGGACCTTTCAGTCCGCAGGCCGACGCTCTATCCACTGAGCCAAACTGGTTTCGGCGTTATTATTATTTTTTAACTTTTTAATAAGTTTATTCAAGTTGCCTGTCCGGCGTGGCTCAGTGGTTGAGCGTCCACCTATGAACCAGAAGGTCACAGTTCAATTCCCGGTCAGGACACATGCCTGGACTGCAAGCTTGATCCCCAGTAGGGGCCGTGCAGCAGGCAGCTGATCAGTGATTCTCTCTCATCATTGATGTTTCTGTCTTTCCTCCTCCTTCTTCCTTCCTCTCTGAAATCAATAAAAATATATATATTTTTAAAAAGTTTTTCAGGCCAAAACTGACAATTGCTGGGAATCAAGATCTTTAATGCTCTAAACGTGGATGTTAGAAAGATTACAAAAATTCACTCTAAGGTACATTTTTTGTTTTTGATAGTTTCTACTTTAGACCTAAAGAAAAATTATACATTTCAATAATTAATTTAACAGAATAAAAAATTTGCAATAGGATCAATACTATGTAGAGAATTTAGGGCTTTTTTAATTCCACATTTTCTGAGAAAGTCCTCATTTCAGATACTCCCAGTAAATTTAAGTAAATACATTAACAAATGAAAATACCCTTTGAGCCTGTTTATTATGGCCTTTAGTAAATGTGTGCTTAGCCAGTATTTTAGGCACTGTGGGGTTACATAAAAAAAGATGAGATGTTGAAAGATATTGAGATTACCGTTCATTTACATAAAAATAGAGGGTTATAAATGAAAACAAGCAAACATATCCCACCCAGGATTTATTGTCTGGTATATAACTGAAAATTGGCTTATAATTTGTTTGAAAAAAGATAAAAAGGAAATAGAGTTTTCATATGTGGTAGACATTATGCTGAATATTGTCATATTCTTATTTATTAAATTTTCACAACACCTGTTCCAGGTAGGTATGATCACTCTTATTGTACAGTTGGGGAGACTGAATCTCATAGAGCTAACATCATTGAAGGTGACACAAAGCCAGAATTCAAATTCTAACTTTAAATCCTCTTTTCTTTCTATTGGATCATAATAAATAACTAGAAACCCTCAAAGGATATAATTTCTTTAAACTTTACTGCATTGGCACAGACTATTGGGTATTTTTAATTGAAGTAACCAGAGCAATCAAGCAATTTTGTTTAGTAATAATATATTACATTAGAATAGTACTTTACAGTTTTAAAGTTTGTTATCTGAGCAGCTTAAATCTTTAATTAGATCTACCAAATAATTGATTTTGTTCCCTCTTAACTTTTCTAAAATGAGGAAAAGCCACACTTTTTAAAGTTCAGGACCTGTCTTTGCATATTTACATCCATAGGTCTTTCATTCTCCCTCCCCAACTATTATACCCACGGATGGGTAATTATGGATAAATGGACAGATGAATGGATTAATGGACAGGTTTCAGGAGGAGCAAAAAACTTCAGGTGAATATCTATGCACACATTGTTGAGATAAATCAGAAAATAACTTGGTTATATTATATCTATTGGCATATAACTTGTTAAGCAGAGATATTGGGCCTAAAGAAGAATTCTTTCACACAGTATTGAAAAGGCATTTCTTTTTCAGTGGGATGAATTTAGAGGCATCATAAGGCACTTCCTACCACTCTTCTCCCCCAGAAATTAAATTATCAAATAATTCTGACAGTTACCCCTTCTTCCTCCTGACCATTTTACTAAAGATAAACAATGACTTGTAAAAAGTCATTTGCAAATTTATTTGTGGTTTTTCATCTTGTACCCAAATAGCCACTCTAAAGTCTCTAAATTGTAAAAGTCTTGATGTTGTTTTTTAAAAGAAGGATGTAAATATTTTGATTAACATAAAGCTTTAGAAGAGTCCATTGCATATGCCAAGCAAGTGTATTTTTGTCTTCAGTTCCCAGTTCTAATAAAATTTGACTTCATTTCTCTCTATTGCAAAAGTATAGTTCATTTAGCCCATTTTTATTATAGTTGAAAACATTTTTCTTCCATCAAAAAAGCAATTATTGATTGGCCTGATGCACCCTAGCTTCACACATTTCTATACATCAGCGGTTCTCAACCTGTGGGTCGTGACCCCTTTGGGGGTCGAACGACCCATTCACAGGAGTCGCCTAAGACCATCGGAAAACACATATATAATTACATATTGTTTTTGTGATTAATCACTATGCTTTAATTATGTTTAATTTGTAACAATGAAATTGGGGGTCACCACAACATGAGGAACTGTATTAAAGGGTCGCGGCATTAGAAGGTTGAGAACCACTGCTATAAATGATTCTATCAGGTGACTCCCTTAATGATAGACATCTGATTCCTATTTTTTTTTTTTTTTTTAATGTGGGCCTACTCAATAGGCAGCATGTTCTAAAATACTGCACATACTCACTGGTGATCCTCTATGTTTTATAGATAGGAAAGGAACTTCTCTGGAATTTCTGAATTCCCCAGTATAATTCCGATTGAAGAGGGGTTAAAGGGACCAGGTAGAGTTTGAAATTGTTCCATAGAATCTGAACTCTATCAGCTAAGTGGAATATTGAAATTTTAGAACACTCAGTACAAAAACATCTGGCCAGCTTGCGTATGGAAACCTCAAAAAAGAATGTGCTACTTTATAAAATTAACATATAATATAGAAACCTTAGAGTTGTATGGCATCAGAATCAATTTTAGGATTTTTAGTAAAAACATTATCTTACATGTATTACATTTAATTTAACTTCTGTAAATTCAGTTATATATACTTTAATCTCCCTTCCAAAAAGGAAGGAGCATGCTTAGCAGAAATTTAGTTTAAAGAGTGCAGGGGAGAGTTGTTCAGCAATTCCTGTCTTTCTGACCAGTTATTTTGTGTCCCTTAGTGAGAGAAGGAAGATGCTCTTTCAGTTCTTGATTGTGTTTTATAGAGTGTGATTTCAGTCTTTTCTGAATAGGTCAGCTTCTTCATCTAGTATTCAGCTGAATGGACAGTGGTCTGAACAGAGCTGGAGGAAAACTGGCTGTCTCGGCCTTACTGAGGGATAATATTTTACAGGCTAATTTAAGAGTTATTCAAGGGTAATTTTGACTGTGTGCAATTTCTGCCTTTTACAATGAATTTAGAACCCAATTCTGGAGTAAGATGTGACTTTTCTGTAATTTTTCATGAGTTAAAGATTAACTACATCAATAGAGCTGAAGCCAAATGGAAGCATTTGAGCAAATGGCTTTGAAAAATACTGGACATTCAGTAAGGTATGCATAGAAAAATAACTCTTTAATCAGTCAATTTTCTTTAAGGCCACTTAGTATATTTTCCACCTTTTAAAAATTTGGGCCACAGAGAACAAGCGGGAAGCGAAGGATAGATTCAGGATAGATGTTAAATTAGCCTACATTAGATTAGGAATTCTAGAGACCTTGATAATAAGTGTCTACATTATGTAAAAATCTGGTCATTTTAATTAAATTGGATAGTTAAAAGGCTTTTATATTAATCTAAAGTTTAAAAAATATATATTCTTGAATTTCATAATAACTGATGTTTTATATATGTGAGATCCTAACTCCATGTAATCCTCACAATTCTAGGTGCGTCAGTAGAGACTGTTCTGGGAGCTTTATATAGATTAACTCATTCGATTCTCAACAACTCTATTGAGAGTAAGGACTGATTTAATCAAATCTTGCAGATGAGAAACAGCAGTCCTCCCTTATCTGTGGTTTGGCGTTCTGTGGTTTGAGTTACCTGTAGTCAACCACAGTATAAAAATATTAAATGGAAAATTCCAGAATAAACAATTCATAAGTTTTAAATTGCAAGCTATTCTGATTAGCATGATGAAATTTTGTGCCATCTGGATTTTCCCACTCTGTATGTGAATCAGTCCCTTTGTCCAGCATATCCACACTACACTGTCTGCCTGTTAGTCACTTAGCAGGCTCGGTTATCGGGTTGACTGTCACATAGCACAGTGCTTGTCTTTAAATAACCTTAATTTTACTTAATAATGGCCCCAAAACCATTCACATAACTTTTATTACAGTCTATCTATATATATATAAAAGGCTTAAGTGACAGATTGTCCGACCGACCGGTACATATGACATGCACGGCGATTTAAAAATCAACGTTAAATCGTTGATTCACCCATGCGCAATACATATAAAACACTCGTT
Source organism: Myotis myotis (assembly GCF_014108235.1). NCBI lineage: Eukaryota > Metazoa > Chordata > Mammalia > Chiroptera > Vespertilionidae > Myotis > Myotis myotis. The sequence continues at coordinate 39,656,283 of NW_023416317.1, forward strand.
GGTGCCAATCGCACACATGTGTTTCAGTCTGTCATTGTTGATCATGAATTTGGTTGTTTTTGTTGACATTTCTATTATAGAGAAAGGGCGAATATCAATATTAAAATATTTCTTCTAATTAATTTCCTTTCACTGTGTATGAATCCGTGCACCAGGCCACTAGTATATTGTTAAAATTGTTCCATTTTATTGTTTATTATTTTTTTTGTTAAAATGTGTTTTTATACCTTTTTTTTTTTTGAGAGAGAGAAGCATTGACCAGTTGCCTTTCATATATACCCTGAACGGGGATTGAGCACACAACCTGTGCCCTGACCAAAACTGGCAACCTTTTGGTGCATGGGACCACACTCAATCTGAGCCATACCAGCCAGGCCTGTATTACTAATTAATGCTAATTTCTTACTGTGCCTAATTTATAAATTAAACTTTGTCACAAGTTATGTATGTATGAGACAAAACAGTATATGTAGGGTTTGGTACTGTCTGCAGTTTCAGGGATCCACTGCAGATAAGGAGGCATACAGCTATTCAGAATTTAAATTCAGAATGACTCCATTTCCTTTACTCTTACTCTGTCTTCTGTGCCGATTCTTAATTCTCTATTACATTATTGTGTCATAAAAAAAGTTTCAAATGTTTACGTTAGTTTATGGAAAGTGAATGAGAATTTTAAGATTAGGTCTGTACTGTGCAAAAATGTTATCATTTTTGTATCAGAGGATGTATAAGCACGAGATTGTGAGTGGTGGCATAACATATTAAACTAGATCATCAGAAGCTAGTTGGTCCTGTTTTTAGTAACATTCCCTCATATTTTATCAATCTTTATAAGATGCGGTTATATGAAAAATATTTGTGTCTCCTATAGCTAATATACCTTGTCTCCATGATACTCAGTGTATGATTTATAAGTATTAACATGAGAGACCTGCCGTGTGGCTCAGGTGGTTGGAGCATTGTCCTATACACCAAAAGGTTGTGGGTTTGGTTCTCAGTCAGGGCACATACCTAGGTTGTGGGTTTGGTCTCTGGTTGGGGCACATATAAGAGTCAACCAATGGATGTTTCTCTCTCTCCCTCCCTCCCTTCCTCTGTCTCTCTGTCTCTGTCTCTCTGTCTCACTCTCTCATCAATAAACATATCCTCAGATAAGAGTTAAAAAAATTCACATGACAAATTCTTCAAGTATTTAATTTCAGAAAAAGTTTCCTTATGATCTGGTACACTTATATCAGCTATTGAGAATTACTGTGATTTCTGTTTGCTTAGGCTGCATGGAAGCTTGGAGTTACATTTCAGTTTTAATTATAGTACCTTTATTAGTCTAGGCTTTTGATATGGATAATTCGTTCTCTGTGGCAGGAGTTTTTAATTCATTCTCTGTGTATCAGCTTCAGGGAGTTTATGAACCCCTCTGAAATGATAGGTGAAATTTTGTGCACATGGGAATCTGGGGACGTGTCTTTTATCAAAATTGTAGTGACCTCCATACCTTCCCCCCCGCCCCAAAAAAAGATAAAGAAACCATTGTTCTCTGGGTTTACTGTTCATTTTATGTTTTAATGGTCTAATTGTATAAAGTCTCTTATTATAAGCCGTTGTTAAACTCCTTTTTGGCAGTAGTTGAGTTATTAATCATACCTTTATATTTAATCATTATCCTATTTCTCAGTTTGGTCAAAAAGTTAAAAAGCAGCCTCTCTGTAATTTAAAAACACTCAGTCTTAGAAAAATAAATAGTTGATGTCTTCATGCAAACCATGTATCTACTACATTTATATGCTATTAAGGGAGCTGGTCTCTCTTAAATTTATTGCCTTAAATAGGCAATAGTAAATTATTTATAAAGTGATTATAAACTTAGAATTAACATATTCAAATCATAAAATTCATACAGTATAATAAAACGTATTCCTACATCTTTATCCTTTTTTTTTTTTTTTTTGGTAAGCAACAAAGATTATAAAGTCCTGATCATCTTTCTGGACTATGTATATGTTAAGAGATATAACTCTTCCAAAATACATGGGGTTACTAGCAATTATTTGCCTTGCCCATACATTTATAGTTAAAAGCTATAACCATTAGAGAAAAATAAAGCTTGTGCTGCCATCCTCACTACTCAGATTAATTTCCACAACTGTCATTTTAACAATTTTATAGGTTTTCACATGCAAATTATATTGACAGGTACTTTACATAAAAGTGCTATAATCCATGGGGCACATGCATTATGTTTTTTATTGTAGTAGGTTTTTTGACCTAATTGACTGTTTCTCTGCAACAAAATAAAATTACAATTACTCAAGCTAGAAAAGAGGAATAAAGCTGTCTGCTTTTCACTAAGCGATATCTTGGTTGTTTAAATCTATAAATTGTGTTACACACATATTTTCCTGTTGAAGAGTTGATGACTGACAACAACAACAATAAAAAACTACCAAGGTGTCATTGTAATAAAAGTGGTTGCATCTGTGAATTATTATATTGAAGTGTACGTTAGGATGTGAATTGTAATAAATTATTCAGTAGTTCTTCACTCTGTAGTTATAGAATCCTGTGAGTAACAGAGATCTGAGGACTATGACTTAGGAAAGTGAATAACACACTGTTATCCAGCTTGCTGCTCTGTAGGCTGTGTTAGGAGAAAGAAGACGTTGTATGACTTAACCACAGACATTAAAATCGGTTTGCCAACAAAAACAGATTTTCTTAAACAATATGATTTATAGTTCCACAAGAGAAAGAAGCAAGTCAGATCTGTAGCGTTCTCTTGTCCTTTAATTATTGAGTATATTTTACTTCTTAAAAATCTATATATTGGTTGAATAGCAGGCAAAGAGACTAGAAAGATTACAATAATGGGTAGTACTTTCTACATTTTATCTCTTAATAAAGAATATTTAAGAAACATTATCTAATGCTTAGCATGTGAAAGGTACTGAATAGGTTCTGTGGAAGTATGCAGAGATGATATTCCTTACTCAGGTGTGAGAGGGTTAAATATAAAAGAAAAATAAAATTAGGAGAGAACAGATTTGGGTGAAGACTTCCAGAAGTGGTAGAAGGAATATAAAGAAAAAAACAAACCACCAATGTGACTAGATAAAATTGCAAACTACAGTGCTTAAAAAAAGTGCTTGTGGTGAAGTGGGAGGAAAAATACTCCAAAAGAGGCAAATAACAAACTAGAAAAAATAATTTACAATAAATGAGACAGGAAAAGGATTACAAACCACTAAGAAAACTGATGACTGCAGTAGGTAAATGGGCATCATACACGAATAAAGTTCACAAAGGAAATATAGTTAGTAAACAGGCACATGGGAAATGTTTGACCTTGCTAGGAATCTAGGAAGTGTGATTTTAAATAAGAAGCAATCATACACAGGGCTACTGAAACTACTGTTTCTAGAGAACTGTGAAAGATCAGCTCATTAAAAGCATGTTAGCACTGTGCTTCAGTAGTAATAGAAATGTTTATAACAGCCGTGGGCAAACTACGGCCCGCGGGCTGCACCCGGCCCAGCCGGCCCGCGGAGCCGAAAGAGCGGAGGGTTCTCTTGCTCTCCCCTCCGCTCCTTCACCAGCAGCAGTGTTAACATGTATTAGTTCACACAAACACTCCATCCATGCTTTTGTTCCGGCCCTCCGGTCCAGTTTAAGAACCCATTGTGGCCCTAGAGTCAAAAAGTTTGCCCACCCCTAGTTTATAACCTTCAAGTCAATAAAGGCTAATATGCAAATAGACCAAACAGTGGAACAGTCGGAACAACCAAACAACATAACAACCAGTCACTATGATGGCACTGACCACCAGGGGGCTTGCACGGAACATGGCAGGCGTCAGCCACGGAGGGATGGTGGAGCAGGTGAGCGGGGGGCTCCAGACCAAGGCAGGGCACTGGTTGCTGTCATTGGGGTGATCCTCTGGTGGTTACTGAAAATTCTTTGCTCTGCGTGCCATGGTCCCCCCTGCTGCTTGCACCTGCTGACAGCACTGACCCCACTCAGACCTGCCACCTGTGCCAGAGCCACCGCTCACACCTGCTGCTGGTCTCTGGCGTCGGTTCCAATTGCTTGGTGTCAGAAGCAGGTGCGAGCAGTGGCTCTGACCCTGATTGCCCCTGAGGGCTTCTCCACCTCCCCCTGCTTCTGAGGGGCCATCAGTGTGTATATAAGATCTTTGGTTAATTTCTTCCCACTCTCTCTTCTCCCCCTTCCTTCTGAGAGTCATCAGTCTGTTCCATGTTTCCATGCCTGTGCGTTGAGCATCTGCCCCATGGTGCTCAGTGCACGTCATAGGTACTGGTCCAGCGGTCGCTTAGGCTTTTATATATATAGATTTTGTCTAAGGGCTAGTCTCATGAATGAAGATCTGCAACAGAATAGCTCTCCTGGGTTAGCTTCACTGCTTTATTTTGCTTAGGGGAAGGAAAGTTTAATATATTAGGACTTTATTCTTGGCTTTTTAATTTTTGTTTTTATGGTACATTTAAAGCCAAAATAGCTAATCCTACACATGTCAACATCAATTTTTATCTTTTTTTTGTTAAGGTATCAGTATTTTGTGGAAAAAATTACAGTATAAAGGGTGGCATTTGATTTACCTTTCTTCATCCTCCAGGATTATAAAATTAATAATTAGAAATCTCTTATTCTTTTATAATACCTTATGTTCTAGACGTTTGCTTTTTCTTCATTTAGATATGCCTGTTTGATCTGTGCAGTCACTGCTATTAAAAAAATCTCTTCCTAAGAGAATGAGTGTTGGAAATGGATTTAAAAAGAAAAGGTTAATGAGAAGACATGACAGTATGTATATAGCCATGTGATTGTGTTGTAAGGTATCAATTAATTATGCTGATAATGGAGGCTAAGCCTAGCACAGGGATGTCATCGGAATACTAGCAGGATGGAATGGCAACTGCACATGTAAGATTAGAGCATGTAATTGAACATACTGAAGATAAGACTAAGAAAATACATTTGATTAGAAATGTGGGAGGCAAAACATTAGATGCCTGACAAGGGAAGCAAAGATGGTGACTAGTAGATGTATTTAGTAGGACAAAAAGCAGGAGATGTCATCAATAGTTTAGAGTAGAATATGAGAGAGGGTGAGTCATGGCATTGGAAATGATTTTGATGTAAGTGGGGTAAGGAGTGATAATTAAAAGTAGAAAAACAACTTAAACCTGTTGCTATCAACTAATTTATAGCCTTTTGAAAATGTGCCCTTCATTTTTAATGGGCTGCTTTTAAGTAGTTTGCCTTTTTATATCAGTTTTTGCCTCTATTTCAGTTTATTCATGCTTTCAATGTAGTAAAATGAGCTACCAAAAGTCAAATCATTATGTTGTTTAAAACAAACATGTTTCTTTTGGTAATGATCTTCTAAAAATCACTACCTCCAGAAAGAAGAAGGTATTTGTCATAATGTTTTGACTTGTATGAAATAACAGACTTTGAAAATTCTTGGCAGCTTATTTCTTTAAGGTGACCATTTTTATACAAGTGAAATCTATTTTTTACTCTTTTGTATCTGTAATATTTTTTTAAATGCACCTTATTTCTTAGAACATTTTAAGTTCCAGGAAAAACTGAGCAGAAGATACAGATTTCCCATATACCCTTGGTCCACACACATGTGTGGTCCTCCCCCGTTATCAGCATCCTCCGACAGAGTGGTATATTTATTACAATTGATGAACCTACTTTGACACATCATTAGTACTCAGAGTTTGTAGTTTACATGAGAGTTATTCTTGGTGTTATACATTCTTTGGTTCAGATAAATTTATGACATGTATCCACCATGATAATATCATAAGGAGTAGTTTCATTGCTCTAAAAATTCTTTATGCTTTGCCTATTCATCCCTCCCTCTTTGTGCTAATGGAGGGTCTTACCTCGATGTTGATGGCTGCTGACTGCTCAGGATGGTGGTTGCCAAAGGTTGGCTATTTCTTAAAAATAAGACAACAATGAAGTTTGCCACTTCTGTTGATTCTTCTTTTCACAAACACTTTCTCTGTAGCATGTGATGCTGTTTAATAGCTTTTTACCCACAGAACTTATTTCAAAATTGGAGTAAAAAATTCTGCGACTGCTTTATAAGCTATTTTTAGGTGATAGTCTACATCCTTTATTGCCATTCAATAATCTTCCCAGTATCTTCACCAGAAGTAGATTCCATCTTAAGAAACCACTTTCTTTGCTCATCCGTAAGAAGCAGCTCTTCATGTCTTAAAGTTTTATCATGAGATTGCAGCAATTCAGTCATACACATCTTCAGGCTCCACTTTTAAGTATGTAATTACTTCCTCCACTGAAGTCTTGAATCTCTCCAAGTCATCCATGAGAGTGGGATCAACTTCTTCCAAACTTCTGTTAATGTTGATATTTTGACCTCTTTCCATGAATCACAAATGCTTTTAATGGCATCTAAAATGAATCGTTTCCAGAAGGTTTTCAATTTACTTTGCCCAGATCCATCAGAGGAATCACTATTGAGGGCAGCTATAGCTTTACAAAATCTATTTCTTAAATAATAAGACTTGATAGCTGAAATTACTCCTGATCCATGGACTGCAGAATAGATATTGTGTTAGCAGACATGAAAACATTGATCTCATTGTACATAGCCATCAGAGCTCTTGGGTGACCAGGTGAATTGTCAATGAGCAGTAATATATCGAAAGGAATCTTTTTTTCTGAGCAGTAGGTCTCAACAGTGGCCTTAAAGTAGGCACTAAAGCCTACTTTAACTCTGGATAACTGCTTCAAATTCTACATCATCACTTGCTTCTTCATCTTGCATCTTTTTTTGTTATAGAGAGGGCTTTTTCCTTAAACCTCATGAAGCAACCTCTGCTAGCTTCAGACTTTTCTTCTGCAGTTTCCTCCCCTCTCTTAGCTTTCATAGAATTAAAGAGTTAGGGCCTTGCTCTGAATTAGACTTTGTCTTAAGGGAATGTTGTGGCTGGTTTGATCCTCTAGTCATACCACTAAAACTTTCTCTATATCAGCATTAAGGCTGTTTCACTTCCTTATAACTTGTGTGTTCACTGGGTAGCACTTTTAACTTTCTTCAAGAACTGTTCGTTTGAATTCACAACTTGGCTAATTGGTGCAAGAGTGCCAAGTTTCAGCTTATCTCAGCTTTCAACATGCTTTTCTCACTAAGCTTAGTCATTTTTAGCTTTTGATTTAAAGTGTTCTTTTCACTTGAACACTTAGAGGCCATTGTAGGATTATTATTAAGCCTAATTTAAATATTGTGTCTTAGGGAATATGTGGGGGAGCACAGGAGACTTGGTTGGAAAAGTTTATAAGGAGGAAGTTCCGACCTGAAGAAGTAGGCTGAAGGCGGCCCTCCCTGTTTATTGGAATTAACTTAGGGGAGTTTGGCCGAAGGTGGCTACCCCTAATTGTTCTTTGACCTTTCCAAACAATTCTGTGTATGTGCAGACCCCCAGGTGTTTACTGGAATCCTTATGCTTAATCTTTAGGTGTCCTTGCTTAAAGGACACTTCAGACACATGTGTCCTACCAAGAATACTTACCCTACTGATTGTGTCTAAAGATAAACTTTATCTCAAACTGCTGTTACAATAAAAGCTGGAAGAGGCAGGTGATTGAGGCTGTCTGATTCCTTTAGCCAGGCAGTCCCTTAGTCCTTCCTTTCATAGCAGATGTCATGTCAGAGTAATCATTTTTCTGTTGCTCAGGGTCTGCTGGTCAGCCCTGGCAGTAATAGGCCCAGAGAAAGGAAGAGACATGGAGAATGGCAAGTTGGGGGAGTAGTCAGAATACACACAATATTCACTGAACTAGAGGCCTGATGCATGAAATTCGTGCAAGAGTAGGCTTTTGCAGCTGGGGGCGGCTGCCTGGATCCCTTCCTCGCAGCTGTGATGGCTGCCTCGATCCCGTGGCTTTGTCCCAGAAGGACATCTGGTCTGATTAGCGTATTATGCTTTTATTATTATAGATACCTAGATATTTAACCCAGCGAACTCCAAAGTGTTAAGTTACCAAAGACTTTAGAAAATTATGTTTAAGCATAAAATTATCACTAAAGAGCTTTATCATAAACCCTTCATTTTAGTTACATCTATTTATTGTGTCTTAATAACTTTGAGATTTTAAAGAATTATTATTACCCAAGGCATTTTCTTGACAAAGTTTGTAACAAGGATAACTCACCAGCCTTCAGACTTTAATATGAAAGTACTACTTTATTTTCTTTTTCTTTACAAAAATGGTAGTGGCCCCCACTGTTCCAGCACTTCAGCAGATCTGGTCCTCCTAGGATAAAGACGGGGGGGAGGGGGGATTAGAAAGTTTTATTTCTCATACTAGAGGCCCAGTGCACAAAGTTTGTGCACTGGGGGAGGGGGGGGGGTGTCCCTCAGCTTAGCCTGCACCCTCTCCCATCTGGGAACCCACAGGGATGGGGGCTAAACCGGCAGTCAGACATCCCTCTCACAATCGGGACTGCTGGCTCCCAACTGCTCGCCTGCCTGCCAGCCTGTCACCTCCTAATCACTCCCCTGCCAGCCTGATTGACGTCTAACTGCTCCCCTGCCAACCTGATCGCCCCCAACTGCCCTCCCCTGCAGGTCTGGTCTCCCCCAACTGCCCTCCCCTGCAGGCCCGGTCGCCACCAACTGCCCTCCCCTGACAACCCGATCGCCCCCAACTGCCTTCCCCTGCTGGCCCGGATGCCCCCAACTGCCCTCCCCTGCAGGCCTGGTTGCCTCCAGCTTCCCTCCCCTGCAGGCCTGGTACCCCCCAACTGCCCTCCCCTGCAGGCCTGGTTGCCTCCAACTGCCCTCTCCTACTGGCCTGGTCACCCCAACTGCCCTCCCCTGCTGGTCTGATCGCCCACAACTGCACTCCCCTGCTGGCCATTTAGTGGTGGCCATCTTGTGTCCACATTGGGGTGGCCATCTTTGTGTGAGGGTGTGATGGTCAATTTGCATATTACCTCTTTATTATAAAGGATAAGTCTTATAGGGGCATGATTATAATAGTAACATCAAAGATCACTGATCATCAGATCAGCACAACAAATGCTGCTGAAAAGATAGTGCAGATAGACATGCTTGATACAGGGTGGCCACAAACCCGCAATGTGTAAAACATGCCATATCTACAAAGCACAATCATGCAAAGTACAAATGAGACATGCCTGTATTTGAAGCAGAATATGTTGCCCAGCAGATCCAGATTCATTAAAAATCTGAATTTGAGCTGCTTTTTGTTCATCCTATTGTTTGCCTCCATCCCATCTGACCTCCACAGACCACATCAGAGAGGATGTCACTTAAGGGACTTACAGAAAAATTGAGGGCTTATAGATCGAAAAGATACTGTATAAAGGAGAAAAGTAGAGGTAAACTAATTTTGATTTTATATTGTTCTATAATTTCTAGCTCTTTCTGCCTTGTGATGCCAATGAAAGTAAGTCAGCTATCTGATATGTTCATTAGTTGGCTAATAAATAGGCTCCATAATTCTCAATTATTCATTTTTTTAGACAGCTTTTTCAAGAAGTTACCTACCTCCTACCTAATTTTTATTTTATTTTATTCTATCATTTCTGCCTAAGGAAGAGATAAAGAGGTCTTTTTTTCTTTTATTCTTTAAAACAAAATAAAACTGAGCCAATGTAAGCCATGGCAGTGTTCCAGAAAAACAAAGGTTTTGGTGTACATGCTTTTGATAGTAGACATTGTGACCGTATCATGTATGCTTTCTTAATAATGTCTGACATTATCAGATTGATTAACTCAGCATGGGGCCTAATCAGATTTAACTATGGTTGGCAGCTGTATACCAGAATAGTAATACAGGGGGGATAAATTTCGCTTTTTAATAAGCTGTATTAAATAAATACCAAACCAAAAAAAATATATCAGAAGTGCTCATTATTTCACAGTGACATGTAAAAGTATTATATTCACACAGTAGCCTTCTGAAATCCATGCTGACTTATATTTTCAGAGATTGGCTACTATCAGAGGCTAGACGTGTTGATAAGATTTTCATCTGATAATTGATGGTGTAGGTTTCAGGAAGTTATAATTTCCTGCAAGCTTTAAATATTAACATTTGCATCTATACGTTTTGTTTACTGTATAAACTTAATAAACTAACCCATCTAAAAACTATAAACAAGACTGCCATTACTTTTCCTAAGATCAATGTAGCTATTTCTCTAAGAAATTAGTCATTATAAAAGTGATTGTTTTCATCCTTGCTTTTTAAAAATGTGTTACCATGCCATTGAGTAGGGTCTGACTCCTGGCAGCTTATGAATGTGCACTATGAGCTGTCCGCGGCAGCCCTGCTCAGCTCCTGTGGTTTCTTTTGTGGAATCAGTCCATCTCATATTTGGTCTTTCTCTTCCCGAAATGTCTTTTCCAGAGAACCCTACCTTCTCCTGATGTGCCTGAAGGTAGGACAGCTTGTTTGGTATTTTTGCCTTCAGCGATGTTTCAGCCTTTGTTTGCTCTAGGACCCACTTCTTCATTTTTCTGGAAATTCAGGGTATCCATGGAGCTCTTCTTCACTATCCAACTTTCCCATCCATCCTATCTAATAAAAGAGAAACATGGTAATTAGCATATGACCGCTACCCTTCCCATTGGCTAATCAGGGTGATATGCAAATTAACTGCCAGCCAAGATGGCGGCTGGCAGCCAGGCAGCTGGAAGCTAACATGAGGCTTGCTTGCTTCAGTGACGGAGGACTCCAACGTTCCCCGCCTACCGCTGCCGGCCTCTGAGCTTGCAGTTTGAAACATTGTAACAAATATAGAAGCTAAACAAAACCCCAGAAACCTGCTTTCAGCTGGCCGGGATCTCAGAGCTGGAGTTGATACAGTGTATCGATTATAGAACCCAAACAAACCAGGTACCTGCTTTCAGCAGCAGAGGCCTCAGAGCTGGAGCCAGAGCTAAAGCTGGCCCAGAATAAAAAAAAAAGAAAAAAAGGATCCGTTGGGAGCTTCAGTTACCCGCCAGCCTGAAAACAGCCCTCAGCCCCTCACCCAGACTGGCCAGGCACCCCAGTGCGGACCCCACCCTGAAGGGTGTGTGACCAGCTACAAACAGCCATCATCCCCTCATCCAGGCTGGTCAGGCACCCCAGTGGGGACCCCCACCCTGATCCAGGACACCCTTCAGGGCAAACCAGCCAGACTCCACCCATGCACCAGGCCTCTATCCTATATAGTAAAAGGGTAATATGCCTCCCAGCACCGGGATCAGCAGAGCCGAGAGGCCTCCCGGAACCGGGATCAGCGTGACGGGGCAGCGCCCAAACCCCCTGATCGCCCTGCGGCTCTGTGTGTGACAGGGTGCGTCACCCCCCCCCCCCCCACGGGCCCTGCTCTGTGTGTGACGGGGTAGAGCCATAACCTCCCCATCGGCCCTGCACTGAGTGTGACAGTGGCAGCGCCCCAACCCCCTGATCGGCCCTGCCCTGAGTGTGACAGTGGCGCAGCCCCAACCCCATGATCGGCCCTGCTCTGTGGGTGATAGAGGGTGGTGCCCCAACCCCCCTCCCCCCCACGGGCCCTGCTCTGTGTGTGATGGGGTAGAGCCATAACCTCCCCATCGGCCCTGCCCTGAGTGTGACAGTGGCGGCGCCCCAATCCCCTGATCGGCCCTGCTCTGTGGGTGATAGAGGGCGGCGCCCCAACCCCCGATCCGCCCTGCTCTGTGTGTGACAGGGGGCGGTGCTCCCACTCCCCTATCGGCCCTGCTCTGTGCGTGACAGGGGGGAGCTCCCCAACCCCCTGATTGACCCTGCTCTGTGCGTGACAGGGTATGGAGCCCCAACCCCCCTGATGGGCCCTGCTCTGTGCGTGACAAGGGGTGGCGCCGCAACCTCTCCATCGACCCTGCTTTGAGTGTGACAGGGGGCGGTGCCCCAACCCCTCAATCGGCCCTACCCTGAGCGTGACCAGGCGCTACACCTAGGGATTGGGCCTGTCTGCCACCCGGGAGCAGGCCTAAGCCAGCAGGTCGTTATCTCCCGAGGGGTCCCAGACTGCGAGAGGGCACAGGCCGGGCTGAGGGACCCTCCCTCCCCCCCCCCCCCCCGAGTGCACAAATTTTTGTGCACTGGGCCTCTAGTACATACATAATGGGTAATATGAGGGTATTGAAGATCTTAAGCCTTGGTCTCTACAACTAAGGGGTTGTGCTTACTTCTGATTCTAATATTAACTATAGGCTGTGCCTGAGAGGTTAGTTAGATCAATATATGGGGTAGTATTTAGTGAATGACTACTGTGTGCAGGCCATTGAGAGCTCTATGGTTTTTACCAAAATGGCAAAGATCTTGGTCTCAAAGAACTATTTTGATGTGCTGAGAAGCCCTGATTAGTGAAACATTCATTCCTTAAGCTTTGAGGACTCATTTTCAACTACTCTTGAGAAATAGGCATGGCAAAAATAGCCTGACTTTCTAAATATGTTGTATAAAGTATATGCACAGAATTTTCTGTTCCACTAGGTGTGGCACCAGATTTTAGTCAGTGTTCTTAAGCTATTGAACTAATAAAACTTCAAGTGAATATTTAAGTATTATCCAGTCAGATGTTATCATTTGGAATTAAGGTGACAAAAGAGCTGATAAGTGAGTGGAAAGGTATGCAAATTATATGGAGCAATTTGCAACCTCTGGGAAAAGAGTAACTGCATTTCAGAGAGCAATTTTCCAAATAAACATGCATTAAAATGTGCTTATATGCCTTGTATATTTATACATAATCATGTTATATGCATGTGTGTGAAATAATATATATTGAATTTCTCATGTTGCTTAGTATTTTTAACTTAATTAGTACAGGGTCATGAATAGTTTGAATCTAGAAAATGAAATATATTTAATTTAGGAAAAAGAAGCAATTTTTGTCCTTTTACAATACAGTAGCCCCTTTATTGTAAGATAATACAACTTTGAAGGTTTGATAAGTCCCTGAAAATATGAAATTATATAACTTACTCATATTTAACCTTAACTATAATCTTGCAAATGAGAATGAATAAAAATATTTTAGATCCAAGAGGAGTTGTTTTGAGGCGTTTTAATGCCAGTAAAATGAAGCTTATAATAAACATGTCTAACTAGCTGTCACTGTAGGTTTATTTTAGTGTATAATGTGTCTAAGACATGTTGTAGGTACCCAGAAAAATTTGCTGAATTGAATTAAATGCGTGATTCCTAGATGTAGCTTTCAAAAAATGTAACAGTTGTTTAACTATACTAAATTATAAACAAATGATCAGTATTAATTTATGAAATCTGAAACTTATTTAGAATAAAAACAATTGATTTGTGGTAGAAGACAGCAATAAATTTTGCATAAATATACTGTTTGAACCTAAATTGCTAAGCCCTAGCAGTATAGAACCAGACATAGCAATATTACATATGATTTATGACTTCTTGAGGGTTTATTTATACTGATATTAACATGTTCATTTGTGACTTGGGGGGAATCATGTAGTGATAAATCATTCAGTATACTAAATTGTCACTTTATAAGAATTTAATTGTCTAATTGAATGTCAATTAGAATTTACATATGCTTTACTGATCATGCACATGAGTCATTGTGTAAGTTTTTACTGTTATTTTTAGTAATTGTACCATTCTTTCGATTTCTGATAATAAATTGACAGATTCCATTCAGTAGTTGTGGTGTGAGTTCAGGAAATTCTTACACTATCTCTTCAACACCTCTATCAGCACTCATTCATTGATGCTTAAAACTAATTAATGGTTGACTGCCTTTTATTCCCCTACTAGAGGCCCGGTGCACTAAAATTCATGCACTCAGGGGAGTCCCTCAGCCCGGCCTGCGCCTTCTTGCAGCCTGGGACACCTCAGGGGATGTCCACCTGCTGGCTTAGGTCTGCTCCCCAGGGGATTGGGGCTAAGTTAGCAGTCAGACATCCCTCTGGCAGCCCAGGACCCCTCGGGGGATGTCGACCTGCCAGCTTAGGCCTGCTCCCGGGGGGATTGGGCGTACCCTGGCAGTCAGACATCCTTCTGGCAGCCCGGGAGCCCTTGGGGGTTGTCCAACTGACAGCTTAGGAGTGGGCCTATAAGCTGTCAGTTGGACAATCTTAGCATTGCCAAGGAGGCAGGAGAGGCTCCTGCCACCACCATGGCGCTCATAGTCATCATAGCTTGTTACTGAGCAGAGCTCTGCCTGTGGGAGCGCACTGACCACCAGGGGACAGCTCCTGCATTGAGCATCTGCCCCCTTGTGGTCAGTACACATCATAGTGACCAGTTGTTCCTGGCCGGTCTGCTGGTAGGGTCAATTTGCATATTACTCTTTTATTATATAGGATTAGAAGGCTGCAAATAAGCCTGAAAATATGAAATGTTTGACTTATTACCACGTTAAGATTTAAGTGACTGATACCAGATTCTTTTCTTAGAAGGCTTTGATCCAGAAGAGATCACAATGGGAGAGGATAGGGCTTGTAGAAGAGGGTAGGCCATGGGTATCAAGAATAAAGAATCTATCATACCCTATTTTAAAATTTTTTCAAGGTCATCAGTCCCTATGATTAAGTCCCTTAATCAGTTTTGGGAGGTGTTTTTATTAGTCCTCTAATTTGCATCAGTAAGTATAATTTGTTAAAGGTGAGAATTTTTATAGCTCTAATATTTGGGAAATACAAATGTTGTGTATATACTATAGTTCCCTTTCCCTCTATAGTGAAGAGCTGATATTTAACTAGGAAGTTTCCAGAGATTATGAATGGGACTAGATATGGACATACACTCTCTTTGATCCTATTTGTTTCACATTTTGCACTTTTCCCTCCAGCTGCCGTTGGCAGTTGGCAAGTGTTGAGGTTACTGTTCATTTGGAAAGCCTATTGACCTAACAGCAGCCCTGATGACACAGTTGTCTGAGTGGTGCCTTCGAGTAGTGGGACTTGCCATAATTGTCCTAATTCATTGCTTGGTGTGTAACCCACTGCCTGGGCTCAGTAAACATTTGTTGAATAAAGGAATGAATACTAGAGGCTCAACTTCTGTGTCTACTACTTGCCCTCCTTTTCTGTTTTTACTCATTCTGCTTTTATCCACTCATGTTACTTTTTCTCTCTTGTTTCACAAATTTCCATAGAGGGTCAGGTCTGTCAGTCACCATCCAGTCTAAGATGACCAGAGTTCTCACACCAGCTATCACTGAGACCGGTTTCTCCTGTGTGCAACCTTTAGTGGGTTGCCTTTGACTAGGGTATGGAGTCCTATTCTAATTGATTGTGGCTTGAGTAAATGGCTTGCTTGACCCAAATCTTGAAGAATCAGTTACTCATGAGTGAACGGGGATTACTCTGATGGGCTATTAGTAGAGTTTAAAAGCAAAAATGTATTTTATCTTCCAAACATACTATTTATCCATTAACTCAGAAACATTAGTTTTATGGGAGATATAGTGTATTGAATGCATGTATACTTATATGCTGAAGGTTAAAATTAAAACTTTAATGAAGAAGTTGTATTTTTGTCTAAAGGAGGAATTTTTAAAGGTTTGATATTTTAGCTATATTTACATCCACTTATATCCACTTATATTTTAAGTATACATATATATCCATAATTAGGTATGTCTACTTATATGTATATATAATATACCTCCTTATATCCATCATGAGATGTCTTTATGATATTAAAAATACAGCTGTGGTCTAACATTAGTAAAGCAGAACACTTTATAAAGAAATAATATCTATTTTTAATTTTTTTCTATAATCCATTTATTTATCTGAGACAGATTTTTATATTTAACTAGAGGCCCAATGCATGAAATTCGTGCAAGAGTAGGCCTTCCTTCCCCCAGCTGCTGGCACCGGCTTCCCTCTGGCACCTGGGACCCGGGCTTCCCTCCAGCCGCTGGCAGGCACCTGGGACCCAGGCTTTGCTCTGGCCCTGGCTTCATCCAGAAGGATGTCCAGTCTAATTAGCATATTACCCTTTTATTATTATAGATTAATGGAATATTTACCTATAAGTTATTTTTAACATTAAGAACAAATCACCAGAAAATATTTTTAATAGAAAACTCAATTTCTGAAATTTCCATTAACAATAACATTAGAAACCTATTAAATCCCTTCAAAACCTATGAAATACAAACTAGTTTGAATTATTTTTATTGAAGAAGTAGGTATAGGCCAGCTTTTCCAAAGTAGGTTTAAAGTAAAATGTCAGTTGCCATTTATTGAATACTTTCTTTGTGCCAAGATACTTTGGGTGTTATTTTAAATCAGACTTCAAAAGGATCCTGAAAGATGGGGGAGTTATCTAAATTTTGCAGATGAAACTCAGGTTTTGGAATTTGGTCACTTGCTTTCAAAGCTTTATAAGTAGCTGAGTCTTGAACCTATCTCCATCTTATTCTAAAGCCCAGCTCTTTCCTCTATGCTGTATTTAATTTCTACTGTCCTGTACAAATGACTGCATTGCAGTGAATGGGGGGAAAAAAAGGATCACTATTAGAGTCCCTGAAAAATATTTTATTACATTGCGTTTTGTCAGCTTTCATGCAGGTCCTTCTGTAATCTGTGTGTAGTTGGCAGTGGATGAATGTTCTTTGCAATGAATTAAGTGTAACCATTACTCTAATGACATAGGCTTACCTTCTAATGTAATTTGTATCAGTTTCTAGCCTATTGTGAACAATTTTCTTTGCGGTTCTCCCACCAGATTATGATTTTAATATAAGCAAAACACACATAAAATTCTCATGTTAATAGCTGATACATTTACAGGGCCTTTTAGGAGATAATAACTCAAGTTTGAGTTCACTTTAAGTTGTAAATAAAATTTGCCTTGTATGTTTCACAGTAATACTATATTTGATTACCCCAAGCCTTGTATTTTGCAGGATGAAATTTAGAGTTTTATCCTCTTTTGGAATAAAAATCTATTTTTATAAGCCAAAAAAATGGTTTAAAAATTAAAGTGAAATTAAAAAGTATAGTCATTATATTGTCAGAAATAGAAAATATGAAATTGGCTGGGTTCAGCTCGTTATTCTAAAGTATTATATAGTCATTTATAGAAGCCTTGATTTAAAAAATGCAACAGTGATTTAATTTGGTAATGAACTAGGTTAATTTGTAGAGAAAAGCTCAGGTTGATGAGATTTGGAGCTGTAAAATAGTGACATGACTATATCAGAATAGGCAGAACTTGGAGAGAGCTAAAATTCATATTTTGTCAGATTGAATGGTAGAGGCCAAGTAAGTCCAGTGATAGACATCACACTGTTCTGGATAGCTAGAGCTGGCTGATTTTTGTTTTTAAACCTCTTGTCCAAAGAGAAGTTAATATGCCACCCTCCTACGCCCACCCCTGAGTGCAGATTAATAGGTGATGTTCCTACGTGCCCAGTAAAAAGTTTTTTTCTTCCTAAATAAGTTGTAACTTTAATTAGTAACTTTGCAGATGAAACTCGGGCTTTGAAAAGTGGTGTCCCTTGCTCTCAAAATTTGTAACTAGAAAGGGAGGAGAGTTGAGACTTGAATTATTATTCCATCTTATTCCAAAACTCACGTTCTTTCCTCTGTGTTGTGTGGAGCTTAAAGAAAATGCCAAATCTTGTAAATTTACAAGATTTTGAAAACTTAACATCAGTGGTTCTCAAAGTGGGATCTTCAAACCAGGAGCATTAAGTGTTACCCAAGAACCTGTTAGAAATGCAAATTATCCTCCTCTACCCCACACCCACTGAAACAGAACCTCTGGCATGAGGCCAGCAAACTATTTTAACAAGCCCTCCTGGTGATTCTGATGCACTTCTAATAAAAGTTTGAAAATCACTGCCTTAGCTGTCTTTGCAATTTGAAACCTTAAAAACACAGATAAGAAGGGCTTTTTTTTTTTTTTTTAAACAACGTAAGGCTTTTCCTACTTAGAGCTATGTTAGGGATAAACCCATTTTGTAATTAGTTGATTATAATTCAGGTACAGTCTGAATTAACACTTTAATTTCAATCCCCTGTAAGGAAAAAAAAAATCTAAACACTAAATTTGTTCAAAATTTGTTTTTTCTGGTTTTCTGTTTATTTGTTTTTTAAAGAGCCATAATGACTATTCTAGACTTAGTCATGTTGAGGGAATTAGAATTTGGGTAAGCATAATACTGTATTTTATTCAAAGAAACAGATCACATATTTACATTAAAGAGAAGTAACAATATTTAATTTTAATGAATTATATATGATTTAAAAATGCAAATAATCTCTTATTGGCCTTATTGGTGCTCATAAAATATTTGAAGAGTTTATTGAGATTTTTCTAAAATAGTGTAAGGTAATTTTATTTTTTTCCCAATGTTTCAGTAAAGAGTCTTTGTTTGAATTGACTAGATATTTGATTATATTAAGGAATTATTCATTTGTGTATATGTGTATAAGAAAGGGAATGATACTTTGGTTATGTTTAATAGGGGGAGTATTTGTCTTTTAAAAATAAGGTATAGTCCTAGCCAGTTTTGCTCAGTGGATAGAGCGTCGGCCTGCGGACTGAAGGGTCCCAGTTTCGATTCTTGCCAAGAGCACATGCCCTGGTTGTGGGCTCAATCCCTAGTAGGGAGCATGCAGGAGGCAGCTAATCAGTGATTCTCTCTGATCATTGATGTTTCTATCTCTCTCTCCCTCTTCCTTCTTCTCTGAAATCAATAAAGAAATATATATATATATATATATATATATATATATATATATATATATTTTAAAGATAAGGAATAATTTCATCTGTAAGTATTTCAGTATGTATCTGGAATTTGCTTTAAAATAATTTGGAATGAGAATAGTGAAAGTTAATATACTAGGATAGAATGGAAACATGGTCAGTCATGGTATATACGTTTTCCTAATGTAATTTGTCTATGCGGTTAACTAGTTTTATAGGAGTAAATTATTTGACATAGGTTTATTGATGAGAAATTTTGATTTCCAATAGGCATGGCATTATCATCTACCTTCCTTATGATTTTAGTTACTCTATCAGAAATAGATAAGAAATGACCTGTTTTCATTTCTCTTTATAATCTGTACATATAAAGAGGTAATATGCTAATTGTCCATTAAGGTGTCCCAGTAATGACTAATTTGCATATTGACAGACCAGTAGGAGGCTGCCTGTGCAGCAGGGGGCGGGTGGCCGGTTCCCGGGGGGGGGTCTGAGGAGAGTGCCTGACAGGAACCCAGACTGCAAAGAAAGAAGAGGAAGCGGGCATGGGGAGCTCTTCCAGTCCCCCTGCACAGACACCCTACCCCAGCCCCCACACCCCCGGGGGGACAGACGGACACCCTACCCCAGCCCCCACACCCCTGGGGGGACAGACACCCTAACCCAGCCCCCACACCCCTAGGGGGACAGACGGACACCCTACCCCAGCCCCTGCACCGCCGGGGGGACAGACGGACACCCTACCCCAGTCCCCGCATCCCTCGGGGGACAGACAGACACCCTACCCCAGCCCCCGAACCCCCGGGGGGACGGGGAGGCTGACTGGACAGGGAGAAGACCCAGCCTCGTGGGTAGCTGCAGCCCCTACCTCCAACTCCTATTCTCTTCCCCCGCCACCCCTGCCAGGGGCGCCCACAACAATAGCACACCAGCGACCACCGGTCAGCGCCCCCGGGGCCTGCTGCCCGCTGCTGCCAGGCCTCCTCCACTGGGGCTGGGCACACCTCTCCTCCCTACAACTTTGGCCCCGGGTGGAGGCAGCATTAGACTCTTCCCCTGGACAGCAGCAGCATCGTCTCTGCAGCCTCTCCAGCGGAAGCATGCTGAACCTTGCTGGGGGTGCGTCTAAACCCGCCCTCCTAGCCCACCTGGCTATGCCCTGGCCCAGCCCCCACCCTGCTCCAGGAGATTGGAGCCCTGCCCTGAGCAGGTACAGCTGCTAAACAGCCACATACAATTTAAAGAATGGCGCCAAGCAGGAAGGTTTGACAGTTACTCCCCCTTCAGCCTCGCTGCCCCCCTAGCACCCCCCTAGTGCCCCGCCCCCTACCAGTGCCTCCAGGGACGACCACAGCTACTGGGCTGCTGGCCAGAGCCCGCCCCTCTGAGGTCTGCGGAACCCTCTGCAAAGCTTCCATAGCTACAGTCCCGGGAAACAATCATGCCTTCCTCCCCTAATCAGCACCTGCTACCTGTGAGGGAACCCATGAGCTTAGAAAGAACCATCCCTTCGCGTTTAGACATCACTTACTTGATGAAACATTTATAGGTTTATTAGCTCAGAACCTCCTCATGACAACCCAGTGAGGTAGGTGGAGAAGAGATTACAATTCCCATGGTATATGCTAGGGATCCTCAAACTACGGCCCGTGGGCCACATGCAAATACAAATATTGTATTTGTTCCCATTTTGTTTTTTTACTTCAAAATAAGATATGTGCAGTGTGCATAGGAATTTGTTCATAGTTTTTTTTTAAACTATAGTCCAGCCCTCCAACGGTCTGAGGGACAGTGAACTGGCCCCCTGTTTAAAAAGTTTGAGGACCCCTGGTATATGCATATGTATTTAGAAATGAAGCTCAGAGAGGAAAAGTGTCAAGCCCAGTGGTTCCCAAGGTGCAGCACATGCCCCAAGGGAGGGGTGGGGGGGCAATTTGATTTTAAGTGGGGTCAATTCAAGAATGAGTTAACAGTGAATTTTTTGCATTTCTTATGGTTCTAGGGGGCCTCATCTAATAAAAGGCTAAATGCAAATGACCGAATGGTGGAATGACCGGTCACTATGATGCACGCTGACCACAAGGGGGCCGACACTCAATGCAGGAGCTGTCCCCTGGTGGTCAGTGTGCTCCCACAGGGGGGCGCGCCGCTCAGCCAGAAGCCGGGCTCACAGTTGGTGAGCACAGCAGCAGTGGTGGGAGCCTCTCCCACCTCCTTGGCAATGCTAAGGATGTCTCTTAGGCCCACTAAACCGTCAGTCAGACATTCCCCCAGGGCTCCCAGACTGTGAGAGGGCACAGGCCAGACTGAGGGACCACCGCCCCCCCCCCCAAGTGCATGAATTTCGTGCACCGGGCCACTAGTCTATGTATAAAGTGCAAAATTTAGGCAATATGTTGCATGTTGTATTTCATAAGTATTTTCTTTAAAGATCTATTCAAATTTGTTATGAGGCAAGTAATTATTGTTTCAGTTTAAAAAATTACTTTCTAAAGCCAATCACTCTGCTGAATTCAGAAACTTTATCGTTTCCATCTGCCTGAGACTGAGTCTAAAATCACTTATCCCAACTTCCTCCTCTTCTTTCCATTCAAATATATGTACATATCTTCAGTTTAAAAATCATCTCATAAATCTATTTACATATAATATCCATTTCTCTTTTGTTGTAATTGACATTTTCCCTTCCTGTAGAGCCTTTTAAAATCCATCCACTCTGGAATGGATTCTATAGATGGGCTCTCAAATGCAATACTTGTTCCTTGGTCCCTTTGCTGCTTTTCAAACTGTTGTGTAGAGCATAGGCCTTAATCCTCTGCTTCTATCTGTTTTAGGGTTGTGGGTCTCTTAAAGAGGCTTGTAAGTGATGTGAAGGAATGAGTGGGCCAAGTAGGGACATAAGTAATCAGAAAGCAGATCCCTGTCCAAAGGGAACTCTCTATTGGCCTCCACCTTACTTTCATTTGTCGAAAAAAGTTTATTGTAGTCTCAGATCTTCTAATTAAGAGAAGTATGGGAATTCTAATTTTTTTGTGAAATATTCCAGATATTGAATGTTGATAGTCAGTCAAAGTTTGGGAATACCCAAATGAGAGGGGGTTGGCTCAATACTGTGGTTAGAAGGGGCTTTATGTAGCTTGTACACTGCACAGCCTTTGGGTATATTGTCTACATTATTATATGCACTACTTGTACTACCATAAGGGGGGTCCTAGGGATTGCCTTAAAGCTGTATTTTCATAGAAAGGGCACATTTTGTGCCCTAGCTGGTTTGGCTCAATGGATAGAGCATCGGCCTGGGGACTGAATGGTCCCAGGTTCAATTCCGGTCAAGGGCACATGCCCGGGTTTCGGGCTCGGCCCCCAGTGGGGGGCGTGCAGGAGGCAGCCAATCAATGATTCTCTCTCATCATTGATATTTCTATCTCTCTCTCTCTCCCCCTTCCTCTCTCAAATCAATAAAAATATATTTTAAAAAAAGGGAAAAAAAAGAAAGTGCACATTTTGTAATTTAAATATATATATATTGTTTGGGGGTACCATGGAAGAAAGATTGATAGAAATAATGGGAGTAAATGTTCCTCAAGCCACTCATTCTACCACAACTGTTGGAAGCTGATTATTTCTTTCCTTTATTTTTTAAAACACTACAGTTCAAATAAACATGACTATGAACTTCTGCTCTGAATCTTGGAGTGCTTCTATATTCTCATAGCTTCAAGTATTTCTAAATAGAAGGTATAAAACTAAATTCTGGATCCCTTGCAAGAAAGTTTTAGCTGGTGATGGGAGTCACAATTCTTTGGCTGTCAGTTGGCTGATCTTTGAATTGGAGGCAAGTACTTATCTACCTCACAGTGACAGTTGAGGCCTACTCAGCTCAGGGGCCTTTTCAGTTCTAAAATTCTACATCTCTTTATTTTCTGACCTTTTACAGTAGTTCTTATGTTATATTTCTGACCAATTCTGGAGCGTTTCACTACTTTAGATTTTCTTTTCTTTACCAGCTTAAAAGTAGCATGTCTCAAATTGAACTCCTCTTTCCTCCCAGTCTGGTTCCTTTCTCAGTTTAATTTTAATCATTTTCCTGATAATTCAGACTTGTGAAAAGTTGCTGACTCAAATGTTGCAGGATTTCTTGAGGCCTGACAGCCAAATTTGCTCTCTAGCTTATAAGCAGGACTACTCTATGTATGTCCCAGTCCATGATGTCCCTTCCAGCCATTACTAGTCTATTGTAAACACAACTCTGATTACTTCACTTTTGGAAAACCCCAGTGGTTCTGATTTAGGAGCCTGCTAAGTGTTTCTTTTTCAGATTTTCAGAGACTGTCCATAATCTTGCCTTTTTCCCTACCCAGCCATAATTTCCTACTATGAAATAGTTATTACTCAAAGTCGAGAATATGCTTTATTACGAATTACTGTGTCTCCTGTGTTTATTTCTTATTTTCCCACCACTGAAATATCTTTGGCTTTTACTCCTCTAGCAAAAATCCCACACATCCTTAACAGCTCCCTTTCTGCCTTTTGGAGTCTTCCCTGGTGACCCTAGCTCATATGATTGCTTTTTTTGAATTTCTATTATACCTAGTGAGTGCCACATGGCTTATCATTTAAAATCTCAGATTCTTTTAGAGCTGCAAAGTATTTTAGAGATCAGCTTAGTCATTTGCGTTTTATTTGTAAATGATAGAAAATTTGTGACTTGCCCTTGATTATACTAGTTAATAGCAGAGCCAAAAACTAGACTTCACACCTAACTTTCTATGTAGCTTGGCTGAGGAAGTGTGAAAACAGCCATAAACTAAATGAATGAGTGTGGCTGTATTCCAGTAAAACTTTACCAAAAACAGGCTGCAGGCTTTGTTTGTGAGCCATAGTTTGCCTGCTCGTTCTAGAGTATTACTAAGAACTGTCCTAGCCAGTTTTGCGCCTTGTCTTTCTTGATTTTAGAATAAACACATTAACACACACACACACACACACACACACACACACACACACACCCTTTTATTTACCCTATTTTGTAGAAACATTAAATATGTGTGCAGTTTTTTCTTTTATTATCAGGTATAAATTTTCACGTTTAATTCAACTTCAGAAATAATACAATAATGTTTCTTTTCAATAGAGAAATATTGCTCTTAGGTAATAAGGAAGCTTTTAAGTGTAATCTAGATAGTAGGCACAGGTTCTGCATGAACGTGAGGTGATGCCTTTTCAGTAACACTGTAGCACTTTAAATCTGCAGAATTATTGTATTTCTCATACTCCATGTACTTAGAATGAAACAAAGATAAAGTTATTGAAGCAGGGTGACAACAAGTCATTACAAGAGCTAGAAGTTGAATTCAGTAGCTTCACTCAAGTCTATTGAGGTACAATAATTAGATTCTGACCACTCTTGGCCATTAAAAATCCCATGACTCTCATAGGAATTAGACTGTTAACCCTATTATCCTGGCCATATCCCAACCAATGTAATTATGTTTTTAGTCTTACCTGAATTCCCTCTATAGAATGTAATTATCTGAGCTGGATTCTAGCCAAGGCTCTGGGTTTATTAGCACGCCTTCTCTAAAGGGGTCTTCTTGCCTTATTCCTTAACTATTGGATAATTTCATTTCTATTGTTCAACAATTAACTACTATCCTCCGTAGATGAGTTGGCATTTTATATTCAGTGTAGTGTGTGATTTCACTGTTTACTTTGTATAAGAGTAAACTGACCTTGGCAGGTCAAAGATATAAGCATGATGAAATTGTAGTAAAAGAGGGTAAATAGCCTATCTAATAAAGAGATAATATGCAAATTGACCATTACTCCAACACAAGATGGACGCCCCCATGTGGACACAGGATGGCCTGCAGGGGAGGGCAGTTAGGGGGGACCAGGCCTGCAGGGGAGGGCAGTTGGGGAGGACCAGGCCTGCAGGGGAGGGCAGTTGGGGAGGGGCCAGGCCTGCAGGGGTGGGCAGTTGGGGGCAACCAGGCCTGCAGGGGTGGGCAGTTGGGGGCAACCAGGCTTGCAGGGAAGGGCAGTTAGGGGTGACCAGGACAGCAGGGGAGAGAAGTTAGGGGTGACCAGGCCGGCAGGGGAGGGCAGTTAGGGGCAATCGGGCCATCAGGGGAGCAGTTAGGCGTTGATCAGGCTGGCAGGGAGTGGTTAGGGGGTGATCAGGCTGGCGGGCAGAAGCAGTTAGGGGCAATCAGGCAGGTAGGCAGGTGAGCGGTTGGGAGCCAGCAGTCCCAGATTGTGAGAGGGATGTCCGACTGCAGTCCCAGATTGTGAGAGGGGTGTCCTCGAAGGGTCCTAGATTGGAGAAGGTGCAGGCTGGGCTGAGGGACACCCCCTCACCCCCATCCCCTGCACGAATTTCATGCACCGGGCCTCTAGTTTTCAAATAAAGGTATTGGAATTAACTTTAACATTGAAATCTTTTAATTTTTGACAGTCAAAACCACTATATTTTGCTACAATATTAAATCAGCAGTTCTCAAGCCTTTTGATTTCAGGACTTTTACACTGTTAAATATTTATTGGATTATATCCACCAATATTTGCTATATTGGAAATTAAACCCAATTTAAAATATGCTTACTTATTAATTTTTTAAAATGGCAACAGTAAACCATTCTTTGTCAACATTAATGTTATGAAAAATATATATTAGTTTAAATATATTCTGAAAAATCCTGGGAAATTGGCATTGTTTTACATTTTTGTGAATGTCTTTAGTGTCTGACTTACTAGACCACAGCTGAATGTGCTTCTGTAGTCTCTTATGATATGTTGCTTTACTTGAAACATGTGAAGAAAATCCTCTCACATATATGCAGTTGAAAAAGGGAGAATGTTTTAATAGCTTTTTCAGGTAATTATGGACATTTTTCTTTGATAATATACCAAAATTTGACAAGTACTCTTTATAGGTTAATGGCAGTGTGGATCTGAAACTGTATCAATGAACTCTTCATACTTTGCTGCATTAAAGTTCACTGCTATATCTTTTACTTTACATGCATGCATTCATTCACTTATTCATTGGGATTGTATGTTTGTGTGCATTTAACTTCTATTTTTTTTCTTATACTTTGAATAAATCTTTATGCATCCATGGTTTCTAACATTAAGTATTGGTCATTTGGAAATCATCGGCTCTCTGAATTACACAAACCTTCCAAATGTTTATATGTTACATTATGCAATATCAAAAAATATCAATTCTTTAATATCATCACTGATTTCATCAAAAAATGTTTTTAAATATTGGTGGTAGACATAACTTCTAAAATCCTGATTTTGGAAAAGGGTTAAAGGTCAAATTTTATCATTGATAACAAATACTTTGAATTGTTTTTCTTGATATGACAGGCTTATTCAGTCACTATTTTTAGAAAATACCTGCTATAAACCTAAGACTGAATGATCATAGTCATTCTTTTAAGGGAAAAATGCATTTCATGTAAAAAGCAGCTAATTCAGCTTACACCTCTAACAGAAACATAAGTGTTTTGCTTTAGTACAGCCATCATATTTAGGTATGCAGTGGAAATGCTTTGTATATGTCCAAGGGTCTATATTTAATGCTACTAATAATATTTACTACTTTATCAAGAACAAATGAAAAGCTGACTTTTTGTTTTAACTGTGGATAGTACAGTTTTGGTGCCATTGCATTAATTCATGACAAGGCATCAGCAGTTTTTACCTATGATGTGTTTACACCCTCAGTATAAATGACAACACATTGAAAAAGGCAATTGAGGTCTTAGTATCATTATGAAAATAATTTTGACTTCATTGACCCTCTGAAAGGACCTCTAGGGTGTTCAGAAGTCTGTGTGCTGCACTTTGAGAACTTCACTTATAACCATCATAGAAGATAATATTTAATGTTTCCTTTCCTTTCGAAAGTATAAAATCATAGCCATTCTTTATCTTACCCATTTCATTTTCTTTGGTAGTCTCTAAGAATATTACTGTGAAACCTTTGTTCATTTTTCTAGCACTAGGCTTTTGTTATAGGTTTTTACTATTTTTTTAAGTGATGGTATGATCATATTAATTATTAGTTTTAGATGAACCTTCAGAAATTAATGGTAGATTAAAAAGAAACTGAAAACTAAGTGTTTAGGAATTACAGGAAGCGGCACATGTGATAAAGACTTCGGTTTTATATCTGTTCAACAAACCAAGGTGGAACTGAAATGAAACTATAAATATTTAAACAACACCAATTGCTTCTGCCACCAATCTTGACTAGTCCCTAATGAAAACTAGATCTGCTGATACAAAGTTAATGGAATGCAGGAAAGAATAGGTCCTTATCTACTTATATAAAAACCATGGGTGGTGTTCATCACGTCCAGAAGAATAGCCGCGACCAAGCGGAAGTCAGTCAGTCCTGCAGGGGTTGTCTTGGCAACAGCTGCGCCCTCCCCCAAGCTGTTTCCCGGACCTGTTTCCTGTAAGGGCAGGGTGTGAGGCAGGAACCCGCCCTTGGAGCATGGAGGCAGATCTTTCTAAAGTGTGCCACTCGCCAGCACAGCCAGGGGTGAACCTGAGTGGGGGCGGCTGAAAGGCTTAGAAAAGACAGACAAGAGAATGAAAGCCGGGTCTCGGTGGGACACTGCTTCTCTGAGAGACAGCGACCACACCCACAGCCATGCCTTTATTTTACAGCAGATGCTACAAGGCAAAGTAAGGGCCTGACCAAGATGTTTACAACATTCTCCTGGGTTTTAATCCTACTCATCTACATGCACCCGAACTCTATCAAGCCCACGTTACTCAGGCACGTGGGGCCATGTGTTTGGACCATAGGTTCAAGCTTACAACTACAGCTGTTGGCTATTATTGTGCTGGGAGGGCCCTGCCCTCCAAGCTGGGACTTGGCATGTGGCAATGAGAAGACTGTGCCCGCTCATTAGTCCAAGGCTTGAACCTGTCCAAAACACTGTAGCGGCTCCCCACAATAAAGTTTTAATTCTGTTTCTTTGTTACTACTGTTGTGGCCCCACCCCATCACAAAGAAACAATTTCCAGAGGATGAGGCCCAGGAATCAGGATTTTAAAAAGATTCCCAGGTGATTCTAATGTGCAGCCAAGGTTGAGAACCACTGCTATAGATAATATTAAAATATATCTAAACGTGCAATTCTTTGTCCAAAAAATGAGCATGTTCAAAAATTAAATGAAAATTTGGAAATACTCGATGGAGATTTTCACACATATTTGAGTGATGATTCCATTGATTCCACAGATGATGCTGGAAAGGAAAATTTTCCCATCGAATTTCTTAATAGTATTACTCCTTCAGGAATGCCGTGTCATAAATTAAAATTGAAAGTGGGTGCAATCATCTTGCTATTGAGAAATCTCAATAGTAAATGGAGTCTGTGTAATGGTACCAGATTTATTATCAAAAGATTACGACCTAACATTATCGAAGCTGAAGTATTAACAGTATCTGCAGAGGGAGAGGTTGTTCTGATTCCAAGAATTAATTTGTCCCCATCTGACACTGGCCTCCCATTTAAACTGATTCGACGACGGTTTCCTGTGATGCCAGCATTTGTGATGACTATTAATAAATCACAAGGACAAACTCTAGACAGAGTAGGCATATTCCTACCTGAACCCGTTTTTGCACATGGTCAGTTATATGTTGCTTTCTCTTGAGTTTGAAGAGCATGTGATGTTACAGTTAAAGTTCTAAGTACTTCATCACAAGGGAAATTAGTCAAGCATTCTGGAAGTGTTTTCACTCTCAATGTGGTGTACAGGGAGATATTAGAATAAGTTTAATCACTTTATCAGTCATTGCATCACTGTTGTTTTTATATCATGTTTTTGTTGTTTTCATATAATGTTTTTGTCGTTTTTGTATCATGCCTCTGTTGTTACATCCTTTTGTTACTGTTTATTTATTAATAAATTTACATATGATTTTCATATACATTTTACTAATTTCCTTTCATCTCTCACACTTCTATTATAGAGAGGGCAAATAGCAATATTAAAATATCTCTGCTAATTAATTCCCTTTTTTAAAAAAATATATTTTATTGATTTTTTTACAGAGAGGAAGAGAGAGGGATAGAGAGTTAGAAACATCAATGAGAGAGAAACATCGATCAGCTGCCTCCTGCACACTCCCCACTGGGGATGTGCCCACAACCAAGGTACATGCCCTTGACCAGAATCAAACCTGGGACCCTCGAGTCCACAGGCCGATGCTCTATCCAGTGGGCCAAACCGGTTAGGGCAATTAATTCCCTTCTAATGTGCCCGAATTTCATGCACCGGGCTACTAGTTTAGTATAAAGCAAACTTGAGCAGTTTTGAGTCTTCCAGGCACACATTCATTTTGTTCACTAAGAATACAAATATTAGAGAATTTTTACTTAAGAAGTGAAGAAGCCACAATAGAGCTATCTTTTATTTTCTTTGGGACAAAGATTTACATTTAATAATAACATGTTTTACATGTAGTAAATAATATGAAATGAAATATGAAATGAAACAATATATGGAAAAGCAAATAAAAATATTCAATTTGTATATTTTTTCCACAGTTTCCATACCAATCTGATAACTGGGCTAGAAGAGGGACATAAATTCTCCACATTATTCAGCTGCCAGGAATATAACATACTTCTAGAAACTCTTCCTTGAATATGTGTTTGTAGTCCCCTCTTAACCCTCAGGGACTACATTCCAAGACCCCCAACGGATACCTGAAACTGAGAATAGTAAAAAGCCCTATACAGGAGTGGGCAAAAGTAGGTTAACAACAATAATAAATAATACAATAACTAATCTATATATATAAACAGGTAATATGCTAATTAGCCGAGCGTCATTACCACTTAGGATGAGGCTGCATCATGACCACTCAGCAGGAGCTGCGTGTGCAGATGGGCAGGAGGGTACTGTGTTCCACCCTCACCCCTGCGGCTGCCGGGAGGCTGGGGCTGGGGCCGGGCCAGAGCGGAGACACAACACATAGGAGTGCCTGCCCCCATCCCAGCTTACACAGCACAGTGGCCAGCGCTATGCGGGTCAGCTGTGGGTCCACGCCCCCCGCGGGGTGCCTCCTCACACGGCGGGAGGCGGGGCGCCTCCTCAAGCAATTTCAATCGCATGCTGGGCCTCTAGAATATATATAAAAGCCAGCGACCATAACGCCGTAACTACCCAAACGACCGGTTGCTATGACGCCCACTGCAGCCAGTGAACCAACCCCCCGTGACCCCTCTCCCCAGCTGGCCCTGCCCCCAATGGGCCCCCACCACCCCATCAGCCCATGGCCCCTTCCCCTAGCCAGCTCCATCCCTATCACCCCTACCCCAATTGGGGCCAATTACCTGCGGCCCCTCCCCCCAGCCGGCTCGGCCCTAATTGGGCCCTGATCGGGGTGGGCCGTCTGGCCAACCTTCTGCCATCTCCTCCTCCCAACAGGCCTGGCCCCGATCTGCCCCAATTGGGGCCAGGCCGGCCAGACCCCACCCGTGCACGAATTCTTGCACTGGGCCTCTAGTAAGTAAATACAAGAATAATGTGTGTTTCACATACTTACAACTGTAAACCTACTGTTGCCCACCCCTGTATATACTGTTTTTTCCTATACATACATACCTATTTATAAATTAGGCACAGTAAGAGATTAACAGCAGTAACTAATAATGGAACAATTACTACAATATAGTGCAATAAAAGTTATGTGAATGTGGTTACTCATTTCAGGGAATCCTTCGCTGATGTCTTCACATAGACTCAATACTTTCTGGTGTAACACATTGCTGTCAGTCAAAACATGTTTTCTGTTCATGTCTTTCAGCCACAAATTTAATATCTTTGCTAAACTAAGCACTTGTCTCACACTGTGGCTGTAACTTTTGTAATTTGAGATGGGACAGCAAAACTAGCACTAATTTCTTTTCTTCGCAATCTCATGGGTAGATTTGTTCTTATTGTAGATCTTAGTAACCTCAGCCTACTATTTTTTTATTTTCTTATTGACTTGAGAATTTTTACCTTTTCAATTGAAGAAAGCACTTTACATCTTCTCCTTAGCGTATCTAAATTGCCAGCATTACTCCTCTTGTGCTTTGCAGCCATTACATGTTAGGTAAAATAAGGCTTACTTGAACACAAGCACTGCAGTACGTGACAGTTGATCTGATAACCTAGATGGCTACTTGAGTGACCGAATGGGGATTGTGTATAGAATGGGTATGCTCAACAAAGGGATGATTGATTAACAGCCCTGGGTGACAGTAAGAAATTTCATTACACTACTCAAAAGGGCATGCTTTAATAAGCTTAAATTTAACAATAATTATTGAATTTTTTTTTCTGGAATTTTTCATTTAATATTTTTGAACCATGCTTGACCGTGGGTAACTGAAACTGCGGAAAGGGAAAGTGCAGATAAGGAGGTCAACTATAGTAGTAACTATAGTATTAAGATTTTACTGTTAGAATTTTAACACATTTAGATCCTTTCATAGTATATAGAGGCATTAAACTGTATTTAATGCGATAGCCTAAATTATTTCCATCACTGTTCTTTTTTGGATTTTTAAGTCCAGAGCAGTAGATTTATAAATTTAGTCTTTGTGCAAAGGAGTGAGAATGTTATATTTCCTTATGCTTCCCTAAGCAGCTATGAAAGTCCTCTTGAGTTTATTATTCATTCATTTTTCAGCTAGTAAGACTTAAATGCTTAGTTTATGCAAGATAATGTGCTACTGAGAGAAATATAATAATGAATTTCCAATTCCTCCATATCATTGAGCTTCAAGTCTAATATAGGAGAGAGAATGATGAGAATAACTCAGAAGTCCATATGTCTTACTTTATGCCTCCATCCTGGCATAATTATTAATAGTACCCTCTTTTGCTTTCAGATGTCCTGGTTTGGATAAGTTATATGGGCGCACTGTGAATAACTATAAATATCAGGCTGAGTTTAAGCATTAGGCAACTTCAAATAAAGCTTTATGGAAATTTAGAAGAGAGGGAGACTGGCTCCAGTAGGGGTGGGGAAAGAATAGATAAATTTTAACTATGATACTTTCTCTTAACTCATGTTTAGGTGGCAAGGGAATGAATGCCTTTTGGTTCTTAGAAACTCCCTAATGGGAAAGTAAGAATTTCGTTTTATTTCACTTCTTAGAGGTTTATATTTTATAAACTGTAATTTAAGAGAGAGAGAGACCAATTCCAGTAATTTTTTTGAGGCCACTGCTTTGAGTAGCTGCTGAGATTTTTATATTTTTTAATTGGTTAGATTAAAAGATAAACATTTAAGATCTTTTCATTCCTTAATTTTTCTAAATTACTTAAGCTTAGTAGGAATGTTGATTAAGTGAGAGAAAGGTTATAACTAATGTCAGATATCTTCTTTAAAAAGTCTCTGGTTGGCTGTGGCCGGTGTGGCTCAGTTGGTTGAGCATAGTCCCATGTACTCAGAGGTAGCTGGTTCGATTCCCGGTCAGGGCACACGCCTGGGTTGTGGGCTCAATGCTCAATGGGGGAGTGCAGAAGGCAGCCAAACAATGGTTCTCTCTCATTAATCTTTCTCTCCCTCTCCCTTCCTCTCTTTCTCTAAAATCAATTAAAATGTATATTTTTAAAAGTCTAAGGATATATATGATTTTGGCTTCATAATTTTCTGGAAGTCTTATAATGGCATATAAAGTTGAACTAATCATATACCTTTCTCCCACCATTGTCCCCTTCATTTCACTAATGAGAAACTCTTTAAGAAGCTGTACTTCTAGAAGGGTTTGTGTGTGGCTGTGATTAGTGTTGGAGACTATCAGGAAGTTATTTTGGAATTGCTTTTTCTGTGTGTGCGTGTGTGTGTGTGTGTGTGTGTGTGTGTGTGTTTGTGTTTCAGATAATAAAGGTACATGACTTCATTCTCTATTTTTCTTGTTGGTGAGGCAAATAACAGTGCCTTGTAAAATGCTTGCTGTCTCTTGGCGATAAGAACCTGAAAAACAACTAATACTGAAAACTTGGACAAGCAGCATGTTTTAGAAAGATTTTTAAAAAATTATTTTTAAAGAGAGAGGGTAGGAGAGGGAGAGAGAAAAACATCTATGTGAGAGCAAAACATCGATCAGTTGCCTCCTGCATGCCCCCATACCCAGGATCAGGGATTGAGCCTGCAACCTGGGCATATGCCCTGACCAAGATTTGAACTAGTGACCTCTTGGTTCATGGGTCAGTGCTCAACCACTGAGCCATACTGGCTGGGCTGCATATTTTCTTTTTGTAGTTTGCTTTGAATTTGCTAAAAACACTTAAAAGCAAATACACTGCTTATATTTTGCCATTGTACAAGACAGAATAGTAGGCAGAAAATTGGTGTGTAGGCGGGTAAAAGGGCAGATTTTTCTGCCAAATGGCTCTAAATGAATTGATGCAAGGAATTTAAATATTAGGCTTTGATGAGAGATTGTTTAATTTCTTCATTGTTGTTGTTTCCTTTGGTATGCAAGCTAATTAGACAACAACAACTAATAGGAGCCAATGTCTCAGACAGCTTGCCTCTGTTGGCACAAATGCTGGAGGGTGGCACAGTTGGCTTTATTGCTGGCCAGAAAGACTTCCATCAAGGCTTAGCTGTGATCATGCCTGCAGTTCCCTTCTGGCCCTCTCTTGGAGAGCCTTGCCTTAAATGGGTCATTGGTAACAAGGAGTGTTCCAGAAGATCCTGACTACTTTCACTATCTGTGGTATTTATACTCACCCTTCTTAATAAATTTTAGTAATCTCAAAGCTCTACTGCTGTAGAAAAACAAAGAGATCCCCTATTGGGCAAGAATAAAAATTATTACAAAGCATCTTGCTTCTGTATTAAGTGGTAACTTAGAAACAGAGCAGCTGATTTTGATCTTAATTGTGCATAAATTTAAACACCCAGAATCTTGTTAAAATTTTAGATTCTTGTGGCACTACCTCATAAATTCTCATGCAATAGATAAGGGAAGAAACACTTGTAAGAAGTCAGCCCTTCCCTAGCTTACCCAGAATGGAGAATGCCTACTAAAATATTCAGAAGTCAGAAATGATTTTAAAACCAAAGTGTTTATTAACAAATTTTAGCAATTTTGGTCTCTAAATATGTACTTCAGAGATGAACTTAATACCCTCTTTCACAGCTATAAATATCATACTTTCAGTTACATGAACTCATTAGTCTTTATTAGTACACTTCCAGGCTTTTAGCAATGAGACTTGGAAAGAGCTTTTCCCTCATTTTATTGTGTGGAAGTAAACATTGAAAATAAGGAATCCTCAAAAGTAAGTTTACATTGTTGGCTAGGACACATATATCTTGTAAGGGTAGGTGATAACTGTCTTTTAAACTTTGACACATAATAAGTCCAAGAGAGGTTATTTAGGTAGAGTTCCATAGTATGGATTATATATTGAATAGTGCACAAATTGCAAGTAATTGGGTTTGGGGTGTCTCCTAATTGAGCCATTTGAATTTGGATACAGTAGAGTGTCTTTATTGGAGATTTAAGGAGAGAATCCAGATGACTCCTCCATTGTCCAGCAGCTTTGTGCATTGGGATTGGACCTAGATAAATTCTGGGGTAAATGATCTAGCAATCTAAAATATTTTAAACTATTCAGAAAACTTATTTGAAGTTACAGTTTTTCCCAAAGAGCTTATTTATTCTTCCTCTTTAAGAATATATAAGATAAGAAAGGATTTACTATTACTGAAAAAGGTTAGAGCAACCTGTTTAAATGATGTCTGTTTAAAGGAAAAGTATTATCCCTTTAGTTTTCTTCTTTTCAAATAATAGTGATAGGACTTGCTAACATTTATTGATTACTTTGTGTCAGGCACTGTGCTAAACTCTCATTGAATCCTTAGTACTGATTTTATTATGGAAGAAGTTAAGATTCCTTTAAATATGTACCTTTATATTTCATTATATTTGCTTTTTAAATTAAACTTTTTAGTTTTAGATAGCTGTAGATTCAAATGCAGCCATGAGGGGGAAAAAATATTGCAATTCCTTGAACCCTTCGCTCATTTTCCTCAGTGGCAACATCTTGCGTAACTATAGTACAGTATAAAAGCTGTGACATTGATAAGGTTACAAGCCTTATTTGGAATTTATAAATTTAATATGCACTCATTTGTGTGTGTATGTAGCTCTGTGATGTTTCATCACATGTGTAAATTCATGTAAATATTACCAATGTCAAGAGACAGAAGTATTCATTATTACAAGAATCCCTTATGATATCTTCTTATAAGACACTAGAGTTCCGGTGCATGAAATTCGTGCTTGGGGGTGGGGAGGGGGGAGGGTGTCCCTCAGCCCGGCCTGCACCCTCTCCAATCTGGCATCGGGCCTAAACTGGCTGTCGGACATCCCTCTCACAATCCGGGACCCCTGGGTCCTAACCTCTCACCTGCCTGTGTGCCTGATTGCCCCTAACCACTCTGCCTGCTGGCCTGCTCACCCCCAACTGCCCCACCTGCTGGCCTGCTCGCCCCCAACTGCCCCTCCTGCCAGCCTGATCGCCCAAGCTGCTGCCCCCTGCTGGCCTGCTCGCCCCCAACTGCCCTCCACTGCTGGTCTGCTCACTCTCCCTGCCAGCCTGCTTGCCACCAACTGGCCCCCCCCACCGGCCTGATCACCCCCAACTGCCCTCCCTTCCTGGCCTGATTGCCCCTAATCACCTCTGCCTTGGCCCCGCGACCATGGCTTTGTCTGGAAGGTCTCCCGGTCTAATTAGCATATTACCCTTTTATTAGTATAGATAGAGGCCTGGTACAGGGGTGAGGACTGGCTGGTCTGCCCTGAAGAGGGTCCAGGATCAGGGTGGGGGTCCCCTTGGGGGACAGGGCCAGCCTGGGCAAGGGGCTGATGGCTGTTTGCAGGCTTGCCACACTGCCATTGGGATGAAGGTCCCTGCCGGGGGTGTGGCCGGCCTGGGCGAGAGGCTGAGGGCCATTTTCAGGCTGGCGAGGTCCCCATCAGGGTGAGGGTCCCCACTGGGGGAGCATTGTCAGTCTGGGCGAGGGGCTGAGGGCCGTTTGGGGGCGGTTTGCAGTCTGGCCAAGCCCTTGGCTTTGTCCAGAAGGACGTCCGGGAAGGTCTCCCAGTCTAATTAGCATATTACTCTTTTATTAGTATAGAGAGCCATTGTCATTTCAAGAATGTTTATGTAGATGAAATTATACAGTATGTTACCTTTTGAGATTGGCTTTTTTTTTTTTTTTTTTTTTTAACTCAGCCTAACTCCCTGAGACTTCCTCTTTGGCACATGGGTTATTTATAAGTCTGTTGTCTGATTTCTAAATGTTGGAGATTTTCCTGTTGTCTTTCTGTTGTTGATTTTTAGATTGAGTCCATTATAGTGAGAAATGTACTTTGTATGATTTCAGTCCATTAAAAATTTTTGAGATTTTTCTTATGGCCCAGGATATGGTGATTATTTCATGGGCTCTTGAAAAGAATGTGCTGTTGTTTGGTGGAGTGTTTTATATCTTAGTTGTATGCTGATGGTAGATTTTTGTTCACTTCTATGCCCTTCCTGATTTTCTATCTGATGGTTCTATCAATTGCTGACAGTGGGGTATTGAAGTTCCCAATACTCCACTGTCATTAATTGATAGGTATGAATTTGCCTATTTCTCTTCAAAGTTCTATTAGTTTTTACTTAATTTTTGAAAAGCTTTTTTGTTTGCTTGGTGTGTACAGATTTAGGATTATGTCTTCCTGAAGGAGTGACCCTTTTATCATTGTGTAGTGTCCCTGTTTATCTCTAGTAATTTTTTTGCTTTGAAATCTACTTTACCTGATATTAATATAGTTATTCTTGCTTTTTAAAAAATTAATGTTTGCATGGTATATCTTTTTCTGTTCTTTCATTTTCAACCTACTTAGGTATTACATTGGATTTTTAAAGTAAGTTAAAGCCAAGTGTAGGTTTTAAATATTCTAATGAAATTCTTTTGAATTCTTTCAATTAGGTTCAGGGTACCTATGTGGGTAAATGGCACAAATCACAGTAAAAAGCTAGAAAGCAGAATAATGGGATAAAGCATAGTAAAGAGAGCCTTCCTTATTCATTAAGTCAGTGTTTTGATCATCAAATGAATGTTTGTTGAATACTTCATATGTGCCAGGAATTGTTTAGGTGCTAAAAACAGTAATGAACAAAACAGAAGGAAAACAAAACAAAAGCATATTCTATTGGTGGAAGAAGAAAGTGAACAAATAAACTATATTGTATGTCAGAGATAATAAATGCTTTGGAACAAAGTCAAGGTGGGAAGGGGCAGAGTGGGTGGTGGTGGTGGGTGGTGGTAGATGGTGAGGTTGTGATTTCAGAGGGGGTGATCAGAAAGAAGACCTCTCTGATAAGTTGACATTTGAACAAAGACCTCAAGATGATGAGGGAACAAGCTATGCTAATTTAATTTCTCTGGCAGAAAAGTATCTCAGGCAGAAAGGGCATGCTTGGAATGTCAGAGAGCCAGTGGGAGACCAATGTGACTGGAGCTGAGTGATTCATGAGAAGAGTACGAGCACATGAGGTCAGAGAGGCTGCATGGGCTTCAGTTGAGAATCCTGAAGGCTCTGTAAGGACTTTAGCTTATGTGAGATGGGAAGTCACTGGAGAGTTTTGAACAAAGTAATGACATGATTTAGTTTTCATTTCAAAAGGAACATTTGATAATTTGTGTATACTTGTCTGGTCTGTTTAATAAAAGACAGTAAAAAGGTGGGAATTAAATACATTTGATTTTTAAAATAGTTTTTAAAGAGGAAGGTGAACTAAATAATTTCAAAGAGTATTTTCTCTTCTAAAGCCCTTTTCATTTCTTTACCTTTAATGGATATAAAGTATTTAATTTAAAGTATGAGGAGTATTGTAGAATAATTTTAGATGTGACTTTGCTAGTAGTAGCATAAGGGGGGCGGGAGGTGTCTAATTTCCGTAGGGCTGTTTGACAGGCCATTTTAAAGGTCTAGAAGAATTCATTAGAGGCACAGATGGTACCATATCAAGAATAACAAAGACTGGAACCTCTGCCACAACTGTAATTTATCTTGGTTTATTTTTAATGGACTGTCAGGCATTTCATACCCACTACAACAGCTGAGAGCTTAAAACAATATACCTAACAGCAAGAGCAAACACAAATAGTTAGGAATGGTAAAGAAAGAAGAAACATGAACCATGGATATCAGGGACTAACTTTATACAACTTTCAAATTGCCAGGCCCTTGTCATATGTTTTCTGATAAGTTATTTCACTTAAAAAAATTTTAGTGAAGGTGAGAGAAAGACAAACATGAGAAAATCCTGTCTGATATATAAAGAAGGAAATCACAGTACTTAAAGGATATGGAAAATGCACAATTGTCTTTTACAGATACCATAAAAAAGTAGATTTTGCAAAGGTTGAAAGTAGAGGATTTATGTGAAATATAATTAAAACCCAATTCAGTTACTCTTTGAAAATACTCAAGAATAAATACAAAGAACAAAATAGTACCTTGTGCTTTATGTGAAGATGATCTCACAGCCTGCACCAAAGTATTCTATAACCACAATCTACTTAAAACATCATGAATACTATACTTAAATCTCTCCAGAATTATAAAAAAGTTCTTTCTGCATATGCATGACTCACACATTGCTTCATTTTACTTTTTATTTTGTGATTGATATTAGAGGAAGGGAGGGAGAGAGAAAAAAACATTGATGGGAGAAACAGAGATCCACTGCCTCCTGCACATGCTCCTACCAGAGTCTAGCTCAAAACCTGGGTATGTGCCCTCACCAGGAGTTGAACCCACCACCCTTTGGTGTACAGGACAACGCTCCAACCAGCTGAGCCACACTGGCCAGGGCACACACATTGCATCATTTTGAATCCCACCTACCTCTTCCCCTAAATTGGAACAGTTTTTTAGTATTAGCCTTGAAACAGATAACTTTTTCATAATCCTCCATTGATGCTTTTAATGGCACATATTTAATGGCACATAATGAGCTCTCAATAAATGTTTGATCTTGTTCACCAGAGTGACAGTGTTAAGTAAATTGATAAAAAGAGTCAAGGTTAAAGATGAATCATCCTGCCCCCTAATTTAAAGCACCCTCATTTAAGAAAAGCTGAAGTCAAACCACAGGGTGTATAGCTACACTACAAGTCAAAGATGTGCTTGCTCTCTTTGCAAACTTTGGCATAAAAGATAATCTTTTAAGGTTGTTTGGGTCACCATTCAAGCCATCTCTTGCTCCACAAAGTTTGTTTTGTGACTTCAGTTTGTTACTGATTATATACTTTTTTTTTCTTCATGAAAATGAATACCAAAACCTCATTAACATAAATCTAAGTGATTTGAGAAAGTTGGATTGGATTATCTGCTATTTATTAAAGACTAATAGACCCTTTAATCTCTGGAAAAAACAAGTTTATTTTGGTCTGTTTTTCCCAAAGTAACCATTTGAGTAACAATTTTGGATTATGATTCTTCACCCAAATTATGAAAGCAGTTAATGAAATGACTGTGGCAGCATGTTTTAATGGACTGCTCTCATCTATTAGAAGGGTAGTAATGAGAAACACTTAGTAACTGAATGGGTCAATTTGGTAATAATGTTGATGTTAACCTAAAGGGAATCATTTAAGGATAGAATCAACTCTTAAATATTCAGGGCAAGCAGCTATAATTTGTAGATGATCCAGTGTCTTGGTTTTCTTCTTATCCTCTTTGCTGACAGCTTGTGCTATCTGCCTTAACAAAGTACAGAGAAGATGTAGTGACATTCATATTGGATCAGCTTGCTTCAGGTTAGGAGTGCTTACAAAAAGTTTTGTAGATTTCACTAAGTGAAAGGCAAGACCTTTTTTTTTCAGTTGTTTAAAATGCTCTTCCAAAAATAATGGATAAGTATTGGCTAAATAGTAACCAAAATCAAGCCACAGTTCTATAATCATTAAAACTATGTTTGTGGCATCTTTCATAGTTTTGTAAATTGAAGTAACACATTGATAGACCTTATTGCTTTCTTTTCAGCACTTGGAGATGTTTGTACCAAATTTGTAAGCATAGCTTAAGGCAAAGATTTTTAAATCCCTGTTCCCATCAATACTGGTTAGGATGCCAGGCAGAAACCAGTATGACTGACAGATAAGCTGACTACAATGTTGAGAATTTTTTTTTAGCTTTTAAAGGTCAGATCTATACATTTTGATATATAATGATATATGCTGGTTGAGCAGAGTGTGGGTTAAATCATATATCGTATGCCAGTTAAATTCACCCCAAACACAGATCAGTAACTGTATCCAGGAATCAAAAATATGAATGGACTGATGAATGAAAAAGATATATTAGACATTAAAAAATGATGCAGTTTTCTGAAATAGTGTATTTGTCCTGAACTTGATCAAAACAGAACCTTACCCTGCATATAAAAGTGAGGTTTGGCTCTGCTAAAGATCATATCTGATTTCTTAAGCAGTTTTTTTAGTTCAACTGTGAGAAACACTTAACATTAAATGACAAGGCAGGATTACAGTGCAAGCCCTGGAGTCCAGCCAATTTATCATCCTGGAAGCTATGTGTGGGGTGCTACATAACGCTATTGGAAATAGATGAACGAAGGCTATCCACACAGCTGCTACATGGTGATCTAAAATAGACCACAAACCAAGCCAACGGAAGAAATGCTTTTAGGGCACACTGAATCATGGTATCAGTGAATGATGAAACCCAGCTCAGGGCAGCCAGGAAACAGTTGTTTCTGTGAATGTAATAATCAGAAACGTGATTCCTTTACATCAGAGCTACTAAAAATAATATGATTCTAAAACATTTGTTTGCAAACAGGGACAGAGTATACAAATAATAATTGCAACTCAGATCAAAGGACAGTAGAAATACAAACATGAAAAGGATTATTTCTTAGACTCTTTCTTTGAAGCAATTTCAAATCATTAAAAATATTTCTCATTATTAAGATGTCAATAACCTTAATGATTTACCTAAGACAATTTTAAATTATGTTTGGTTTAAAAATAATACCAAATGCAGAGAGCTAATTAATTAATAGTTTTTTATGACATAAAAGTGAAATCTTTGTTTCATTAGAAATAATGCATTTTATTGTAGGGACATAGTTCATTTGCCTAGAGCCGTGGTTGGCAAACTGCAGCTTGCGAGCCACATGCGGCTTTTTGGCCCCTTGAGTGTGGCTCTTCCCAAGCCTTAGGAGTACCCTAATTAAGTTAATAACAATGTACCTACCTATATAGTTAAAGTTTAAAAAATTTGGTTCTCAAAAGAAATTTTAATCGTTGTACTGTTGATATTTGGCTCTGTTGACTAATGAGTTTGCCGACCACTGGCCTAGAGTAAATCAGATTGATACATGAATATAGAATAATTTAAAAATCCTATAACAGAAGAGCATATTGTCAGATTTTAGGAAATGAAGAAATTAAGAACCAGAGGTAAAAAAAAATTTAGATTCAGCCAAACTCCTAGTTTAAAGCAAGTTATGCCCCCAAATTCCTTCAAAGTAAGTAAGAGAAACTCAGAATGCACTTTCTCAAAGAAACAAGTTACATAGACAGGCCCACAGATGGCAGCCAGTTTAATACATAATATGCCTAAAATATTATACATTGGCATTGAAAAAGGGATATATAGATTTATTGAAATATTGGATAGCTTTTCTCATTTTGCTAAAGAATATATTTGTACACATTTATTTTATATTTACTTAGAAAGAAATCCTATCTGGCCATCTGATTTGAATCCAGTGCTAGTCTACACCTTACCTTGCTTACCCTAAACCTATAAAAGCACCCAGAAAATATAACCTTCAGATTGTTTTTAATGTACAAAAACAAAAGAGATCCCACAGGCAGATTTATAGGAATATTATCTAAAGGTCGTCATTAGAAAAGGAGAATTAAATAAAATGCTCTTTTTCTAGTTAGGAGAACAGGAAGCATGAAAGCTCTATTCACTATCACTACCATGACATCAGTGACAACTCTATGGATTCTCAAAATGAATCACAGGACAAGATTATTAAAAATGAAAACACAGTTGAGGTTAAGCAGTTCCCAACTTCTCAACTAAATTATATTTTGAAACTTGGTCTATCCATCTTAGTGCTTAGACAGACCTTGGAATTCACTTACCCAATTAAGTTATTTTTATACAATTCTTAAGATCCCATGATTATTCATATAAAATACTAATGTAAGTCAAAATGTACCTGAAATACAGAGTATTATTAGCAATACCTATTCTGAAC
Source organism: Myotis myotis (assembly GCF_014108235.1). Lineage (NCBI taxonomy): Eukaryota > Metazoa > Chordata > Mammalia > Chiroptera > Vespertilionidae > Myotis > Myotis myotis. The sequence goes on from NW_023416317.1 coordinate 39,698,382, forward strand.
CAAGGAAAAGCACACTCAAAAGTGTAATAAAAGAATGATATCTACACCATTTACGTGGGCTGAGAACTATCAAGATTAAAGTCACAAACACGGTATAACAGAGCTGAGCAGGAAATAAGAAATGAAAAAATGGGACTACAGAGGATAAAGGTCAGGGAGACCAATTATCAGGAAGATTTCATCTGACCCTAGAGCCTGTGCATTAAATATGAGGAGAAGGCATAAGGCAGGGAGCCCTGTTAAGAAATGGGAGGCGCACAGTGTCTCCCTCCCTCTTCTTTATACTGTCACCATCATGGGTCCTGCTACCACAGACCCAGTTCTGTATTTCCCTCCTAGATTCAAGGGGAAACACAGATGTGGTACTGTGGCTTCAGGTAGCAACTGGTGAAACAGGGAAGAAGAGAGAAATTCAAAAGCTTCGTTAAATACTTAAGGGAACTCCTGTGGCACTTCCCAAGTGGCCATTTGCCTATAGTAACCCAGGTGAGTTGAGCAGAGACCCTGTTTACAGAAATTCAACAAATTGATGTTTTTGTGGGTTTTTTTTTTTATTTCTAGTAGAGAATTTTAGCAATTTTATGGATTTTTACATGATTTCTCAGGTTCTCTTAGTATTTCTCCCATCATATTCAAGGTAAGTAACAACTTTAGCTCTGTTGTGGTTCCAGGCAGTTAATACTATATAATAAAAGCCTAATATGCAAATCAACTGAACAGCAGAACGATTGGTTGCTATGATGCGTACTGACCACCAGGGGGCAGGCGCTGAATGCAGGAGCTGCCCCCTGGTGGTCAGTGTGCTCCCACAGGGGGAGCGCCGCTTAGCCAGAAGCCAGGATCATGGCTAGTGAGCACAGTGGCAGTGGCAGTGGTGGTGGCGGGAGTACCGCCACTGCGCTAAGGAGCAGCGAGCCAAGCGGTAAGGAGCATCGAGCAGGCAGGCGGTAAAGAGCGAGGGGTCCTGGACTGCGAGAGGGATGTCCGACTGTTGGCTTAGATCCACTTCCCACCGGGAGCGGTCCTAAACTGACAGTGGGACATCTCCCAGAGGTCCTGAACTGTGAGAGGGTACAGGCTGGGCTGAGGGACCCCCCTCCTCCAAGTGCTTGAATTTTGTGCACTGGGCCTCTAGTTTATTATAAAATGTCAATACCTGGGATAAAGACTGCTGCAGTGACTCCTTGCCTACCTTTCCAAGCTCATCTCTCACTATATAATGTTCCCCTCCATCATTAAGTTCCTGTTGCACAAGCTTACTTTGAGTTTGTCTAATAGACCAAACTCCTTTCTGCCCCCAAGTCTTTGCATATTTTCCTTCTGCTTGGACTTTACTTCTCCACCCTTTTAGGTTTTCATCTTCAATGTCACCACTTCAGAGAGGGGTATTTAGTTGGTTAATGTCTGGCTCTTGTATTAGCTGACTGGTTAAGGAGGTGGGAACCATGTCTATTTTGCTTACTACTCAGAGCTTAGCATCCTGCCAGTGATGTAATTAGAATTAGATAAATTTACAATCAAGAAACAAGGGGGAGTCGTTTGGAACATTTCCTCAGGTGTAAAAAGCTATTTTACATTATGTATTTTAAAATTTCCAGTGCTTTGCTTTACTGATCCACAGATATTCATTCTCATAACAAAGATAGTCAATACACTTTTGAAAGGGAGCCCCTCTCCCAAAGATCTATAATAATAAAGGCGTAATATGCTAATTAGACCGGATGTTTTTCCGGGCAACCTTCCAGATGAAGCCAGGGCTGCGAGGGAAGCCTCGGTCCCAGGTGCCTGCCGGCGGCTGGAGGGAAGCCCAGGTGCCAGAGGGAAGCCGATGCTGGCAGCTGGGGAAAGGAAAGCCTACTCTTGCACGAATTTTCTTAATCGGGCCTCTAGTATAAACATAAAAAGGTAGTGCAAATTTTAAAGAAAACACTGAAAAGTGTTTTCTAGTGTTGTTGTTTTTTAAATGAATAAAGACAACTTGAGTATAAAACTGGATCACTTAAAAGTACTGGTTTTGCATGTTGTAAAGGTTTGGAAGGACAAAACAGCACCTCATGGTCAGCTTCAGCATCAAGTATATGTTTTAGAGCAGCAGTTCTCAACCTGTGGGTCACGACCCTTTGGGGGTCAAACGACCCTTTCACAGGGGTCACCTAAGACCATCAGAAAACACATATATAATTACATATTGTTTTTGTGATTAATCACTACGCTTTAATTATATTCAATTTGTAACAATGAAAATACATCCTGCATATCAGATATTTACATTACGATTCATAACAGTAGCAAAATTACAGTTATGAAGTAGCAACAAAAATAATTTTATGGTTGGGGGTCACCACAACATGAGGAACTGTATTAAAGGGTCGCTGCATTAGGAAGGTTGAGAACCACTGTTTTAGAGTATAATCATTATCACAGTAGAATTCAGGTGGGGCACACATAGCTTTGAAATTTTAAAAAATTTACAATGAAATTTCTGTATACAGTAATGAAACTAAGGTGTATGTAATTTTAAAGTAAACTGGCATTTTTTTTTTTTTTACTAATTTGTGGGTAACTTTAGGTATATTCTGCTTATTGATTATATTTCCTTTTTAGATAGGAACATAAACATCATCTATCTGAGCTCACTTTTTATTCTTATTTTAAGAAACTTGTGTGGTTTCCTGTTTTGGTTTTAATCTGTAGTTATATATCTTATATTTTAGCAGATTAAGAAAATATCATGGGAGGAATAATTAACTTTAGGACACCAAAAATATGTGTTGGGAGTGGTGATGACTATGTGTGTCCTCATTACCATGTGTACAGTTATGTGCATAGTTGTTTCTAGGGAAAAAGCAAATCAGCTAACTACATGTCGTTTTATACAAGTGAACATATAAGGTATGAAAGTTGTTGAAAACTTAAAATTCCAAATATCATCCTATATAATAAAAGCCTGATATGCAAATTGTCCCCTCGAAAGGAGTTCGACCGCTTGCTATGACATGCATTGACCACCAGGGAGCAGTGTGGAACATGGCGGGCGTTAGTGATGCAGCGCTGGCAGTGGGCGGCAGTGGAGCCGCTGCTGGCCCTGATAGGCCCCAACGAGAGCGGGACTGTGGTGGGATGGTGGAGCAGGTGAACGGGTGGTGCCAGGCCAAGGTGGGTGTGAATGGGGCCCAATTGCCTCACAGACAGCGACGAGCAGCAGCAGTGGGGGCCCAATGACCCAGGTGCTGCCCAGGTGCTGCCCAGGCCCAGAGGTCATCTGGGACCTGTCCTTCCATGCAAGATGCTCACGCTTCGATCGCCGGCCAGCCCTAGGGACTGCACCTGTTCACAATTTTGTGCACTGGGCCTCTAGTTATTAAGAAAAAAAACAAACACCCAAATAATATTTATTAAGCTCTAATCCTATACCAGGTACTATGCTAAACATTTTATCTTTTAATTCATTTAATTTTCTCAAAAACCCTAAGGGGAGATAAGGAACTGAGGCTTGAAAAGTTTAAGTAACTTGCTGGAGATTACCCAGCCAGTAAGTAGAGCAGGTAAAATTCACACACAACTGTTGGATTCCAGAACCTGAGCTCTCCACACTTTCAATGCCAGATTTTTTTTAAAAAAATCTTTTACCAAGTCCTCCCAATATTCTACATGAAGATCTAACAAAGGGACCACTGACTTACCTAGTTGGTGGAAGAGACCATTGTCCTGGCTCTGCCACCACTTGCTTTCAAATCAAGGCTTTTGCAAATTCTTGAAACTCCTAAAGATAGAAATAATGTTGATTTCATTGTGAAAATAAGCAGGCAACAATTAGGACCATCAACAGAATTATTAATGATTACTTAAAATTACTATTATAGTGAGCAAAGTCACATACTAACACACTTTCAGTGCAGGTTGAAATATATGTACACAGCTACTCCTACTTCAGTGTGCTTGCTAAATGAAACTATTTTATCATTTCAGGTGGATGAGTACTAAGGCTTAGCTGATTGAGTACCGTGCAAATACATCAATGTCAGTGATAGGATTTCCTTATATGCTAGTTGCTATCCATGGTCAAAGACAGAAACATGGGCTCAATGCCAGCCATTTGCATGGAATGTTCAGGTGAATATAGTGAGTAGAGAAAAGCATGACTAACCTTCAAATCTAGGAGATGTGCATGAGATTGAAGTGGATAAGAAACCACATAAAATGTCTAAAATAACCTGGCTATAGAAAAGCGCGTTAAAAGCAGCACTTGTGATTTAAAAGACATGTATCTCAATACATATTGTCAGGAAGTGGCTTACTTCCAATCAATTTAGTGGAAGAAATCTATAAATATAGGTATTTGACCTAGGACATACATGTTATATATTTAATTTAAGTACCTATTTAATTTGGTAAGTACAAATTTAATTTGTGTAAATTTCTTTATGCAAATACTTTTAAATTAAAATACTTTAAAATTGTGTTCAGATGATATTTTTTTATTATCATGTTTTAATAAAGTGTATGTACTTACAGTGCCGAATACTGTTTTACAAAACCCATGTATACTCTAATGTATAGGCTATTAGTGGAATTTTTTAGGGCACTCTGTCTATAATGTTTGGCTTTTGTAATTAATTTTCAAATCATTCTACAAGTTAGTTGTGACTCTAGAGGGCAGAAATAAAAGAGACTGATAGCCCTAGCTGTTTGGCTCAGTGGATAGAGTGTCGGCCTGTGAACTGAAGGGTCCTGGGTTCTGTTCCGGTCAAGGGCAAATGCTCGGGTTGCGGGCTCGATCTCCAATGTGGGGCTTGCAGGAGGCAGCCGATCAATGATTCTCTGTATCATTGATGTTTCTATCTTTCTCTCCCTCTCCCTTTCTTCTCTGAAATCAATGAAAAATATATATTAAAAAAAAAGAAATAAAGAGACCGATATTTGTAATATCAATCACAGTAAGAATGAACTTTTGATGGATCTGGACATGTAGTTTTAAAATGTTTGTAGAGTGTCTAGAATGTGTCCAAGAGCAAAGTTGTCCTAATTATAGAAAGCTAGTCTTGGTTCTTTATACAGAAACATACAGAGAAGAGGGAAAGATAATCTATTAACCAAGAATGACTTAAGAGAAATATACCTTAAAATGCATCTACTAAAAGTTCATCTGAAGTATAATTGGTTTCCTAACTATAAAGGAGTCTTTGTAGCAGAGAGGGACCTCCTCTATACATTAGCCACTACATAGCATTCATGTATTTGTTGTAGTCTGATTTGTATTTTATGTATTCTTGTCCAAGCCCTATCACCAGATTATGAACTCATTGAGAACTAAGTGTTTTCACCTTTGTATTCATTGTAGTGCCTACTCTGAGAGTAGTGGGAACTCAAAAATATCAGATGAATTCTTCTGGTTCTTGAATCAGGTAGCATTCCATGGTAAATTAAAAAGGGATTTTAATAGTTTATAAGTAAATCTCTGGTGAGTTTGGTTAGCGTGAATTAATTTCCCAGAGTTTGATTCCCATGGGAACTGATAAAATTATATTTCGGTAGAATGGTACATATACCAGGAAGGTACAGGGGACAGAGTTTCTAATAAATTCCTGTAAATGGAACTACACATTTCTCCAGTGCATATATATGGGATTTTATAATAAGCTAAGCCTCTTATTGCACCACATGCTGTAATTTTTTTTTTTTTTACATCTTATGATGTCCAAATAGAAATGGGTATAGATGTCTTATTTTTGCCTTTTTAAAGTCATAGAATAAATAACAAAGCTCTCACCACTTGAATGATTTTTATAGTATATAAATATATTAAAGAAAATAAAATCAAGAGATTTTAAATACTGAATGATAAATGGACAAAATAATAATTTCATTTACCGTTCCCTAAAGGCAGGAGACAGCAAGTTTCATATTGAAAAATCCCAGCAGATTGGTGATCTGTAGACTGTGGGTGTAGTTACAGACTGGTGTTTTGAGTAGGAAGATAATGGTTTTTAATTAGCTCATCACTGAAGTTTCATCCTGAAAGGAAAGAAATGAACTTAGAGCCAGTGTTAACAGGTGATAATTAAATGATGGGTTCTGCATGCTTAATGTCCTAGACTAAGGCAAGATGAGGCAACTGGAGGTCATTAACTTTAATAATTGGAGCCAGTATCTCTCTTAAGTAGGATTTTATAGCACATTAGCAATGGTTGATTAGTATTAAATCAGAAAATAAACTATTTTCTTACTAAAGCATGTTTTACTAATTTAACTTCATAACTATACATTTAAATGTGCAGAATAGTTTATATGGATACAAATATATAAATAAAATACATAAATATAAATAAAAAGAGATAAATGTAAAATATCAAATCTTAAATCAATCACTATTTCTAAACATTATTTGTTTTCTGCATTTGATTGAGTTAGAAACAAATGTTCCCAATGAAGCCCATGATGGTTGGTTATAATACAATTTGATTTAATAATAAAGAACTGAGAGGCCAAGGAAGGGGGAGGTAGAGGTGGATGGAGGTGGGCAAAGGGGGGTGGGGGGGAGAGGGGCACCTGCAATACTGTCAAAATTTTTTGATAAAAAAAAACAAAACTGGCACCCTCGTCAGTCTGGCTCAATTTGTTGAGTGTTGTCCCATGCATGAAGAGGTCACCAGTTTGATTTCAGATCAGGGCACATGACCAGGTTGTGGGCTCAATGGGGCGTGCAGGAGATAACTGATCTATATTTCTCTCTCATTGATGTTTCTCTCCCTCTCCGTCCCTCCCCCTCCCTCTGCCCTTCCCTACCCCTTCCCCCTCCCTCTGCCCCTCCCTATCCCTTGTCCCTCCATTCCCCCTCCCTATCCCTTCTCCCTCCCCTTCTCTTTCCCCTTCCCCCTCTACCTCCCCCTCTCTCTCCCTTCCTCTTTCTCCTAAATCAGTAAAAACATATTTTTAAAAAACAACTGGGAACAAATAAAATTTAAGCATTAACTTTTATTATTAAAGCTTAAAAATCCCTAATTGAAATGTTCAGGTATTCTATTATAAAGATTTTATGCCATTATGTTTGACTTAGGTGGTTATTTCACATTGATTGAGTGATGAAATTATATTCTGTAGAAATTGTATCATAGTAATGATAATCCTCTTTCCAAAGAGTCTTTGTTTTGTTTTGAAGAACATGTAATGAACATTTGCCTTTATGATATTTTTAAACATCAGTGCTACAACATTACTTTGAAATATTATTTAAAATGTTTTATGTTTTGTTTTATGTTTATATTTTGGGATTTTGTTAAACAATCTCTACCCCCCCCCCCCCGTCTATTTTTGTTATAATTACAATGACCATATAATTTAGCATTCAGATATTTGGAGAGTGAAAGGGATACTGTTATTAAAAATAAATATACCAGGAAAACAGTTGTAAACCAGGATGTATATCATCCTAATATAATAGTAGACTACTGTAATGTTATAGTATAATACTTGGTTTATAATGCGCCCTAACCACCAAAGCAATTCATCGCTGGAGAAATGCTTTCAGAATCCCTATTTGGATAACAAGAATGCATGTCCTCTTCCTGCTACATACAGTGAGACCTGGGTCTCCTTCAACTCCAAGCCACCGGCGGTGTTTTTGCTATTGTTTTTACTTTGGTGTCTTTAGCACCTCGCAGGGTGCCCAGCATGTGAAGATGAAACTAGTGGAATCTCGGCTCCAGACTAGAAGAGTATACTGGAGTTGTACAGACCAATGGTCAGAAATGAAGAGAATTTAGGGGCTAAGGAGCAGGGAAGCTGGGCTCTTTTTCCTGTTTAAACTCCACAGGAGCATGTCTCAATAGTCCTGTTCTTACAGGTTTGCCATAATTTGAGTCAGCCCTCCTTCCTTTCCATTTCCACCAATCTGGTGTTTTACTTAGTACCCATTCAGAGAATGACTAAGACCATTCATAAGAGTAGTGATTCTTTAAGTTTACCAGGATTCCATGGGTTGTAGGGGGGAGGGGAGGGATAGATCTGAGGTTTAGGCACCCTCTTCAGTTCACCCATTTTTCCCTATCCTGCTGTGTTTTGAAATAAAGGGCTCGGCCCTAGCCAGTTTGGCTCAGTGGATAGAGCATCAGCCCTGGGATTGAAAGGTCCCAGGTTCAATTCCGGTCAAGGGCATGTACCTCAGTTGCGATCATGGGCAGGAGGCAGCTGATCGATGATGTTCCTCTCTCGTCGATATTTCTTTCTATTCCCTCTCCCTTCCTCTCTAAAAATCAATAACAACATTAAGAAAAAGAAATAGAAGGGCTCAGAATTTATAAGATTATAAGACCAAGAAAGGTGGGAAGGGGAGGGGGCTGTTGGGAAAGTAGTAGTGAATGTGATCCCAGGCCAGAATAGATCCTATAATTTTAATCTGAGGGAGGGCAAGGAAGTGCTCTGGTGAGATGCGTCTGTCCATGGCTAGCTGAAGGTAGAACAGTTACAGAATAACATACAACGTATAGACTTTCATATTTTAAACAGGTTTATTATCTTTTCAGAAAAATAACAGCATGAGTAGGCTTACTCTGTTTTCTCTTTTGTTCCAGTGATTTTCACAGCAATGCTCCTGTGCTCCCGGGAAAAAAAAAAAAAAAAAAAAAAAAAAAAAAAAAGAAAGGTCCTTGTAGCTTCACATTATCTGTAAATGTGCTTTCATTGTGTGCTTATCTGCACTACAGTCTTTCAAAGTACAGACCCCATGGTGCATGCATGGTCTTTAAAATGGAGAATCCATGTAAAGAAGTTAAATGAGGAAAAAATTTCAAAACTGAGTACAAGCAGCAAGGTTAAATTGAGTGCTATTAACCCCCTACTGACACCAACGAATAGTGCAGAAGCAGCAGCAGGAATCTGAAACCGAGGTTAGTGTTGGGGAATTTCAGCTCATGGCAGTTATAAATGAAACAGATTGGCTAGTTTTTCTTCCTAGGTTATTACATTAAAGGACATTTTAAAATTAACATCAAAGATGACACTAAGTATATATCAAGTAGAAATAATAAAAAGCAAAACAATATATTAGTCTGAAGCACTCATTGGAAGTGAGTTTTTCGTCTTTAAAACTTAAGATATAATTTACATACATTAAAATTTATAAATATTGTTTTACTGATACTTACATAGCTCAATGACTTTTAATATAGGGATAAACCCATGTAATCAGCATTCTACTCAAAGTACTGAACTTTATCACCACCCAAGAAAGTTCTTTTAGCCTCTCAAAACCATGTCTGTTATTATTCAGAAGTTTTGTTTCTCTACTTACTCTCAATTTACCTCCAATTCTTTATAAACTATCATGTCGGTTTCAAAATTACAGGCTTGTTGATTGCTTCTCACTGCCCTCTCTTTCCAATGTATTTTCAAAAGCAGTTCTCTTTTGCTTTTGGCCTTATTCCTTGTATCTCGTTAAATGGAAAGCAGCTCTATTTTGTGGATAAGTAAATAATTGAATAACAGTGATATAGTTGCCTTGACAGAAAACTTGCTACTTTGAGAATATATATAATTAAGGAACTACAAGGAACCAATCAATGACATTGAATGAAAAATGTAAAATATTTCTAATGCTGTATGTAGTATATAGGTATTTAAGAAATCAAAAAAATCCATGAAAAATACATTCACAACTGGTTGTAGATTTCATTATGTATAAAAAAATGCTAGTCACACTCTAATCACTTGTCTTTTTTAAAAAGCTTTTAAATTTTAATTTAGATGCTGACTTCCTTAACTATTTCCTTGTGTCTCTTCTGGCTATGGGGTGGCTCAGTGGAATCCGTTTTGTTAACACTAACAATTAGTTGTCTCATGCCCAGTGTGTAAGGCAGTGGGGCATGCTCATGGGTCTGCCCATTCTTGGAGGTGCCTACTTCAAATTCATCAACACCAACAGCAACAATCCTGGACAGCACGGTCAGCCCGAGATATGCCTATAATCATGTTTTTTATAGTTTCTATAACAATGATGACCTCATAATTTTCACAGGGAGATATCATTGGTCTTGAATTTTCACAGAGAGATATCTGTGATTATACTGTACTCACATTTAACTTTCAGTGTATCCAAGATCCAGGCATATGTGAAGTAGCCCTTTCCCATTTGAGCAGTCTCTTCAAGTTTTCAATGGTTCTTTGGTCGATTCCACCTCATTTATAGATCAGATGGCCAGTAGTGGTATACTTTCCCAAATCTGTGTGTCCTGTAAGATGTGTTGATATGAGTCTTTTTCCCTTCCCATTTTGGCTTAGATTTAGTGGAGGTTTTCATGATACTATGTTCTGGCAGTAAAGCTGTTGCAGAGGAGCAAGAGGATTAAAAAAAGATTATATAAAATTAACCTAAAATTGATCTAAAATTCCCAGTGTAAAAGCTTGGTTTTAGGGATTAGGAACCTATGTAATTATGAATATACCTGCAATTACACTTAGGGTAGAATTATAAAAAGATCAGTCCTCATGCTTTGAGGCATAAAAAGATCACTGAATGCAATCAGAATGAAAGTTCTCCCTTCTGTACATTACTGCTCCTGTAAGCAACTCAAGGGACCCTAATTCTGGCCTCTAATGTAAGGCAGAACTGTTTGCAAAGCAGAAAACCAGATTCAGTGACAGGATAGCTAGCTTCAATGTAGTAATTTCCATATTCCTAAGAATATACCCAAAACGTATGCTTAATGCCTTAGCAGATTTGGTAGTTTTGAGACATGCTGAGTGAGAAATAGCAATAGAGCAAGTCTCTGGAGACATGTTGTGCCAAAAATATGATGACATGTATGTGAAACAATAACTTGCAAAAAACTGGCAGCTTTAAAAAGTGTAATCTCACCCTAACCGGTTTGGCTCAGTGGATAGAGCATCAGCCTGCGGACTCAAGGGTCCCAGGTTCTATTCTGGTCATGGGCATGTACCTTGGTTGCGGGCACATCCCCCAGTGGGGAGTTTGCAGGAGGCAGCTGATTGATGTTTCTCTCTTGTCGATGTTTCTGACTCTCTATCCCTCTCCCTTCCTCTCTGTAAAAAATCAATAAAATATACTTTAAAAAAAGTGTAATCTCATTTTTCTTAGGAGAGACTATAAGAAATCAAAAAATCTAAGCCTGAGAGACATCTCAGTGGCTATACATGAGAAATTATATATGCTAGAGAATAGTAAAAAACAAACAAACGAAAGATAACTAAGGTAATAAAAGCAATAACTTCTGACATTTTACTGATCTTTAGAGGCATTTTTCCAGGAAGGCTATCATTCTTGGGACCACAGAGTTCCGTGTAGACTCCTTCCTCATAAAGTGTTTGATGTTGAAGAGATTTTTGTTTTAACAGTACAAACAGCATCTTTGACCAAGGACCATAATCAAAGCTGCTCTTGGGATGAGAAATGAAATTTCAAACAACTGCAAATTCACCACAGGATGAATCAAGACTAATATCTGAAATTCCAGATACTACAGTTATAAAATACTATAAAATATCTATATAGCCTCCAACTCATGCATGTATCAAAGCTGAATCGTGTGTTCTAGAGTAATGGGTTGTAGAAAAATACACACTGTAAAATAGATACAATTTTATTGGCAATCACAGTTTTCCATTAAATAGACATTTGGAAATGGTGCATCATTCTCTTTGAAAATAATAATGAGCTGTTAAAATTGGATGTACTTCATGATGTCAAACAATTTTTTTAAAACAGTACTGTATTTTCTGAGGTTTGTTTTAAAAATCTCATTTCATTAATTTCACATCTTCCATTTCATTTTAACTCTTGAATCTGCAGAAGCAATGTTATGTATGTATTTATGAAATATCTCTCAATAACAAGAGGAAGAAACATTTTTACAATAGTCTTAATAGCTAATGTGTAGAAACCTAGAAATGTATATGTACAGCTATGTGACCTAAGCAAATTTTTATGAATTTTGTAAGTATAAAAGTTTATTTTAAAATATATACACACAAAACATATTTTAATTTATAAGAAAACTTTTAATTTTATTTTTCATTACAGTTGTTATTCAGCATTGTTTTGTGTCAGTTTCCGGTGCACAGCATAGTGGTTAGACAATCATATACTTTACAGAGTGTTCCCCCAGATTGTTTCCAGTATCCACCTGGCACCATACAGAGTTATTACACCTCCTTTACCTGACACCACTGGGAAGCTCCCCATGACTCTGAAGCTGGTCCTGGTAGGTCTCTCCCATAATCTTCCTTTGTCAGGAAGATTTCATTATTCTTTCTTCCTTGTTCGTGCTTTCTAGAGTAATGGGTTGTAGAAAAATATACACTGTAAAATAGATACAGTTTTATTGGCAATCATAGGTTGTGTTCTAGTAGTATTTAGAACACAACCAATAAAATACTGTATTAAATATGAATTATTTGCTTATATTTGCACCATTACGTAGCAAACTCTTTGAGGACAAAAAACGTGTTTTATTCATCTTTGTATCTACAGCATTCAGCATAGGTCTGGCACACAGCAGAAATGCAATTTATCTTTGTCACATAAAGGAAGGAGGTGGGGAGGAAGGACTCAGACTTTTTTTTTAAACATTTACAACTTTTTTTAATAGAAAGCTTTCTACATCACAGCACTCTTTTTTCTTACTCTACAGAGTGATCTACGCATAGTTGTTACACTTTTTTGAACAACCAAGGGTCATAGTTTGGAACATTAATCACCACTGTGTGCTATAATAATAATGCCTTCCAGTGCTTTACAAATGCTTAAGTTGATCTTCCCAAGAATTTATTACTGTGGGGCTTATCCAGCTGGGGGTACCTCTTCTGATCTGCAGGAAGAACTGAAGGTTGGTAAGAAAAACCAATTAAACAAGCAGGGTAAACCAGTAAGTGACCTTAACACTGAGAACAGTCCTGGATCCAAGTGGGGGGCCTGGCTTTGTGGCAGCTCAGAGGTCCTCTCCATAAGCCTAAGTATTCAGGGACTTGTTCTTACGTTCAGATTTTAGAAAACTAATTCATATTTGACTTCATTATTTATGCATCATAAATGTCCCCCTCTAAGTAGAGAATCATCCAGGTACACAGTGTATATATGTAGTGACAAACTTTTTTTGTGTTAATATTTGTTACACAGCATAACTTAGCCTATCCTGATTGATAATAGAGATGTAATGTTTCTTTTTCTGCTAAGGGTTAGTTCCCAAAGCTATTTGAAGTTTATATGCGGTTTTCTGAAAGCAGAGGATAATCTTGGGCAAAAATTTTAAAGAGCAAAGGATACTGATGAGACCTTTTTAAAGAGAACTTTTTAAAACAAAGATGATACAGATTGTGGAATCTGAGAGGGAAGGCATAGGGGGGTCGGGTGGGTGGGAAGAGATCAACCAAAGAACTTGTATGCATATATGCATAACCCATGGACACAGGCCTGGGGTAGGGGTGGGGGTGGACTAGAAGGGGTCTGTAGGGGGGAAAAAGGGGATGTATGTAATACTTTCAACAATAAAAATTAAAAATAAATAAATGTAAAAAAACACACACCACAAAGATGAGGTTAAATCAAGGAATACACTTGAGTATAAGAAAAGATAATCAGCCCTAACCAGTTTGGCTCAGTGGATAGAGCGTCGGCCTGCGGACTCAAGGGTCCTGGGTTCGATTCCGGTCAAGGGCATGTACCTTGGTTGCAGGCACATACCCAGTAGGGAGTGTGCAGGTGGCAGCTGATCGATGTTTCTCTCTCATCGATGTTTCTAACTCTCTATCCCTCTCCCTTCCTCTCTGTTGTAAAAAATCAATAAAATATATTTAAAAAAATAAAAAAAAATAATGAAGGTAAATTCTGGAGAAGAGTTTTCAGGGAACATATGAAAGAGAAGCATTTGTCTGCCTGCAGTTGACGTCAGACTGTACCACCATAGGCTGACATCAAGATGTAGCCTTAGTCCTAACCTCACTTCCCTTTTTCACTTACCTAACAGCACCTAATTGCAGGATGAGCCTGTGCAACTCTGGCCATTTGTTTTTGGACAAGAACGAAATATTTGTCTACTTCCCAACCAAGATTTATTTGTTACCCAGTGACTCTTTCTTGCTTTGTTAGGTGCCTCCTGTCTGGGTTAAACTCTTGATTATCTGATTACACTGGGTGTATACCATCCTGTTTCCTGACCCTCTTCCTAGTTTCTGACTCACCAGTTTCCCCTGGTGGTCAGGACAGTCCAGAGACTATCTCTGCTACTCATATACTCAGAACTGACAACTTCGTGTGTAAAATAAAAACTTTAAGACATGGCAGGATATCTAATAAAATTCAGAAAATTCTAAATCATTTACATGAAAGCTAAGTTTTTCTTAATGTGGTTATAGAGGAATTTTACACACTCCATACATACACTGCTTTATTTGGTCAGTAAACAGAGACATGAATGATAGCATGGCATTTTGTGTTCTTTAAGGGTAATGCTGTAAAAAAAGGAGGAGTCAGAGTTTTATTCAAGCAATATAGGTTAACTAGATCAAGAATTTTAATTTCTATGGGGATTGTGCATTTTAACTGGCCAATCCCCAATCTAGGGTGTTAAAAAAAAAGTTACTTTATTTTCTAAACTGATATCTTTCTAGTTACAGGCTGCTATTTCAAATTATGGTATAAAAATACTCAACCGTGTTTTTTAAAAAGGTTATCTCAATATCTTCTCATTTAAAACATTCTTTTGACGAATTATTTGGTATATAAAAATTTCTCTCTTCTCTGGGGTTCTCCCCTCTTTCTGTAATCAAGTTGGCATTTAAGTGCAGAGGGGAGTACTGCTCTTCTTGCTGTCCTCTGGTGAGGTGTTTCATGGTCTTGACTTCCTGACCTCGGGGCTTGTCCACACACTACATCCACTTGGTCAGTAGGAGAGCTGTGCCAGGAGTTGCAGAGATGTGCAGTTCTCTCTGTTCACAGAAATCTGCACTCAGCTGCATTCTCACTGTTGAAACCAAGTCAGTTTTAGTCCTGCAAGTCTCCTCAGCACTTCCAAACTCTTAACGGCCTCCTCTGAACTCTGGGTTACTTTCTCTGCACTATCCCGAACTGTGTGGAACCCTGCAAAAACTACCATGATGGACCCAGCACTTTGTTCCAAACAGGAGTTTCTGAAAGGCTTGTTGGTTTTGCATGCTATTCCCCCAGAGATGCCAGATAAAAGCTTAGGAATTAATTACGCGTTAGCTTTTCTGAGGGTTCTATCTTATTTTACCTTGCTTTTTACCTCTAGTATGAAAGCCAGAGAGGATGAGGGGAACTTGATCTCTTCTCAGGACCCAGGCAGCCTCCTCACCTTAGGCTCATCCACCTCTTACAACCTAAAAGAAATGGGATTTACTTTGCAAGGTGTCTGGAATTATTCATCTTACAGTGATTATAATATAGTTAATCCTCCTAATTTGTTTTTTTCTTATGTAAAAACACAGCTTTGGAAATTCTCAGAAAACCTTTTAACCACTTGAAAGTCTGGTTTACAAGCTTTAGACTTTTAAAAAAATCTGCTTTCAGACTTGAAGTTAAGCTTCCTTGTATGTACTAGGTGGTGTCGCTAGCAATAAGTTTCAGCCTCATTCCTGAATTAAGAATAGTCCTAAGGGGGGTGGGGTGAAGGGGTTTGGCAAAGGGAGGAGGGGAGTGGGGGACATCTGTAATACCATCAACAATAAAAAATGTATTAAAAATATAGAAAAAGAATAGTACTAATGGCAGGAGGGGGTGGGGTGGCAGTGAAGTAAAGAGAGAGGAATAGCATGATTAAAAAAAGAAAAGGGCACTGGATAACATTTAAGAAGCTACTATATTATTCTGAATACTAATTGACCATCAGAGAATAGTACCACTTCAAGGGAGAGGAGTCTCTGATTGCAGTCCTTTAGTACTACACACAGTACCCAACAGTGGGCTCATATGTAGCTTAATTTTCTCCTTCAGAGAGCAGATCAAATTAGAAGTTTTCAGGAATGAAACAAGATTTCCAAAATACGATAAGGAAATAATAGTGTTTTTTCCATAATTGTTCTTGACTCTATGATGAGTAAAAAAAGTAAAAGACACTGAAAACACGAAAAAGTTCCATATTTTCCTAGTGTTGTGAATAAAATGTTATTGATGCTAAAGAAAAACATCACCAAACACAGTTTAGGGTTAGTATTTATACAAGAGAACATCTTACTAATTAATATGCAATCTTTAGTGAAATGGTGAATGCCTTTATAAGGGTGTGTACATGTACAGCTAAATCTTTACTGATAATCACTCATTTCTCAACTAGTGGACAGCTTGCAGATCTTTGACAGCTAAATACTTTTTGCTGAAAGGTGTGTCTTGATAGTTGGGAAAATGTCATTTTCAACCTGAATGTGAAGATGTGATGATAGTATCTGAAAGGAAAATCTGGACCAAGTAGTTTAACTAAAAGTATTAATCTTTTACTATTCTAGGATATTAACTCACTTGAAGGCTTTTAACAAATGTAGGACAGATTTTCACGTAGCTGAGTACCGCATTTTTCTGTGTATAATACACTATTTTTTTCTAAAATCATTACACTGAAAATCAGGGGCGTTTTATACACGAAAGTCAGCCCAGGAGGGAGCTGCGTAGGTGCATAGCTGCCCATACCTTGTCAAACAGGCTTCCTCCAATCAGGAGCTTATTGTTACTGACATCAGCTGATACCGTAAATTGGAGGTGGAGGTGGAGAGTGCGCAGATGAAACAGGGACCAGAGTGTTCTGAGCCCATAAAGATGTCAAAAAATAAAAAGATAAATACTGGTAAGTGATTGTTTTACTCTGCAAAATTCAAACTGAATGTAATCAGCTATGCAAAAGAGCATGGAAATAGAGCTGCAGAGAGACAATTTGGACCTCCTCCCACCGAGTGTATGATCAGACAGTGGAGAAAACAGGAAGAACAACTCCTTAAGATGCCAAAAAAGATTAGGCTAAAGAGGAAAACCAGCAAAATGTTTAAAATAATTGATTTCTTAATTTTGGGTTGGAAAAGTGGGGGGGCGTCATATACACAAAAAATACGGTATTTTAATAAAAAAAAGAATATTTTTCTGTGTCTAACAAATAACACTTAACTTTTGTTGAAACTTAACAGGCTGCCAGTTTTCTCTCACTATTAATTATTAGCTTTAAAAGAAACACATTGTTAGAAAATACCTTTTAAGGAAAGGAAAACCCAGAGGCTTAAAAATCACAAGGGAGTGAAATGTGTTCCAATAGAACAACATATGAATCATACAGAACTCTTTTCTGTTATAGTACTGTGATCAATTAATCAGCAATGGCTGAGACCTGATTAGTAGCTTCAGGGTGCTATTGGTGAGATATTTTTCTTCCTCCTTGGTATTCTAATGTCAGTTTATCATTTTCCTACCCAAACAATACCTGAGATTCTACTAACCTTAAATACAGAACTGAAAAGAATGAAAAATTATTTTAGTAATCAAAATGTGAATATCTGTATCTTGTTTGTATATTTATCAAATGTATATCTTGTTTATATATTTATCAAATAGTAATTGCTCAAAAATGGATTGTGAAGAATGTTTTACAAAGGTAATTTAATGCTTAACATGACAATAAAAAATTTATCAATCTAGTGGCTTTTAATTTTTGATTATAATTAATTTAATTTGTAATTATAATATTTTAATTTCAGTGAATTATTCTTCCTATACCCATTTTCTTCCATGACTTAATTTTGTGAGTAGTTAAGATGGAATTCAAGTTCATTTGCAGTTGCATAGTGACAAAAATGTGTTGTTTTTGTGATGATTATTGTGATAAAATTCTGAAGAATGTTTTACCATGTTATTTTTTCAGCTATTTATAGTAAGTGATAGGTAACGAAGTGACAAAGACAAACAATGTATTGAATTTACTGTGCTAAGAGCTGGTGCACTCTGTAAAATTTTTTAATAGTTTAATCCAAGGTATCCAGAGGATGAACAATTCCCAGTCATCAAAAGTGCACTGACCTAATCCTTCCCAGTGTGTAGCTATAATTTTCTATTTGCTACAGCCACAGTTATACTCAATTTACAAAGGTCAGTTGCACTTGTAGGCAGTTAGTCTCAATCACAGTTGATTAATCTCTGTTCAGAGGTAGAAGGAGACCTGTGCAAATGGGTGCAGCTGTACTGAAAAGAAACAAAACAAACAAAAAATCAAAACAAAACAAAAATCCCACACCTGTTTAAGGGCAAAGCTTTTCTCCTTCTCTACCAGTATCTCATGGGAAAGTGTTCACCATTCAAGATTACAGATTTCGTGGAGGGTCTATAGTTGAATTCGGAACAAAGATACCTTACATATGCAATGTTTTGAAACTTTTTCTTTTTCAAAATTTATTTTCTCATTTAATTAATTTATTCTCTCATTCCTCAAACATTTATTGATTATTTAAGTGCTAGATGCTAGGTTTGCAAAATTTAATGTTACAGTCCCCACCCTCAGCGGAGCTCAGTCCAGAGGAAGGTAGGTCGACAAATTATTGCAGAACAATGTGATAGGTTTACAAGACAAAAGAGAATCAGGTTTTTTCTTTAAAGAGATATCTTTGAAAAATATTTTTTAATATGCTTAAGTCACTTTTTAATAATTTGCTTAGGATCCTGCTGTGAAGACTATCGCCAATAAAGGGTGTATAGGTAGTTCTTTGCATTCCTTTACACTTTATCACTTAACTCACCCCATGCTATCTCATTAACATCCATACTTTAATTCTTGATTCTCCATCCATTCATTCATTTCTTGCAGCAGAATCTGCAGGAAAGCAAGAGAGACAGTGGGAAGTGATTATAGCAGTGGAGGTGATTATACTCATTTATACTTATATTAAGACAAACGAAAAGAGTTCTAAGGCATTAACTTGCTTCATAAAATCTGCCCAAAATTATGTTAATTACTAAGGTACAAGGAGTTTTGTGGCTCTGAGGCTTTTTATATGAGCTTTTAGTTTCTTTATTACAAACAGCAGGAGGTGCCCAATATGTGACCTCTGGGAAAGTTTTTTGGGATGTTTTTCCACACGGTTTAAGTGTCTCTGTGGTTGGAAAAAGGAGAGTGAACCTCCTGCCTCTATGGTGAAATGACAACCATTAAGAGGTAATGGAAATATCTGAATCAGATAAATCAAAGTATGTTTGAAGAAAAATAAGTTGAACATAATAATGTGGTTAGACATACCCAAATCTACAGATTCCTGATAAATCAGAACTCATAAAGAAATCTTAACCGGTCGGGGTGCTTATGGGAGGCAACCAATTGATGTTTTTCACATTGATGTTTCTCCGTCTTTCTTTCAATCAAACTCTCTCTCAGTCATTAAAAACATATCCTCGGGTGAGGATTTTAAAAGTATTTTAGGTAGATTCTGGAACCATATCATGATTAATAACTGCCATCATGATTAATAACTACCAACAATACATAAAAACTAACCTTTGGACAATTTTTATGGATGTGGAGACTTCTGTATCCTTTCTGCTGCCTTATATTGCCTTACAATATTGAAAATATCACTAAGAAGCTCTCTTCTTAACCAGCAAATGGAGAATGTTAAATGGTTTATAAAAAGAGTCCAGAACCATAAAAAAGAATTTTCTAAAAGCCTAAAATCCAAACACATAATAAAATTCTCATCAACTCTTTCTCCTTCAAAAGATCTTTATTAGATTTTGCTAACCATCACTTATTTTAAATCTAGCTGCTTCAAGTTAGTCAATATTTGGTTAGCATGCTGTGTACTTGCTACAATTTTACATTCAAGATAATTTATGTTGACTTAAACACTAATACAAAGACCAATCCGTTTAAATAAGATAGTGATTGAAAAATCCAAAATGTTTTGTCATTGCCATTGATTTTGTATTCTCAGTTCAGTAGATTCTGACACAAGTTTTACTGTGATTGAAGACAACTGTTACCAAGCATAAATGGATCTTTCAATGCATTTTCCCATCAAAATTTGTCTATAGGAATTTGGAAAACATTACCCTTGTATATAATTAAGTCAGAATCCCTTTTTATTTCTCAAGTAGCATACAAGATGGACTATATACTTCATTGCAACTGCTTTTTTTCTTCCCCTTTTTTTTCTTCTTTCTTTTTCCTTTTTGGTACAATTATTATTTACCTGTACCTTGTGATGCCTAAACCAACATATTAGCAAACTAATGATATAAAAACCATAATATAAAACCTAAACAGTATTAATTTTTATAGAAATTTTAAAAATATGCCTCTCTCACTTTTACTAAGTGAAAATGCGACAGTCTTGCTCAGCAGTGTATCATAAGAGGATGAACCAACCTTGCTTTAATCACTGGTGATTGAGAATGATGAAAACAGTGTTTTATATTTTGAGGCATCAGGGAAGCTTACACTTCTTACTGTGTCAGAGGAAAGGAGCAGTAGAGAAAGAGAGAGACATTGATTTGTTGTTCTGCTTATTTATGTCATAATCATTAATCGACTCTTGTATTTGCCCTGACGGGAGATTGAACCCATAACCTTGGCATATGGGATTGATGCTCTAAACAACTCATCTACCTGACCAGAGTTTCTGTCACCAGTATTTTGAGCAAAGAACAGTGAAGTCAAACTGTATCATTTACCCTGTTCATAATAATTATGACTTTTGAATAAAACAATCATGTATTAAATTTAATATTACTAAAGGTAACTACACGGCATAAAATTAAAATGCATTAATATATATTTTGCTTTGTTAGAAATAAGAAAACTACATGTTCACTTTTATTTCACCAAGATGTAAACAAAATAAAAGTAATGAGCTTCAAGTGACAGGTTTACTATACTTGATATTATTAATATACATATTTACTGTGATGAAACCCAAGTGTAAAATACAAGTTCAAGGCAAGCCAAACGAACTACATATTTTTTAAAACCTGGAGAGATTGTTTTAAATGTATAAAATATATATAAAATCACTAAGACAAGTAAAATTAAAACCAGATTTCCAAAATTGCTCTTTCTTGAGTTTCTCACTGTTTTAAGTCTTCTATAATAAAAATACACTTTTATAATCAGATACTTTTAAATTTATTTTTTAAGTTATGGTAAAATACACATAACATTGGCCATTTTCAAGTGTACAGCTCAGTGGCATTAAGGACATTTACTTTGTTCTGCAACTACAACTACTATCCATCTCCAGAATCAGATAATTTTTTATTAGGCATTATTTTCTTTCTAAAGTACCTGAGAACATTTTTTTCAAAACTAATTATGTTTTCTATTAAGCCACAGAATACTTAGGACAAAACTGACTTGGTTTTTATTAATAAAATGAAGTATAAAATTATAACGGTATTTAAAATACTTAAATGGTCCATAAACAGAATTTAACTTTATTGTTTTATAAAAAAGCTTTATTTCAAATACATGTGACTACCACTGCATGTGAACATTTGTTTAAATAAAAAAGAAAAATAGCAAATTTTCATTTCATTTAAAAGAATTTACTTACCACGCCAATATTTTGAATAAAATTATTAGTATATTAATCTGGTTTAAAACAAAAATATTTCCTATGTAAATGATTTTTTTATTTATAAAAAGTTTCTACTTTTTCCCCCATTTCATTCAAACCTCAAAATTATAAACTGTGGGGAGTTTTCCCTTTTGTGATTTTTGGTTAATTTTATTGATTATAAGTCATGGGTAGGCGGATTAATGCATTTTTAACAAAGCATTGTATGAAATACATTTATTTAAACCTTATTTATGAACTTTACCTCAAACTTTTTTTTAAATGTTTAGATTTATTCTATCTGCCAGTTTACCAGTGAGCTACCTGACTTGCAGGTTGGCTTGTACAAACTGTTTTTTCATACCGTCTGTTGGGGCTTTATTGCATATTGCTTTTTAAAATTGGTTTAAAAGGCAGCAGTTTCCTAATTTGTGAGAGGTTAAGAGGTATTCCATAAAAAAAGGATTCCCAGGTGAAGTGAATTTAAAAAGAATTCTTTATACCACATCACTTTCATTGGACATTAGCATATGTTTCTATAAAGTCCAGTAGTAAAGACATCTGTTTCCATTTAACTCCCTGAGTCTCAGCTTTTTGAAGATGGAACCCTATTTGTGTTTGGCATCCAGTTTGAAACCACTAGTCTCAGAGAGTCTTTCAAGGCTGTTGCCTCCTTCAGGTTAAGGCTGAAACAATGATCTTTTCAGTCTCCAAGAACACCAACCCAGAGCTAATGGTGGAACCTGCAGATGGGGCTGGGAAAGAAACAGGAATAAATAACCAGCATCACACTTTTCCTAATTTTTGTCCACAAACCTCTGCTTCAGAATAAATGCTTTTGTCACCTGTATAATGAAATGCATAGCTGTATTTTCCAGAGCTAACAGCATGTACACCTGTCATCACTTTTTAAAAGTGCCAAAGGAATCTTTGTAAAATGTTGGTTTTCTTTAAAATTTTCAAAGTGATTTGAAGCTTTAGTGAAATACATTTGGTTGGCACCTAGAGTGTTCCCCGTGGGTACCTAAATACTACTACCATCTGCAAGTAAACACAACACTTGATAGAGTTCCTAGACAGAGATACTCATATCTGCAAAAGAAATACTGTCTGCCAGGAAGCTCAAAGCTAAATTTTGTGCCCAAATGCAAACATTTCCCTTAACTCTTTCTTAAGTCCAGTTTTCTGTTTCAACTATTGTTCTTCCTTTCCCTACCTAGACCCTGTTTACTTTTATTCCTTTAATGGTATTATTACATATAGTTTTTAGACTATAATGGTCACATGATTTAAGGTGTTTTTTAATGATTTATCTGAATTTTAATAACTGTTATGTACACATTTCCTTTTCAAAAGTAACAAGATATAAATAATAAATTCCAGAACAGACATTTGGACAAAAATAAGCATATATTTCCTTTAGAATAACTGCTCCTGGGAGGATTAGTTAATAAAGGAGAAAAAATGTTGAATTCCTGAAAATCTGAAACTGAGCTTTAAATGAATGGAATGTGACCTTTGTGCAATTATTCTAAACCACCTGGTAATCCTCAGAAACCTAAGAAAAATTACCAGACGTTTTTCAAAGAAATTAATAACGTACAAGCCTGTGCTTTGTTACCATTCTTTACAATCTTGATTCATAATCATTTATGGAGTAAACACTATAACACTATTAGTAAAAAAGACTACTTACACAGTTTAAACAGTATTTCTCAATATTTGCCTGCTTCTGCAATTACATTGCAACTATTTTTTGTTTACAGTAAAATATGTAGCATATTTCATAGGTAGAATTCCCACTGTTAGCCTATTTTAAAAAATTGGTGTTTGGGGGATACTCTGTATTTTAATTAACATTGTTTGTCCTCATACATATCTGGTCATAGAGAACACTGGTAATCTACGCTAGTAAAAGACAAAGATGCTAATTGACCGTACTTTCGCTATGCCCATCAGCCAATCAGAAGGGTATGCAAATTAACCCAACAAAGATGGCCGTTAAATTTGCATACTGCAGGCAGGGCGGGGCAGTGCCATCCGCCGCCTGTCCCACTGCCATCTGGGCCTGCAGTGTGCGACCCAGAGTGGCGGGGCAGGGCGGTGCCATCTGCCGCCTTCCGTGCCGCCATCCGGGCCTGTGTGGACGACCCGGGGCGGCGGGGTGGGGCAGCACCATCCGCCACCCGCCCCACCGCGGTATCAGGCCTGCCGTGGGAGACTCGGGGAGGTGGGGCAGACACTATGGGATAGGGCCTGCCATCTGCCACCCGGTGAGCAGGCCTAAGCCAGCAGGTGGTTATCTCCTGAGGGGTCCCAGACTGTGAGAGGGCACAGGTTGGGCTGAGGGACACCACCCCTCCAACCCCCATGCACAAATTTTTGTGCACTGGGCCTCTAGTTTTAGTATATTAGAGGAGAAAAGATAACTTATTTGCAAACCTTATGATGATGTTTATTTACAAATGCATTTTTGCTTAAAAGAATGTCTGAAGAATTTCAGAGTTTTAAATAATACCTTAAAATACATTTCATGATGTTGCAGTGAATTTTAAAACCAGATGAAAATTGCACAATTTTCAAACATCTTCAGTTTCACTTTTCTGGGACCTAGTAAAAGGAGCCCTGTGCCATTAATTGCCAAAGCCTTGTTTTTAAATCCAACCATGTGTTTTATTTAGTTGTTCATAAAATCACCAGAGTGAGTGTATGTGATGAATGCCATAGTAGGACAGTAGTGACTGTAAAATAAATAGAACAAACACAAAGCTCTTTCTACCTCCAGCCAAGAGGAAGAATCAACCCTGTCAGTAACAAAAGAGTGGACCATTACTGCATCTGTCATTGTTTCGCTGTGCATCACTTTCTCCCTGCCTTCTCTTACGGCCACATCATTTTCTCTGTAGTCATGAGCAGGAACTGGATGCAGG
Source organism: Myotis myotis (assembly GCF_014108235.1). Lineage (NCBI taxonomy): Eukaryota > Metazoa > Chordata > Mammalia > Chiroptera > Vespertilionidae > Myotis > Myotis myotis. Next base: position 39,722,855 of record NW_023416317.1, read on the forward strand.
TACTGACTGTACTCAAGAAACAGAACCCCCTGCCTTTATCCTCTGGATTATGCTCCTTTGACATTAATTCCTAAGAGTATGGTATTGGATACCTCCCTTCCCCCCTCCTTCCCTCCCTCTCTGTCTTTCTCTCTCACACTCACACTAATAAATTTGTTTGTTATAAAGTCAATAGTCATGAAATTCTGCATGTTGGAATAGCATATAATGAGGAATAACTATATTTTTTAAATCTAATATTGGCTTTTTATATGACTGCAGTAAGATGTGATGCCAGCATTTGAACTATTCCTCCTGCCCTTCCCTCCCCATTTAACTCTGCAACTTGACATCTATTCATCAAAAATAAATGCCCATATCAATGAAGTGTTTCTATAACAGGTAGTAATTACCTTAGACTTATTACCCATAACCCACAGAAGCTTATCATCATTCTTTATCAGATAACCTAATTGTTCCTGCATTAATAGAGATTGAGCTGTGAATCCATTTTTCTTATTATTTGATGAATAGATCACTTGGGCAGCTGTTAAAAATATAGCATCTGAGTAATGGGTTAAGACTTTCTATTGGTTTTAATTTTTTATTGTTTAATGACTTTGTTTATAGCAGCCCCAAGTACCTTCTTTTGCATAGATTTTTGTTGAAATCAGCATTTTTTGCAATTTAATAGGCACCTTTATGCTTAACAATGAGGCTATGTGCTCTGAGAAATGCGTCATTAGGCTATTTGTCTTGTGAACATGGTAGAGTAAGTAAACTTACACAAACCTAGATGGTGCTGGTAGGACCCACTGCATACCTAGGCTATAAGGTATAGTCTGATGCTCCTAGGCTGCAAACCTGGACAACATGTTTCTGTACTGAATACTGTAGGACATTATAGCACAACTAGAGGCCTGGTTGTGCACTGGGGGCGGGGTAGGGGGGGGTGGGGAGCTCAGCCCGGCCTGTGTCCTCTCACAGTCCAGAACCCCCCAGGATTGGTCCTAAGCTGGAACTCAGACATCCCTCTCGCAGTCCGGGGCTCTTGCAGTCCAGGACCCCTTGCTCCTTACTGCCGGCCTGCTGTGGAGGCGGGAGAGGGTCACACCACCTCTCTGTGCTCAACAGCCATGAGCCCAGCTTCTGGCTGAGCAGGGGAGGTTGGGGGGTGGGAGTGTGGCTTAACCAGAAGCAGGACTCGCTGCTTCTTAGCTCTGGCCTCACCCCCCACCTACCGGTGATGGTGGGGTTGTGATCTGGGGCCAGGCCAGCTGGGGGAGGGGCTCTAGGAGGTTGAGGCACTGTGGTCGCACCTCGTCCAGCCTCTGTGGAGGCTTCGGGTCCGTGCTCCTCCGTCCCGCTGCCTCTGTGGAAGGGGCCACAGCATTGGACTGGGCCCGCGCTGTGGCCTCTCCTGCTGCCTCTGCGGTAGGGGGGTCACCGGGACCAACATGGCTGGTCTGGCAGAGCAGGCTTGCTGGCCCTGCCCCCACCCAATGGTCATTCCAGAAGGTCGTCCAAGAATGACATCTAGAAGGTTGTTCAGCTGTCCGGTCTAATTAGCATATTACTCTTTTATTATTATAGATTGGTAGCCCTGCGCACAAATCAGTGTGTGAGTAGCTTGCTGCCGCATGCCTCAGCTGGCCACCTGCCCACCACCCACCGCCGTTGGTAGCTCTCGGAAGCTCGCAGCTCGCTGCCGGGCCCTCCTGTAGCTCTTAGCCCACTGCTCCGCCCTTCTGTAGCTCTCCACCACTTGTAGATTGGCTATGATGTTACAGTGTCCCAGCTAATTTGCATATTCCTCTATTATTATATTAGATGGTAAGTATTTGTGTATTTAAACATAGAAAGGTACACCCCTGGCTGGTGTGGCTTAGTTGGTTGAAGCATCATTCTGTACACTGAAGGGGTGAGGGTTCAATTCCTGGTCAGGGAACATACCTTGGCTGTGAGTTCAATTCCCAGTCGGGGTACATACAGGAGGCAACTAATTGATATTTCTCTCTCTTTTTCTCCATCTCTCTCCATCCCTCTCTCCCTCTCTTTAAAAATCAATGAATATGTCCTTGAGTGACGATATAAATTATTTTAAAATAAAATAAATAAAAATAAACATAGAAAGGTACAATAAAAATAAGGTGTAAAATATAAAAAGTGGTACACCTGTATAGGGCACTTACCAGGAATGTAGCTTACAGGACTGGAAGTTGCTCTGGGTGAGTCAGTGAGTGGTGAATGAATGTAAAGGCCTAGGACATCACTGTACACTATAGACTTTGTAAACACTATATATTTAGACTACACTAAATTTATTTAAAAGTACTTTTTTTCAATAATAAACTTACTGTAACATTTTTACTTTATCGGCTTTTTAAATTTTTAATGTTTTTACTCATTTGTAATAATGCTTAGCTTAAAATACAAACATGTTGTACAACCATACAAAAATAAGTTTTCTTTATTTGCTTATTCTACAAGATTTTCTCTGTAAATTTCTTTTTTTATCTTTTAAATTTTTTAATTAAAAGCTAAGACACAAGCACACTCATTAGCCTAGGCCTGTAAAGCATCAGGAGCATCCATGTCACTGTTTCTCACCTCCACACCTTGTCCCTCTGGATGATCTTCATGGGCAGTAGCACACATGCAGCTGTCAGCTCCTATGACAGCAGTGTCTTCTTCTGGAGCACCTCCTGAAGGACCTGCCTCAGGCTCTTCTTGAGGCAGTGTCACTCTTTCCAAGAAATAAGTCCGTAGTGATTTGCTTGTTGTTGTTGTTGTTGTTTTAATTTATTGTTGAAAGTATTACAGATGTCCCCCCTTTGACCCCTCTATCCGCCTACCCCTGCCCCCAGGCCTTCTCCACACTATTGTCTGTGTCTATGGGTTATGCATATATGCATATAAATTCTTTGATTAATCTCTTCCTACTCCCCACACCCACCTTCTCTCTAATATTCAGCAGTCTGTTCCATGTTTCTATGTCTCTGGATCTATTTTTTTCACCAGTTTATTTTGTTCGTTATATTCCACTTATGAATATCATGTGATACTTGCCTTTCTTGTTTTTTTTTAATCATCGATTTGCTTGTAAGGAGATAACACACCTCGAACATTCTTCTCTATTAATGAAACCCTTTTGGTGTAGGGGTCCATGTTTTCACACTTTTTAAGGAGCTTGAGGTCTGCAAGAACTTCTGCTAAGCCAGTAGTGCCCAACCTTTCTTTGGCCATGCCCCACCTTGTGACATATAATTCTTATTATTCAAAAAGTGAACTCCTATTCTTGTGGCAGAAGCTTAAAAGGCCATTAACTTGATCTAAAAAGCTTCCAAAGAACATGGCATCCATGAAAGAAAAAAATAAAAGGACAGAAGGACAGTTGAAGTACTGAGGAAGAAATCACTAAGAAATTGTTAAAAAAAAATAATAATAATAATAAGTGATATGACAAATAAAGTTTCAAAACATATAATAGAGAACTGAAATGCATAAATGTTACAATATACATTTATATACTGTATATGAGGCCCCTAGAACCATAAGAAATGCAAAAAATTCACTGTTAATAATTCATTCTCAAATTGCCCCCTTTAAAAATCTACCCCCCTGTGGGGCATGTGCCCCATGTTGGGAACCACTGTGCTAAGCCCTTTACTGTGAATTTTCTTGGGATTCTTCTTATGGGACCACCATCATTCATGTGGTTTATCACTGGCCAAAACGACCTTATGCGGCACATAACTATAATTGCCAACTCTAGTATTCAAATATTTGCCAAGCCTAATATGTCTATTTGCTCATACTTCTATGGCAACAGGTAGAGAGAATTTGCCTAGAAATTTCCATCGCTTTTCTGCTCTGTCAGATTATAGTATGCAGTTGCGGATTATTAGATACAGGAGAATCTGAGATGCAAGTAGTTTACCACAATTTATTTCTCACTATATTTATGGAGTTCAGTCACTTTTTAGCATTATGAAAATTGGCTTATATACTGTGACTTGGTGTTTAGGTGTTTTTCTGATGCTAAAATTAAGTGTGGGACAAAGGTGGCACTTAATTTACAGTTGATACTACTATAATCAGCGCATTTTCGAGAAATATTTTACAGCAACAGTTTGCTAAATAATATCCTTGGGTATTTTTATAAAAGATTTTATAGATGGGAAGTCACATGGAACAGTATAATGTGACACACAGATTTAGGTTTGAATTCTAGATCTCTTTGCTTTATAAACTGAAGCCAGGCATCTTAATCTTAACCCTTTGGGCCTTTATATCCTTTTTAAGAAATGTGTATAAAATCTGCCTCATTGACTTGTAAGAATGAAACAAATTATTATGTAAAACACCTAACACAATGTCTACTGCCTTTCTTTATTTCTGAAGTCCCAGAGCTTGTTAGTGGCCAAGTAGCAATCAAAAGCTGGGCCTTCTGACACAGAGTGATTTTCACTCACAGTACATTGTCTATTTTTATTATTTAGTAGGGAATCTGATTACTGGCAAGTGGTTATGCAGAATTATGTTTTCCCTGTAAAATTCTGTTAAGGACTTTTCTCAGGAATTCTAAAACGTTAGTAAGAATTAGGTGAAAAGAAAGGGAAAGAGTTGAGAGCTGTCCAGGCTTTCGACTGGGGGCTGTTGGTAATGGGCCATCTCCTAAAATGGAAGCATAGGAAGAAGAAAAGCAGGTCCGAGTGAGACTTGGTGAGTTCCTTTATCAGACCTTTAATACTTTATTTCATTTTTATCTTTAGTTGGGGACTTCATAGTCCTTAATATTACTCATTTTAGGGCATTCATAAATTTGTGTAATTGGCCAATTGGAAACACCCTGGCCATGCTACTACCTCTGACTGCCATTCACTCAAAAGAATAATTGACTTTTCTATTGAGTTTTCCATAACTAGAGCCAAGTTAAAATCTTAGCCTCTTTTAATGATACTTTTTTTCATGAAGATCATCTTAGAAAGGATCTGGTGTTGTTGTTTTTTAAATGAATAAAGACAACTTGAATATAAAACTGGATCACTTGAAAGTACCGGTTTTATGTTAACTGGTTGGAAAGCAGGACTGATAGTGTTAGGCAGTCTTTCCAAGGTCATCAGTTCACAAAGATTTACTAAAGTGGATGCCACTTCTGTCCTTTTTTTTCACTGCCTTCCTTTGTTTACTCCTGTTTTGTTTTTTTCTTTCTTCTTTGTAGAAATGATGCAGCACAGTGAAAAGGTTCAGATCCTTGCTCTGTCGCTACTTGTGTGCCCTCGGACTGGTCTCCTTAACTCTCTGAGCAAGCCTCCCTTTCCCTATCTGTAAAATCGTGACAGAAATAGCTAATTTTATGAGGTTATTGGGAAAACAGATTTAAAGAACTCATGAAGCAAGTAGAAGCTTTTAATATTATGCATCTAGTTAAAACTACAGAGTAACAAAGTATAATAAAGCTTAAATAAATAAATTTGATGCTTTATGGGTTGCTTGGTTAAAAGTTTTTAGTTAAAGGGAGATTGAAACTAACAGGTAAAATGTTTTCTAAAAATATTTCTTGAGATTATCTCTGCTAGCCCTCTCCTCTGTGATTATGATAATTGAGTTGGCGGTAAGAAAGATGGAATGAGGAAACAATTCTCTTGCCAACCTAAAGAAAAATTGTATGCCCAGAGGCATGCATGTCCAGTCTTATTGGAGAAAGTGCTTTAAAATTCAGCCAGCAGTACTTGATACTTCTCTGATGATGAATTGCCTGCTAAACTGTGCTACGGAGTATTCTATTTAATTCACTTATCTCTCTTGGCATAGCTTCTTTATAAAGTCAGTGTCCTCTCAGGGGGAAAAGGTTAGAAGGAAAGCCCATTCCGGATCTTAAAGCAACCATACTTAGTGATATTTTGAATTTGTGGGCTATTTTCTTCCCAAATTCTCCAACTGTTTTGGAGACATTTTTTCTTCAGCTTCACATGCTAAAGAGAGTACTAATAATACAGAAACATGTAAAAATTTTATTTCCCATGGATTTCTGATTCTATAGTAATCCACCTTAGTAATTCGTATTTGAACTTTATATAGAACCCGTGGTAGGTATAGGAATATTCTGAAATTAATGCAGATATCTGCATGTATGTGTATTTGTGCTTTTTTTGGTAGGGGGATTGAGTGATATCATTAAAGTTTCAAAGGAGTCCCTGGCCCAAGCAGTGTGAGCCTGAGTAAAGAGTATATAGGGTTTGCACATGATTCTGCTGCCCTGCATAAACTGAAGGCACTATATATAGGAGATAATACAACTTTGAGAAAAAAAACAACAACCTTTAAAAATACACTAGCACATTATGATAGTGTCTTTGTAGCATTAAACTGAGCTAATTATGTTTATAATTCTATGATTAATGAATCAAGGTTATTTTAAAACAGACTATAAGTAAATATTTTACACTTTTGGAAAAGGATTATTTAAAGCTAGAAATAATAGATATTTATGGCCTTATGATCATGTTGTCAGTTTCACAATGTCTATAACAACAAAAAAAGCCTTTCTGTTTTTAAAGTAATGTCTCATCTTAATCCACATTTTAATGTTATGAAGAATGCATCTGTTTTATGTTATAAAACAAATATTAAACTCTGACTTGACAAATTGGAAGCTATTTAGGACTAAAATTTATTATATTTCCCATTGAGATTCATTTTTGTTTTTTCCCCTTGATAGAATCAGCTTTTCCTGACTTTCAATATGGCTATTTTCTTTCATTCTCTTTTCCTCTTATGTATGCCAAATTTTAGTTCAATACAGCATCTTATATCTGGATTTTGAAAAACAAAATTTGTACAAAATTATATTAGAATATAGTAAAATCATTCATGAAAAGAAACTGAGATAGTAGTTATTTTAGGACCTGAAAAACTATTTGCTAATGATGTCTTTCTGTAATTTAAAACATGTTTTAAAGAAGTTGTGTTTGATGAAATAATGCTGATTTGTGTATTATGTGAGAACTATATTGACAACAAATAAAGTAGATTTTCTCGTTGAAAATTTATCTGAGTTAATTTGATTCATATTTTTTCAGATTCTTTTGTTATCTGTCACAGCCTTGCTTCAAATGAACTTAAACCTCAGACCAAATTTTGCCTCACCTACAAACTTATATTAGCAAGCAGAAACAAAAATAATCATAGGACCCTATTTCATAGGCCAGTAAATTCCTGGCTTTGTTTCTTTAAACATACTTGGACCAAGCACTAAGGAAAAAAATATATGTGTGTGTGTGTGTGTGTGTGTGTGTGTGTAACATTTTGATGGTAGGATCAGCTAACTTTCTAGTCTGACTAGACATCTGAATCTTTTAGTTTAGGGGAGGGTGTGTGGTGCAGGAACGAGATGAGGACTTTTATGACCTTGGATACAGCTCAAAAGGTGCTCAGCTGCTGGACCCACTGATGCAGAGGTGAAGGAGCTTCTGTGACATTTCTGACCAGGCACATATTTTGAACACTCTTTACTTTACACTCATAGATAAAGCCTCTGTTGGAGATGTAGGTAAAGATATGGGTGCAGGTAAAGACTTTGGATCAAGCTGCCCCTGGAGCCAAAATCCTGAATAAAGTTTTTCACAAGCTAACCACCACACTCTCAGTGCCAAACCTATAGGCCCTTCAAATTCTAACCTGCACATACAGATACATCATACGGTTTTGTGTTGATATCTTTATCAAGTTTAAAATCTCATCAATTAGTGGTTTGTGAAATCAAATCAATAGGACCAATATCTTTTGCTTGTTTAGGATGGGATGGTATCGGAGTACATTGCATGTAATAAGTATTGTTTGTGAACCTTTCCTTTTTTAAAAATATATTTTTATTGATTTCAAAGTGGAAGGGAGAGGGAGAGAGAGAGGGAAACATCAATGATGGGAGAGAATCATTGATCAGCTGCCTCCTGCATGGCCCCTACTGGGGATCGAGCCTGCAACCCTGGAATGTGCCTTTGACCAGAATTGAACCAGGACCCTTTAGTCTGCAAGCTGACGCTCTATCCACTGAGGCAAACCAGCTAGGGCTGTGAACCTTTTCTTTCATATCTATATCTATATCTATATCTATATCTATATCTATATCTATATCTATATCTGTATCTATATCTATATGTCTATGTCTATGTCTCTATATCTATATCTATATCTATATCTATATCTATATATCTATCTATCTCATTGGGTAATGATGTAAAATGTGAGTCACAGACAAAAATGAGTGAAATCAGCAGTTAGTATTTTAAAGGAAATTACCAATGAGATACAACCATAAATTTAGTCAATCCTAAATTTATGATGGGATAGAATTTACTGGCTTCTCAAGGGTCATTTTAGTATAGGCATACCTCAGAGATGAGGGCGGGTTCTGTTCCAGACCACCGTAATAAAGCAAGTATCATAATAAAGTGAGTCATAATATTTTTGCTGGTGGAGGGTCTTGCCTTCAATTTGTAAACACCGTCTGTGAAGTGCATTAAAGCACAACAAAACAATGTATGCCTATAAATACAAATGTATGCCTTCTCTATGTTTCTGAAGTTACATTATTCTTGTACAGAATTGTCAGCTAAGATGTAACTGAGAAAGAAAAAGTGTTTGTTGACAAGCAGATTTTAAGCTAGGTATTCTGTCAACTGTTTTGTGGCGGTGTTAAAAATAACTGTTATGATAGATCTTTCATGTTAGCATGTAGACAGACTTCCTGAATCTTCAGAACAACAGTAGAGGAAGATGGGATGTGATGATTACAGCTGTAATGACTCTTAACTGCCAAAATTAGCAGTATTTAAGTTATGCTGTTACTTTGCAAATGATACTTTAATATGGTTAAAATTCTCTTGGCAGTTAGGATGTTAAATTAAAGGTCTGAGCACCTGTTCTAGTCATCCTGATGTTCACTTTCACAAATGTTACTTTTCAAATGTACCTGTCATAACTCTTGAGCTTTACTATCTCTGGCTATGCATATGTTTCAAAGGTAGAAGCACCTTCTGAATGTGCTTTCTGTTTTCCTACCTGTATAGTGGCAGGTTGTCAACTGGCAAGTGACACACTTCCTTTTACCAGAACGGCCTTAGATCCAGAAGGGCAATGCCTGGAATGGAAGAGACTCAAGACTTGAAATAACATGGGGAAGTGCCTCATCAAGATTCCTGGGAAGTTGTGGGAATTGCTTGAGAATCTGTTTTGTTTTGTAGTGAGTTAGCAGAGATTGTTCCCACTCACCTGCAGTTACCATGTTAAGGTACAAATGATTTCCTGACTGAACTCATTTATCTACAATCAGGCACTGAGAAGCAGTCAGCTGAGCTCTCCTGTAATAGGGGAGTGAGTTGTCTTCTTTGGTATAGAAGAAATATTAGCTGACTTGAATACTTTTGATTTTCCCGTATTTGCTTTAGTTAATACTGAATTTGATGGCTTTTTCTTCTAGTTTATAAGGGTGAAATAAAGAAAATTTAATCCTATTGTTTGAATTAATGAATATTCTTTTTATAATCTTGTACAAATTGTACTATTAATGAAAGTTCCCCTTCTGCCGACAAAATATTTCATTTGAGAATGGGAAAGCAAATCGAGTTAATATATTGTTTAAGAGATTTGTAATCAAGTGTATAAAATAGTGTCAGTTTGCTCTCTGCTGGAGCTAAAATACTCTGATAGCTATGGATGTTAAAATAATGGAGAGGTTTAGAAGCAGTATGACTGTGAGCTTTAAATAAACAAAGCCATTTGATTTACAATTGGTAGAGTTTATGTTAGCTCTATGATTTGGTTCATGCAATAAGCCAAATAATCTTTAATTTGGTATCAACTTTCAATACATGTTTACTTACAAGCCTTCTAATAATAGCACTGATTCTTACTATAGTATAAATGAATAATTAAATTCAAAAGAAGTACTTGTTTCATTCTTTTCCATTTTATCATGTTTTTACCAGTGGACTGGAAAAATTTAGTCATATACAAAATAGGAGGTTAGTATAATGAAGCCTATTTTCCCATCACATTTATCAGCAGATGGCCAATCATGTTTTAAATACACTCCTTCCAACACTCATCTCACCTCAGATTATAAAGCAAGTCCCAGGCATCACATCATTTCTTTGTCAGTATTTCAATATGTATCTCTATAAGTAAGGACTCCTTTTTGTTTTTGTTTTTGTTTTTTACTTTAAACCTAACTATAAAACTGTTAAAGTGGCTGGTTTTTAGTTGCAGATCGGAAGTAGGGAACACTAGTGTCACAAATTTTGAAAACTTTAAGTAGCTCTAGGTTCTTGAACCAAGTCATTTAACTTTTCTCTCTCCATGCTTTCTTGTCTTTCAAAAGAGGAGATTCAACCAAGATGGTCTCAAAAATCACACCTGTCTCTAAAATGAGGAGACTTCCAGTTTCTGGTTCAGCACATAAGGCACTTGCAAGTCATCACTCCATTCTAGCAAGTAACAAGCTGAAGAAATGGAAAAATCAACAACTGTATTTAGGTTTGTCTGAGAAATGAAGGTCACAGTGCAAATTGCTGCCCCTAAAATCAGAGGGATAGACAGGCAGATACAGAGAATCACAGCTTATCAGAGCAGAAACCTGTAGGAATCAGTACTGGTGGGGGAAGATCTGAACTGTCATCAGTGAATTGCTGGAGGTTCAGAGCAGACAAGTCTGAGAGTTAAAAACTTCATGGGAGCTCAGCCATCGGGGGCGGCCCACACTTGTGTAGTTTTACCTCCAGGGGCTTGACTAGGTTCTTACAGTGAACCCCACATGCTTCTTTCTGGCAGGGGAAAGGGTACAGGAACCATTTTAAAATACTCTAGACCAGCAGTTCTCAACCTGTGGGTCGCGACCCCTTTGGGGGTCGAACGACACTTTCACAGGGGTCGCCTAAGACCATTGAGAAACACATATATAATTACATATTGTTTTTGTGATTAATCACTATGCTTTAGTTATGTTCAATTTGTAACAATGACATTGGGGGTCACCACAACATGAGGAACTGTATTAAAGGGCCGCTGCATTAGGAAGGTTGACCATTCTGTTCTTCATGACAAAGGCTGTCCTTAAGAGAAACTATTTTGCCCGAACTGGTTTGGCTCAATGGATAGAGCGTCGGCCTGGGGACTCAAGGGTCCCAGGTTTGATTCCGGTCAAGGGCATGTACCTTGGTTGCAGGCACATACCCAATAGGGATTGTGCAGGAGGCAGCTAATCGATGTTTCTAACTCTCTATCCCTCTCCCTTCCTCTCTGTAAGAAATTAATTATATATATATATATGAAGAGAAACTATTTTACCAGAGCAAATCATTCACCCAGTACCTCAAGTCAGTGAATTCTAGAATCAATTTTTACCTCTCACGCATCCCCAATGCTGTTTACCATTGAGTTCTCTCCTTTGTGCCTACAAAATAAGTCACCAGTTTGGCTCCTCTCATAGCATCTTTTTCTGTTTGCTTGAATTCTTGCCCCCTGCCCTAGTCCAGTTTCTACAGAGTAGTCTAAGAGATCTTCATAAAATATAAGTGGGATTTTATCTCTATTGATGTCTCATAATGCTTGAAATGAAATCTAACTGTATATTCCTTACCATGCCCTCGAAGACCCTACATGACCTGGCCTCTCAGCCCTCATCTTCCTATTCTTCTTCTTATTCGATTTGAAGGACCCGTTTCAGGTCCTCAAAACGAGTTCCTTTCCATCTTAGTGATCTTGCACATTCTGATTCCCTTCTTTTCCACCTCCCACTCTTTGCATGGTTCCTTCTCATCTATAGATCTCAACTTAAAAATCACTGTAAAGTGGGGCTTTTTTTACTACTACATAGCTAAATACCTCCCTCTCCAAACCCTATTTGTAACTCTTATTACTAGAGCCTCGCAGGTATTGACATGAGACTGATATTCCCATATGACTCTTGAAAACAAATTTTGGTAATATATAGAGTCATACCTCTTAATTTGCTCAAGCTTACTCAACTTGGATAGGATGCTAACATTCAGTTTGACAGCACTGCCATCTTTTCTTTGCTCAACCCTTTCTCACCTCCTATCCCCAGTCTTTCATTTACTCTGTGTTGTTTGTTGTTAGGTATTTGAAGTGTAGGGATTATCCGTAACGTAAGGTAATAGGTCAGGGAAAAACAGAAGGAAGGAGAAAGTAATCATTTGCAGATTGTTTGCAGTGTTTTCTGGTGTTTTTTTTTTTAGCTATGAAATCCTTTAAACAACATTTGAACCCAAACTCCAGATGCAGACTTATATATTTAGATCTTATATCTTACTGGCTATAATTAGCCAGAGTATGTGATATCTGAATGTTGAGAACACCACGTAATATTAAGAAATCAAGAAAATGACTCGATTGTTGGGCTTTTTAAAAAAGAGCTTTAAACACTGAGCTAAGTTATGTGTGTTTTTAATACTCTCAAACAATTCAGCCGAAGGGAAAGATAAACTTAACAAAATGAGAGTAAATGAAAAATGTGGCCCATCAGTGTTCTCCTTTTATAAATTTGTATCCCTTAAGAAAAGTTAATTAGAGAAACACATCCTATCTTGCCCCCCCCCCCAAGATATAAAATAGGATATATAGAGACTAGGAATGGTAAAATTTTAAAGCTATTTTGTAAAGATAAAAGAGAGATTTCCCCCTCTTTTTACATTTAAGATTAATACTCAATGTTATACAGTGGGGCCTTGACTTACGAGTTTAATTCGTTCCGAGACTGAGCTCGTTAACTCAAATTACTCTGTCAACTCAATGCAAAAAATCGGGCCGAGAGACAGCTGGTATCTCAAAAAACTCGTTAGTCCGGACTCTCGTAAGTCAAGGCCCCACTGTATTTAACTATTTATAATATAGTGCAACCATTGTCTTTGAGCATACAAACGTAAAGATTTCCAATAGTCTGTAGCTAATATGCGCAGTCTGAACCTAATAGACTGGCCAAAATGTTCCTGCTGCTTGAATAAAAATTAATGCTTTTGAGCCAGCTAATACACTTAACAATAGTGTATGAATAGTGGGTGTTCTGCTTATTTTTATCACAAGTTTTAATAGCTGTGCAGTTTTCTTAAATGTTAACAGTAATCCACTTTAAGCTTATGCTTAAATATTTATTGAATGTGGTAGCCAAGGAGTCATGTTTAAAAGGTACATTAAAGATATCTCAATAAGGAATTCAGTTGCTTCCTAGGGACTGTAACCTGAATTATGGTTTATCATCACCAAAGTGAAACAGTTATGCATTAGCTCTACTAAACTAGCCAAAATCTAATGTCAAAATACTCTTACTACAAAAATGATACTCTAAAATGATTACCCCATGTATGTTCAGAAGGATTTGCACTATATTGTCTCATCCTCTTTTATAGTTCTAAAATTTTATTTTGTGTCTATGAGATCTATATTTTCTAATTTCTCTCTTCAAATACATAAATCCACAAACATAAATTATATCATTACATAAAAATTGAAAAGCATAAGGATGTGCAACTAAATTCATGAAACATGGGTGCATTGTGGTGTGTGTTTAAACAAGTTGAGATGTGACAAAGAAGAAAAACCTGAAGGAAGGAAATTCTGCCAGAGTAAAGCTTTAATAATTTCATTTTTACCCTTGTCTCTTATCTGAAGCAACCAGTTTTTTCATTTATTTAGAACTAGAGCATTTGCACACAGAATGTTAGCTTATTAAAAGACCTTTTATCACTATAAATTGATACACTATTTGCATATCAGGAGTCACATAATTGAAGTACAGGTAAGCCTACTAATCATTATTTTAAAAGCAGCCTTGGTTTCATGCCTACTTTCATTATTTGCCTAAAACTCTTGTAAATTCTCCTTGTAGTTCTTTTTGTGGTAGCTGGAATTGAAATGTTATTATTTCTTATAGGCCAGATTGCTTTTTAAACCAAATCTGGGCACTCTGTCATTTATATCTCTACCTATTCTTTCAAACTCAATTATTATTATTTTTAAAAATATATTTTATTGATTTTTTACAGAGAGGAAGGGAGAGGGATAGAGAGTTAGAAACATCAGTGAGAGAGAAATATTGATCAGCTGCCGCCTGCACACCCCCTACTGGGGATGTGCCTGCAACCAAGGTACATGCCCTTGACTGGAATTGAACCTGAGACCCTTCAGTCCCCAGGCCAACGCTCTATACAGTGAGCCAAACCAGCCAGGGCCTCAATTATTATTTATCTTAATTTTTATAGGGTTTAAGTCAGTAGAGGAGGTGACAGGGTGGGGATGGTATGTGTTAATAGTAATAACTGCTAGACACAATGCTCACAATAACCTGCAAGGTAAATATTGTTAATCCTATTGTACAGATTACAAAACTTGGAGATGAAAGTTAAGTGACTTGGCCTGAGACCTGAGTCACACATCCACTAAGTGGTTGTTTTGATGCCTCTTCCCCACTTTGAGGAAGAAAGGATTCCTGCCATGGGGTTGTGGGGAGGCTGAACATTATCAGATGAGATTGACATCTGTTTATTAGTCACATATACTCAGCTCCAGGGAGGAAGAGTAATGCAGGGTCACATGGTAGCTGCACTTGGGAATAGAGTGAACAGCCAGAGGCTGTGGGAGGTAGGCTTTGCAGTATTGAGAGGGTGCGGTATCTCCTGGTTCCCACAGAAGGATGTGATTGGCTTGTTTGAATAACTCTGCAAGCTGGCAGGGAATGGACACCTGTTACTCAGGGATAAGCAGGAACTATACCGAGCCCTTTGATAAGGAGTGTGAGGGGCTCTTATCCACAGGAGCAGAGTGGGGAAGGCAACTTTCTGACTCCAGTCCATGTTCACTCCATGGTTCCATAGTATTTCTTCCCCTTGATAGCATCACGTGTTAACATTTTATTAGGGCCTTCTTAGTCTTGTTTTCTTATGAATTCATACACTGTAGTAACTATTGTATTCTCATTTAAATAAAAAACTAAGCATTCTCATAAAAAAATACTAAAGCACTCACTTGGGAAAGAATTTGAGAACTTGTTTTCTTTTTAAAGGAAATCTGAGCCTGGCTGGCATGGCTTAGTGATTGAGTGTGGACCTATGAACCAGGAGAACGCGATTCGATTCCCAGTCAGGGCACATGTTCGGATTGCAGGCTTGATCCCCAGTGGGGAGGCCTGTGGGAGGCAGCCAGTCAATGATTCTTGTTCATTATTGATGTTTCTATCTTTCTCTCCCTCACCCTTCCCTCTGAAATATATATATATATTAAAAATAAAGGTAACCTGAGTATAAATCCTAATTGTATCTTTATTTACAGTAGTTTTCTTCCTCACAGAAAAAACACTTTTTCTATCAAGAATTCTACCCTCCCTTCCCAAAACAAAATCTTGTTTCCTCATATTCCATGTTGTTGGTATTAGACCTTTGTACTTTCCCTTCACAGCCATGGAACTGGCATACCACAAGTCTGGAACGCGCCCTTTCTCCAACTGCATCTCCTACATCAGACCTTTCAACCATTGCTGTACACAGTGACACCCACCCTGTTCTTCATCTCAGTTAGAAAATTCTTCACACGGTACTTTGCATAATACTGTGGGCTGGATGCTACAAGAGGTATTTGAAACATAAGATGTGGCTTCTGCCACTGAGGCTCTTAGGGTGAACAAGAGATAAGGACTGTGCACTGTAAAGGCAAATCCGTCCCATAGAACTCCTTACTCAGGCCCACAAGCTGGCCTCTGCCTACTTGCACAGCCTCATCTTCTGCTCTTTTTCCAGTCTCACTTGGCTCCGGCCACACTGGCCTGACTACTTCTCAACTGTACTAGTTTTTTTCCATCTTGGGGCCTTCCTCCTTGCTCTTGACTTGTCTGAAACACTTCCTTATATGTGTGGCTCTTCCTCTTCTTTCAGATTCCTTCCCAAGTGTCACCTATAAGGAGAGTGTTAACATACTTGACCGTGCTGTCTAATACTGAACCTTTTGACTGTTCCATGCATAGTAGTTTCCAGGTCAGCCTCTTAGAAGATACTTACAGTGTGACTTTCCAAGATATTTAATTTTTTAGTGCCACAGTTTGCTAATCTGTTAAATGAGAGAAATTTTTAATGAATTAGGCTGATGTGAGAGTTAAATGTAACAATATATATAAATTGTTCACTATAATAAGAGTCTCTGGCATATAGTGAGTGCTCAGTCAACACAGTCCGTTTCTAATCATCATCATCATTAAGGGTAAAAGAAGGTAGTGTAAACCATCAATGCTACCGGAGCTCAGAATGGGGAGAAATCCTTTAGGCCCTGAATCATCATGAAAACCTCCCTCATGAGGGCAGAACTGAACATCATTGTCTTTATACAGTATCTTGATTGTTTCCCTCAGGCAGGCACACCATGCTCCTCTGCATTTCCATGGCTCTTTGGATTCTTCTCCCATGATACTGACCTTGTACTTCCTTGTATCATAAAATATGGTTTGTGTGTTCTCATGGAAGGGGTAGTCCTGCATCTCTGTGTCCTGGCAGCATTGTGCCCTTCAAACTGGATCTGTGACCACTTATTTGATTAATATAGGAAAGCCTCAGATGCCATCAAATCACAAGTTTAAAAACTCTCAACATGGCAGTGGATGCAGTATGAGGACAGTGACTCCACAGACCAGTTACTGAAAAATTTCCTGTTTGAACAGTGGGGGAACAGACTATTTATGCGTCTTCAGTTGATTCTAGAGTCAGTTTAATTCAACAGACATTTGATGAGCATCATTTCATGCCAGTCTCTGAGGTAAGTTGTGGGAGCACTAACATGAATTGATACAGATTCCCTTAAAGCACTTAGAATTCACATGGGACTTGAGTGAAGAGAAGCAAGAGGGTGTTCAGGCAGGCTTAAGAATGAGCACAAGTAGAGGCAGAGTTGGGAAGGTTCACGAATTCAGATTGTCTAGAAAAAAAAAAAATTCCTTGTTCTAGAGCAGGGGTGGGGAACCTTTTTTCTGCCAGGGGCCATTTGGATATTTATAACATCATTCATGGGCCATAACTTAAAAATTAGCATGCTATATTTGGTCATGCATTTAATTAACTCACTCTTAATGCCTTGGCAGGGCCAGACCAAATGACTTCACGGGCCTTCTATGGCCCATGGGCTAGATGTTCCCCATCCCTATCTAGAGGAAGAGAAGTAAGATTGAAGTGAGGGAGGGGCTTCATATTACAGAGTACTTAGGGTACCAGAACTAGAACTTTATTTCAGGTTTTATTCTGTAGACATTTAGGAGCCTGTGGAAAGTTTGAATGAAAGATTGACAGAAGTAGTAACAAAATTAGATAATACATTCTGTCTTTTCTCTGGCATTACACATTTCTTGATTCTAAGTTTGAAAAGGTTGAATTAAAAGGGACAGATCTTCTCAACTTATGTGTCAGACACTTTTAGTAGTTGCACAATATTGAGTTTTTATTAGTTGGTACCAAGTAAATTTTAGCAAGTGATAGGCAGTTATTGGCAGGCAGCCATTCAGCTCTTATTAATGTACTCTTCACTTGAGTAATGTTTGAAGTATTAGAACTTTTCTTTTCATTATATTTTGTGCATCATGAACCTGATATATTCTTAAAATATTTACGAAACTAGCTATTGCTACATGTGACCCATGTACATGGAAATGGAAATAGAAACTTAACATAATTCATAAGTTGAAATATTTGGTTTCAACTGTACTCAGATTGAAACCATAAAAGAATCAGAATGACTAAAGTGCTAAATCTGATGGACCATACCTACACATTTTCTGACAACCATATCCATGTCAGTATTCTTGTAAGGTTTGTAGCTTCTTTGCAAGCACGTTTGACTACTCTCCATACCTCATCATGGTTACTGTTCTTGTCTGCATTTTAAGGAAGATATGAATATTGTTAGAGTTGTCTCCAAGTAATTGAATATCATATTATTTTCATCAGCCAGGAAATTGGAGTATGAGATTTGGAATAGAAATTCAATAACACAAATAACTTGATCAAAAGAAATATTTTATGTTTCTTGACATTGTGTTTGTGATGTTTTGCTTTTTATGTGGTTAAAAAAAAAAAAAAAGGCAACCAACCTGATACTTCTGTCGCCTCATGTACAGCAGAAGGTAGACATGTGACTGAATTCCTCACTAACTGGCTATCATATATTGTTACTTAGCAGATGCCAGGAATCCAAGAACTAAACGGATACAGAGTGTATGTCATAGCACCTGTGCCAGGAGATGTTGCCAAATTGGAGGGACCCCTCCCTTTCAGGTCTAAACCCTGGAATTGTACCAGGGATTCTCATGGATAAAGGCTTGGATTAAAGTAGATCTGGAAAATGGAATTAGTGAGCCCTAGTGCTGAATAGCTGTCCAAAGCCTCTAAGGCCCCAGAGATTATGAGAGGGAATCTCGGGAGATCTGAAGTAAATCATATTTATTTTTACAATGAATGTTCTCTAGCCGCTCCTGTAGCAAGTGTCTCTACCCCTCCCCTCAAGCAGTGTGAAACCCACATCATATGACACCAGGTTTGGGAAATGGAAAGATATACTTTTGCTTTAATGTGTTTTAGTAATTAACACCTTCAACCAAAATGCATTGCGCCCACTTCCTCTCCCAATCCAGAAGTACTGGTATAACAGAAAGTACCATAACAGTCTCAATGATTAGCCTGATTTATGTTTAAGCTGTTCACTCTGAGCTTCCATGGCCTTGAAATCTACCTGATCACAACAGTTTATCTGAATGAGCCATCAGTGGGGCCAGAAAAGCTGTATGTATTAATTGTAGACATTCCTAAAAATCAACACCTAATAAGATGTAAAATAATGACCTGCATTCTCTCCATGTTAACATTTTCACCTCAAAGTCTAAACAGACCAAGGTTCATACTGTGTGAACAGAAATATTTTAGCATCAAAAAAGAAAACTGTTTCTTGATAGAAAGGAAGTGGTCACAGATCAACCCAGCCAAGCAATCTATCAGAGCTTTGAAATACAGTCATTAAGTGAGATGCTAAGATAAAAGATAAAATAAGATCAGCCTAAATGTTTCAGTCTCGTTAAGTTGATTTTTCTACTACATATAAATTTTGCTTTTAGGGGAATAGTTTTTAGATTTTAAATAACTGTAAAGAGTTGAGTTAAGGTATTTTTCCTACTATTTTGTCCCCCCAAGTTCCTTTCCTGCTCTCCTAGAACTAGCTCTTGTTGACTCCCAGCACTGTAGCTGGATATTTCAGTCCTGAGAGCCTTGCTATTGCTGGGCAGGTCAGTAGTCTGCTGAAACAAGAATAGGAAATGTGAAACACCAAAGCTATTTTAAAAACCCCTTGCTGCTGACATTTTAGAATTCTAAAGAGAGATTGGACTGTTTGGGTACTGAACTCCAGTTTTAAAATGCTGGGATTTTTAGAATGACTTTTCAAACCTCTGAAGTCATTTGACCTGGTGTTTTCATATTCTAAAACATCAAATAAAAACTAAATCCACTCTGGTGTTAGCAGGCAGCTGTTGTGCCTGTCAGTGAATTAGAATTGTTGGAATACCATCCATCTACTTGAACATGAATCAGACATTTGGGGGAGGAAAGCTTGATGAGTGGAGGATATGCCACCATCTCTGAACGTGGAGATAAACGGTTGAGTTATTGCGAAGAAGCATAGACTTTGTTAGAGGAGCCCATTGAGTGGGTCCTAACTCATGTGGACGGAGTCTGCCCCCACCATTACTGATGGATATTGCTGACTCTATTCTTAAATTATAGGGTACTCTGGATAGCTCTATGCTATTAATTTTGAAAAGCAGTTAATTGTACAACATGAGGCTAAATATGTTAAATATGTCATATTTTTAATTACCAAAAGCAGTGACAGGAAAGAAAACTCCACTTGGGTCCTTTGTGACACCTATGTTTATCATTGCTGTGACAGTGATGTTCAAATACATTTCATATTTATTTATAAACTTTAAAAATGTTATTACAAAACATTGCTTTGTGATTTGAATTGAAGTTCCCAATGTTTACATTGTTAAAAAATTTAGATTCATTTCCCTGACTTTTATATTGCTAATTATAACTTTAAACTTAAATGTGGCCTACTGTAATACATACTATGAAAATAAAACATGTCTGGAACTTAAAAAACAATATAAGTGCATTTTAATAAAAACCTGGCATATTGTTAAAATAATAACAACAGAACTAGGAGGAATATTGACGGAAACAAAGAGGAAATTAGAGTGAAAACCAGGCAGAACTGATTTTTTACAATGAACTAACAAAGAGAAGTTTTAATGAATTAAAGAAGAATCCTAAAACATTCCTAAATTTATAAAAATTAAATTCTGTAACTGATATATAGAATTAGCTTTAAATTTTTTAAGTGCTATGTTACTTCTTATAACACAGGATGACATTTTATACCTTTTAGCCTTGTGATAAATTAGAAGCATTAAGGAAGATTTGCTTTCCTATCCAGAGTGTTCATAAAGGCACATAAAGCATTTTTATGAACTCTTACACCTCCTGTGTGTAAGGAAGAAAATCTTGCTATGAAATATAGTTGTAAGTATTTTAATGTTTCTTCCTTAGGATACTGAGTTTTTTGTGTGTTTTTTCTGTAACATCTCCTAATAAAAGTTTGTTTTATGATCCTTTTTTCTTTTTTACATCTAAGCTTTTTTAATCCAAAAGCAGTTTTTTAAAGGTAGAATTTTATAAACTAATAATGTGGCTGCCAGATTATTATCTACCACCAGTTTGCCCACCTCAGAGGCACACAGGAGTCTGGTTACTGGTTACTGATTCTTCCACTCTTGCTAGGGGTTTCCCCTGGGAGGTATGTGGTTTGAAAAAACCTCCTCCACCGCACTTTTATTTGCATATTATTTCATTGTCTTCGATGATGCATCATATCAAATATCCATAGCAGTCAGAATCTAACCAAATGTAGTAATTAAAATACAACTCCTTAGATATACATTAAGTCCTCACTTAACATCATGGGTAGATCCTGTGTATAATGAAACCAATTTACCATAGGCCAATTAATATAAACAAGAGTTACGTTTCTATGGCATCTCTTCAATGTTGTAGCAAAACAATGTTGAGTGAAATGACATTATTAGAGGACCTGCTGTTATCTGTGAGCCCTACTAAACTCCTTCACAATAACAACAGTATTTTCCAGTTTTCTACCCCCCTCTCTGGCCAGTCTGCAGTCTTCTTTCCTAGCTATTATCCTCCTCGTGGTCATTAATGGGCCAAGTGTTAGGTCCTCTCCTCACTGTATCTCTCTATCTGAGTGATCTCATCTCTGTCTGTGGTTTCACTACCACCTCTGAGTACCAGAGGAATTACCTCTTAGATATCATAAAAACATACTATGGGGTCTCTCTTCTTCAGGGACAAGAGCCTGAAGCAGAGGGCTAGGGCTATTACTTCATTAGGGGATATAATCCCAGGAAGTAGAGAGAGGGACAAGGGGAATGTTTGTAGGAGAAGGAAGCCAATACATGGATAACCTATTGAATTGTTTGCCACTGCCCAATCCTATAGAATCATACCCCGAGAAATCATATAAACTATATCTTATGACAGTGAAAGGAAAAGGAGGAAGAAATTTTTCTCTGGTTCCTGTCTTTCATTGGTAAAAGATTTTCCCTACAACATACTACCTCCTCCACACTCCCAGGTAGTTACTGGGGTGGTGTGCAGGTGAGGATCCAAAGCTGTGTCCACTCAGATGCTGTGGAGTGAGAGGCAAGAGCTGCCCCTTGGGCATGAGGCAAGGTGCTGTCAGATTATACTGTATTTTTCCATGTATAAGGAGCCCTCATGTATAAGACACCCCCCCCCTTTTCCAACCCAAAATTAAGAAATTAATATTTTTAAACATTTTGCTGGTTTTCCTCTTAAGGCCTTCTTCTTTTTTGGCATCTGAAGGAATTGTTCTTTCTGTTTTCTCCACTGTCTGATCATACACTCGGTGGGAGGAGGTCCACATTGTCACTCTGCAGCTCTATTTCCATGCTCTTTTTGCATAGCTGATTACATTCAGTTTGAATTTTGCAGAGTAAGACAATTGCTTACCAGTATTTATCTTTTTATTTTTTACATCTTTATGGGCTCAGAATGCTTTGGTCCCTGTTGCATCTGCGCACTCTCCACCTCCACCTCCAATTTACAGCATCAGCTGACGTCAGTAACAATAAGGCTCGTGATTGGAGGAAGCCTGTTTGACAGGATATGGGCAGCTACGCACCTGTGCGGCTCCCTCCTTGGCCTGCTTCCATGTATAAGACACCCCTCAATTTTCAGTCTAATGATTTTAGAAAAAAAATAGCGCCTTATACGTGGAAAAATATGGTACCTATGTGAAGTTAGCACTGGGGGAAGGTTGAAATAAAACACAAGAGAGGTTGGGAGAATCTCAAGTGGCACACAGATTCACTCATGCCCTTCTGTTTTTCAGTTAATGCTGGTCTCTTCATAGGTTCCTTGAAGGTAGTATCATCACCTGCTTTGTGTGTGCTCTAACTCCAGCTTAGTACCTGCATCACATGTTAGGAGATTAATTACTACTTGAGGAATGAATTGTTGCATGGATGAAAGAAAGTGAAAGGAAGAAGCATTTTGCCCTGACACCCGGAGCCTTATTGCTCTAGCTCATTAATTCTAAGAAGGCTTATTTTTTTTAAAAAAATTAACATTTCTAATAATTGCTTTTGGCCATGTAGCTATTGAGACCTAGTTGCTATTGCCTGTGCTTGCACACACACACACAAAAACCAACTTTAAAAAAGAGTGCCAGTAGCTTGGAAGAAAATTCCAGGGACAGTCGTGGAGTAACATTTCAAGATATACTGCATCAATAATGCTCTTGCTGACACAAAGGACTATATTTTATAGGAAAACAGTCATCTTTGAGTTAAAAAGTCATGCACAACAGTTTGGACTCAAAATGTCAAGAAGTTTGGATAATAATCAATTTTTTTGCCCGCGTAATCTTTAATTGGTGGTCAAGAGTGGTATTATCATATCACCATTGCTCTTATGAGAGCCGATTCAATAAGTATAAAATAATTTTTGTGCTAAGAAATCACTGAATTTAACTTGGCAAGTTTTTGTCTTAGTAATTTATAAAAATAGTGCAGTATCATTTTATAATTAATAAAATGAAGTATTATACATTTGTCTTCAGGGCCTCTGTTAACGTATATGGCATATTGAGTCAATCAGAAAGAGGCTTTCCTTTCTTTAGGCCAAAACAGCTTTTCAACTAGTTGTGAGATGTGATGAGGAGAGCACAAGCTAGATCAGTTCCTCCCCACCAGATGCCTTTGGGAGGGGGAGACCAACACTACCATGTGGGGCAGCTTTGCTATCCCTCTGGTAATGTAACTTTAATAAAGAATAATTTTATCTTAGAAGTTAGAAGAGAGCATTATATATAGTTTTAGTCATTGTTGTCTAGGAGGATTTAATTTGGATTGAGTCTGTCTAGGTCAATGACTTCATAATCTTTTTCAGAATAAAGCTCTGGCCATGTAGCATTCCAATCCCACTCCTAGGAACTTTGGTCAATTTCTGAAAGGAATGCCTGTCTTTGATGGTTGATGTAGATCTTCATATTTATGTTTTGGCAATATTTTTGTTTGACCATATACCCTGAGACTTCTTTTCACAGATTGTGTTAACATTTTAATTTTTACAACCTTACTTTGTCCAGCAGCAACTGAACCTAATTTACCCACTATAATTAAGATTATGAATACAATTAAGAATAATCTACTAAATTAATACTTTTCATGCATGACCTACCATAAGGATTCTGATAGGAAACTAATTGGGAACTATATTAGTTCCTGTTGTGGGAAACATTCAGGCTTATAGTAACATTAAGTACTTGGATTTCTAGATCCCTTCTAATTAACTGAAATGCATTTCTATTATGAATTGCAAGATTTATAATTTATATTTTGGTTTATAATTTATATTCAAATGTATCTAATTTTGAGTCAAATATCTTTTCCTGCTTATGATTCTTTTCTTCATCCCCATCCTCATTGTTTTATAGACAGAAGTGCAGTTTGTAGTAACCTGATCTCTAAATTGCTGTCTGGGAGCACAGGTAATTATAAGAGACTACAGGCTCAGTGCACGAAATTTGTGCACTGGTGGGGGGTGTCCCTCAACCCAGCCTGCATCCTCTCCAATCTGGGACCCCACAGGGATCGGGCCTAAACCGGCAGTTGGACATCCCTCTCACAATCCGGGACTGCTGGCTCCCAACTGCTCACCTGCTTGCCTGTCTGATTGCGCCTAATCGCTTCTGCCTGCCAGCCTGATCACCCCTAACCACTCCCCTGCCAGCCTGATTGAAGCCTAACTGCTCCCCTGCCAGCCTGATTGCCCCCAATTGCCCTCCCCTGCCAGCCCAGTCACCCCTAACTGCCCTCCTCTGCCAGCCATCTTGTGGCTGTGGGCTCCGCCGTCTTCGAGGGCAGGGCAGTCAATTAGCATATTCCCTCCTTATTGGCTGTGGGTGCCACTATCTTTGCAACAGCGTGAGGGTCAATTAGCATATTCCCTCTATTAGATAGGATTAGAGGGGAAAGTTGCAACTCAAGAGATTAGGAGAGGAAGTCAGGCCGAACCAGGATCTATGGTACCTGGTGGGAAAAATAATGTCTTTTAGTGCACACCTCCTTCTGTTTACTTCCTCCTGCAGCTTCTCAGAGTTTACCACAAACTTAATTTTCTAATGTTTTCTTAGAAGTGTGATGTGTTATCCATCATCCAGAAGAATCCATAGTATTCTGTTACCTCTTACCTTACTACCTAAATAAAATACACAAACAAAAGGAGTTTAAACTGGAAGAATTTAGGGTAACTTATCACAGAGTTCCAAAATGTTAGAAATATTCCACTGTAATTGGGTATGTTGCAACTAAAACAGTGTACACGTAGAAAACATTTTGTGAATGAAAGGATTCGTTGGGGATTTTTATTGTTAGCCACATTTTTATATATCAATAAACTGCTTACATGGATTTCTTAAAATTTTGAAAAAACAAATGAACAAGATTGTTGTTTCTTTGGACCATTTCATCACCATTAATTAGTTACCAAATCACAAAATGGTCAGGAGACATAAGTGGATGGAGTTCAATCATTTGCTTCTTGTTGTCAAATCTAATTTTAAAAGCTTGGAGGGGATGAGAATGAGCAGCAATGGAACCTTGTGCGGTTTTTAAATATCTGATTAAATTTGCTCTTTCTACCACTGCCCATTACTGATAATTAAAAGACAGTTATCCTTTTTTTTCCTTGATTGGGAAAACCGTTACCTGGTTCAATCTAATCTTTTCATATGATCTGAGATTCTAACAGTTCCTGTAATGCTGCAGGTTATTTTCCTGGGACACTGAGGGGCAAGTAGAATCAGTCACACATCATGGTTAATCAGTTCTAAAAGTTTATCTCATACAACCCTGTTTTCAATTAACGAAATAATCCAGTAAGCAGTGTTTTTAATATCTCAAACAGGGAAGATTCAAAGCTGGCTAACAATGAAATTTCCCGTTTTTCACTGGCAGGAACCCCAGCCCCATAATGGGGAAGTTCCCACCAGTGCGAAGGCCCCACATGGGGACTCCTCCCCTAGTGAGGAAATGTATCTCTGAAGAGGAGTCCTCCTGGCCATTGGGCCCACTGCCGCCCTGCCACGTGAGTACAGCAATGGCTTTGAGGACCTCAGCAATTTTTTCATTTCTTGGTGGCCATATGTCTGATGTGAGAATTAGCCAAGACCCTCTCCCTTTTCACCCCTTAAACATTTCAGAAAAGGATAGCTAAACTTCCTTTTATCCCGTTGCTTATTTTTTGCAAGTTTAATAAAAAGAATTTAGATACGAGGTTAGTTAAGACTTAAGTGTAATTAGTGAAACAGTCTGTTGCTACCTGGAGTAGCACTGTTCAGTAGAACCTTCTGCAGTGATGGAAATGGTCTACTAGTATGTCTGTGCTTTCCAGTACAGTAATTACTGACCACATGTGACTACTGAGTACATTAAATGTAGTGCAACTAAGGAATTTAATTTTTAATTTTATTTCATTTTAATTAATTTAAATTTAATTCTCCACATGACTAGTACCTCGTAACTGGAGATTTAATGTTGCATGCCTGAGATATCCAGCCTCTTTGAACATTTCTACAAATGTACCTCTTTACCTCTGTTTATTTAATAACCCAGAAAAAAATCTCCTTGTATTGTATTATTATAAATATGATGCTCTAATAATAAAGAAATACTTAAGTTAAAAATTCTCATTTCAAAATTTATTCACCCATATTGCCCTTATGTAGTTGTAATTACTTTATGATATTAAGAAAATTTATGCAATCTTAAAATTATGAAGTAATATCTATTTAAATAATTCCAGCTTTATTTTCTCTTTACATGCTTTAATTTGCAACTTTAATATATATGTAGAAGTAATTACACACATTAAAATAGCTTTTCCACTTTATTATGCCTTTTTAATGAGACTATAAAATATCCTACATTAGTACAGTATGTGCAGTGCTATTACCAAACATTAAAATTTAGCATTTACTCATTACAATACAGTACTTATATGTTTCTGAGTTTGGTTCCAGTAGGTGGGTTACAGAAATTACAGATTTATAGTTTTAACTGCTAAGAGTAAATGTCCTTCAACTCTTGGTCTATCATTAGAAATTGCCTACATCATTGCGCTGTTATTAATTGCTTACATCATAGGACGTTAATCAGGAAAATTATAGGGGGTGGATATGGGAACTCTGTACTATCTTCAAATTTTCTGTAAATCCTAAAACTATTCTAAAATTTAGTTTTTAAACTTAACCTCAAATTTTGTCATGTTCTCCATTTATTTTTTATTTTTATGTTTTGATTTTGAGAGAGAGAGAGAGAGAGAGAGAGAGAGAGAGAGAGAAACAAATATAGATTTGTTATTCCACTTGTATACATTCATTGGTTGATTCCTATATGTGCCCTTAGCAGAAATTGAACTGCACCCTTGGTGTATAGTGTCGATGCTCTAAGCAACTGAGCTGCTTGGTCAGGGCTTCCATGCTATTCGTTTATATTTCTTAATTTAGCTGTGTGTGCATCCAAAATAAAAATTATTAGATCAGTAATGGATAGTACTTATATAGTAAATTTATAAGTATTACTACATGGCATCTTCAGAATATCCTTGACAGAGCCTATTTAATAATAGACAAACATGGTAATTGACCGTACCTTCGCTACGCCTCCCATTGGCTAATCAGCATGATATGCAAATTAACCCAACCAAGATGGTGGCCGGCAGCCACGCAGCTGAAGCGAGCAAGAGGCTTGCTTGCTCCAGTGATGGAGGAAGCCAACGTTTCTCGCCTGCCGCGGTTGGGCTCTGAGCTCCGAAAGCAATAAAGTTTCAATTATAGAAGCTAAACAAACCCCAGATACCTGCTTTCAGCAGGCCGTGGCCTCAGAGCTGGAGCGAGCAGGAGCCCGGCTCTCAGCTCCAGTGACGGCAACAAAGTTTCAATTATAGAAGGTAAATAAATGCCAGAATTAAAAAAAAAAAAAAAAAAGAGTCTGGGAGCTTCAGTCGCTGACCAGCCTAAAACGGCCCTCAGCCCCTCACCCAGGCTGGACAGGCACCCCAGTGGGGACCCCCACCCTAAAGGGGGTGTGGCTAGCCTGAAAACAGCCATCAGCCCCTCATCCAAGCTGGCCAGGCACCCAAGTAGGACCCCACCCTGATCCAGGACACCCTTCAGGGCAAACCAGCTGGCCCTCACCCATGCACCAGGCCTCTATCCTATATAGTAAGAAAGTAATATGCAAACTGACCCTAACAGCAGAAGGACTGGGAATGACTGGTCACTATGACACACACTGACCACCAGGGGGCAGACGCTCAATGCAGGAGCTGCCCTCTGGTGATCAGTGCGCTCCCACATGGGGGAGCTCTGCTCAGCCACAAGCCAGGCTGATGGCTGCCAGTATAGCGGTGGTGGTGGGAGCCTCTCCTGTCTCCTCAGCAGTGCTAAGGATGTCCGACTGCAGCTTAGGTCTGCTCCCTGCTGGCAAGTGGACATTCTCGAGGGCTGTCGGGCTGCCAGAGGGATGTCTGATTGCCATCTTAGGCCCAATCCCCCGGGGAGTGGGCCTAAGCCAGCAGGTGGTCATCCCCCAAGGGGTCCCAGACTGCGAGAGGGCACAGGCCGGGCTGAGGGACCCCCCCCCACCCCCCAGTGCACAAATTTTTGTGCACCGGGCCTCTAGTATTATTATAATTGTACAGATGAGGAAGCTGAGCCAGCGAATAAGAGTAATTCGACCAGGGTTACCTAGCTAGTAGAACAGCTGTGGGAAAACTATGGCCCACAGGCCGGATCCGGCCCGTTTGAAATGAATAATACTAAAAAAAAAAAAAAGACCGTACCCTTTTATGTAATGATGTTTACTTTGAATTTATATTAGTTCACACAAACACTCCATCCATGCTTTTGTTCCGGCCCTCCGGTCCAGTTTAAGAACCCATTGTGGCCCTCGAGTCAAAAAGGTTGCCCACCCCTGTAGTAGAACCAGGACTTGAATCCAGGAAGTTAGTGCTATTAACCACTACAGTATGTCACTTCTTAAGGAGTCTTGATTATGTTATCAGTGAAGCAGGACTAACTTTCCAATATAAGAAATTTGAAATAAAGTAATACTCTGGTAATAAATCACTTTTACCACTTGAAAAATATGGAATTATGCTTTATTTCTGTTATAGTGGTTCAAACTTTATTTTCATACAATGGTTAATTATTTTTATGAGTGAAGAATATGTATTCTCTTGAGAAATGTCTATATTAGTGGTGTTTTCAAAATTTATGGCTTCATTGAGACACACAATACAATATACAGATGATGTATTATAGAATTGTATACCTGAAACCTGTATAATTTTATTAACTAATGTCACTCCAATAAATTCAGTTTTTTAAAAGGACAGTAACAAAGAATGAATAAAGAGGAATACCTAAAGAGTAGGGGAAATTGATGTGGTTGGTTATCTCATAAAGACAGGATTTTTATGAGACTTAAGTTTTTAAGAAGCTTAAATGTCTGGCATATTATTTTATTAAATTACTGCAGTGTGGTTTTACCATATGCCTATTACAGTGTTTTGTTTTACCATGTACCTGTTATTGTTATTCTTCCTGGACATTACGTTACAGACCTTTGATTGTTAAAATTTAAATTTGGGAAAAGTTGATGTGAATTTTCTACATTTCTTTGAAATGTTTTCATGGGGCTTGAAAAGTATTTTTTTGCCTGAAAATGGGGGATAAAAAAGATGGAGTTTATTGCACAATTCAAAAATTGTTGCAGATGGAAAAATTGGTTCACCTATTCATTTAATGAATACTATATGCCCATTGGTGTATTAACAGATTCCACATGCTATAACTACTGCTGCATGGATTTAACATTCATGCATTTACTTGTCAACTAGAGACGTAATGCTAAATTCTTTAAGGGAACTTGAGAAAAAATAGGTGTAGACCTGTTGAATCTCAGAGGGAAGGTGGGGTGAGTGGGTGGGAAGAGATTAACCAAAGAATTTATATGCATATATTCCTAACCCATGGACACAGACAATAGTGTAGTGAAGACCTGAGCGGAGGGGGTTGTGGGGGTTGAGCTAGAGGGGGTCAATGTGGGAGAAAGGGGGACATATGTAATACTTTCAACAATAAAGGTCAATTTTTTTAAAACTAGGTGCCATTCTTACAGAATTCTTTTCTGCTGTGCACCAACAACAGAAAAGGAAATGTTGGTTTATACCTACGAACCAACTGACAATTCTCTGTTGACTCTTGAAAATTATTTGAATTTGGAGGATGGTGCTTTCTTGCTAAGAATGTAGCCCATAATTAAGTAATTAAGATGTTACTAATACATTCAATAGGGCAGAATTCCCTCCTGAGCTTATTATAGACTTGCTGGTTATCTCTTAAACACCTGAGTAAATAGGATGTCAGCTATAAAATAACCTAGAAGTACAGTTTTCTGTCTTTTTAGTTTCACATTTCTGATATATTTGCATATTACATAACATTATAATGTTAAGTCCAGGTACTTAACTTGTTAGAATTATGGGCTACTAGAACTTTAAGGGGAGAATAAGAGAGACATGTTTTACTTTTCTCAGTTTTGTGTTCTGTTTGGATTTTTGTATAAGCAAATAAAATTTTTAGATGCTCATTAGCAGTTCTTAAATTTGATTGATTTTAATACCTTTAAACTGAATTTTATAATTTTCATAGTACTTATATGTAAAACTTATACCATATATTTATGTTATTTACAGCAGAATTTCTATTAGAAAGAGCTTATTAATTATAGAAGAATAAAGCTTTGAAAAAGAATTGTTTATTTTAAATGATGCCACCCACAAGGGAGTCCCTATTTTAAAAGTTGAGAGCTGGGTTAGCCTTTTAAGGGCATCTCATATCTGAATGCTTTTCATCTGCCTTCTGACATCTGATTTAAATCTCATGTTCTACCTTGTGACTTCTTTAGTTCCGTAAAGAACTTTAAGACAAATTATGGAATAAATTGCCAGAAAACCTAAGACAATAAAGTTATAAGCTAGAGGAAGTTAGCAAGCAGATGTAATGGGAATAAACATTCCTCATAGTGACTTCATTTACATACAGTACAATAAGAACTGTCACCTCATAAACTAGAGAACAGACTTTGCCCCAGCCTGCTATCTGGATAATCTGACAGCTCTCTTTCATATATGGGTGATGCGTGGGTGTGTTTACATGAGAAATAATTCTTTGTAAACACACATAGAATAACAACTCTCTTAAAGCTATATTTGAACTTTGTGAAAGTTTTCAGACACCACACTTTTTAAACTGCATACAAATGCAAACACTAAAATAAAGCACTACCTCTAAGTTTTGTACAGTATACTTTCTAATTTAGCTGCAATTGGACTGATTCTGAACATTGCACAGAAAATATTAGAAACATTTTTTGCCTAAAGAAAGGAAAAAGCTATTGCTTACATTTTGCAGTGTGCTTTGCTCTCTTATGAGTGTCAGATTCTAAGAAGTCATTGAGGCCAAGTATGAAGACTTGGTTCCAAAGAAGTAGAACTCACTAAGGTGGCCCTGTATTTCTGCCATACCCAGGCCTATCCTTGCCAGGAACAGTTTAATTCAGGTTTTACTCTCTCCTCTTTCTGGGAGAAGACCAGAAAAATTAGGTTTCCACGGGCTTCCTAGCATGCAAAGCAATGGAGAACTGTCAACCGAAATATAATTAAGCTTTCGACTACCCAACTTAACTGTCAGTACCTAAATGTCCTACTAACTGCCCAGAGGAAATGCCCTTTGTGTCTACCAAGCAAGCAAAATAAATGTCAGTAAATAAAAAAATAATTATGAGTTGTCTGTGGCTTATGTGCATTATCATTTGACAATTCCGATTCCATCTCAGTTTTTGCAAATGGTGTTTGATGATCTCCCTTTAGATTCAATTTTCCACCTTAATATGGGCTCACACTCCTTTAAACTAGCACATATCTGTGTTTACAAATTACTGACCTCTGTTATGTTTCAAAACCTGCCAGATCCTTTTTTTGTTTTTTAGATTAGCAAATTGCCCGTGGGAAATTTCCTAAGGGCCAACCTTGCCTCCTGTGAGTATTGTTCTTGAAATTTATTTTTCTTTGTTCAGTTATATTGTAGCTAATAGAACAAAATAATTTTTTTCTTTCATAGCATTCTGTTCATAAGCATTGACAAGGCAAATGTAGCTAAGAAAGAGGAGAAATGCTAAGAGCAAAACTTATGACATTACATCTAAAAGTATTTCAGTAGGCATTAAACACTGCTTAATTGATAAATTTTAATTCTCCAACTTCTAATCATGAGAAAATAAGTTAGTGGTAAAATAACCATAACGTTTTCACAAATGCAGACATGTTTGAAACATATGAAACATTTAAACCAAAATATGAAGAGGGGAAAAAGCTATTGCTATTTTTATAGTAGGAGAGCTATATAAACACCCCCAGGAACTCTGCAATAACCCTTGTATTGCTCTGAGTTCTGCTATCCAAACCCAGCATGTGAGCAAATTATTCGTGCCTCGGGCCATTTTAAGTTGTATGGGAAGTTTCTGGAGAAGAGAGCTATTGTAGAGAGCTGGTGTAGAGAGCTATTTTGCCTGTTTTAATTGCATATTCCTTAGAATTTTTGTGGTCTGTAAAAACCACAGGCCAGAATGAAGTCCCCTTTGTCAGCATACTTTCTATATAATGAATTTAAGTATGTGTATTAGTTTTTAGTTTTAAATGTTGAAAAGGAAAAGAACAAATTTACTTTGTGCTAAACAGTTTTATTCTGAATAACTAAAAGTTTTAATTTCCCTTTAATTTCAAATCCTGCGAATTTGGGGTCGAGTGCTTATCTACATTTTCCAGATGAATCGCGGGGGGGGGGGGGGGGGTCTTAAATGACTAAGCTGGCTGTCACAGTACATGGTGGTGCTAGGCAGCTTCAACTCACTAGATGACACTTGGGAGCTATTTTTATGATTTGGACTAGATGTGACTGGTTGGCACTCTTAGCCATTGAGCTACCTCTCGGAAGTCTTTTGACACACAGTTGGAGTTAGTGTGGAAGCCAGCTATGCAATACAAGATAAAGCACTTCAGAAAACACTGGAGTTCAATTCAAAAGACCTGAGTTCAAGTCTCTGCTAAATCACAACTACAGCCATGCACCATATAACAGGCCACATATACCATGATGATGCCATAAAATCCTAAAGGAGCTGAAAATTTCCAGTCACCTAGTTATGTTATAGCCGTTGTAATGTCATTGTACAACACATTACTCACGTGTTTGTGATGATACTGGTATAAGCAACGTGCTGCTACTGTGCTGCTAGTTGTATAAAAATATAGAACATACAATTACAGTAGTAGGCTGCACCCTCTAGATCTATGTCAAGTGCAATCTGTAATGTTTGCACAATGATGAAATTGCTTAATGACTCATTTCTCAGCACGTATCCTTGTTGTTAAGTGGCACATTACTGTACCTCAATGACCTTGTAGAAGTTGTTCCTTTTTGGCCTGCCATGCAGAATGCTATTGCAGAGGTGGTTTATTTAGCTTAATGCTCAGGCTCAAATCCTGGCTCTACCAGCTGTTTTCTGCTTCCTCAAGGCTCTCAAAAATCTATAGTAACCCACGGGGAACATGTTCTAAGACCACCAGTAGATGCCTGAAACTGTGGATAGTGCAGAACCCTATATATCATTGTTTTTTCCTATACATACATACCTATAAATTAGGTAGAGTAGAGATTAACAGCAACTAATAATAAAATAGAACAATTATAATAATTTACTGTACTTAGTCTTCTTGTGATGATGTAATTTGATAAAATGCCCATGTGGTGAAATGAAGGAGATGCATGATATCGGCCAGTGATGTAGTGTTAGGCTATGATTGATTACCTTCTGACAATGTGTCAGAAGGAAGATGATCTGCTTCAGCTGATCCTGGATCATCGAGTCATAATGATGTCAGTGGCTGGATGTCAAGATCAGATGATGTAGATGGTTAGAAAAATTTAATATTTTTGGACTCTAGTTGACCATAGATAACTGAAACCATGGAAAGTGAAACCATAGATAAGAGGGGACTACTGTCTGATTTTTGGTGTATGATAAGCCCCCCGGTCGCTGAGAGCAGCAGCAGCAGCAGGTAATGCTGCTTATTGTTATTATTACGATCAATTAGATGTGTTTGAGATCATGCTGTAAACTGTATTGATGTATAATCAGGAGACAAAATATGTAGATACTAGAGTTCCAGTACACAAAAATTGTGCACTCCTGGGGGGTCGGAGGGGGGGTCCCCTCAGCCCGGCCTGCACCCTCTCACAGTCCCGGAGCCCTCGGGGGATGTCTGGCTGACAGCTTAGGCCTGCTCCCCACTGGCCTAAGCTGGCAGTGGGACATCCTTCGTACTGCTGCAGAGGTGGGAGAGGCTCCCGCTACTGCCACTATGCTCAGTGCAGCCGTGAGCCCTGTGGGAGCTCACGCTCCCCCTGGCTGAGCAGCACTCCCTCTGTGGGAGCACACTGACCACCAGGGGGCAGCTCCTGCATTGAGTGTCTACCCCCTGGTGGTCAGTGTGAGTCATAGCGACCGTCATTCTGCCACTCGGTTGATTTGCATATTAGTCTTTTATTATATAGTATACTAGTGGCCCGGTGCACGAAATTCATGCGGGGGAGGGGGGGCAGGGAGGAGGTGTCCCTCAGCCCGACCTGCACCCTGTCCAATCTGGGACCCCTTTGGGGATGTCTGATGTCTAAACCAGCAGTCGGACATCCCTCTCGCAATCCAGGACTGCTGTATCCCAACCACTCACCTGCCTGCCTGCCTGATTGCCCCTAACCACTCTGCCTGCCAGCCTGATCACCCCCAACTGCCCCCCCCACCAGCCTGCTTGCCCCCAACTGCCCCTCCGTCGGCCTGTTCGCCCAAACTGCACCCCCCTGCTGGCCTTATCGCCCCCAACTTCCCCCCCTGCCGGCCTGCTCGCTGCCTACTGCCCTCCCTGCTGGCCTGCTCACCCCCTACTCCCCCCCCCCTCTGACCTGCTCAGCCCCAACTGCCCCCCCCCCCACCGGCCTGCTCGCCCCCTACTGCCCTCCCCTGGTCTGCTTGGCTCCAACTGACACCCCCCTGCTGGCCTGCTCACCCCCAACTGCCCTCTCTGCCAGCCTCATTGCTCCCAACTGCCCCCTCCACCCCCCGCCGGCCTGCTCGCCCCCAACTGGCCCCCTCTGCCGGCCTGCTTGTCCCCAACTTCCCCCACCGCCAGCCTGATCACCCCCAACTGACCTCCCCTCCTGGCCTGATTGCCCCTAGCCCCATTCCACAGACAATCAGTAAGATAGATTTTGTTATTCCCATGTTATGGTAAGGAAACTGAAGCTGTCTGAGCAGTGATTGATAGCAGGGGAGAACCAGTTTTTAAGCACTAAATTTCATGTATTTCACAGCAATACATTGCCTCTGTTACGGTAGAAACATTTTCAAGCCCATCAACCATATGGCCCAAAATTGCTTTTTAAAAATGTGTGCCATGTTCAGAGGGGCTGGAGAAATAGTTTAAGTGCCCCATGTAAATCCCGCACCACTGCTCTAAATGTAACCCTGAACCCACAGGTTGCTAGTGATAGTACTCAGAAGACAGCCTTATTAGTGTCCTTATTATCACAGTGTGTGGTCCCTGCTCTTTTTGCCACACTTAGCTGAAGTTTGCTAGGTAGCTTTGATTATAGAGTAATCGGTTCTTGATTCTTGACTCAGATATATTTCAAAAAAGAAGAAATAAGAATTTTTAATATATTGCTATTAGGAAATTTTTAATTTATAATCATTAAATAAATAAAATAGGCATCTATTTATAGACCTTAGTACTGTGAAAGCAATTTTCTACTTATCCATTAGTATGATTTCTTTCTTAAATGATTTTTAATGTAGATCAAATATTATGACTTGATTAATTATTTACTTTAGTTTATGTAAGAAGCCACAAAAATTTGGGGTGTTTTGTTTTCAATCAAATAAATCTCCAAAACTGAAATTTCTAGTATTAGAAGAATACAGCCTATTTCCTATGTTGTGCTATTGCATATTTGTTATATTTTAAATGGGAGGCTAACATGTTTCTGCTTGATGTCTTGATTACATTGCATATTCTGAAAACCCACACTTCTCCAATAAAACTGTTACTTCAAGAGTAATATGACTATAAGAAGTGACATTTATATTAAATGTAATTTTCATGTACTGTATAGGGTTTTCTGAAATTATAACAAACTGTAATTTCATCCAGTTCTGGTTGTGTTGTAAACTTGGGAGTGAACTGAAATGATTTGTCATAAATATACCACTATGGGATTTATTTGGAATACATTGTAACATATTTTTCACTTTTAATAATACAAGATTAGCATCATTTTTTTATGAAGTATTATAGTGTTATACAGTATAATTCAAAAATGACTCCCTGGTGCTGTCACTGTATTGTATTGATTTTTAACTTGATGTCTTCATTGCCTAACACTTTCTCTGCTTTTTATGCTGCTTATTCTCAATATTGCTAAGAATTATATGTGAATATATGCTTTTGTTTCTAATGTGTAGCTAGTCTCAACAACATCTGTTACCATTTTGGAAATGATGTAGTACATTCAAGCTGCCAATCTAAAATAGAGTGCAAGCTTAAAATGCTAATTCTCGTTATGTGGTAACAAATTTCAGCAATGTAAATTTTTACTTTTAAAAGACCAATGAAGCCCTGGTCAGTTGGCTCAGTTGGTTGGAGCATTGTCTCATATAACCAAAGGATTGCAGGTTCGACAGTAGTAGTGCCCTAGGAGGGTGGCTCAGTTGGTTGGAGTGTCTTCCCATACACCAAAAAGGTTGTGGGTTCGATTCCTGGACAGGGCACATACCTAGGTTGCGGGTTCGATCCCTAGTCGGAGTTTGTTTCTTTCTCACATCAATGTTTTTCACTCTATCTAAAAATCAATAAAACCATATCCTCTGATGAGGATTAAAAACGAGTAAAAATGAAACACCAATGTATTTTCACCTTGACTTCTATTGATATGTCTACACAGGTGGATGATAATGTATAATTTAAAAAATACAGCTTCTCACAACTTTTATTTGCTATGCATGACCAACCTTGAGTCCTCAGGTTTCTCCACTCCAGCTCAGGAGTTCTGTGCTTTCCCTACTCCTGTTTGCTAGGCACACACCAGTCTAGGGAGGCAGGGGTGATTGAGTGGGATTAGGGAGAGGACAAGAGTTAAGTGATACCTGATACTCCTACATTAAGGAAGGGACCAGACCAGTTCTTGACCAAATACCAACATGCATCCCTCATTATCTCTTACTAGAGGCCTGGTGCACGAAAGTTTGTGCACTGGTGGTGGGGGCAGTGTCCCTCAGCCCCACCTGTCCCCTCTCACAGTCTGGGAGCCCTCAGGGGATGTCCTACTGATGGTTTAGGCCTGCTCCTTCTGCGGGAGGCGACCGGGCTGATCAGGGGAAGGTGCTACCTCCATCACCCCGCTGCTACTGCCACTGCCAGCCACAGTAGCTGCAAGGCCTGAGCTCATGGCTGCCTGAGCTCCAGGCCTCACAGCCACTGTGGCTTTGTCCGGACGGACATCCAAATGTACGTCTGGAAGACGTCTGCCCTAATTAGCATATTACCCTTTTATTAGTATAGATACTCCCGCTTCTCTCTCCATATCAAAGATGAGTTCTTTTGCAGCATAGAGTAATTATCACAATCAGGGAATCTGGAGCAATTTAGCAGTGTGACCTTGAGCAGGTTACTTAACCTCTCTATGCCTCAGTTTCCTGGTTTGTAAAAGTGGATGGCATTTAATAGTACCCCATCACAATTAGGATGTAAAGTACATGTAACAGTTCTTAGCATATAGTAGACACATAAAAAATAGTAGTAGTAGTGCCCTGGCTGGGTGGCTCAGTTGGTTGGAGTGTCTTCCCATACACCAAAAAGGTGGAGATTCGATTCCTGGTCAGGGCACATACCTAGGTTGCAGGTTCGACCCTCAGTAGGGGCAAGTACAGGAGGCAACCAAGTGATGTACTTCTCTTTCTTCCTCTCCCCCTCCCCTCCCCCTTACTCTGTCTCTAAAATCAACATATCCCCAGGTGAGGATTAAAAAATGAAATAAAATAAAGTTTTAAAATGTTACTATTAGTGATATTATAATAAAATATTCTTATTGAAAGTTAGGTGGTCGTAGCTGTTTATGGGGGAAACTTGACATACACACCTAGAAGAGGCTTAATAAATGTTGCATTTACTGAATGTTCTATTACTAAAAGACTTGCCTTTTTTAATAAGTGTTTCTTGTTTATAATTTCTTCCCAGTCTTTTTTCCCCTTAAAACTTGAATTCTTTCAGTATACACCCTCATAAGGATGCTAAGAGAGAGAAAAGATGATAAACAACTAAACCAAACCACACTAAGGCAGGAATGACTAGTGGCCCTCAGAATGTTTTCTATTAAATCATAATAATTGGCAGAATTATAGGCAACTTGGAGCTAGAAAGGAAAAACTGAGCCTGAAATCTGGAAGCCCAAACCAGTTTACCTTCTCACATAAGAGGAGGTATTGCCATACTGTAAGTCATGAGATATCCAAGACTCAATTTATAGCCTATATTGATTCTTTTTTTTAATGGAAGAGTAAATTAATTTTATTGACTGATGAAAAACTAAAGTGATAAGGAGTATGGATAGTAAACAATTGTGTTCTGCTGGAATTCTGCTTTTCTTTTCGCTCTAAGCCAAAAGGACAAAAAATTATAGACTGTTAGTAAGCTAATTGTTTTACATATTTCTTCAACAAAAACTGCATAGCTTAGCAGTTGCTAGGAATAGTCGTAGCCTTCACCCCAGGTCTCATGAACATTTCGGCCATGACCTTCTGGGTCTCTAGATGCCAGATATCTGTAGAGAGGGCCCCAAAGTAGCTTCTTGATTTGATGAGTTGCTTTACCCTTCCTCATTGTTTCTCTAAAATTTTTGGCTGGCTTTTTAAAAATAGTAAAACTGCGTATTATTTCTCCTTAGTTAACACCCAACATGATAGAGTAACCATTGGCTATAGCATTATGTTTCAGATTTAACCCGTTTTAAGTTTATTCCAATATCCTATATAATAAAAGCCTAATATCCAAATTGTCCCCTTGACTGGGAGTTCGACCAGGGAGCTGAGCTGGCGGTGGCAGTGGCCGGGGGAAGGGAGGCACCCTAGCCGGCAGCTGGCAGCTGCTAGGGACCCAACTATGCATGAATTTTGTGCACTGGGCTTCTAGCAGTTATATAAACCCCTTCATGTATTGCGATTGTCATTTATTGTAACATAGTATGGTCATCTCCTTTCAACTCAAGAGAATTAGAGGAATTAATTTTAGCCATTTTCATTAAGCCAGTTTTAATTAATATGTTAAAGATCATACTGTTCTCGATAAATTAAAATATACAGAACATACAAACTGTGACATTGGCTGTTTGATACCTCTGTAAGTCATAAAGCCCTGACTTACATTTAGTAGAAAATCAACAACTCTGGTGAGGAGCTTAGCCTGGTAACAGCACAAGTGAACGATCACCTATGATAGCAATGAGGACAGTTTTTGAAGGGTAAGCCAGAACCCTACTGGTGAAGTCAACAATTTTGTCAAGGTATTTTGTATCATTCATGGTAGAT
This sequence comes from Myotis myotis, assembly GCF_014108235.1. Classification (NCBI taxonomy): domain Eukaryota; kingdom Metazoa; phylum Chordata; class Mammalia; order Chiroptera; family Vespertilionidae; genus Myotis; species Myotis myotis. The sequence continues at coordinate 39,762,294 of NW_023416317.1, forward strand.
TGGCTGTTTAATCTGTTATTTTAAAGTACTTACCATTTATTTCAAGGAGACAAAATAAAGCCAATATCTTACCTTTAGTGAAAACACCTAAGTTACCCTGTTGTGTAACTGTAGTGACCTAGAAAAATTCTGCTGTAGAATAGTAAGCCAGTCTAGAAAGGACATCTGTTTAACATCTGAGTAACATCAACTTATTGACATAAATGTTTGCATTTATTTTTAGGCCCTTCCAAGCATAAGATACTATCCCAGAGTCTAATAAGGATGGAGATATAGATATAGGTATATATCTATAGAAAGAATTCATTTAGAAATTTTATTTTATTATGCTGAAAAATACTCTGTAAATTCTACTTAAATCCAAAGCAAAACAAATCAATGATAGCCTTAAATCAAAATTTAGTTACATAATATCCATGTCTTTATCTTAAAGTGTGAAACAAAAAAAAAAAGTATAAGAGATGGAGTTGCATTTTGATTATACTTCTCCAGTTACTCTAATTATGGGAAAACTAAATAACCTTTTTGAACTTTAGTTTTCTCATCCACAAAATGTGAATAATACTTGTACTGCTTATTTCTTAGAGTTTGTGGTGAGAATCAAATGAGATAATGTGTGAGAAAATGATTTGTTAATTACCAAGTATTTTTCAAATGTATGTGAAGTCTCATATACAAATTCTACAATTAGCAACATAGACTCTAAGACTGCAGCTATGTATCTGTGTCTTAGAAAATCACTTATAGAAAGCAAGTAACCTGAACTTTCATTAACACTGAAACTTTCATCTTAATTTTTCTCAAAGGGATGCTGCTTCATTTAACTGATAGCTAACATTTGTTGACTTCATTCTATTATTTCTACATATCTTATCATTTAATTCTCATAACAGTCCTGTGATAGAAGTAACGCTATCCCCATTGAGAGAACTGAAACAGAATTGCTTGAAGAATGCTTCAGTCTCACAGCCAATGAAGGGCAATGCCGAGATAGAGTCCAGGCAGTTCTACTGGCTCTGCAATAGGCAGTTTGAATCACACTAAGTATAGTATAGTTCACTGCATATTAAAACTCTTCTAAAAGTCATAAATTCCCAGAAGACCTATTGTCATGAAATAATTGTAGAACTGATGAAACTGTAACTTTTACACAAAAGGACCCATTAGTTTTTACTAATTAATGGTGTCCGACAAATACATTACCTGACTTTTACATGAAAGTGCATGGCTCTGGCCTCTCAGAGATCACCAGTGGTTATGCAGGGGCCAAAGTGGAAAGCCTTTAGCCAGAACCAGAAATGTCAACAAAAGGAACCAGCTAACTCCTACCTTTACTTTTGCTGCTCCTCAGGCCATGCCTGTACAACTCTTTCCGTCCTTTTCATCTTCAGATGCTACTCATCCTCAGCTTTCCAGCTCAAACACAACTGACTTTTTTCCTTAATTGATGGCAAGTGTCATCAAATATTTAAAGAATTACTTTAGCCATTTTAATTGAACACCTATAAAAGCACTCCTGAACAGGAGCTATCAAAGGAAAACTGTATTTGTTCATCTATAGTTGATATTTATGTAGCATGCCTCACATTTTATAAACTTTCTGGTTTGACTAAGTTTCTAGTCTCAGCAATAGTGTGCATTAATGAATATGGGCACACATTCTTTAGAGTCAGGTAAATTCTCATAACTATTTACGTAGTTAAAGAGGATTACTTTTTAACTATTCTCTTATTAGGAGAGCACCTATAAAAGTATGGTGTTTTACCATCAGAGGTATGCAGAATCATTACTGGTAGTACAGAAAAAAAATTTTTTGATTTATGATTACATATATTAATTTTAATTTATATTGAGATAGATGTTTAACTTGTACATCAAAGCCATGATTTTATGATTTTTAATTGAGGCTAACCTAGGTGTGTATGTTTTTTAAAGGTTGCTAAAGTGTAGGTATTTTGCTTTTTTTAAAAAAAAAAAAGTTAATTCAAAGGAAACATTAAATGAAGGATACTACAGACATTTAGTACCTAAATAAGCAGGTATATATATAAATTATATGTGGAAAATATTGGCCTATAATATACATATGTAATTAGCTCACAGCTCACTTTCTACAGTGAAGTACTCTATAAGCCAAGCCTTGATGATCCCTACCTTTGTGACAGTCAATAATAAAAACTTGGGATTGATTATTCTTTGCGTTATAATAAACTTTTTACAGAATATTTTATCCTGTTTCAAAATAATAGTTAATCTCTGAGTCTTGTTTCCTTATTTTTCTTACAATGTACTTATTATTTGCAAGCTCTTTTCAAAGGGAGAGTCTCTATAGAGTTTACTATGATGTGTTTGCAAAATGAGTGCAAAGCAGCAATTATTTTTCTTGATAATTTAAATAAGATCTTACTGTAGAAAAGTTTAAGATAAAATTTCAAAGCAGTTTTTCCTTGAAAAAATTATTCATTAAGTAAAGTTAGCCACAAGGAATATGTAAGTGCTCTGTTAAATATGAAATATATGCTCCCTTGGGATTTCAGAGTAATTATTGGTCATATAAATACTTTATTACATGTGTTTATATATTTTTTCAATTTGGCTGCAAGGGAAACCTTTTATGTGTGTTTTCCCCTTTTTTGCAATTTGAAAATAATTTAAATTGAAGGCCTAATAAGATTTGTGCTTTGGTCAAGTTTTTGTTGTTGTTTTATCTATTGGCTTTAATTGAGAAACAACTACCAGAAATGGTGTGGTTTTTGGAATCCAACTAACATAGTTTAGAATACTGATCCTCTACTTGCTTGCCCTGTGACTTTGGGCAACTTGCCTGACTGAGCCTCAGTTCCACCAACTGAAAATAGGCTTAATAATCCTTAATTCATGGAGTTGGAATCAAGATTAATGTGGAATACTATAAAGGGTTTAGTGCAGCATAGGGACAGAGTAAATAGATTTAGTAGCTATTAGTTTTATTTTCGGCAGTCTACAATGACTCCATAAACTAGTCATGTGACTCTGATATTCATTGTATTTCTAGGCAGCTTTCTTTCCTCGAACTTGTCCTATAGTCTCCTTACTCAGGAGCTTTCTGGATTTTGCTACTCACCGACTGTCTGTTTTCAAGCCTTCTGCCTTGACCAATCCTTTCTGTCTATCCTGCATATCATTTGCCCCTCTTATTTCAGTCTTTACTACTGTTTTCTCTGGGATCCCAGTTGATAGTACTGTTTGTTTCTCTATTTCAAGTCTTCTCCAAACAATAAGTACTCAAAGCAAAGTACTCCAATTATAAGTACTCAAGGGCAAAGACTGTACACTACAACTTTTCCAGTGTTACCCATAATTGTCTGGCATAATACCAGAAAAGAAAAAAGACATTAAATCAGACCCATTGAGAAACTGGAAAAGTAATGATCGTGAAGCACGAGTATGGCAAATTCTGATACACTGAGTAGTACTTTACTCATAGCCGTCACTAGGAAGTAGTTAAGCCTACTTAATGAAGGGGGTTACCTAACTACCCAGTAATGGAAATCAATGGAGAAGAAGAAATATACAAAATCTCTGATGTTAGAAGACCTGGATTCAAATGTTATTACTCTAGTTGCACGACTGTGGGCAAGTCGGGTAACATTAGCTGTGAAATTGGGGAGATGGAAGGGGATGGGGAGCCAAACCAAACAACTAACAAAAAACTAAAACAGACCTGGGCTCTGAAGATTTAACTCTTGTCTCTGGAACTAACTGCATATGTGCTATTGATGAAGTCATGTATCTCTTGATTTCCTCTTTTCTAAATGATCATGATGAAATCAATCTCACAGGGCTATTAGAGCATATGTGTATTGATGCCTGGTATTTTGTGGGCCCATACTAAATGTTATGTTTATTTTTAAATAAACCTTTATGCATCTATATTGCTTCAGTAATAAAATGGAGAACTTGAATTAGACAATCACCGAAATCACTTTGAGTTCTAACATTCTGTTAGTTTCCTCGGAGAGGAGATAATAGGTGAAGGCTGGATATTGTTATTTTTAAGCTCATTGGGGATTCCAAACCTACCTGTAAGAAACAGTTGCCGCTAATACAAAGAAAAAATAAATACATCGAAATTACATAAGGCACTGATAAAATATATTTTCTTATTCACATTATGGCTTTGCCTTTATAGTCATACCAGTGGATATCTGTGGCATCTTCCCCTTGGGTTTTGATGTTCCATTCTGCCCAATAAGAACTACCGTGCACTGGTAGAATGATCAAGTGTCTCAGTAATAACTTAAAGCAGAGTTGAACCTGTCAAGTTGACAGGCAATTCACTGGTAGAAGAAGAGCTATATTTTATAATACATATGTCAAGTTTGACTTCTCCTTAATAATGTACATGATTAAACAATTTCAAAGAGAATGTAACATTGATTCACTTCATTTTTCAGTGAAGAATTCTGCCGATTAGAAAAATATATATAATCTGTTGCCACTTCATGTTGTTGTTTTTTACTTGAAATCCTCTGATTGCTGAAATAAACACAAAATCAGTTTTCTTTTCCTTCAGTATCATAACTTTTCTATACACACAAATCTTGAATATTATCTCTTCTGACAAGTTTCTGAATACAGTGCCTATTTGACATGCAGCCACGTAGCAAATGCTGCAAGGCTTCAGTAGTACTAACCTGAACCCTCAGGTACAATAAGCTGATATCTATCAGGCAGGTTGGAAAACTTAAGAGCATTACAGTAATAAGTGGTTTCCTGGGAAGGCCGTGTTTACCAGCAATCAAATGTAGAAATCCCAACTAATAGATTAGAACCACCAATATATCTTAAAATTGTATATCTTTAAATGAGTTTTTTCTGCTGTGCTCCACCCTGTCTTTTTCTGGTTTTCCAGTATTCCATTATGGTACTGCCCTCCGTGCTTCCTGAGGGACACACCATCTAGGGAAATGAAAATCTCTCTGCTTATACAGAGGCTACAGATACTGGTCTCTTTGATCCAGGGGACTGACAGGCAGGTCCATGGCTCTGACTTCATAGGTGTGTGGAATACTCTGGTGTATACCAGGATGTCTATCCTACCCAAGAGTCATGTCTTCCTCCACAAACACTGATATTTAGGGGGTTGCCTTTATTTTTTCTGAAGTTATTCTGTAAATATCTTATTTATAACATGTCTAAGGGAAACTGAAATTCTAAGTAGATAAGACAAAGTAGAAAATCTAATTTGGTTGATGATTTCTGAGATTACTTTAAGCATGAGTAATTTTAGTTTAAAGTTTCACATTTGTTCTAAGTAAATAGTTAGAAAACTTAAGGACCACATTTGATACTGTAGTTGAAATTTTGGCAGCGAATAGTAAATGGGAGAGAACCAAAACTAGTTAAACACCATTAATAGAAGTGTAAAGGAATATAATACAGTCATGTACTACTTAACAACTGGGATACATTCTGAGAAATGTGTCCTTAGGCAATTTCATCTTTGTGTGAACATCATTGAGTACACTTACACAAACTAGATTGTAGAGTCAATTACACACCCATGCTATATGGTATAACTTATGCTCCCGGGCTGCAAGCCTGTTTGGCATATTACTGTACAAAACATGAGATTAAATCAGGCACAAGAGAAAATGATGCAATTAAGAGACATGGTAAACACGGCATACTGTGTGTGTTTTTGTTTGTTTGTTTGTTTGGTTGTTTTTTTTACCAATACAAAAGTTTATTTAACAAAAGTTCAATGTGAAAATGGACTGGACTCTATTTTTATATTGTAGTAAAACAGGTGCTGTGGAGAGGGGACATGTGGGAGCAGTTGATTTCTCTGGTAACTACATCCATTCTTCATACTCGTTCCAAGGCTTCTAACATGATGATACTATTTCCTCGTATTACCACCATTCCAATATTGTTCTGTTGCCCACCAGTTGCCATTTCCACACATTCATCTATCACAAGATTCATAAAGGGATCAAATTCCCGTAATATTCCTTGGACATGTCTGCCACCATTTAATTTCAATGACAACTTCTTGTCCATAAACTTTTTTAACTCGGGAGGGTGAGCTTTGCTCATGGTGGCCAATCGAGCTCAAAGATCCACGGCATACTGTTTTACAGCAAACTTTTTTAGTAAGTAAAAATAGTATACTCTAAAATAATGATTAAAAAGTATAATATAGTAAATATATAAACCAGTAGCAGTCACCTATTATCATTATCAAGTATTATGTAGCATACATAATTGTATGTGCTGTGCTGTTATATGACTGTCAGCATAGTAGGTTTGTTTATACCAGCAACAGCACAAACACACGAGTAATGTATTGCGCTATGATATCCTGACAGCTACAATATGACTAGGCAATAGGAATTTTCCAGCTCCATTATAATCTATGGGAGCACCATTGTATATGTAGTTCTTCATTAACTTACCATTGTTATACAGTGCATGACTGTAAATGTATAGTTTCTTTGTAAGCTTTTGAAAAACGTGATTATTTTTATAAAGATAGGGTTTTTTTGCCTGAACTCTGATTATGGTTCTTGGCCCAAATTATCTCTCTGAATATTAAATCGGTTTTATGAAAGTCAGTTCACTTCACTTTGGTTTTACCAGTTTCAAAATACTGATTTTGAAAGATATTTAATGGAAGTCCAGTGTCTATAGTAGATGCCCTTTGTTTAAAGTGGGGTGAAGAAAGGAAAACAGAAGTGCATATACACGCAGAGACCCACATACATATACACATAAGTCTTCCATGGTTCCAAGAACTACTATTTGAAAATCACTGGTATTTTAGTACCTTCTTTTTAGAATGACTAGAGCTCCAATTTATAGTATTCTGAAGTAGACCTGGGGCAATAATTAAAGTAAAAAATACAAACTTCAGGAAGATGATTGCTGAAAGATGGTGGCAGCCATGGCATTGTTCTTTAATCTCTATATAAAACAGAGCAACTAGTATATCAAAATACAAAACCTACAGATAACAACTACATCAAAACCAGGTATCCCCTACAAACAGCCAAATACTAGCAGGTAATGACAGACTACCAACAACCACATGATTTATGTGGGATCAGTAACTGTGGGTGGAAGCAAGGGAAGGAAGCAGGGCAGCTGAAGAGGAAATTCCTCAAATTGCCAGCAAGTCCTTACTGAAAAGCACAAGCCAGTCAAGAGCAGCCACAAGACTGGGTGGGTATGTCTGGAAGCTCTCATTCATAGCTGAACACAAGAGGACTGGGAAGTAATTCAGATTCATGATGCTGGAGTAATCTGTCCTTATAAATGAAGCAAGCAAACTAAACCTCCCTTAAAAAATAAATCCTCTCATGAGGAAAGCTGCTTGAAGTAGAATCCAATTTCATCAAGACAGGACAATATGGGAGAAGAAAGAAAATGTCCCAGGAAAAAGCAGTTGGCAGTCCCACAAACTAAAAGGCCATTTTTAAAAAATCTCTTTTTTAAAACAACAGAAGAAAGAGTTCTGGAATCATGAAGTTGGAAAAACTATTCCTGAGCTCTCCCTTTCATGGTACAGGAAAAAACATGTTTCATTAAAATTTTAAAAAACAAAATTTATCAAAATTTTATAAGGAAAAAGAGGAGTAAAAAGAATGTCCTTACAGTGAAAACATACCCCCCAAAATCTACAAAATAGATGAAAACTATAAACTAGTACTTCAAGGCACAAAAATTCTTCTTAAATGACAGGATAGGAAAGAAAACATAAAGCACAATTAGGAAAGACTCAAAAATTAGGTGATTAGGGAAAAATTTTTGGAGTAGCATGTTAAAGATACTCAAGGAAAGAAAACGTGAACTACCAATTTTTTATCCAGTCAAATTTACCTTCAATTATAACTACCACAGACAAATAATTATAAACACTCCAAGAATCGAAATATTGTTCTCATGTGCCCTTGCTGAGGAATCTACTAGAGAATGAGCTTTAGCTACCACTCCCTCCTCTTACCCCCTCAACCCCCCCAAAAAAACACACCAAAAAAACCTAAACTGGAGAGACCTCAGAGTAAGAGCTGATAAAATCCTTTTTCCTAGCAGTTAGTGATCTATGGCCAACTGGTGGTCCACAGACCACTGGTGTTCATGAGGCCCAAAAGGTTGGCAACCGCTGGTTTAAGGAAACCTTTGGAGCACTGGTCGCCAACCAGTGGTCCGCGGACGACTGGTGGTCCGTGAGGTCCAAAAGGTTGGTGACCGCTGGTCTATGGGACTGCGTTCCGGCCCCTGACATGAAGTGACAGAAATACAGGTTACTTACTGGTACTATTCTCTATACCAGGGGTGGGCAAACTTTTTGACTCGAGGGCCACAATGGGTTTTTAAACTGGACCGGAGGGCCGGAACAAAAGCATGGATGGAGTGTTTGTGTGAACTAATATAAATTCAAAGTAAACATCATTACATAAAAGGGTATGGTCTTTTTTTTTTTAGTTTTATTCATTTCAAACGGGCCGGATCCGGCCCGCGGGCCGTAGTTTGCCCACGGCTGCTCTATACTCTCTTCACTAATTGGCCAGCTGGGTACAAAGGGTCCAAGAAAGTATTCTTTGACACTAACAGAAATCACATTACTGTTATTCTAGATACTGCAAAATACTTGACAGCCTACTGCTTCAAAATTACAATAATTATTGGCTTTACCAGATTAGATTAAAATTTTTCATTTAATCCAAAAGGAAACTCATCTGTAACACAAATTTTTAATACTTTGATAACTATATTTCAATATTAATGACTTGCAAGAATGAACCTTTGTTGTGTTTAAATGAAAATTATAAAAAGGAAAGGAAAAAACTTAGTATGGAGGAAAGTTCTTACTTGGCTTTTACTCAAATGCTTTTGTAGCAAGAACATTGCTTTTTCTGAATGTTTTAGTAGCTTTCTATTAATCAGAATCAGTTTTGAATAGTGTTATTCCCGGGGGTCCAGAGAAGTGCCGACCTGTCTTCATATTTTACGGTTGGGCAGAGTAGGCCCGAGTGAACATTTCTCTTACATGCCTGAGCCACCCAGTGATTCTAGTTCTCACTTTAAAATGCAAATTTGGTTCCAAGTGCTCTTTACCAAAGGGACTGTGCTATATCAGACACAAATAAGTACATTCTGTACATTTTAGTACATTTTTCACAGTCTCATAAAAAATACCTCATGAGATTATAACACAATTATAATAGTAGACTTTATTGCTGAAGGGAACTTTACTGGTAGAGGATATCTGATCCACTGTCCTCATCTTCATGAGCATAAACTGAAGACCAGAAAAGTTTAAATTTATACATGGTCAGATTTCCCCATGATCACACAACCAGGGTGGCAGTTTAGGTTTGAACTGTACTGTTTCCAATATGTGATATTAACATTGTATCATCCCAACTACAGTTTCCATCCTATATAATAAAAGGGTAATATATGCAAATTGACCGAATGATGGAACAACTAGTCGCTATGATGTGCACTTACAACTAGGGGGCAGACACTCAACACAGGAGCTGCCCCCTGGTGGTCAGTGCGCTCCCACAGGGGGAGTGCCGTCAGTCAGACATCCCCTGAGGGCTCCCGGACTGCAAAAGGGCACAGGCCGGGCTGAGGGATCCTCCCCCCACCCCATCCCGCTCCCCCAGTGCACAGATGTTGTGCACTGGGCCTCTAGTCATATATATATACATATTATTGATTTCATATATATATTATTGATTTCAGGGAGAAAGGGACAAGGGAAAGAGATAGAAACACCAATGATGAGAGAGAATCATTGATTGGCTGCCTCCCACGTGCCCCCCTACTAGGGATTAAGCCTGCAACCTGGGTATGTGCCCTGACCGGAAATCAGCCCAAGATCTCCTTGTTCATAGGTTGATGCTCAACCACTGAACCACACCAGCTGGGCCACAGTCTCCCATCTTCCTCCTCTGTGCTTCTTCATTTGTTTCACAGTGAAGAGGTGTCCATGCTTCCCTGTATTTAAACCTCCTTCCTGCCATGTACTTTGTATTACATCCCTCTTGCCTCCTCCTCCAGCCACTTTCCTTGCTGCCCTTTCACATCCAGACTTCCAGAAAGAGAAGCACATTGTCTCCTTTGATCTCTCTATTTTGCTTGCATTCCTTAACCCACAACCCTTGCTGAGCATTTCACTTAAACTGCTTTTCTCAGTCACTAACGTTGGTTTTTGCTGAAACTGATGGACTGTTCTCAAGGTTATTTTTCTTCACCACTCTGCCATATATGACGGGTGGCCTCCTTCTTCCTCTTGAAGTGCTCTTCTTTTCCTTTTGGGAGGCCAGACCCTCCTGAATTGCCTGTCCTCTGGTCGCTCTTTCTCAGTCTCCTCATCTTACGCTCATACTTCTTAGTATTAGTGAGTGATTTTCCCATGAGAACTCTCCCCTAACTTCTCTCTTTTTGCACTGCTGGTTCTCTGTAAACCAGATCCTCTCGTGGAGCTCTAAACTTTAGAGTCTAAAGAGACCCACTGTGTGCTGTCTCACAGATCTGCTCCACAACACAGCTCTTCCACCTGAATTGCATACCCAGCTGGGCATCTGCGCGTGCACATCTGCAGGCTCCTAACCCTTGATTACTGGTCTCATGTCCCAAGTGTCAGATCCTTCCTCACTGCTTGTCAGAGTGATCTCTCTAAAATGAAAATATGTTCATGTTCACGTCTCTCTCTGAAACCTGTCAGTCCCATTGCCCCCATAAGCCCACCTTAGCACTGCGTAAAAGGTGCTTTCTTGTTTTGGCCTCACTTCCTTGTCAGCATCACACAGTGCTTAGTTTTCTGAAAGAAACTTCCTCTTCTCTATTGCCTCCTGGGCTTTGCCTGTGCTCTTCCCCTGCCTGCCCTTCTTCTCTCCCCACCCCACCTTCCACTTCCCCCTCCTCTTGGATAACTTCTCCGAATCTTTCAGGTCTCATTTCTCATGACTGGGTTGAGGAGCCTTTCTTCTGCTTCCATAAGCACTCTGTACTTATCCCTATTACAGGTAGCACTTGTCATATGCATTGCAGGTCTCCCTTAGCTCGCCTGGTTTCCCTCAGTAGATGGTAAACTCCTTGAGAGGAGCCACCTGTATTTTACCATCATGTTCCCAGGATCTAGCATCTGCATTTTCTTTTAATGAATGAAATAAGGTACTCTCTTTGGCTTTAATAAAGACACTTTATTTATTCTCTTTACTACTGTGGAACTAAAGCTGTTACACAACTGGTCTTTTGGGATCCATAAACTCTCTTGGACCTCAGAAGTGAATAGAATAGTTGTTTTCCGGTGCACTGACTTCCTACTCTCTGGAAGTAAGCTTATCTCAGAGCTTATGTCTCTGAAATCATTTTTGTAATTGAAGTCCTTTAGCAGCATTCTTAGGAAGTTCTTTTCAGTTCTTTGGTAATGTATCCTTTTGGTATTTATATGTCTTTTAATATGCAGCATAAGCTGAATAAAAATGCATTTCTTTTTATTGATTTGAGAGGGGGAGGGGAGGAGAGAGAAAACAGACAGACAGAGACACTTATTTATGCATTCACTGGCTGATTCTTGTATGTGCCCTTGACTGGGGATTGAATCCACAACCTTGGTATCGGGACAATGCTCTAACCAATCAAGCTACCTGGCCAGGGCCAATAAAATGCATTTCTTAAAATCTTAATCAATAAACAATATGAGTTTGAGCTTTTTCAAGAGTTTATTTTTTAAGCATGGTTAACTATAAGAGGGAAACAGGTCTCAACTTTTATTTTTATTTTTGCTGGATTTCTGTGTGTAACATGCAACCTCTCTTTGAAATCCGTGAGCCAAGTTTACGAACACATTAGCAAGTCTTTAATTTTTCCTCCCATTGAAACTGTTCCAGTAAAAGGAAGAACACATTTATGTCTCTTTATTCTAAGAGAAATATACTAATATGTGATAATACCATAACAACTGAAACATAAAATCTTTTTCTCTACTGCTAACTTCCCTTAATTGCCATACAAGGTCACCAAATTGTCAAGCCAGTGTAAAGGGAACCTGTGAATAATCATAGTCACAGAAGTTAAAAAGCATTGATCTGTCACTTGCCATCTGAATAAGAGTCTAAGTTGAAAATCAGAGGAGTCAGACTGTGCTGGTGTAAGACAAGAAAATATTAAGAATATAACCTGTGAGAACAAAAAAGTAGGATTTCTTCTGGATTAAAAGTTGGTCTTTACTAAAATAGCAAATCCACTTCTGTTCTCCTTTAGTCATCCTTTTACCTATGATGTGCAGAGAATCGTCTTTAAGTGAGATATACAGAAAATTAGAGAAGATTCAGAGAACCAAAAGAAACATAAATATAGGAAGTAAGCGGCCATTTAAAAAACAGTAAAATTGCTTAGTACAGAAAAAAGATTTCCACCTCCCTGACTTTCCAGTAACTGAAAGGTTATCATTAGAAGGGTACTGACAATGTGTTTTATTTTAACAAAAGTAAAGGAAAAGGCCTTAAATTTAGCAAAATAAAGCATAATAAAAAAACTTCCTAGTTTAAGGGAAATGAACCATAAATAATTTGAAATCAGCAAGGGGGGGAGGAGAACTGTCTTCTTTGATTTTTGGCGGGGGGTAGGGGGGTGTCCTGCCCTTTTTTTGAGGTCTAGAAATAGAGATAATTGTTTCCAACTATTCAGATAAACAGGGTACTCTTTGATTTGAATACGATATTAGATACTGACCACCTTTTATCAAGTATATAAAATATCAGTGACCATTTTGTGATCTTAACACACAAATACATCAGTTACATTTGGTTTTGGGTTCCCAAAGGAAAATTAAATTCATCAAAAGCAGAGAAACATCCCAGCTGCGCTGGCATGGCACTTGATAGAGTCAAAGAAGATAGGGCTTTCCTGTAATATATTCTATTCTCAACCTTTTGTTTGAGCTTTATCACTTCTATCCCTTCCAATGATACTCCAGCCAGTCCACCTGCATCAAACGAATAATAGCTTTTTTAAGTAGTAGCAGTTTTTTCTGAATGTAGACAATAAAAGTGCCCATCTTTAGAAGTATTTTTTTCTTTAGAATCAAACTACTCTTACTTTTTTTTATTTGAACTAATTACTGAGTGCTTTCAGAGCTTTGCTTTTCATATATTACACATATTGTAGTCACACTATGTCCTTAGCATTTGTTTCGGTTTATAAAGAACACAATTAGCCTTTTTAGCGCTTAGTTCAGTCACAATTAAAGCTCCCCTAATGGTTAGGGATTGGTCTTTCTAAGGCTGAGAAGGTGTTTTTAATTATTCATTCCTCGGTTTGTTTCTTACAGCAGCCTCAGCTGTGCTTTATTATTCAAAGGTTAATGCAAACGGAGAAGTGGGTAAATTAAATCTGCTTGGCAGCCAACGACTGGGCCTATTAGCACACGCTGGAAGATGGGGCTGGGTATTGCAGGTTATTTCCACTATTGCAGCACTACCCAAAACAAAAACCACCAAATCCCTCACAGATAGCCCACACTGACAAGAATTATTAAGGGATACTACAATTTGGTGATTCTTAAATAGCAGATCTTCGGAAAAAAATCTGTTTGTTTTGCTTACAAAGGGAGAAGACAGAGGCTGACATCTGAAAGGTAGTAACAGCTCCTATAGAAAATTGATATATATACCATGACTAATGAACTTTGTATAATATCAAGTCCTTTTCACAGGGCTCTCATAGCATTTTGCCTATGAATCCCACGGAGCATATACATCTTGCCTTTGCTCATGCTGCCCAGAGGGGAAGCTCCCCCTTGGGGATCAGAACTGTTGTGGTTTTTATGTCTTGCCCAGATGACAGTACAGTGCCCACACATAATAGGCACTGAGGCAGAGGTGGGGAAATGAGTCTGGAAATAAGTCTCAGCACCTATAGCCAGTATTTTGCTCTTGTAGAGATCCTGATCTCCTGAAGTAATTAATCATACGTAAGTTTTGAATTAAGTCCACTAAACACCACCTCTTATTGACAATCAATGTCTTTTAGTGCAGAGTTATTATTTACGGTGTCTGTTTTAGCCACATAGCACCTTTCGTCCCTCCTACAAGGCTGATGTTTAGCTTTTCTTCTCCTAAACTTGGGGGCGGGGAAAGTGTCTCTCTATGTTTAGTTGTTTTCATTGATGTGTGTATATCGCGGAGGTGTGAGGACAAGTTTTAAAGCTACTATTAAAGAGTATATGGTAATTTTGGCCTGATACTGTTTCAGACAGAGATAAAGAGAGACAAGACAGTAGTATGCAAGATGTCAAACAGCAGGTACAGAGAAAGAGAAATTAGAGCCCTAAAGAGAAACTCTTCCTATTTTCCTGTCTTGACACCAGGCCTAAAGGATGAGGTAAGCTTTAGGATCCTGATTCACCCCTACTGCCTTCTCACTTACCGGATGATAATAACAAATGGACTAGGCACTGTTTTAAGCACTTTACTTACATTAACTCATATAATGGCCACAGGGCTCTATGAGGTAGCCACTCTTTCAGAGATGAAGGAACCAAGACAGCAAGAGGTTAAATAACTTGCGTTAAGTCACACAGTTAAAGGCAGAGCCAGGATTTGGACCCTGGGTCTCTGGATCTATAGTCCCCTTTCTTTACCACTATGCTATACTAAAGATTATTCTTCTTCAACAGACCTTTACTTAGTATCTGTGTGTGTAGTTTGCTTCATTAGTCCTCCAATTGACTTGTTTCCTCTCCCTCCTCTGTGCTAACTTGGAAGAGAACAGTGACGATGGGCCTTTGAGCCAGATAGCAGGGCCAGGGATACAGAGAAAAACATGCAGGTTGTAGGGTAGCACAGCTGACCTTTTTGGAATAAATTAGGCAGCTGTATGAAGAAATTGTTGTTTACCATATTCCTATCCAAGAAACAAAAGGTGTTCTCAGCCAATGAAAAGTGTATTGAGGTATTTAGCTTACTTGGGAAAGCAACTGCCTTAACTCTGTATATAAATAAATAAATCTTAACTCTCCTGTCTAAGAATACTTAAATGTCCCTAAGACCTGATCTATCCTAACTTTGAATGTTTACTTTGTATAGTATAAATGTTAGAAAGAAAGCTGCATTTGGAATGCTACCAAAACACTTTGCATTCTGTCCTCAATGAGTGGTAACGTTTTTTGAGAACTGAAACGTTTTGAGAAAGGTTTGGCGTCCTGAAAACTGTGGAGGGGCAGCAGTGGCTGGCACTCTTGTCAAAAGCTTGTTTAACCTGCAGATAACATCAGTAGGCACATTAAAGCTCTACCTAACACATGTGTGGGGGAATTTTTAAATAATAAGGAAACACCACCTGCTCCAACATGTCCAAATTGCCCTTTGAGTACAGCAGAGAGAGGCTAATTCTAGAAGCCTTGTGTGCCTTGAGACGTTTTATTTCTCACCCAAAACAGAGGAAAACACGTAAGAGCTGGGGTGGGAGGTGGACAACAAAAGCAGTGTTGCAAGAAGTGGTAGGTTTGCTAAAGAAATTAAGAGAATAGTCAAAGATCACTATTTCTAGTATGAAAAACAAAACAAACAAAAAGAATTTGATAGCGGAAATAAAAATGGCTGTTTGCCACCTCTGAATCTAGTCCTTGAAACATGCCCAGGATGAAAAGGTAAAAGGAAATCCACATCTTGGTCTTGGTCTTGGTCTCCTATCTTAAGCAGGGCAGTTATCATAATGGTAACCACACAGTTTTTCCTGTTGGGTCTTCTAAATTGGCAGCAATTGTGACATAATAAGGGCTTTTCCGTAGGATCAGAGGGCTTAGGTTTTCTTCTGTAGGTGTGGTCTTAGGCAAAGCATTTCACTCTACGGACCTTAATTTTATCGCTTTTGAAATGAAGGCTTTGGACAGAAGCGATTCTCAATGGCAGCTTTTTCATTTTTTCAAGTTATTTCTTTATTTTTCCTACCCCACCCTCCATACTGTGAAAGTGGCTCATTTTTCCTGCAAGGAGAGGATAGGTTGAAAAGGAGGGGACAGGCTGAGAATAACTCAGTTAACTTATTTCTAGTTAACTTATTTCTATTTAATCCTTTTAACTAAAGGATTAAAAATTCTATTATTCAGCATTGTAAGTAATTCTGATTGACTTTATTTTTTTAAATATATTTTTATTGATTTCAGAGAGGAAGGGGGAAATTAGAAACATCAATAATGAGAGAGAATCATTGATTGGATGCCTCCTGCATGCCCCCTACTGGGGATTGAGCCTGCAACACGGGCATGTGCCCTTGACTGGAATCGAACCTGGGACCCTTCAGTCTACAGGCCCATGCTCTATCCACTGAGCCAAACCAGCTAGGGCCTGATTGACTTTATGCCTGTTGTCCAACTCAATGGAATTCTAGTCCAGTTCTAACCTTGCATCTGTGTTAGGAAAAAGTTGAACTAGATGATTTCCAAAGTCTTCATAATTGTAACCTTACTTCTAACAATCCACATATATAAAAATATTGGTTTCTTTTTGAATCCTTGACTTATTTTTGTGCTAACAAGTGAATGTGTCTTATAAAAATGTGGGTTAGAAGGAATAGGAAGAATATCATTTTCCCATGCAGTCCTCCTTTCTGCTTCCCAGTTTCTCTACTTCTCCTTGCTCACTGTTTAGAACAGTTGTATCTCTTAAAATTTTGTTGTAAAGTTACGTGCTCAATGCAATATATCACATGTTGGGAAAATTAAATACACAGAGAGAGACATCCTTACACAAAATATAGAAAGAAACAAGGAAGCCTAAGGTGTTATGAACTTTTACTAAGAGTCTTCTGTCCTCAATAACTTACAGAAGGCTAGTTTAATCACTAAGCATACTATCTTGCTAGCTACTACCTTCCCTGGGAAAGAGCAAGGACCGAGATTATTTAGCAATAATTATGTTTTGTTTAAAATTTTCTTTTTATCTCCTCTCTCTCTCTCTCTCTCTCTCTCTCTCTCTCTCTCTCTCTCTGCTATGTTATTAACACTGTTAACAAAAGATACTGATTTTAAGATTTGGTAAAAGATAACTATAGTCAACTGAAATCATTTTTTTATCTTCACATCTCAAATCTAGAAAGAACGAGTGAGAATATAGGTCCTCCCATTTATTAAGCACTCATTGACAAAAAGTATAAAATAATTATTTTTCTTGGAATACTTCAAGAATAAGGACCAGGTACTTCAGAACTGGACTATCTATAGTTTGGTGGATGGATTGGAGGAAAGAAAGATTGGAAGTAGGGACACCACAGAGGATACTGGTACCATCATCTAAGTGAGAGCTGATGCCTCCAGTAGAAACATTACAGAGATATTATGGAGTAAGATTCTACAGGCTTTGGGGGATTTAGAGAAGAGAAGGGGGAAGCATAGTCAAAGGTGACTCTCCAGTTTCTAACCAGGTTAGAGATTCATTCCACTGGTGTTGGTACATTGATTATAGAAAGTGGATTGTTAGATACCTAGAATGAAGGTGAGGAGACAAGGTGTTTGAGGATAGAACCCCTAGGAGGCAGTCATTGATGAGGACAAAAGAATTGGAGTAGTAGCCCAATTAGAGGAAGACTCTTGAAGAGATACCTGGGGAAGAGAGTTTTTTTCAGGGATGGGGATGGGAGCTACAGAGAATGGTAGTAAAAGGCAGGCAAAAAAGCACAGTTGGATTTAGCAACAAAGAGAGTTAGCTCGTTCTGTTGAGAACACTGAAAACGTTTTTCACCTTGAATCTCCCCACCCCCACATGTGTTTTTTTTCTCATTTCATTCAGTTTTGTGGCATTTCCCCTCTTTAACTGCCTTTCCTACTATCCTTATCTGTAACTGATCTGGACCTTGCCTGCATATTTTCTTGTAAGGGATGTGAACTACCCTTTCCTTCCAGTCTGACACTAGAGAAACACATACATCATTGTGTTGTAATCCAGAAGCTCAGTATTCCTGCAGCTGTTTACTTCCAGAGGGACTTTGGACAAAGGTGCAGCATATCACTTGTGGGAACAAAGTGCCTTCCCACTAGAAGTGATGAATTCTGCTACATGAAGTCTGACACATAAGCAGGAATTATTGCTAGAGCTCCTGAGAAATCCCCAGAAGTCTCCTCAAACCCATCCTGTCCCTGTTGATTTCAGGTTAGTGTTGGCACATTGGAGATGCTCTACAAAGGCAAGTTCCTTGTCCTGTGAAGCCAAGACCCCAACACTGCCCCTGCATCCTCCCCTTTACCTGTCTCAGTCAGTGTTAAATGAAAAGGCAGCAGACACAGCGCAGTTAAGATATTCAGATATATTTAAAGCATTTTAAATAATCTTAAATAAAGACAGTGAGAGCTTAGTCCTTTTCCGCAATCCTATATAGTAAAAGGCTAATATGCAAATTGTCCCCACGGGCAGGAGTTCGACCAGCTGGGAGTTAGACGTGCGCTGACCACCAGGGGGCAGTGCGGAACATGGCGGGTGCTGGTGATGCGGCACTGGTAGCAGGCGGCAGTGGAGGTGCTGCCGGCCCCGATGGGCCCCGACAAGAGTGGGACCGCGGCAGGATGGTGGAGCAGGTGAAGGGGTGGCGCCAGGCCAAGGCAGGTGTGAGCAGGGGCCCCGATTGCCCTGCTGGTCGCCCCACAGATTGGCCCTGATCCCTGGCCAGGCCTAGGGACCCTACCTGTGCATGAATTTCGTGCACCAGGCCTCTAGTTTTATTATAAATTTATAAATATTTTATGCATAAGGCTCATCCACTGTAGGCCGCAGCATGGAAAGCTAGACACAATTTATAAAGTTGATTCTCTAACAGAATTTCTCCAAGCACCAACTTTGGGCATTTAAACAATTTGTAGTTTGCTAACTGATATTTGCATTTTAACAAATTCATCTAATTGCATTTTATTTTGAAATTTAACTGTTGTGTGTTTTTTTCTTCTTTAAAAAATAAAATCTGAAAAAAAAGAGTATCAATCATTAAGAATACTGTAAATGGTAAAACATTGCTAAGTAACCTCATACCTGAAAAATCTTGATATTAAATAAACATTGTAGTCTGAAAAATTGGACTTCTTGGGAGGAGCATGAATTCTGATAGGTTCCAAAGTTCTGCTGGATCTAAATAACATTAGCTTTTAGGGTTATGATGGTGATGGTGATAGTGAAGATAATGATGATTTATATACAGTCTTGGTAGCTTTTTTCAAGCCCTGGGATCTTGAAACCCTTCTTATAAAATCACCAGGTAATTAATTTTTTGAATATATAAGTTGGTGAACTTATATTATCCACAAGGCATGACAACAAACACAAAAGCAGTGAACATTTGGAGGCTTACTAATTGGGCCCTTATAGAACCCATTATTCAAGCTCTGTGAGTACAGTTCTACTAAAACTTTACAGTTGCTCCCATAATTGCCCCATTTTACAAATGAGTGAACTAAGACGAAGAGAGATTAGTTCAAGAAGCACTGCAATAAGCTTTGGGATTCCAAGTGGTATGGATATGCCATTTCTAAGATGATAGAGGAGGCCAGAAAGTATTTTCTTAAAGAGATATATTTTGGCCACATAAACCAACTTAGAGTAATAATATTGTGTTATTTAACCCACTGTTAACTGCATAGACAACTGACTGACTTCAAAGAGCCAATAAAATTTGGAGTTCTAATTGAGAGCCAAATAAAACTTAGATTAGGCAAAAATTGAATGTAAGTTATCTACAAGCACTACTCACTTTTTGTGAGGTATCTCCAGCCTTCTTCTGAGTCTCTTCCTTGGTGGCACTATTTGGTGACTCTTTATTTAGCCTAAATTATATAACTAACTAATATAAATTATATCTTTGTTTTAGGGAAATGTGTCTTTGCACATTATTTCAGAGCTGTGTACTATCATGTGTATACTCTTCAAACTAACTTTCTTCATCTACCTTGGAGTAATGTATGTGCAAACCTATAATTTACTCTACTTTTAAGCTCTTCCTTCTGATAAACCTACCTATTCATGTTGGGTCTAATTATAGCTCAGAGTGTAACCATGTTTATTATTCATCTGAGTGAGTGAGCTTGTCTGGCAACAGGGCGCCGTGGTTGCCAAAGCTTAATTGTCATCTGATCTGAATATATTATGTCTGTACTTCATTGCCAGCTTCAGAAGAGGTAGGTAAAGGGGAAGATGGGGTGAGAATGCTGTATTTTGGTCCATTGCACCACTGCTTCTCAACATATTTCAACACTCTGCGACAAATTCGGCTGTGATTTTTTTCGTCTTTTTTAAATAAGAGAAATCAAACACGAGAGATAAAATTGAACTCTCTTTCATTCCCCATCTCCAGGTCTATTTCTTCGATTACACCACTCCACTCTCTCCTGTTCCTTGCACAGCCACTATCATGGACTTTCCAGTTCATTTCTTAAAAGATTTGGCATAGATATGTATCTCTGTACTATATAAAAGAATTGTTTTATGTATCTATTTTAAACAATAGGATCACCGTATAAATATGCTGCAGCTTAGCTGCTGTTCTCACACAGTATTTTAGTAGATTTTTTTGGCATACTTTTTCCCAGTATGAAACTTTGATACATATATAAGAACGTATCTAATGTGTAAGTTATGAAACCTAGTCATAAAACATAACTAGTGAATTTGCCAGTTATACTGAAAAGTAGAATATTACTAGAACCGCTGAAGCTCCTATGTACTATTCCTCCACCGTCTGAT
This sequence comes from Myotis myotis, assembly GCF_014108235.1. Classification (NCBI taxonomy): domain Eukaryota; kingdom Metazoa; phylum Chordata; class Mammalia; order Chiroptera; family Vespertilionidae; genus Myotis; species Myotis myotis. Next base: position 39,783,017 of record NW_023416317.1, read on the forward strand.
TCCACCCAGGAAACTATTCTTTTGAACTTTGTGCTCATTTATTTTCTTGCCTTAATACATATGTATGTGTCCCTCAACAGTATATTTTCTTGTTTGCTTGCTTTTAAAATTTATAGAAATAGTATAATTATTCCTTTTAGATGTGATTTTTTATTCAATATATTTTTAAGATTCATCCATTTAGTTTATGTATTGTCACTGCTTGTGTAGTATTCCTTTCAGTGAATTTAAACATTTTTCTATCAAAGGACATTTGTGTTGTTTCCAGTGTTTATATTTACAAATAGCACTGCCATGAATATTCTTGTACATGTCTTCTGTTACACATATATAAAAATTACTCTGGGCTATGTACTTAGGAATGCAATTACTATGTTGTAACATATGAGTATATCCAGGGTGTCCCCCAAAATGTATACATACTTTGAATAATTATTAATTCTAATGGGTTAAATCTGAAAAGAAAGAAACATCAATGGAGCTATCAGAAAAAAGTATGTACATTTTTTGGAACACCCTGTATATTCAACTTAAGTAGGTAGGTCCACATTTTTATCCAAATTGATTGAACACACTCATCAGCAGTGTATAGGAGTTCTTGTTTTTCAACATCCTCGTCAACACTTGGTTTTTTGTTAGGCATTAATTTTTGCCTATATGTGTTTAAAATCACATCAAATTGTATTTTTGTTTCATTTTTCTGATTTTAATGAGATTGAGCATTTTTAAATGAGTACTAGAGGCCTGGTATACGAATTCATGCATGGGTGGGGTCCCTCGGCCCAGCTGGCAATCGGGGCCGTCTTGCCCAGTCCCGATCGGGGCAGATGGAGGTTGACTGGCCGGCGGGGGAGGGACCGTGGGAGGGCTCCAGGGCATGTCCAGCCCTCTCGCCTAGTCCTGACCAGACGGACTCCAGCAGCAAGCTAACCTACCAGTAAGAGCATCTACACCCCTTGGTGGTCAGTGCATGTCATAGCAACTGGTCGAGTGGACACTTAGCATATTACATTTTTATTATATAGGATTAGTCATTCATATTTCTTCATTTTGAAAATGCCTATTTATATCTTTTCTAATGGATTATTAGACTTATTGATTCATAGGATTTTATGTTTTCTGAACACTAGAATTTGGTCAATTTTATATAATCCAAATCTCTTGTCTCAGTGTGTGGGCTTGTCTCATTAGTCTCTTTAGTCAAACTCTAAAACTTTTGACTTTTGCATTTAAGTACTTAATCTGTCTGCAACTGAAGTTTGTATATTTTTTGAGGTAGAAAACCAATTTCTCTGTTTTCAAAATAAAACAAAACTGTTTTCCTAGCTCCATTAGTTCTGACACATACCCGATTTCCATGTGTGCATGGACAAGTTTGAGGAGCTTTTATTTGAGCTTCCAAACAGGTTTTAGGATCAGCTTGTTAAGTTTAATTTTGTTTTTAAATTGTTGGACTTTTTTATTAGAATTGTATTGGGTCAAGTTGGAGGAAATTAACATTTATAATATACTAGAGGCCCGGTGCACAAAAATTTGTACCCTCGGTGGGGGGGGGGGGGGGTCCCTCAGCCAGGCCTGTGCCCTCTCGCAGTCTGGGACCCCTCGGGAGATAACGACCTGCTGGCTTAGGCCTGTTCCCGGGTGGCAGAGGGCAGGCCCAATCCCTAGGTGCAGCCCCTGGTCGGGCTCAGAGCAGGGCTGATTGGGTAGTTGGGGCGCTGCCCCCTGTCATGCACAGAGCAGGGCAGATTGGGAGGTTGGGATGCCACCCTCAGTAACGCTCAGGGTAGGGCCGATTGGGGGGTTGGGGCACCGCTCCCTGTCACACTCAAGGCAGGGTCGATGGGGAGGTTGCGGCGCCACGCTCTGTCACGCACAGAGCAGGGTCAATCAGGGGTTGGGGAGCTCCCCCCTGTCACCCACAGAGCAGGGTCAATCAGGGGGTTGGGGAGCTCCCCCCTGTCACTCACAGAGTAGGGCCGATAGGGGAGTTGGCGCACCGCCCCCTGTCACACACAGAGCAGGGCGGATCAGGGGGTTGGGGCGCCGCCCTCTATCACCCACAGAGCAGGGCCGATCAGGGGGTTGGGGCGCCGCCACTCTCACACTCAGGGCAGGGCTGATGGGAGGTTATGGCTGTACCCCATCACACACAGAGCAGGGCCCATGGGGTGGGGGGGTTGGGGCGCCGCAGGGTGATCAGGGGGTTGGGGAGCTCCCCCCTATCAGGAACACAGCAGGGCCGATCAGGGGGTTGGGGCACCTTCCCCTGTCACGAACAGAGCAGGGCCGATAGGGAGGTTGTGGCCCCGCACCCTGTCACACACACAGCCGCAGGGCGATCAGGGGGTTTGGGCGCTGCCCCCTGTCACGCTGATCCTGGTGCCGGGAGGCATATTACCCTTTTACTATATAGGATAGAGGCCTGGTGCACGGGTGGGGGCCGGCTGGTTTGCCCTGAAGGGTGTCCTGGATCAGGGTGGGGGTCCCCACTGGGGTGCCTGGCCAGCCTGGATGAGGGGATGATGGCTGTTTGTAGCTGGTCACACACCCTTCAGGGTGGGGGTCCCCACTGGGGTGCCTGGCCAGTCTGGGTGAGGGGCTGAGGGCTGTTTTCAGGCTGGGACTGAAGCTCCCAAATGCTCCTTTTTTTCTTTCTTTTTTTTTTTTATTCTGGGCCAGCTTTAGCTCTGAGGCTTGGCTCCAGCTCTGAGGCCTCAGCTGCTGAAAGTAGGTATCTGGTTTGTTTCGGTTCTATAATCGAAACTCTGTATCCACTCCAGCTCTGAGATCCCGGCTCGCTGAAAGCTGGTTTCTGGGGTTTTGTTTAGCTTCTATATTTGTTACAATGTTTCTTAAACTGCAAGCTCAGAGGCCAGCAAGGCAGGCGGGGAATGTTGCAGTCCTCCGTCACTGAAACAAGGAAGCCTCATGTTCAGTTTAAGTTGCCTGGCTGCCGGCCGCCATCTTGACTGGCAGTTAATTTGCATATCGCCCTGATTAGCCAATGGGAAGGGTAGTGGTCATATGCCAATTACCATGTTTCTCTTTTATTAGATAGCATTGGGTCACCCTAACCAAAAAGTTTATAGCTCTCTGTATTTAATTCTCTTGAATGTATTTCAGTAAGTATTATAATCTTCATAATAATCATATTTTTATGAAAATTATTTCTAGGTTCCCTATATTTTTAATACTACCATAAAAGATATTTTAAATACATTTTCTAATTTTGTTGGAGTATTAAAAGGCAGTTGATTTTTGCATATTGATCTTATATTTAGCTATTTTGCTATATTCTTTTATTAAGTTTGATAAATTATCTAGAGGTTTGGGGATTTTTTTTCTGTGTTCATAAATACTGCAAGTGTTAAGTTTTATTTCTTCCACCTCAATCCATATACCTTTTTTCCCTTGCCTTGATGAGTATGATCTCTAGTACAGTAATGATTCGAATTGGATGTAGTGGACATCCTTGTCTTGTTCCTCAATTTTAAAAGGTGTGCTTTTAATATTTTACCATAGAATATATTAGTTGCTGTAAGGTTTTTATAGATGCCCTTTATTGGGTTAGGTTAAAGAAGTTTCTTTCTATTCCAATTTTGCTATGAGTTTTTATCATGAAGGGCTATTATTAAAGCCTGTTGGGTACTTTTTCTGCATCTGTTGAAATTATGAGGTTTTTTTCTACTTAATCTGTTAATAAGATAAATTACATTAATAATTTTCTGTTATTAAACTAGCCTTGCATTCCCAGAATAACTCGGACTTGGTTAAGATGCATGCTTTTTTGATATATTGCTCAACAATACAATTTTTGTGGATATAAACTAATTTCAAAATAGAAGCTAAATCTCTGTTGACAATAAATCTTTCCCAAACACCTTAACAGGGTTGCCCACTTTGCTACAGGATTTGAGGATAATTTCTCGCTGTTAGATGTTGGTATTGGCTTGATATGGCAAAAAGAACACTGGAAAGCTAAGTTATTTTTGCCCTTCTGTTCACCTGAGAAAATTAATACAGTTCAATTGACTCATGTGGGCCTTATCTCCCTCAGTGAGTTTCTCTGAGACCCAGGGACATATATTTGTTGCTTGCAGCCATGTGGCTTCACTTGCTTTGCTGTTAGTCCATCATCATCCAACCGACATTTACTTAGTAGGCACTGAGGACAAGGCAAAATTTATTTCTCAAGGAACAACTATTCTAGTGAGAAACAGAAAAAGTAAAGTTACAAAACACAGTTATAAAATGAAATGATACATCTTACCTTCTATAGACCACTCTAGTGGTGATGTGTGGGGATGGATGGATATGGATAGAGTCTTTGGGTGCAGAGAGAGAAATGGAGAATCAGATGAGATATGATATTTGAGCTAAGTTTCATGGATGATGAACATTTATTGATCTCCAAGAACCTCATTTGTTTTCTAAGTTGTTAACAAATGATGATAGCCGTATTTTTTCTCTCTCTCTCTAGCCGCCCTTTTAGCTTTGAAATTTCATCTTTTTGGCCCTATGACCATATTATTCTTTTCAGGACTTCATAAATAATTACATACTTTATTAATTGTTTGTGTTCCCATCTGTGTCTTTGGTCCTTGAATCTTTTCTTCCATAGATTTAGGGTTGTGAATAACAAAAGAGAATCTTCTTTGTTCTGTTTTATTAAGTAACTAGAGGCCCGAAGCACGAAATTCATGCAAGGGGCTCAGCCCTCACAGCCCCAGCTGCCGCCACCCTCTTCGGGGTGATCGATTGCAGAGCCCCCCAGCCCCCTTCTCCGCCCCCCCCCCCATAGCCCTGCAAAGGGTGGCGGCCCCAGCTCCTTGTGGCCCCGCCCCCCACCCAGTGGTTGTTCTGGAAGGTCATTCTGCCGTCTGGTCTAATTAGCATATTAGCTCTTTATTATATAGGATACCAATATACTTCATACATAGAATACTGATGATATTGACAAATGAATCATCATAGAAAATGAACCTATTAACTTTGTTGTGTTTTTATGAAAATGCTCAATTTATTGTTACCATAAATAGATATTTTAAATTCCAAGCGTTTATATAATCTCTAAGCACATTTCATTTGTATGTCTTATTTCAGTGCTGGACCCAAAGGAGACAACATTTATGAATGGAGGTCAACAATATTGGGACCCCCAGGATCTGTCTATGAAGGAGGGGTGTTCTTTCTTGACATTACCTTTTCACCAGACTATCCGTTTAAACCCCCTAAGGTCAGTATGACGTATTGATTCATCTTTAGCGATATATATATTTTTGTATCTGTGTACACATATACATATTCTTAAATATACATATCTAAGAATGCACATCTATCCTGTTAACATAGACAATGTCCAAGGGCTGATTGTATGTAAAAGGAAACAGAATGCACAAAAGTAGAGGTTATTCCTCCACCTCAGCCCTGTATTTCATATTACATTGTTTTTTGCCATCCTTTCTCGGTGTCTCCTTTTTTTGTGGTATATGTTTAAATATAACATTAGAAAGCATGTTATGGCTGAAAATAGGGGAGTAAAATTGGGCTCGTACCAGCCCTTGAGCCTGAAGCTGGAGCCAGAGCCACACCCACACTGGAAGCCAGACTGGAAGTGGAGGGAGCCCCACCAAGGCAGGGCTTATGGCACCAGCTATGGCACTCTGAGTTCTGGAGCCTCCATGGTTCAGCTGCTCACATGAAGTGTACACATGCACTAGAATGGAAAGTGTGACCCACAGGCTTAAAAATCACGCCAAGAAATTCAGTAAAGAAGTGTTTTCATATTAGTACAAATGAATAATTAATGAAACTCATATATAAATGACTAGAGCATGTGCAGGAGTACAATGTCATGAGAACGTGGTAGAACTTTCACTTATTTAAATCAAGATTGTGTACTTTAAGAATTCTTCACATTCCTTTCTACTGCCTATAAGCCAGTCATTTGATGAGTTTAAATTTGTTCTCTGCTTTGGAAAGGGAAAGACCCTGCAAACACTGTGTGTATTGACTATCATGAAAGAATTCTCATTTGATAAGAATTACTTCTCAAAGTCGAGGGAAATAAAACTTATTTCAGTTGTAGGTTGGAGTAAATTTTAAAAAGCAAGAATAAGTCTATACCTTCACCATGACTTTCTATAATTCCCCTCCCTTTCTCCTACCTTTCTTCTCTTTCTTTTTCTCTCTCCCTTCCTTCCTTCCATTCCATTGATGATTGCATGTTGTTTTTACTTCAAAGCAAAAATAACTATTAATTTTTCCAAAGAAGAAACTAAGGCATAGAGAAACTAAATAACTTGCTCAGCATTATTCAGCAAGCAAATAATGGTGTCAGGGCTTAAACCAGTGGTTCTCAACCTTCCTAATGCTGTGACCCTTTAATACAGTTCCTCATGTTGTGGTGACCCCCAATGTCATTGTTACAAATTGAACATAACTAAAGCATAGTGATTAATCACAAAAACAATATGTAATTATATATGTGTTTTCCGATGGTCTTAGGCGACCCCTGTGAAAGGGTCGTTCGACCCCCAAAGGGGTCACGACACACAGGTTGAGAACTGCTGATTTAAACCCATGTTTCTTACTATATTACACAATACATTGTATCCAAGTTGAGAGACTTAGTAGCACTAGTGATCACCCAGAGCTGCATTTGGTAGGTTTTCAGTGACAAAGCCATAATATATCTAATAATTATTTTATCCTTTTACTGAATTGGAACCTTATGTCTTTCCATCTACCTTGGACCAGCCCATAAATCACCTGGAATAGTTACTGTACCAGTGATGGAGGACCTTTCTCTGACAGCCTCCTCAAAAAGGAAGTTCAGGGCAGGGGAGAGAAGGGAAAGCTCAAATTGGGCAGTTGTGCTACTCGTATGTCTGGTGTAGTCTGTATACATCTCAGAAAATGTATGGACTTATCCAAGTTCCACATGACAGAAATGTGTAGATTAAACAAATCTAGAAGGGAAAGCTAATAAGATAGATAAACTAGTTCAGTTTCCAAAAGACCTTGATGAACTGGAAGGATAGGCCAAAACTAACAAGATAGAATTTAACCTGGCTACATATGTAGTATTTCATTGAGAATGAGAACGAAATCATGATACAGATAGAAAAGAGAGACCTGCTTTATTTTCCTATAAAGAAAATTTGTGGCCTCTTGGCTGCCTAAAATTCTATGGGCACTTGGGGTTCTTGAAAGCTTAAGGAGACATTCTTAGGAGTATAATTTTCAGGACTTTGAACTGGTTGCACTGTATCTCAAGTGACTCATTCACTTTTAAGCTCCTCATTTTAAGGACAAATGAATAAGCTTGGGAAAAAGAGAGTTATTGACAGTCTTGAGTTTCTTAACTTGATCTGCACTTTACTGAGCATAAGCTGTACCTACTTATTTCTCCTCCAGTATACCCAAGGAAGACTAGGATGTTTCCTTTCACAGATGGTGAAGCTTAGAGAGGTTTTTCAGTAATGTACAACCACAAATCTACTTGAACCTCTGACTCCAGGGACCGTGCACTTTGCACTGAATTATACACAGTTAGCCTGAGATGTTTACTAGTAAAAATAGGACATAGAAGGAATGTGATATCTGGCTGGCCTCAGATGTTTCAGGAACTCTGCGGTGTGAGTTGGGGTTAGACTTTATCCTGGATGGCTGCATAGGACAAAAATAGAAGCAGGAGGGTGTCAGTTACTGGAAAGTAGATTTCAATTCTATATGTGAAAAATCTGACCTATAGTTGGACAGTCTGGTTTTGAATAGCTATGCTTCTGAAATACTAGGCTTGCCCCCCCCCCCTTTTTTTTCTTAATTGTCTACTATTAGGCTTCCCTTTACTGGGAGTGTTTTTTACAAAAAGAATATTACCAGAAAAAAATTAAATCCCTCTACTGAATGAATTTGATTTGAAAATTTCTTAGGACTAAGAAAAATCAAACTTTGGTAATGCTAATCACAATTTAAATGCTCATTTATTAGAAATTGGTAGGAAGTTTTTCAAAGCATATTATTACCACCTAATTATTAGAAATCAAATTTTATAGACAGATGTTACTCTCCTAAAGGGGAAAAGTTTGTAGGTATTTTGAAAACTGTTAACTAAAACAAAGACTTATTAATAGTTTTAAAGTACCATTGTTCATGCCTTCCTAGTCCTCTGTTAAATTAAGCAATCCATATTTGGGCTTAAGCTTTGTTGTTTTCTCTGTTGCCCTCATCCTATGCTCTTTTCCAACAACCTTACCACACACTTGGATTCATTCAACATTTCCCAGTACTCTGAAGAGTGAACCCAAAGTAGGGTAGGTGTCAGGTAGAATTGTTGGTGAGAGCAGAGGCTCAGAAATAAATCTGATCGGCTGTCTAATGGTTATCAAATATCCATTCATAAAATTAGTCTGTGGCATGATTGGATTCATGAAATGAACTTTTCCTAAACTCTCACACTTGGAATCTTTACGTACTATAGTGCTCAAAAATATCGCTTAATGGTCAGTAGAGCAATTTGGATGACTCGTCTTGCCACAGGAACTTTGTGGGAGTAGGGATTCATCAATTCGGACAGCCCTACACTTCAGCACCTAAATCCTAATAAGGCAAGAAAAACAATTTTTATAAATAGATACTGCTCATTATACTTATTATACTAGTTTTAAATGGGTCAGGTACTAGTTGTACTTTCAAATGCTGTATCTCAGTAAAGTTTTTAGTACATTGATTTTCTTATGCATGGAATCAGTATGTTTATGCATTTTTTACTAAATCTATAGCAATTTTGTTTTGTTTAACATTGTTAGTTGTATCTAAAATATCTGATGCCAAGTCTTTAGTTGAATTGTTAACCACTAGTAATATTATTTCTTTGGGAAAATATTTGTTTAATGAAAATTTAGAAATGACATGTGGCTGAAAATAAAAGCATATTATTATGCTGGTAAGTCCCCAATTTTTTTAATACTGTATTTTTTTTCAGTGTAGGCATACATTTTAATGTTATAATTCAGATATCTACTTATTTTTAAAGTAGACATTGCTTTATATCTTATTGGGGATTACATTTTCTTATTCATTTTATAGATAATTACTCCTGTGCTCAAAATCTGCACTTTTTTATTTTAAAAGTCTAATGCATATTGTAATATTTTAACTTTGCAAGATCTACATACTTGTAATGGAATAAAAAGTAATTACAGATAAACAAAAGGAAAAAAATTAAATTACCTATAATCCTAATCCAGAAAGTAATTACTCATACCATTTCTTTTGAGATTTTTGTTCTCTGCATACCTATGTATAAATGTTTTTATGTACACACACAAATATATATACACATAAAAATTGGGCCATATTCCTTCCTATTATTTCAGAATTAATTTTTTACCTAACATTATATATTCACCCACCACTATATATATTTCCAATAAGCATATAACTACATTACAATTATAGAGGCTATGAAATATTCAATTATATAAATACTATAGGCCCGGTGCACAAAAATTTGTGCACTGGTGTCGGGGGGGGGGGGTTGTCCCTCAGCCCCACTTGTGCCCTCTCACAGTCTGGGACCCCTCAGGAGATAACGACCTGCTGGCTTAGGCCCACTCCCGGGTGGCAGAGGGCAGGCCCAATCCCTAGGTGCAGCCCCTGGTCAGGCTCAGAGCAGGGCCGATTGGGGAGTTGGGGCGTCACCCCCTGTCATGCACAGAGCAGGGCAGATCAGGAGGTTGCGATGCCACCCCCAGTCACGCTCAGGGTAGGACCAATTGGGGGGTTGGGGCGCCGCCCCCTGTCACACTCAAGGCAGGGTCAATGGGGAGGTTATGACGCCACCCCCTGTCATGCACAGAGCAAGGCCAATCAGGGGGTTGGGGCGCTGCCCCCTGTCATGCACAGAGCAGGGCCTATCAGGGGGGTTGGGGCTCCATACCCTGTCACACACAGAGCAGGGCCGATCAGGGGGTTGGGGAGCTCCCCCCATCAGGCACAGAGCAGGGCCGATCAGGGGGTTGGGGCGCCTTCCCCTGTCATGCTGCTCCAGGGGCCAGGAGGCCTCGCGGCTCCGCTGATCCCAGTGCTGGGAGGCCTCGCAGCTCCTCTTGACAGCGGGGCAGTGAGGCCTCGCTGCTCAGCTGATCCCGGTGCTAGAAGGCCTTGCAGCTCCGCTTGGCACAGGGGCAATGAGGCCTTGCTGCTCCGCTGATCCCGGTGCTGGGTGGCCTCATGGCTCCGCTTGACACCAGGGCAGTGAGGCCTCGCTACTCAGCTGATCCTGGTGCTGGGAGGCCTCGCTGCTCTGCTGATCCCAGTGCTGGGAGGCCTAGCGGCTCCTCTTGACACCAGGGCAGTGAGGCCTCTCTGCTCCGCTGATCCCGGTGCCAGGAGGCCTCGCAGCTCCGCTGATCCAAGTGCCGGAAGGCCTCGCGGCTCCGCTGATCCTGGGGTGTGAGGCCTTGCGGCTCCGCTGATCCCGGTGCTGGGAGGCATATTACCCTTTTACTATATAGGATAGAGGCCTGGTGCACGGGTGGGGGCCGGCTGGTTTGCCCTGAAGGGTGTCCTGGATCAGGGTGGGGGTCCTGCTTGGGAGCCTGGCCAGCCTGGATGAGGGGATGATGGCTGTTTGCAGCTGGTCACACCCCCTTCAGGGTGGGGGTCCCCACTGGGGTGCCTGGCCAGTCTGGGTGAGGGACTGAGGGCCGTTTTCAGGCTGACGGGTGACTGAAGCTCCCAACCGCTCCTTTTTTTCTTTTTTATTCTGGGATTTATTTACCTTCTATGGCTGTCACTGGAACTGAGAGCCGGCTTTAGCTCTGAGGCTTGGCTCCAGCTCTGAGACCTTGGCTGCTGAAAGCAGGTATCTGGATTTGTTTGGCTTCTGTAATTGAAACACTGTTGCAACTCCAGCTCAGCCGGCTGGCTGAAAGCATGGGGTTTGTTTAGCTTCTATAATTGCAACATTGTTTCTTAGAGTGCAGCTCAGAGGCCCGCAGAGGCAGGCGGGGAACCTTGGCTTCCTCCTTCACTGGAACAAGCAAGCCGCCTGTTCGCTTCAGCTGCCTGGCTGCCGGCAGCCATCTTGGTTGGCAGTTAATTTGCATATCGCCCTGATTAGCCAATGGGAAGCGTGTCGGAGGTACGGTTAATTACCATGTTTGTCTATTATTATATAGGCTATCAAATTTAACTAATTTCCTGTGATTGGACATTTAAGTTCTTCTCAAAATTTCTCTCATAATCAGTGATGTGATTATGTGATGAACATCTTTATACTTACATATTTTATATACTTGCATTATTATTTCCTAAGGCATATTTGTTGACATGGAACTTCTGGGCAAATGGGATTATACACATTTTTATTTTTATTTTTATTTTTATTTTTTATTTTTATTTTTTTTTAAAATATATTTTATTGATTTTTTTACAGAGAGGAAGGGAGAGAGATAGAGAGCCAGAAACATTTATGAGAGAGAAACATAGATCAGCTGCCTCCTGCACATCCCCCACGAGGGAAATGCCCGCAACCCAGGTACATGCCCCTGACCGGAATCGAACCTGGGACCCCTCAGTCCGCAGGCCGACGCTCTACCCACTGAGCCAAACCGGTTTCGGCGATTATACACATTTTTAGAATGTTGATAAAGGTTGGCAAATTGCCCTCCAGAAAAGCATTGTATTCATTTACTTCATGGTCATCCACACATGATAGTATAGAATTCCCTACACTCTCATCAGCTCTAAGAATCCCTTTTTTAATCTCTGCCATCCCAGTGGATGAAAACTGGTATCTCATGGTTACTTTAATTTTCATTTTTTTGACTACCAGTGAAATGTGGAATTATTTTCTTTTGTCCAATTATTTCTCTTTTTGTGAATAATATGCAAGGTTTTTTTGATGTCCCACATCAAATAAAATTAACAAGTGTACTTGAGAAAAACTTAGAAGCAAAATCATGAAATATGTTTTATTCCTGTATTCTTTTATTTGACTGAAAATATTGTGACATCATGTCTAATGTTTCATATCTCAGAGTACTAATGATATATGTCAGATAACATGTCAGATCTTTGTTTTTACAGTAGAAATACATAGAGGAGCCTATTTTCTGTCTCCTATGGATCTGGATATTTTATTTGAAAAATAATAATAATAAGTGGGCATTCTATAAAGATTTAACAGTAGGTAGGAAGGAGGATTAAGCATGCTTGTTATTTATTTGTAGTATCTCAGACAACCTATGCACAAGTTAGACATGCTGTTTCAGTGTTCAAATCTATTACTGGAAAGAATTGTATTCTTTGGTAATGGAAAACAGTATCTGCCAGTCGATATTTTCCAAAAGGGTATGATAAAATTTGTACCTAAGATCTTTAAAAACAACAACTACATGTATACATAGAAATATTCACGTCAGAAATAAAGGTCTTTAATGTTAATATCTAAAAGCTTTTTAATATAGTTTGTTCTTTCATTACAAATTTCTTCAAACACGTTTGAAAATAAATCTTAACTTGGAGGTCATTTCAGAGAGTATTATATGTTATATGGGGGTAATAAAATCTATGAATCACTTACTGATTAAATTTCAGTTAATAGGAAAGGTCTCACCAGCTTTCAGATGATGAAATAGATAATTTAGGTCCGTCAGATTTTCATTTTGTTATCCTCATTAGATTTTAACCTTAAATTGACAAGTAAGGCTAATAGTGAATAAAATAGCTAGTTAGTTATAGTAAGAAGCTATGACAGCCAGCATTTAAAAGCCAGAGATAGATCTATAACTAAAGTTCAACAAGGAATTCCACAATTTTATTCTAACTAGGTTATTATCATTGGCTTGTTTTTGTTGCTTCTGCTACTGTTCGAAAAAGTTGACAGTGTTCCCCAGGATTTTTGGAAAGAGCCATAGTCTGCATGTGTAAACCCAACTGCCTACTCATTTGCTCTGGTCTTGAGGAGAGAACACACTCAGCATGGAGTAACATGAATTAACTTGTTTTTAACCTGAGTTCATATATTCATATAAAGCCTTGGCCATGAGTCAAGTGCTTTCATACACATTGAATTGCCTATTTTATATTTCTAGTTGAACATCCAACAGTCACCTCAAATTTAACTGTTCCAAAGTAAACTATTGATTACACAACCTTACCTCACTCCTGCCAAAGCAGTTCCTCTAATCTTCCCCATCTCAATGAGTGGAAACTAGTTTTCTAGTTGCTAAAGTTAAAAACCTTGCCGTCATCCTTGACTCCTCTCACACAGCCTAGCTAGACCCAGTTTTACTGGTTCAAAGTAAATATTCAAAATAAATCCAGAATCCAACCATTTCTCATAATTTCTCTAGTAAAACTCTGGGCCTGAGCCACCATCAACTGCTCCCCTCTCCCCGATTGTATTAGAAATCTCCTATCTGGTCTCCTTGCTTCTGCCTTATTCCCCCTGCAGTGTCTACCCCTACCCATATGATCCTTTTATAATTAAGTCAGATTACATCAATTCTTTGCCTAAAACCCTTCAGTGATTCCCAAATCACTGAATAAAAGCACACAAAACCATAAAGAATCACCCTGTTCACAATATACTTTTCAAAATCGGCAATTCACTCTTGACTCAAATACTCAAAGCACGCTCCTTCCACAGAACCTTTGCATTTGCTCTTCGGTCTCCCTTTATTGTCTTCCCCCACAAATTCACCTGGCTTACTCCATTTCTCCTGTCATGTGTCAGCTCAAATGTCACCTTTTCAGAGAGGCTCTTGCGTGACAACTCCCAGCCATCTATGCTTCCTATGAGCTTCCCCCTGCTCCGCCCCCTAACCACACTTGACTTTTCTCCATGGCACCTCACCCTCCTGCGTTATACATTTCTTCATTTATGAATTTATTGTTTCTCTTTCTCCAGTTATCATGTAAGCTCCAGGATCACAGGGACTTTGTCTATTTTGATGTCACTCCTGTATTCCCAGCCCCGGCACACCCAACCCTGTGCCCCTGGACGACTAAGCCCACGGCCCTGACATGATGCCTGGCTCTGCCACCATGACCTAACACCCCCAGACGTATGGACCTGCCTGGGGATTCAGTAGGCATTCAGTAAAAACGTGTTGAATTAATCTAATCCATACAACTTTGCTATATGACAGTATTCATTACCTCCCACTCCACTTCATATATCAGAAGACTGAGGTCCAATGGAGTTTAAGTGGCACAAGGTCACATGGGAAGGAGGTAGCAGAACTGGAATTCAAACCCAGTTCTCAACGAAATCTTTCATTTCCCAATTACAAAGAAGACTTAAATTGCTATTATCTCTGGAAGAAGGAACGCTGGTTCTTAGATTTTACACTCTGGTATAAGTTAATTATTTAGCAGCTCTTTCTCTAAAGCAGGTGTGTTGGGCAGGAGACAAAAGTGGCAAGGAGCACAGAAAGTTAGGAAGAGATTTTGAGTGCTTATCTTTCAGTTTTGCCAAGGGCCCTCTTTCCAGAGGCATCTAGGGCTTTTCTCAGATGTGTCCCTAATTCACTAAGTATTAATTCTGTGTCACACAGTAAATACAGATTTCTGGATTTTGCTCATCCTAAGCTAGAGGATAAGTCGTTTCACACTTTACAGTTAACGGGGTCAAAGCCAGCCTTGTGTCTCCAGTATCATGACTGAGCTATAGTATTGCTTACATAGCATAAGTCAATTGTTTTTCTTTTTAGTGCATTCTCCTTTTTGATAAACCTTTTAAAAACGCCGTACTACACCTTAATGTTGTGTGAAATTTTAAAATGAATGTGATGAATAAAAGTAGATCAAAACAGGGGTCATTGTTTTCCCACTTTTAAAACAACATATTATATCCATTTGTGTGTCCAGCTATCTCTCCCAGCCACCACCAATTTAAGAATTACTAAGAAGTAAGATGGATTTTGTTTTTTCATTTTCAGGGCAAGGAGTACCAACTTTATTTGTTCTAAACCAAATTAAATACGGTTGTAAGGTAATAGAAAATCGGACATTAGGGTGAAAGGAAGTTCTATTTAGTCATATTTTGGGAGGATCCCACTCTTCCTTGCTTTCTATAGTCTGATGCAGTTCCAGATTTGGAAGAAAGGCCTGTATTTGTCACTAGAGGCCCGGTGCATGAAATACGTGCACTCGGGGCGGAAGGGGGTTCCTCAGCCCAGCCTGTGCCCTCTCACAGTCCAGGAGCCTTCGGGGCATGTCCGACTGATGGCTTAGACCCACTCCCTGCAGAGAGCGGACCTAAGCCGGCAGTCCGACATTTGTCAGTCCAACAGCCTTAGTGCTGCCACAGAGGCGGGAGAGGGTCCTGCCACCACTGCTGTGCTCACCAGCCATGAGCCTGGCTTCTGGCTGAGCGGCACTCCCCCTGTGGGAGAGCACTGACCACTAGGGGGCAGCTCCTGCATCGAGCGTCTGCCCCCAGGTGGTCAGTGTACATCATAGTGACTGGTCATTCCGCCATTTGGGCAATTTGCATATTAGCCTTTTAATATATAGGATCATCTCCTCTGAAATGCTTATTGCCCAAGCCAACTTAATCTTTCAGGTTGAAGTAACTCAGTCACCTACACCTTTACCCAAGTTCTGATGGAGTAAGTGTGTAATGATCTGATACATACACTCCCCCATCAGAATCTTGCCTTACAGGTGCGGGTTTCAGACATGTATTTTGTCATGTCCCTCTATGCTCTGGAGTTCCTTTCTCTGTGGAATGTGATCTCACTCCAAATGGGAGTTGGTGTTTGTTGATATTACTGTCAGCGTAACTGGGAGGAATGGACAGGTCTAAATTTCTTCACAAAGGGTCTTTTTAACAGGGAGGTTAAATGAACAGAAGAAACTGGAGATGTTGAGATGTTTGGAAAATGAGGAGCTCTCTAGCTGTCAGGGCCAGGGAGAGATGGCAACTCACTTATCAGGTGATTTTTCCAAAGGAAGATTCTCAAATCTAGACAAGTGACACTCCCCTCACATAGTTTTTCTGGAGAGAGCAAGGTGGAGTAACTTGAAGATGAAGTCTTCAGGATCCCAAACATCAAAGGGTAGGGACCCACTAGTACCAGAAAACAGTGAACACTGGAAACTCTGAAACACCACAACTCACAGAAAGTTCAGAGACAGTAAGGTAATGTTGAAGGAATAGTTTTGTAAAGAAGAAAACTTTGTGCACAGCTGAGCTGGAAAAAGCTTCAAATTTGGCATTTTCCTAACCTTATAGGAAAGAGCCCCTGATGGTATCACATCAAGGCATAGAACAGACATCTGTGTTCATTAAGTGTCTGTAAATTTGAAAACAAATTTTGTCATCCACTTAAGAAATGGGATGGGGAAATGGTATTCTACATGTAAGAAAACATTGTGGTATTCTCTGTTTAAATGCATTACTTGTTTGGGTTGCTATATGTAATGTTATTTTGTTCAAGCTTGGATATAGTAGGAAGGTCTGAGTTAATTTTTAAGACTACCAGCCAAATACCAATCCCTTTATGGAAATGATCAAGTTTCCTTGATTTTTTTTCCTCAGAGTTGAAGCTGGATCTCTTGATAAGATAGCAGCCTCTTAGAGATTTGCTCACACAGGTCCAAGGAAAACTAGAGAAGGAATGCTCTCAGTTCCTAGCTGGCCAAGATCAGATACAGTTTGTAATCATGGCTTGCCACTGAATTCGGGGAAGATATGATAGACTGGTCTTTGCAAGTATTATGCAGAGCTTGCCCTGTGGAAAGTAAAGAGAAACAAAGTCAGACAGAAGTTAAAGATTGTAAATAAAATAGATCTAGAATCAGATAGCTACATTGATTTATATAGGTGTAGCTATTCTAAGCAATCGGGTACATTTTTTGTATGATACCAGTATGTTAGCAGAACCTACCAAAAATTCTTGTAAGTTGGTTGCTTTTTGAAATGCATTTCAAGGATGATTTATAAAGCGGAGATTTATTGAGCCTTTGATACTTTGAAGTTCCTCTCTGTGTAAAGATGAATAAGCTACAACCCTAGGGAGCATGGAGAAAAGGAGAATAATAGGAGCTAACACAATAGTCCAGGCTAGAAAAGTATGAAGTTTGCGTGTCGCGGATGAAGACGAGGGTAACAGTATATTAATTCTTTTTTTATTTCTTTATTCAGTAAATATGTGACAGATATACAAGTCGAAATACTGGGTGTGCAGCAGTGTCTCTGGTATAGAGTTTACATTCCAGATATGATAGAACAGGATTTCTCAACTTCAGCATGATTGACACTTTGGACTAGATAGGTTTTTGTCATGGAGGGCTATTTTTCCATTGTAGGATGTATCCCTGGCCTCCAACCACTGATGCCAACAGCAGTCTCTCTGCCCCTGCTCCAATTTGTAACAAAAATGTCTCCAGATATTGCTAAATGTCCCTGGAGGACTATTTTAGAAGTATCATTCGTATCCAGAGAAACTGATTTGAGACATCTGTGAGGACTCTCTGGCTTCTCATCTGAATGACCAGGTGGAAACATGTTACCTACAAGAAACCTGTAGGACATCTGGGTGGAAAATGTTAGTTAGGCAGCTTTATATATCTGGAGTTCAAGTGAGTGATAGGAGCTAGAGATACAGATTTGGGGGTTAAAATTCTAGAATAAATTACCTCACCTATAGAAATGGGAAAATTTTCAACCCAAACTGGATTTTGCAGCTATAAATTTCCAAGATGGACTTCTTAAAGGAAAGACTAATCATTGAAAAGATTAACAAAACTCACATTTTTTCTTTTTCATTCATTATGTTCTCAGTGTTCAGGGATTGGGAAGTTATTTTCTACATAGAATACAGAATAATGCCTCACAAAATACCACGTTCTCATTAAAAGTCTCATTTGTTAATAAATCATAAAATCATGAACAATTAAATAAGTCAGATAAATTAATCTTCCCACAAGTATCTAAATAAGGACTGAAATAAATCAAAACAATTGCCTGTGGTTGCAGTGTACTTCTGCAGGGGAATGGACTAGACTTTAAGCTTCCGTTGGGCCTTCATTTCAGTTTCCAGTTCTACTGACATGGTGGTTATGGAGGATTGTGTGTTAGTAGATACTATACTGTACTTTTAAATGCCTGATGTTTTATACTAACACTAGAGGCCCGATGCATGAACTTCGTGCATGGGTAGGGTCCTTTGGCATGTACGGCGACCAGGGCCAATCTGTGGGATGACTGGCGGGGCGATTGGGAGGGCCCCCGCTGGCACCCACCGTGGCTGGCCTAGGGCCTGCAGGCTGGGGGCAGCTCCTGTGTTGAGCATCTACCCCCAGGTGGTCAGTGCACGTCATAGCAACCAGTCATTTCACCATTCAGTTGATTTGCATATTAGCCTTTTATTATACAGGATTATACTATACTTTTGTACTCATTATCTCACTTGATTCTCTCACTAGGAGAGAATTATCCTAAGAAATGAAAGCTTAGATTAAATAGTGTGATTGGGATCATGTTGCTAGTAAATGCCAGGGGTCAGGATTAGAACTCCTGGCCTCCTGATTTCCAGTCCAGCAACCCCCACTCTTCACACCTGCAGTAGCTGAGCTGTGAAGTGATCTTGCTAAACACACAGTAATTCAATTTATTGCCACCAGCCATACTTTAGATAACCTTGAATTCTTTTGTGCAGTTATTTGCAAATCATCCTTTTTAAAGGATGTAAAATATATCGCATAGTTGTTTGCCCTATATTTGTCCACTAACTTATTTTAATGTCTATCCCTATAGATTATATAAAGCAATAGTTTATACAATAAAGAAATAACACACAACTCATAAAAGATAATATATCTGTTTAATTCAGGTTACTTCCAGTTATTTTCTTCACTTCCTCACTTTTTTTCTTACCTTCCTCATCTTCTCACTTTAAAACATCACCTGTTCTTTGGTGGTTTGCTTTTAAAACCAGATTACACAGTATAATGTTCAAACAGCACAAAGGTATACAGTAAAATTAAGTCTTCCTCCCTGTTCCCCAGTGTTTTCATTTCCCTTCCAAGGACTTTTTTCCTGCATTTGTGTTTTTCATTTATCATCTTCAGGATTGTCCCATATTCATGTAAGTAGATTCGTTCCATTATACAGGGTTGGGCAAAAGTAGGTTTGCAGTTGTTGGTGTGGAAAATAATACAATAATGAATAAACAATACAAGAATAAGGTCTGTTTCGCATACTCAAAACTGTAAACCTACTTTTGCCCCCACCCTGTAGTTCACTGAATATAACGTAATCTATTCAGCAGGTTCCCTACAATAGATACAGAGGTTATTTCCAATATTTTGCCATCACAAATAATGCTTCACTGAGTATCTTTGTACATAGGGTCTTTGTGTGTTTGTGAAAATATATTTGTAGGATAAATTTCTTTAATTGGAATTGTTACAACGTAAGTGAAATGTTCTATATTGCCAGATTGCTCTCCAGAAGCTATACCAAATTATACTCCAATTTTAGATGCACCTGCCTTTTCCCTAAATTCTCACCAATGCTTTGTGGCACCACCAAATATTTGACCTTAAGCAATCTAATAGATAAGAAAGAATGTTTAATTATAAGTGCATTTCTCCTATAAGTAAGAATACCTTTCTATGTGTCTGAAGGTTGGCCTTTTTCTTATCGAAAGGAAAACTTACAGTAACCTATGCTCTTGACACTTTCAAACTAGGTAACTTTTGATGACGCTAAACTCTGGAACTTGATATTTTCCTCTGTAAAAGAGAAAGTTTAACAATCTCTATGAGAATTTTAATCTCTGTCAGTGGTTTGTCGCTGCCCTGCTTAGAACTCTTCATTGGCTTTCCATTGCATTTAGAATAAAATTGAAACTTCTTACATTGGCTCACAAGGCCTTCATGACCTCTCCACCTGCCTCACCACTGCAGCCCTCCTCAGCCTCCTTTTTGCTCATCAGGGTTTGCTGATCCCTTTCTTGGGACACGTTTGATCCATCCTTCACAATGAGCATCAACTTGTCATTCTTCATGCCTCATCTAATGAGAGGTACATTTCCTGACCACCTTATACAAATAGTTCCACACTGGTTATTTTCTATTACATCAACCTGGCAACTTCTTTCATGAAACTTTTCACAGTCTGACATTTATACTGTACCTATTTGTCAGTTGGTTTTCTTTTCTGCCTACTGGCATTAGACTAAGCTGAGAACGAAGACTTTTTTAAGTCTTGTAGTACCAAGCAAATAGTACTTTTGATAAGCAAATAGTCATTTTGCTTGTCACATCTTTAACACTTCAGAAGTCTATTTGCTGTGTTGGTGTGTAGTATTGAAATGTTGTTCCGTAAGAGCACATGTGTGCTTGTGCATATGCGCACATTCTCATTCTTCCCACAGAATCAGGTATACTGGAGAGCAGGGTCTTCCTTTTCCATGAAGATGTTTGCAGGCCCTGTGCCGGTGGCTCAGTTGGGTGGAGCCTTGTCTGTAAAACAAAAGGTTTCTGGTTCAATTCCTGGTCAGGGCACACACCAGGAATTAATTCAGGTTACTTCCAGTTATTTTCTTCACTTCAGTCCCTGGTCGGGACTGAAGCAACTGATAGACGTTTCTCTCTCACTTCTCTCTTTCTCTCTTTCTCCCTCTCTCCTTTTCTTTCTTTCTCTCTCTCTCTCTCTCTCTCTCTCTCTCTCTCTCTCTCTCTCTCTCTCTCTCTCTCTCCCCCCTTCCTCCCTCCCTCCCTCCCTCCCTCTTCCTCCCACTCTTTAAACATATCCTCAGGTAAGGATTAAAAAAGAAGGAAAAAAAGATGTTTGTCATATGGGCATTCGTAGACCTAGTAGAAAGCAATGCATTTTATTTTAAAGCACTGAAAAGTAATAGTTTTGCTGAAAATGCCTAAAATAAAGTGATACAGATATTGGCATGAAACTTATGGCAAGAAATTAATCCATGTTAAAGAAGAAACGAGTTCTTTATTTTCATCTTGTTTGAAATATTCTTCATTTTATAAGTATCTAAGTTATATTTATGCAGCCCATCTGTTGACACAAATTACAGTCAAATAATTTGTATCTTTAAATGTAGGCTTCTAATAATATTCAGTGTATGGGCCAAATTTTGCAGAGGAAGAAAATACGATAAACTAAGAACCAAGTACCTTTTACGGTAGCTGTCTCCCTTCAGTAATATAGGTGACTATATCACTTTTCTGTGCCATTTTTACAGCTTTAGAAGTCACATGAAAGCCAAATCAATGCATGCACTTGTTTTCAAAGCCAGACATAAGCAAAGAAAATATGTAAACTTTGTCTTTGCTGCCACCTTGTCACAGTGCGCAACTGTCACTTAAGCTTTATTTAAACAGAAAATTCCTGGGGCGAAAATTCATGTGTAGTAGAAAGGATAAATAAATTATGGTATATTCATACAGTGGAATATTATATAATAGTGAAATTAAAAACAGAACAATTAGCAATACATATGAACCTCACACACATGATATTAAAAGAAAGAAGATATAAAAGAAATAAAAGAATATATCTACTGTATGATTACATTTATATAAGTTCAAAAACATGAAAAACTAACGTATAGAGAGGTGGGAGTCAGAATAGTCGTTACATTTGGGATGGGAAAAAACAAAGGGAAGATTTCTGGGGTGCTAGCAATATTCTACATTTTGTTCTAGGTTGTGGTTACTTGAGTGTGTCCACTTTGTAAAAATGCATCAAGCTGTGCACTGATGGCCTAAGTACTTTTCTTTCTTTGTGTTACATTTTTTATAATAATTTACATTTCAAAAAATCCATATCTTTACATTTAATCCAGCTCTCCTCCATTTACAAAAATACTGCTTTGAACCTAAATGTATTTTTTCCTTTTAAATTTTTATTGTTTGTTTTAACCTATCGTTTGACATGTTTAGATCTTTTAATTCTTCACTTCTGACTGGTGTGTTAACTTTCTATCCAGCTTTATGTTATCCATAGCTTTGATAAACATGTTTTTTATGTCTTCATTTTAGTCATTGGGAAAATGGTGAAAAAGCAGGACTAATCACAGATTATCCACTAGAGAGCTTTTTTGTGCCAACAATTTATTTGGTCAGTTAGCAGATCTGCTAAAATGTACTGAGCCTATTCCACGTGGACCAAACTGGGTTATCATCTAGGCTGCAATTCTCTTTCTTGCTCACAAGGATACACTCAAAGTGCAGTTTGCAACAACCCAGTTACTTTGGGACCTTACTATTTACAGTCACATTGGTCATAAATAATACATGCATAAAAGTCAGATTTGTGGCTGCCAGACTGCTGTATTGATTTTGACACTAGGCCAATGCCATTGACTGTAATAAGGGAAGAAGGCATCAAAGACTTGTATATATACCTAACCAAAATAGGAAGAAGTTGTTAATGGGTGTAAACCAAGAATGATGTGATAACTGGTTGGCACAATACCAACATTCAAGAAGAATCTGAATATGACCCTCATTCTGCCACTTGCTTTCATACATTTTTTGAGAGACTTTTAAAGACCTCATATTAAACCAAAATGGAGTTCAGATGTACTTTATCCATTTTATTCTCCTAATCTGTAATTTTAATGAACATATTGAAAAGAAAAATGGCATGGCCCATGCATAGCACAGTTTGTATTTGGTGTGTCCATTCTTAATCCCCCTGGATCACCACAGTGCATTCTAAGTACTAACAAATCACCTGCTAATAATCCTTTCTGACATTTGTTAAAAATTGTATTTTCCTTGTTAACAAAAGAAGTAAAATTTAGTGTAATTGAATACAGTTGAAAAACTGCCCTCTCTCTGCTATCTGTTAATATTTCACTGTTATCTATTCCACAGAGTGATAAAAAGTTATAGGAAATCTAAAACAAAATGAGCTAGGAGGTATTTCCTCACACACATCTATATACCCAACATTTTGGAATACTGTTACTGGACAAACTGGGAACAGCAGGGAAGACTTCCCGATGGAAATACTATGTATTGGCTGGTCCATGACAGATTACAGAAAGAGAATATAGGTTACTGAGATGCAGAATGACAATGTTTCGAAGTATGGAAAGTACAGGCTTTCCCTCTTCACCAGAAATGGACACTGTCTCTTGCAGCAAATTAGCTTAGTGCAAATGTATTGCCAATACCATATACTCACTGTAAAAATATATATATATGAGTGAGAGAGAGAAAGACATTTCAAATGATACATTCTTATTAATTAAAAATATACACTAAAAAGAAGTAACTAGATTGGTTTTTCTAAAAAATATACCTCCTTATATCATTCTAGGAAAAAAAAAAAAAAGATACTGAAGTTGATGTGCATGCAGTAAAAGCTGAATTGCAGGAGGATAGAGACCACTATATTATCGTGAATGCCAATTACATTGCTCCCTGACCACATTCCTACACCCAAGGTTTAAGAGTAACTTTATTTATTTTTAACTATATTTTTATTGATTTCAGATAGGAAGGGAGAGGGGGAGAGAGAGACAAACGACAATGATGAGAGAAAATCATTGATCAGCTGCCTCCTGCATGCCCTCTACTGGGGATAGAGCCCACAACCTGGGCATGTGCCCCAACCAGGAATTGAAATGTGACCTCCTGATTCATAGGCCAACGCTCAACCACTGAGCCACACCGGCTGGGTTGCAACTTCGTTTTTTTTCTTAAGAGGTTGTGTGGAAATGTAAAGATGTCAAAACTTTGCTAACTTTATACATTCAGCATGTCTAGTTTATTGCATATCAATTACATCTTTAAAAATTCTGTTTGTAAAATACAAAAAAGAGATTGTGTGAAGTAACAAATGCAGGCAAAAATAATAGAAAGTATGTATGTATTTTAAATCAGAGCAATACCATTGTTTACTCACAAAAATATGCAAAAGCATTTATTAAAGCAGCACATAAAACTTCAGTTCATGCAATTACTTTGTAAAATTACATTATCACCATGGACCAAATCTGTAAGACAAATTGGTGATGGGAAAACACATTTTCACCTTCATCAGTTACTATTAGAGAGGAATAAAAGCTTAATAATTCTGTAGCAACAGTATCTTGTGCCAGCAATATCTATAACCAAAAGTATCTTATTCCTCCACTAAACTAGATATGTGAGAAGATGTGTATTATAATAGTCAACAGTGTTTGAAAAAGTACTGTTCCTACACTATAATATCAAACTGAAGATTTGCATTAAAAATGTTTGAGAGTGAAAGCATAACAATAACTAGAAATTTTGATAAAATGTTCGTTTTATTCTTTTACCCTCTATTCTTAACCTCTTTCGTTAATTGATTTTTATGATCAGTGAAGAATACAATTATTCCTAGCCAGGCCATAAATATTCCATCATGTAAGTATGATGGAATAGTTACAGAAGTAATGATACAGATTTTAAGTACATGCTTGATAAGTGAATAATTTTTTATAATATGTTTTAATTGATTTTTAGAGAGCGAGGAAGGGAAAAGGATAGAGAGAGTGAGAGAGGAACATCACCGATTGGCTGCCTCGTGCATGCCCCCTACTGGGAATTAAGCCTGTAACTTGGAAATGTGCCCATACTGGGAATCGAACCAGTGAACTCTTGGTTCCTGAGTCAACACTCAACCACTGAGCCACACTGAACCACTGTGCCACACCAGCCAGGCAATTAATGAATCTTAAAAATTTAGAGTTTTACTATATCTAAGAAGGTATAACCACCCATCTATTTGAGGTGTGTGACCCCCGAATACATACTGGGGTGGGCAAAAGTAGGTTTACAGTTGTTTGTATAAAAAAAGACATGCAGATTATGATTATTACAGTAGCTTTATTATCTCAAAAGAATGTCACTCACATATGTAAACCTACTTTTGCCCACTCCTGAATGTCTTTGAAAACCCTAGAACTTGTCAGTATGATAGTGAACATAATTACCTTACTATAATACATTAGTTTTCACTACAAACAGGAGGTTGATTTATTTGCTCTTTACTCTATATATCACTAAATTCTGACTGAAAAAAATCCTATATAATAAAAGACTAATATGCAAATCAACCGAATGGCAGAATGACCGGTCACTATGACACACACTGAGCACCAGGAGGCAGACACTCAACGCAGGAGCTGCCCCCTGGTGGTCAGTGCACTCACACATAGGGGAAGCGCCACTCAACCTAAGCCGGGCTCACGGCTGACAAGTGCAGCGGTGGTGGCGGGAGCCTCTCCAGCCTCTGCCGCAGCGCTAAGGATGTCCCCCAAGGGCTCCTGAACTGCAAGAGGGCACAGGCTGGGCTGAGGGACCCCTTCCCGAGTGCAACATTTTCATGCACTGGGCCTCTAGTTGAAAAATAATGGAAAACTGACTCATACTGGCTTTTGAAGAAAGATACATTCTTCTAATATCAGAACATAAGTATATGAATCTTCTTATGAGATGGGGGCGGAGGGGAGAGGGCATTTTGTTAGTCATTTTTATCTAGACATCTCAAAATTTTTAAATTTTGTACTGTTTATTTGAAGTAGATAAAATGTAGTGATATATTTTATACTTCTACAATGTCTTGTCAGTTTTATTTTCTAATTTGAAGGATTTATGAAATATTCTTAAACTTAAGTCTCCAATCAATGTTTGAGATGGTTATAATCTCTACTGACCAAAATATTAATCACAAAACTTTGAAAAGTGCTCTAGTAAAAATTTGAATAACAATACATTTCCCTTTATACATGTTATACATCTGTTAATATATTACCCTCCCCTTTAATGATAGCTAGTGCAAACCTAACTGGTATAACATCAGAAGCTCTCAATCAGTTATCATTTTTAGTCTTGGTATGTCTGGTCTCTTTTCAAATGTAAATATTCTTTTTTTCATTTGTTTATTGAACAAATACATGCTGATACCCTCCTCTCCCCTACAGTGGGTAAATATCAGTATCATAAAATCCCTGCCCTGGAGGGCCTTATATAAATGTGCTCCCTTTATAGATAACATTCATTATAGCCTGTCTACAAAAATTCATTTTTTACATTTTCACTTAGCTGTACATACAGCTATTAGTTTTGTAAAATGAAGTTGGCACTATTTATTTTAAAAGCCACATGTGGTGCAGTTGTTTGCTTTTAAAAGATAACATTTGTTGTTATGCCACAGCAACCAATTTTCTACAATACAGAGCTGAATGCTGCAAATTATAGGGAAAGAAAAACACAGCCTGGAGTTTTTAAGATACTACTTCAGTTTTTTGGGGTTTTTTTTTTTTTTTAGGGACTGGTATTCAGGCAGCACGAATAGAACATTAGAAAATGGGAGTGTATTTTTTCCACACAATTGTGATTCATTGCTATTAGGCTCCTTTTTTAGAAACATACATTTCCACACAGCCTTAGGGAAAATTAGCCTATTGGGTTTTTTTAGGAAAGTGGTCTTACAGAGAATACTGGAGGGAAAAGATAACCTTAAAACAGCAGGCCTCAGAAGCCCTGAGGTGTGAATGAAGCAAGGTAACAAGAAGATTGAAACAGAGACTAGAGAAAAATGTTAGAAATCACAGAATGATAACAGAGATTGAGTTGTAAATAAATAAAGAATAGGAGAGGAACAGAAGAGAAGGAAAGAGATTGCCTGGTATAAAAAAATAGTCATGCAGCCTGGCTGGGTGGCTCAGTTCGTTCAGCATCATGCATCAAAAGGTTTCAGGTTCGATTCCTGGTCAGGACACAGACTAAAGTTGCTGGTTCGATCCCCGGTTCGGTTGCTTACAGGAGGCAACCGATTGATGTCACACATTGATGTTTCTCTCTCTCTCCCTCTGTCTCTCTGGAATCAATGAAAATATCCTCAGGTGAGGAATATATATATATTCATGAAAAAGTAAAAAGAAAACAAGCCCATGTAATTATCACTAGTTAAAAGTAAGATTTAAGGCAGCAGTCACCACCAACCTTTTGGACCTCACGGACCACCAGTAGTCTGTGGACCACCAGTTGGCGACCGCTGCCTTATTTTATCATTTAACCCACTCTCATTCTTCCAGTTAGACTTCAATTTCATTTTACTCTTCAAGTAAGCTACTTGGTTAGCTCTCAGTTCTAGTGTACAGGATTATGAGTATCAAGCCAGTTCATTACATCTGTTCTCCACAGATATTTAAAGATTATTCACTAGGATATTCTAAATGCTGAAATTTAAACTATTCAAAGATGGGATAAATCTTAAGTGACAAATTTAAGGTCATGTTAAAACATTGTGGTTTTTGTTTTCTTTTTTACTGACTTAGTTTCTTGCCTTCAATAATCTCACAGAGATGACAGGTGATTTGGTATAATAAGAATACCATTGCCGAGACCGGTTTGGCTCAGTGGATAGAGCGTCGGCTTGCGGACTGAAGGGTCCCAGGTTCGATTCCGGTCAGGTGCGTGTACCTTGGTTGCGGGCACATCCCCAGTGGGGAGTGTGCAGGAGGCGGCTGGTTGATGTTTCTCTCTCATCGATGTTTCTAACTCTCTATCTCTCTCCTTTCCTCTCTGTAAAAACTCAATAAAATATAAAAACAAAAACAAACAAACAAACAAAAAGAATACCATTAATAATAATAATAGTGAATATTACTAAACACTTCTTCTCTTTATTAAACACTCTACATGAATTCTCATTTTAACAGAACTTGGTCTGAAAATCTGTTGATTCCCAGTATCATTAGCTTTCTTCTAAGGTCAAACTGTTGTGATCCAGAATTCATATAATTTTCATTATTCTTTTCCTGCTTTGTTTTTTTTTCTTCCTATCATTTTCAAAAAACTCTTTGTGATGTGGATTTTCTTGTGTGTTTATTTTCATTTATTTCCTATTTCCTTCCTCCTATAGCTTCTTCACTTACTACTGGAATTGCCTCAACTAAAGTATTTGAATTCCTCTGAACTTGTCTCAGATGCTTTATCCATAAAATGAGTATAGTAATAGCACCTACCTCACAGGGCAATTGTGAAGATTAAATTATGTAATAAATGCAAATCTCATAGAACAGTGCCTGGCACATAAACATTGCATATTTGTTACCCATTTTTAATTTATTTCTTTATTTGGTTACAAGTGTCTGGGGTATACATGCCTGATTTTTTAATCCCATGGTATAAAATATAAGGAACCAGTGCCATTACCCTCCCTAGTATACATGCAAAGTGTGCAAAGTTATGATATTTATAAACACTCTGCCACTTTCAAAGAATGTCTCTTCTGTGTTTTATATAGCACTCACTGAGAGAGTGGGCATTCAGCCAACTCTATAATTGCTGTTAATTTACTGTATCATTAGGAGAATTAGACATTGTTTCATTTTAGACTGTGTTAAAATATAGTTTACACTGTTGTGGACTATATGAGAAAGCAAATTGCCATTTCTAGCTAGTCATAATGAATACTTTGTATTGTGTTGTATGTATATTAAATTATTAATTTCAAGATAAATTTAACTGCCACAGTGTATGTTTACAAACATAAAATTTATTACTTCTTTCCCAAGCATTAAAAGAAGTCTCTTTACTATTTCCATTCTACATTTGGCAAATCTGTAAATATGCTGCATCTTATTGAATTGCCTTGAGTAGTGTGAGAACTATAAAAATATAAACAAAATAAGGAGGGCATTTTCCTTATGTTTATATTTATGTCACTCTCTTTAATTTAACAGCAAGTGTTATGTGGTCGGTCATTTATTATACTCTTTACATGGAATCCATTAAGAACCTCAGCTGTTGTGTTTTGTAATTAATCGTTGTTATGTATAAGACACTTCTGCAGTTATAAATCAGAACTGAATCATCTTGTCTTAGGAATGTAGGTTCATTGGACATCTATTAAATTATGTCTTTTCTGTGCAGTAGTAATTAATAAATAAGTGTTGTAGGATCAACATAGCCCCACATAGTGGTTTTAAGTTCAGTGTTCAAGAGCAGCTGTGCTGATACCTGATTTTGGGGTGGGAGATGATGTCTATGGTAGGAATATTAAACTCAGAGAGCTTTGGGTTCTGATTTTGATGGACTCTCGGGCATTGATGAAGCACCTGTCATGTATGTGCTCAATGAATTAAAACAGCAAGAATGTTTAATTGATATTTTGTGTATATGTTTAAATTTAGATACCAGACCATCTTCATTTCCCACTCAGTTGTTTAGGATTTAACAATTTTGAATCTGTATGTGATTATGTTACTGGAAAATTTTTTCAAACCATCAAAACCCATTTGTAAAAAACTCATACTGCCAGCCTTTTTAAAAATTTCTTAATTATTTAAAAATACTGTATTGCTTTTTAAAATTGCCTTTAAAAGGCTGTTAAGCCCTGACTGTGTGGCTCAGTTGGTTGGAGCTTCATCCCGTACACCAAAAGGTTGGGGGCTGACTGCCCTGTCAGGGCACATACCTAGTTGCAGGCTTGAGTCCCTCGTCGCAGTGCATATAGGAGGTAGCCGATCAGTGTTTCTTTCTCACATCGATGTTTCTCTTTCTCTCTCTCTCCTTTCCTCGCTCTAAAATCAAATTTTAAAAAACACACATATCCTCAGATGAAGATTAAAAGAAAAAGCGCTGCTAAAATCTTAGCTTCAAGTGGTAAAGTTGTACTCCTAGGAATATCCTACTCTTAGAGCTCTGTTAAATTTCTGCATTTTCCTTTGTTAAACTTTTTTAACGGCTTGAGGAAGGAAACCTGTATATGCATGCCAAACAAGCATTGATTGGGCTGGTTTCAGGCAATGGTGCCTGTACTAGCTAGTATCTTGTTCAAAATAAAGTAATTGATACATCATCTCTAAGAGATTTTTATAAAGAATTTAATGTTAGTCTGTGCTTCCTAACAGATGATTTTTATTGCCCTATATATTGGCATATATGAGACAGTCTGGTCTCAAACTAGTGTAGTCCTCAAGAACCATGAAGGAGCAAGTGCAAAACACTCCATAACCCAAGGCACTTCTGCAGAATAATAAATAACGTACACTGGGGATGAACTCACACTCAAAGATCATAGTCCACGCAGTGATGTGATTCTACCTGAAGGGATAGTCAGCTAGGGCACCATTGCTGACACTTGAGACAATAGAACAAGTTAAAAGAGACAAGATAATCATTTAAAGAGAAAAAGGTGGAATAGAAAACAATAAAAGAGCTAGTTAATAAAACAAACACACATTTGAAAAGAACCAAATTAAACCTTATTCAATATAGACACCTTTTTTAAAGACTCTGTATAAATTGGATGAGAAGGAAACTAGTTACTGGTTCCCAACCAAGTCACACCAAGTATCCACAAGAGTTGGGAGCCACCTGCTGCTGCCTGGCAGGAAGGGACCCTGGGCGTTGACTGAGATGCTCCCATCTCCTGAGAAACTCCCCGCTCATGGTGGGGGAATTTTCTCGTTGCCTGTGTTTCTATATCTGTGCTTAAAGGGAGCTGAGAAAGGTGTGAAATTTAAATGTGTGTGCTGTGAAGGTCTTTTATTTGTAACTAGAGGCCTGTTGCACAAAAATTTGTGCACTCAGAGGGGTCCCTCAGCCCGGCCTGTGCCCTCTCGCAGTCTGGGACCCCTCGGGACCACCTGCTGGCTTAGGCCCGCTCTCCGGGGGATTGGACCTAAGCTGGCAGTCAGACATCACTCTGGCAGCCCGGGAGCCCACTGGGGATGTCCACTTGCCAGCGGGGAGCAGGCCATGCTGCAGTCGGACATCCTTAGCGCTGCTGAGTAGGTGAGAGAGGCACCCACCACCACCGCTGTACTGGCAGCTGGCAGCCTGGCTTGTGGCTGAGCAGAGCTCCCCCTGGGGGAGCACACTGACCACCAGGGGGCAGCTCCTGCATTGAGCGTCTTCCCCCGGTGGTCAGTGTGTGTCATAGTGACCAGTCATTCTCAGTCGCTCTGCTGTTAGGGTCAATTTGCATATTACCCTTTTATTATATAGGATAGAGGCCTGGTGCATGGGTGGGGGCCGGCTGGTTTGCCCTGAAGGGTGTCCCGGATCAGTGTGGGGGTCCCACTTGGGTGCCTGGCCAGCCTGGGTGAGGGGTTGATGGCTGTTTGCAGGCTGGCCACAGCCCCTTCAGAGTGGGGGGTCCCCGCTGGGGTACCTGGCCAGCCTCGGTGAGGGGCTGATGGCTGTTTACAGGCTGGCCAGGCCCCCCAGCAGGGACCCTCACCCCATGAGGGTGTGGCCATCCTGGGTGAGGGGTTGATGGCTGTTTGCAGGCTGGCCACAGCCCCTAGCCACCCAAGCTCCCAGTGGAGGCTGGCTGGAAGCAGGTATCTGGGATTTATTTAGCTTCTATCATTGAAACTTTGTTGCCTTTTGCGGAGGCCACAGCCAGCCAGAGCAGGCGGGAAGCTTGGCTTCCTCCATCGCCGGGACAACCAAGCCTCCTCTTGCTCCAGCTCCGTGGCTGCCGGCCGCCATCTTGGTTGGGTTAATTTGCATATAGTCACTCTGATTGGCTAGTGGGCATGGCTTGGGCGTAGCGAAGGTACGGTCAGTTAGCATCTTTATCTTTTATTAGTGTAGGTCACTTGAATTTTTCTTGAAAGGTGTTGAAAAGCTGTGGCCTGCAGTGAAATGCAGCATGCCATGGCCTCACTCCCAGATGGGTGGGCATCATCTCTGCACACGGTGCTCTCTCACTAATGTCTCATTCTCATTCCTTTACTGCCAGTTATCTGAGGTGAAGTGTAATCCCAGGTTTGTTTGCTATTTTTTTTGCTTGTTTTACTTTGTGAAAGGTTGTTTTGTGAGAGTTTCTTTGAGATTTGTGATTCTCCTCACTTATAATGGATTTTTCTAGTTTTTTGTCATTATTACTTTAATCTTATGAGCAGATGACATGATACTGTATATGGAGAACCCTAATGATTCCACCAAAAAACTACTAGAACTGATAAATGAACTTAGTAAAGTAGCAGGAGGTAGAAGAGGGTAAAGTGGTTTCAATGGTGATGGAAGACTTGACTTAGAGTGTTGAGCATACAACACAATATACAGAAGATATATTATAGAATTCTACAGCTGAAACCTATGTAATTTTATTAACCAGTGTCACCCCCAGTAAATTCAGTAGAAAAAAGAAGCAATTAAAAGTGAACACACAAAAACTAATAAAATAATCTTAGGGTGTGCTAGGTGTTGGTACAGTGCTCATAAGTCAGTTTTAGGAACAGAGCACTAGAAACCCCAGGAGGGTGGAAGCATTGACATTTCTGAAATGTGTACTAGCAGCCTGTTCAAATAAACTACAGTTTCATAATGAGCCTGTGGCCAAGATTAATTTGAATGATATTAACCCTGCCATTTTTAGACCTTTGTTACGTGATATACTGATTTGTGGCACGGGGGCTTTAAATATTTCCTCTGCTGGGCCTTCATGGAAAACTATTTTTAAAGAAATGTATTTCTCACTTCTCTCACACTTCCTCGGTAGAATCACAATGCTGTTTATCTCCTGAGCAAAAGTTTCTCAGAAAATGGAAGCTATGTGAAAAATAGAGGTTATTATTGAAATGTTATTTTAAATGATCATTTTTAATGTCATTAGCAGCTTTCCAGCTTAGAGATGTTTATTTTAAAACATTTTTCTAAATTATGTGTAGAATCAGTTTGTCAAATACTTTATTAAAATACTAGTGACCCAGTACATGGATTCATGCATATTGAAAGGAAATTAATTAGAAGGTAGCCAGCAGGGCAGAACTGGGCAAGATGGGCTGGACACACTCTGGAGCTAACCTCCCACAGTCCCTCTCTGGCATCTGCAGAGCGGGGTCCCTCTGGCAGGTGGGGTCCCCTGGCCTGCCTGTGGGTGGGTATCAGGCTGAAACTGCTCTCCAACATCCCCCAAGGGGTCCCGAAGTGCAAGAGGGCACTCTGCAAAGCTGCTGTCGTACAGGGTGTAGAACGCAAATGTTAAGTGTGCAGTGCCCCAGCAACAACATAACCCACGCCAAAGGTGGAATCTTGCGGCCCCGTGAGGAATAGGGCTCCCTCCTCTCTGGTTTCAGGGTGCGTCACCTGAAAACTGCCACTGCCAAGTCACTGTAGCTCGGGAGCTCCTGTGTTGAGTGTCTGCCCTCTGGTGGTCAGTGTGTGTCATAGCGACCGGTCGGATAGTCGGACACTTAGCATATTAGCCTTTTATATATATAGACTAGAGGCCCGGTGCACAAAAATTTGTGCACTCGGGGGCGTGGCGGGGGGGGTCCCTCAGCCTGGCCTGTGCCCTCTTGCAGTCTGGGACCCCTCAGGGGATGACCACCTGCTGGCTTAGGCCCGCTCCCCAAGGGATTGGGCCTAAGATGGCAATCAGACATCCCTCTGGCAACCCGGCAGCCCTTGGGGGAATGTCCACTTGCCAGTGGGGAGCATGCCTAAACTGCAGTCGGACATCCTTACCACTGCTGAGGAGGCAGGAGATGCTCCCACCACCACCTCTGTACTGGCAGCCATCAGCCTGGCTTGTGGCTGAGCAGAGCTCCTCCCATGTGAGAGCGGGCTGGACACTCCTGCATTGAGCGTCTGCCCCCTGGTGGTCAGTGTGTGTCATAGTGACCAGTCATTCCCAGTCCTTCTGCTGTTAGGGTCAGTTTGCATATTACCCTGTTACTATATAGGATAGAGGCCTGGTGCACGGGTGGGGGCCGCCGGCTGGTTTGCCCTGAAGGGTGTCCCGGATCAGGGTGCAGGTCCCACTTGGGTGCCTGGCCAGCCTGGATGAGGGGATGATGGCTGTTTGCAGCTGGTCACACCCCCTTCAGGTTGGGGTCTCCAGTGGGGTTCCTGGCCAGTCTGGATGAGGGGCTGAGGGCCGTTTTCAGGCTGGCGGGCGACTGAAGCTCCCAACCTCTCCTTTTTTTTCTTTTTATTCTGGGATTTATTTACCTTCTATGGCCGTCACTGGAACTGAGAGCCAGCTTTAGCTCTGAGGCTCGGCTCCAGCTCTGAGACCTTGGCTGCTGAAAGCAGGTATCTTGGTTTGTTTGGCTTCTATAATTGAAACACTGTTGCAACTCCAGCTCTGAGGCCCGGCTGGCTGAAAGCAGGTTTCTGGGGTTTGTTTAGCTTCTATAATTGCAATATTATTTCTTAGAGTGCAGCTCAGAGGCCGGCAGCGGGAGGCAGGGAACCTTGGCTTCCTCCATCACTGGAGCAAGCAAGCCTCCTGTTTGCTTCAGCTGCCTGGCTGCTGGCCGCCATCTTGGTTGGCAATTAATTTGCATATTGTCCTGATTGGCCCATGGGAAGCGTGTTGGAGGTACGGTTAATTACCATGTTTGTCTATTATTAGATAGGATATTCTTCTCTGTCTATACGTATGCCCTACATGATCTCTCTTCCCTTACTAAACCACTTTTTGTCTGTATATGAAATGTATATTCTTCAGAGCAAGGGAATAGTAAAACACACACACATACACACACACACACACTTAAAATCCAGGTAATGTTTATTACATGAACACATGCATTCTTAAATAATCTTGTAACACTAGGAGATGTGAAGAGGAAAGGAAGACTAACACTACTTGAATTCCCACTGGGTGCCAGGCATGGTATTTGGACTTTTCCTGTACTTCAGTCTTTACAGCCACTAAGAGTGTTTGTTATCTCCCTGTTTTACAGATGAAGAAACTGAATCTCAGAAATGTTCAATTGATTTGCCCAAAGTTGGGATTCCAGCCCAAGTCCAGCTAACTCCCAAAATCATATATTCTTTTCACAATACAACTCACAGTTCTTGAAACTAGAATGGGTCTTAGAAATAATCCAGTTTAAGTCTCTCATCTTGTCAGGAAATAGAAACTCAGAGTAGCAAAGTGACTGACTTATCCTAGATCAGTGGTCGGCAAATTCATTAATCAACAGAGCCAAATAGCAACAGTACAACAATTCAAATTTCTTTTGAGAGCCAAATTTTTTAAACTTAAACTATATAGGTAGGTACATTGTTATTAACTTAATTAGGGTACCCCTAAGGCTTAGGAAGAGCCACACTCAAGGGGCCAAAGAGCCGCATGTGGCTCGCGAGCCGCAGTTTGCCCACCATGGTCCTAGATCATTGACTACTTAGTAGCATTTCTCTATGTTACAATCAACATAAAGAATTTTGTTGTTAACTCTTTCTAAAATTGTTTTTAAGAAGTGACTTCTAAGGAGAAATAGAACAGCTTAATTTTAAGGTACCTTTTGAGATAAAGTATTAAGGTGACTGGGAAATATATACATGTTGGATCCATTTCCTATTGGTTATAACAAATTAACACAAACTTGGTGGCTTAAAACAATATGAACTTGTCTTACATTTCTGGAAACTAAAATCCAGGTATCAGCAGGGCTGCGTTTCTTCTGGAGGTTTTAGGAGAAATCCATGTCCAGTTTGGGAGAACACTCCCTTCCTTGGCTGACGGTCCCTTCCTCACATTTACATCACATTCTGTCATCACATCTCCTACTGATCTCCCTTCTTCCCCCTTATAAGGCCCTTGTGATTATATGGAGCCCATCCAGATGATTCAGGATATAATCACCCCTTCTCAAGATCCTTGACTCAATCATACCTACAAAGTTCCTTTTTCTGTGTGAGGTAACACATTCACAGGTTATAGGGATTAGGATATGGACATCTTTGGGGGGTAAGGCATTATTCTGCCTACCACACACACCCATTTGCCTGTGTGGGTGTTTATGTATCACACGTAAATTAAAAACCCTTCTCATCCAGAGTTATCTGGGAATTAGCCATTCTGGATAAATAAGATTCAGTATCAGTATATCCAAATCATGTTTTTAAATTTTCCTTAATAAATGGAAACTGTTAACTGTTCTGAAATTTGCTGTTTTCCCTGCCTTTAAAAACAGTATTCTCAGTATAATTTTACCTCTCCTTGAGGAATGATAGCTATCTTTGTAAACATCATTATTGAGCTGTGCTTCAAATACGGCAATAAATGCACATGCAAGTGGAGGCTGCGGAAGAAAGGGAACCCCGTGAGTATTAACCCCTGCAATGGAACTAGAATTTTCTTTACAGTCATTTTTATTATCTGTTTACTTGTCAGGAGGGTGAAGTGAAGAATGTTCTGCTGCCCAGCCCCTGAATAAGGTGTAACATGATGGGCTTCTGGAAAATTGAGCCAGACATTAGAGCAGTCTTCTAGAGTGTGAGGGTGGGAGGAGGGGGTTCTTTCTCGGCCTCTAAAAATCCCTTCCTAACAGTCACAAATCTGTTGATATTTGTCAGTATCTAGAACATCATTTTCTATTTCTGCATCACTAATGTCCGGACTGCAGGCAATATCTTATCAGTTTGCATGTATTCTTTCTGCTTTCCCCTGTCTGTTGATGGGGTCTGGAAGAGAATGCTCCCTGTTTCAAGAGCTTTTATTAGCAAGTTTTTGCCTTGATTGTGAAACATTTTTGCTCATGTGACCACTCCATGCATTTTTTAAGCTCTCTTGAATATTTAAATAGGCAATGGCAATAACAAAAAAAAAAATTGTGTTGGAGTCCCTGGCACATAAATATCTTTTATTATTGGTTACCTTGTATGAAATCAGTTCTGACATATCTTAATTTATAGGACAATTTAGTGAAGTAACATTATGGTATAGAGAGATATTAAAAATGTCTCCCGCTTCCTCAGGATATTCTCCACAGTTTTCCAGCTTTCCGTCTACTATAGTTGTGGTTCTAAACTGTTGTGTGTGTGTTTTTTTTTACCTAGAGAGCAATAATGTCACAGCTCCTCAGAGAGGCACTTGTCTGTTTGAACACCAGCCTGTGATGTGTTAGCATTTGTTCAGTGAACCGCGGGCTCTTTCTGTGTGCCAAGCACTGCATTGGGCATCACTTGAAAGAACATATTTTCATGAGTAATTCATGGTTTGGTGAGAAGGTCCTGTGGCAAGTATGGTAACAGAAGTAGGAATATGATGCGGGAACCCCAAAGAGGTCATAGCTTACATTACAGTAGGTAAATGCACGACACTCTTAAAACTCTGGGAGATTGAATGTTTTTCCAGCTTCAAAAGGTGGTGTTTGTGGGATCTATAGCATCAGAACATATAGGAACAATCAACCAACCTGTATAAGTCAGTGTCATTTATTTATGAACACTTCTCAGGACAGAGGTTGACAAACATCACCCAAGTACACATTTTATCAGTATTATAAAACATTAAAGTCTAAAACATTCTCTGTCTTTAAAAAAATCCACAAGATTCTTTGCAAACTCATGCTTTATTTTTTTTATCTAACTATACTTTACTTTTAATTAAATATCTCCACTTAAAGCACCAGGAAGTCAACAGTAAAAAACAATCTAATTAGAAAATGAGCAAAAGATAGGAACATTCTCATTGAAGAGGGTATCCAGAGAGCAAATAAGCACATGAAAAAGTATTCAACATCATTAGCAATTAGGGAAATGCAGATTAAAACCACAATGAGGTATCACTGCACCCTGTTAGAATGGCTAAATAAAGCATAGTAATAACACTTAGCATCAACAAGGACACAGAGAAACTGGATGACACTGCCGGTGGGAATGTGAAATGGTACAACTGCTCTAGAAAAACGTATAGCCGTTTCTTATAAAACTAAATAGGAGTATATCATACAACACAACAATTGCACTCGTGGGCATTTAGCACAGAGAAATGAAAACTTATGTGCACACAAAAGCACAAATGTTCATAGCAGCTTTATTTGTAATAAATAAAAACTGGAAACATTCCATTTGTCCTTTGGTGCATACGTGGGTAAACAAACTGGTATGTCTATAACAGGAAACTTTACTCAGCAGTAATAAGGAACAAAAACTACTGGTACATGCAACAACTTAGATGGCTCTCCGGAGCATTATGCAGCGTGAAAAGAGGCAGTTTCAAAAACGTACATCCAGTTTGATTCCATTTATAGCATTCTTAAAGTGACAAAATTCTAGAGATGAGGAACAGAGTAGTGATTGTCAAGAATTAAGAAGGAAGGAAGGTAACTACTAAAGGGCAGCACACAGGGTGTTTATAATGAACTGTTCTGTCTTGACTGCAGTGGTGATCACAAATCTCCATGCAATAAAGATTTCATAGAAACGCATACATACACAAGTGCATATAAGACTGAAGATATGTGGAAAAGGTCCAAAGACAGTATCAGTGTCAATTTCCTGTGATAAAATACTGCATTTAAGCAAGATGTTACTATTGGGGGAAACTGAGTGAAGAATATATGTGATCTATTATTTCTTGCAACTTCATGTGAATCTATAATTATCTCACAAATTAAAAGTTAAAAAGAAAGCAGGCATTGAGACTGAGTAGAAGAGTATAGGTTTTTAAAGCAACAAAATTGTGTTCAAATTTTAGATCCACCACTTACTTACCTGCTGTGGGACCATAAGCCAATTCTTTAACTTTTCTGTGCATTTTTCTTCTTTTTTTCTTTTCAGTTTTATTGAGATATAATTATTGACATATAATGTATTAGTTTTAGTTGTAAGACATATAATATATACATATATTGTGAAATAAGTTTAACATCCATCACCCCAGAGAGTTAAAATTTCTTTATTTTTAAAGTGACTATAATAATACTACTTCCCTCAGTAAGTTGTTTTGAGGATTAACTGGCTTGGAGTGGCCTACCAATATCTGATAGGTTTTAAAATATCATTATTATATATAAAAGCCATTTGTCATTTACATTGAATCATAAAAATATTTTATCTTTTCATCTAGCCCTTAAAGGGATAGGTACTCTGACTTTTCTGCAGAATTTTAATATTGCTAGGTATTCTCTGTTTCATTAACTTCTGCTCATGTCTTTATTTCTTTCTACTTTCATGGGATTTACTCTATTCCAGCAATTTTCAACCTTGTTCATCTCATGGCACATGTAAACTAATTACTAAAATTCTGCAGCACACCAGAAAATGTATTTTTTCCTGATCTGACCAAAAAAATAGGTATAATTTTAGTTCATTCACACCAGATGGCTGTTGTTGTGTTGGATGTTGTTATTTTTTTTATTTGACAATCTAAGGGGAAAGAGGTCAGTGCCCCTGACTAAATAGTCAGGTATTGCATGTTTTAAAAATTCTTGCAGCACACCAGTTGCAAATCGCTGCTCTATTCTTTTTCCTTCCTTGTGTGGACACTTAACTCATTAAATGTCTTTCTTCCTTTCTGATATGTGCTTTTGAAATTGTAAAATTTTCTTTTATAACTTTTATTCAAAGCACAAATTTTGGTGATGGCAAGCCAACATTTTCATTGTCATTCAGTTATAAATATAGCTATTTTTAGTTAATCCAGTAGTTAATTTGAAAATGTGTTTTTCTGTTTCCAAATATGTGATGGGGAATCTTTATGGTCTTAATAAGTACTTGAAATATGTTAAGCTTCCCTTGTGGCTTACCATGTGACCAATTATTATGTTTACAAGAGGCCCGGTGCAAGAAAATTTGTGCACTTGGGGGGGTGGGGGGTCCCTCAGCCTGGCCTGCTCCCTCTCACAGTCTGTGACCCCTCAGGGGATGTCTGACTGATGGATGGCTTAGGCTCCCTAAGGGAGCGCGCCTAAGCTGGCTGTCAGACATCCCTCTGGTAGCCTGGGAGCCTAAGCCATTAGTCGGACATCCTTAGTGCTGCTGCGGAGGCAGGAGAGGCTCCTGCCACCGCCACTGCTCTGGCCAGCCATGAGCCAGCTTCTGGCTGAGCAGCGTTCCCCCTGTGGAAGCACACCGACCACCAGGGAGCATCTCCTGCGTTGAGCATCTGCCCCCTGGTGGTCAGTGCACATCATAGCGACTGGTCATTCCTAGTCATTCCACTGTTAGGGTCAATTTGCATAATACCCTTTTATTATATAGGACTAGGTGCTTAGAAAAGAATATGTGTTCTCTACTGTTGAGTGTGGAATTTATCTTTACATTGATTTGGTTAATTTGGTTGTTCAGATTTTTAGTACCCTTACTATATTTTTATCTGACCTATTAATTACTGCAGTGCAAATGTTTCTCTTTGACTATAGGTGTCATTTTCTTCTTATACTTCTGCCAATTTTTACTTTTTATAATTTTTACTATATTGTTAGATATAGCATTCAGAATGGTTATATTTCCCTGAGAAATTTGTTTCATCACAATGCAGTGATTTTTTAATTTTAAGTATGCATTTATTGTCTAAAGTTTTACATATGTCTCCTTTCCCCCCCTTGACACTTCCTGCCCCCCGCCCCCAAGCCCCAGTGTCTGTGTCCATTGTTATGCTGATATGCATGCATACAAGTACTTTGGTTGCTCTCTAACCCCCCTCCCCTGCTATTTGTCTCTAGTTTTATTCATTTTAGCCTTAAATGCTTTTTTTTTTTTGCCTTAAAACACATATTTAATCTGAGAGTGAGATAGTCATTTAAGTTATTTTTTAGTTAGTCTTTGCATGGAATTCTTAGGGGAAACAGTTTTTTCTTCAGGCCAGAGCTCAGGCTTTCTCTGGCAAGTGTATTTGCTATTTGTACATGAGGCATTATCTTTTCAAATCCACCCATTTACTGAAAGCGGCGCAAGTGTCCAAATTTAATATAAAGGCTCTCAATTTAATCCCTTTGCCATATACAAACCTAAGGTTTCATCTTCTTTCTCCACCAGGCAGGGCATCAGAACTCAAGCTTCAATTTTTAAGACTGACTTCCATCCTTCATTCCATTCCTCTTCCCAAAGCTCAGCCTTGGCAAATCAGCTTACGTGCTTACTGTAACTTTTGATTTTCAGTTCTGAACTTTTGAGATTGCTCTTGCAAATTCACCTATTCATTTTAAAGAATGTTTGTTATATTTTCTTCACCATTTCTAGGTTTTGGGGGGGTGGGGCGGCTGTGTGTGTAGGAAGGGATATTGAGGTTATCTAGTCCAGCATGAAGGGCAGTTCTTAAGAGGAGTACTAATCTCACCTGAGATGGTAACCATGTTATTCAGCAGCTGTAGAATACTGGATCTATCCTCTCTGAGACTTAACATCCAATGAATTCAGTAAATTCTCATGTTTGAGTGTATGCTGGATGCCCTGGGGGGATGGCAACACCTACAAAGATCTGCGATGTGTGTATTTCTTGGTTCAAGCCATTTCAAAATTAGGGTACAAGAAAACTGGTCTTTAGAACCCCAAGATTCTTTTACATTTCAACTTCTAAATTTGAGAATATTAATAAACAATGATAGCATGAAAACCTTGTTGCATACATAAGACTTTTGTAAAACAGTGTTATCAGAGTTACAAAACTGATTTGGACATAACTTTTCAATTGAAGTTCTTTAAAAATGTTATACACATGTTTCAGAATTACCTAAGCAAAGTACAGTAGTGATCTAGCTATCATAGGGAAGAGGTGGGCTGCACTAATACTATATTCAAAATTGAGAATGTAAGGAAAAAAAGGTTTGCAAGTTATAATTAATACAGTTTTTCTGTAAGCTAGGTATATTGTTTACATACATGCCCCAATTTATGTCTTTAAATGTATTTAATTCCTTTTTAGCGTATTCCCATGCTTTTTTGTGAATTTTATAAATGTACAAAACCCTTAAAACAACTGGAATCCAACAAAAGTTTCCTTTGAAATTTTTATTTTTGAAAACATTTTTTCTTTGTAAAAGTTTTAGAGGTAAAAGTTATTTAGTTTTCCTCTTACGAACATTCCTACAATTGCACCAAGAGTAAATTCAGTCTCCAGAACATTAGTTAAATGATAAAACACTTCATCAAAAGCAGAATGTCATGATTTTGCTGTTGGAGTTTAGTTCTCTGTGCCCAGAATGACAGGTTCTAAAAGAGTGATTTTTTTGTTTATTGGTTCTTCTCATGTGCCTAAGGAAAAATTATGTGGTTGAACCAATGACTCTTACATTATTTTGTCTAATAAAGGGTATATCTCTTTATAACAACTTTACATTTTCTTGTAGGTCACCTTCCGGACAAGAATCTATCACTGTAATATTAACAGCCAAGGCGTGATCTGTCTGGACATCCTGAAGGACAACTGGAGTCCGGCCCTCACCATTTCTAAAGTCCTCCTCTCCATCTGCTCACTTCTTACAGACTGCAACCCTGGTGAGAGGCTTTAAAGCCAATCTTAAAGTTGTTCATCTAAATTAACCACTACCTTCCTGCCGTCACCACTGCTGCTACTATTACTATTTTTATTTTGAATTCCCACAGTATGTAAATCTTTCTTTTTAAATTGGGTCTTGTCATTAGTCTTTTTAAGACCTGTTATTTGCCAAGAAGTAAAAAGCATAGTATGATAAAAATTAATTAAAAGTCATTTTAGATTAAGAAGTGCATTTGAAGAATGTATTACATTCTGTTGCCAAATAATAATAAAAATGTTAATTGAATAGTTTAATCTTTAATTAGATGCCTACCAAAAGATGTTAATTTGAGAAATATGGGCTGTTTAAATTTTGTAATAACCAGGCAGCACCGCACAGACGTGACCTTTTTGGCATCTTAATAACTGTGCACCCTTATAAGCTATTAGAGCAAAAAAGGGGAATGGTCTGAACTAGGTTATACCCAAAAGGTAAATAAAGAGAAGCAAATACAACTTTGCGGGAAAACTAAAGAGAGTTTATGGCAAATCCTTCGTGGATTGCTGGTGTGCTTAATGCTGAAAGCTCTTACTTCCTGTGTGTGATTGTGTGGCTTAGACCAGCTTATTTTATTAAAAGACAAAACAACTGCCAACTTTTTACGTACTTGCATTTATTTTTGAAAATCCAGAGATAGTTATAGGGTTTTCATTGATGTCCTCAGTGAGAAATTCTTTTGAATATTTAATTGGTATCTTAATATTTCATAAGATTCCATCTTCCATGTTCAGAAATAAATATTGTTTACTAGATAAGTGAATTTTTAGACAAGAAAAATTACAAATGGGATTGGGGTCTCTGAGGCTCCTGGCTGGCTTATAAAACATGGAAAAATTATAATTTTTAAAGTTTTATGTTTGTTATTTTTCAGTAATAAAGACTTTTTAATGAAGAAATATAAAAACAATTAAATTGTCACATATTTAGAATGCATGACAAATTAATGCTTTTAACACCAAAAAGAAAAGAAAATATAATTGTACAAGATCATTATTATAAAGTATTTTTAATCAATTCAGACTTCATTCCAGACAGTGAAGTTTAATAATGCTGCACTAATTCAAACCAGAATGACAGACATTTTGTTCTTGCAGTCTCATTATTCCTATTTCAATTTCACTTGTCTCTGTGACTGTGTATAACTTCATTTGGAGGTAATGTCACAGACAGGCATTTATTGATGATACGAGGCCTCCTGGAAATATTGTAGCTTGGGACTGCATCTGTTTCCCCACTCCCAGAAAAGTACTTATGGGATTTGCTGAAATTTGGAGGCCAGGGTTGTTTTATGTTTTGTTTTGATTTTAAGAGAAATTTTTATTTTGACAGGTAAGTAACTTATTTAAGAAACTTTTGATGTCAAGTCATTATGCTGTGCTGTATGTCACTTATATACAGTGGTGTATGTCAGTTATATCTCAGTAAAGCTGGGTGGGAGGAGAAATTTCTGACACCCTACTGTTTATGAGGCACTTCTGAGCACTAGGTGAGTGAGAAGGCCACACTTCTTATACATGGAATAATGTGTCTCTTCACATTTAAGAGAAAAAACTCAGGGCTGAGACGCAGTCCTTACCCCAGTGGTAACCAGGCTGGCTTGGCCTCCCAGTCAGCTGAAATGACCTGTCACCTGAATCATCTTGTCTATGAGAATCTGTTCTCTGTACAGTTATCCCTGCTTAAAGCAATAGATTCATTCCACCAAAGCCTTTTCAGCAATCGAAAAGATTTTTGCTCAGTAAATTAGAGATTTCTTTTGCTATGTCTTGGAAAGTTACATTTCTGCAACAACAACAACAACAACAAAATCACCCCTGGCTAATGCAAAATCACATAAAATAAGTATATTTTGAAAATAATGCTATTGATAGTAAGTATAAGTCTAAGGATAAGTGTTTCTTAAGTTTCACCAACTAGAGATAGCCTATCTGATATAAGAATAGAACATCATTTGTAAAATATATGTCAACAGACTAAATGTTCATACTTTTAAACACATAGAGAGGAGTTTCCTAATTAGCACATCATTTACATGTATGTTCATACTTTTAATTAGTCTTTTTAAAAATTTATCTTTATTGTTGAAAGTATTACAGATGTCCCTTTTTTTTCCCCATTGACTCCCTCCCCTCCTCCTCCCCCCCCCCCCCCCGCCCCGCACACACCCAGTTAATCAGAGTCTTAAAAAATTTATCTTAAACAAGTCAAAGTCTGTTCTTTTGTTTAATGGCCTTTATCTCAGACTGTTTTCTGGTACATTTCCAATCCCTGTAGATTTCCCCCCTAAATTTAAGTTAAACTTCAATCTAACCTATCTTCAAATCATCACAAATATAAGTTGGATAGAATATGAATAAATAAGATTTTCCTATACTGAATCTGTAGAGCTATTTTAACATCAAAAATGCTATCAGCTCAAAAATTTTGTGCACCGGGCCTCTAGTAATCTATAAAAGGTGTGTGATTTTGCT
The DNA here is from genome assembly GCF_014108235.1 of Myotis myotis. Classification (NCBI taxonomy): domain Eukaryota; kingdom Metazoa; phylum Chordata; class Mammalia; order Chiroptera; family Vespertilionidae; genus Myotis; species Myotis myotis. The sequence continues at coordinate 39,827,706 of NW_023416317.1, forward strand.
CTTTTGCTTTGTGAAGGAATGATTTGGGCTCTGACCTTCACCCGGTATATTTCATTCCCCTATCATCTGCCTTCAAACTATAGGCTGCCTTGTAACAGAGTTCTACATTCATAAACAACCATAAGGTCTTTGTCCACCACTCTTCAAACAGGGGGAGCAGTACAGACTCTAAGCATACCCCCCAAACATCAACACTCAGGAGGGATGAGCTCTTCCCTCTCTTCCTGTCACCTTCCAAATAAAAATCAAGTGTCAGTTGCTCCCAGTCTTAGATTTATGTAAAACTTTATTAGAACAACAAATAGAGCTGAGAATGGCGGCTAATTAACCCTCAGCCTCTCACTGATTACTAGTAAGCCAAGGATGAGCACAGCTGCAGCTTCACTGGTAAGAGTGTTATTCTTCTCAAATGGACTGAGCAAATGGAAGAGGAATTTGCTCTCAGTGACTCCTTTCCAGTGTTATGTAAAAGGTCAGAGAATGGCTCCTTCCTCCTTCTCCAGCATCATAGCCCTTTGTTTCAGATCTCTATGGCCCTCTTTTTAAAAAACAGCTAATGCAATTCTTATCCATAAATTGTCCTTAACTTTGGTTATCAGCTGATTGTTTTTAACCTGACTATGATTAGATAGTAAATTGTGTTACTAAATATTAAAATTTTGTAATTGATAGTGATTACTAGGGAATGCAGAACATAAAATAAGATTAATTATTTTGACACAGATATATTTATCTAGATTATTTATACTGTTTGTGACCTGTTAGACTGATGAAAGGTACAGAAATAGAATTTAAGAGGATTCTATTGCTTACTACTACTGCAGCATGAATCTTGCCTGCATGTATCCCATTCTACTTACTACACTTGAGAACTAGTAAAGAACAATTTCTTTAACTGGAAAAATGACATGCATGCCTGTTTTCAAAACAGGCTATCTTAGCAGGAATATAAAAAAAAAATTCTAGGACAGACATTACAGGTGGCTACATAGATATCAGGTTGCTTCTGATGTAACAAGTAGAAAGGGTTCCCTCTCCGAGTCAGAGTTCCCAGGAAAGGTGGCTTAAAGTCGCAGTGATTGCAGCAGGCCAAGAAGTCTTTGGTTTCTTCTGGGGTTTGCATTTGGGGAATTCTGGCATTGTGTATATTCATAGTTTTCATCATGGAGGGAAGGTAGCTTCAGGTGAAAAGGGGGAGGTTCTGGATGTACTCCTTTAATAATGTATCCGCGTGAGCTTTTTCTCTTTTTGTCATAACAGCGACACATGCTTCTTACATTTTCCCTAAGCCAATTATCCTCTAAAGATAAGTATTTAATTTTGTGCGAGGCTCTTTGCTCTGCAGGCTCAAATTTGGTGGGACTAGGCAAAGTATATTTGTCAGTTAAGTTTGTCTCATTATATTCTTAGTATAAATTTAGACACGCTAACTTCAACTTTTAGCCTTGGCTTTCACCTGACTTTTACTTAGCATTTGCCTTGTTTTATTGCACTTAATTAATATAAATTTAGACATAGTTAGCTGTTGCTCAATTTTTGTTATAAATCTATTGCTGACCCTGAAATAATAACCTCTAATTTATTGGTTTGTAAGTTTAAAAATTGCTGTATTCACTTATGGTGCAAATTTTCTTTAATTTACTTTCTAGAAAATGTTATTTTTCTTTTTAGAAATCCCCAATGATTTATATTTTGTTAAGAGGAACACTAAGGGGAGATCTAGATCAGTACTTATCAATTTCTATACTCTCCCAAAATTGAAGTCTTCCTCCACTAAAATCAATTAATGGAATGTCTTTCTTAGTATTAAAATTTACTAAATTATATTTGAGTTACCCTCCCCCCACACCCCCCCAAAAATTATCTTCAAATCTGTGTCATCTGATGCTCTTTAGGGAATTGGGGAAAACTGTTGAAGCTACCTCTTCTTTCCTTGTCAGTGAAAGCACAAATAAGAAATCGAAAAGTGAAGCATACCCTCTATTTAAATAAACATCATTCTTCACTCATATGGGATTGTCTTTTACTCAGAACTGTTTACTCAAGGAGTCATTCCAAGACTATCTTTCCCATACTTGAGGAATTTCTGAAGAGTCATGAACATTTGATGTAGATTTTAATTAACTTTTTCTTTATTACTAGAGGCCCGGCGCACAAAATTTGTGTGTGGGTATCGTCCCTAGGCCTGGCCTGCGATCAGGGCCATCTTCCCCAGCTGCCCATAGCCAGCCCTGCCCCCCGCTGCCGCCCACCCCTGGCTCCCTATTCGCCATCGGGTGATCAGTGCCTGCCATCCAGGGAAAAGGACCAAAAAGTGGTCAGTGTGCCTCATAGTAACTGATCCAGCAGTCATTCTGGTCATTCTGCCATTAGGGTCAATTTGTATATTACCCTTTTATTATATAAGATTTCTTAAAGAAGATACTTAAAAGATAACGAAGATTACAGTGGTGAAAAAATACTCTGATTAATTCTCATTCTAGAGTAAAAATAGTCTTTTTTTATGATAGGGGAAAAAGTACATAAGAATTGTGAATTTTAAGGCAGAGGTCTTTCCTGTTCCCTTAGATAACCTCTCCTAGTGTTTTTTGATTTATCTTACAGGTAAGGACCCTGCAATCATAGCCTCTCATTTATTGGTTTGTAAGTTAAAAAATTGCTGTATCCATTTAACGATGAATAAGTTTGTCAGTCTTTAAAATTAGTCCTCTTTCCTTCTAAGGTCACATTTTTTGCTTTATTTTTGCCATCGAGTAGGACAGTACTAACTTAATGCTCAGTCACAGTAACTATTTTAGCCCTTATAGTTAGTATACATGCTAATTATACATGCTTCTCTCCTATTCTTTTGTTCATGCTTTTTATTATGGCTTAGATTATTGCTTGTTATTTTATTGAGGATGTGTGTTTTGTTACAAATCATTTGACTCTTGTTTGGCAAAGAGCCATATAAATAAGAGATTAGGTTTTTTTTGCTTTGGTTAGGGTCAAGGAGCACATTTTCTAACTACCCCGTTTATTTACAGCTTCTGTCAGGAGAAACATAAGTGTGTCAGGCTTTGCTAAGCAGTTTCTTCCCAACAGCAAGAGTTAGTTTTCTTGCGTCTGTTGTCCAGCTGTTCTGTAGTCTCCCGGTCTTCACACAAATGGAAAGGTTTTAGGCGTTATCCCTGGGCAGGAATCTGCCACTGGTATCTTTTCTACCTTTAAAACATGCAGAAATCATGAGATTATTAAGCAGCTGATGGTGGTCTGTGTAATTCTCTTAGATTGTCACCATATGCCACTTTTGAAACTCTAAGTGCTGTTTTTTTGTTGGTTAAATTATTTTGCAGTTTAGACTTTTGTCCCCATGCAGTCTACATCTATGTGTGGTTTGTTAATACTGCAGGCTTGTTATTGTTAAATAAAATCATTCTAATGATATTTGTTGTCAGAAACACCTGTACCTGGTTTATAAATGACATGGCAGGGGTTTTACTTTATGTAAGTTTAAAAAGTAAATACATTTGCCTAGCTGGTTTGGCTCAGTGGATAGAGCGTCGGCCTGCAGACTCAAGGGTCCCAGGTTCAATTCTGGTCAAGGGCATGTACCTTGGTTGTGGGCACATACCCAGTAGGGAGTGTGCTGGAGGCAGCTGATCGATGTTTCTCTCTCATCGATGTTTCTAACTCTCTATCCCTCTCCCTTCCTCTCTGTAAAAAATCAATAAAATATTTTTTAAAAAAAAGTAAATTTTTAAAATTTGGTAATAGCTCACCCTGCACTTGCCGGGGTCCAACCCCAGCGGGTCCAGGGGTTCCCAAAGGCGTAGACGGAGTCGGCGAAGGAGGAATGACATGAAGACAGTGTTCAGTTGATCAGCAGCCTAGCCAGGATCTCCAGCCAAGTTCTGGTCTGGATCTCCAGAGAGGTTCTGCTTAGGATCTCCAGCCAGGTTCTGTGTCCATGTTCTCTTGCTAGGTTCTCCAGGTTCTCCAGCCAGGTTCTGTAGCCATGTTCCCTCGCTAGGTTCTCCAGCCAGGTTCTGTCTAGGTTCTCCAGCCAGGTTCAGTCACCAGGTTCTAGTCAGGTTCTCTTGCCAATTTCTGTAGTCAGGTTCAGTCCAGGATCTTTTGCCATGTTCTCTCGCTAGGTTCTGTCTCTAGGTTCTGAGGCCAGTTTCTGTCCAGGAACTTTTGCCATGTTCTCCAGCGAAGTTCTTCTGTCTCTAGAGAACGTTCTGTGTAGGTTCTGTCTCTCGTGGTTCCGTATTCTAAGTTCTGTCTTGCTGTCTTATTACATCTGTATTTATACCAGTTGATTCAATCCTATCAATCTCTATTACAAAGGTTAGGGCATTTCTTATCTCCATTCCAGGGAGTAAAGATTATGTAGCTTAAGCATGATTGTTCGTAGTTAAAGTGATTAATTACCCACCTGGCACTAGTTAAGAGGTTTTATTCCCTCCCTAACTTTAGGGGAAAATCCCTACCTGGGGAAACAACCTTTCTCAGAGACCTTGGTTAAAACACATAGTGCCAAGAAGGTGAGCAAACATATTAAGAACAGTATGCCATATATGCCAGGTCCCTTGAAACAGCAAGCATGGACCGGCTCCCGGCATGCACTCAGAAGGGTCCCTCCACAGAGAGACCCTGGTGCCCTGATCTCTTTCTTATCTCAGTACAGTGCCCCTGTGGCTGTCACACTTCTTTTGTGGGAGTACTACCTTCTGAGACCACCAACCACTCATCGAGCACTGAGGAGGCCGCTCTGTGACCACGCTGACTTTTTAAAAGGGTTTATGCCCAGAGGGCTTGTTAATGAAACGGTCTGTACTTTGTTAGTAGTTGTCTAATGTCCTCGGGGACCAGGTGTGAAAACTGAAGAGAAGAGTGATACTTTTTAAGGTGGAGCATTAGACACTCTCTGGCCCACAAATAGAAATGGCAAACACAGTGTGAACCACTGGGTTTTTGCTTACATTCTCACATCACTTGTTCATTACTGCCTTCTGAAGACTGCCTCTTTGAGGAATCCTACTAGAAAAAGCAATTGAGAAAAAGAGAATGGACCATATCAGAGGTTATCCAAAAAGTTCTATAACCCGCATCATTTTTTGAAAGAGATAGGTACTAGAACTTCATATAAAGCTGTGTTTTTCAGCCTTTTGTGATCCTGCAGTACCCTCTTACTCATCTTTGCCCTGTCCCTATCAGCCCGGGGACTTTGTGTACTGTATTTCCAGTAGTTTGTAATAGTGTAAACACCAATGGTATATTATATGTGTTTTCAGAGGACATATGCACACCTCCATCTTCACCCCAGGCACTGATTTGACACCTCCTCAAGCCTGAAGCATATCCCTGGCCTCTCTAAGAATCACTGAGCTGGAGCCAATGCAAAGGGAAGTGCACCGGCACTTATTTCTGACTTCAAGACAGAGCTTGGTGGTGTGTGTCTCCTTGGTTACTCCTTCACCTCGCTCCCTTTTCCTGTTGCTGGTCTCTCCTGTCTTATCTGTATTTCAGCCTCTTGGTTTTTGTGCTACTGTTATCTTTTTCTTCTTTTTTTCTAAATCCTTATTTTAAAAAGTCACCTGCTACTCTTCTTTTAACCTTTCACCCAGTAAAATGTGTGTTGTTGTTTTTTAAAGGAAATCCAAGCTATCTTTTTTTAAGAGTTTTATTATTATCTCTATAACCAAAAGACTTAACTTGTCGTGTCTGTTGGCCTAGCATAACCTTGGAATATTCTATTTCACTTCCTGTGCCAAGTGACGACTCTTGTTCTCCTGGTGCGCCAGGGCAGGAATGGCCCCATCAACTCTCAATAGGGGTATGGTGTCAACTCTGAAAGTGCAGCTGAAACTGTAATGTTAGAGCTGTTGCCATTCTCAGCTAATACATACCTTCCTAATGTCATGGCCTCTTTCTCCAATTAAACAGTTTCTTTTTTAGTCTAGTTTGGAAAATATGTTACATACAAAGTCCTATACTCTGTAAGTAATATTGCCAAAGCAGTATCAGGAGCATAACACAATAATCTCATTTTGCTGTTCTGAGCTTCTTTGTCTTGGGTGTGAATGGCAGTGTTTTAAATGAAAACAAGTTAGGTCCTAGTGTAGGATGGTTTATGTGTTTAGCTCTAAGCTGTTGTCCTGATCTTCACTACATTTTTATGCCTGACTTCTCTAAGTTATAGTGACATACCTTTGCATGCATCTTCCCAGCAAACCTTGTTTCCCCTTGCTAGACTCGCCGGTGTCAGATAGAGCATGAACACAATGAAGGCTATACCTTGCCATGTTAAAAAGATTAAGTCAAAAGAGCCAATTTTACTGAGTTTTGAATATGTCAGGAAAACCAGAATGTTGCCCAGCTCTCTCAGAACTCAATAGTATCAGTAAATTAAAATGAGAAAGGCTAAAGTATTACTTGATAAAAGGGCAAGTTAGATTCTGAAGCATTATTACAGTTTTTAATTAATATTTACAAATTTATTCACCTCTTCATGAAATATAAATGCTTAAGAATCAACTAGCATGTCTTTTGCTTAATTAGAACAAACATGTTGCATGTTAAACTGGGAACTCAAGTTGGCTGGAGCAGAAACGTGCAAATAGCTACACGAATCAACTTGTAGTAAGTTGTTACCAGAACTGTACTTTGTAAACGTTCTCTGGACCCCTTTATGGTTTTAAAAGCATCAATTTGTTTCCATTTACTCTAGTCCTTCCTAAAACTATGAAGTTTCTCTCTTTTTCTGAAGGAATTACTTCTTTTTTATGAATAATTAGTAATGTGTGTTTACTGCTTACTTGTACTATGTTAAATTTACAGAGAATTAGAAACTCATTAGTAAGTAAAATAATAACACATTTCAGAATTAAATGAGAATTGATTTTTACTTTTTTCAAGGAGTTTTAGTAAAGAATTATTGTTTCAGCAAGTCCTTGCTATAAGCAAGGTTCCTAGAGATACTCTCTTGAGAACAAGGAGGCGCAGGTACAGGCAAAATGTAACCTTCTGTTTCTTTTAAGGTCTTCCTAATAGATAATCAGAATGCTTTTTCAGAAGTTTTCATTTGTGTAGTATATAATAAGTTTCAAGTGTGTAGTATATATTTATTTTATATATATACTACCCCAATGACATACATTGCCATTGTAGTAATAAACCAGAAGATAGGCTGGAAAAAAAATTTTTTTAACACCAAGAAGGAAATTCTTACATGACTGTGATGTTTTCTTCCTAAATGTTCTCAAGTCTAATATTATTTAAATAGTCATACAGGCAGGCAGTAAGTGTATGCACTTTAAGTAGTCAAATTTGTGATAACGTTATCTCCATGCTGTCATCCCACCTGAAAATTTATTTGCAGGGTAGATTTTCTGTTTGTGGTCTGGGGAATGAAAATTAGATCTGACTTGATGTCTTAATTATGCATCCACATGACCACAGTTGGGTTCTCACCAGCCACCGTTTGATGACTGCCCGTGAAAATAAATGTTTCTATGGTGTGAAGAAACTTAGACCAAGATCCTTGTAAATCTTGGTTAGTACCAAGGTGTGGAAGGTACATGAGGGATGTAGCACTTGAACCGAAGCAGATCCTTAGGCATCACCCTGGAGGACTTTGTCACTCTCTGAGTCATCGCTGGACTTGAGGGGGGAAAAGAAATGTCCTACAAGTTGTTCCTGGAGAAGCCAGAAAACATTGCCCTTTAAGAAGTCACCATCCAACAGCAGTTTGAATGTACTTAATGCTACTGAATTGTCTACTCAAAAATGGGTAAAATGATAAGCTTTATGTTATATATATTTTATCACAATGAATAAAATTTTTAAAGAATCAACATCCACTTTCTAAAAGCAGCTCACTAGAGACACCAAACAGCTTGACCTACAGGTCAACACGTTGAATGACAGTTTGACCCAGGGGAGTCAGGAAAGGAAGTTGGGAAGCAGCCCTCTCTGCTCTTCAGCGAAGTGGCCCGAGTCCAGCAGCGTTAACACCCAGGCAGCAGGGAGGGCGAGCACTGGCTGTTGGCTTCTCTTTTCTTTTGCCAGGTTTGCGATGATAATGATAATGAATGTGGTAACAACAGCAACAGCTGGCCACCTTTGAACCTACTGAGTAGCAGACACTATTCAGTGCTTCTCATTAGTTTTCTCATTTAATCCTCTCAACCCGCCTATGGGTTTTGCAGGGGAGAAGCACAGGCTCAGAGAGGTTAGATTTGTTCAGGTAAGAGGTCAGAACTAGGATTTAGATTCATGGAGTTTGTCTCCAGAGCTTGGCCCCTTAACATCTGGGTCATACTACCCCAGCCCTGGTCTCTGTGTGACACAGCTCAGATGTCGCTTCTGTGCACAGACACCACACTGATGCCTCAAGTTCAGTGCTTGGCTGTTCAACAGACATTTACCAAGCTCTGGATCAGACCTAAGGCCAGGACAGGAAGGAAGGAGTAGTTAAAATACTTAGGTTAAAGTCCCTGCACTTGAGATTAAAGTACAAGATTTTGACTGTATGTGAATCATCACGTAAAACCAGGGCTTGCGTTCACCATGAGGGCCATGGTGACCAGTGATGGAAGCCCTCTGCCTCAGGATGCCTGCTCGGCCAGGATGTCCTGTGTTAGAAACACCACCCGCAGCCCTGTGGCTAGGACACCAGGTGCTCCCTTGCAGGGAGCCCAGAATGCTTTCATCAGCGGATCAGCAGTGTCTACCCCTTCAACTGGGTAGAGGACTCTCAACATTAATCGGGGTGGAGCGGGAGGGTGGGGGCTCTTTCTCAGTCCTCAGACTCCCTCACCAGGGAGACAAACAGACTATTCCAAGGTGTATATAAAGTTTCTGTCAGAATGTTGGTAAAATATTCTGCATCATGCACCAATCCTAGGGACTGGTTATTCACTACACCTGTATTTCCTCAGTTTATCCCAAATTTTAGGCAGGGCAGGAATTGATCTTCCTCCTTCCTCATCTTGCTTACTGTTAGCAAAATATCCAGCATTATAAAAGGCTCATGGTAAACATCTATTTAACTGAATTAATAGTCACTATTATTGAGGCACCAGGTAAAAAGGGCCTAATTAAGGAAAGTAACCAAAGAGAAGATTTTGAGTTTGAACATTTCTACAGTTCCAAGAGCTAAATAGTCAGGATCTCGCACGAGAAAGACTACGTGTGTGTGTGTGTGTGTGTGTGTGTGTGTGTGTGTGTGTGTGTGTGTCTCCGTCTCCCCACTGCTCAGCTCAGAGTCTGCACAGTCAGCAGTCCCAGCTCCTTCATTGTGAGCAGAACCTGGACCACTGTTTATTTTACAAATTGCACTTTTGAACTTTTAAAAATGTGAGGTCTTGTGGCATCTCTGTTAGCTGCCCTCATCTCTCCCTCAGCTTTCACCCGTGAATGCCAGCACAGTGGGAAATACTCTTCAACTACCATTCAAGGCTATGGCCGTAAATCATTCAGAAAAACATTGACCTCTAGTTTGACTGAAACCTAGCAGCCTGTTTTCCCCCATTCCCTGCTATTTCCAGCCAGTCTTTTAACTTCCCAAATATAGGATATGTTGCTTTAGCATTACTTAAGTGTTGCCATTAGAGTCAGTCATTCTATAGCAAAACAAATTTTTCAAAGTGTATTAATAGTATTTTTCATATAAAAAATTTAAATGTAAAGAGAAAGTTCCTTATTTTCTCAATTTTAACAAACATTTTCCTGTTGATTCATGATCACCTTTATTATATCTGCCCGAGGGTCTTACAGATCAAAGTTGAAGATGATATCAGGAGTGTCCTTTTGTGTATCAGTCATAAAGTTAGCCTGTGGCCTTATAAGTAAGATAAAATCAATAAATTACTTGAGATGTTTCCATTGTTAATATAGCCCAAGACATTCTACATTTTCTTTTTATGGAATGACAGAAATCTTTGGTCATATTTTCGTAAAACACAATTCTACATCAAGAACCAATGATACTATAAACTTTATATTTGTAAATTTTTTAGGTAGGAAAAGGGATAACTACAAAGACATACAACTTGTGGGCTTGGAGTAAAGCAGTTTTCCAACAGTGTCTACGTTTTTTTCAGTTCTTTATCAAAGTATGGGTATGCTGGTAGCCATAATGAGGGGGCCTTTGTTTTGATTGATGATTTTTAATCTACCATTTACATGAATAAACTGATATAGCTTGTGAAATGGATTGTAAATTAACCATTTAAAATTGGACATTTGTTTCTGAAGAAAATGGTTCTTACTTAAGTAATAACATAATGTTACTTAAGTTATTATGAAGTCAAAGATTACTCTTGAAATATGTCATACAAACTTATGGTTTAGAATTTTATCCTTTATGTCACTTACATGGCTTAAGCATGTATACCTCAGGAATCCAGCGTTTCTTCTATACCATCAAAATGTATATTTTAAATTAACTCATAAAAGTCCTGCGTGACTTTAAAACATGCTAACATTCTATGATTCTGAAATAGTGCACACAGAATTGGTATGTTATGTAAAATTATTCCTTTCTTTACCTATCAGTAATGTGCTTTATGCAATTGAGATTCAGCTTCCTAATCATTAACTCAATTTTTCAAAGATAAAGAGCATAGCAGACCTCATCCATAAGGTTTTCAAGAGGTTAGTTATCAATTCTTTATTAGCAAGTTACTCTGTCACTGTATTTTTCTATCCCCTTGTCCACAAACGAGGCTTAGGTAGCCTTTCTTGGAGTTTATAGGGATCTGACAAATTCCATTAGAAAGTCAGTCTAGCTTTTTGTTTCTCTTGACATCAACACACTAGGTCAGCCTGTGTCTGAGAGGAGCGTGTCAAAATGGTTGTCTTACTGCATTTCTCATTGTTATTCTCTGGGGTGATATCCCTTGAAGGTCATATTATAGATCGTTTTATCAAAGGAATGTCAACAATAGTAGCTGGGCAAGAGTTGGTTCCACCTAATCAGATATGTCCTCCAAAGCCACTAGCAGCTTGATGCCCTAACAAAACCTGGTTGCCAAAGTATTTCACCATGACTTTGAGCTAGTCTCAAGCTTACCATGTCTGATCTGCACATTCATTCTCAGACCTCAAAAATACATTGCTCAGTGTCTTTTATTCTGTAAGTATGGTGTGAAAGTCCAGATCAATGCAAGTATGCAAACAGTATTTACTTTACTATTGCTCCTCCTCTGCCCTGCGCTTTTATGCACCTAAGTACACACACACACACACACACACACACACAATTTATCTATCAGCATATACATAAATGTTTTCAGTTTAAAGCTTGAGTCTCATAGTTACTTAAAAGCAAGTCTGGTAGTGAGTCCAGATGATGTTTGGACCATCCTGAAATCAGTCTTCAAGTAAAGGAGGTTCAAGGTAACAGCTCATCAGCATGTTTTCCCTAAAGTGGGCTCACCTGTGGTTAATTTATAGAATTTCACCCTTAATTTAACTTGTAGTATATTGTAGGAGGGATGGTGTGTACCAACTTTCTGAATATGACAGTTATCTAAGATCTATCTGCTGGATATTGCCCATCTAGTATGAGCACCCTGGTTTGCATGCTTCAGCACTTATTTTCACTGAAATCTGCTCATCTAAATGTTATTTATTGACCAGTTCAAGCGCTAAAACTAAATTTTTATAGACAACCTTTACTCTCATGATAGGTTATTACGTACCATTTCCTAATGAGATCAGTCAAATAAATTAGATCAGTCAAATAAATCACCAGAATAATGAAGTCTCAACAGAGCATAATGTAATGATTTGCTGTAGGTATGGGATGAACATATTGAACTCCATGGACTTTAGTTTTGACAGGTTAAAAATAACCAGCTAATGAAATTAAGCACTAAAGTTTTATTCTTCTGTTGTCTCTAGAGAAACAATTAATTCGTTTTTATTTTGGTTTATAACTTGATTATACATTGAGGGCTGCTTGTTAATACAACCATGCACCTAGGCGCAGGCAATCCCAAAGAGCCATTGGGCATGGAATACATTAAAATTTTGTTTTTACTGCCTTGTAATCAGCCTTAACTATGACCTGTCACCCTTACACTAGATTACCAGTGGGTCTTTGTCACATATGTACGACTAGACGAAAGACTTGAACTTAGTGCAAATGAGAATTAGGTTTAAATTACTAAGCTAATTTTCATTTCCGGATTTAAAATTTAATTACTTGCTTCCAGAAATAAGAGATACATAGTTGTATTTAATATTAGCAGGCCCCATCTGTCTGTCCTGCCATAAGCAGTTTACATATCCTTCCCCTTTTTTTCTTCCTTTTTTTTTCTTTTTGTAGTATAATGTTGAATTAACAGCACAATATCTACTCTTCATTCCAATAAGAATTTTAAAGTCTGGATAAAATATTTAGCATGAGTTAACACCACAGTAGCTTGGCAGCATGTACATTAGAATGGGATCCCTCATTAACTCATTGCAGAGGGATCACGAGAATTCTCGTGTTTTCTACTTTAAGGCTTGTGGCCAATCACAAGAATTCTTTAAAAAGATATTAGCTTGTAAGAACATGTAACAAATAACTTCAAAATGCAATGGGTATTTAATTTTAAAGTGTGCCTTTAACATTTATGTAAAATGTTTTTTGTACTCGTTCAATAGAAACTTATCTGGCCACTGGGTAAAGCTAGCAATAAAACTACTGGTCCTCAATGTGTTAAAATGTCATTTGAGCCCAGCTGGTGTGGCTCAGTGGTTGAGTGTCAACCCGTGAAACAAGGGCCACCCGTTCAATTCCCGGTCAGGACACATGCCCGGGTTTCAGACTCAGTCCCCAGTAGGGGGTGTGCAGGAGGCAGCCGATCAATGTTTCTCTTATCAATGTTTCTATCCCTCTCGCTTCCTCTCTCTCTCTAAAAGTCAATAAAAACATTTTTTAAATGTCATTTGAAAGGCTAAATCATCAGTGAGTGCCAAATTTCCATGAAGAATGGCTTAGCACAGCCAAGCTACATGGGCAGTAATAATCAAAACCAGGCTTAGAAGTAGGGAGTGGAAAAGATACCGTTTTGAGTCACAATGCACTGGGTCCGCGTAGCAGAGTGCAAGGTGGCTTTCAGCCATGTGATTTGAAGAACCCAGAATTTCTCTTAGTCACAAGACACAAGTAAATTGTATACATACTCTTTCATTCCAATTATTTTGGTAATTTATTTGTGCTAAGTGTCGTCTCTGTAGTTCTCTTTGAAAATGTACATACCTCACCCCCTGGCAGTGGGCAAGGAGACACCTGATTGGTGGTGTTGCTATTATATCAATCCAGGGCAAAGCAGGTATACAGTCCTTAGTTTATCCTAGCTTGATGCCTGTGTCAGTGGCCAGAGCTGTTTCATGCCTGAGCCACATAAAAAAAAAAAAAAAAAGGAAATGTACATACCTCTGGAAAAGATGGCACATTAGTTATATGAAACTGATCTCTCTTCCTTTGGGAGAGAAAGATATGTGTCGGGAAGAGAAATATGCCAGGGAATTAGCCAGATGGGGAGGGAGGCACCCAGATACAAGCTAGATGTCCCCTACTTCACACAGTTGCTGTGCAATCAGAGAGAAGCCAACTTTGAATTACTGTACTATAGTCTTGTGATGAGTCTTGAGAAAGTTGAAGAGTTTTGCTGTATGTCCTTGTCCCCAAATAGGCCTGGCTTTTTTCTTTTCTTTTTTCTTAAGTGAGATTGAGAGGCTTGCAGCTGGGCTGAGCAGTATAAAGGTAAGAAAGGTCAACAGGTTATAGAGGCAAGTGCAACAGGGCTCGTTAAGAGTAATCAAAGGCCTACTTAGGAAAGCAGCAGGAAGCGGAAGATTGAGATTTCCACCCTAGCGAGGTTATAGGGGCCATCTGCCAAAGAGAAGTTGGCTTAACTCTGAAACGGTTTAAAATCCAGTTTAAAATGCCGATTAGGAAAATCCCACAATAAGCAGTTTGATCTTTTCCCTTCTCTCACATACAAGATGAGATGATTCTGCCCAAATCATTCAGCATTATTTTAAAGGAGTTAATAATGTGTATGAAGATTACTGTGGCGGGGGCTTCAGCCACCTCTTTTCTTTCCTCCTCTTTGTGTTTTAAGAGCCCCCTCATGAGATCAGTGGTTTCATTTTCTTCTTCCCCAGAGATTGGTCTCCCTAGGGAAGCCCAGAATGACCTTGTAGGCTGCCCAACTTCTTGTCAGGAGTTATTGCTCATGAGGCTATTAAAAGGGAAACCAGTTCGTATTGAGGCATTATTTTAATGTCAACACTTAACACTTAGTGAGCATCAAGAGTTTTTGTTTTTGAATAATGATTTCACACTAGTCTATTTTATAGTATTCTCTCACTTTAACATGTTTGCTTCTTTGAAAATTTCTATTTCCTTCATTAATAGTAAGAACTAAAGAGGAGGACAAGACGTTAGAATAGTCTCTGTTGTAGATAAAAGTTTAATTGAGGGTATTGGAAAGTAATTCAATGGGTAAAAAACATCTGAAACATAAGTTATTGGCAAAAATGTATCTGTATTCATAATTGGCCTTCGCCACTGAGGATCTGGGGGTGAGATGAGGGGAATAGAAGGTTTTGAGAGAGGGACCTTGGGCCTTGCATGGCCAGGTTTATGTCCTTAGAGACTAAAAAGCTTAGTTCATCTGAGAGTGGAGAGCATGGAGACAGGGAGACTTTCAGAAGGGTGTCTTGATGGTCTGGGTAGGAGTGACAGAGCCCATACAGAGGAAGAAGAGCAGAAGGGCCGAGGACTATTAGGGAGTCAGAATCCCCAGGACTGGTTTCCTAACCTGTGACAGCGCCACTAGGAACTGTGTGAGCCTGACTGTGCCTGGTCCCCACAAAGGTCCAGGCCAGTTGAGGTGAACAAGAAGGATGCATTTCAAGACCAGTGCATATTGTTTAGTCAGTTTATGGTACCTGGTCGGTTAACAGTCCTGTCAGCCCACTAAGCCATCTCCCATTTTCTGCTAGCAGGAAAAATGGAAAACAAGGTTCATAATTTACCACCTACGGCATATTAGAATTTATTTGGACATGGTTCTTCACCTATATCAGAAGGATATAGGAAGAGTTCGAATCCTAGAAATAGATCTGCCCACGTTGCTGAAGCAGAAGAGGGGAGAAGCAGTAGTATATGGACCAAGTATGGTGTGGCGGATCATGTTGCCCAAGAGGTTAAAACAACAGTAGGTTCAAGTTTAGGTGTGATGTCTGAACTAAAACAGGAAACTACTGAATATTACTAAATATAGCAATCTTTATAAATTATAAGGATTGAAACCTACAAGCACTAAAAGAAGATAGCAGTGAAGTTTGAAGACAAAACAAGACATCACTTTTAGAAAATCGCTCATATTCTCTTCTTTAGCAGATATAGCTCAATATTAAACCACAAAAAAATTGGCGCTGGTGCTGCCCAAATGCTTTTCATCTCAAGTCAGTGACTAGGAGAGCTGCTGATCCTACACTATAATGTCATTTAGGCGCAAGCATGGGAAGGAGGAAGGATGTTCAGCCCGGGAACCTGATACCACCTACAAACTAAATTCCATCCCTGACCAGTGGGTCTGATGACTCATTACTTCATTTGTTAAACACTTACTGAATGTCCATCCACAGTCCACAGACTGCTGGTTTTGCGATGCCCTCAGGAGAGGGGAGAGTCAGCAGGCAGAGTGCTCAGTGCCCTCCTCAATGACAGTCAGGTTCAACAGAGGATTCAGCAACATCCCTTTCGGAAGAGAGGATAAGAGCAAGGCCTCGGCCCAAATCAAAGCCCACACCTTCAGTGGAAAGTCATTCCTCAGCATGGAAAGCATCCTTATGACTCACCAGGCAGCCTCACCTCAGACTTTCAGCACCAGAGGCAGCAGAGTGATCTAGTAAACTGAAACCACTGAGATTCTTGTCCAGCTCTGGCTCTGACCTGGGTATTTCTATCTCTGGACTTAAGTCCAGATTGAGAGTGTGGACATGTGTGATATCTAAGGCATGACTGCTGTATGCACCTCCACTCTCAAAACCATCTCCTGTCCCACTCCTAGCTACTGAATAGGGGTGTGGGCAAAAAAAGACTATTTGAGGGGAAAATTAATAAATTAGATAGCAATTTGTAGTGGATGGACTACATTTGAGAACTGTAAATGTATATTTTTTTATTTTGAAGAAAAGGTGTGCATTACAAACAAGTCCTGTTAGATTATTGTTGTCATTTTTATTTCAATCAGGGCTGGAAGTACAGGGAAGAGGATCAGGTAAATTTCTGGTCTCATAGCCAGACACCACGAGAAAAATACTCCAATAAGAGGATTATTTTCTATAGTTGGCAGGAACAAATGTTAGTAGAGAATGCCTTATATTTAAAAAACGAAACATGCCGAAACCGGTTTGGCTTAGTGGATAGAGCGTCGGCCTGCGGACTGAAAGGTCCCAGGTTCGATTCCGGTCAAGGGCATGTACCTGGGTTGCGCGCACATCCCCAGTAGGAGATGTGCAGGAGGCAGCTGATCGATGTGTCTCTCTCATCGATGTTTCTAACTCTCTATCTCTCCCTTTCTCTCTGTAAAAAATCAATAAAATATATTTTAAATAAATAAATAAATAAATAAATAAATAAATAAATAAATAAATAAATAAATAACGAAACAAAAACCTGGATTCCTGGTCAGTGTAGGCCAATGGGGCATAAACTATTCTCTCTTTAAAATCTGGCGTCATTAGATAATGTGTAGGTGAGGGTGTGGAGAATTGGAACCCTCACACATTGCTAGTGGGGATATAAACAGGTGCATCCTCTTTGGACAGCACTTTGGCAGTTCCTCTAATGGTTAAGCATGGTTACCATATGATCAAGCAGCTCCACTCCTAGGTATATATACCCAAGAGGAGTGAAAACATGTCCATGCAAAACTTGTACACAGATGTTTCTAGCAGCATTACTCATAATAGCCAGAAAGAGAAAACAAGCCACATGTCACCAGCTGATGAGTGGATTAACATTATGTGGTATATTCATACTATAAAATATTATTTGGCAAAAAAAAAGGTGGGGGGGGGGCGGGCAGATGAAGGCCCTAGCTGGTTTGGCTCAGTGGATAGAGCGTTGGCCTGTGGACTGAAGAGTCCCGGGTTTGATTCCAGTCAAGGGCATATGTCTGGATTGTGGGCTTGATCCCCTGTGTGAGGCATGTAGGAGGCAGCCAATCAATGATTCTCTTTCATCATTGATGTTTCTATCTCTCTCTCCCTCTCCCTTCCTCTCTAAAATCAATAAATATATTTAAAGGCGGGGGGTGCTAGCTGGTTTTGCTCAGTGGATAGAGCGTTGGCGTGCGGACTGAGGGCCCCGGGTTCAATTCCGGTCAAGGGCACGTGCCCTGATTGCGGGCTCTACCCCGGGTGGGGGGCCTTCAGGAGGCAGCCGATCAATGATTCTCTCTCATCATTGATGTTTCTATCTCTCCCTTCCTCTCCCTTCCTTTCTGAACTCAATAAAAATATATTTTAAAAAATTAAAAGGCAGGTAGGGATGAAGTACTGATGCATGTTACAACATGGGTGAGCCTTGAAAACATTGTGTGAAAGAAGCCAGTTGCAAAAGACCACATGTTATATGGGTCCATTTATGTGAAATGTCCAAAATAGACAAATATATAGAGACAGAAAATAAATAAGTAAATTTCTGGATTCCAAGGGATGGAGAATTTGGAGAGCTGGAGAGTAACTGCTAATAGGTGCAAGGTTTCTTTTGGGGATGATGAAAACATTCCAAAATGGATTGTGCAAATGGTTACATAACTGTGAATGTACAAAAACCACTGAAGTGTATGCATTGAATAGGTAAATCATGGTTTATGAATTATATCTCAATAGAGCTGCTTATATTATTTTTTCATATATTTTTATTGATTTTAGAGGGAGAGAGAGAAACATCCGTGATGAGAGAGAATCCATTGATCGGCTGCCTCCTGCACACCCCACACTGGGGATCGAGCCTGTAACCTGGGTATGTGCCCTGACCTGGAATTGAACCTTGACCTCCTGGTTCATAGGTTCGTAGGTTGATGCTCAACCACTGAGCCACATCAGCCGGGCAAACCTGCTTTTAAAAAAATATCTAGCTTTGATGTCTTGGCATCTTTGACTCTTTCCTACTTTCTGCAGCCACAGCTTTTTCCAGTGGTATTTTTGGGAAAGTAATCTGTGACTCTTTGGTATCTCAAGTCCTCCAGTGTAAGGATATTTTCTAAATTCATTAGGAATTATTGCTTAACTAAGCCTAGAACCGCAATCCAATAGCTTCTCAGTAGGAATGCACCATCTGTGCTCTTCTTTAGATGAATCTATTCTAACATCACTTTATGTTTAAAAACACATTGATTTAATGTACATAGCACTGCTATGTAGGTTTATAGGATGAGTTTTTAAGTTTTAAAAATAATTGACCAACAGTATAGGTTATAGCCAGTGTATTTTTATTGTTTACTGAGTGATCTCAACTCAGGAGGCATTAATATGGAATGGTTTTCATTTTCTCCAGTCACTGCCTTAGGCCATGTTTTGTTGAATCTTGCTTTTTCTGTCTCTTAACAATATTTAGCAGATCTCATAGCATTCAGGCCACTTTCAGTTAGTAGAAGATCAGTATGCTCCATTTTTAAACTCCTGTCTTATACCTGATTTTAATCTAATTTCCTTATAGTAGGGGCTAGATACTGGATGAGAACTGAGTTCCTTCACCTAATTCCCCCTGCCATCCATGCCATCCTCCCCATGCCACCCATGCCTTCTGGGTGACAGGTGTCAAAATGCTGCTTCATATTGGGGAATGTGGAGAGTTCCCTTTCCAGTTCCCTGATGTGGGAGACACAACCTCCTTGACTGACCCCTTCCCCAGTGGTATACTAGTAAAATGCTTGATACTATCTGGGGGCAGGTATGGTGTGGTGATATGTGAATATGTACATAAATTTATTATACGTGTTTCTGATGTGTAGTACCCAAATAAAACATATAATACTCTAATGCAACTCCCACATAGCCAATTAATTCTCCCAGAAGACTTTCAACGATTTTTGCTAAAACTTATATGTATCCATCTTATTGTTGCAACAGAAAAATGAGTGTGGTTTTAACATGAATGTTGGGTGATATTTTCATTTAAATTAAGAACTAAGACAAAAGTGAAACAAAGAAGAAAAATGTTGGAACTTCACTTGTTAGTCAATGTCATGAGCAAATTCTTTGCTGAATAAGATAATAGTTTCAAATACTGGAAGAATATATTCTTCAATTTTTATGCTATTCAAAATGTAAAAACTCTTGACATGATACATTTTTTTAGTTTAATCTGCTTTATTAGCATTTTTCCATCACTTTCTTAACTGCAGGCAACAAAAATAAATCAAATCCTAATTTGCAGCATTTGCCAATTCCAGCTACATACATGACGTTACTGAATGCATAATTGGGCCAAGATGAAGCGTAGCACGCTGTTCTTTTCTACCATGCAGATAATAGCAGTAAAATAATTAAGGAATGAAGTTTAAGTATTTGTTACCTTTTTATAAAATATTTCACTGTAACTTTATATAACCAAATTTTAATAATGGCTGTGTTTAAATTCCTAAAAATTTAAAAATTAGCTAACCAGCTGGCTCAAGAACACTGCTGCCCCTCACACAGCATGCTCCTAAGCCTTGTAGCTACTGGGGTCCCCTCCACTGGAAGCTGCCTTCCTGATAGGACATGGAAGAGATAGCAGGATAGACTGCTTCTTTGGTGTCTCTCTCTCTCTCTCTCTACCACTCCCTCCCTCCCTCCCTCCCTCCCTCTCAATGTCAAGGGGTAAATCAGCAGGGCAGCTGCCTGAGCAGCTCATATCTGGTTTAAGTCTCCAGCCAGGAAGTCTCTCAGTGCCCTCCTCACATCGCTTGGAGAAGGAAAGGTTCTTCTCTCCCCGTTTTAGTGTTGGTGGGAGGAGAGAAAACAGGGAAGCTGCACCCCACACACCACACTCCCAGGTAGGAACTCTGTATTCCCACAAAGCTTTCTCCCCTTTTCCATATCTTAGAACAGGCATCTGGGGCTGTCAGAGCCAGCTCATCTTTTCTTAATAAGTCTTGAGGAGGTATTAATGTCTTTTTAGAATTGGAGGTACTTGATACCTCTTTTTAGCATCACCAGTTATTAATTCTTGAGTAACAGCATATCTTGCTAGACTTGTATGCAGTTTTATTTAGCACTCTCAAATTTAAACCTAGTTTCATAATGTCCATCATTTGGTTTAAATCATAGACATGATAACTTTCTCCCTAAATTACTTTGTTTATATATATACACACTCATACATATATAACGTATTTTACATATATTATGTATGTACTATATATGTGTGTGTGTGTGTTTGTGTGTGTCTTTTCAGGGTACTTAATCTTTCTGGTTTGGATTAGGCCTATAATTAGAAGTCAGGTTTTCCTACATTTCAAAATGCAAAAACCTTAACTTTGTCCTACTCACTTGATTTTTAATTAGTAGACCCAGAGGAATTCAGATCTCCTAAGTCTTGATAATGTTCTTCAAGGAGACATGAGATTCCTGTAACCCTGGGGTGAAATAGCTTTAATTGCTCCAAGTCTTAATTAACCTCATCAATATTAGGGTTCTCCAAATAAAATTGTAGTGAATGAAAGGAATTGGGAAGAGCAAGAACTTACCCTATCAGATATCAAAACAAACTATAAAACTATAGTGAGAAAAACAGGAGGAATACAATGCAAAAGACGAATTAACCTATTGAGAGAATATCAAGTGAAGAATCAAGTCCAGATATGTATAAGAACCTTGTGTATGATAAAGCTAACATTGCACATAAAAGCTACTATATCTAACTGTAGAGGAATAGTTCTAAAATACTAGCTTGGATGGAGAGGGCCTTTATAAATAAGCATGACACCAAACCAGAAAATATAATAAATCCCTCCCTCCTGCTCTCTCTGAAAAAAGCAATGGAAAAATGACCTCAGGCCCTCGTCGGTTTGGCTCAGTGGATAGAGCATCATACTGGGGACTGAAGGGTCCCAGCTTTGATTCTGGTCAAGGGCACAGGCCTGGGTTGTAGGCTCAATCCCCAGTGCGGGATGTGCGGGAGGCAGCCGATCAATGATTCTCCCTTATCATTGATGTTTCCATCTCTCTCTCCCTCTCTCTTCCTCTCTGAAATCAATAAAAATATTTTTTTTTAAATGACCTCAGGTGAAGATTAACAAAAAAAAATTTTTTTTAAATCAATGAACAGCCTAAGGCAAGGATGAATGCTCCCATAATAAAGTGATCTGAGATACAAGAATAGATATGAAATTTTAAGAATTTAAGTAATATAACTATTAAAGCTGATACATTTTTAAAGTTTATCATTATGATATAGCAGTGTGACTTCTCAGCACTGCCAGCTGCTAGGTGGCTCCTTTGCACAACACATTAAAAATATTTACTAGTAAATAGATGTCTTCAGCCCTAGCCCATGTGGCTCAGTCGATAGAGCATCTGCCTGCAGACTGAAAGGTCTTGGGTTCAGTTCCGGTCAAGGGCACATGCCTGGGTTTCGTGTTTGATCCCCAGTGTGGGGCACTCAAGAGGCAGCCAATCAATGATTCTCTCTCATCATTGATGTTTCTATCTCTTTCTCCCTCTCCCTTCCTCTCTGAAATCAATAAAAATATATTTAAAAATAAACTACCCATTAAAAAAAATGAAAGCCCTAGCTGGTTTGGCTCAGTGGACAGAGTGTCAGCCTGTGGACTGAAGGGTCCCAGGTTTGATTCGGGTCGAGGGCACATGCCTGGGTTGCAGCCTGGATCCCCATTAGGGGATGTGCAGGAGGCAGCTGATCAATGAGTCTCTCTCATCATTGATTTTTCTATCTCTCTCTCCCTCTCGCTTCTTCTCTAAAATCAATAAAAATACATTTAAAAAAAAAGAAAAAGACTTACCTCCTCAACTCCTGGACTTAAAGATTTGGCTGATGGTGACATTACAGTGTCATTAAAGCATTTCCACCAACTGCAACTGTGGGCAGTGCTTAAAGAAAATGCTTTTTTAATAAGAAGCTAGCATAAGAATTTTGCCCTTACATTTTGATTTCTAATATTTTTACATTAATTTGCTGCTTCACACAATCATTGGATGTGCTGCTTTCTCTACCAGTAGCCATTAGTTATTACCAAGTCCTTTTCTGTTAGTATCTGCATGGACAGACTCTTTATGGAGGCTGAGCCAGAGCTACAGTTTAAGCAGTGGCCTTGGACACTGGCCGGCAGAGCCTGTGGACCTTGGCAATGTGGGCATGCGCATGTTTCCCAAGCTTGAGGTGAGCAGTGTAGGCAAGTTGATTGAGCTTTTGGCTGCTGCCCTCTGGGATCTTGGCCTTGACTTCCTTTGACTTTACCTGGCCCTTGATAACCTGGACATGTGCGCTCATGGTCTTGGCAGAAATTGGAGGAGACTTAAGTATCCATTTCCACTGATGAACTTTCTGGATTTCTTTAGTAAAAAGGAGGAAGATTGATTGGTGATAGTGATAGTCTCAAAGATTGATTATGACTGGGGAAAGTAGTAGTAATCTAGAATCCCAAAATTATGGGAAATTTTTCCTTCTTAAGAAATTGTGAAAGGAATAAGGTCGATTAGTATGTTTAGAGACTATTATTTCATATAATATGTCTGTAGCCATGAAATATGAAATCTCATAACAAGAGTCCACCTTACTTAGATTTATAATTATAAAAACACTAAACAAAAAGCTTCTTACTCCATTAAATTCACTGTGATAGTTATTGGATGCACATATATTGCATAATTTCAGTTGTTATTTGCAGTCTTAACTTTCTTCCATTCAGTAAAAAATTTTAGCATGAAGAACTATTTGATTAATAACACATGATTTTTAAATACCTTCATTTTGTACTTTTATTTGTTCATTTATACTTCAAACCGATGTAAGAGTTGCATAAATTTGCCTAGTGCACAATAGTGTTCTTCACAGCAGGGTTTATAAAGCAAAACGATTGGAGAGAACCCAAATGTCTAAATAGGAAATTGGTTATTAATTCAGATAAATATTAAAAATGATGAGCTAGAACTGTACTGATTGATATAAAGTTATTTACCATATAGCAATTTTTTAATCAAAAGATTACAAAAGCAAACTATAAGGTAATCTTTATTAAATGTATATTTAGAAAAGAAGTCTAGGAAGATATGTCAAAATGTTAACAATACGTGTGTTTTTTTTTAATCAGGGAAAGAGTAAAATTAAAGAATGGAGGTAAAGGGTGCATTCTGGAATCTCCAGAAACCTAAATTACTTTTTTTTTCTTTGATTTTTTAAAAAATGTTGTTTCTGTCTGGATAGAGAGCTCATGACCAAGTAGGATTTATCCCAAGGATGCAAGGATGGTACAATATCTGCAAATCAATAAACGTGATATATCACATAAACAAATTGAAAGAAAAAAACCACATAGTCATATCAATTGATGCAGAAAAAGCATTTGACAAAATCAACACCCATTTTTGATAAAAACTCTCAGCAAGGTGGTAATAGAAGGATCATATCTCAACATAAAAAAAGCCATATATGACAAACCCACAGCCAACATCATACTCAATGGACAAGAACTAAAACCATTTCCCCTAAGAACAGGAACAAGACAGGGATGCCCACTCTCACCACTCCTGTTCGACATAGTACTGGAAGTATTAGCCATTGCAATTAGACAAGAAGAAGAAATAAAAGGCATCCAGATTGGAAAAGAAGAAGTAAAACTGTCCTTATTCTCAGATGACATGATATTATACATAAAAAAACCCTAAAGACTCCATCAAAAAACTATTAGACTTAATAAATGAATTTGGCAATGTAGCAGGATACAAAATTAATGCCAAGAAATCTATGGCATTTCTATACACCAATAGTGAACTTACAGAAAGAGAGACTAAAAAAGCAATCCCATTTACTATCGCACCAAAAGAATTAAGATACCTAGGAATAAACTTAACTAAAGAGGTAAAAGACCTCTCTACTCAGAAAACTACAGGATGTTGAAAAAAGAGATAGAGGAAGACATAAACAGATGGAAGAACATACCATATTCATGGATTGGTAGAATCAACATCATTAAAATGTCCATACTTCCCAAAGCAATCTATAAATTCAACGCACTTCCCATTAAAATACCAATGGCATATTTCACAGACCTAGAATGAACTCTCCAAAAATTCATCTGGAATAAAAAAAGACCCTGAATAGCTGCAACGATCCTGAGAAAGAACAACAAAGTAGGTGGGATTTCAATACCAGATATCAAGGTGTATTACAAAGCCACTGTTCTCAAAACTGCCTGCTACTGGCACAAGAACAGACATATAGATCAATGGAATAGAATAGAGAGCCCAGAAATTGACCCGAGCCAATATGCTCAATTAATATTTGACAAAGAGGCAAGAACACACAATGGAGTCAAGATAGTCTCTTCAATAAATGGTGTTGGGAAAATTGGACAGATACATGCAAAAAAATGAAACTAGACCATCAACTTACACCATACACAAAAATAAACTCAAAATGGATAAAGGACTTAAATGTAAGATGGGAAACCATAAAAATACTAGAGGAATCCAAAGGCAACAAAATCTCAGACATATGCCGAAGCAATTTCTTCACAGACACAGCTCCTAGGGCATTGGAAACTAAAGAGAAAATAAAAAAAATGGTACTACATCAAAATAAAAAGCTTCTGCACAGCAAAAGAAACCATCAACAAAACAACAAGAAAGCCCACTGCATGGGAGAACATATTTGCCAATGTTATCACCGATAAAGGATTTAATCTCCAACATTTATAGGGAACTCATACAACTTAACAAAAGGAAGATAAACAATCCAATCAAAAAAATGGGCAAAGGAACTAAATAGACACCTTTCAAAAGAGGACATTCAGAAAGCCAAGAGACATATGAAAACATGTTCAAAGTCACTAATCATCTGAGAGATACAAATCAAAACAACAATGAGGTACCATCTCACATGTGTCAGAATGGCTATCATCAACAAATCAACAAACGACAAGTGCTGGAGAGGATGTAGAGAAAAAGGAACACTCGTGCACTGCTGGTTGGGATGCAGACTGGTGCAGCCACTATGGAAGACAGTATGGAGTTTCCTCAAAAAGTTAAAAATGGAATTCCCATTTGACCCAGTGATCCCACTTCTAGGAATATATCCCAAGAAAACAGAAACACCAATCAGAAAGGATATATGCACCCCTATGTTCATAGCATCACAATTTACCATAGTTAAGATCTGGCTGCCGAAACTGGTTTGGCTCAGTGGATAGAGCGTCGGCCTGCGGACTGAAAGGTCCCGGGTTCAATTCCGGTCAAGGGCATGTACCTGGGTTGCGGGCACATCTTCAGTAGGAGATTTGCAGGAGGCAGCTGATTGATGTTTCTCTCTCATCGATGTTTCTAACTCTCTATCTCTCTCCCTTCCTCTCTGTAAAAAATCAATAAACTATATTTAAAAAAAAAAAAAAGATCTGGAAACAGCCTAAGTGCCCATCAGCAGATGAATGGATTAGAAAACTGTGGTACATCTACACGATGGAATACTATGCTGCTGTAAAAAAGAAGGAATTCTTACCATTTGCAACAGCATGGATGGAACTGGATAGCATTATGCTAAGTGAAATAAGCCAGTCAATGAAAGAAAAATACCACATGATCTCACTCATTTATGGATAATTAAGACCATTATAAACTGATGAACAAAAATAGATACAGAGGCAGAACAACATCAAACAGACTGTCAAACTACAGCGGGAAGGCCAGGGAGGGTTGGGGGAGGGGGTAAGATATCAACCGAAGGACTTGTATGCATGCATATAAGCATAACCAATCGACACAAGACACTGGGGAGTATGGGAGGCTAGGGGAAGGTCAAGGGGAGAAAAAAAAAAGGAGACATATATAATACTCTTTGTAATACTTTAAGCAATAAAACAATTAAAAAATATATAAAAGAAAATAAAAGAATCCTGTAGTTTAGGGCCCTGCTCCACCCCTTGCTCTGCCCTGGGCAAGTGACTTACCCTCCTTGTGCTTCCACCCCTCCTGTGTCAGCTCCCTCGGGGTTTTATAGAGTTAATATGCTACAGTGTTAGGACGAGGTCAAGCAGTGAGTGTTAGCTAGTATTAACATCTATCAGTATTTTGTAGTAAAGAGCTGTGTGGATTTTGGTATTCCCGTATTTGGAGGAAGAAGTAGACTATCTACACACACACACACACACACACACACACGCACACACACACACAGGGCCTCACTGGCTCCTTCAGTGCAGATGGCCAGGGGCATAAGTGCTGCCACTGCCAGGGTTGGAACCTCAGGGAAAGAAGCTGCCAAGGTATCCAAACCTCCCAAGAGTGATCTCACCAAGTGCCTGGAGTTTCCTCTTCACAGCCCACCTGTGTTTCCTCAGTGAAATGTCCACTTGAAATCAAGAGGAAGAGGAGGGTGAGAACCGCGTGGTAGGGACAGGGAGAGAATTAGAGTTGTGCAGAAATGTGATAAGAGGTATCGGTGAAAGCACAGGTAGGTGATTCTTGGAGCGGCCGGTGTGCATTGTGGTCTGTCAGTGGCAGGTCATTTGCAGGTCACTGTTCCAGGCTGGAGCAGCAGCTGCTCAGCTCCTCCCGGCTGACCCCCACCACACCCCACCTCCTACCCCAGACACTCCTCCTCTTCCCCGACTTAGAAAGTGGAAGAGGTGCTGCCACTGACTGACCCTGCCTCTGCTTCCTTTCCAGCTGACCCTCTGGTAGGCAGCATTGCCACGCAGTACATGACCAACAGAGCGGAGCACGACCGGATGGCCAGACAGTGGACCAAGCGGTATGCCACCTAGGGCCTGCGCTGCCGCCCGCCGGACCTGTGCAAGCACATTCACCAAGTGCATCAATAGCCCCTCCCACCCCTCCGGCCTCGGCTCTCGTTTTCTTATTTTTATTAAACTTTGAACCATGTCACCCTTCCCCCTTCTCCCTCTTTCCTCTTCCTGCTTTTCCTTTGCTTTTCCTCCCTCCGCCCGTCTCCTTCCTCCGGTTGTGTTCCCTTTTTAATTTCTGTTAACTTGAAAGGTTTGGGTTCTTTTTCCCACCTCCTCGTGGATGGGAACTTTGTTTTCAGTGCAAACAATGTTGGATCTGTAATAGTAAGAGCTTTCTTACAAAGCTTTGTATTACTGTGTGGTTTTGTTTTTCGTTGTTGTTCGTTTTATTTTGATTTTCGGGAAAACACGAATTCAGAATTATATCTCGTTTCTACTTAAATGTAGTGCTTAGGGTTAATTTTTTGTACTGAAGTCTTTATTGGTGGGTGCATGCTACTGGGAACAAGTTTTTGTACAAAAGCTTCAATCAGAATCACTGTGCATTACTGAGACTCTGTTTATCACTAGCCTTCT
Source organism: Myotis myotis (assembly GCF_014108235.1). Lineage (NCBI taxonomy): Eukaryota > Metazoa > Chordata > Mammalia > Chiroptera > Vespertilionidae > Myotis > Myotis myotis. The sequence continues at coordinate 39,855,254 of NW_023416317.1, forward strand.
GTCCCCCACGCAGAAGACTATTGGATTGAACAAAATAATAAGTATTTTGATTTACTTCAAGTGCTTGTAAATTTCTTAGGGACCTGCCACTTTGGACTGTGGATCAGTTGATGTACACTTGTATTATTAAAGCACTCAATAAATCACTGTGGCTGACAAACGCTCTCGTGGCAGCCTGGCATCTGCTTTTTCTCCTGGTGACCCGCGCAGCCCCACACGCAGCCAGGCTTATCTAATTCAATTACAGGTTCAAGTGTACTTTTCATCTCACACCCCTAATATTTCTTTGTAATTGAGTCGCTCAGCATGTGGAATTTCTCCAGCTGTCAATAGCCTGATGATTTTATGGTTGTTTCCGATCACTATCGCTTTACATATTAGCTGGGCATTACTTTCTCATGGACATCCTTTCTGTTAAAACGTTCTTTACCCAAGAATTAAAATATGTGACTCCAAAATAGCTTTCTAGTGGAGGGAAGTGAGAGCTGATTATTGTGTTTTACCACTTTTGAACTTATTTATCTCTCTTTTTTCTCCTAAGATTCTTACAGTGATTGCCCTTGCATTTTGGTTCTTTTTTTCTCTCCGTAATTCTAGTGAAAGAAGTAAACTCAACTATATCAGTCATGGTCAGCACATTCAATGATCAGAGTATGTATGGCTTTGACCTTCAGGCTATTTTAGGTCTGCAGCTATAGGAGGCAGAGGAAACGTGTGGTGCGGTTTGACAATCAGCGTTCTTTGTGTTACAAGCCTGGCGGAAACTCCTGCTTCTACTAATTACAGTGACAAGCCCACCTACAGCTTGGTCTCACATCAGGAGCATCTTTACTGCTAAATAGTAAGATTTACAAATTAAGTCATTCACCCTAAATAGTTCCAATTTAGATTTTAATATCTTTACCTGAAGCACTTTAAAAACTGATTCAAAACATGCAGTTTTTGTTCCTTTTTAGTGGTAAAAAGAAATCCTAAAGAAAATATTTTAATATTGAAAATGTTACTTTTAAACCGGAGTCTGTAGAGATAATTTTTTTCTTTTTAATAAAATTATTACCACTAATTTCATTTGAAACATTTTCCAAATGTTATGACCAGATACTATTTAACTTTTCAAACCAATTATTGCTAATTATAGTGTTTTGTAGCTTCGTTACATAAAATGTTGGCAGATCATTGACTAAGGCAGGACCACTGGCCATTGAGAAAGTAGTTTGAAGTGATATTTTTAGATCTTAAATCGTTCAGTCCTGGCCAGTGTGGCTCAATTGATTGAGTATTGTCCCAGGCACCAAGTGGTCTCAGGTTCAGTTCCCAGTCAGGGCCCTTGCCCGGGTTGTAGGCTCCATTGCAGTAGGGGGCGTGCAGGAGGCAGCTGATTGATGTAATCTCTCTCTCCATCTCCTTTCCTCTCTCTCTAAAATCAATAAAAACGTATTTTTAAAAATTAAATAATTCAGAAAGTTGCAGGCTTAATTTATCATAAAACAACAAATAAATCGAACATTCTTCATGTGTTTTTCTACAGGAAACCATTGAAGATAGCAAATGCAGCAGTAGTCCATCTTTTCTTATTCCAGGATTAGAGAGGAGACCTAGAAGGTCATCCTGGATTAATGGTTTGGGAATTAGGCAGAAAGGAAGAACTTATTCAAAATGTACTGTATGCCTGGCCATAAGTTACTTAATAAAACCTTAGCCTAGCCCTTTAGCTATAGGTGGCTGCCATAATCGAAACATTTGTATATTCCCCAAAAATTCATGTTGAAATCCTAATCTCCAAGGTGATGGTGTTAGGAGGTGGGGCTTTGGGGATGTGATTAGTCCATGAGGGCAGAGCCCTTATGATTGGGATCGGTGCTCTTAGGAAAGGGATCTCAGAGGGCTCCCTACCCCTTCCACCACATGAGGATGCGGTGAGAAGTTGGCAGTCTGCAACCAGGAAGAAGGCCTTTACCAGAACACAACCATGCCGCATGGATCTTGGACTTGAGCCTCCAGAACTGTGAGAAATAAATTGCTGTTGTTTGTAAGCCACCTGTCTGTGGTATTTTGTTACAGTAGCTTGTGAAGACAGTGGCCCTCAGTCATGCACAGCTAACAAGTACCAAAGTGAGATTCCCAGCCACACACAGGACCCCAGAGCCCTTGCCATCAGCTGCAAGACCATATACACCTTTCTTCCAACTACGAGGTGACACTGTGAAAATACCCCGGCCTAGTTCGGTCTCAGAGTCTGCACTTTAAGCCACATCAGACCTGGAATCTCTTGGAGTTGATGCCTGCAAAGGGGCTCAAGGCAGCTTGGCCTCTGAAGTCCTCCAGAGTCGCCAGGCATTTCCTCACGTCCACGCTCCCCCTGGGCAGCGGACTGGTTCCCCGAGCCTGAAGCATTCCTTCTCCATCAGGCACCTTTCGCGCTCATCCCACCATGCGCACTGGTAGCGTGGGTTAGGGTGACCAACCTGTCCCTGTTTGCTGGGACTTTCCCCGTGTTAAAATGGCAAGTCCCATGTCCCAGAAGCCCCTCAGACTGGGACAAACCAGGGCTATAGGGCATGTGAGCTTTCTTACTAAAACTAAATTTCCACGGAAGGTCTCAGGCATCACACTGGCCCAGTTTGGCCCATAGAAATGTTTTACCTAAACAGTGTCTCACTTGCTGTACAGTTGTCCTCTTAGAAGAGATGTGTCTACAGCTGGAAGAATTCCATCACTCTCCGTGGCTTTCACAGCCAGCCAGCCTCAACCCCTTTTCTGGTCCTGCAGGCATGTGAGCTATTTAATCACTGCATCCTTTCTTACATCTTCAAACATGATTTATGGTTTGTGTGCCTTTCTGTGAATGAGTAGCCTCAAGCACAGTATGCTTTTGGACAGGATAATTTAAATGGGAAATTCCTGAAGTTTAAATATCTCTTATGTGTGGGACCCACAGAGAAAACTGGAGGAGATGATGCAACCACCTTTCTCTTTCACCTGTTGATATATCCACATAGTCAGAGTTGGGGGCCAACCCCAACTGCTGGAACCCCTGGTGTTCTGGTTATGACAAAACCTTACCCAATGACCTTGGCATCTTTTGGAGTTGATGTGACCCCAAATGCCATTCTCATGTCATCATCCCCTCCTCCCATGCAGTATTGCCCTCTCATCCATCTTTAAAAAAAAAAATTAGATGGGAGGTCAGAGTTCAGGATGACAATCACAGGCTGATTTCTAGGAAATTTAGACCTCCTGAGAAGTTCTGTCCAGCTATGCAACAGAAAAGTCACAGATGCTTTACTACTGGTGCCACTGAGCACATCGAGAAACACCAGCAAGATTCTTCTACTCTTTCTGTGGTGCAAGAACAGTACAGAGGGGTAGAGAGGTCATACTCGCCTGGTAGGGCCTGCCTCTGCTGAGGCCGCCTGGAAGTAAGGCACTAGCATTCTTCGTTGTCTATCAGTCTCCAGCATGGAGCTCCCAAGAAACTAATGAAGGTGGCCACCACCAGGGGCTTTGGCAGGCTTACTCTCCATCCTTAAGACCAGGGGTCAGGGACCTTTTTTCTGCCAAGGGCCCTTTTAATATTTATAACATCATTCAAGGGCCATACAAAATTATCAACTTAAAAATGAGCCTGCCCTAGCTGGTTTTGCTCAGTGGTTAGAGCTCAGCCTGCGGATTGAAGGATCCCGGGTTCAGTTCAGGTCGAGGTCAGGTTGTGGGCTCAATCCCCAGTAGGGGGCATGCAAGAGGCAGCCAATCAATGATTCCTTCTCATCACTGATGTTTCTCTCTCTCCCTTCTCCATTCCTCTCTGAAATCAATAAAACTTTTTTTTAATGAGCCTGCTATATTTGTTTAAACACTTAATTAACTCACCCTAATGCCTTGGCAGGGCCAGACCAAATGATATGATAAAGCAGGCTGGACCTTCCCCACCCCTGCTTTAGACCAACTGTTAGTTGGCTTAATGTTCACCATCAGACGACTTCCAAGGCCTATGATTTAAAAATCAAAGCAGTTTGTGGACACTTATTCAAAACCTATGATGAGAAATTCCAGAAGCTGTTGTTAATCCCCAAGAGACCCCATTCACTTTAAGCAATAATGAAGAAATTATTTTTAAATTCAAGCGTGACTGTGCATTTTTATTTAAATGTAAAACATCTGCCCATATTAAAGCATCCCCACTTTCTCATGTGTTCTTAGTGGTGTGTAATAAAATACCAGGATGTCCTTGTCATTCCAGATTTGGGCTGTTGGATTTTGGAAGAATGGAAATCATATTTTGGGGGATTTTTTTGGGGGGGGGAGTTTTTACAATAGTTGAATAAGAAAAAAATGGATTTATATAAGAAATGGTTTTTAACATAAAAATAAAATTTCTATAAAATGAGTATATATTAAAAATAGGTCTGCATAATAATGCTACTTTCCTGGGATTTGCAAAATAATACAAAGACTATACATATTAAACTCCCAAAATGTTTGTAAGCAGTTTGTTTTATGAATTAAGAGATCAAAGAGTTAAGTTGCTGGGTGTGCAGAGTCTAGGGAAATAAAAAATGTGCACTAGTTAAGAAGAGAACTTTTGTCAGAATGGTATTCTTATTTATATTTATAGCAAGAGATTGAGAGTGTTACCTCCATTTGGGGAAGATGAATAGGGAACTATAATTCCTTCTGAGGTAGAGTCTATAAATTATCCCCAATATCCCTTCTCCCTTTCTTCCTTCTATAAATAGAACTATTGGAGTTTTAGCTGGGCATGTCGCCACTTAGCTGGAAACTAAATTCCCCAGTCTCTCTGTGGTAGGTTGATTACAAAATAATGGTCCCAATTCTCAATCCTTCCAGTACCACATCCTTTGCAGCTTCTTCCATGAAAAGGTGGAGTCCTTTTCTCCCCACCCCTTGAGACAGGGCTGGCCTTATGACCTGCTTTGGCCAGTAGACTGCGGTGGAAGTGATCGTGTGCCAGTTTCAAGCTGAGCCTCTGGAGGCCTCGTGCCCTTCCCAGCTCTCTCGGCACCCTTCCATGCCTTGAGAATAAACCCTAAACTAGCCTGCGCTGAGATGAGCGACTTTGTGGAGAAGAACCGAGACTATCCTAGACAAGCCCGCCACCCAGTGTCCCTGAGATGGCCCAGCCATGATCAGCAGATGCACAGCTGATGGAGATGCATGCATCAGCTCCACCAAATCCAGACAGGCCTGACCCTTACATTGGTGAGCAATAACAAGGGGATTGATGGGAGCCACTAAGGTTTGCAGTGCTTTGTTACACAGCAATAACTAATACCATTCCTTTCAGCTAGGCAGAGCCATGGAGCTAAATTCTAGCAAAGAAAGTGAACAGAAATGATGGAAGCAAATTCCAGACCTTATTCCATAAAAGGAAGCTGCTCCCCTCCGTTCCCTCTTTATACGTAGTTCCATGGTCTGGAATGTAGGCATGGTACCTCTGAGCCAGCTGTGACCATGTGGACAAGGGCCACTCCCAAGAGAAGATGGAGCCATAGCAACACAGGAAAAGGTCAGTCTGAGCCTGTTGAGATTGAAGTGCCTTGGGGACATCCAAGCAGAAATATCTAGCCCCTGGATATACGAGACTCACATTCAGGAAAGCTCAGTATCCAGGATTGCAGCTATTTAGTTGTAGCCATGAAGCTGGGAATCTTTAGAACATGGAGAAGAATGTGATTACAGGGAGAGTGTGTGAGTGTGAAACGAGGAGAAAGATGGCCAGAACTAAGGCTTGGGGATGGCTTAACACCTGTCCTGCCCCAGATGGCCAGAGGTGACATGTTACCACCTTTATTTAAAAACTGATGGATGAAATATTCTGAGGAATTAAGGGAAGATGGAGCAGCTGGAATTACTGTTGGACCATAAGCAGCAGCAAGAACAAAGCAGAACTCACACGAGGGAAACCTCTTCAAGGAAAGTGGTTTTGATGATCTCATCAAAACCTCCTCCTGCTGCTGACATTCAGGAACTGAAGCGGCTGCCTTGGCCTGGGGGATGCTGTAGCTACAAGATAGTAGGGGCCCAGGTCCCTGACGCCATCGAGCACCGGGTACCTGGACGTCCCACTCAAACTTTCATGTGAAGGGAAGCCTATTTTTATCTTCATTAAGCCACTGCCACGTTGGGGTTTCTGACACTTGCCACTGACCAGAGCCTAACACAGCTATGCACAAATGAGCTCATGGCGAAGGCTGCCTGTGTGTGTGTGTGGGGGGGGGGGGGGGGGGGGGGGGAGAACGGGGGCTCACACAAGATTTCCATTTTACCGCTAGCATTTTATTTCTTTCTTTTACAGAGATGCAAAGCCAATAACTATGACAAATGTTAACACATATTGGGTAGTTAAAGATATGGGATGTTATATCATCATCTGTACTTTTCTATATTGTATTTTTCCAATATAAAAGAAATTTAACAAACAGTGTTAAGCCAGCCTGACATAAGCGGGGCTGAGTGTTTAGTTTCTGTGAAATATTTTGGTAAGCTGACATTTTTATATGGACTGTGTTACAGGTGCCCTGAGAAGAGGAAGGGAAGAATCACCAATGTGCTGGCTCCGTGCCTGGTTCCTTACAGAGCTACCCAGTCCCTGGGATAGACCTTGTAGACGAGGCATAGTCACCCCATCCCCATTACCCTCCCCTTACCGGTGAGGAAACAGACACAGAAAGGTTAAGTAACTTGCCCACAGTTGCCCAGCAAAGAAGTGACCTTGTCAGGATTCAGACCCTTGGGATTTCGAACCCTTCCTCCTGCACCTTCCTGCCACGCCCTGTGAGAGATGGACTTGGGTGACGATCATCTGAGCAAACAGGTGCGCTCAGGCCGGCGCACGCATTCCACCGTTCTGGCCACGTTTTGTTTACTTAACAAATCCCCAGGCAGTGTACTCAGGGGCGGCCAAATGACCTGCTCAGGGTGGGGGCTCTCAAGATGTGGTAGCATTTCTTATCTGTAGACTTTTTTTTTAATCTTGGCCTTCCAACTGGGGATAAAATCCTTTTAGAAGTACACGTGTAAAAGGTTTGAGACTCTAGGAAGCTGTGAAAATTGCCTGTGGGCAACAAAGGTAGATTTTCCTGTAGCAGAACATTTAGGGCTTGTTTTCCTTTGTTTTCTCATTTTCATTTTATGTTCAGTGAATGAGAAGGGTAATCTACTGAGACAAGACTCTGGGTTATCGTCATTATTATCACCACAATGACTACCCCCTCTAAATATTAAATAGGCACTGGTCATGGAAAACACTATATAACTGTGTGTGTGTGTGTGTGTGTGTGTGTGTGTGTGTGTGTGTGTGTGTAATCTCATTTAACTCTTTCTATAATCCCCTAAGATGGGTATTATCCTCATACAGATGTGGACACTGAGACCCAGAGATTGTAATAGGCCTCAACACATGTAACTGCTAAGTGGCAGAGCTGGCTGAGTCCCAGACCCACAGTATGGTACCGCCTCACAGTCCGAGGAACTTGATGCAGGTAATCGCAAATGTACCAACTGATGAAATGGGAAATTACTGGGCTTGTACAACCCGAGCCCTTGAACCTGTGTTAAATGGACCGCAGGTAAAGCAAAATAGTGCAGGCAGCTCCACTGGGTTTAATAGCCCCTCAAAAGGAGAACAAGGAGAGCAAAGCAGGAGGAGATGAGATGACCCTTACAGTGTGGAAGGAAGCAGCGCAAGTCAGCCACAAGCCAGCTTTGCAAATCAGAAGTCTAAACCCTCCTGGCCTTTTCTTCTCTTCCCTGGCAGTGGATTTCTGCCCTTTTCTTTCATTCTCCCCACGGCACCCCCCCACCCTCCACCCGCCCCGCCCAATCCACGCAGGAAGATCCTAGTCATTTTATAGCTGAATTCAGTAGAAAAATAAGGTTTGTTCACTTCACAGCCAATTTGGGCAGAATGTCTCTATTCCATAAAGTAACGCATTGATACATTCATGGCTCAGAATTGCAGGCACATTCCTTGCCTACGGTTGTGTTTCAGGCTGGATAAAATTAAAATATCACTTTCCTTTTTCTTTCCTGTGGATTCACTTGAATTGCCCTCATTAGGCCGAATTTGTACTCTTAGGAGAAATGCCAGGCTTCAGAATAAAGGCCTTGTAAATCTAACCTCATAAAATTATAGTAGCCCAAAACAAGACAAGAGGTGTACCTGAACTTTAAAGGGACTCTGCCCCTTTCTCTCTCTATATATATACTGTATATGCCTCTCCTTCCCTCTTCTCCTCCCCCCCCCCCCCCACACACACACAATCTGGCTTCCTTTTTGCCACTTTACTGAATCCACCGCTCAAATATCACTCATCACCAAGCCAATAGCATGTTCTAGAAGCTTGTCCTCAGGCCTCCCCAGCACTCATGCTGTAATCCTCTTCCCTGAACTTTTCTCCCTGGGCTCGGGTGTAAATCCCACAGGTCCCCAGAGCAGCCTTTCACACCCCCTGAATGCATCTCGTCCCTGACTTCCTGTCCTTCTCACCTCTCCCTCTTTGATGATCTCATCTTACGGTTTCTGATCACTTCTAAATCACTCACCCAGCTTCTCACAAATGGCAGCTCTGAATGTCCAACTTCCCACCACAGGTGGTTGCCTGGAAGCCCCACGGGCACAGCAAACTCTGCATTTCTTCAACTTGAACTCAACACTCAATATGCATTCATTGCATCCCTCGACCACGTACAGTTGCAGGAGAGCCACAGAGACATAGGCAAAGCTCATCTTATAAGGAACCAAATCGGCCTGATACCATTTGTTGCCCAAACAGAAGTCGTCGTGGGACTGATCTGCCATAGTTCCCCAGGCCATGGAAGCAGCCGAGAGGGGCCTAGGCAGGTGACAGAACCTCCCTCACCCCGTCTGCCCGTCTACAAACTGGAAATAACAGCATCGCCTTATGGGTTATATTTCAAAGTGCCTGTCGGATAGTGGTGCTGAATAAATGTTATTCTCCACCTTCTTCCCTTCCCAGATTATCATCCCGCCAAAATGTACCCATCACCTGAGCCAGCCAAAGTCTCCTTAGAGCCAGTGGTAGTGGCTGGAGCTGCCGGCCTTGTTCCTATGCTACCTTCTAAACCAGAAATATTAAAGGGTTGAAATTTAATTAAAAGAAGAAGAGAAAAGAAAGAGAATGTGAATTGAATAAGGGGCAGGGGAGAAACACTGGGTCAGTGGAGATTGAGGGGGTTTCCCCACAGTTATTCGTTCTGGTGAATGTCTCAGATATTTCATGGGTGCTTAGGTGTAAGCTGCCACTCCCTCTTCACGTCTCTGGAAGGACACGCAGGAAGCAGTCATGGAGGTTGCCTGTAGGGAGCGGCTGGGGGTAATGTAAGTTAGAACTAGGAAGACAACTTTTTCTCTCATATCTTAGCATTGTGTGAATTTTAACCACATGCAACTACTCTATTTTCAAAAAATAAAAAGCTACCCACAAATCAACACTGAATTCTCTTCAGTAAACAGTTTGAGGGCAATTAAGAGAACTATCTTCACCCAAAACATACCTTTATCTGTTGATAACAATCAACCAAAATGAGCTCATAGAGATGCATGATGGCCAAGAGTCTAAAGATGCCTGGTGTGTCCTCAGCACCCACAGGAAGGAGGCCAGTTGAGTGCAAACCTCTAGCCCTGGGCGCTAGGGACTCCAGTGTGTGAGGGGTTCACTAAACTGAAGTGGGACTGGGAAGGAAGTCAGGGGCTCCGCTGCCAGCCTTGGCCCTGGTATGACTTGCCTTTACCGCCCTGCACCTCATTCTTCTCTTCTGTAGAATGGGATTTGTAAGGTCGCCCAGATCCTCTGATCTCGGATACCGTGTGGGCACAGCGTAAACAGACCTCCCACACCCCCGCCTCTAAGGCTCTACAGCCCAGCTCTGCATCCAGCCTATCAGAGAGCCTAGCCCTCCTGCCAGAGCGCCTCCTGGGCTTCCTGTGTTCTTCCTAGCAATGCCTCCCAGCCCCCAGCCAGAGTAGGTGTCTGTCTCCAGAGGGCGTTCCAGCCAGAGGGGATAGGAAAATGATTTGGGACAGTACACCGGCATTTTCGTAGTTATGTATTATGCATTTTATGTATTCTGTTTACCATTAACTTCCTTATGCCATCTGATACGGGGTTCACACAAGGGGAGGAGTCACTGCAAGCTGGAGGGTCAAGGGGACTGCCTAGGCCTTGAGACTTGGAAGGAATGGAAAAGAGCCTGTTTCATATCTAGAGTCTACTATGAACAAAGCTGTAAGGCTGGGTGTCGCCAGGCTTGAGCTGGAACCCCAAGAATCTCAGGTGAGCATGATGGGGAAGTAACCAGATTGGGCAGAAGCCTGGGTGCCAGCGGGAGAGTTCTATTCACAGCAGATTTGGAGGCGGTTAGATTGTAGGCAACAACACATGCAGGCAGCAGAACCCGCTGGGAAAACACCAAGGACCTTCAGGCAACTCAGCAGTGCGAAGAGAGGCGGGACTGACAGAACAGAGGCCGGAGGCAGGGAGCGTCTGAGCACGAGGGCACAGGCTGGAGGTGGTCACGGGGAACGGAATGGTGACCACACAGCGTGGATGAGCGCCCTTCAAATTACTCAGGGAAGAAGAGGGACATGGTGCTTTCCCATCAGTCACTGTGGGCATTAGCCATTTCATGTTCACAAACCCTATGAGCTGAGTAGTTTTCATCACTGGCTTCTAGGTGAGAAAACCAAGGCTTAGGAAGGTTCACGAAGTCATACAACTGGAATCAAACCAGGGCCTTCTAACCCCAAAGCCTATAAAGTTTACTTAAGACATTATTTAGCCCAGCCAGTCCGGGCACATGCTCAGGTTGCGGGCTTGATCCCCAGTGGGGTGGGGGTGGGGGAGGGGGAGGGGGAGTGTAAGAGGCAGCGGATCAATGATTCTCTCTTATGGATGTTTCTGTCTCTCCCTCTCCCTTCCTCTCTGAAATCAATAAAAATATATATTTTTAAAAAGACATTAATAGCAATGTAATGTGAGGGACTTTTAAATTCTTTTTTTGTTTATTTCAAACCTTTTAAACATACAAGAAAATGCACAATGCATAGAGTTTGATGCATTTGGGCAATTGCATACATCTGTGTCACCACCACCCAAAACAAGACAGAACATTTCATTCTCCCAGAAAATTCCTTTACGCTTCTTTCCTGTCACTTCCCTTCCCCAGCCCCCAGGGGACACATTCTGATTTCTATCTCCGTGATTGGTTTGCCTGTCCTAGATTCCATGTGAAGGCGGTATGCGTTCCACGGTATCTGGCTTCTTTCACTTGGCATGTTTGGGGATTCATCCATGTTATTGCATGTATCGGTAATTCAATGCACATTTAACTCTGACCCCCTGAGAAGCAGGTACATAACATGTTGGCCATATTTTTTAACAGTGTCTGTAGGCTGTTCTCTGGTGGCTTTCTGAGACCTTCATTCAGTCCATGCGAAGCGTCCACTTGCCCGAGAGGAAATCAGTATCGGCTGCAGAAGAAAAGCCAAGAGAAAGACTAAGGTAATCAGAGATGGTCCTCACATAATGACTGTTGAATTAACTTTTCAGCATAATGGCTCTTACACCGCATGTTGGACAATGGCTTATTTTTTCCAGTGCAATAACCTTTATGCAAATCACACTAAGTAAATATGTTAAGAGCAGTGGTACTTTGACATCCAGGCAGGGAAAAGCCCCTCAACAATTTAGTCAACACCACAGCGCCTTGTCGAAGGCTATCATATGAAACACATTTGAACTGCGCCTTGTGTTTGCATGAACAGGGGGCCCCGTAACTAGCCCAGAAGTGGGAGGGAAAGGTGAGAGAGGGAAGAAACCAAGACGTGACAAGCTGGGCATGGGCCACATAGAACAGAGCCAGGCAAGGCCAGAATTGGGGGCGGGGGGGGGGGGGCAGGCAGGGGGGGCATGGGTTGGAGGATTGGAGGATGGGGTGTTGCTAAAAATTAAAAGCAGTTTAGAAGAGCTCTGTGCCGCTACAGTTGGGTGAATTCTGTGAGCCCCACAAGTGCAGGGAGAGGTTTGGAGCTGGGCAGCTATCCATCGTGCAACTAGAGCAGCTGGACAGGGATGGGCGTGGGGCCGGGCATCCACGCAGCAGTCTGGTATGAATTGTCCACATATCACCTGTACCTGCTGGTGCCACCCGAGTAAAACAGATGTAGTCAAAGGAGTAAGACAGAGAGAGAGGCTTGCAAGGCCTGGGGGGGGAGTCAGTACAACTACAGAGGATTTGTGACATGGAGAGACTTGGGGGCAGGGCAGGAAGGAGGGGAGAGGAGAGGAAAGGGGCCTGATTTGCTCCTTGACTAACAAACTGGACACAGGGCAGTGGGAGCACGGAGCCCAGAAGTCCGGGTGGGTTGTTGAAATCTCCCAAGTGGAAATCTTAAGTCTGGGTTCTGTGTAAAACTCCAATGGGGGCCTGGGGTGGGGGGGGGTGGGAGGGGGAGGTTTGTCCTGTTTTGGTTTCTACTATTTATATATTTAGGATTCATTCGTTACCTATTTGGTGGGGTGGGGTGGGGGTGGGGGGGAATGTAGGGACTCTGCTAATATTCATTTGCAGATTTTCTTGGGAAATATTTAGCCCTGGAAAAATAACTTGCTATGGGCCCGTTCACAAATACCCGAACCATTCAGGCTCTAAGGGGTGTGTGAAATACCAAAAAGATAGAGAAAAAGAAATTAAGGGAGAATTTGTTTTTCCACCTACATTTTACATGGGCCTGAGAATGTCCGGCCCACCCAAGAACTCGAGGCTGATGGTGGAAGGAAATAGGTTTGGGAAACGTCTACCCTACAGAGACATCAAAAGTGTCCGCTGGGCACAAAGTCCTGGCGAGGAGGGGGTTCAAGTTCCCAAAGTAGTTTTAAGTGGGAAAGGCAGGCTCGCTTTCCTCTTGTATCCATACACAAATTGCATGATTTTCTTGCTGATATTTGAGAGGCGGTGACATTCCCTTTAACCTCTGACCTGAAGCGGTGGACTCATGGCTTTGCCGCCTTTCTGTGCACAGACTTCAGCCCTTCCAGGACCCCACGGCCTCCAGAGCCTGGGGGTTATGGCCTTTATGAGCTCAGGCTTCTGGGGATTCAAAATGCAGCCTCCCCCCCCCCGACTCCCACCCCCTACCCTCAGGTCCCAAACCATACGGAAGAGAGAGTCCTCCATGGGCTCTGGATTCAGGCAAAGCTTCCTAGCTGGCATGAATTTAGGGAGGTTATTTAACCTCCATGAGTTTATGAGGATTCAATGAGAAAATATAGGTTAACTATTTAGCCAGACCACTGGGCACAGGCTCAGTGCTGAGTAAATGAGCTCCATGGTTATGATTATTCACTGTTATTTTACTAGCATTATTATTTTATGGGCATAACAAGTGAGCTGGCAATGCTAGTGCAAACCCTAGCCAGAACTTGACAAGGCCCAAATAAAACCAGACCCGCATCCCAGCGAAGGAGCCCCGGGGGGGGGGGGGGGGGGGGAGGCCTGAGGAATCCACTGGCCCGCAGCCCTAGGCCAGCCACCTCGCTGCTCCTCCGGGCTCTAATGGGAACCGGCTTTTAGATAAAGTTTCTTTGAAGCTGGCAACTCCCTGTTGTCCCTAAGCCCAGGGACAGCCCCCAAAGGTGGTGGTTTGTTGTTGTTGTTTGATTTAAATATATTTTTGTTGATTTCAGAGAGGAAGGGAGAGGGAGAGAGAGAGATAGAAACATCAATGACCAGAGAGAATCATTGATCAGCTGCCTCCTGCACACTCCTCACTGGGGATCGAGCCCACAACCCGGGCATGTGCCCTGGCCAGGAATTGAACTGTGACCTCCTGGGTCATAGGTCCACACTCAACCATCAAGCCACACCTGCTGGGCAAAGGAGGTGTTTTTTAAGATGTTGATGGACAGCCTGCAATATAAGTATCTGCCAAATGAGGGGCTTTCCTTTGGGGACCTGCCTGGTAAGGAGTTCCCGAGTGACCAGGTGGTCTTGAGTGTGAGAAAGGAAGAGCCTGTTTCAAGGTCAGGCAAGTGAGGGCGAAACTTCCTGCCAAGGCCTGGGGGTTGGGAGGAGTAAGGAGAAGTGGCAATTTCTGTAGGTTTGTCACATGCTGCCGTTTTGTAACAGGTAAGAGTCGGAATCTGGTGATTTTATTTCACAGGAGGCAAAGCAGGGCCAGTGCGTTGGGGATGGGGAGGATGGGGGGATGGTGCAGCTGCATCAGTAACGGAAAATTGACCCGCCCTCCCATCCCAGGGTGGGTGCAAAGCCGCTGTGGACAGTGATGCTGCCGGCCTCTCCAGGTGCAGCGGGTGCAGAGTAACTGGGGAGTCCGAGGTCCTCGGGAAGGTGGGGGTTGGGGGAGCGGGGAGAGGGTCTGCGTGGAGCCAGTGCAAGGACCCCGGCACAGGGTCATCCTTCCCCTGGTCAGAGGCAACTCCTGGGTCCCTCAGGGAACATCATCTCGGGGGCTTATTTCTGACAACCCAGCCCTGGAGAACCCATCAGGGAAGCCCGCTCCAAGCTGGTTCTTGCTCAGCGAACATTCCAGGGCCCTGAACCCAGAACTGGCTGGATATCAGAGCCAGAGGGAACGACTGTGGCCCTGTCTTTCTGTTCCAACGTGTTTTAAGAAACCAGGTTTCCAGTCATTAGGTTCTGTTCTAGAGAGAGGAGGTGGGGGAGGAAGCAGAAGAGAGAGAGGAGCCTGAACACAACTCGTGTTGTGAAAATAAGCTCATACTTCGCGGGCTTAAAATTTTGTAAATAAACTTCTCAAGCAGAAATTTTGAATTAAAGAAATAAAATGAGAAAGAGCAGAGAGCTGCTTGCCGCAGATGTGGTGTGGTGAGCTGAGGGAGCCACGTCAGATGTGCGCATGTGGTGTAACTAATGGTATCAGCTTTCCTGGCTCCAACAATCCTTCTCCTCAGACCTGACAGCTCATCACCTCCGCACTGCGAAGTGAGTCCATTTCATTTCAGGCCCTCGCAAATGAAAAGAAGCAGGCCTATAGCGCTTTGATGGAGCGAGTGGAAAATGGTTTGTGTAGGTAATTTGAGCACAAAGTAGAATTCACCAGGTGGTTTTATATCATTTCATAAACTTTTATTGAATGAAGATCATAGTGTTTTGAATTTTTATGTCACCTTTCTTTCTAGGGAACAAAGCACATTCAGATAGTTTTTTCTTAATTGCCCAAAATCCCTCTGAAGTGAGAGCTAGCAGGCACTATCATTCCTATAAAATAAAATCCATGAGTAAAATGGTCCTGCTTTTTCTCTTTAGCCCACCAAGGTGTGTTGGAGCCCAGTAGAAATTCTTTTCGTCACAAAAAAAAACCCTTATAACTGTTCAAAACACTTTAATTTCACTACGTGGTTCTGCTTTATGACTTCTATGCGGCTTTATGAATTCCAGCTTTGAAAGCTGCAACTTCTGAAATCCTACCTTCTCCACTTAAACATCAGTTTCAAAAGTTATCTTTTTGAATATGTAAAAGATGAGAGGAGCCGTGTGAACCCCTCTTCTACATAAGGACCCGACTGAGTGGCAATCCCTTTCTTCAACAGCTGCCCCAAAAGTTCAAAACAAAACAAAACAAAAAAACACAGCAAAACTTCTTGCCTTTCCATTATAAAAAAGAATTTATTATACACCATTCCAGGGGCGGGGGGAGGGAATATTGTTAACAGAAGTTGCTGCCATCACAATCATCAAAGAGTATGGGGTGTGTGCGTTTGAGTACAAATGTGTTTTTAAAGAGACTGTTTTTATTGAATTGAGATGTAAGTCACATACCATAAAATTCACCTTTTTGAAGTATGAATCTGTGGTTTTTAGTATGAAGTTGTGCACCTGTTACCACTAATTCCAGAACATCGTATTACCCCCCAAATAACCCATGTCCATTAGCAGTTACTCCCTATCCACCCTCCCCCCAGACCCTGGCAACCACTAATCTCTTTTCTATCTCTATGGGTTTGCCTAGTGTGGGCATTTCATAGAAGTGAATGACACAACATGTAGCCTTTTATGTTTGGCTTCTTTCACTTAGCATGTCCATGTTGTAGCATGTGTCAGTACTTAATTCCTTTTTATGCTGAGTAACATTTCCTTGGATGGCTATACCACACTTTGTTTTTCCACTCATCAGTTGAGTTGTTTCCACTTTGGCTATTATGAGTAACGCTCTGACATTCATGTGCAAGTTTCTGTGTGGACACATGTTCTCAGGTTTCTTGGGTAAAAATGGAATTGCTGGGTCATAGGGTAACTATGTTTAACTGTTTTGAGGAACTTCCAGGCTGTTTTCCATAGTGGCTGCACCATTTTACATGGCCATCAGCAATGTGTAAAGGCACCAATTTCTCCACATCTATTTTGAATATAGTCATGCTAGTGAGTGTAAAGGGGCATCTCATTGTGTAAAAAGGGTGCCCACATAGATCATCCATAAAGGTTTGCAAATAGGATGTAATTGTCTTCCCCCAGAAGACCAAACATCTACTACTCAATTATTGCATAGCCTGCAAGTTATTTCTAAATCCTTCATTTTGGCAGAGCAAGCTGTGTCTTCTGTGTGTTACAATATAAATAACTAGAGGCCCGGTGCATGAAATTTGTGCATCAGGGGTAGGGGGTGTCCCTCAGCCTAGCCTGCACCCTCTCCAATCAGGGACCCCTCAAGGGATGTCCAACTGCCCATTTAGGCCTGCCGGGATCAGGCCTAAACGGGCAGTCAGACATCCCTCTCACAATCCAGGACTGCTGGCTCCCAACCGCTTGCCTGCCTGCCTGATCAACATCTAACTGTCCTCCCCTGCAGGCCTGGTCGCCCTCAACTGCCCTCCCCTGCTGGCCTGGTCACCCCTAATTGCCATCCCTTGCCAGCTTGGTCGCCCCCAACTGCCCTCCCCTGCAGGCCTGGTCACCCCTAACTGCTCTCCCCTGCAGGCCTGGTCCCCCACAACTTCCCTCCCCTATAGGCTTGGTCCCCCACAACTGCCCTCCCCTGTCGGCCATCTTGTGTGTTGGAGTGATGGTCAATTTGCATATTACCTCTTTATTATATAGCATGGCTGAAAGATGATTACTCGAACCCACAGATGACTGTCCTCTTAGCCTCAGGCCCCCGACTCTACCCAGCACCAGGCCAGCCCTGGCTGAGAGCATCCAGCATCGGCTGGGGGTTTGGGGAGACAGAGTCAGAGCTCTCATCCCCTGTGGCGCTTTCACCCACACCCAGGGTAGGGATTGTGCTTTCTTACCTCGGCTTTTCTTGGTCTGGTTCCTCTTCTGATGCCCCAAAGTCCGACTGAACCTACAAGCCTCCAGCCCCTTCCCGGAGATGCACTGGGCTTCCTCAGCCACGGCAGTCTTAGTTCCTGTCCACCCCCTCTAAAGTCAAATAACCCCAAAGTCAGCAACTCAAGTGACCAAAGACGGGACTATCTTTGTCTCCTACTCACATTAACTTAGCTCCTGAGACCTCGTTTCTGCTGAGATGGAGTTGTTACTCCTGCCAATTCAGGGCAACTGGTTGCTTTGTTTAAAAATCATGTCCTTTGTCCGGGTTGTGTGGCTCAATGGTTGAGCATTGTCCCATGAACCAAGAGGTCACTGGCTTGATTCTAGGTCAGGGCACATGCTCAGGTTTCGGACTCGATCCCCAGTAGGGGGCTTACAGGAGTCAGCTGATAGATGCTGCACTGTCACATCAATGTTTCTCTCTCTCTCTCTCTCTCTCTCTCTCTCTCTCTCTCTCTCTCTCGTCAATAAAAATATTTTTTTTAAGTCACGCCCTCTATAGTAGCCACACCTCAGGTGATCTCAGTGCTGGAGGCTGTGCAAGACTTTGCCTGCCGTGCCCCTGCTGGCCTCCGAGAGCAGGCCCCTGGCTACTGTGTCAGCTCCTGCTTCTGACGTCCTTGCAGTGGTCAGGCCCCCGCCCCCTTCTCCTCCTTGTCCCAACCCCAGGCTGGCCCACCAGGCCCCTCCACAAAGATGAGGAGTTCTGCACTCCGCTTTCCCAGGACCACACCCATGTCCCCAGGCCTGAGGCTCCACCCAGGCCCAGTCCCAAGACACTGCCAAGCCCCACATTCCAGATTCTATGAGGGCTATACCCTGAGGGCCAAGTTGACCTAGTGGAGGTAGCCACCCCCCAACGTCTGCCCCCCATTTGGCGTTGCTCTGAGGCAGACTCCCTGGCTTTCCCCTGCCTTGCAGCTCTGCTCCTGTCCACTGCAGATCATCGTCCTTCTTCCTCTAGTTAGCTCCTGTTTTTTGAGGCGGGAAAGTTGTATTTTCATCCTCACTCCTCCTGTTCACTAGGCCAGAGGTTCTCAAAGCTTGCACTCTGGACCCTCCCGCAGCCACAGCACCCAAGGTCTCGTGAGGCTAATTCCAGGGCACCGCCCAGACCTGCCCAGGCGGGGACGCCAGGTGGCCCGGGAATCTGCGATCGACCAGCCCGGGTGCTCCCAGCCAGAGAGTGAGCATCACTCTGGTCCGGTCCTGCACCCACCACAGCCGCTCAGATAGTTTAAACCAGGGGTCCTCAAACGGCGGCCCGCGGGCCACATGCAAATACAAATATTGTATTTGTTCCCGTTTTGTTTTTTTACTTCAAAATAAGATATGTGCAGTGTGCATAGGAATTTGTTTATAGTTTTTTTTTTAAACTATAGTCCGGCCCTCCAACGGTCTGAGGGACAGTGAGCTGGCCCCCTGTTTAAAAAGTTTGAGGACCCCTGGTTTAAACCAAGGCTGGGTTCCCAGGCTCTCTCCTTTCTTAAGCACCAGGCTTTCAAGCTCACCTCTGCTTTGCATATTCAAGGGCCTGCCTGAGAGCCAGCTCCAAAGCCAGGCTTTACTTCTCAGCAGCCCGACAGAGAGATGACCATGACCGACTCCACTCCACTCCACGTATGTCCCGCGTACTGTTTGATACGGAACACCCGAGGCTTACATGTACATCCAGGAAACGCTCACTGCAGTCAAGATGGTAAACATGCCCATCACCACGGGAAGGTCAGTGCTCCATCCAAACTTCGCTTCTGGTTTCGGTGGGTTTCTCCTTCCCGTGTTCAAGGGGGAAGGGCGGCAGGTGGGACGGGAGAGGGAGCAGTTGCCAGGAAGGAAAATCGTCTGGTGACCCTTCAAAACGTCACCTCAGGACCAAGTCACCTGCACCTGCTGTTCCGGAGGGAAGAGTGGGTTCTGGGAACCGAGCTGGGAACTCTGGCAGCACAATGCACACGCAGACACCATCCCTGATCCCCAGCCGCGGTCCAGGGAGGATCCTGCCTTTGTTAGGACTGGGGAGTGCACTCGGGAACAGCAGGGGAGCCCGCCTAGCAGGCCATCTAGGAACTGCTGAGAGAGGACAGCACTGAAAGCCAGACATGGAGGCCGGGTGCGAATGGACTGAGTGACCTCCAGGCAGAGGACACGGTCCCTAGGAGCCAAGGACTGGCACCTGTCCCTGCACCCTCCCCATCCCCTCCCCTCAGCGCTTCCTCACTTGGGAATCACTCAGGGCAGCTTCGCCTCTTCTCTTGCTCCATCACTTATCCGGAGAGTGTTGACCGAAGTTTCTAATATTTACCTCTGCTCCTTCTAGTTCAGGCTGTGGGCTCTCGAGCACAAACTCCACAACTCTGTGTGTGTAACAGGGCAGCTATGTGTTTCCCTCAGTTAAATGGACTCAGCTCGGAGTCCCAGCCTCCTTACTACAGAAATGCAACCTAGGTGTCAAGGGAGATGTCTCTGCTACCCTCTCCCCAGGGTCCCGTGACTGTGATGAGAATCTTATTCAATTCAGGACACTCGGCAGAACCCTTACTGCTGTGGGCTGAATGCTTGTACCCGCCCCCCCCCCACCACCACCACCACCACCGCCTCCCAGTCCTGTGCCAACATCCTAGCCCCCAGTGTGGTGGTTAGGAGGTGGGGCTTTGGGAGGGGATTAGGGAGTAGCCACCTTATAAAGAAATGCAGGCTCTTCTTCTCAGGCCCTTCCCTCCGCGGGAGGACCCAGTGAGAAATCGGTGGTCTGTAGCCAGGAAGTGGGTTCTCACCAGACGCTGAAGCTGTTGGCGCCTTGATCTGGCGTCCAGCCTCCAGAGCTGTGAGCAAAAAGCACTTGTTCGCGTGCCCAGGCTGCGGTACCTTGTCACAGCCGGCCTAGAGCACTGACCTATGGACCAAGGCCAGGGTCAAGGTGGCTCTTGAATGTGGGAGGGGTCTGCTCGGAAAGGGTGGGTCTTTGCTGAGACTGGAGTCCTGGCGCCTTGGATCTGGTCTCCTGGGCTGCACCCCAGAGCCTGTCCCAGGGACCCTGTGAGAGAAGAGGTATTACTTGTGGGTTCCCCTAACACCTTAGCTACTTCCCAGTCTCTCCACCTCCGTCCCAGGCAGGCCCCTTCCTCCTCCTCCCATCCCCTCTCCACCTAAGCCGATTCCTCACTCCCTGTACTGGCGTCTCCTTCTGGGCCGAGATGGGCGAGAGGCCGTGCTGGTCAGCACCTCCTGAGGAGCTCCCTGTGCAACCCCTGCCCAGCAGGAGCATGTTCTCCACCCCCTGCATCTCTCAGGGGAGCGGGGCTGCGGGGGCATTGAACCCGGGTTCCCAGCTCTGTCCCAGGCTGCTTCCTCAGGACATAACCCCCGCGGGCCAGGAGGGACACTCTGGAGGTGCCGCACACCGGGAGCCATGGTGTCCCTGAGAAGCTCTGGGATGCACTGGACCCTCCCGAGGCCTCCATGGCAGCCTGCCCCCTCCCCCCCACCCCCCCACCCCCCCTCCTCCACTCCACTGCTCCTTGTGCCTTCACAGCCCTGCAGGGGGTGAGAGCCAGAAAGCTTCTCGCTGTTCATGTGAATCAGAGGGTATTGGTGGGATTGAAACCAGTGTCTGGCTTTTATTCAGGGCCGGGTTCCATGTTCCTCCAAACCAAAACCCTCGGGGATCTGTTTTTAAAGAGTGAAAACTATGGACGTGGGGCTCCCGGCCCACAGGCCTCCACCAGCTCGCCCTCCAGGTCCTGCGCTCACCCGGCTCAACTGTCCCTCTCCCTCTGCTGGTTCTGAGCCTGCATCTCTCTCTCTCTCTCTCTCTCTCTCTCTCTCTCTCTCTCTCTCTCTCTCTCTCTCTCTCAGACATCCCCGTTTGTCTCTAATTCATCGCCTTCCTGTGCATCCCCGTCCCTCACACCCACCACCCACTCACTTTCTAAAGGTCATTGCCAAGCACCCTGACCCTCAGGAGCTACAGCGGCAGAAACCAGCCCCATTCACGAGGCAGCTCTGCCGAAACCCGCCTGCCTTTCCCTGTCGTCATTGGGATCATCTGGTTTCTGCCTCCCACTTTACAGTGGGGGGGGGGGGGGGGGGGGGGGGGGAGAGAGAAGGGTGGGGGGTGGGGGAGGGTAGGGGCTAGCTCAGGAGGACGTGTCCTGCCCGGCGAGCAGGCGGTGGCTGGCCCCTGCCCACAGGAGCGGCTGAGTCAGGAGCAGTGGGCCGGGATCATGGACAAGGAATTCACCACGAAAGTGCTCCCAGGAGACGCTGGAGGGAATGGGGGAGCGGACAGGGCAGGGAGGAGGCATCTCAGCTGAGGTCACCGCTGTGGCGTGGTCCCCAGGGGAGCTGTGGGGTAAGTGACCCTGAGTGTATCTCACCCCCGGCAAGGGAGCCAGCCCTCCTGCTCCCACCCCTGTCGGTTACTGGGACGGGCTACCCTGGAGGACAGCAGCTCCCATGACACATGCCTGGAGGCATCTATGGTTCATCCGTTTTTGCTGCTGTGTGGTACGTATGATATGCATAGGAAAGCAGCACCTCAGCTCTCTGTGTCTTTGGTGAGGGCGTCCCGTGGCCTTGGGACAGTCCCTGATGAAGGTTGCAAATGTCCCATCTTAGCAGCAAAGCGCACAGAACCTGGACACGGGCGCATCGCCAGTTACAGGGACGGAGGGGCCTGGGCGGGGCACTGGCTAGATCACCATGATCACACCCCGTCCCCCGTCCCCCCCGCCCCCTCTGCGTCCCCCCCCCCGGGGCCAGCCCTGTTCCAGGGGCTTCAGGCATCGCCCACTTAAGCCACACAGCAAACCATGACCTCGGGACTGGTAGTATCCTCCCCCTTCTACAAAAGAGGAAACGGGCACAGAGAATTTCAGTCACCCGCCTAAAGTTGCTGAGTGTCAGGAGGGTTTCCAACCAGTCACTCAGTTCCTGGCGACTCAGCAAGCCTGGGACAGGGTAGAGCGAGACCTGGTAAAAAGAAAGCACACTGACCTATTTAGTCATGTCTGTGTCTGTGTGTGTGTGTGTGTGTGAAATTTCATTTCTAGGAGATGTTTGTAGGAGATGAAGAGATCAGAGGAGGAAACCACTGACTACTGGAGATGCATAGAAATAAATATAATTGTTTGGAAGCCAAAACCTGGGGAGGACCGCTCTGGGATCACTGTGGAAAGGGGTTCTTCGTTCTCCCCCCGCAGAGGAAATCGTGCATTACCCCCTGCTCCCACGCGAGTGCCCGTCCCAGTGTGGCTCTCTAACCGGGGTCGGCAACGGACCGGCCGCCTGGTTTGTAAACAACATGTTGTCGGAACAACCGGGCTCATTTGCTTCCTTATACTCTCTGCTTTCCGGGGACAGTGGCAGAATTGCATAACTACGGCAGAAACCTTCTGGTCTGTAAAGCCCAGAATATTCACACTCTGGCCTTGATAGGGAAAGTTTGCCAATTGCTGCTCTAAACATTTGCCTCTCTTCTGCCATAATTGGCCCCGAGCTTATATTTTCAGTGTACTCTGCAAACATTCCTGTAGCTGACAGTGCTGATCCCAGCCCGACAGGAGCAGGCAGGGAGGGCGGGAGGTAGCTAACGCTTCCCGAGAACCAACAGCCATCAGTGAGTCAGGGCCTAACATGGTGTTTCTGAACTTCAGTCCCTGTGTCTCGTGGTCTTGATGCTGTATACCACCGTACTGTTATTACATGTTTCAAAACTGACTGGCTTCTAAACGTGTTCTACAGGGGAACTTTGGTTCCAAACCACTACCTGTCCCTAAAGTGACATGGAGCCTGCTTGCCCTCCCCTTGAGCCACTCGCTGCTGGGGAATGGAGGGAGGCAAAAGTGACAGCGTGAGACTTCGGAAAGTAGGTCATACCAGGCACTGTGACTTCCTCTTGAGTCACTCGCTCTGGGGTAAGCCAGCCGCCACAGCCACGGCGTGAGCAGCCCTCCGGTGGGACTCATGTGGTGAGGAACTGAGGCCCCCAGCCAACAGCCCTGGGAGAGGCCATCCCAGGATAAGACCCTCCCGCCCAATCGAGCCTTCAAATGACCGTAGCTCTCCCTCACATCTCACCTGCAACCTCATGAGACTACATCCCGTCATGCAGCTGGGTCCCTCCCAGGCTTCTGACCTGCTGAAAAAGGCCCATACTAGCTGGCATTTTGGTAGGAGAAAGTCTGCCAATTACAAATTCCCTGAAACAGATAGATTTTTATCATCTCCTGTGATCTTAGTATTTTTGAAGACTCA
The DNA here is from genome assembly GCF_014108235.1 of Myotis myotis. Lineage (NCBI taxonomy): Eukaryota > Metazoa > Chordata > Mammalia > Chiroptera > Vespertilionidae > Myotis > Myotis myotis. Next base: position 39,878,861 of record NW_023416317.1, read on the forward strand.
TTCCAGAAAGCAGCCTATACAGTTCAGATGGCTTTTTGAAGGTTTTCTGGGCCTTTTCTACTAAATGATAAGTGCTCTAATGAAGCTTTAAAAGCTGTAAAATTAAATGCAGCTCTTTTAGGACCTGCATGGAAATACACAGTTGCTTTTAAATTCCTTTGGCCCTCAGAGCCAATGACTAAATGGTAAACGCTTTATTAGGGTCATTAGCATTAGGGCAATCTTTGGGGGTTTGAGTGTTCATAAAAACATTGCATTGTTTTTCACAATATACTAAATAGTCCCCAAATTACACAAAATCTGGCAGGGTGCTTGCACGCTGCTGGCACTTACTAATGAATAAATGGATGCAGGTGGCGTTGGAGTATGACTAACAATACTCTTTTGGAGAAAGTTTCTTTTGCGCGTAAAACACCCTCAGAACTCTTAAATGCATTGATCTTTTTTCTTCTGTGCCTCATGTTATAGTTAAGATGTCCAAGGAAAGCTGCCCGGATGGGCTTCATTGGGTGTGAGGCTATGAGTCTGTGGGGACTCCTAGGAAAACTCTCGAATTCCTGATAAAAAGGTTGGATGCAGTGGCCCTTTTTTCTTCACCCCTCCTTCTAGACTTGGATGTGGATGGGATGGCAGGAGCTCTGGCCACCGTTTTGCAACCATGGGAGAAAGCTCAACGAAATCTCAGTGTTGCCAGTTGTGTTAGTCTAGATCGGGGGTGGGCAAACTTTTTGACTCGAGGGCCACAATGGGTTCTTAAACTGGACCGGAGGGCCGGAACTAAAGCACGGATGGAGTGTTTGTGTGAACTAATATAAATTCAAAGTAAACATCATTACATAAAAGGGTACGGTCTCTTTTTTTTTAGTTTTATTCATTTCAAACGGGCCGGATTCGGCCCGCGGGCCGTAGTTTGCCCACGGCTGGTCTAGATCCTTAAGGAAGCAGGTGCCTAAATGGGAGGAAATGTGCAAGGATTTTACTAGGGGAAGATAAGGAGGGAGCTGAAGGAGATGGGGAGAGCCATCCGAGTGTGATCAAGTCTGACCCCACGTGAAGAGTGGGAGAGCAGGTTCCGCAGTCTATACCGAAAGTTCAGCCAACCCCCTGGGGAGTCTCCAAAGCTGGCTGTCCCAGGAGCCCATCTCCCAGGAGCTGGTCCGCATGGGTAACCCTGCTTGCACCCTCATTGGCTGGGAGCTGCCCATGGAAGGTGTGGCTTCGGCAGAAACATTGCGACGGATTTTAAAGTGCAAGAGCTAACGTCCTTGTTGTCTGTGCTCCCTGTGGCTAGAGGGCTATGGGGCCTATTCCCCTGGCCACGAGACCACCCTTTGCATTACTGAACCATTGCCAAGAACTAGCTTCCTCTGGGATGCTCGCTGCCAGAGGAAAACAAGCTCCTATTGGTCTGGGGCTGGCCTTGGCCCATTGTTTATCACTTGCTGCCGAATATGTTCCTCACAGATGCATCCTTCACCCCCGCCTTAAAGCCCAGCCACCCCCGCCCCCACCTTCACGGCTCCCTTCTTCCCGCCTTCTTGTTCCTGCCCCTGTCCCTTCAGCCCCTCTCCCTCCTTTCACTTCTCAGGCAAAGCAGCTGAGTTCTATCGCTTTCGCACTTGAACTAGTGCCAGCACCCAGGCCTCAAGGTCCCACCTTCAACCCCGAGTTGAAATAGCTTATCAAGTTGTTTTAGCAAAACAAACAACTGTTCTCTCCCTAAAAGGAATTCTGAAGCCAGGTGGTGAGATAAAGATTGTGGCTCATTCACACACACACACACAGAGCGGTCGGTCTCTAGGGCAGCTTAAGTAAAAATTTCTCCCTAACTACTCTAAAACTGAGAACATAAAGAATGCATCTTTTTATGTGTAACTCATTTTTACAAATTATTTTAAAATATAGGAAAGTATCAAAAATAACACCCACACAAAAAAATCACATGGATTTAACAAATGTTCACACTGAGTCTTTAACACTGGCTTTGAGTCTTATTTAAAGAAACAAATGATTACAGATGATAATTACAATAATACTGCCACTTATATGCGGCTGTGTGCCAGGCCCTGCTCGAAATACTTCACATGTGCTCACCCCTTTAAACCTCATTAAAAAAATCTGTGAAGTAGATATTAATATTGTCCCTATTTGCAGACAAGGAACCCTGGAGCACAGAGATGTTAATAGCTTGCAAAAAAAAAAAAAAAGCAAGAGCAAAAATCTGAACCCAGGAAGAGGACTAGGTGCAGGTTTTTTTTAATCATATTTGATTTATTCTTATGGTTAGAATACAATCATTACCCAACAGATATTCATTGGAAGAATTCATAACTAAAAATGCACCCGTCATTTCCTCAGTAAACTCCTGTAACTCGGCGCAGATTGGACACAGGCCCGGGGATGCGACGTTAGTCCTGCGTCCACGGAGAAAGACCTACTGTTGTCTGGTTTCCATTCCTGGGATGAAGCAGATGTAATTCCAACCTTGAAGGGGAAAAAGGCAACATCCTATCTGCCAGCTCAAAAGACTCATTCTCCCCGTCCTGATGGAAAACGTCCCCTTCCAGAACTGAGCGAGAAAGCGCAAAAGAGTGGAAAGGCCTCCCAGGAAGAGGTAATGGCCTCTTTGCTCCTAAAGAGCACGGCAGGCTGCTGCTAATGGTCACACCGCACTCGGGGCACTGCTCGGAGAGGGGTGGGGAGTCGGGAAACCCCTCTTCAACTGTCACCTGAGCCGGTGCTAAGTGTGTGGAGTCGAAGGACAGCTCTGCTGAAGGCTTTTATCTCCTGTGCACATACAAAACACCCAGCTCTTGGCAATTTCCCCGCCATCTGGAATGTCCAAGAGTGAGAGAGGAGATGTGAGGTCTAGAGCTCATCACTGTTTCTTCTTCTGCCTTTTTTTTTTTTTTAAATATAGTTTTATTGATTTCAGAGAGGAAGGGAGAGAGTAAGAGATAGAAACATCAATGATGAGAGAGAATCATTGACCAGATGCCTGGTCAGCTGCCTCCTGCACACCCCACACGGAGGATCGAGCCCATAACCCGCACATGTGCCCTGACCGGGAATTGAACCATGACTTCCTGGTTCATAGGTCAACACTCAACCACTGAGCCACACCAGCCAGGCCCTGTTTCTTCTTTATTATTAAAGAAAATCACCCTTTCCCCTTCCTGTGACCACTCAATTCCCACTGTCACTGTAGAAATAGCTTTGTGACTTGGGCCATGCTTTTTCAAAGGAATGAGTGAGGTTCTCTAATCATCCTCAGATTATCTTCCTACATCGATTTAATAAAGGAGCTTAACCATGTGTTTTCTTTTTGTTGGGATCCTCAACCACCATCTGCTAAAAAATGTGGATATAATCAGCCACTGGAAAGTATGAGAAACAGATCATGTTTACGAAGAAGTATCATTCTCTTTAGAAAGCATGTGAATAAAATTTAAAATCCCCACGAGGAAAAAAAAATCTGCCAGGATTTTTAGTTGAAAGAGATTTTCATTTTATAGCAAGAACTGGTAATGTAAAATGATCCCTCCAAATAGAAACCCCCGGCCTCCTGGAGATGAAGACAAATACGGTATTTTCTTCTAATTTATTGTTTTCCGGAAATCCTTTTTGCAGTCTGCATGGTAGCACTCGACAGAACTAAATTCGGGCCACCCGTTCCCACTGGTTTTCAGTCTGATGTATCTGGGTCCTCTCGGCTGTACTTTCCAGAAGAGAGCATGTGCAACATGCGGCTGAGCCTGCCCCCCACCCCCACCCCCAGGCTAAAACCATCGCCTCAGACTGGGAGGCGGGGCAAGAGGGAGCCCCCATTTTCTTGGCTGCATCTGTCCAGAGCAGCACATCCCTACTTCAGAGCCGGGGGTGCCGTGGGTGAGAAATTGATGTGGGGCTCAAATGCCACAGACTCTCGCTGTTCTTACTAAGGCTCAATAGGTTATCTTGAAGAACTTTTTTCTCCATTTGCAGTATGTACTTCAAACAATTTCCAGAGACTCTAAGTTATTGGGGTTTTTTAAAAATAATTTCCCAGTTAAGTTGTTGTTTTGCTGGAGAGAGGGTCCGCTGCGCTCCTTGGGGCACCACTCTGGAACCCTGCCCTACTTGGACTTGGTTTTTATATCGCTACTTAAGTGAAGAGATGAGCCCTGACCACTGCACTTAGGAGGCGCGAGAGTATGAAAGCCATCAGGTCTGAGAGGATGGGAAATAATGAGTTGTGGATGGTACCTGAAAGCAGCAGTTGCTTAATGCAAACTCTGGGTGAGCCTTAACATTTCAAATGATGTCAGCTAATTCCTCCTCCGCCCCCCTCCCCTCCCCCCCTCCCCTCCCAGTTATCAGCACAGCACGCTGGTGGCTCACTTTCATTGTACACCACGAATCTGTGGCATGCGGCATTTTCACGTTCGAAGGAGACATCAAACAAATGAGGATATAAGTCCCAAGAGAACAGGCTCGCTATTCTCGTTTTCCAATTTTTGTATGAAATAGGAAATAGTAGCCAAACAACAAATGATATCTTTAAAATGGGATTTTCAGATTGAGTCCCGTTTCAAATTATTCTAACTCAGCAGGGTCATAGCAAGCTTTCTAATCTCAAAATAATGTCTTTCTTCCCCCAGACACAGGCCCAATCCACAAGGAATTGAATGAAGACATCCCTTCCCATCAGCAACCATTTTGAAGTTTCAGTTGGAGGGAAAATACAATTTGAAATCGAAAGGCACTCAAATGTAACATTTGAAAAGAGAAAGATGATTTTCTGTTTAAAGAGTTATGTCAGGTCTGATTTTAAAAACTAATCATATTAGTTTTATATTGGGAGATATTTCTTTGGAGAAAACAAAACCACAATATTTAATAATCTATGACATACTTGTTCCACGGGGATAGTAGTGCTTGATATGCTGTGAATTAATTATTTAAATTTCGATATAACTGTGGTGGTGCGCCTCAGTATATTTCCATTCACAGAGCTCCCAATATATATATATTTTTTTTTTTTTACCTACAGGAGATTGTGTTATGTAGATATAACCATTAATAATTTTATGTAATTTCCATGGCCACATGCATCTCAGCCACAGGTAATGGGGTAGCTGTTCCAAATGCCTAGCAGCTATTCTATAAAACATTTAGAAATAACAATATTGTAGAAAATCGTAGAATGTGAAATTTTTAACCTCTGGGGAAAGTGAGACACAAGAAAATTAAGTGATTTTCCCAAGACTCTGAGTCAATAACTAGTAGAAATAAACTAAAATCCAAGTCTCTCAGTGGATGGATGTCCCTTCCCCTGTGTTAAGTAAAGAACATTATTACATCCTGCAATGATAAGGAGTTGGCAAGATAGGCAGGACATCTATAATAATAAAAGCATAATATGCTAATTAGGCCGGACATCCTTCTGGACCATCTTCCAGATGAAGCCGCAGTGGGCAGGGGCTGAGGCAGAGGTGGCTGCCGCAGCAGCAGGGGCCGAGCAGCCACCGTGGCAGCAGGGGGCCAAGCCCCTTGCACAAATTCTGTGCATCGGGCCTCTAGTCCTGTATAATAAAAGGCTAGTAATGCAAATTGTCCCCACGGGCATGTCCACTGACCAGGAGTTAGACGTGTGCTGACCACCAGGGGGCAGCACAGAACATGGCGGGTATGGGCGACACGGTGCTGGCAGTGGGCAGCAGTGGAAGCGCTGCCAGCCCAGATGAGAGCGGGATGGCTGTGGAATGGTGGAGTAGGTGAGTGGGCGGCGCCAGGCCAAGGCAGGTGCAAAGGGAGGCCCCGGCCAGCAGCAGGCAGCCACTAGGGACTCTACCCGTGCACAAATTTCATGTACTGGGCCTCTAGTTTAATAATAATAATGTTGTATTTGGAGTTTTTGGTTTATAGGGTTTTCACATTTCTTTTCCAAATTTTATTTTAACACAATCTTTTGAAGTAGAAAATGGTAATAATTAGGAGGAGTGGCTGTAGTTGTAGTAGCAAGCATGTTAATAGTCTCATTTTGAAGACCAGGAAATTGAGGCTTCATTTACTGGTTCGACCAGCATCACACAGCCAGTGGATAGCAGAACCAAGGCCCGAGTCCAGGTCTCTCCATCCAAATCAGTGTTTTAGACACAGAGTGAAAGTCAGTGGCACTTAACACACCCCGATTCCCCAGGTGTTGCAGGAGCCGTAAAGGTGAACATCGCTGTGGCTGCATCCTGTGGGTGAAAACAGGTCACAGTGTTCACTCAGGCCCCACAGGTGGGCGAGGAGGCTGCCTCCCTGATGGGAGAAGTGGGGCCCAGGCAGCTGCCACAGAGGTGTCATGAAACAGGAGCCTTAGGACTTCTGCTTGGAAATCGCAGCCCTGCAGATGCGGCGAGTGGGCTGGCAGAGGCTGTGTGGGGTTGTCTGAGGGTTCCAGAGAGTTCAGGGCTCCAGGCTTAGTGAGGGCGTGACCTGGTTGTAGGTCTTCCCTGGAAATTCAACAGGTGAGACCTGCTCATGTTCCCAGCCCCTCGCCTTCGGGGAGACATTGAGAACTGGGACACGGCTCACTGGGGTAGAGAGGGTTGAGGGCTGAATTGTGCCTCCACCCATTCACCCCCAGGAACTCAGAATGTGACTGTAGTGGGAGAAAGAGCCTTGACCAAGGCCATTAGATTAAAGTGCGGCCCTGAGGGTGGGCCCTCACCCAGCCTGACTGGTGTCCTATCAGAAGAGGAGATGAGGACACACAGAGACTCCGGGGTACCATGCACAGAGGGGTGACCATGTGACAAGGAAGGAGAGGAATCGGCGGACACCTGGATCTTGGAGTCCCAGCCTCCGGCGCTGCAAGAAAATACCTCTCTGTTGCTCAGACCACCAGGTGCGAGGTGGTTGATAAGGACAGGCTGAGCAAATCAGTGCAAAGGCGGGAAACCTGAGACCGACGGGGCCAGCGAAACCAAATGCCACAGAAGGAGCCGAAGGCCTCACACGCCAGGAGGAGCACCGGAGGCCCGCGGATCTCACCGGTGCTGGGTTCGGACGTGGTGATGTGCCCAGGCTCTGGGGACACGAAGGCGGAAGGACCCCAAAGCCAGGAGCTCCAGAGGTCACTCCCTCCACGCGCAGCCCCAGGTATGTCCTGTTGAGCCCACTATGTTTTTATAGAAATTGTCATTAGTTGCCGCCACTTAAAAAGCTGGAGATTTTACTCCTTGAAAAAAATACAGAAGGAGTTGCAGCTTCTCCTGAAAGATTGGAGGAGCGCGCTGCCCCGCGCGTGCAGTTGCGTGTCCCAAGGCGGCGTTGGGTGGAGAACAGGTGGGCACACCCTGTCCGTCCGGCGCTCTGAAACCGGGGATCGCACGTCTTTATGGTAATTCATGTCTTGTCATTACTGCGAAAGGGTGTGATTCACCCGCTCACTTGGTGCCTGTGACTTACGGTGGAGGAAGTTATATAATTGACCGTGTCCAGGAGAGGTGGTCGCCCCTAATACCCCGGGGAGGGCCTTTAAAGGGGTGTGTGTGATCCTAAACTGAGTGTTTATAGGAGTTTCGTTTGCGGAAGAGCTGTCCGTGCTCGGGGGTGCTCCATGGCTCTCACTTCACACTCTCCCATGCCCACGGGCAGCGTGCAAACCCCTCCTGGCGGCGATGGGAAAGCCGGTTACAAATGCGCACAGCGAACGAGAGGGCCGCGCGGTGGGATGGCTAGGCTTTGGAGAAACTTGCAGCACGCAGTGCTTCCTATTCTTTACTATACGTAATACTTGAGACAGAATTAGCAACAGAATTACCGAGGAGACCTGGGCTGCTTTCTTCCTTCCAAGGCGCTGTGCATGTTTTAAAGAGGATGTTTCCCGTGCCTGGTTCTGGGCCCTGGGCGCGGCTGCGGTCTCCCTCCTGGGCGCTGGGTACTCCCTCTCCACCTGGGGCTGCTGGTTCTAAAAGAGGGAGAGATGCTGGCTGTTCACACCTGCGCCCCATTAGTGCATCAAGTCGTAGGGGCTCCAGGAAGGTGACTGGATGCTTCCTAACAGCCCAGCCTGGTGAGACACCATACAGATACTGTGCGTTGTCTGCCTCCCAGAAAACTCATTTTCTTTGGAGGCTGAACCTGTACTTGCAGGGAAATGACTTCTGCTGTTGGCCCCCCATCCCAGGTGCTTGCACGTGTCCTCTTGCTTCCTCCTTCCAGGGGCCTGTGTGTGGGGTACGTTCCAGGTGTTGGGGCTTTTCTCCCTCTGCTGGCCCACTCCCCCCTGGTCTATGGCAGCTGCAGGGTTGGAGAGGTGGATGCCAGATCTGTTATCCGTGGAAGTGGAGTTCTTGGGGTGCTGCGGGGAAATGAATTTCCTGAGGCGCCCGTGGGAAAATAGGTTAATTCGGGAAGCTTTATTATGATGTAAAATTAAGGAGGTTCCCCTCCAAGTCCGATCTCTGTCCATCTCGCCATGGAAGAAGGCCAGGCTTGTCTTCGGCCAGGATTAAGGCCACTGCCCAGAATTTCTGCTCCATAACAAAGTCCAGTGCAGTCCAGCATCTGGCTAGCTTCGTGTGTGTGCCCAGCCGCAGTCCATTGCGTGTGGTGTCTGCATGGCTGTGGGTCATATGGCTGCTTAAGGCCACATGGCAGGAAAGTGCAGGTCACAGAGCAAGAGGGTGTAAGGGGAAACTCTGGTCTAGGGATTTCACCCTTCCAAGATTCTGCTGACAGTGGCTCCACCCTACTAGCCAGTGATCTTTCTAGACTGACAGGTAAGCACCTCCCCTACATCACCTGACTTCACTGTGCATGTGCCCATCTCCCCCTTTATTCCATCCCTTCCCCAGTGATCGGCAGGGAATGGACCCCTGGTTCCCTGGGGAGCGTGAAGCTGTAGCTTTCTGGGGAAGCTGCCCCATGACCATGCTTATAGTGCCTGGCCTCCCCTTTGCTGTCTTCCTATTATTAATATTAACACTAATTATGATGATAACAGATCACCGGGCGGTCCTGATTCACCTCAGCCAATCAGATTAACTTCATCCCCTGGGCAGAGATTGGTTCAGAAATGGGCTAATCACCAATTTGTCTCCCTGTGATTCAGGGGAAGGTTACTGGAGCAAAGCCACAGGCAAAGCTAGTTTCTGTCCTCAGTTGGTGTAAACAAAGAAACAACACATTGTGGACGGATCACGAGAATGCTCGTGTTTTTTGTTCTAAGGCTTATGGCCCATTGTGATATTAAAAAGATATTAGCTTGCCCTAACTAGTTTGGCTTAGTGGCTAGAGCATCGCCCTGCAAACTCAAGGGTCCCAGGTTCGATTCCGGTCAAGAGCATGTACCTTGGTTGCGGGCACATACCCAGTAGGGAGTGTGCAGGAGGCAGGTGATCGATGTTTCTCTCGTCAATGTTTCTAACTCTCTACCCCTCTCCCTTCCTCTCTGTAAAAAATCAATAAAATATATATTTTTTAAAATAAATAAAATAAAAAGATATTAGCTTGTAAAACCATGTAGTAAATAACTTCAAAATGCAATGGGTATTTAATTTTAAAACGTCTTTAACATTTACGTAAAACTTTTTTGTACTCATTCAATAGAAACTTATCTGGTCACTGGGTAAAGCTAGCAATAAAACTACTGGTCCGCAATGTGTTTATTGTTCCTGCCTGTCACCCTGTGACCCTGGGGAGAGCCCCATTGGAATGGAGCCCCCACCGTGGACAGCGGTGTAGAGTCAGGAAGAACCTGGGTCCCTGAGGACATCACTGAGAGGCTGGTGTGTACACCTCATGATCTGTAGACTCACAGGTAGATGAGCCCATAGGTTTCCTTATTGTTGAAGCTGGTGTGGTTGGACTTTCTGTTGCACCGTAAGCATCCTAACTGCTCTGGTTATTGTACCCATTTTAGAGATGAGGAAACCGATATCCACAGGGATTAAGTAACTCACCCAAGGTTGTACAGCTAGTGTGGCAGAGCTGGGCTGGGAACCAAGGTCTGACTCTTGGCTCCACACCCTGCAATTAATCTTGCCTTTTCAGTGGGATAGCTGATTCATGTAATGCAAAGGTTACGAGAACAGCTCAGACATGCTGCACTTACTCAGAAACTTGTCTTTGACTTTTTGTGCTTCCTCACTGAGTTCAGAGCTGGGCCATTTCCTGCGTGGCAGGCATCTCCAGAACATCAAAAGGCTTTAGCAAATCACAGTGATGCCAAACCAGGCAGATGTATTACCAGTGTTCAGGGTGACACGGGTGCTTTCCTTTTGTTTTTTCTAAAATAGGCGGTAACGATGACAGATTATAAAACAAATACATACTGGGTGGTGGCTTCCAGTTTTCTCTTATCAATCTTGACAAATGTCCCTACTGGTGGGAAGTGTGGGGGCGGGGCACGGGCACCAAATCCTCAATGAATTCTCATACTGTGGGTAAGAGGATTGTGGATGCAGCAATATAATCAACAAAAGTCTAAGGCCTTTTTCTAGAGCAGCTTAAAATCTTAGAATTGGACAGGGTTGGGAGGGCAGCGGGTCTAGGCTCCCTCCTGTGGTCAGCAGGGAAGGTGCTCCTCTCCATTCTCCCTGCTAGGAAGTTCCTGATATGGCACTGACTACACACTGACATTTCGTTATAAACCAAGTCACTGTTCTTCAGGTCAGAATGGAGAGCAGCTTGTTAAAAGATAAGTGGTGACAAATCATCGTTGTTTCTGTGTTCTACTCTCAAGAGTAATCTGTAACCCCAGCAGGAGGACTAACCCACACCCCTTTTTGCCCTCACTAACTTCGGGTAGAAACAGAGCACACATCCTGTCTCTGAACTTGATGTTGCCCAAGAGAAAGGCAAGGGGTAACGTCAAGGTTTTGTGCAGCTGAAAGGTGACCTTTGAGAGGGAAGGGTGGCTTTGTTTTAAAGTTATTTTTGTTTCAAAAGCACACACGTGTTTAGTTTTGAGTTCAAAACTACTCCTAAACTAATGTTGAAACCCAGCAGTCTCTTACCATCCCCTCCCCGTCTTTACATATTGCTCTCCAGAGGCAAAAACTTCCAGATCTTCTAGCCATTTCTTCTGATGGTCATAATTATATTTCTAATCATGTGTGAATATTGTTATTGCTTGATTTTTTAAAATTTTTTAGATATTTATTTCTTTTCTACTGCAGAAAATGAGGATTTGGCATGGGTATACCTTCCCTTCCCTCTCCTGGGCCAGTCCCACCAACCGCCTCTAATTACACATGAGTGTGTACACCAAGCATGTCAAATTCAAAGACTAACACGTGGGCCAAGTAAATGAGGCATGTGGCCTGCGGGCCACAAGTTTGACATATTTGATGTACACTCTCCCTCTCCTGTCTTCCCAATGGAGTTATGTCAGTTGAGTCAACATTGAGTATTTACATCTTTATGATGATGAGAAGCTTGTTCACAGCTGAGCCACTCAAAGAACTCCAAAACGAAGAAGGCATCCCTTGACCTCAGTTGAGAGAATTGGGGAGTAGGGGGCCAGCCTGGAGGTGCCAAAGTGCTCCCTGGAGTGCTCCATACCATACACCTGAGGCTGCGGGAAAGTACCGCTGGGGGCCATTGTCCTGAGTCTGCACAGGCTGAGGCAAGACCAACTAGTGAGGTGGCAGGGGAGGTTCTCCTTCCTAAGGAGGGTGGCAGTGTGGGGATTTGGACAGAGGCCAGATGCAGAGATGAAAGGAAGGGTGAACCCAAGGCAGGGAACAAAGCCATGATCAGCCTCCACCCACTGGGAACTGTTCGGAGGAGTCTGACTTGTTTTCTTTTCCCTTGGACTCTGAAATGTTCACACTGAGCACCCCATTGAAATGTTTTTCTCCTTTGGGGCAGTTCTCTCAGGTATCCACAGCCCTTCCGTGATTCACAAACCACCTTGTGTTGGTCGTGAATTGATTATGGTTGTAGGGTGGGCAAGGGACAAGACAGGAAGTGAGGCCCACGTCACCAGTTTTCTCCAGGATGTTCTCTGAGAGAGACCATCCCATCACCTCCCTATTTGTCTGCTTCTCCTCCCCGGGCGAGGCTGGGTCCCAGTGTGGAGTCCAGCTGGTCACAGGGACTCTGGGGATACCACTGCCTGCAGGCAAAGGAAGGCCATTGTTCATCCTCAGAAAAAAAATCAAGCTGATTTTGTGGTGTTTTTCTTTTTAATTTTTTTTTAATATATTTTTTATTGTTGATAGTATTACGGATATCTCCCATTCTCCTACCCCCCCCCCCACTACTCTCCTCCTCCCAGCCCCTACCCCCCCACCCCAGGTCTTCACCACCTTATTGCCCATGTCCATGGGTTATGCATATCCTATCTAATAAAAGAGAAACATGGTAATTAGTGTACGACCGCTACCCTTCCCATTGGCTAATCAGGGCAATATGCAAATTAACTGCCAGCCAAGATGGCAGCCGGCAGCCAGGCAGCTTAAAGCGAACATGAGGCTTGCTTGCTTCAGTGATGGAGGACTCCAACGTTCTCCGCCTGCCGCTGCCGGCCTCTGAGCTGCAACTCTAAGCAACTATGTTACAAATATAGAAGCTAAACAAAACCCCAGAAACCTGCTTTAGTCTGCCAGGCTTCAGCCAGCAGGATCGCAACATTGTTTCAAATACAGAAGGTAAACAAAGGCCAAAAACCTGCTTTCAGCAGTGGAGGCCTAAGAGCTGGAGCCAAGCCTCAAAGCTAAAGCTGGCCCAGAATAAAAAAAAGAAAAAGAAAAAAAGGAGCGGTTGGGAGCTTCAGTCACCCACCAGCCTGAAAACAGCCCTCAGCCCCTCACCCAGACTGGCCAGGCACCCCAGTGGGGACCCCCACCCTGAAGGGTGTGTGACCAGTTGCAAACAGCCATCATCCCCTCACCCAGACTGGCCAGGCACCCAAGTGGGGACCCCCACCCTGATCCAGGACACCCTTCAGGGCAAACCAGCCAGCCCCCAGCCGTGCACCAGGCTTCTATCCTATATAGTAAAAGGGTAATATGCCTCCCAGCACCGGGATCAGCGGAGCCAAGAAGCCTCCCGGCACCGGGATCAGTGTGACAGGGGGCAGCGCCCAAAACCCCTGATCACCCTGCGGCTCTGTGTGACAGGGGGCGGGGCCACAACCTCCCTATCCGCCCTGCTCTGTGCCTGATAGGGGGAGCTCCTCAACCCCCTGATCACCCTGTGGCTCTGTGTGTCACAGGGTGCGGCTCCCCAACCCCCTGATCGGCCCTGCCCTGTGTGTGACGGGGGCAGCGCCCCAACCCCCTGATTGGCCCTGTTCTGTGTGTGACGGGGTAGAGCCATAACCTCCCCATTGGCCCTGCCCTGAGTGTGACAGTGGCGGCGCCCCAACCCCCTGATCGGCCTTGCTCTGTGGGTGATAGAGGGCGGCGCCCCAACCCCCTGATCCGCCCTGCTCTGTGTGTGACAGGGGGCGGTGCCCCAACTCCCCTATCAGCCCTACTCTGTAAGTGACAGGGGGGAGCTCCTCAACCCCCTGATCGGCCCTGCTCTGTGCGTGACAGGGGGCAGCGCCCCAACCCCCTGATTGGCCCTGCTCTGTGTGTGACACGGTACGGAGCCCCAACCCCCCTGATTGGCCCTGCTCTGTGTGTGACGGGGTGGCACCGCAACCTCCCCATCGACCCTGCCTTGAGTGTGACAGGGGGCGGTGCCCCAACCCCCCAATCGGCCCTACCCTGAGCGTGACTGAGGGTGGCATCACAACCTCCCAATCTGCCCTGCTCTGTGCATGACAGGGGGCAGCACCCCAACTCCCCAATCGGCCCTGCTCTGAGCCCGACCAGGGGCTGCACCTAGGGATTGGGCCTGCCCTCTGCCACCCGGGAGCAGGCCTAAGCCAGCAGGTCGTTATCTCCCAAAAGGTCCCAGACTGCGAGAGGGCACAGGCTGGGCTGAGGGGACCCCCCCCCCCCCGAGTGCACAAATTTTTGTGCACCGGGCCTCTAGTCTATATATATAAAAGCCTAAGCAACCGTTACAACTGGTTGACTGCTCGACCAGTTGACTGGTTGCTATGATGCACACTGCCCCCTGGTGGTCAGTGCGCTCCCGCTGTGCTCACGGCTGGCGAGCACACCTGTGTAGGTGAGAGCCTCTCCTGCCTCCACAGCAGTGCTACTGAGCGAGCAGGCGCAGCAGGGCCAGGATGAGTGGGAGCAGCGAGTTACCTGGCCCACCTTGGCTCGGGCTCCTCCCCAGCCACCTGCTGCTGCTTGCACTGCTACATCCTTGGGGGATGTCAGACTGCCGGTTTCAGCCCAATCCTGCAGGCCAGGAAGTCCGACATCCCCCGAGGGGTTCTGGATTGCGAGAGGGCGCAGGGCAGGCTGAGGGGCCTCTAGTAAGTATATAAGTTCTTTGGTTTATCTCTTCTCGTCCTCCCAACCCCACATGGAGGTATGTCAGTCTGTTCCATGCCTCCCTGCTTCGGGTCTTATTTTGTTGGTCAATTCATTTTGTTCATTAGATTCCACAAATAAGTGAGATCATGTGATATTTGTCTTTCAGATTTTGTTTTTAAAATAAGTGTTGCTACTCTCCCAAGGATTAGGAATTAAAACTGAATGAAGTTTCTCAAATTTGTACCAAATACTGTACAATGCAACCACTCTTTAAGTTCCCACTGCTGACATCTCCCCGCGCGTGTTTATATAGTGAGAGAGAGTCTGTGCGTCTATCACTTTTACTTCTGCCCAAAGAAATCCTCCGTATTGTTACTGAGTTTTCAGTTCGCAGTCCCTTGATGAAGAAATATAAGCCTATCGGGGTTTAATTATAAATTCTATTCCCAGGCTTCCTCTCTAGAGAGGAACAGGGCCCAGGCAAACCTCACTGCCTTTTTTTTTTTTCCCTTCTATTAATGGAAATGTTCAAATTACCTAAAACAAATGAATGAAAAAGTCCCAGTGCCTGAGCGTCCCTTCACGCTTTCAAATGTTCAGCTTTCGTCTCTAATCAGGGCCAGCCCTCGCCTCAGACACTCCCACGGTTACTCTTCTGAGCACCTTCGTTTGCATGGTTCCCTTTTAGCTGCTTTCTCTCTCTCTCTCTCTCTCTCTCTCTCTCTCTTTTTTTTTTTTTTTTTTTTTTTTTTTTTTTTGTGGGTCTGTAAACTTTTGAAGATTCAGTTATGCAAAGGAGGTTGGTTACTGTCTTCAAAGGAGGGGAAAGCCCGAGCCCGAGACCGGTGTGAAAGAAGCCGTTGGCACCAGAGGGGCTGTTTCCTGAACAAGCTGCCCTTCCCCTGGTCCTCCTTAGAGATTAATATGCCTCTACCTGGTCACGATCTCTCTGTCAGGTTGGCAGCTTGTCCCTTGCAATGAATCGGCTCCACCAAAGCTCAGCTAGCGGCAGAGGTGACCAAAGAGTCGCTTTTCGCTGCAAGTTTAGGCCACGTGATAGGCAGAGCTAGCAATGGGACTTTGTAGCCTGCAGCAGGGCTTTGACGAACATTGCAAAATCTGATCTTTAGAGCAGCTGTGTGGAGATAAGAATAGTAGCAGACGGCTTACTCTGTGTCAGGTCCTGGTTCACCAGCCTTACTTGTGCTAACCCATCTGCTTCACACAACTCATCCTCTGAAGTCAGTATTGTCCCCCTCTTATTCCCTCAGATAAGGAAACTGAGGTCACATGGCTCATAAGTGGCTGAGCTGGGATTTGAACCCAGGGACAGGGTTTATGCTATGCCATTCCCTCCCCACCCAGGGGGTGGTCATCCTGCCCATTTTACAGTTAGGGAAACAGGGATCCACAGCCTATCTCATTGACCTCACATGAGGGGGCAGAAAGGAGAATTAAAACTCGGGTGTCTACTTCCAGTCCTGCACATTGCACCGCCTCCCTCTGCTGCCCTCTGTACCCAGGCCACACGGGGATGAGTGGTCTCTCCTCTGGTGGGCCAGGACGTGGGGGTACTCACCTCAGGCACAAAAATGAAGGGGTCTCCAAAACACTCAGTAATCAAAGTAAATAACAGACGTGAAATGTTTTTAAAAATGAAATTAATATAAAATCCATAATCAAGATGCTGAAAATTTAACTAAAGATGGGCTCAGTCCAGTCCCAGATTCCTTTTCTAGCCCTTTCCCCAATTCTAGGCATTATTTTTTTTTAATATATTTTTATTGATTTCAGAGAAGAAGGGAGAGGGATAGAGAAATAGAAACATCAGTGATGAGAGAGAATCATTGATTAGCTGCCTCCTGCATCACCCACACTGGGGATTCAGCCCGCAACCCGGGCATGTGCCCTGACCAGGAATCGAACTGTGACTCCTGGTTCATAGGTTGACACTCAACCACTGAGCCACACCGGCTGGGCTCTGGTCATTCTTATTGACTCTAATTCCTTCAAGCCTTGAAGAACTAATGGAAAATCTTAGGATACCACTGATTCATTCCAAAGGTATTCATTTATTTACTTACTTACTTTTATATTGAATTTATTGGGGTGACATCAGCTAATAAAACCATACAGGTTTCAAGTGTACAACTCAACAAAACATCATCTGCACACCCAAGGGTGTTTACATTTAGTACCTCGGGTGTGACGGAATTCGACTCCATGAGAATTGCCAGAATTGGGGAAATGGCTTGAAAAGGACTTGAGGTGGGACTGAGGCTGTCTTTACTTAACTATTTGACATCTCATTTCATCGTGGATTTTTATATTAATTTTAATTTTTTTAATATTATTTATTCTGATTAATGAGCATTTTGACAAACTTTGACATTCTATTCACATTTAATATAATGGAGACCAGCGAAGAATGAACCATTTTCAAAATCAGAGGAATGACTCCAATGCGAAGGTTCAGATGGAGTGACAGGAAGGTAGCAGGACCCCCTGGGACAGGTGCCTAAGGTTGGGGCACCCGCCCTGGCTCTGGCAGGCTCCTTCCTCCCATGACAAGTCTGGGAGATGATAGGTCAGTGTCTCTGAGAAGTTCAGTAAGTTGCCCAAGGCCAAACAGCTAGCACATGGTGAGCCAGGATGGGAACCTGATTCTTCTCTTCATAGGAAAGCCCTGGGCAAAGGTCTCTTTCTGGGGTGAGTCGGGAGTAAGCAGGAAAGAGCATGGAGGTGGTGAGTAGAATACTCAGTATGTGTACTGAAATGCCACATTATAGCTTTTAAATACAGAGAAAACCCAAAAGAAATAAGTAAGTACTTCAGCAGTAAATAATACATAAGATAATTTTGGATCAATATCTTAGTTTTTCAACCTTGTTGAGCTATCATGGAAGGATGTAAACTGCACATTTGCAGGTGTAAAATTTGGTCAGTTTTGGCACACGTACACACCTGTGAAGTCATCCCCACATCAAGACAACATGGTTATCACCCCCAGAAGTTTCCCTGTGCCCTCCACCCACTGCTGTCTCCAGGCGATCTTGGTCTGCTTTGTGTCACTGTGGATTAGTTTATATTCTCTAGTGTTTTATATAAGACGGATTCATACAGTACAAGTCCCTTTTGCTTGGCTTCTTTCACTCAGCATATTGTTTTGAGATTTATCCATGCTGTTGCATGTACCACCAGTTCATTCCATTTTACTGCAGAATACTATTCCATTGTATGGATATATGACAATGTATTTACCCATCCCCCTGCTGATGTTTGTTTTCAGTATCTTAATTTTTTATGTACATAAATAGTAGATTTTTATATACTTGATCCTGCTTGAGAATGACATGTTCTTCCTGAACTCTTAAATAGCCTGATATGGCAGGGGTAATGATGTGTTCCCCTAACCCTGCTTCATATTCTTCCTGCCCAGAAACCAGAAAATACACTTGTCTGTCCCTTTGCACACAGATGGGGCCCTCTGGCTAGTTGTG
This sequence comes from Myotis myotis, assembly GCF_014108235.1. Taxonomy (NCBI): domain Eukaryota; kingdom Metazoa; phylum Chordata; class Mammalia; order Chiroptera; family Vespertilionidae; genus Myotis; species Myotis myotis. The sequence continues at coordinate 39,896,724 of NW_023416317.1, forward strand.
CCAATACAGTATGAGCAGAGGAGATGAGCCTTACTGCCCAGTGCAGGCAGCAAGAAGCCCCTGTGCAGTTCTCCACTTTCTCTTCCAACTGGGCAGGGAGAGTGGAGGCCTCAATTCGCTGGCAGAACTATTGGATGGAACCAGGTGGGGCTGCTGAGTCACCAGGTGGAAGAAGCTGCCTTGGAGAGACACTTGACTTACAGTGGACTTCGTGTCCATGAGCAATAACCTCTTGTGTGATGTGGGCTTGTTTGTTACTGCAGCATAAGCCTAGCCTTTCCTGACCAACACACTTGAGCTAAAGTTCAGCTTCGTCCTCTCTTTATAGATACAAGGAGGTGTGGCCATGGCTAAGGCTGTATGGAGTCCAAATTACTGAGATTTTTACTATTTAGAATCATCTGAGAAATCAACTAATATTGTACTAGTATTAGACCACTTTCCCCTTTGGTGCACGAGAAAGAAAGGTAAGTATTCAGAAGAGGAGCATGGAGGGAGGTAATAAAAAAAGGAGAAAACATTTATTCCTCATTATCATGTACCAGCAATTCACCCACATTAGCTTATTTGTCACAACTCTGAGGAGATATTTATAGTCTCATTTTTACAACTGAAACACAGAGATTCCCAAGGATGCACTGCTGGCAGGAGGCAGTTTAGGAGTTAAAATCTAGGTCAGCCTAACCCCCAACTGCCTAACTGCTGTCCCATCAGGTTGGGGAGTGCAGGAAGATGTGAGAAACACAGCCCCTACCCAGCCACTGCCACCCCTCGCTGCATGCTCAAGCCAGGTAGCAACAGGTAGAAGGTGGGCCCTTGGGCAGAAACAATCCACAATGCAATGGACAGTTGATCTTGGCACATGACTAAAGCCCACCCAGCTCAGGACAAGCTCACACAGCCAGGTGAAGGGCAGGTGGCAGGCAGAGTAGAGCCTGGAGTCAGGTTTCTTGGCCTGCAACCGAAGGCAAAGTCAGTGAACCTTTTCAAGCCTTGAGTCCTCCAGTGTAAAATAGGGCTGATCTATCCAAGCAGATGAAAAACCTGATGTGGTCTGTCAATGAGGGCTTGTCCCAGTCTCTCTTGACACACCCCCAGGTGACATTTAAGGCACAGCATGCGGGCCCTGTGGTGTGGATAAGATATAGACATGACAGATGGTCTCCTGGCTCCCCTCCGAAAGCCATATTGGCACGATACTCTGTTCAATATCTTTTCCTGTTAATCCTCCCCCGAGGATATTTTTCCATTGATTTTTAGAGAGAGTGGAGGGACAGGGAGAGACACAGAGAGAGAAACATCGATGTGAGAGAGACACATCGATTGGTTGCCTCCAGCATGTGCCCTGACCGGGGCTGGGGATCAAACCTGAAACCAAGGTGTGTGCCCTTGACTGGAATCAAACCTGTGACCTTTCAGGCCTGGGGCCGACACTGTAATCCCTGAGCCAAACCAGCTAGGACTGACCGATATTTTTTTAAGGGTGCCTTGTGCAAACCTCAGGTCTCCAACTGTTATTGCTAAGAAAATGCTTGTGAGAAACCTACAGGCTCAAGACTCTCAGAGACTGAGAGCTACTTCATCCCAACTCATCCTTTGAAGAGTTTTTGTCTTCTGATCAGACTTCTCTCTCAAAGAATTCCAGAGTGGTAGCTGGACCAGGGAGCAGAGGCCCTCACACCCCAGGAGGACTTGCCCATTTCTGCAGAAGAGGCACCTTTCCAGGTGGGAGGGAACATTCTGTCTGTCCGCCAGAGGCCCCAACTCTTCTGCTCTGGGGGAGTCCCAGCCCCAAGTAGGGGAGCTGATCTAAGTCTATTACAATTAGCAATGAAATACCTGTAGTTATGGGCATTAAGCTGTAGCCACATTATAGAACATTAAATATATGAAACTGCTACCTTTGTAGGGTAAAACCTACTATATTTTATCGCTTGACATATTAGGGAAAGAGCATGGTCTCTCCCTAACTGTTGATGTTCCTTTCCCTGTTATTCCTTGTTTGTTTATTTGGTTTTTATCAGGCCTTGCATATGAGCAAGAAGATTGATGCAATAAAAATGCATACTTTAAGTGAAGTTTCATTCTCTTAAATAAATAAACGACTTTTTTGCATATTAGATATATTGAACTCTGCTAAAAGCTAGGGAGTAGGAAAAGTTATGCAACCATAGCACTGGCTTTTTTTTCAGGGAGAAAAGACAGAAAAAGATGGTTGGGTTGTTTATATTAAATAATCTGAAAAAAATTTGTGAGAAACTAAAATTAAGCATCACCTCCTCCCCTCAAAACAGACTCCACTCTGAACTATCTGTATATTAGAACTAAAGATATTTAATTATACGATAAAGGTAATAGTCTTTGGATTTTATTATGGGGTATTATACCCCATAGAAACAATCATTGGTTAGCAATAAATGCATTGAAGCATAAGATACTTTACTAAGGCTGTGATTATTCAAGTGTGCTTTCTAACGATTCCTGAACCTTTAACTCCATTCTCCATGGTGCTTCTAAGCTATGCATGTAGTTAGCATATGCACATACTTAATAACAAATTACTGCAGCTCTTCTATACTTAGGCCCTTGGCTATGACCATATAATTAGATCCCTGGGTCCTTTAAAGGAAAGGCTCTTCATATAAATAGAGATAAAGCAATAGAAGTGCATCTGGTGGCTGCTGGTGTATTTCACATCCACACGCCCACCCTGATACCCATAGATCCTCGAGGGGTGCTGGTGCTGATGACGAGGCAATGACAGCGTTCACCCAGCCACGCTGCAAGTCAGCAGAAAGGGATTTTTAGTATAAATGGATGACATTTCATGGAACTCAGAGGTAAAATAAATAACAGGGTAATTTTATATGAGCTGTTGTGAAAGCCCTGGTCACAAACTCCTGGGGTACGGAAAAGCGTATTTAGGCCTAGACTCCATCACTAGATAGAGATGAAGGGAGAAAGAGAAATTCGGTGGAATCTTTAGCTGACAGCAAGCCATAGGAAGCGAAGCTTGCAGTTACCTGGTATAAAGACACATCCATGAAATTCGCAAGCTTGGGGCTGATCAGGCACCTGTCGGAGTAGAAGCAGAGAAGTGGCCTCGGGGCCCCAGCAATGGTGCTGTCACTCCTGGGCCCACTACATCCCGCTTCTGAACTTCTGTTCCCTGTCCCCTTCTTTGTCCTTCCTTTGTTCCCACCCCCAGACAAGTTTTCAATCATTTAAAAGCCCGTGTCTATTCTCAGTGAGTTCCACCAAAGCAAGCCTCAAATCTGACTTTCAAAGTTCCATAGCTAAGTAAATACTTTCTATTTAAAAACTTCTTAAATAGTAAAAGCACTAGCATGCCCTCCCCCTAGAATGAACAAACAAATGTTAACATTTTTGTCATAAAAAAAAAAAAAAAAGCAGCCCTAGCCAATTTGGCTCAGTGGATAGAGCGTCGGCCCATGGACTGAAGGCTCCCAGGTCCAATTCTGGCCAAAGGCATGTACCTCCTTGGTCAGGGCTGCTGTGGAGGCAGCCAATCGATTTGTTTCTCTCACATCCATATTTCTCTCTGTGTCTCTCCCCCTCTCTTCCACTCTCTAAAAGTCAATGGGAAAATACCCTTGGGTGAGGAGTAACAAAAACAAAGCAAAACATAAAACAGAAGCCGCACTGCAGATGAAACGCGGGCCTCCCAGCCCTGCCTCCCAGGCATGCATGCCCGGGAACTTTGCCTTCTTCTAGTTGTTTCCCGCGTTCACTGCACGGATCTGTGCACGGTATTGCTGTGTCATCACCTTCCCAGAACATGCCGCCTTCGGTTCCCTGGCTGTTTCCACCCAGCACTGAGCCTGAGCCACGTGAGCACAGACTTCCTTCATTCCTGGAACTGCCCTGCCGTGTTTCGCCCTGCGAACATTCCTCCGCATGTTTATTCCCAGTTTGTTTTCGATCCGTTGCTATTTCTATTTCCAACAGCGCTGTGACTTCAGAGAGTGCAGGTGGCCTCGGCTTTTCTGGGGATTGCCAAATCGCTCTGCAGAGGGGCTGTATGGATTTACACTCCCACTGGCGGTGTGTGAGCCCGTCTGCTTGCTTCTCATCCTCTCCCTCAGTTTTGTCGGACTTTTTGATTTCTGCTCATCGGGGAGCTCTTCGTGGTTTTAACTTTTATTTCCCTGAGGATTAGAAAGTTTAGCACATGCTCAACTAGGGATGCTAGCCACCCAGATGTCCTCTCACAGCACTGGCTGTCCCTGTCCTTTGATATGCGTCCATTGGGCTGTTAGTCTTTTTCTTAAACATTTATTGTTCTTTGCACATTCTGAATATAGCCCTTCATCTGTTTTATTTGTTGCATATAATCTTTCATCGGTTTTATTTGTTGCAAATATTTTCTCCTAGCCTGCCATCAGTCTTCGAACACTTTTATGACGTTGCCATAGGACAGATGTTTTTCATTTTGGTGAGCGCAGATGTATCCACTTTTTGAGTTCTGCTTTTTGTGTCATCTCTAAGAAATCCTTGCCTGCCCTTAAGGTCATACAAATATTTTAAAATTTTGTTTTACACATATAGGTGTTCAGTTCCATCAGGATGCATGAGGTGAAATTCTAATTTTATTTTTTCCATTTCTATTTATTTCCCCATTGGGATAGGCAGCTGTCCCAATATCCCTGATTTGTAGGGCCATTGCTATCACACCCCCAAAACCCAAAATGTTTAGGGTGGTCTCTGGGCTCTTTATTCAGAACCATTTTTTTTTATCCTCTTCCTACCTTTTCTACCCAGTTCATCTGCATACGTTTATGAAGTTTATTTTACTTAATTGAAATTTACGTAGAAAGTCGCAAGTAATTTTTCTGGCTTCAGGAAAGAGCACCGACGGAACTTCTTTTTGGATGGAGTTTGGTAAGTGTTAAATAAAACAAAGAATTAGATTAGGAGGGTTGCGGGGTAGGAAAAAAGAACTCAAGTTGCTGAGCCCCTGATATTGTTCTCAAATGATCCTGTTTAACAGCTGAATGAAGCAAAGAACAAAATAATACCGGGTGAGGATCAATAACAACAACAAAAAAGCATTGCAAGTCTGGGCTTAGCTTACGAACTCGTTTCATCTTCCCAACAGCACTTTGAAATAAGTTTTATCTCCTATTCGCTTTATAGATGAGGCAGTGGGAGACTCAGAGTTCTGTTACTTGCTCCAGGTGACAGAGTGAGTGGCGTGAGCAGTGGGATTGGGGCCGACACTGTAGCCTGTCTCCAAACACCTCGGCCTCTTCACTCAGCCACAAACACTAAAGAACGTGCGTGGGACCAGGCCACTCAGCTGGGAGAGGCCCCTCCCCCCGTGCCCACAGCCACCTGAGCCCAGGGATGGAACCAGATCAGACCTTTCGCTGAGCATCTGTTACTCTGTACCAGGCAATTTGCACACATGACCTCATTACCTTTGTTGACCTTTAGCAAATATTTCTCCAGCAAAATGGCTTTATTTGGGAACTACAAAGGACTGCAATTTGGGCCCTGGCAGGGTGGCTCAGTGGTAGAGCTTCCGCCAGGGCACCAAAGAGTCGTAGGTTTGATTCCCAATCCTAGCAGGTGTGGGAGGCAACCAAACTATGTGTCTCTCTCACATCAATATTCCTCTCTCACTCCCCCTCCGTCCCTTCCAAAATCATGGGGGGAAATATCCCCAGGTGAGGATGAACAACAATAACAAAAAAGAATTGCAGTTTGGGACAGGCCATCTAATGGTGAACCAAGTCCAAAGAAACAAAGGCGAGGAATACTCTTTCATTGACTTGGGAGGGGCTGTTGTAAAGGAAGAGTCCATTGGAGAACAGTGGAAGTCTGAAGTATAGTGGCTTCTCATTGGCTGAGTGGCAGTCTCCCATTGGCTGAGCTGTTCCAGAAAGATCTTTTCTTCCTTCCACTGAGGTAGTAATAGAGTATCACTTCCCATTGGAGATACCTGTCTTACTTTTGGGGTCAGTAGTGTGCTTTTAGGGAAATGTTAACGGACCTCTCTTCTAGTCTCCTGATTCCATTTTAAATGAGGCTTCTGTTTATGAATTTTCAAACCTTACACCAATCCTGCAAAGTAGGAATTATTGTTCTGCAATGGCAGACGAGAAGTCTGAGCTGCAGAGCGAGTAAGCATTTTCCTAAAGTCACTCTGCTACTAAGAGGGAGCACCAGGGTAGCAGGTATGCCTTCACATACATTTGATTTAAAAAAAGGCTTCTGCCCTGGTCAGTTAGCTCAGTTGGTTAGAGTGTTATCCTGATACCCACAAGGTTGTGGGTTCAGGCCCCAGTTGGGGCACATACAAGAATCAACCAATGAATGCATAAATAAGTGGCATAACAAATCTCTCTCTCTCTCTCTCTCTCTCTCTCTCTCTCTCTCTCTCTCTCTCTCTCTCCCCCCTCCCCCCCTCCCCCTTCTCTCTAAAAAAAAAGAAAAATCAATTTTTTTGAAAGGAAGCATAAATTAAAAAATAAAAGAGGACTCCTACCCTTTCCCCTGCTCCTGGGTGGACAAGCCGGCTGTACCAGGCTCGGCGGACAGAGTGCAGCTGGATCTCGGTCCCCAGAGCCCCTCCGCCAGATGCCCTTGTGTAACCACAGCCTGCAGACTGGAACAGGGAGGCCCTGGTAGGTTGACCTTAAGTTGGTCCGACTCCAAACACTTGTTCTATTTCTCCACATCCCATTGTTTCAGAGAGCACCTCACAAACTCTTCTGGTTCCAGACTCTTTGGCTAAAACAAAGGACTCCAAAGGCCAACCCATTTCAGCCTCCCAGTGGAGCAGCAGCAACTAGGTAGCAGCAGGGAATTATTTCGGTAATTTGTTCATCTGTAATTGTGGTCAACTCATATTTGAACCACAGTGCATACTGGGTCATAAAATCTATTTATTAAGGAAAAAACTAAATCAAAGTCATGATGCCAGGTATTGTTGTAGCCAGACTTTGTAGAAGAGACGAAGTAGAGTTCTCTGCATTCTCCAGTATGATGCTAATTCATTATTAGTATGATGCTAATATGTTATTAGTAAGTGCTTGTGAGAGGTAAATAAAAGTGGGAGTCATTGAAAGGGTTGCATTTTGGGATTAGCTCACAGCCACTAGAGACCTCATTTTGAGAACCACTTCCTGAAACAAAAGTTAGACTACATTGGGTTTCTCCAAATTCCCAGTAGAAATCCTAGTTTGGGAATATTCCAGAGCATTTGTTACCGACTGCATGCCTGAGGAGTTCCCCATTCTTTCTAGATGTGAACAGTTTTCAGAACCATGTCCCCATGACAGTGGCTTATCTAGGCCCCAAACGGCAGACACGTCCGCAGGGACAGCAGCGCCTTCACACATCCAGAAAGAGAGCATCCAAATGGAGACCTGGAAAGGCCTCTGAGGACCGGATTCAAATGATCCTAGAAGGAAGGATGAAACGATGGTTATAACTGTGCCAGCAATATGATAAGCCATGAGGAGTGGTGACTAATGACCTTATTGAAGTTCTAGGAAAAAAACAAATGGATTCCACATGTCCTAGATCCAGATACTGTTCTCCAAAGACCATGTTTAATAGCTGAATGAAGCAAAGAACAAAATAATGCCCATCAGGGGGAAATAGAGGCGCTGCGACCAATCACTGCCGACTCTACATTTACGACTTTCCCTGCCCAGGCAGCTGTTGGCTCCCACTTCATTGAGTTAAGACTCTTGTTCCCGCATTTGCTCTTTACCTGGCCTCTTGTCAGCCTCCTTAGCTAATTTCTTCAGTTCAGTGCCTGTCCTTCAGGCGATCCTTTCATGAAAATGGCAGCAGAATGACACACTTTGCTTTACCCTTCTGGGCCAAGAGGATGACTTCCTTTGCTTCTGGAGAGGGGATCCTCCTCTGCTTTTCCTGGAGTCCCCACTGTGGCCCCCAGGAAAGCATGCCGCCCCTTGCATGGGAACTCGGCTGTGCCGGCCACCAGGTTCAGTCCGCAAGGAGTCCTTGCTGTTTGGACTGAGGGCCACTGACATCTTTCTTGGGAACAAATGCCCTCTTTTGTGGTTCCCTGTTTGCTGCTGCTGGTTCTTCTCTGGTTGCCTTTTGTAACCCAGTCTGTGTCCCAGCTGTGCTCCCAGCAACACCTCGACTGGATGGGACTTGGAGCTTGTGTCTTAGTCACTGGTGTGTTATGAATCAAGAGCATGTGCCTGGCTAGTGTGGCTCAGTGGTTGAGCATCGACCTACATATGAACCGGGTGGTCATGGTTTGATTCCCGGTCAGAGCACATGCCTGGGGCTGTGCATGGGGACAGCCAATCAATGATGCTCTCTCTCTTCCTCTCCCTTCTTCTCTGATATCAATAAAAACTTTTTTTAAAAAAATAAGAGCATGGAGACCGCTTCCTTGGAAATGAACACGGTCTCATTCCATAGGCACGACCTTGCAGCCCTGTGCGAGTCTCGTCTATAGTAACGCAACCCAAAGCTCTGAGCTGGCTTTTTAGAAAAGAGCCCGGAATTGGTGCCCCCACAAGGAATGCTAACATTTGGCATTTGTCTTAGCCAGAACCGATGAGAACATATTTCTTCTTTTACTTTGACCCTGCCCCCGCCCCCAACCCCCTGATCCACCCAAGGTAAAAAAAAAAAAAAAGAAGTGGAAACTAATTCATCTCGATGAATGTGGGCAACACACAGTTTTACTGTTTTGGCAAAAAAGAGATCCTCCCATTAAATAAGAAACAGGCCAAATAAGAAAATGATTTATCTGGCCAAGTCCTCGTGCCATAATTTTGTTGGCACACCTTATCCGTCCAACATGGGATCATCGAATTTCAACACTGGAAGAGATTTGGAAAGTCTCACTGCCCAGCCTTCCAACAGGCTCTCGGGTGTCCCCCGTGCACGTGGCTCCGAAACCTGGCTGCACCCCAGCGGGACCCAAGGCACTTGTTCAAAATAAAAGTCGTTTGGCCTCCCTCCTGCAAGGCTCTGACTCCGTCGACCTGTTTAGCTTGAATAACACCCAGCTGTTCCTGATGTGGCCACCACAGAACACTGTTCCGGAACCACCGCAGTGTTGCAGTGTCTGGGCACTCGGCCAATGTCAGGAGCCTTTGCTTGGTCGTCTGGCCCTCACTGCCGTCCTCCTGGGCAGCTCTGACGTGCAGAAGTTCGTCCTCGGTCTCAAGAGAAATAGTCCTGCCCTGGCCGGTTTGGTTCCGTGGACTGAAGGGTCCCAGGTTCGGTTCCAGTCAAGGGCACGCTCCTCAGTTGCAGGCCCCTCCCCGGCCCTGACCCTGGTTGGGGCGTGTGCAGGAGGCAACCTATTGATTTGTTTCTCTCACATCAATATTCCTCTTAGTCTTTTCCTCTCTTCCACTCTCTCTAAAAAACAATGGAAAAATACCCTCGGGTGAGGATTTTAAAAAAGTAAAAATATAAATAAAATAAATAGTTCTCCTTAGAGCTTCTTCCCTCGGACTCTACGTCCCCACCTTGGAGCTGCCTGGAGCCATCTGCCCACCAGTGAGCCTCCAGCTGTGTGAGGATGGTGTCGTGGGCCTGTCCTGGGAGCCCTCCGACTGTACACTGGGGCAGACCCCGTGCTCCGTGGTCCTGACCTCCTCCCCGCGGGTTCCTCTCCTGAGGGTACACCTGCCTCTGGACTTGAGAATTCAATAAACCCAAATTCTAATCCAAGTTCCACTTCTCACTGGCTGAGGGACAGGCAGGGTATTTAGCCTTTGGGAACCTTCCCTCAATCATCTGTGAAGTGCAGGGGACAGATGGCTGTGGGGCCAGCCCAGAGCCGTCCCACAGGGAGTCTCCAAGCAGCCCCCCTACCCCCCCGTACCCCTCCCCCACTCCCCCACTCCCCTCCCCCTCCGCCCCGGGTGGTCCATGCTTCTCGGAGTGAGCAGGAAATCGGTCCCTGGCTGGGTAGATGCTGGAAGATGACCTGGAGAGAGCACTGAGCTACGGCAGCAGGTGGGAAACTCCAGCCTGAGGCACCCTGGAAAGCCTGGGAGGTTTTGACTTAAAGTGCAGCTTTCTGGAAACATCCAGGGACTCACTCTGTGCAGCTCAATAGCTAAAGATAGAAATGCACCCAGGCAGTTAGCCACTGGGGCTTTGCAAACAAAGGACGTTTGGATGTGAAAATAGATGGAATAACTAGAGCCAGATGGGTCTTGAAAACACTGAAGTCTGACTCCAGCTCACGCTCCTGGGTTGGGTGGAGGAGAAACGGACAAACTCAAAGTAGCAAAAGCACTGACCCCGTCCTTCCCTTGGAAAAAATAATGTAAGTTCCTTTCTCTCACCTCCCCCGTTACACTGTCACCATATACCGGACCCAAAATCCTTGGCTAAGATATCCAAGCAATTTGGCAGGCCCCTGAATTAAGGCCAAACATCTCGTTCCCCTCTCCACCCACCCTACCCCCACTCCTACCCCCACCTAAGTCCCCTGAATATCAATGTGCCTGCCTTTGAGTGCCTTCGATTTAGACCATGTCATCTTGGCGGACCCTGTCTGCCACCAGCCCTCCATGCTGGCTGCCCCGTCTCCTTCAAACAGACCCTGAGCACACAGCCCACACCAGGGCCCCCTCCCACTCTGCCCCCGCGGTTGATTATGCTTGGTTCTATACAACAGAAACTCTTTATCTTTGACTTTGCAGTGTCCTGGGGTGGCAGTCATCTGAACCCCATTCCCAATTTGGGGGGATTCTCCACTTATGTTTCTGAGCATTAGTAGAGCCTACCTCCCCATCACAGCAAAAAAAAATGGGCAGATTCTAGTTGCGTGTGTTGCATTCCTGCTCCAACCGTGAGTCTGTTGACCGTGGCTTGGTTTGCCAAATCAGATGCTGCCCCTCAGGACTGTGAATCTCCAGGTGGGAGACAAAAAAGCAGAGAGAGGAGAACATCCTTTCAAAAAAAATCCCTCCTCTGCCTAAGTCACTAAGAGCCAGCTTCCGCTCCTTTCAAGGTCAAGGTGTTCAAGGTTGGGCCGGGAAGGCAGGCAGGGATGCGGTCCCAAGTCCGTGCTTGGGAATGCACACTGCTCCACTCCTCCCCTCAGAGCCCACCAGAGTCCCCAGCCACCCAGTGTTCCTGGGACTGAGGGCGTTTCCAGAGTGTGGGACCTCAGGGCTCAAACTGACCTCGCCTGACCCCTGTGGGCTTAGAAGCGTCTGGGTGTGTTGCTGAGTTGCAAGGAACTGAAAGTATATTCATACCAGTATGTCCTGGAGAAGAAAAGGATCCCAAGCATGCCCTCCCCAGAGAGAGCCTCCTGAGTCAAAGGCGCCCTGGGGCAAATGCTCTGATTTCATGGAATGACTCATTCCAGGTATTTTGCGTGAGCAGAGGTGGATTTACCAGGAAGCTACTGACGCGTAAGCCTCCGAGACCCTCGTTTGCCCTGGGAGGGGCCCAGCAGTTATCCACAGGATCATGTGGTGTGTGCTTATTTGTTTAAGATTGGAACAAATTTATTTATTTCTATACAGAATTGGAATTTGGGTTTCTCTCTCTCTGTTAAAGGGACACGAGTTTGCTTGCTTGCTGCAATGACAGTTGACATTCGATGTTGTTCTGTTTCGGCTTCAGCTGTTCGGCACAGCCGAGCACTTCACAGGGCGGTCGCCCTGATGTGTCAAGTACCCATGCGTAGTTATTTCAATACCGCTGACTGTATTTCCTGTGCTGTACTTACAGCTCTGCGATTATGCTGTAAGTACCAATTTGTCCGTCTTAATCCCTTCACCTTTTATTTTTTTTACAGCGTGTGTTATTTTTGGTTGGTCTGTTTTCCCTGCAATAGGTGAAGATGCCCATCTCTGTCCTTCCCATTTCCCCTCCCGGCAAGTGGTGGGTGTCGGAGCGTCCCGGGCCATGTTTGGAATGTCTGCTCAGGGGATGCTCGGCGTGTGGTACATTTCACGGGGGTGTCGTGGGCTGTATTCATGGAGTCACGGTCACTCCTGGCCTCGTTGGGCCGCTGCTGGCTGAGCGGGTGTGGAAACTGCACACCCAGCTCCGGAGTGCTTCACCTGACGCTGTACACAGGTACCTCTTGTGCACACAGGAAGGGCTGCGTGAGCCACGCCGCCAAAGCCTGAGAGGCGGTTCAACGGAAAAGGATGGGGCCTGCTTTGAAAGGACAAGGGTGGATTCGCCAGAGAGAGCGGGAGCCGGGCACCGTTTCCGCACCAAGAGGCACTTTCGGGAGCAGATATATGCTTATCTTTGATATTTTATTTGGGGCTCGAAACTGCCCTCTTAGGAAAAACACAAGCTAGGGAGCTTGAGCGTAGAATAGTTACTAGCTGCACGAGATGAAGGAGGAGGGGAGGGTACATCCTGAGGTCCTGGGCTTGTGATGTCGAAAGTCACATGAGGAGAGGTGGGTGACCCCTGCCCTCCCCCACCCCCAAGATGAGATCACGCCTCCAGCACCGTGCCCAGTGCCCCCTGCGCCGGGAGGGAAAACAGCACTTACCACATTTTTGCTTTGGGCTGCCTGGAAACTCCTCCAGGGCACGTCTGACTGTGATGTTTGTGTCAGCAGCACCTGGCGCAGCGCCTGGCCCCAAAGTCGGTGCTCAAGACGTGTTTGCTGGTTTAATTAGAATGCCGCGCAGGATCTATGGCCACTGCGGGCCCCGGGGTCCCGCTGCTTAGCAAAGGTTAGCAACAGTCAGGCGCTCTTCTAATGAAAGGCTCACGCAGGAAACCAGGAGGGGGTTCTGGCACACCGCCCCGCCCCTTCCACGCCCGCCCGGGAATGTGGCTGGACCACTCCCTGCAGCTGAGGCTCGGGCTCTGTGGTCGCAGGAAAGTCCAGGGAAGCAAGAGGGGCTGCTCCCCTGCCCAGAAGCCAGCAGAAGAGGGAGAAGTGTCGTGGGAGGGCAAGCCCAAGAGGAAAAAGAAACAATCACACTGACATGCAGTTGTGTGTGTCATCACATTTGTGCATTGAAGTAAAAGTCCACCTAAAAATGTAGTCACAAACCGCTTTTTAAAAGCTTGTAGAATGCCCAGATGGTGTGGCTTGGTAATTGAGCCTGGACCCATGAACCAAGGCAGGGGTGGGCAAACTTTTTGACTCGAGGGCCACAATGGGTTCTTTTTTTTTTTTTTTTTTTTTTTTTATTATTAGTTAAGGTATTACAAATGTGTCCTCATCCCCCCCATTAACCCCCAACCTCCCCCCCACACACACTCATGCTCCCATCCCCCTGTTGTCCATGTCCATTGGTATGGCTTATATACATGTATACAAGTCCTTCGGTTGATCTCTTCCCCTTACCCCCGCCCTCCCCTACTTTCCTTCTGGGGATTGATAGCCTGATTGCTGTTTCTCAGTCTTTGAGTCTGTCCCTTTTCATCAGTCTATGTTGTTCTCTATAATCCACAAATGAGTGAGATCATGTGGTATTTATCTTTCTCTGACTGGCTTATTTCACTTAGCATAATGCTCTCCAGATCCATCCATGCTGTTGCAAAAGGCAAGAGTTCCCTTTTTTTTACCGCAGCATAGTATTCCATTGTGTATATGTACCACAGTTTTCTAATCCACTCATCTGCTGATGGGCACTTAGGCTGTTTCCAAATCTTAGCTATGGTGAATTGTGCTGCTATGAACATAGGGGTGCATATATCCTTTCTGATTGGCGTTTCTGGTTTCTTGGGATATATTCCTAGTAGTGGGATCACTGGGTCAAATGGGAGTTCCATTTTTAGTCTTCTGAGGTAGCTCCATACTGTTCTCCACAGTGGCTGCACCAGTCTGCATTCCCACCAGCAGTGCAGAAGGGTTCCTTTTTCTCCACATCCTCTCCAACACTTGTTGTTTGTTGATCTGTTGATGATAGCCATTCTGACAGGTGTGCACAATGGGTTCTTAAACTGGACCGGAAGGCCGGAACAAAAGCATGGATGGAGTGTTTGTGTGAACTAATATAAATTCAAAGTAAACATCATTACATAAAAGGGTACGGTCTTTTTTGTTTGTTTGTTTTATTCATTTCAACGGGCCGGATCCAGCCCGCGGGCCGTAGTTTGCCCACGGCTGAGCCAAGGGGTCACTGGTTTGATTCCCGGCAGGGCACATGCCCAGGTTGCAGGCTCGATCCCTGGTAGGGGGTGTTTCTCTCTCATCGATGTTTCTATCTCACTACCCCCCTCCCTTCCTCTCTCTAAAATCAATAAAGACATTAAAAAATAAAAAAGCTTGTAGAGCAATGATCCTTACATGGGTAGGTGACACCCCAGTGCCAAGAACCCCTCCCAGGCACATGACCCAGCTTAAAAACAATTTCGGCTTCAGCTGAGGACAGATTCTGTCACTCCTCCAGGTGGGACATTAGAGGTGAGGGTCAGAGGGTCCAGGGCGGGCACACCCAACTTGGCACAAGAAGAGGGGTAGCATGGTGTCACCCTGGAAACAGAGAGTGGAGTGAACTGGCCTGGGGACACTCTGCCCCCAGGAGTATGTAAGAAGACGCCTCGAGGGAAGTGGGAGGTTCTGCAGGGATGGTGGAGAGTATGCGGGTCTCGGACCCGGACCTTGGTAGTCTGCGGCGAGATGGCACCACCGACGTTGAGGGCTCCCACTTGGGATACGTTCTTAGTGTTTCATGAAAGTCAACTTTATAGCTTTCTGGGCTTCCCTGGACATTTTTATTGTTTCTTCCTTTTATTTTCTTTTAACTCTTTATTTCTGAAATAATTTCAAATTTACAGAAAAGTCGCAAGAATGATACCCAGATTCACCTGTTGTTCGTATTTTACCACATTTGCATCATCATCTGAGTACATATGGCATTTTTCCTGAATTACTTGAGAGTAAATTGCAAACATCATGCTCCCTTTACCCCAAAATACTCCCGCAGGCACATCCTGAGAGCGTTTCACATAGCTGTGTTACAGTGACCGGAATTAGGAAATTTAATGAGGATGCACAGTATTGTAAAATACATACTTTCTACTCAGATTTTGCCATGTGTCTCAGTATACCCTTCATCCTTAGCAGCACCATCCAGTGGAACTTCCCACAATGATCGAAAGGATGCTGAGCACTTAAAATGGACCTGGTGTGACTAAAGAAGTCACTTTCTGATTTTATTTAATTTGAATGAATTTTTGTTTAAATAGCCGCCTTCCCCATGTGGCTCCTGGTTAATATGGGAGACAGTTCTATGGAACTCCCACTCCCTCATTTCCGTCTTCCTGGGGTTTAAATAAATACTTTGGAAACTCGGGCATGCGCCTGGAGAGGTCCTCTCTCTGAAGTCACAGACTGGGTTCGCCCGCCGAGGGGGGCTGTCAGGTGTGTTTCCTTTAGCCAGCACTTGTTTTCTTAAAAAGAAATTGACAGAGGTGCCTCCCTTTAAAAACTGTGCCAATTGCACATGACATTTGGAGTGTCTGACTCTTTATGAAACATCGGAAGGCCTTGCCAACACCCGCCACCTCCTTGCCACAGGCCCTCCTCTTCCTACAAGGCCTGTGGGCTCCCAGCCCTCCCTGCCTGGCCCAGGCCTGCAGTCACCTCGCTGGGTCCCATCCGCAGGTGCCTGCACTGGGGCCTCGTCACCTCTGCAGTCTTGCCTCGGGGACGAAGGCTCAGCCAGCCTGGCCTGGCAGAGATGCTGCCCTGGACCCCCCAGGAGCCGTGAGAGAAGAACTGCGCGGTGGCAGCGGGCATTCATGCAGGCTAAATTCCACGAATTCCCTGCTTTGTGGATTTTTCTCCATGAGAAGTCATGGTTTGACACTGTGGGCAGGTAAGCGCCTCCTCTCTGAACTGCCATGAGGTGGTCTGAATTCTCCCCCAGAGATGCTGCTCAGAATCCTAGCTACTCTGAGCGTTAGCCTGAGGTGCTTGGATTCCTTCTGAAACGCAGGCCTGTGCTCTAGAGGGTGTGTGTGTGTGTGTGTGTGTGTGTGTGTGTGTGTGTCTTCGTGGTTGAGCGTCGGCCTATGAACCAGGAGGTCATGGTTCGATTTCCGGTCAGGGCACATGCTAGGGTTGTGGGCTCGGTCCCCAGTGTGGGGAGTGCAGGAGGCAGCCAATCAATGATTCTCTCTCATCCTTGATGTTCCTATCGCTCTCTCCTTCTCCCTTCCTCTCTGAAATCAATAAAAATATATTAAAATTTTTTTTCTTTTAAATCAGTTTCAGATTTATGGAATCATTGTGCTGATAGTACAAAGAATCCCCATCTCTCTGGAACCAGTATCCTCACTCAACATTTTACGTTCCCAAGATGCATGTGTTACAATTAATGATCCAATATTGATACGTTATTAGCCAAAGTCTACACTTTATTCAGATGTCCTTCCTCCATTTTTACCTCACGTCCCTTTCCTTTCCCAGGATCCCATCCAGAAAACCACATTCCATTTAATCATCCTGTTTCCTCACGCTCTTCTTTGCTGAGACCGTTTCTCAGACCTTCCTTGTTTTCTATGACCTTGCCGGTTTTGAGGAGCGTGACCCAGGTATTCTGAGGAATGGCCCTCAATGAGGAGGGGCTGCTGTTTTCCCCAGGAATAGCCTGGGCTTGTGTGTTTTGGGGATAAATACCGAAGCAGGAAAGTGCCTTTTCATCACCTCGTCATTGGGAGACCGGGCTTGAGGTAGTATTTGTCAGGTTTTTCCTCTGTAGAGTTACCTTCTCCCTTTTATACACTCTTTGCTTTTTGGTTGTTGCTTTGTGGGTGTGTGTTCGTTGTTGTTGTTGTTTTTTAAATATATTTGTATTGATTTCAGAGAGAAAGGAAGAGGGAGAGAGGGATAAAAACATCAATGATGAGAGAGAATCATTGATAGGCTGCCTCCTGCACGCCCCACACTGGGGATCAAGCCCAAAACCCAAGCATGTGCCCTGACCCAGAATCGAACCGTGACCTCCTGGTTCATGGGTCAGTGCTCAACCACTGAGCCACAGCGTCTGGGCCACACTCTGCTTTTGGGAAGGAAGTCACTGTGTGTAGCCCACACATAAGGAGTAGAAAGTTCAGCTCAGTACATTGAGAACAGAGTACCATGTCAGGTATATGGAATTCTTGCTCATGAGAGAATTGTCTGTCCTCCCCACTTTATTCATTCATACCAGCATGGACTCATGGGGATTTAGTTTATATTTTGGGTTATAATCCAGTACTGCTTTACTTTGTTGCTCAGATTATTTCGTCTTTGGCTAAAGGCAGCTCTTTCTGTTGGCGCCTGTGTCCCTTTGTTTCAGTTTTAGCACCTCCTTACTTTCTGGCATTTGAGATGGGTCCAAGCTCATCTTGCATATTTCCTTTCCCCAGTCCTAGAATCGGCCATTTCTCCACGGAGGTCTGCTTCCTTTTACTGGAGAGTGGTATTAGAAACCAAGATGTGGACATGAGGGGTGTTGTTGCAACTGGGGTGTCTGCTTTAGGCCCACTCAACTGACAGCAAAGAAACATGTACACCAGTGTACAGAACACACCTCTAAATATGTAACTATCTGGCTAACCATGAGTTCACACTGTTATTTCCAACTCTAGTCCATTACCCTATGGACTATGCTAGCCTCCCGCTCCCACAGTAGCTCTCTCCACCCATCACTTATTTGCTTAACCATTCCATGGCAGTATACATGCCCAGCAATGTCAGCATTGCTAACCCACACCCCACAGGAACAGCTCTATTAGCTGCAGAACAGTGCTTACGTACAGTTTCTCTTGCCTTGACTCTCACAGACGCCACTCTCTTAGGTCAGCACTTTGCTCACACCCTTTCCGTGAGGGTTTTCATAGATTTGTAATCTGGTTTGTTTTGTCATATTCTGCATTTAGGATTTCCCAACTTCCCAAAAGAATGTGTTTTAGTTTGCAGAATACATTCAGTTTCACTCTTTGTGCTCTAGAAGTTCTGTGGGTTTTGACAAGTGCAGAGTGTCATACACTTACCACTACAGTACCATGCAGACTGGTTTCACTACCCTAAAAAATCCCCGGGGCTCCACCACTCAGCCCTCCTCCCCTCCCCCTGACCATCACGGATCTTATTACTGCCTCTATTTTTGCCTTTTCCAGAATGTCATATAATTGAAATCATACACTATGCAGTCTTTTGAGAATGGCTTCTTTCACTTGGCAATATGTGTTTAAGATGCACCCATGCCTTTTTGTGGCTTTAATAGTTCATTTCTCTTAATAATATTCCATTGTATGGATGGACCACAATATGTACATCCGTTCACCTATTGAAGGACATCTTGGTTGTTTCCAGTTGTTGGCATTTGTGACTGTGGCGTCTATAAACATTCACCTGCAGGTTTTTACGTGGACGTCAGTCTTCAGACGAGGTGGGTAAACACCTGCCAGCATGACTGCTGGGTCCTCGGTGAGCCCATGGTGAGCTCTATAAGGAACTGTCCCAGCCTTCCAACGTGGCTGCACCGAGTCATTGCCACCAGCAAGGAATGAAGTTCCTGTTGTTCCACATTCTCTCCGGCAATTTATATTATCATTCTTTTTTTTTGGGGGGGGGGGGGTGGCCATTCTAATAAATATTTAGTGATTACTCATTGTTTTAATTAGGGCAATTTTTTTCAAATGTGGCCACTCTATGTGCCCAAAATGAGACGGCTTATGTTATTAAACAATAAGCAAATAGGATTTTTTTAAACTTTATTTATTGATTTTTAGAGGTGGGGGGGGGAGAGAGAGAAACATCGATTTGTTGTTCCACTCATTTATGCATTCATTGGTTGACTTTTCGTCCGTGCCCTGACCAGGGATCAAACTCACAATCTTTGCGTATCGGGACGACTCTCTAACCAAGTCAGCTACTCAGCCAGGGCTGAAATAGGGTATTTTTAAAAATCAGAAGACAAATTAAGTAAAGTGAACAGAAAATTGGTATTACCAGGTAATAGGAGTGGTCCACTGCATTGCTAAATGGAATGTAGCTTTATGTTACAAACACACTTCTTGTATACCTGAGGAGCAAGCCTACAAGATGACTCGGAGGGGCAAAACTCTTCCTGGCTCCAAACTTAAGTAGAAATTTATCTCGTGAACTTTGAACTAATAGGCACTGGATATCATAAAAGACACTGTCGTAAACCGGTTTTACAGCCGTAGCAACCGGCTTCGCGTGGAAGTTCCTTACGTCTGCCTTCCACGGCAACTGCCTTCCCCGCCAGCTCTTCTTGCTGAGAGTTACGGTTCTCGGCAGTGTCTGGCTGAGAGCATCAGCGTGTCTTTCTCTAAAGAATTTTAGAGCAGCCGCGATGATCTGGAGACATTTACCCCTGATAAATGTGAAGTAAATGGAATGGAGATGGTATGGACACCGTTCTACTTGGTGATGGGGGGAGGACGGTTAGCCTGTTGGGTCTCTCCCAGTGGTCCCCAAATCTGTGATAACTCTCTTCTCCTGGCCAACATGGGAACAAAACCTTTGTCCCCTGCGACTCCAGCAGGCATCCTCCGTTCCAGCTCTAACTGGGAACTTTGCATGTTGCTATTCCTTGGAGAAGAGTCTGATGTTAATGCGTTTTCCTTAAAGCATAGCAATGCATCTCTGTTAGATGGAGACTCCTGGACCTGAAGGGATCTCTGAAATCGAGGCCTCCGCAGTCTGGTTTTGCCTTGTGAGGGCGATGCGCACACAAGTTATTGCTAAGCAGCCACGGCTCACCTAACAGCTGTGGGATGGAGCCAGGGGTTTGGAACAAATAAGCACAAAGAGGCAGAACTCCTCTACCTGGAATGAAAGGGAGCAAAAAGGTTCTTGGTAGGATTTCAAGTTGACTTCCCACCGTGTTGCTTGGAGAGAGAGCAGCGGCCTGATGGCCTGCGTGGCCTGCCGGTCCGTCCCAGCGGTCGGATGGCGAGGGCCGGCGAGCGGACACCACTGCGCACCTCTGCTCTCCAAGCCGCTCTGCGGAGCGCGTCATCGGAAAAAGGAAAACAACAGTGTCAGTAGCTACTTAGACAGACGATAATGCTCTTTCTAGAGTGTCCATTTACGCCAATTTGCCACGAAACTCTCCAAAGCTAATGAGATATTAAACGTGTTCTGTTGAGGGAAGACGCTGATGAGGCTTTGGTGTGGTTTGTAATGTAATTGGCACAGAGAAGCACACAGCTGAAATGTGGGAAGTGACTTTCATTTAGAGCCCGAGGACACATGGCCAGGAAAGGACACAAAGCCCGCGCCTCGGGCTGCGAGATTCACAGTGCTGTGAAGCGTCACTTTTCTCCTGGGTTGAGTCTATCATGTGCCCTTGCCTGGTGCTGGGAGGGAGACCCTCACGCCTCACCCTTCACCCCTCAGCCCTCACGCCTCACCCCTCACCCCTCAGTGAGGTGCCCGAACATTTTATTTTCCACATGTGACTACCGTGGCTCTCAAGGGTGGTTCTCATTTTTCTGGGAGGCTGTTTAGAACTTGGGGCTTTTCTGATGCCCTTCTACACGCCAGTCATCAACCCACATCAAACCTGTAGATGGCCAGTGTGGAACTCCCTGTTATGTAGCACACAGACATGGCCTGCTTGATGAAGGGCATTGTCTGTTTATAAACGGCACCAAATCAAACCCTTGTGTTCCCCTTTAGGGGGAGCTGGGGGAGACGGTCTGAAGAGTTCAAGCTTGGTTCCATGGGTGGGACAGGGGGGGGGGAGGCTTGCAAAGACAACTATATATGAGCTTAAAAAGTAGTTTCGCCCTAGCCAGTTTGGCTCAGTGGAGAGAGCGTCGGCCTGCGGACTGAAGGGTTCTGGGTTCGATTCCAGTCAAGGGCACATACATCGGTGCCCTTGGCCCAGGCCTTGGTCAGGGCTCATGCAGGAGGCAACCGATCAATGTGTTTCTCTCACATGGATGTTTCTCTCTGTCTTTCCCTCTCTCTAAAATTCAATGGGAAAATATCCTCAGGTGAGGATTTTTAAAAAAGTGTTTTTAAGTAGTTTCACACAAGTTTCCCAGTTTCCTCAAGCTGTATTTGGAAGATTATTATAGTATAGGGTCATATATAATGCCGAGAATGTTTTAATTTTAGAGGGAGGGAGGAAGGGGAAGGGGGGAGGGGAGGGGGGAGGGGGGAGGGGGAAGGGGAGGAGGAAGGGGAGGGGGAAGGGGAGGGGAGGGGAGAGGGAAGGGGAGGGGAGGGGGAGGGGGAGAGAAACGTCAATTGGTTGCCTTGGTATGCGCCCCAACCAGGGATCAAACCCGAAACCTAGGTATGTGCCCTGACCAGGAATCAAATCTGCAGCCTTTTTGGTGTATGGGACAATGCTCTAACCAACTGAGCCACCCAGCCAGGGCTAGGGTTACATATCTGTGTGTGTGCAGTTCCCACTTGTGTGTGATACTAGCTACCTCACGTAAAAGTAGAGGGGTTAGACCAGGGGTGGGCAAACTTTTTGACTCGAGGGCCACAATGGGTTCTTAAACTGGACCAGAGGGCCGGAACAAAAGCATGGATGGCGTGTTTGTGTGAACTAATATAAATTCAAAGTAAACATCATTACATAAAAGGGTACGGTCTTTTTTTTCCATAGTTTTATTCATTTCAAACGGGCCATAGTTTGCCCACGGCTGGGTTAGACATTCCTCAAGTTCCTCTCTTGTCCTTTTAAAATACAGGTAGTTATGTAGATTGTTGTGTGACAGATTAACTGGGTAAAGATAAAAATCTTAAAGATAAAATGCCTTCTAATGAGTGAACGTATCTACACATCAGAACGAGTGATTGTAACTATAGTGATGGTAGTTGTCACAGATGATAAAATGCAAGTGGAAACATGTAGGGCTTCACATTAAACGAAGTCTTGAAATGGCTAACCAAGTGGGAGGAAAGCAGGGGAAAATGTTAAACTCTTGTATTAGAATGCAGGAGTAGATAGAGGCAAATTCTAATGTGCCCTCTCCCCGCAGCCAAGCATAGATGTGAGTAACACAGTACAAGAAACTACGAATTAGAATATACTAGAAGGTAAAAGACTGCCAAAAGTATTAAAAAATAAAAAATCCACTGCCCCAAATTTCTCTCCTGGATGGTTTGGTCCATGAGCCACCAGGTGAGACCTAGTAACAGCGGAACAGGCAGTAAAGTCGAACGGTTAGGTCAGGCCTGTGTTCACATTCTGGTTCTACCACTCACTGTCTGAGTGACCTGTGACCAATAACTTCCCTAACTCTGTTTCCATTCTGAGAAATGGGGCTAATCCTGATCCCCGCAGCACAGAGGCGATGAGGATTAAGTGAGGTGGTGTATGTAAAGTACTTAGGTTAATAACTGTCAACAGTAGGCTGGCAATTCAGGTAAAAGTGGATGTTGGAGTCTTTTTCTTTATCCTCATTCAAGGATATTTTTTCCATTGATTTTGATTTTTTTAGAGAGAATAGAAGGGAAGGGGAAGAGGAGAGAGAGAGAGAGAGAGAGAGAGAGAGAGAGAGAGAGAGAGAGAGAGAGAAACATTGACATGAGAAAGACACATCGACTGGTTGCCTCCAGCTCATGCCCCAACCAGGACTTAACTGGGAATTGAACCCAAGACCCTGAGCCAAACTGGCCAGGGTGGATGTTGTAGTTTTGAGTCCAAAATCTGTAGGGCAGGCCCATAGGCTGGAAACTTAAGCAGATTTCTATGTTATAGTCTTAAAGCAGAATCGCCTTTTTGGGGAACCTCAGTTTTTGCTCTAAACGCCTTCAGATGATTGGATAAGGCCCACCCACATTCTGGAGGATAATCTGCTTTATTCAGAGTCTACTCAGCGCATCTATAAATTCCCTCACAGCAACACTTAGTCTAGTGTTTGACCAAACAACGGGCACCATAGCCTAGTCAAGGGACACATAAAACTAACCATCTTTCTATCTCTCTCTCTCACACACACACACCTGCACACTTACTTCATGTGCCCTGGCTACCTAGACTTTCAGTCTCTGGCACATCAGGATCTTTGCTCATTCCGCTTCCTTTGTCTTCAAGTCTTTCCCCTTCTGTTTCCCCCTGGTGTTTCAGCTTAAGAATCATACCCCTGGAAACGCCCTCTCTGATTCTTCCAGCTTAGCTAGGACCCTGTGGTATGACCAACTCAGCTTCCTGTTTTTTTCTTTCCCATTTTTTGTACAGTTTTTTTTTTTAAGAAAAACTAATCTATGTAATTAATTGCTGCATGTCTCCCTGTTGGACCGGAAGCTTCTTATTGGTATCTCCAGTGCTCTCACAGTGCCAGGTACATAGTAGTTGCTCAGGAAAATCTTATAGACTCTAACTGACGTAGAGAACTGGAAGGGTTCCCAGAAAGTTTTGTTTTATTTTACTTTTTATTTCAGAGAGAGAAAGGGAGAGGGAGAGAGGGATATAAATATCAATGATGAGAGAATCACTGATGGGCTGAATCATTAATGGGCTGTCTCCTGCATGCCCCCTACGGAGGATCAGGCCCACAAACTGGGCATGTGCCCTGACGGGGAATCGAACCATGACCTCCTGGTTCATGGGTGTATGCTCAACCACCGACCCACACCAGCCAGGCAAGGAAAGAAAATATTTTTAATAATTTTATTTAACTGAGTATATGCAAAAATGTATCGTTTCAGCATGTATCAGATAAATAATTATGAAATAGTCTACCTTGTTTTTTTTCATACTAAGTCTTTGAATCTGGTGTTTTTTTTACATCTCCACTTGGACTAGCCTTGTGCAACTGCTCAGTGGTACTTGTGGCTGGTGGCTACTACTTTGGACAGCACGGGTCTTCAGTATCTCTCCACCCTTAGTCACCCAAATAGCCAGGCTGCTCTTGTTTCCTACCCACAATGGGGCAACCAAGCTACACCCCCTTTAGGATGCCAGTCAGGTATTGGAATGCCTGGGCCTCCCTCTCAGATCCACCTCAGGGTCCTCCTGAACTGCAGACCTCTCTTGCTCCATGGACAGAAACCCAGGTTCCATAGTCCCGGTCATTTAGATTGGAATCTTGGTTTGCCCCTGGCTGGGCGGCCAGTTCTGAGGGCTCACCCCCAGCCTCTCATTCCCTCTCTGCAGGACCGGCTCCAGCCCAGGGAGTCAGGGCGTGCGTCAGGAGTAACCCAGAGGCCCTGGGACAGTTGTCTTTCTGACCAGCCTTCGAATCGCCCTGTCCTCTCTGGGCTCAGATCAAGTTGGGGAAATTGGTTCTGCCCAACCAACCAGGGCCCCCTGCCAGGATTTCTCATCTGGTCCCTCCTTTCCTTCTTGGCTCCCAGACCGC
The DNA here is from genome assembly GCF_014108235.1 of Myotis myotis. NCBI lineage: Eukaryota > Metazoa > Chordata > Mammalia > Chiroptera > Vespertilionidae > Myotis > Myotis myotis. Next base: position 39,920,991 of record NW_023416317.1, read on the forward strand.
CCAGGCATTTGGCAGAGGGAGCCTGAATTTTCTGGAATTGCTTTTACAGGGAATTTGGCATAAACGAATCTGCCCCTTCACGTGGCTTCCATTCTTGCAGGGTTTATTTCATTGGTTTGTTGCTCACCTCCCCCACCCTCTTTTTTTGTTCATGTACAAAAGCCCTACTTGTTAAAAGGAAGCTTGAGCGTGGTTTCAATACAATGAAAAATCGAAGAAGAGTCTGGTTCGGGTGTGTTGTCAATTTCTCACTCGACTGAAACCCGCCCCTCCACCTGCACCCTCAGAAAACCCTGCAGGTTCCACTTCCAGGCCCCTCTGCCCAAGGTACTGCCGGGGACTTTTGTTCGCTGGGGCAGGATTTCAAATTCCTGCCACAGAAAGTGCTCCGGTGCCGCAGGGACTCGGCTGCTGAAAGCCACGTATAACAATGGAGCTGATTAGCATTGCATGGCTCACAGCCCCCCAGGCTCCTCCTCGGATTTAACTCTGGGCTGGGCTGGGGAGGGAGCTGCTCCCCCTGAGAGACCCCTTCCTCCCTCCCTCCCACCCACCGCTCTGCCCGCTGGCGTCCCTCCTCCTCCTCGGGCCCTAGGAGGGGAACAGCTGAGCGGGGATCAGGGGGCAGCAGCACCAGCTGCATGCTAATCGTGCCCACCTCCCTCTCGCTTCCCTCCCCTCTGCCCTCTGCTTCTGATTCCAGGCCTTCTTAACCCTTTAGGCTCACACTGTGCCGGGGACTAGAGTGGCTTCAGGTATTTCCTGGCAGCCTTTAGGGAAGCCTGGACTTTTGGCCCAAGCTCTCTCCTCCTAGCCTGGCCCAGGGAAGGGCGTTGCCTAACTGACCCTGCTCTGCCTCACTTGGGCCAAAAGCTGGGTGCCTCATCCTTTCCCTGCATGCTTACAGCAACCTGCCTGGTATCTCTCTATCTCTCTCTCTCTCTCTCTCTCTCTCTCTCTCTCTCTCTCTCTCTCTCTCATTATTATTATTATTTTTTTTTAGAGAGAGGAAAGGAGAGGGAGAGAGAGATAGAACCATTAATGATGAGAGAGAATCATTGATTGGCTGCCTCCTGCACGCCCCACACCAGGGATCGAGCCCGCAACCCGGGCATGTGCCCTGACCGAGAATCGAACCGTGACCTCCTGGTTCATAGGTCAACGCTCAACTACTGAGCCACGCTGGCCGGGTGCCACCTGGTAAGTCTAATAATAAGGAGACAGAGACTCTGAAAAGACTCAATCATGTTTCTGAGGTTGAAGGAGTATACGAGGTAGTCCTGAGGTCGGTCCTGCTCCAACGCCCCCCACCAGGTATACTGGTCCCCATCCCACCCCAGACCCAGTCGGTGCAGGCACTGCTCCCACGGACGGTGAGAGACTCGATGAGCAGAGGCCCTGCTCAGGGCAGTTCAGTGTTGGGAGCAGGGGTCTGCCCTGTAGGTGCTGTTTCATCTCTCACACACACAGATTTTCATCGGAGGGGCTCCTTGAGGGGGTTCTACGAGCCATGCAGTGATATATGTATTTTTACATATCTTTATACCCAGTATGACGGACACTTCTCCCACTGACAGTTGGAGTCTATTTCCCCTCCCCTCGACGGCTGGGCAGTAGAGCCCTGTGGAAGGAATGCTGCGGGGCTGTTTAGATTGGGTCACACAAAGGACTCAGGCCCCGCCTAGCGTGGCTCAGTTGGTTGGGCACCATCCCCTGTGCACCAAAAAGGTTGCTGGTTCGATTCCCGGCCAGGGCACATGCGGGGGTTGCTGGCTTGACCCCAGGTAGGGAGCATGCAGGAGGCAACAGGTGTTTCTCTCTCACATCGGTGTTTCTCTCTCTCCTTTTCCCTTCCTGTCTCTCTAAAAATCAATTTTTAAAAATGTTTAAAACAAACAAACAGCCCAGCTGGTGTGGCTCAGCAGTTGAGCATCGACGCAGGAACCAAGAGGCCGCTGGTTCGATTCCCAGGCAGGGCACATGCACGGGTTGCAGGCTCGATCCCCAGTGCAGGCCATGCAGGAGGCAGCCGGTCGATGACTTCCTCTCTCATTGATGTTTCTATCTCTCTATCCCTCTTCCTCTCTCTAAAAAATCAATAAAAATATATTTTTTAAAATAATAATAAAGAAGTTAAATTAAACAAACAAAAAGGACTCAGGCTCTCCCACAGGCTGCAGTCATCTTAAGGCTTGAGTGGGGAGGACTCAGGTCCCGACTCACCCACGTGACTCAGGGCCTGGCTGTGTGGGCCTCTCCGCAGGAGCACTCACAACACGGAAACTGCTTTTCCTCCCAGGGGCTCCAAGAAACAGAGGGGTGGGTGGGCCACAGTCTTTTGTAACCTAATCTCAGAAGTGGCATCCCCTCAGCCTTCAGCCTGCCATGTTCTGTTTGTTAGAAGCCTGTCAGCAGCTCCAGCCGACAGGAGGGAAGGAAGGGGAGGAAACAAGGGCCCAAACACCAGGAGCGAGGCCCCTGGGCCCAAATTACAGGCGGCCTGCACCGCCGCCTGCGTGGTGATCCGCTCCACCAAGCATTGCTGTACCCATTGCACTGATGCACACACTGAGGCACGGCAGGCCGAGTGCCGTGGGTGGGGTGAGACATGGCAAACAGCTGGTAGAATGAATGTCAGAGTGAATGTCCTGGCCACTTTGCTTCCTGGGGAATTTCAGGTCCAGCAATGATTGGCTGCAGGGGACACCATTCCATTCACATTTTAGACCCTTAACTTCTTCAAGGTAACTTCGCATTTAGTTGTAAGAGTCTAGGTTTGGAGAGTCCGAAGGCCTCCCTCCTCTCTTTATGTTGAGGCTGCAGGGCCATGAAAACACTGAGGAATGCCTGGGCTTTCTACCACTTCTCCACCTGGCCTGCCCCTGAGCATCACCTGGGAGGTTTAAAAAGTCCAGTCGCGCAGGCCACACCCAGTGCCCTCTCATCAGAATTTCTGGAGGTGGGACCCAGGTGCTGAGGTTATTTTTTTTAAGCTCCCCAGTGGTCCCACTGTGCAGTCCATATGAGAGCAATCACCAGGGGTTCCTGGTGAAACGCAGTTCCGGTTCAGCAGGCGTGGGTGAGCCTGAGAACCTGCATTGCTAACAAGCTCCCAGGTGATTTCAGGGCTGCTGGTCCCCGGCCCACACTCGGAGGGTCCCCGCACTGGGGCAGCAGTTCTCAGCCTGGGCTGCACACAGGAATCCGTGTGGGAGCTTGGAAGCTGCTGATGCCTGGCCCCGTCCTAGGAATATTTATTCAGTTGGTGTGGTTGTCAGGAATTTCCCCCACCTAACTCCAGAGTGCCACCGACGTGGTGCACCTGCTGTGGACACTCCGGGGTCTCCCTTCCCACGGCTCCCCCACCCCACTCCCCAGCCTCCTAAGCCAGGTCCTCCCACCCCTTTCCTCAGAGAGGGAGTCCAGCCAGCCTTAGGGAGACTGTCTGTGGAACACAGCCTTTCCCTCCTTTTGGAGGTGAATCCCAAAAGATGATCAAACATTATCTCCACTGTGACCTTCCTCTCTGTCTCCCCTCCCCATCCACTCCCTCGCCCTCTCCCCCTCCATCCTGCTGGCTGCTCTCAGTGTCCCTTGGCGTGAATTTCACGGCCCAAGCCCTGCGTCTACACTTGATCCCAGTCCAGCGTTGAGGGCTCCACCTGGAGCACACCCCTGTCCCGTCTAAGTCAGCCGCCCCGGCCTGTTTTTCAGCCCAGACCACCCAGGATGGATGAGCGCACTCGAGGCCGGGGCCGGGGGCTCTCCCCAGGAGCAGAGTGAAATGCACACGAATGAGAGCCACAGTCAACTCCCTTTGAATATACAAACGAAGGCAAGCATTTGACAGCTACCATGTTCTCACTGGCATTAGTCATGAACTACCAGGTACTTAAACACCAATCAAAAGACATCCATGCATTCTAAGCCAGAGGCCTCCTCAGACTTCCACGTGCGCACAAAACACAGTTGACAATGTGCTTCCATGCTGTGCTTCCTTTGGTGAAAATGATGTTTGGGGACTGGCTGGGCTCAGAGATGCCTTTAAAAGCACAACAGTTGTCAGGATGTGAGGACAGGGTGGGTAGCGGTCTGCTTCCTTATTGCAGAACACAATGTACCCACTAAGCATGTATCTCCTAGAACGGTGAATGGAGAGGAGGGGGGATTCACCCAGCTGTCGCACCCCATCATCTGTGGGGCTCCCCTCTCACCTGTGAGCTCCTTAGGAGGCAGCACAGCACCCAACACGCAGTAGGAGCTCAAATACGTTGATTGAACCAAATCGCTGGTCTGATGGCTGAGTCCGTGGAGCAGATGTAAAAAGCAATGGTTCCCACTCTGAAAGCTCCCTCTGGGTTTCAGCCAAAACTCTTATTTCAGCAAATACTATTAGTATTAAAGACACACTTATTCACAGGAAAAAATAAAATGGAAAGTCACTCTATTTTTTTTTTAGCGTGTGAAAAAGAAAAAAGATCTTTTGAAATCAGCCTCTGCCATTTCCTATCCATCAGCAGTACATTCACATGATCTGTTGCTGTGAAAATGCTCCCCTTAAACGCATCAAATGGATTAATGCTGGCACTTTATCAGGTACAATTTCTGTTTCCATAAAACATCTTTAGACGCATAAAAACGACTTCAATGAGAAGGAGACGATCCTTCCCTTCTCCCCTCAGCCAGGTGACTCTGGAAAAAGCTGGCATGTCCGAAGGCTGTGGCTTAGTGCCCTCCCTGTGGCTCTGTGAAGGGGCCACTGGCTCCCTGGGAATCTCCTAAGCACCAGCCGGCCCCGCCCAGCACAGCCCAGGTGAGCACTGGGGCTGACCAGGAGGCTTCAGCCAGCTGGAGGAGAGCAGGCAGCAGAGGGGGGTATGGGGGGGGGGGGGGCGGACGGAGCCAAGCAGGGTTAACTCCTTGCAGATGGCTTGGAAAATCATTCTCGCTCCCGTCTTGGGGGACAGCGGAGACATAGGGCAAGAGCAAACCTGGGGTCCTCACACTGGACACCCCAGAAATGCAGCCCAGCACACCCATCTCAGCCATTTTTTCCTGGAGTTCTCCCTTCCCTGCTTCCCATTCTTATTAAATCTCAGCCTTTGAGGCGCAAGGAATACGCTAGGCTTGTGGTTCTCAGAGTGTGGTCCCTGGACTCGCAGCATCACCTGGGAACTTGCTGGAAACACCCATTCCGGGGCTAAGCAATCTGGGCGTTAACAAGCCCTCCAGGGGATTGGGATTCAGGGCTGTGCTCGGCAGGCCCTGGGGAGGAAGAGTTCTCCTTCCTCTCCGATAGACGACTCTAACCAGCAGCAGGAGAAGTGAGTACAGGAATAATATAAGAATAATGACAAGGTGTCACGTGCCCTCTGTGTGCCCAGGGATGTGCTAGGGCAGTGATGGCGAACCTATGACACACGTGTCAGAGGTGACACGCGAACTTGAGCTCAAAGGGGTCGCCGTCACTGTGCTAGGGCCTGGGTTCTCTTATTTGATGTGACTTGGACCCCAAACCCCGCTCGTGCGTCCCTGCAGAGAGGAGCTGGGCTGCCAGGCAGATGCAGAGCCTCTATGTGCCTCAGTTTCCTCCTCTGTAAAATGGGTGGTTGTGATCATCACAGCCGCTGGGCTGTCATAAGGAGCTACTGAGTTAGCACACACAAAACGCTCCTCGCGCCTGGTGCGTGGTGAAAGCTTTGTGTTTCCGGCTTTGTTAGGAGACTGGCTCTTGTCTTTTGTCAGACAAGTTCCCAAGAGTTCTTTCTCCTTCCTCTCTGATAGAAGACTCTAACCAGCAGCAGGAGAAGTGAGTACAGGAATAATATAAGAATAATGACAAGGTGTCACGTGCCCTCTGTGTGCCCAGGGATGTGCTAGGGCAGTGATGGCGAACCTATGACACACGTGTCAGAGGTGACACGCGAACTCATTTTTTTGATTTTAGCCTTGGGTTATAGGGAACCGTCCCAGTCACTAAGGATGAGCTCCGTGCAAGCCCTTGTGAACTCATTGCTACGTGCAGGGGAGGAGGGAAGTTGTGAGAAATCGGCTTTACAACCTGCCTGATGTGTCCATGAGTCTCTCTGCCAAACCAGCCGTGGCAATTAGTAACTACGGTTCTGTCGAAATCAAACCGTAAATATCCCCTACTCCTCCCTGTTGCTTTCCTGCCAAGCCCCTGCCATATGCTCAGTCTCAATGATAGTAGTAGCAATCATTAATAATAAGCATTAATAATAACGATGTGTGTTACCCAGTATATGTTAAAGCCATTAGCCAATGACAGCAGCAGAGCGAGGTGGAGGTATATTTTGGGAGCATCGTGTACCTGTTGGTTGGTTAGAGATGTTGTTATTGACGGTGACTAAGGAGCAACTCCTCCTCCCAGGAAAGGGACAGGGGCAGGAAGAGGGACTTCAGAGCAATATGTGGACACGCACCAGGACCTGTGTCCAAGGTCACTTGCGGCCCTGGGAGCAGTGATGTCCAGCAGCGTAGAACTGAGTAGAGACACGACAGCCTAGCCATGCTCTGGAATGAGATGCAGACATAGAAAAGATTGGGGCGGATGGGATCTCAATCAGTGAAGATGGTATTTAGCAGCACAGAGGAAGGGGAAAGGGAGAAGGAAATGTTTATTGAAAGAGACCATGAGTCAGGCGCTGCTCTGAGTCGTGGGACCCTCAGGGTACACCCAGACAGGTGTCCTATTGTTACTGCCCTTTGCAGAGGGCCCAGGCGCTTCCCCCAGGGTCTCGCGGGCAGGAGGTGTGGCCACTGAAATCTGTGGACCATCACCGCCCCACCCCCACCCCCACTGCCTTGGGTTTCTGAGATCTTGGAATTTGAGGCTCCCCAATGGAGACCTGCCAGAGCTTTCTCCAGTTAAAGTATTCTAAAAGGTAAAAAACACCTATGAGATCTAAGTGTTTGCTCAGGAGGCTGCGCTCCTGGCCCTCAGGGCCTGTCCAGCAGCATTCTGGTCCTGCCGGCTTCCCCCCCCCACCCCCTGCGCCGCAGGCTGGGTCTCCCTGGAGCCCCTTGGATCATTGGTGGGGGAGGGGTTGGGGGGAGGGGTGCATCTCTACTGTTCAGGGGCATCTTCCTGCCAGACCCACAAAGGAAGTTTGCTTGGAAACTTACCCAGCGTGGAGCAGCTCCCCCGTCCTTCCCCGAGGCCCATAAACCCGTGTTTAATTACAAAGCAGGTGGAAAAGCGTCAGGGTCAGGGGTCAGGCTTGCCATTGTTTGTTTAACTTCTTCACAGGGGAACCACCAGATTACACGCAGATTGGCTGCTCCCGGGGAGCGAGTCACATTTCTGCCGCCTGGGCTGCTGAGAAAGAGGGACTTTTATTTATTTTTTTTCTTGAAAAGGAGGAAATGCCAGGGGCCAGAGCTGGCAGTAATTCCGAGAAAGAACGGGTTCCCACTCAGCAACAGTGTTTAGTAATTTTTCTGAAGGAAAAACATGTATCGGGTCCAGATTGTAGGGTTTAAAAGAACAGCCATGTGGGACCTACTCCTTGTCAGGGGCTTTACACACACTCGGGCATTGAGTCTTCACACCTGGAAGGAGGTGTGAAGGAAAAGGTGGCTCCCAGGGGGATTCGGGACAGAGGGGGGCACCTCCGGCAGGGTTATTGACTCCGTTCGCTGTTGTCACCCCGCGTCCTGGCGTTTTCTTCTGACCCTCGACCTTTCTCTTATTGCTCTGTGGCCCTGCCAAGACACCACTGGAATGTTTAAGCAAGAGTGACTAAGGTCAGGGGATGACAAGAGGGAAATAGAAAAATACAAACATAGAAACTATGGCTTCAGGACACAGACTACTTGCCGGGCCTGTAAAGTCACTCCCATCCACTTTCAAGACCCCAGAAAAGGCTGAGCCCTGGTCTCTTCTGTTTCCCTCTCGGCTCCCCATTCATTCATTCATTCATCTGTGCATGTATTCAACAAATCGTTACTGAGCAGCTGTGATGTGCCAGGCACTGAAAATGTAGCCTCGAGCAAGTCAGCTAAGTCCCTGCCCTCCTAGAACTTTCATTTTGATGGGGAGACAGATAAACAAAGGTATAAACACATATGTATAATAATTTCTGATGGTAGAGGTGGCGTGCAAAAAATACGGGCATGTGGTGCGAAGGAGCCTGTGAAAGGCTTTATTAGCCTTGTCTGTTTAAAGCAACGTCCTCACAAATATCAGACCCAAGTTCTAGGTGAGGAAGTTGAGGCTCAGACAGGCTGACTTAGCCAAAGTCACCGTGGAAAGGCTGGGTTCAAACGCAAGGTTCTCTCTGGAGCCCTAGTTTCCTCGCTACACCCTCTGCCCCAATTATCTGGTGGAGGGTGCGTTTGGACCCCTCCCACTCTGTGGGACACAACAGGCTGGATCCGCGGCTGCTGTCTGGTTCATGTAGTGTCTTTGTCCACTTAGTGTCTTAGTATATAACCTACTACTATAGAGAGGTGTTCAGAAATATCCTAGAGCATTCTGCCCCAGACACCCCAATTCGCATTCTTTTGGCATGTGAAATATTTTCATCCCATGCCAACAGCCCCCAAAGTCTTCATTCAAATACCCAAAGTCTCATCTAAAGTTCATCCAAATTAGATATGGTGAGTCTTAAGGTTCAATTTATCCCGAGGCAAGTTCCTCTCCAGGTATGAGCCTGTGGAATCAAACATGATAGGTGCTTCCAAAATACAGAGGTGAGTCAGGCCCAGGACGGACACTCCCTTTCCAAAAGGGAGGGGTAGCAAAGAAGAAATGAGTGACAGGGCCTCGACAAGTCCAAAGCCAATGGGGCAAACAGCAGTAAACCCGAGGGCTCAAGAGTAATGCTCTATCTAACTTGATGCTCTGCCCTCCAGGCCCACCGGGCAGAAGTCCTGCCTTCTAGACCCACTGGGGTGGAGCTCCTGCCTCCACACCTTCCTTCCCCAGCAGGGGTTGGTCCCTGAAGGCTCAAGGAGGCCCTTCCCTGATGGCTTGGCCAAGGGCCTCTCCCCGACTCTGGGCCTGGGCCTCCTTTGAAATCTGGGTGGAGGCAGCCAAACCCCTATAGCTCAGCACTCTGCAGAGACAGTGTCACAGGGACACCGTCAACGTTTGCCTGTTCCCTCCCAAGGGGTGGCCACCACAGCCTGTGTCACACTAGGGCCACAGGAGCCACACGGAGAAGCACAGCACCCACTGTCGTGTGGGGAGCAGAGTTACCTTCAGGGTCATTCCTCCATTGCCTTCAATTGAGATGTCTGTTCCATACTAAACTCCTTAGCAAATGGTGGTTTGGCCACAGCCTGAGTGTTATTTGTTGAACAATAGGATAGAGTGAGAATTTTCTAAATCGTTATGTTCTTCCTTTTTGGAGAACAGGTCCATCTTTGAATCATTGCTCTCTTCTCGAATTTTATTATAAACAGTCAGGAGAAACCAGGCCACTTTTTCAACACTTTGCTTAGAAATAGCTTCAGTTCAATGTTCAATTCCATCCCTCGCAAGTTCTACCTTCCACAAAACACAAGAACAGGAGCACAATGTGGCCCAAGTTCTTTGCCACTGTGTAAAAAGTATGGCCTTTCCTCCATGGTCCAAAACTAAGTCCCTCATGTCCATCTGATGAGACCTCATCAGAATGGCCTGTGGCATCCATATTCCTACCAACATCCTGTTCAGGACGACTCGGGTCTTCTCTAGGAACACTGAGGCTGTCTCCAGAGCTCTCCTCTTTTCTCCTAGGTTCTCATCAGAACCACCCTTCATGGTTTGCTCACTGCAATGTAGACTTTGCTGTCATGCACCTCCACACTCTTCCCACCTCTGCCCAATTCCAAAGCCACGTCCACATTTTAGGTATTTGTTATAACAGCACCCCTACTCCTTGGAACCAATTTCTATCATAGTCCTTTGGGCTGCTGTCACAAAGCCACCAGACACTGGATGACTCATAAACAATAGAAATTTACTTCTCACAGTTCTGGACACTGGGAAGTCTGAGATCAAAGTGCTAGCAAATTCAGTGTCCAGTGAGAGCCTGCTTTCTGGTTCATAGGAAGGCCATCTTTTCTCTGTTTCTTCACGTGGTGGAAGGGGTGGAGGGGCTCCCTGGGGACTTTTGTAAGGGCACTAATCCCACTCATGAGGGCTCCACCCTCATGCCTTAATCACCTGCCAAAGGCCCCACCTCCTAATACCATTGCATTGGGGATTAGGTCTCATTGTATAAATTTGGGGGCAACACAAATATTCAGTTTAGAGCACGTAAGTCCAGTGACGTAAACCTTCTTGATGGTGGCAACACCTGCTGGGGACTTCTACCATCCAAAGACTGAAAGACTTGCAGGGGGACTGAAACGTCAGAGACCTAGATATAGTTACATGGCTTAGTCCCTAGCCTTACACATAATCCTTCTTCAGAAAAGTGCTAATGCCCATAAGTTCTCAGCGTGGATCATCCACCTTCACCCCTCCTCCCTTCTGATAACAAAATAACAGGTTGTGTTATCTTGATCTCACACTGGGCCCATCAGGGAAACTCAGTGATGTCCAAGAGCAGAAACTCAACCCAACCCCGCTTCCTAGATTTTCTCTCCCAGGAATTTGAAATGTGAGTGGAAGCACCCACACTGCTAAAGTGGCTGGAATTACGAGAGAAGGACTGAAAAGTCTTACTGTCTTCATCATCCGTGTCCTTGCTGAGACTTTGGGGTGCAGCATTTTCTTTGAATCATACAAGCTGCCCTCTTTTCTGGTTTAAGCAAGCCAGAGAGAATTTCTGTTCCTTGCAACCAAAAGAGTGCTGAATAATGTATATAAAGTTATACTCTAGTAGTCAAGCAAGTAGGCAAAGAAATCAATAAATAATTACAAAATGTGATAAAGTACCCATGACAGTAAAGCACAGAAAAGCACAGAAACTTGGAGAGGCGATCAGTGGCGAGCAATTTCAGGTTAGGTGGTCAGGAAAAGTCGTTGGGGTGATTACATTTAAGTTGGAATGTTGGAGAGCTGAGGAGCCAGCCATTTGACGAGGGGAAGAAAGAACATTTCAGGCAGAGGGAGAGCCTGTGAAAGTGTCCCAGGGCATAGAGAGCTCAGCACAGTCCAGAGACTTAAAGGAAATTAGTGGGGCCGGCACGAGTGGGGCTGAGGTGAGATTTATTCTCTGAATTATTCTTTTGGTTAGAGTGGTGAAAGTCTGTAGGTTTGTTTTTGTTTTACTCTTGAAAATGGTCAAAATGCATCTTAACATTTAGCTGTACCATTGTGTGTGTGTGTGTGTGTGTGTGTGTGTGTGTGTTGCACAATGATATGGACCCATTTGGGGATGGGGAAGTTTATTATCCGTATCACTTGATTTAACGCCTACCTACAGGAACCTCTGCTAGAGTAAGAACCTGATTTCTTCAGGATGAACTTGGATAGATCAGATCATACAAGTGTATCCTGGGCTTTGGTAGATTCTTTTTTTAAAAATATATTTTATTGATTTTTTTTTACAGAGAGGAAGGGAAAAGGATAGAGAGTTAGAAACATCAATGAGAGAGAAACATCAATCAGCTGCCTCCTGCACACCCCCAGCTGGGGATGTGCCCGCAACCAAGGTACATGCCCTTGACCAGAATCGAACCTGGGACCCTTCAGTCTGCAGGCCAATGCTCTATCCACTGAGCCAAACCGGTTAGGGCTGGTAGATTCTTTACAGACCAGGCACATAATGGTGTGTGTGTGTGTGTGTGTGTGTGTGTGTGTGTGTGTGTGTGGTGGGTGATGGAGGGAGGTAGGGATGAGTAGATGCATGACATAGCAGAGAACCCTGTCCATTCCAGGTCAGTTAAAAAACTGCAAATGTGTATTAGTTATCTATTGCTGTGTAACAAATTACCACAAACTTAGCAGCTTAGAACAACACGCACGCCCGGCTGAAAAGCCGTACAATTCAAGTGATGCATACATATGTGATTTGTAAATACTCTTAACATGTGATGAATCCTAGTTAAATTTGGGATCTGATTATTCTTACCTACCACCTGGAAAGCTTCTATGTGAAGAAGAACTGTAAGAATAATGAGAGAAATGCATCCACATTGATTGATCATCATATTCTACAAAAGCAACAAACTCCCTTTGTAACAGTGATCACTGCAAGGAATTCTAGAAAGGATGGGGCACCCCATGAAATGAGGGGCAGTAGTGTTCTCTGTCTACAGCTACTGCCTGTTATAATACCTGGCAGTATCATTTTCAATGCCCAAGGCATATTTTTATTACAGACTGTAAAGTATTGCTTGAGAAACATACAAAAGAGTGTACATAATGTATATGTACAGCTTAAGATTAATAATAAAAGGAACATAAAACCTGTTTTCAAAGAAAGTAGCAGAAAGGCACAATATGAAATATTTGACATTCCATTGTGGAAATGCCAACACACAAATTATCCTTGTTCATTTCTTAGCGCCGTAGCTCTATATTTCCCCATATAGTGCTGTGCAAACATTTTATCAGACGTGGTGGAGAAAAGAAAACCCATTGTTAACCACACCCGATAAAGTAATTTGGTTGCTGATACAACAGTCTTTGCAGCTGGATGGTTATGTTGTTTCCTATATTCAACAAGGGGCACGAATAACATGGTTATAAAGAACATGGCTATAAAGAAGCAAAGTGAGAGTTAAAGAGGCAATATGCCATAATATTTTCACCTCCCCGGTTCCTTCCATTTGAAAAGCCCATTATAAAAATATTACAGTGGCACAGCCCACTGGTAATCTGTGACTTTAACACAGTCCACGAGGCGCTGGGAGCTGATGGGTCTGGCGTGGGTGATGACACCGGGAGGCCACAGACAGGGTCTGGCCCACTGTACGTCAGGTCCTGGTACCCCTGTGCTTATTAAAGCCCCAGGCCGTGTGTGGGAGTGGTTAAGGGGCAGGCTCTGGAGCCAGACCACCTGGGCTTGCAGCCTGGCTTTCTGCCACCAATGACTGTGAACCTGGGAGAGTCCTCATGCTCCTTGTGCCTCAGTTTCTCCAACTGTAACGAAGAGAGGCTAATGATGTGGACCTACCTTTGTGTGAGGGTAAAATGAGTTCACATACGTGAAGCCCCTAGAAGAGTGTCTGGGCCACCATAGATGCTAGTTCGTGTGGCTGGGTTAGTGTTGTAATAGAGTCCCAACTCCTTCACCCTGGCCCCAACCTCCTCTCCCTCTCACTCCATTCCTTCATTCACTCATCCCGGTGCCTAGAAGTCCTTCGTTGTTTACATCGCCTTCTCTGTCCCTGTGCCCTCAACCTGCAGCACTCCTCCCTGCCTCCACCCCACCCCCACCCCAGTATCGTGTCTTCCCGAGTTATTTCCTGTGTTGCATTTATCACTATGTGAACTTACTGTATTTATTAGCGTGCTTGTTAATGGCCTGTTCTTCCGGTGGAATGGCCAGCTTGTCCCAATGTGCCCAGGACTTTCCCAGTTTTAGCTTGGAAGTCCCACATCCTGGGAAGCTGGATGAGGACTCTGCCTCCTTCCACCTCCATCTCCGGGGCCCACACAGTGCCTTGCACATAGCAACCTCTCAGTACATATTTGCGGGATAAATGAATGAATAACTAAGCAACTGGTTGAAAAGGAGGCAGAGCTGGGGAGCATCACTTTGAGGCTACAGTCATCCTGCGTGATGAAGGAGAGGCCTGGGAACCCTGCTTTCATCATTTGGAACACATGCCGATGACGTCACGTCAGTCCTGCCCATGAGTTCACACCGAAGACCTGCCACCTGCTTCCTGACGTCCTCCCTGATGTTTATGTTCCTGTCTCCATAGTGACTGAGACTCTTCAGGGGCCAGCAGCTGCTTTGCATCCCAAGATCAACATACAAGTGTCTGGAGACCCCTGGTGATCAAGGCCAGGTGGAAGTTTTGGAGGCTGACGCGATCGCCTGCCTGGAGCCGGTGTGTCACAGAATCAGACTTAGCTTGTCTGGGCTCTAAGCTCTCCCTCAGCCTGCAAACTGTAGGCACAGAGAGGACTCACAGGGAATTATTCTAAACAAGACCAAGAGAGGTCAGAAGGACCTGTCATAAAGGGAAGAAAACAGAGGCAACCAGATATTTGGGAATGTGGAGGCAGGGGGACGAGGAATTGTAGGACTAGATTTCACTTTCCCCGTGATAATAAAGAAGGCCCACTATTGGATGTTCTGGTTAATGTAAACACATACAGAGAGATGCAAAGAAAGCCCGGAATGCATCCTGTGCCTAAGGACACTGTGTTAGAAAGATCCTACGGCAGGATGATCTGGTGAACACATTAATAGTCTAGCAGTGAGTAGCTCTCTTGGTGACTCTGACATTTGTACTTCATTCTCTCCATGTATTAAGTGGGAATGGTCCTTTCTACCCTATCTTCCTCATGAAGATATTATGTTATTATGTGATAATCAGCCTGAGCCTATGGGTTGAATGGAGTAAACTGCTCCCTCTCAGGGGACGTGCTAAGTGGGTCAGGTCATTCCAGTTGAGCGAATAAATCAATTTCAGTTGACAGGCTGGTTTCCTGCTGCTCCAAAAGTTTGTGCAAGGGGGAGAATTTACTTTCTCTTTATCAACAGAAACAGCTGGAGCTCAGGACTGCTTGAGGTCTTCTGGAGAAACAGCCTAGGGAGTCAGGATTATGACTTCACATTGGTACACTTCAGAGTCACCCTTTCAGCTACCTGAGTAAAACATTTTACAATCTAGCCTTCTAAATAAGAGGGGCTGGGCGGGCATTGGACTGTGTCCTGTGGATGGAGACCCCATAAGATCTGGGGTCCAGCTGAGGACACAAACCAAAGTCTGGGTCCTCCAAGGAAGTATTTCTGAGGCTCCCACTCCTTGCCTAACACCAAAATCTGACTTCGTTCTCATCTTCCTATAAACCCTAAATGTTTTTAAAATATATTTTTATTTATTTAGAGGGAAAGGGAGAGGGAGAAAGAAACATCAACGATGAGAGAGAATCATTGATCGGCTGCCTCCTGCACGCCCACAACCAGGCATGTGCCCTGATCGGGAATCAAACCGTGACCTCCTGGTTGATAGATCGATGCTCAATCCATGCCAGCTGGGCTATAAACCCTATATTTTTGGGGACACACTCTCTCTCTCTCTACACCTTGCTCATCCTGGTGCCGGGACCTCCCTGACCTCCCAAAGGCCATCACTGAAGATGGCCAGCTCAAGAGCTGCCTCCTCCATGAGACCTCCCCAGGCCTTTCCCTCCAAGGGGCACCTCTCCATCTCCCCTCCTCCAGGAGCCACCATTACCACGCGGGACCTTTCTGTTCTCTTCTCTCATGATACCAATGCGTGGATCTCCTCTCCCTCTAAACCAGCAAACTTCCTGACGCTAGGCCCTGTGCATTATTAAGTGTTGTATTCCCCTGGAGGCTAGCACAGCGTGGTGCTGTAGGGACTTAAGACTTACTTATTGCACTGGAGCTAAATGGGAGAGAGTCTGAAATCTACAGGCAGCATGTGAGTGGAGCCTGGGTGCGGAGGAAGCTGGCCCAGGCATTGTCAGCAGTGAGGTCAGGGTTATCAGCGGTTAGGTCAGCCTTGGTCCTCGGATGAGCGGTCTGTGGTTTATGTCAAAACTGTTCTGCACCGATGACCACATCCTGCACATCTGGTCTTCATGGTGTCATTTATCTGGAGGTGCGGAATGTTAGCTGGCCAGTGTTTGTTTCGGGAATTCGCCTTTGCACCAAGCCTTGCATGGGACAGTGTGGTGCCCGAAGGGTCTGCACAGGTTCTCTCTCCACATCAGGGGAAAGGGAACCAGCAATGAAAGTAAACAAAGAGCCGGGGCGACTAGTTCGATCCTGGGAAATCAGACAGAGGAGGAGTCTGTCTCCATGGAAAAACTGACCTGCTTCTCCAGCCAGCTGTGTGAGTGGAGGAGCCATGGGGAAATTTGTAATAATTTGCAAGGTTTGCCCAAAGGATGGAGTTGTGTCATTTTTCCTACAACAATCTGTGCTGCTGGCTGACAGCATGGAATTTCTTCCTGGGTTGAGTTGGCGATTATTCACGAAAATATTCCAAGCCAAAAACAGTGGCTGGTCCGAATCTGCTAAAGAGAGAGACGAAGGTGGAGGGTGAATCGAGTTCCCCGGACACGGCTATTCTGCCCTCTCACCTCTGCAGAGTTTGAGTTCTTCTCTCGGATTTTATCCAGTCCTCTGGCTTCACAGTCGCTTGCTTATTGGCTGGACTCTGGACAAACCGTCCTTGGACCATTCCTTCCTGGGCTGGGCTGGACTGGGCCGCAGGCCTGCTCTCCCTGCCCCCACAGAGCCTTTCCATTGCAGGCACCTCAGAGGCAGATGGTGCAGAAACCCTCCAAACGTGTCCTGGATCCAGCAAAAGGGATGCTCTCTGTGGTACCCCAGGAAAGCCAGGGCCTCCCTGGTTGGTACACCCTCGCTTTTAGAGTGGTTGAATAGTGAAGCCCAGGAGACTTCCCCAACCACTGGCAAGCCTGCCCTTCCTTAGCTTCTCAGGCAGCTTTTTCTCTGACTTAGTCCCCTGAAGAAAGATCCCTTCAGAGACCTAAAAGCAGGGGTCCTCAAACTTTTTAAACAGGGGGCCAGTTCACTGTCCCTCAGACCGTTGGAGGGCCAGACTATAGTTTAAAAAAGAACTATGAACAAATTCCTATGCACACTGCACATATCTTATTTTGAAGTAAAAAAACAAAACGGGAACAAATACAATATTTGTATTTGCATGTGGCCCGTGGGCCGTAGTTTGAGGACCCCTGCCTAAAAGCTTGCTAAAAATGTACTATTGCCTGATGGAGTGTAGAGGAAGTGACTTCTTATTTTCATCTCTGTTGCTCTCTGGTTCAGGCCCACTTTTACACACGGGCGCTTTCTGCGTAGTGTGCCTCTTGTGCATCTGCCAGAACAGGGTTGCCAGGTAAAATAGGTGCCCAGTTAAATGGGTTATTTAAAGACACAAAGGCTTTTTTCAGTATGAGTATTTTTCAAGTATTGCATGGGACAAAGCTATCCGAAAAAAGGTATTTGATGTTTATCTGAAATTTAAATTTACCTGCATCTTCTATTTTTATTTGCTAAATCTGGCAACCCTAGCCAGGCAGATCCTGGGTCTTTTCATTACTCCCAACCATTAGTCATTGGTTTATCTCGATGGCAGGCATTTTTATGGCGTGGTGTATCAGTGAGCGCATGCCACAAAAATGCTGCATAATCAATAGCTCAAAACTCAGTGGCTTGAAAGAGTCATGTGTTCTTGTGAATTTGGGGGTCAGCCAGGGGTCAGCTGATCTAGGCTGACTCAGCCAGGCTGTCTCTGCTTCATGGTTCTCTTCTTGAAACCTGTGGGCTGGCCTCGGCAGGTCCCTGTCATAGTGGCGGCAAAGGTGTGGGAGAGCAAGACCCTATGCACAAGCATCCTCGAAGCCTTTGGCCACATCACACACAATAACATCCCATGAGCCAAAGCAGCCATGGTCAAATGCAATGTCAGGCCACGGACCTGGAAAGGGTGTGATGCAAGGAGGGGTGAAGAATTAGAACAAATAACCTCTCACGCAGAGAAAAGGTACAGCCGAAAGCCAGGTAAGCCTAGGATCTGACCCCACTTTGCTACCTATCAGCTCGGAGACCTTGGAAAAGTCTCTCTGAACCACTGTTTCCTTATCCGTACAATAGGGCTGTGGCCAAGGTTAGGCAATTTGATTGAGTGATCACTAAATGGTAGCTACCATTAAGATCAAGAACAGATTGAATTTGGGGAGTCCATGCATGGCATCCAGTTTCTAGCCCCTAACTCCTAAATTTCTGATCTGCTCCAGATATATATATATATTTGATTTCAGAGAGGAAGGGAGAGGGAGAGAGAGATAGAAACATCAATGATGAGAGAGAATTATTGATCAGCTGCCTCCAGCTGCCTCCTCCATGTCCCCCACTGGGAATCGAGCCCACAATCCAGGCCTGTGCCCTGACTAGAAATTGAACCGTGACATCCTGGTTTATACACTAGGATGAGTATAGGTCAATGCTCAACCACTGCGCCACGCCGGCTGGGCAAGCTCCAGAGTTTCCATAAAGACTGTGAGCAACAGGCTACGCTGAGGAACTGGGGAACGTGGACACTCAGTGCAGGGGTGAGGCACTGCCCTGTTCTGTGCGGTCGTCTCTGCCTCTGAGCCCTCCAGCCCCCTCTCCATCATGGCAGGTGCTAAGACCGGCCCATCCCACTTGGTGAGCTGCATGCTGTCTGTTACAAAGGCCCAGCTGAGCTTCTGCAGTTTAATCTGCTTCTGAAATCAGTGTTCCTTCCTTCTCTAGGAAGGGGTCAGTTTATACAGAGTTTGAAGTCTTCTTTTCTAAGGGTTCCGGCTCTGGGTTCAACTCTAGACTTTTCTACCTAGCCAGATGTGTCTTGGAAAAGGTACTTAATGCTCTGTCAAAGAAACATAGTAATAGTACCTAGCTTCTAGCATGGTTGTGTGAAGATTAAATGCGTTAATACTTGTACCCGTTTAGAATGGGGCCGGTCGCACCCCCCGGTCGCATTGTATGGACTCCATAAACATTGCAGGGCAGGAAGATGTTGTGTAGTTTGTGTTGTAATTTTCATTATCATTATTACATCCTGGGCTTGTTTCATAGTTGTGATATCCTAGCTTTTCTCTGTGAAGACTTAGTTCCTTTTTTTGTTTGTTTCTTTCTTTCTGCTTCCTGCCTATTCTGTTTCCTCTGAATTCCTTTTTTACAGAATTGTTATTTATTGGTGAGAGAGGGGGGCGGGAGGGAGAGAGATTTGCTGTTCCACATATTTATGCATTCATTAGTTGATTCCTGTATGTGCCCTGACCAGATTTCGAACCCGCAGCTACGTCATATCGATAGGACACTCTCAGCAACTGAGCTACCTGGCCAGGGCCTGAATTCCTTTCTGTTTTGGTCTCTTTTTCACATTAGAGCTTTCCTGGTGATCTTTGTCTCTGTGTTCACTAGAGTGGGACACGAGAGAGATGAGGGGAGTTTAGTGGCCAGCCTTCAAGATGGCGCTAGTCATTCTCCACTCCTGGTGTTTGACCTCCTGTGTAGTTCCCTCCTGCGTTGTCAAGAGCAGCCCGTGTCACCAAACTAATATTGCAGAAATAATGGGGTGCGGCTTCCTAGGCTGGGTCTCAAAAGACATTGCAGCTTCCACCTTGCTGGCTAGGACCACCTGCTCCGGTGAAGCCAGCTGCCATGTTGTGAGCACACTCGAGCAGCCCCGTGGACAAGTCCACGTGGTGAAGAGCTGAGGCCAGTTGCCAACAAACGCTAACTTGCCGGCTGTGGGAGTGAGACATTCTGGAGGTGGACCCTCCAGCCCCCGTCCAGCCCGCATCTCGACTGCAGCCCTCAGCCAGAACCACCCAGCGAATCCATTCTGAAATGCTTGACCTATAAAAACCGTGAGGTAATAAGTGTTTATTTTTGTTTTAGGTCACTATGTCATGAGTTAATTTACAATGCAGCACAGGAAGGGTAGCTGGCTGGCAGGGCTGGAAATAGAATCTGGATGTCTAACTACTCATCAATTAAACTTTCAGTCAATCCTGGGTTCAGCCCCATTCCATACCCCAATGTTTAGAGATACTTGTTCCTCCAAATCCTGAGACTTTCTAGGGTTCTGACAAGCAAATATCACCGGATTTGTAGGAATTAGGTTTCAATTTCTCTGTTCCGCAAAGTGAGTTATCATTTTTTTCCATCTGCTTTCACTTTTCCAAAGTTTTATTGACATTGCTCATATGCTGTCACCTCCTCTCTTGTTTTCTTCGTCTTTGTGGGTTTATATCATTGGTTTATATTACTGTTATTTAGCAGGATGTGAGGAGAGGGAAGAGTTAATGTGGGTGTGTTCAATCTGACACATTTACTCGGAAGTCAGGGTGATCTTTGACCATTTGGGAAACTTCCCTGGGTGCTGGAGACCACAGGAATGACCACTCCATATTTAGAAGGTTGGTGGCCTGTGGGCAAACAGAGCTGAAGAAGTGTTTGAAGGACCCGGCAGAGCCCAGGAACCTCTGCATGCCCTTGGTGCTGCGGTGCAGGTGGCGGGCGGGGGGAGGGAGAGGAGGAGGAAGTCTATCCCAACCTTTGAGGAGAAGCCATGCGAGAAGGCTAAAAGGAGAGGCCTGGGCAGACACTAAGAACAAAGACCATATAATCAGAAATGGGTTGAAACTTGAAGTGTAGGAAGGACATGTGGAATGAGGATGTGCATGTGATAAAATTCAGATCAATTCTATCCCTAAGTTACCTATTGTTAGAGACAGGCCCATGACTTCAGATAGCAACATCCTTTACTTCTACAAGAGATGCAGTGGAAGCCCTAGCCGGTTTGGCTCAGTGAATAGGGCGTTGGCCTGCGGACTGAAGGCTCCTGGGTTTGATTCCAGTCAAGGGCACATGTCCAGGTTGCGGGCTTGATTCCCAGTAGGGGGCATACAGGAGGCAGCCAACCAATGATTCTTTCTCATCATTGATATTTCTCTCTCCCTTCCTTTCTGAAATCAATAAAAAAATATATTTTTTAAAAAAAGAGATGAGGAGGAAAAATCAACTCCAAGCACTGCTTTTGCTGGATCCCACAAATTTTGATAATTTAAATTTTCACTTTGATTTAGTTAAAAATGTTTTTAAAATGCTTCTCTAAGTATTTTAGAATTTTCCAGCTATCTTTTCTGTTATTGATTTCTAATTTAATTCTACTGTGGTCTGAAATCACATGTTGTATGATTTCCATGTTTTAAATTTGTGAAGGTGTGTTTTATAGCCCAGAGTGTGGTCTGTGCTGGTGAGTGTTCCCTCTGAGCTTGAGAAGAATGCATCCTGCTGTTGGTGGATGAGTAATCTATAGGTGTCAATTATATGCAGTTAATTTATTGTACTATTGAGTTCAGATGTTTTGGATTTTTACAAAGAGAATATATTCATACATGGCATGTATTATTTCTGTAAATAACAATGTAACAAAACAAAAACAATGAATTTATTTTTTTTAAAGCTATAATGGGCCAGGACAGAGGTGCTCATGGGAGCAACCTTGCAGTCATTGCCAAGGGCTCATCTACTCACTCTGCCAGCCCTGCCAGTCCAGATAAGGGCATGGCAGCCATGGCAACCCAAGGTCTTGGACCCACTGCACTGGACACAGTCAGTGGAGGGGAAGTACCAATGGATGGGCTTGGGCTTGAAGGAGGATGGTGTGTCTGTGAATCCCTCCCAAATGCGAGCACAAATTGCTGGTGATAGATGACTGAAATCCAGCCAAGCCTGTTTAACTATAATTATAATAAAAGGCATGAAGTTTATGCCCAGGCTCTAGGCTTATTTATTGATTAAGCAATTGAAGTCTTACATCATATTTGCCTTGTGTTTTTAGCTGGGCACTAAGCATCCCAGCCCATAGAACCAATGGGGGAAAAGACATCACAGATGTAATTACGTTTTCAGTCTTCCACTTCTTTGGGCCATTTAACTTGTTACGCTACTCCTTTTCTAACTGAGATGGACTATAAGGAATCTCAAATTCAAGAGGAAACCTTATCGACCCAAAAATGTCTAGTAAATGAATTTGGAGAGTAGACTGTAAATAACCTAATGTTGTTGCCAGTGATTCTACCCAGCATTCTGTCCAAACTTCCCTCCTTTGTCTCTTTCTTTTATTAAAATGTATTTTTATTGATTTCAGAGAAGGAGAGAGAGATAGAAACATCAATGATGAGATAATCACTGATCAGCTGCCTCCTGCACGCCCACAAGGGGATCAAGCCTGCAACCCAGGCATGTGCCCTAACCAGAAATCGAATTGTGACCTCCTGGCTCATAGGTCAATGCTCAACCACTGAGCCACACCAGCTGGACTTGTCCCTTTTTAAATAACTCATTCTTCAAATAAAAGAAGTCCACTTGGAAGGAAGGGCGTAGTGACGTGTTAAATTAGAGAGTAAGGTGCTGGAGAACTCTGCGGCACTATTTTCCAATTGTTAATGTGTTCATCTGCTTTCATCAAGGTATTCAAAATTAGTTTCTTCCTATCCACCACAGAGAAACTTGATTTTGTAAATATAGCAAGTGTGAGAGGTTAATTTTAAACAAATAAGTGGGACAGAGGGCAAGGGCATGGGCATATTTGTTTGCATACATCGCTAAAGAATCATGATAAATTTCCATTGCCTTACTCAGAGGTGGTTAGAAGTGCAGTGAATTACACTAATTAATTTTTTAAATTAGAATAATCTAGAATACTCTAAAGCCTTTTCAGCCTAACATTAGACTTTCTCTGTGAGAGAAAGTGTGAGTGATTGCATGTGTACAACTGTGTGTCTTTTGGGGAAATATGTTAGTTTATTATGGAGACAATGCTGTCATTGGTAAGGACAAAGCTATATACAAAATCAGTTTACATACTTATTTGTAATAAACTCATGGTTCATGGAGAACAAAGGAAGTTTCATTAATCAATCACTATGCTCACTATGTTACATACAAATGATGATATTTGAAGGAATGATGGCTTTTATTGTAGTTGTCTGATACTTCTCCATGAATGAATTTTCCTAACCATTGGTCAGTCTTAGAAATTTCAACTTTATATTCAAAAGCAATTTTTTACTACTTCTGTAAAATATTTGTTTTAAGAGAACACTTATCTGGAGAAGACCCACTTTTTTTTTTTAAGTTTGACGTGAGAAACTGCAGTTGTTTTGTGAACCTGCATATAAAGTAGAGAATATACTTTCCCTTTGCAAATGCTTTCCAAAGCCCATGGAAAATTCACTTGCATAATGTCTCCTTCCACCCAGCCATGTATTTATAGCCCTTCCAAGCACATGTTTGTAGGGATCTGAAAAGTCACTTGTGAGCTTTTATGTCTCCTCTCACAACTGTGGCCAAATGCCTACATGTGGCTGCCAAAGGCCAGAGGATCACTTCAGACATCCCACAGCGTCCCTACATGTATCTAGATCCACACACAAAAGCTTCCACATCCCAACTGCCTTTTCATCTTGGTGCCCTCATGCTTCTTTTGGGTGAAGCGTTGTTATTTCTGGGGGCCTCCTATCCGTGCAGATATGCCTGAGAGGATGAATAATTGGATTGCTGTTCCATCAGCTCGCTTTCCTCATTGACTTCCGGGATGAAGGGCGCATGCACTGCTTCCGGGGGTAATCGTTAGTGAAAGGAGTAAATTGTAACTTTGGTTTCTGTTATCAATGAGGATGAGATTGAGGTGCATGAAACAGAAACGTCAAAAGTAAGAATGGCTTAAACATGACGGAAGCTGATTTCTTTCTTCTATAAAGAAAGTCCAGTGGCAGACATCCAAGGAGGTGGGCCCTAGACTCCACCTTAGTATATTCCTGGAGCCCCATCCTAGTGTAGGGCTTCTGTCCTCAAGGTTGCTTCGTGCTCTGAGACAGGCTGCTGGGACTGCAAGCCAGAAGGGAAGGAAAGACAAAAGGAGGCGCCACCTTCTGAATCCACTCCCTACACACACACACACACACACACACACACACACACACACACACACCCTTCCTGGAAGTCCTGCAGAATTTATCTTATTGGCCAGAAGCAAGTGACATCTAGCAGCATGGGAGGCTGGGAAATCATAGTTTTATTCTTGGTCACAGTGTGTCCAGCTACAGACAGGGGCAAGTTCAGAGGGGTGGGGTGTTGGGAGACTGGGTAAAAAAGGTGAAGAAGTACAAATTGGGAGTTACAGACCAGTCATCACAGGGATGTGAAGTAGAGCATAGGGGATATAGTCAATAATACTGTAATTATGTATGGTGCCAGGTGGGCGCTGGAAATAGCAGGGGGAACACATTGCAAAATATATGATTGTCTAACCACTACACGGTACACCCAATACAAGGTAATACTGAGTGTGGCACAATTGACAAATAAATGCTGTGTATATTTGAGTTGTGCAACGTAAAAAATATATGGAATGTAAACTGTAATTGAAAAAGAAAGTTAAAAAATATTTTGTTCCCTTGGCATAGTAGGAAACATGAAGAGGTTAGGAGCCATGTTTCCCTGTCAAGGTGGAGGCGCACTACATGATCCTCTGATAATTATTTGTACATATGAGATATTGTCCAGTTTGTACAGTGGAATAAAAACGTATCATAAATCTACAAGTGAAACCTTATGGAATAAAATGACTAATGTTTATTCAGGCTTGTTCAGTTTTCAAAAGATTAAAAAACAGGGGCAAGTAAAGAGGAAGTGAGGAGTAAGGAGAGAAGAAATATCGCAGGTGGCAACTAGCCATCTCTGCATTTGGCAAGCAGTGAAGGTCATGACTAGCCTGGGAACAATGTCTGGGCTGAAGTTGTTCTAGGCTCTCAAGAGATTACCTGCTTCATCTAGACTTCCCTGCTTTGTTTAGACTTTTCCTGGGTGGGGGACAATCCTCAGGGCTAGAGTAGCCTAGTCTTGGCAAGTGTATTTACTTGCCCAGAGGCCTCAGGCCTAAAATCAATACAAATGCACAAAGAGTCACTGAGCATCTCCGTGTGGCCACCTTGATGCAGTCATAACCCAGGTGGTGGAAAGTCCTTCCCTGAGTGGCTTGTCCCCTGGGAAGGCAGCTTAGAACAGTGCTTGTGAAACTGCTTTTACCCCAGTGCATAGCAAACCAACATGTGCTCCTACCATGACGATTACAGTTCAGCAACACCCAACCCTCTCTAGGTCCTGCTCAAGGAGCTGAGTCCTCTCACCACACACTTGGCTGTCACAACAATGTCACCTTGCTAGGAAAGTGTTCCCCATCTTGTTCTCAGTTTCAGGGGCCCGGGGAGAGACCATCCTGCTAATACAGCCAAACCCAGGAAGACAAACTCCTTAAAATTTTCTAATTTTTCACTTGTATTTCAAATGATGTTTGAAATTTGTGGGTATTAGATGGAGTGTGAAATAACTTGTGATACAGATATGTTTTTATTATAACGCTATCGGTTGGCAAAGGTAATTGACTGAGAAGGCACCGTGCATCAGTTAGTGATAAGAAACATATCACTATTTTACAACATTTGAACTGAGTTATAATTTACATGTGCTAAAATGTACAGCCTTCAAATGTATATTTTGGTGAGTTTTAACAAAGGTCTACAGCTGAGTAACTACCTCCTTCATCAAGACACAGAACACTCACTTCCCTCGCCCCAGAAGGTTCTCTTATGACACTTTCCTGGCAATCCTGAGCCCTGTGTTCCTGCTCCAGAGGCAATCCCTGTTCCTGATTCGATAGCTCTGATTGTCTCTAGAACTTTTAGGGCTTCTCTAGAACCTCTAGAATCCATGTAAGTAGAACCAGACAGTGGGAATGGACTGTTTTGGTTCGAGTTTCTTTTGTCCAGCCTATTTCTGGAGAATCATCCCTGTTGTCCAATCAGTGGTTGATTCCTTTTGATTGCTGAATAAAATTCTATTGTATGAATGCACCCCAATTTATCAATCCATTCATAGCAACTTCTGTTTATTGAGCTGACTCACTCTTGCCAAACACTAGGCCACGCATGCCCCAGACCATGTCTCATAACAACTAGAGGAGAGTAGGCGTGCTGGCCAGCTGTGGGGGATTTTTATTTGTGATTCTGTCTTTTTTGTCCAGCACCAGCCCTGCTCTTATTAGCACCTGTCTGTCGTTCTTTGTGGTCTTGGTGGGAGGTGAGATTTCGGAAATCAGAGCCTCCTTCTTAATGAAACTGCAGCCGGTGTAGGAGGGGGGTGGCCTTGGCCTGGATCCAGCAATGGGAACTGCAACATGCAAAGGAGACCCTTCCCGCTGTGTGGCTTCTGCCCATGGCTCCAGCCTGGTCTTCTGAGCATCCTAGCTTCCTACCCATTTCCCCCAGTTGATGACACCTTGATTTTGGCCTTCTGGCCCCCGCAACTGGGAGACTCGATTTCTATGAAGCCATGTGGTTTGTGGTCCAGGATTTTATCAATTCCAATCACTTCCCTTCCTGTTTAATTAGGAAGACTTGGTTCCTGTACTTGAGAACAGGCCATTACTGATACACTGAGCATTGTCCCCATTGTACAGATAAGGAAACCAAGGCCCGGGGTTCAGTGACTCCCCTGGGGTCACACAGGCTACTATATGGCAGGATGAGGATCATTACCCAGTCTCAGTTCATGCAAAGGAGGAGGCAACTTAAACCCTGACCTTGGCCCTGTGACTTTGTCTCCGTCCTTGCCCCTCAACCCCCAGGGTCAGCGTGGGCCAGTTGTCCGGAGAAGAAACGCACACATCCCTTCACAGCCCTCAGCTTCTCTCAACAGAGCCAGCCAGGCAGCCTGAGATTGTTCCAGCTCAAGCCCCCGCCATCCCCAACCTGCTGAAATCCCACATTTCAGCCACTCACTGAACCATTTCCATCGCCCTCAGATCAGAAAGGAAAACCCACCCAGAACACGGTACAATCTTCCATGCCTTTCTGTGGCTTAGTTAAGCATTACTTTTAAACCCTTATTCTGATCTTTGTTTCATGTTTACAGAAGTGGATTCCTTTTATTCCTTTCCCCTGACAGGAATAATCCCTTTGGAATTTAAGCTTTTAAAGAGCAGCTCCTTGGGTTCTTTGAAAGGCAGGCGTCCTCCTCCGCAGAGAGGGGGGTCTGAGCTGTGTGGGGACGCACGCCTGGCTGGATGGTGAGCGAGCAAGTTCAGGCAGCTCAGGCTTTGGGCTCAGATCTGGCCTCTCCCTCCCCCAGCTCTCCCCCACCCCTCACCTCCCATGTTATACCCGTCAGCACCAAGCGCAACCTTGAAAAAGAAGAGGGAGGAGCCGGGGGAGGTTGTCAGCAGGAGGGACGGGGTGGGTGGAAGAAGATCGTACTGAAATGTCAGTCGCAGCCAGGGAGGGAGAGGATGACGCCACAGTCAGCCCACCCTGGGGCAGGGCCTCGTATTTTCCGAGATTCTCTGGATATAAAAACAAGCAGACCCCCAGGAGGAGGGTTACGGAGTGCGGTGGACACGGGGATTCACCCCTCAGATCCCTTGCAGTCACCCCCGTTGCTCCAGGAGGACCTCAGCTGTCAGCCTCTCTAGATACTCTCGGCAGCAGAGTGGCCTCGCCCAGGGTGGTGCCCACACCCAGCGATGGGGGGGCGGGGGTGTACAGGCCTGCAGTACGGCTCTCCTGGGGCAGTGCTGAAAGGCTGCCATGGAGCTGCACCCCAAGGCCACCTCTCGCTGCCCTTTGCTCCTGCCACAGTTTTTCGTCCCAAGGATGCTCCCGGGTAAGCACCCTGCTGCAAAGCTCGGTCTCAGAGTCCATTTCCCAGGGATCCAAGTCTCAGATCACTGACACAGAGGTTAGCACTCAAACACATAAAAATACAATGCACTATAGTTGTACTCAGAGGACAATTATACAGTAAAAGTTTAAATGTTAATTCACTGCATTTGCATCCCTGAATTCCTTCAACTCTCAGCTTTATGTACATCATATGGAGAGGAAAAAGTCCTATGAGTCCGGCCGGTGTGGCTCAGTGGTTGAGTGTTGACCTCTGAGCCAGGAGGTCACAGTTCCATTCCCGGTCAGGGCACATGTCCAGGTTGCGGGCTAGGCCCTCAGTAGGAGGTGTGCAGGAGGCAGCCGATCAATGGTTCTCTCACCATTGATGATTCTCTCCCCCTCTCCTGTCCTCTCTGAAGTCAATAAAAATATATATTTTTTAAAGTCCTATGGGGTAGTTACTATTACTATCCCATTTTATAGACGAGGCAACTGAAGATCAGAGAGGACAAATCATTTGCCCAAAGTGCCACATGTTACGGCCGAGCCAGGATCTGAACCAGGAGGCTGGTCCCAGTCTGTGCTCTCAGACACCACATTCAGCGCCCCCACCCACCCACCCACCCCGTGCTTCGCGCATGTCTATAATATTTCTTCCTACAAGACTAGGGCGTGAGGTCAAGGACTGTGTTGGAGCCTCAAACATCATCAGGGACAGGAAGGTTAAAAAAAAGAAGTGTAAGAATATGCATGACTATAGATGGCAAATCTCAAAGCAAAACATTTTTAAGTTAAAAACATGACTCTCATGGAAATGCAAAATGAGTGTATGCCAAACATTGGGCTGATTGTACTCTTTTCCTGGGGCTACTGTGAGAGACAACCATGAACCACATGGCTAACACCAAGAGAAATTTAGTCTCACAGTTCAGGGGGCCAGAAGTCCCAAAACAAGGCGTCCGCAGGGCCACACGTCCTCCCAAGGCTCTGAGGAAGAATCCTTCTTGCCTCTCAGCTTCTAGTGACGCAGCATCTTGTAGTCTCCTTGGCTTGTGGGCGCATCTCTCTGCTCTGCCACATCTTCATGTCACCTCCTCCTCTGTGTCTTCCCTCCTTTCTCCTCTAAGAGCACTTATCACTGGATTTTGTTCCCATGGGCTAATCCAGGATGATCTCATCTCAAGATCCTTAATTTAATTACATCTGGAAAGACCCTTTTTCCCAATAAGGTGACATTCAGAGTTCCAAAGATTTGGACATGGCCTGTCTTTTGGGGAGCCACTGTTCAACCCACTATCCTCACTAATGGGGGTATTCTAGCCCATGATGGGAAGGGTGTCTTACCACTGCCTGATCAAGACAGTGGGATGAGTGGGTGGATAAGACATTCATTCAGCAAATAGTCTCCAATATTCAGCACTAAAGACACTGGCAATACAGGCAACTAAGGTTTACAATCTACTGGTAAACAAATGGTAAAAAAAAACATGAACAAACGCATAAATAAGATTCTAGATGGAATCCTTTAGCCTTGAAGAAGGGGAAACCAGAATGTGGGGGGAATGCCTGGGAGTTGAGGGGGGCGTAATCAGGTAGCTGCTCTGAGAAAGTGGGATTTGATCTGGGACCTGAATGTCAACAAGGAGCCAGCCATGATGATCTACATTCAGGAGGACAGCATTCTAGGGTCTTAACTCTAAGAGTCATTTGAGAACATTTTTTATAGCCAGACTTTTTAAAAAATCTAAATATGGAAACAAAGGGCATTGAGAACAGAAGGAAGAGAAATCACCTGTAATCTTACTACCTTAACACCACTTTTAATTTTAGCCACAGTGCATTCCCCTAGTCCAGGCCCACTGGCACGTCTATTTGATGTAATTGATCAAAATCAACTGTAGCTTTAACAGTCGCTCTTTTTACTTAACATGATAAGCGCTTTTTGTAATAACCATAGTCCTGACCATCATAGTTTTCAATCTCTGCATTATTGCCCATCCAATATTTATCCTTCTCCCTGTTATACATTTAGGTTGTTTTGTAAGTTTTCATGTTTATGAGCATAAACATTTTTACAATACACATTTTTCTTCTTCTTTTAGATAAAATTTCCAAAAGTGGGAGATTCCTGTGTTGAAGGGAATACCTATGTTAGAGCTTTTGGTACAAGTCGCCAAATTGTTTTCCAAAGGAGTAAGAAAGAAGATAGTGGCAGGGAGGGTGTGCATGTATGTGTGTCTGTGTATAAGAATATGAGCAGGCCACCCAGCCGGCGTGGCTCAGTGGTTGAGTGTGAACTTATGAACCAGGAGGTCACGGTTCAATTCCTCGTCAGGGCGCATGCCCAGGTAGCAAGCCATCCTTCCCTATAAGTGTCTGTGAGTGGGGGTCTGCTTTGCTCTCTAGTGTGTGTTCAGTGCCAGGTGCACAATAAGAGCTCAGTAATGGAAGGAGTGACTTGAGTCCCACGCTCAGGTTTTGCAGCTCTGGATTTGCAGCTGAATTCGCTGTTGCGCTCCAAAGGACAGAAAATTGCCTCATCAGGAATGAATGTTTTGCATTGCTCTGCTTTGGTAGCTTTGGCTTTTGATTGAAAAAACAAAAACAAGAAACAAATGCTAAATAGATGTTTATGGAGCCCGTTGGCAGGCTCAGTGGTTGAGCATCGACCTACGAACCAGGAGGTCACAGTTCGATTCCGGTCAGGGCACATGCCTGGGTTGTGGGCTCGATCCCCAGTAGGGGGTATGCAGGAGGCAGCCAATCAGTGATTCTCTCTCATCATGTTTCTATCCCTCTCTCCCTCTCCTTTGAAAAAATAAATAAAAATAATAAATAAATAGATAGATAGATAGATAGATGTTTATGGAGATTGGGCCAAGAAGGCAGGCTGAGCACTTTCAGCCTCCTCCTCCAAACCTCAAGAAATGACTGAAAAAAAAAAAAAAAGAAATGACTGAAAAGATCATATTAAATAAAATTTACTAAATCACCATGTGAAATGCAGTTTGTTTCACAAGCTGAGGAGTTCATTCTCTTGGTTCCAGGGATACCATTTTCATGAGATGCTTGCAAATAGCTTGTGATGTGGGAAATTGTAGCTCTCTGCTGGTTGCTTGCTATTTTCAGTAAATCCAGGACTGGAAAAGCTGGATTGTGAATAAATTAATGTCTTATGTTACTAGTACACATCCATTTATATGTGCATTTATACATCCCATTCAGCCCCTTCTCCACTCACTGGCCCCAGGCTGTGATAGACAAATACAGCATTCATCGAGATTCCTGCAGGGCCCGGGCTGAAAGATAAGCACAGTCTGGGTTCTTTTATTATTTTTTTAAATTTTTATTTATTGATTTGAGAGAGAGAGAGAGAGATTTGTTGTTCCACTTATGCATTCATTGGTTGCTTCTTGTATGTGCCCCAACCAGAAATCTAATAGTAACCTGCAACCTTGGCATATGGGGACGACACTCTAACCAACTGAGTTACCTGGCCGGGGCCAGTCTGAGTTCTTATAAACAGCCTCTGAGACAAAGATTTGTGGAGAGCTGATTTATTAGAAAACATTCCCAGGAAGGATGGGTGGGGAAGTGGGACCAGGAAGAGAGGAGACCACCAACCAAGGGTATGATAGCAAACAGGGGGTCACTGTGGCTTAATGTGGGGAGCTCTGGAGACAGTACAGGTCACATCTCAGCAGTGTCCCTATCAAGGTGAGGGACCTGAAGGGCTTATATGCCCTGGACCCATCAGTACACAAACTGTCCCCAGGGACAGTAACTCACCAACGCTGCTGGGTCTTGGTGTGCTAAGTGCAGTCCCGCAGGCTGAGGCCTGGCCGGCGACAGTGACACAGACGCTGGCTGCTGGGAGCAAAAGCCTTGGACGTGGTAAAGGGATTTGAGGGCTGGCGGATGGAGCTGTGAATGGAGACATCAACTTTAACAAATCAAAGAACAAACATCTGAGAACGTGGAGTTAGTTGAAAAAGAGAGAAGATGACTCCAGAGAAAGTTTAATCAGTCTCCTCCAGGACATAGAAGCAGGAATGTCATCTGCTGAGTCAGACAGAGGTCTTGAAAATTGTTTTTGGTCACTGCCATTTTTTTTTTTAAGTAGATGGATAACAGCAAAGTGAGAACAGCTGGGGAACAAACTCTTGAGCTGGAAGACCGAACTGAGGAAGTCCCTGAAAAAGAGAGAAAAAGTATGAAAGAAAAGATAGCAACATGGAAAATAATGTCGTAAGTTCCCACAGCCACCTACTAACATTTTCTGAATGAGAAGACAAAGAGGATAGATGGGAGAAAAATACTTTAAAAGGTAATAGAAGAAGAATTTCCAAAGTTAGTAAGTACAGGAGTCCTCAGAACAAAAGTGCCCAAAAAAGACTCAAGCAGGAAAAACGCTGCAGACGTAGTGGTGACGTCATGGTGAGATTTCAGAATGCCGAGGACTAAAGGAAAGTCCTAAGTCCTCCCAAGAGAAATGCAAATGATACACAGGGAGGAGGGGGCGTATCACCCTGACCTCATGCTTTTCACCAGCCGTAGTTGATGGGAGAAGAGAGTGAAGCTAGATCTTTAACGTTCTGATGGAAAAAGCTTGTGAACATACATTTGAAGTGAAAATAGTCACATGGGAAGCCAATATAGGCATTTCAGACAAGCAAGAACTCCGAAGAAAAAACTACTGGCAAACCCTGTTGGAAAGGATGAGAGAACACACTCTATGAAACAATAAAAACGGATTTGAGAAGAGCAGCAGCACAGAGAAGCAATAGGAGACTAAGGAGAAAATAAACTGGTAAGATGTTAAGAAAAGCAAGTAATCATCAGGATCCCCATTTATTAAGCAGTTAACTCGTGAAACGAATAGTAAGCTTGCTGAAGATCATCTTCAAAGAAAGTGTCAAACCAATGCACATTTCCAAATGGATAGCCTCTGTAGCGTCGTAATAAACTTCACTGAAAATCGGGAAATGCAGAGACAAGTCTCCCCACGGTCATGACATGAGGACTCTTTTTCTATGGGGTCTGGGCGGACCCACCTACCTGGGTGTCTGTCAACTGGACCGGCAGTCTTTGTCCATGGAAGGGCCATCCCAGATAGCACACTCCCACCGGCGTGTGTAATCTCTCTTCTCAAACTCTGTAAAACCTCGGTTGACTGAGAATGGATTTGTCTAATTTGCCCTCTGGTCTTTCTCTTACAGCACAAATTATTCCACTGAAACCTGCCAAAAGCTTTCAAATCTTCAGCACTGACTGGGGAGTGAAATTGAATAACAAATGAGCTCAAGTCATTGGGGAAAGTCTTGTTTGAAAAAAGAGACCCCAGCTGCCTTTGAACCTTTTTTTTTTTTTTTTTTTTGGTGTTGGGGGGGGGGTGTTGTTTGTTTGTTTTGTTTTGTTTTGTTTTGCTTCAGACCCCCTCCTTTATGACACCTCTTAGAACCTTTAAACGATTTGCTTTTCTGGGAATGATTCGATCCGTTTGGAGTCAGCCGCCTCTTCCAGAGGAGGCAGCGGCGTGAGGGCGGCCGCCTTTGTTTCAGGAGCGTGTCCACTCATTAAGACAGCACGAGTTTGTTTCCATATCGGGAACTTCAGTGATATCCGTCTCCCCGGGGATTCGAGATTGTTAATTACTTTCTGTGAAAGAGGGAGCCCGCAGCGGGGCCGCTTGGCAGGTCCGCTAAAAATAGAGGCTATAGGTTATTTTTAAAAACCCTCATCCAGGGATCATGACTGTGAGTCACATTTATCTCTGGAGTGTGCCTGCTGAGGGAAAACCACAGGGCTCTGTGGACTTCTCCTACCCTCCCTGAAGCATGGCCACCCCTGCAGAACAGTCACAGCTCCCCACCCAGGAGGAAATGGAGAAGGATCTGTGCACATGGAATTGTAAGACCCGATTTAGTTTAAAATAGACATTCCGTATCCAAAGAATATGCACTATTTTCTCAGCCATAGCTCTTTTAAAATATATATGTATAATTTTTTTTTATTGATTTCAGAGAGGAAGGGAGAGGGAGGGAGAGCTAGGAACATCAATGATGAGAGAGAATCATTGATTCTCAGATTCTCAGAGAGAATCATTCATCGATCGGTTGCCTCCTGCATGCCCCACACTGGGGATCGAGCCTGCAACCCAGGCAAACACCCTGACCAGGAATCGAACTGTGACCTCCTGGTTCATAGGTTGATGCTCAACCACTGAGCCAAGCCAGCTGGGCCTCTCAGTTATAGCTCTTAACTAATGTTTGCCATGCGGCTGTATGCTCTACGTATTGTTAGCTTCATTCAGCTCCCTTCCCAGGAATGTTTGTAATCTGCTAAGTACTCACGGAGGAGGAGGCCCATGGCGCGGGAGGTATCCGTCTTCTCCAGGACATCAACATCACTTGCTTACAGAACATTAAAAAGAAATTTTGAGTGATAAATGCATGAATCTACAGCTACTTGTGATTAGGCTGTTCTGGCTAAAACAGAATACATTATCTGTAAGACATACTTCACACTCCCAAGGCACTTTAAAATAATGAAAACATATAAAATAATATCTAAGTAATTAAAGTAATGGCGAATAAAAACTCCGCTTTGTACAGAATTGCCTATTGGAGTAATATATCTCTTTTTATAAGCCCTTGGTGATATGGCTATTAATTTTTAAGTAACAAAATATTGCTCTGAAACCAAAAATGGGGTATTAACTAACACACACACTATTAATTGCTTTGCAAATGCAAAGTGCTCAATTCTAGTTTATGGAAATAATCCGTGGAGGTTACCTAATAAAATCTCTGCACAGTGTCCACTTTTGAGTTGGCCTGGGCAGTGAGGAAACACCCCCACTCCCCCACTGAACCCATAACAATAGCCTCCTTAGACCCCCTGTCTCCTCTCTGAGCTGATTGGCCTGCATCAGGAAGCCTGGTTTTGTGCAGCTCTCTCCACCCTCACATAGTCATTCTTTCCTTTAGCCCAGCCCCTTCCCTGATGACTCAGGCATTATTTATTCCCCCCTCCCCTTTCAGCCCTTGGGTTTTCTGAGCCACAAGTGGGACACTTCTTAAAACCATAGCACCTTCTTAAAGACGGTATTCTGTCCCCAGACCAGCCTGTTCTCCAGGCAACCTCCTGTCTTCTTGATGTCTCTAGTCCCCTGAGTCCCAGGGGTTAGGCCTCACGGCCCGAGTGCTCTTTATTCACCAGCCAGACTGTGCCTGACTCAGCACATCCTGCGTTCCCCAGTCCCAGTGAACCCATTTCTCTGTGCCCCACTGTACACACCGACGGCACGGGGGAAGGGGGAGGGGAGGGGGGGACTGGGGTTTGGAGTCTCGGGTGCATAACTTCGGGAGGCACTCACTCCTGGAGCCAGGTAAGTGCAGGATCAGTGCCTCCTGAAATTGTGTGTTTAGCGCCTCACTCGCCTGCCCCAGCCCTGATTCATTCACAATCCAGCTTTTCCAGTCCTGGAAACAGCAGGCAACAGGCAAAGAGGAGAACTGTGGTGGAAGAGTACCTAGAAGTAGGTATAGGCCCCCTTTTCTTCAATGTCCCTTCCCACCAGCTATTTGCAAGTATTTCATGAAAAAAAATGTAGCCCTTTGGTGGGGGCGGGGGTGAGGGGTGGGGGGTGGGGAGAGTTCGGGAGAGGTCAATGGGGAAAAAGGAGACAAATGTAATATTTTAATCAATAAAGAATAAATTAATTAATTAATTAATTAATTTTTAAAAAGAAAAAAATGTATCCCTGGCTTGTGAAACAAAAGCTGCTTAACACAATGAACTGTGTCTTACCAGTTCTTCTGTAAACTAGTTAGAGGGAAATTTTCTAACATTTTAAAGGTTGTTATTGTTCCTCTTAGCGAGTTTCAATGTATATTAATATATTAAAGGTTCTGAGAATCCTCATGGGGGAAAAAAAAGCAGCCTGTTTAAATTTGTTTCAACCAGCCTTTGACCACAGAACTTTTGGTGTGTGGGGGGGGAGACACCTGTTAATGTCATGCAGAACAGGCGTTGGGAGGAACCTGGTTTGGGAAACCACGATGGAGTAGACTGAGCCTTAGATTTAAGACGGGAGACATGGGTTTGAAGCCTGGGCAGGGGTAAGGGCCCCTGCACTCTAGTCACCCTGTCCCCAGATCTGTCCATGGAGGGGGTTGGATCAGGTGAAGACTAAGGGCCCTTCCAGCCTTGAGACACCAAAACCCTCTGGCTATCTCTTCCTTCCTGCACTGGTGGCCTCCCTCCCTCAGTGGGTCCCAGGGGAAAGGAATCTTTATATAAAAATGTGCCTGCTCCAAATTGGTACTCAGGGAGCAAACTTTTCAGTGGTATTTCAGGTGAATTCAGGGAGGCAGTCTCAAGTCAGGAAATTCGCTCTCCTTAAATATGTCAGAAACCCTCCTGGCCGTCGTGGCTCAGTGGTTGAGCTATGACCTATGAACCAGGAGGTCACAGTTCGATTCCCCCAGTTCAATGCCCCCACCCCCTCCCCTGGTTGTAGGCTGCAGGCTCAATCTCAGTGGGGTGGGGGTGGGGGGGCGTGCAGGAAGCAGCCAATCAATGATTCTCTCTCATCATTGATGTTTCTATCTCTCTCTCCCTTTCCCTTCCTCTGAAATCAATAAAAATGTATTTTTAAAAGTATGTCAGAAACCCAATAAGTAAAATCAAACAGTGGGATAACTGAGAAGTGTGACTCCTTATCTGGCTCAGAGGCTGAGAACAAACCCTGTGCCAGGAAGACCTGCAGCCCCTAAGCCAAGCATGTCAAACTCAAAGGCTAACACAGGCCAAATAAACGAGGCATGCGGCCCACGGGCTGCAAGTGCGACATCTTGCCCTAAACCGTCCAGAAGTGTGGCTAAGGCTCAGGTTTGCCTCTGCGTCAGTGTAGCGACTTCAGGTCATTCCAGCTTCAAGACACTGTGGCTGTTAGCACTGATTGTCAGCCTAACTTTTATCCAAATATATCAATCCTTTTAAGGCCAACATACAAAGGCAAATATTTGCTCCTTGCACCAAAGTAGCCAACTTTTAAATAATAGATTTTTCCTGGGTCACTAAGAACCACCCTTGATCATTTTTCTCTCACATTTTGAGAGATCTTGTCTAGCAAATGATATTCACTGTCATTCATTTATTTTCCCTTTAAAACAAACAAACAAAAAAAACATTCATCCAAAATGCGTATCACTTGGCTGTCTTCCCAGTCAAAAGCCAAGACACTTATCGGAGTTATAGTTATTCCTTCTGTGTAAGAAGTTTTTGTTTGTCTTGCTGTCGTTTACGTTTGAGTCAACAGACAGACCTTCTGTGATGCTATTTAACAAAACACCTAATGAATACAAGCCCCGAAGCTCCTGCTGACAGGGGCTCCAGGAGATGGGACGTAAGCCCATTTAACTCATTCAGGCTTTTCAGTGGACAACTGTGGCACCTGACTCTGGGAGGAGAGAACTCATGTCCCAACTGAAATCCCCTATCCTCAGCGTAATAAACCTGTCACCACGGTCATAAAAAATTGGTAGGGGGCGCTTATTAAATGCAGGTCCATGGTGCTCCGTGGCCCCGCCCCCGCCACTGCCTGGTAGTGGTGCCCCAGGCTCTGGGCTCTGAGCACCTGCAGGCTCCATCCCATCCCCCATCCCCCATCCCCCATCAGTACCTTTTATACCTTTGCAGCTTGTGGCTGGGAGAGGGCAGTGGGCCCTCCCGCTCCCCTTCCCTAGGCAGTGGGGTCAAGTTCTGAGCTCTTTGGAGTTCCGAGTTTCCTTTACAAGGAACCAGACCCTCGTAGTTCTGGTTTATTCTGGAATCCACTCAGGATAGATACCGAGATAAGGACCCAGGTGCCCTGCCCTTGGAGAAAAGAGGAATCAACCAAATGAATGTCAGTTCTATCAGAAAGGGTTAATAGTTCTGAGATAATAATCTTCCACCCCACCCCACCCCACCCCAGTCCCTGCTTTTCTCCATCCTACCCCTCACCCCTAGCCAGCCCATCAGCTCCCTGCCCCGGGAAGGGATGGGCCTGGACAGAGCAGACACAAAGGTGTCTGACTGCTTAGGCTCTGGGAGTAGGCTCACGTTTGCCTAAGCAAAATGTTGGAGAGAATTGGTGTTCCAGGGAAGATCTATTCCAGGGCTGGAGAGAGGAGATCAGGAGGCAGTCTAGAAAGAGAAGCCTTGTCCAGCTGGTGTGGCTCAGTGGCTGAGCGCCAACCTATGAACTAGGAGGTCACTGTTAGATTCCCGATCAGGGCACAAGGCCGGTTGCAGCTGCGTTCCCCACGGGGGCTGGCAGGAGGCAGCTGATCAATGATTCTCTCTCATCATTGATGTTTCTGTTTCTCTCTCCCACTTCCTTCCTCTCTGATATCAATAAAAATGTATTTTTTAAAAAGAAAAGAAAGAGAAGCCAGGCACCCTGCTTCCTAGAAGAGTCCCAAGAACAGCAAAACCCTAAAGAAGTTCGTAAACCCTGAGGACTGGGGGCACCTGTGCCCTGTTTCCACTTGACACCCTCAAAGTTGGCAAGGCCTCTCAGCGGCCCTGGCTCTGGTATGTCCAGGCTGAGCGGTCTTCGTGTCTCTGAAAGTTCCACCTCACGCCCAGGCCCAGAGCCAGCCGCGCGAGGCCTCCACCCAGCACAGGGCCCAGTGGGACCGTGTGGGGTTCAGTGACCCAAGAGACCCCTCCACTGTCCTGACCATACCGGAGCCGCCCCTGGAAACTTGACTTAGATTGAACTCCCACCACTCTAGGAAGGATAGGAGCTTAAAATAGAAACGAGTTAGTTGTTTTCAAGAGTAGTTTGTGTTTATTCTCTATCAGAGTGATAGGCTGATAGCTCTATCCCCAGCCCAGGCTGGAGATAAGGGGGGAGTGGCCCAAGGTCCAGAGTTCCCTTCCCCCTTCTCACCTCCCCCTCCCGCCACCTCCTCCCCAATCCTCCCAAACTGGTGAGAAACCTTGGCCCTCTGAGAAGTCGATTGCTTCCTTCCCCAGAAGCCAGAAACCTACG
Organism: Myotis myotis; assembly: GCF_014108235.1. Classification (NCBI taxonomy): domain Eukaryota; kingdom Metazoa; phylum Chordata; class Mammalia; order Chiroptera; family Vespertilionidae; genus Myotis; species Myotis myotis. The sequence continues at coordinate 39,959,390 of NW_023416317.1, forward strand.
TCTCAAGTGGTCAGCGTGAATCTAAACCGGGGCCTTAGGATGAAGGCAGGGCGGTGTGGTGCCCAGGACTGTTCCACAGGCCACTGGTAACTGACCACGGGGAGGACCGGGAGGGGAGGACTGGCTTTCCCAGCCTGGGCCAAGCTGTTTGGATGTGAGTGTAACTGAAGGTGGTAACGAGCAAATGGGAAACTCTTCTGCCTTTTACCATTTACCCAGATTCCTAGTTTTCTTTTCCTTCAAGTTTTCTGTGGCAACAGATGGAAGGTAAGAAGAAAGGTTTAACTTGTCCCATCTTTGAGCACATTGTCCCCACCACCACCGCCCTTACCTTATAAAGGTAATAACAACTATGCACACAGGCCCTGGCCGGTTTGCTCAGTGGATAGTGCTTGGCCTGTGAACTGAAGGGTCTCAGGTTCGATCCCGGTCAAGGGCACATGCCCAAGGGTTGCAGGCTCGATCCCCAGTGTGGGGCGTGTAGGAGGCAGCCAATCGATGATTCTCTCTCATCATTGATGTTTCTATCTCTCTCTCCCTCTCCCTTCCTCTCTGAAATCAATAAAATAATATTTTTTTTAAAAAAAAGAACAAAGGTTCTTAAAAAAAAAAAATTATGCACACACACTTATACCCTGACAAAATATCAGAGTTAAAAAGGTCAAGCTCACCTTTTTACAAAAATGGGAAATGGATCTCAGACTTCAAAGTATGGTTTCACTGAACCCCAGTACAGGTATCCCCCACTTTTCTCACATTTGTGTTACCCTTGCTCTTTGACAAAAGCCTGCATGAGTGCCTGTTTTCATAACCCGAGAAATCTGAGGAGGAGTTTCGCTTTTATGGAAAAAGCTGAAAAGAGAAAACAGTGAGCAATTATAGAGGCAGCAGGCTCCTAAGTGGGGAGAATGGCCGCTCCAGGCTCTTCCGCACCCCGCTACCTGCCCTCCCTCCTCCCGCCCCCCCAACCCCCCCAAGGTTTTGCCTGGGTCATTATCCACTGGTTGCAGAGCTCCTTACCTCCTGCCTCTGTCTCACCAATTGTTAAAAGCCAAGACATAAAGAAAGATGGGGTGACATTGGTAGCTTTGGTGCAAACTTGCCAGGGATTCTCAAAGTGACCCATCTCCTGTGGTGGAAGTTGGTTGGAAGGTCCTAGCCTAGCATCAGTCCTTGTTCTCTGTCATTGCCACTCCTGTGCCGCCTTCTCTTCTCTTAACCAGGCCCACTTCTCAAGTCCCTCAGAGCAGGAAAACTTCCTTCATAAGATCCACCTGAGAGCATCTAAATAACTAATTCTAACTATCCTTTTCAGCCTTGTCCCTCACTGAGAGATTCGAGAGCTGCTGAAACCCCAAAAGATAAATTCCTGAGTTGAGTCTCCCTTCTCAGGGTCTACCATCTGGTGAAGGTGCTAACGAGCAATGATGTGCCAGGAGGAAGGAAGGAATTAGGGGACATAGGAGTGGAGCATGAGTACCCGCGGGCCAGTGATTAAACCCTGGGTGACACAATGTTGTCTGGACCTTCAACCAAATCTGGTTTGCGTTTTACTTCTTCAGGTTTCATTAGCCACTTACAAATGAAAATTAGGCTCTTCCAGGAAATATCTTCCTCCCTTCCTCCCTGCCTTCCATCTTCCTTTCCTTTCCTCCTTCCCTCCCTCCCTCCCTTCCTTCCTTCCTCTCTCTCCAGCAGCATTGTTGAGCATTTAGAGCAGGGGTGGAGAACCTTTTTTCTGCCAAGGGCCATTTGGACATTCATAACATCAGCCACGGGCCTTACAAAATTATCAACTTAACGATTAGCCTGCTATATTTGGTCAAACGTTTAATTAACTCACCCCTAATGCCTTGGCAGGGCCAGACCCAATGAGTTCCTGGGCCTTATAAGGCCCAAGGGCCAGACATTCCCCACCCCTGATTTAGAGAGCGCCTGTCACACCCTGTTTTGCACACCCTCAGTTTTACACACCCTCAGTTTTACACTTCCAGGGGCCTGGAAGCCAATGTGGAACTACCAATGTTTCCACCAAGTTGCCTCTAAGTAATAGGGCTCTGGGCTCCAGCTACTAGTAAATTCCAGAAGGAAAAGGCAATTCAAAGATGGCATCATTTGTCTCTGTTGGTAGCTATTATTCATATATCTTTTTAAACAGTCACAATGCCTATATTGTCTCCATTTGAAAGCTGACTTTACCTCTTTCAATATAGTCACGGAAGAAGGAGCAAAGTGGAACTTCTTTTTCAATAAGCTCAACGAGCAAGAGCGAGAACATGACATGCAGATTTCTGCCAGTGGCAAAAGCTGAGTCAGTTAGAAAGGGCAGAGCTATGCAGTGCATATGATGTGCGAGGCATTTGACAGTTCTGTTCCAGCGTGAACATGTAGGGGAACGGGAGAGTCTCCTTGATGTAGAAAAACCCAGGCCTTGCATTTCCAGGTCTCTATTTCGATTTCCACCCTAGCATTTTATTATCAGCGTCTGTAACTCTGAAAATATGTTAGAGTGATTTTTTTTTTTTACTGACATAGAATAAAAACATTGCTTCACCAGAGCATTGGAATAAGAAAAAATAAGTAATTCTGTCCAGTTGTATGATCTGACGTTGTATTAAAGTGATAGATTGGTACTCGGCATGTCTTTTCCTGGGCTTCTTGGAACCCTAGTAACATTTAAACCATCAACTCTAAGATAATTGCCTCCTAAAAGAAAAGGAAACTGTGGGGGGTGTTTGCCTGTCTCCTCCAATTCAGTACCAAATAGCAGTATTTGAACTAGATTCTGGGAAATGCAACCCGACAAATTCAGGGCCAGCGTGAGGCAGAACCAGCACACGTGTTCCTTCATCTCTCGTTTTCAGCTCGCTCCTTTCCTCCCAGCCCTTGTTTGTTATGAAGCACTAGAACTGAGAACTACGGAAAGCGTTTGCAAGCTGGGTAAACATATGACAGTTAGTTCAGGAAGAAGGAAAGAAAAGAGAGGACGCAAGGACATTGCACAGCAGAGCAGGAGAGGCTCAGACTCAGCGTCAAGGGACCTGCCTGAGAACCCCAGCTCCTCCTTTCAGCAGCTGTATGGTCCTGCCACTGGTCCCTTCATCTCTCTGAGTCCTAGTTTCTTCCAGTGAGAAATGGAATAGTGACATTTACCCCAGTGGGTCTGCTGGGAGAATTACATGAGACGATGTATCTAAAACACGTGGTTAGCCCACTGCTGTGGCTCAGTGGTTGAGCACTGACCCAGGAACCAAGAGGTCAAGGTTTGATCCCAGACAGGGCACATGCCCAGTTGTGGGCTCAATCCCCATTAGGAGGTGTGCAGGAGGCAGCCAATCAATGACTCTCTTTCATCATTAGGGGGTGTGCAGGAGGCAGCCAATCAATGACTCTCTTTCATCATTAGGGGGTGTGCAGGAGGCAGCCAATCAATGACTCTCTTTCATCATTAGGGGGTGTGCAGGTGGCAGCCAATCTATGATGTTTCTCTCTCATCAATGTTTCTATCTCTCTATCCCTTTCTTTAAAAAAAAAAAAAAAAATCAATAAAAACACATTTTAAAACTAAAAATCACATAGTTAGTGCTCAGTCGATGGTTCTCCCTGATTAGTCCGTGTAAGTTAAGGTTTACGAGCTTGAGGTATTGTCACTTTTCATGGGTATATTTTTGCTTTCAGGTTTTTATAAGACTTCTTGATGCATAAACTCAAAAGAGGAAGCCCTGGGGAATTTCCCACATTGTGGCCGATCAGTTGGGAAAGATTTGCTTAGGACATCAGGGCCTTCAGGGAGTTTGTTCAGTTACGCCACCAAGGTATTTTTTCTGGTATTTAAATAAGACCTACGCTGTATCCAGGGCTATCTTTGTCACCAAAGAACTCTGGCTTCTCTGTTTCTGTGGGTGATGTCATTGTGCCATCATTAGGGCAGGTGGTGGCCTGGGGCATGGCACGCAGAGAGAGATCTGGGGCTGAGGTGGACTCTAAGATGAATGACAGGCTCTCCTCTGAGGGCTACAGGGTTATGAAAGGTCCGTACACCTAGGACAGTGCCAGCTTACCCCTGCTGCCCCTGAGCAGTTATCAATCGCAACTCCTCCCTGTTCATTCTCAAAATTATCCCAGTTTGGATGGTAAATTACATAGTTACCTTAATCAGAGTGAACTTTATGTGAGCAAGGACAGTAAGTCACAACAGGGACCTTGATGAAGTACCTTCATTCATAGAGTGTCAGGTGCTTAGGTTATATCAATGTTAAGACACACCGCCATGGCATGTACCACTAAGAAAGAATAAACCCCACCATGTTCGTTTGCCAGGCCTGCCCTTGCAGGTATCCGCATTATTAACCGGTATTCGCATTACTAACCGGTAAAAGGTCAATCCGAATTATTAACCGGTACTGGTTAATGTGGATTGACCATTTACCGGTGAATAATTTGGATTTTGTAATAAAATAAAATAAACACGATAATTTCAAGAGAAACATCAAAAGTGCTTTATTCAAAGTAATGTCCATCGCTAGCTACACATTTCCTCCATCTTTCAGGTAATTTGTGGATACCGTCCCAATAGAACTTTTCTTATTTTGAGACAGACCATTCAGAAACTCAATTTTCCACTTCTTCGTATGTTTTGAAGTGCTGCTCAGAAAGTGTGTGTGCCATCCATCAGAATGTAATCTGAAGGAGCAAGGTCTGGTGAATACGGCCGGTGGGTTAATACTTCCCAGGCAAGATCTTTTAACACATCTTTAACTGGTTTTGAAGGGTGTGATGGTGTGTCATCATGAAGCAAAATTACTTTGCCGAGTCTTCTGGCCCATTCTGGTGGTTTTATGATAATGGCGTGGTTCAAATTGATCATTTGTTGTCAGTAGCGATCAGTATTAATGGTGTCACCTGGTTTTAGAAGCTCATAATACCATACCTTCCTGATCCCACCAAACACAGAGCATTGTCTTCTTTCCGAAGCAGTTTGGCCTTGCAGTCGATGTTGATGGTTGACCTGGATCAACCCATAATTTTGTGCGTTTGGGATTCTCAAAGTAAATCCACTTTTCATCGCCAGTCATAATTTGATGCAAAAAAGACTTTCTTTCGTGCTGTTGAAGCAACATTTTACTGATGACTTTTCAGTTTTCCATTTGTCTTTTGTTCAATTGATGTGGCGCCCACTTTCCTTCCTTTACAATCTTTCCCATTGCTTATAAATGATCAGAAATTGTTTGCTGAGCAACATTTAATCTTTCTGCAAAGTTGTTTTTGAATTTGACACGTATCTTCATCCAATAATGTTTGTAATTGTTGGTCTTCAAACTTTTTCAGTTGACCTGGATGTTCTTTGTCTTTCACATAGAAATTATCACTTTTAAAGCGTTCAAACCAGCGTTCACAAGTATCTTGAGATGGAGCAAGTTCACCATAAGCTTCCCGAAGTATACGATAACTTTCAGCAGCACTTTTCTTCAAAATAAAGTAATGAATTAAAACTCCCCGCAAATGTTCTTTTTTTGCCACGAAATTTGACATTTTTAAGCATAAAAATATCTATGATGTTAACATCTTCAGAAAATTTGGTGTGAAGTTTTGAAGCTTGTTGTCAATACAACAAAATAGCATACATATCAAATTGCATATATATCAACATATGTGTAACTCCATCTATTGAAAAAAATCCGCATTATTAACTGGTACACCTGGTAGGTGGCTGTCTGCTCCCTGTGTCTTTATAAGCTCTTCCCTCCCTGTGTGTGTGTGTGTGTCCTAATCTCCTCTCCTTTTAAGGACACTAATCATATTGAATTAAGGCCCACCCTGAAGGCCTCCTTTAGTCTGATCACCTTTTTAAAGACCATATGTCCACACACAGACACATTCTGAGGTCCTGGATGTTAGGACTTCAACATCTAAATTTTGTGGGAACATGACACCCACCATTTAAACTCTGGTGCGCCATGAATTGGTAGCCGTATCCTGGTGTCAGGGACATTACAATGTGAGCAACTGTATGGGTCAGAACTGCTCAGCTCTAAAACATGGTCAGTGTGGAAGGGGGACAACTAGTCCCATTCTCTGTGCTTTGTGATGGTGAGCACAGAAATGTAGGAACTCTTCATTCGGAACCGTCACTTTCCCCCCTCCACCCTCCCGAGGGGCCTGGGAGAGGAAGGGAGCGCAAAGCCGCCCAGATTGTGATCTTGATTGCTTCCCCTCCCTGGTGTCTCACTTCCTGCCAGTTCTTCTTTTGTAACAGTGCCCATGACTGCCCCTTCCTCTCTCCCCACCCACACCCGCATCAGCCCTTAGCTCATACCTGGACGGTTTCCACGGCTCCTGAACCGGTCTTCCCACTTCCATCCCCTTCCTTTCCCTCTGAATCCACCCTGACTCCAGCCTTGGTCAGCAAGATGACTCTCCGAACCCGTGGCCTTGGTCACGCCACACCCCTGCTAGGAAGCCCTAGCCGGCCCTTCACTCCTAAAGAGTAAAAAACAGACGTGTCTCCACCTAACCCTGAGCCTCCACGCTCAGTCTGGCCCAGCCTCCCAGCCAGCTGCCTCCATGACCCTGCAGCACAGCCTGCCTTCCCACCTCGGGGTGTCCGTCTGCTCTGTGCCCCTAGACGGCTGGCCCGTGCTCTGGGCCTGTTTGACTGCTACCATGTAATTATTGCACATCGTTATTTATATCTGACTCTCCAGCTAACAGCCATCCACATGATCGCGACTGTAACGCACTCTGTTAACCACATCCACGGAGAAAGGAGTTGTTTCTCCTTGGCTCCTCCAGAAAGAATGAAAAGTATTTCCCCCACCCCCTCCCGCCTCCCTGCCCGGGGAGAAGGTGGCCTTTGTGTCCTGGAAGTCTGACTTCCTTTTGCCCTGAGAGAGTTAACAGCCTTTTTGTGTGTTTGGGGGCGGGAGGGGTGGGGAGGGGGGAGCCGGGTGGGATGGCCGCCTCCCCCTTTGTTTTCTGAGACACAGGCCACCATAACCTGGGGGCTCGGGATCTCTTTTATACGGGCCCGGAAGGATTTTATATGGATTTCAAATATGAGTTCCAATTTTTTCAAATGAGGGAGATTTCCCATGAAAAATCTAAATCTCTGAGTTCTCTTGAAAATCTCAACAATTTGCAGCGCTGGGCCCCTATTTTCACGAGGCACCGATTGGCAGGATCCAAGTTACGCTGGTCCCCTTTGGACACGTCAAGCACTTTCCAGTTTACCACCGTGCCCACCACTCACCAAGGTCTCATACCACCTGCATCGCTCATTTATGCACCTGCCTGCTCTTGGAAGCACCTGAGTTTTCAGCCCCTGCTAGACCCACCAAAGGGACTGATCTGAAGCATTGGAGGGAAAGGAGATGGTGGCTGTGAGCTGAAGCTCAAGAGTGAAAGAGGGCCCTGGCCAAATTGTTCATCCTGTAGACCAGTGGTTCTCACCCTTCCTGATACCGCGACCCTTTAATACAGTTCCTCATGTTGTGGTGACCCCAATGTCATTGTTACAAATTGAACATAATTAAAGCATAGTGATTAATCACAAAAACAATATGTAATTATATATGTGTTTTCCGATGGTCTTAGGCAACCCCTGTAAAAGGGTCGTTTGACCCCCAAAGGGGTCGCGACCCACAGGTTGAGAACCCCTGCTGTAGCGCATCATCCTGCTACACCAAGGTTGCAGGTTCAAGGCCCGGTCAGGACACATACAAGGATCAACAAATCGATGCGTGTCTCTCTCTCCCTCTCCCTCTCTCTCTCCCTCTCTTACCCTTTCCTCTCTTTCTAAAATCAATATTTTAATTTTTATTAAAAAAAAAAAAGTGAAAGAGAGCATCAGCACTCCAGTGGTCTTTAGAACCTGGCATGTTCTAGCATACCTTCCTGAGGGAGCAGGGCCAGGGACAGAGGTGGCTGGGTGGATGGATGCCTATCGGGACTGGGCTCTGTGGAGAGGATCAGGGAACATCCCCATGGCTGAGTTGGGCCCAGAGAAACTTAAACGAACCAAACAGGTGCCACACCTCCAATTTCCTGCCTGGCCTCCGCCCCACAGTTCTTGTACAACCTACGTGGGGTGGAGTGGAGGGCATTACACTGCATTGCAGCATCTCCAGAAGAGATGCATCTCCAATTCCACTTCCATTTCATATCGCAGTCTATGGTGCAACTCGCTCTGCAGCTGTTCGGTGCAAAACCAGAGCACCATGTATATGGTGGCTGGGGACAGTGAGGGAGAGAGAAAGAGATAGAGAGTGTGTGTGTGTGTGTGTGTGTGTGTGTGTGTGTGTGTGTGTGTGTGTGAAGCCTTTCATATGGATTGATTTGGACTTCTCACCAACCTTGACAGTGGAGACCCACAACTTCAATTTAATTTTTAAAAAACAAATGTAATATATCTTTTTCCCAAGTGTGATTTAGTCATCGAATTCTGTTACAGAAAATAAATAGTTCCCCAGAGCAGAGCACGTGTCCAATCCTTCTGTATCCTCCATAGTGTTCTGCGAAGTTAACACGGGTCCCAGCACGCAATTTCTCTCCCCAGGAAAACTTACCTTTTTCCTTTTCCTGGGTGATCAGTCCTAGGCAAAACTGGCTTATGCCTTTCAAACTCACTTGAAGCTAAAAGCCACGTTCACGTTTTGCAATGAAGAGTTTAATTAGCATATGAGTGTCTGCTTATGGTGACCAGTTGGTGTGTAAACTCTCCAGGTGGGAGTTCAAACCACACTCACTATTCACTGCCTTAAAATGTGAGTACCTTTGATTAGAAATTCCACTTCTAGAAATTTATCCCAAGAAAAGAATCAGGAAATGTCAGCCAAGACTTCTGAGTATAGATGTTTATTGTAATACTAGAGGCCCAGTGCACAAAAATTTGTGCACTCGGGGGGGGGGGGGGGTCCCTCAGCCCGACCTGTGCCCTCTCGCAGTCTGGGACCCCTCGGGAGATAACGACCTGCTGGCTTAGGCCTGCTCCCGGGTGGCAGAGGGCAGGCCCAATCCCTAGGTGCAGCCCCTGGTTGGGCTCAGAGCAGGGCCGATTGGGGAGATGGGGCGCCGCCCCCGTCATGCACAGAGCAGGGCAGATTGGGAGGTTGTGATGCCACCCTCAGTCACACTCAGGGTAGGGCCGATTGGGGGGTTGGGGCACCACCCCCTGTCACACTCAAGGCAGGGCCGATGGGGAGGTTGCGGCGCCACCCCGTCACGCACAGAGCAGGGCCAATCAGGGGGTTGGGAGCTCCCCCCTGTCACTCACAGAGTAGGGCCGATAGGGGAGTTGGGGCACCACCCCCTGTCACACACAGAGCAGGGCGGATCAGGGGGTTGGGGCGCCGCCCTCTATCACCCACAGAGCAGGGCCGATCAGGGGGTTGGGGCGCTGCCACTGTCACACTCAGGGCAGGGCCGATGGGGAGGTTATGGCTCTACCCCGTCACACACAGAGCAGGGCCCGTGGGGGGGAGGGGGGGTGTTGGGGCGCCGCACCCTGTCACACACAGAGCCACAGGGTGATCAGGGGGTTGGGGAGCTCCCCCCTATCAGGCACAGAGCAGGGCTGATCAGGGGGTTGGGGCGCCTTCCCCTGTCAGGAACAGAGCAGGGCAGATAGGGAGGTTGTGGCCCCACCCCCTGTCACACACAGAGCCGCAGGGCAATCAGGGGGTTTGGGCGCTGCCCCCTGTCACGCTGATCCCGGTGCCGGGATGCCTCGCGGCTCTGCTGATCCCGGTGCTGGGAGGCACATTACCCTTTTACTATATAGAATAGAGGCCTGGTGCATGGGTGGGGGCTGGCTGGTTTGCCCTGAAGGGTGTCCTGGATCAGGGTGGGGTATCCCCACTGGGGTGCCTGGCCAGCCTGGATGAGGGGATGATGGCTGTTTGCAGCTGGTCACATACCCTTCAGGGTGGGGGTCCCCACTGGGGTGCCTGGCCAGTCTGGGTGAGGGGCTGAGGGCTGTTTTCAGGCTGGTGGGTGACTGAAGCTCCCAACTGCTCCTTTTTTTCTTTTTTCTTTTTTATTCTGGGCCAGCTTTAGCTCTGGCTCCAGCTCTGAGGCCTCAGCTGCTGAAAGCAGGTATCTGGTTTGTTTAGGTTCTATAATCGAAACTCTGTATCAACTCCAGCTCTGACATCCCAGCTGGCTGAAAGCTGGTTTCTGGGGTTTTGTTTAGCTTCTATATTTGTTACAATGTTTCAAACTGCAAGCTCAGAGGCCGGCAAGGCAGGCGGGGAACGTTGCAGTCCTCCATCACTGAAGCAAGCAAGCCTCATGTTCAGTTAAAGCTGCCTGGCTGCTGGCCGCCATTTTGGCTGGCAGTTAATTTGCATATCGCCCTGATTAGCCAATGGGAAGGGTAGCGGTCATACGCTAATTACCATGTTTCTCTTTTATTAGATAGGACTAGAGGCCTGGTGCACAGATTCATGCACATTGAAAGGAAATTAATTAGAAGGTGGCAGGCAGGGTGGAACTGGGCAAGACGGGCTGGACATTCCCTGCAGCCAACCTCCTGTGGTCCCTCCCTGGCCAGCCCCACTGGGGTGATACCATGGCTCAAGGGCATCTGTGGAGTGAGCGGGGTCCCTCAGGCAAATAGGGTCCCTCTGCCTGGCCTGTGGGGATTGGGCTGAAACCGGCAGTCCTATATCCCCCCAAGGGGTCCCAGGGTGCGAGAGGACACTCTGCAAAGTTGCTGTCACTCAGCAGCTCCTGCACTGAGTGTCTGCCCCCTGGTGGTCAGTGCACATCATAGCTACCGGTCAGACAGTCGAATGGTCAGACGGTCACTTAGGCTTTTATATATATAGATATTGATTACAGCCACAATAGTAGGAAGCAACCTAAGTGTTGTATCACTGGGGAGCGATGAAATGCATTCTGATACATTCGTATGATGCAGGACCACGCAGCCTTTGAAGAGAATGTGTGCAGGGTATTGAATGGAATCAGGAAATGGTTAACACATATGTGTAAGATCTCTGTGGGTTGTTAACATTTTTCAAAGGGTGTGACTATTGTTAAAAATATCCTCTGTCTTCCCCAGCCCCTGACTGTGGGTTTAGCCATGAGGTTTTTTGTTGTTTTTTTAAATCACTGGCATATAAGAAGATGTGATGCTGGGGGAGGGTTGAAACGCATTTGGGTGATTTGCCTTGATCTCTTGAGTCTTTGCCAGAGCCATGAGAACATACGTAGGCTAGCCCACTGGTTCTGGGATAGAAGACAGACATATGCAGCCAAACCAAACCACCCAGAGGAGCACAATCTGGCTCCACCAACCCCCAGGGAACCCACAGATCCATGAGAATAAAGTACTTTAAGTCCACTGATGGGGGCTTGTCATGCAGCCCTTCTGTGGCAATGATTGACTGATACAGGAAGCAGATACACTCCACTTCTAGAAAGATCTTTTCTCCAATGATATAACATACACAAACTGGTGCAAAAGTCCTTTACTTTTTAAGTGCCCATTTGATCCATACTGAGTCACTCCAGGTTCAGGGGAGGGGACATAAATTCCACTCCTTGATGAGAGGAATATCAATGTTACATTAGATGAACATGTAGGATGGAGGTATTTTATGGACTTCTTTGGAAAATATAATCTACCATATAAAATTCTCAGAACATTGCCTTATAAGCCCTATATATGTATTAGCTATTTTCTTTTTTTTTTAATATATTTTTATTTATTTCAGAGAGGAAAGGAGAGGGAGAGAAGGATACAAACATCAATGATGAGAATCATTAATTGGCTGCCTCCTCATGCCCCCTACTGAGAATCGTGCCCTGACAGGGAATCGAACCATGACCTCCTGGTTCATAGATCAGCACTCTACCACTGAGCCACACTGGCCAGGCCATGTTAATTCTTTTCATTCAAAAAGTATGTATTGAACACCTACTATGCACTAGTTACTGTGCTAGGACCTGGAGATAAGCAGGGAACATCACAGAGGTGGTCCCTCTGTCCATGGGCTAACCAAAGAAAGCTGCAGGCTAAACCCGTTATAAGAACCCCATACTAACTGACCAGGTGAGCCATTGGGCTGCAGATAATTTTCTAGTACATAGGCCAGCCTCCAAGGACCAGAAAATAATTCTGACCCTAGAAGTATTTTGCTGTGATTGTGCCTTTTGTGATGGAGGCTTTCTTGGCAGCATCTCTGAGTGTAGAATGAGGAGGTCAGAGTTCTCAAAGGGCTTCGAGTCCAATTCCATTTCCATTTCATTCAAATAGTTACTCTAGCTTTAATGCAAAGCAGGTGCTGGGCTTGTTAAAAAGGAACTAAGGGCAGTGGTTCTCAACCTTGGCTGCACATTAGAATCACCTGGGAATCTTTTTAAAATCCTGATTTCTGGGCCTCATCCTCTGGAAATTCTGTTTCTTTGTTATGGGGTGGGGCCACAACATTAGTAACAAAGAAACAATTTCCGGAGGATGAGGTCCAGAAATCAGGATTTTAAAAAGATTCCCAGGTGATTCTAATGTGCAGCCAAGATTGAGAACCACTGATCTAAGGAACCTGGCTAAGCTTAGCAGTAGCTTGCCACTCAACGTGGGATCCACATTGCATCCACCTCACCTGGGAGTTTTATACATGCAGAATCTCAGGCCCTAACCCGGACCACGGAACCGGAAGCTGCATTTTTACTTTTAAAAATTTAATGGTGGTACAATTCACATATGAAATCTATCATCTTAGCCATTTTTTAAGAGTTACTGCTCAGTGATTTTGAGTACGTTTACAGGGTTTTGCAAGCATCACCACAGAACTCTTCATCTTACAAAACTGAAACTCTGTGCCCACTAAACAATGACTCCCATCCCCTCTACACCCAGCCCCTGGCAACCAGCATTCTATTTCCGTCTCTCTGAATTTGAATACGCTAGGCCCCTCTTATGGGCAGAAACATACATTTGTTTTTATGTGACGGGCTGATTTCACTAAGCACAGTGTCCTCAGAATTCATCCATGTTGTAGCAGAATCTGCATTTTTTTAAAAATATTTTTTATTGATTTCAGAGAGAAAGGGAGAAGGAAAGAGAGAAACATCAATGATGAGAGAGAATCACTGATCAGCTGCCTCTTGCGCGCTCCATACTGGGGACTGAGTCTGCAACCCAGGCATGTGCCCTGATGGGAATCGAACCGTGACCTCCTGGTTCATAGGTTGATGCTCAACCACTGAGCCACACAAGCTGGGCAGAATCTTCATTTTAACATATATTCAGGTCACGTGTATGTACCTTATAGTCTGAGAAGCACAGCTTCACTAGATTACTGGGAGCTGAGATGGGGGAAGGGAAATGTCCAAGAGGACAATCCTCGCAGGGATTCAGGCTTTCCTCTCCCCTCCTACAGCCCCTGCTTTAGGATCATCTCCATGGCCATGTATGTGAGAGCAGTTTTGGATTCTTGACATCAACCACTTGGGCTCCAATCCACCAGCCAGTGAATGGCTGAACTGTCCTGTGGGCATCAAAAGTTTCAGGCCTGCCCTGGCTGGTTTGGCTCCATGGATAGAGCATCGGCCTGCAGACTGAATGGTCCCAGGTTTGATTCCTGTCAAGGACACATGCCCAGGTTGTGGGCTGGATCTCCAGTAGGGGGTGTGCAATGATTCTCTCCCCCTCTCCCTTCCTCTCTGAAATCAATAAAAATATATTTTTTAAAAAGAGAGTTGGAGGTTATGGCAAGGAAAGTGGTATTGCATTTTACAAAAAGTTTCGGGCCTGCAGAAAATATGCTTGTGAAAGTCTAACTTATGTGTCACTCACTGAAATAGCAAGGACAATTTAAATGTCTGTGGGTGGACCACACGGAGTTAGCAGCCCATTTAATGGTTCACATTTATTTAATAATGCATACACTGTATAGTGCCAGCCACTATTCCAAGTAGTTATCAGACATTATCACCTTTAACTCTCATAACAATTCTAGGAATAGGAATTATTATTACCCCATATTACAGATGGGGAAAGTGAGGTACAGACCAGTTAAGCAACTGGTCTGAATGGCTACACTGGGCCTCCTCCTTGGTAATTGCTTGACCAAGTCTTCTGTCAAAACCGGGCACAAGGGAATTATGTAGATTGTGGGTATGTTGTGGTCTACTTTTAACCGTAAGGGTTACTTTATAAGAAAAAATAACAGCAGAAGCTAGAATGTCAGAAAGTAAGTAGGAAGCCCCTGTGATCTGATGGATTTTTCTCAGTGGGACAGAAGAGAATTTGGGGTCCACATTCATGTTACTAAATCACAGTAAGACTGGCTTCCTTCCTACCCCCCTAGCCACACTCTTCTTTGCCTCCTTCACAGGCTCCTTCTCCTCAACCTTTTTCAAAGCCTCCCCTCCCTGCCCCATCTTCTCCCTCACTAATCTCAGTTGTTCTCTTGGCTTCTAAGCAAATAACTCCCAAATCCACCCTGCTTGCTGTGATCTTTCTTACTGGTTCCATATTTCATTTATTCCCAGTGTCTCCGTGAAAATGTCACACCAAGATCTCAAATCCACCTGGCCCATGTGGCTCAGTTGGCAGAGTATCCTCCTGTGCACTGAAAGGTTGCTGGTTCGATTCCTGCTCAGGCACATGCCGGGATTGCGGGCTCGATCCCTGGCAGGGGGCGTGCGGGAGGCAGCAGATTGATGTTATGCTCTTACATTGATATCTCTCTCTATCTTTCCCTCTCCTTCCTCTCTCTCTAAAAATCAACAAATTGCTTTAAAAAAAAAAGACCTCAAATCCACCTCTGGAAAGATGAGCTACATTGCTTGATGGATACCTTGGAGATGAGTGGGGAGTCCAATGTCATGGCCAGACTGCTCTCATATTCAACATGCCCAAACAGCACCCACCACCTCCCTGCCCAAGCCACTCCCCCAGACCCCCAATTCATTGCCGATCCCACACCATCCTCTCTATGAGGCTTGAAACCTTTGTTCTCATCCCCTTCCTTTCTCCAAATCTTAAGAAGTCTTCCCTACTCAATAGGTCTCAAATCTGTCTTCTACTTTGCATGTTGTCACTGTCCGAGCTCAAGCCCTTATCATCTGTCTCTAGTCTCCTTAGCCCTACCTCGACCTTCCTCCCCAATGCCCACCCTACACACAGCTGACAGCAGGCATCTTTCCAAAATATAGATCAGCAGGTTCCATCCCCTAGCACTGCTCTTAACTCCATCCCTGTGTCCTGGGTGAATTTGCCAGCTGTTCAGTGAAAATGACCTCCTTCCTTGCTCTTCTTCAAAAAGCAATCCCAAAGTTACAGAAAAGTTGCAAGTACAGTACAAACAGCATTTTTGTTCCTGGGCCATTTGAGAGTAAATGCCCTGAAATTTTTAGTATGCATTTCCCACAAAGGGGACATCCTCCTAGTACACAGCACAACCCTTGTGGAAATTAACATTGCTAAGTTGCCCCATGCAAGGTTTGCCAACAGTCCCCATAACACCATTTTCGTAGCAAAAGGGTCCAGTCCAGAATCACATGTGCATCAGCTGTCATGTCCTTTTGGGCACCTTCAGTCTGGCACAGCACCTCATTGTTTCCTTGATTTTTATGTCCTTGACATTTTTGAAGATTACAGTCCCAACATGTACAGATGCCCCTCAATGTTGGTTTGACCTGATGTTCCCTCACGATTAGATGTAGGCAGGAATAGTGCATCTTGGTTAGGAATATTGTAGAAGTGACGCTGGATTCTCCTCACTGCATCTTGCTGTGTGCTGCATGATTTCCATTTGCCCCAGTCCCGGTGATACTCACTTGGATCCCTTGAGTAGAGGGGTGTCTGCTAGGTTCCTCATCAACAGTGATTCTGTTCCCTTTCACAAGTAGTTTGTGGAAACCATTGAAACTATGTACATATTTTAGTCCTCATCAGACTTTCAATTGAGTCACTTATTTATATCAGAATAGATTAATGGTTTCCTATTTTGTTCAATGTTTTAAACAGAATCCATTACTATCATATCTTGCCTTCTCTCCTGGTGTGACGTTGGCCTACATAAAGAGGATGTTAGCCACTTTTTGGCCACAGTGCCCTGTGTTTATCAAAACCATGTGCTTCATTCCTACTCAGAGGATGGTTGTTATCTGAGTTTTTGTTACCCAAGTGCATACAGTTATGACTTGCTCATGAAGCAAAAGTTGTCATAATGTGAAGCTATGTGCTAATGGCCCATAACACGGGCCACACTCACATAACGTCTCTCCCTGCTTCACACTAGGAGCCGTCTTCACCCATTATAGGAACACTTTTGTGGTTTGTAGCAACATCCAAAATTACAATTCAGATTCAATGCAAATCAGGTCATAAGGTGAAATTGCAAATCTTGCAAAGTCGCAGGGTTTCATGAAGTCCGAGAAAGTAATTTAGCAGGCCTGCTCAAAGCCTCCGTGAGGCCAGATAACAGCTCCCAAAGAGAAAACAGGAAGGGAAGAGGGTGAGACGATGTGAATGACAAGGATTCTGAAAAGGCCTTAGAAAATCAGTGAGGCCATCACATAATTTTACGGAATAAAAAATGAGCCCCTTGATGAATGTGACGTGAAACTTAAAAATGAAGTAAGGAATAACATACAATTTTATCAGCAGAAAAAAAAAATTCGATGTTTTATTTATTTATTTATTTATTTATTTATTTTCAGAATTAGCACATGGCTAAAATCACCATCTAAATTGTGGTAGGGGGTAAAGTTGTTTTCATAATAATGTTGGCGTCTTTTTCCAGGATAAAATGCCAATCAAACCTTTTCTTCTCTAGTCACTGTAAAGCTGCAGTCCCTTCTGTAAGTGGGTCCCCTTTAAATAGCCTTGTCTGTCCCAACCAGTGTGGCTCAATGGTTGAGTGATGACCTATGAACCAGGAGATCACAGTTTGTTTCCTGGACAGGGCAACATGCCCTGGTTGCAGGCTCGATCCCCAGTAGGGGACATGCAGGAGGCAGCTGATCAATGATTCTCTCTCATCATTGATGTTTCTAGCTCTCTCTCCTTCTCCCTTCCTCTCTAAAATCAATAAAATATATTTTAAAAATAAAGGAAGAAATGGCCTTGTCTGGGCGCCAGTTATCTGTAGGTCATGGTACAGCTCAGCAGGCAGCTCCAAGCTGCTGTGGCAGGAGCGAGCCTCTGTCCCCTCACATGCCCCGTGCTCATGTCACCCTCTCCGAGTCCCAACATCTCCTCTTTCTCTCGCCCCCTCCCCCGGCCTGCCTCCATGCTTATTTTTTACTTTCTAATCTCACTTTCCTCACTTACCAAAAGAGGAAGAAAATACCCCAGCTCCACGGACGTCATAAAGAGCGGTTCCTATAGTCAAATGAGTTCACAGCTAATAACAGTAGCCGCCAACACGTACAGAACCCTGCTCTACGTCTGGCCGTGTGCTATAAGAGCTTAGCGTGCATTGTTGCAATGAACTCTCCCAAACTTGTAAAGGTAGAGCCATTATTTTCTTGCATTTTACAGACAAGCAAACTGAGGCTCCAGGAAGTTAAGTACATTTCTGAAGTTTCCTCAGTCATTGCAAGAGTGAAAGATTTGAGGCCTAGTCGGTTTGCCTCAGAGTGTCGGCCCACGGCCTGAAGGCTTGCAGGTTCTATTCCAGTCAAGGGCACATACCTCAGTTGCAGGCTGGATCCCCGGCCCCAGGGTGCATCCAGGAGGCAAGCAATCCATGTGTCTCTCTCTCACATTGATGCTTCTCTCTTTCTCTGTCTCTCCTCCTCCCTTCCACTCTCTCTAAAAATCAATGAAAAAAAATACCCTTGGGTGAGGAGTGAAGATTGGAGTTCAGTAGTTCAAGCTCTTAAACTGCTGGATCATCCTGTATAGAGAAGAGCTTTGAGAACTGAGAGGTGCCCTACGATTATAGGCATCATCATCACTATGTTTCGCCGTGTATGCGCTGAGCTCCAGGAGCTGTTGCAGGAGAACGGGAAGCATTCCTAGAACTCATTCCTTGTGTGTGTGTGACTGGTTTTGGACCCCAGAATACTTCACTACTGGCACCCAGTGGCACCCATAGGCATTACCTAACCCCGCTCAGACTAATGACCCTAATCTATAGGCCTTGGAAAACCGATTTGGCTGTGAGCAGTAAAACAGAAGCAGAACAACTCCCCCGAAGGACATTTCACTCAGTCCCCAAGCCCTCCCCCAGCAGCTCCGGTAGGGGCTCACCTCGGCCTCCCCTCCAGCTCTCCCAGGCCTGGATGGGTGGGACCAGGCACAAGGGCCTAAGAGGAAGTTTGTTTCTGTTAGATAGCAGAGGAGTCAAGATATGTGTGTCTCGGTGGTGGGCACTAGAATTTACTGTTGCAAAATGGAAGTGAGATTGTTAAATGCCCACCTGTAAGATGAGTAAGAAGCCATCCACACTAACACATAACACACACACACCATCCAGGGCTACCTGGGGCAGCAGGAAAAGTAGGGTTTCCGGCGCAGAGTCCCTTCCTCCCCTACAGAAAGCCCTGTTCCATGGTCCTCCCTCTGCTCAGGCTGTGAATCCTGACCCCGTGGACAGGAGCCCCTTTGCTCTGCTCTGCATTTTCACTCCATGGGCACTGTGTTTGCCCCCAGCCCGCCTCTGCAGGAGCCCAGGTTGGTGAGTGGGCGCTAATTTGCCTAACAGGCATGTAGTGGGGTTGTGTGTCACCAGTGCCGAGTAGGGGAGGGAAATTACCCTGGAGGTGTTGCTGATTTCTCATAATCTCAGGAGAGGCGGGGGGTGGGGGGGGAGGCCGGGCAGGGGCAGAAAGAAGAATTGTATTTGTTGACACATGAGAAGACCCCCAAACCATTAGACTTCTCTTCCCAATCAGAGCTTTTGGTTGGAGTGAAGGATACTTAAGAGGGTCCTCTTGTCTTACACATGAGGAAGTTGAGACCCAAAAAAGCATCAGGACTAGAGCGAGTATGCCCAGTGGTAAAGGACAGCTGGCAACCAAGCCGGGTCTGGGCCTTCCACTCCAGCACCCCCTCCACAGGCTAACATCCCACACCCCAGCTTGAGCAGACATTAAGCTGTGAAATGGCTAATGCATATGCCCTCATGCAGAAGCCGTAGCTTAAGCATGTTAGGCAAGAAAAGTTGGGGCGAGGGACCTCTTTTCAGATGGTTTGGGGTGGGTGTTGAGGGCATCTGCTGGCTTTGCCTGCCCACCAGGGCTACTACTTACAGCGGCTCAGGTTTCACACTGCACAAGAGGAGACAGTGGGTTCATATCCAGCTTCAGCTTTGCTCACTCAACCATGTGTCCTGGTGTGGGGCTGTTTCTGCCCAGAGGAAGGTGGGTGCCATCCACCTCCCCACCAAATGGAGGGGGTGCCTATGTCCGACTCACAAGGGTCCCCTAGGAGCCAGCTATGGCATCCTGCATCCATTCCCCCTTCTTCTGACGCTGAAGCACAATTCTCTTTTGGTTCTCAATCCTATGGTTTCATGGAGCTGACCCCACTCCCATCTCCAGCAATGGTCCAGTGACTCAAGCCTGTAATCAGTGACTCAATGAGCATTAACTCCAGAGTTATCACTGGAACTATTGGTCCTGGGGCAACCTTTGCCCTGGAGTGGCTATTCTTGGGAGGAGAAGAAGAAAAAGAAAGAGAAAGAGAAAGAGAAGAAGGAGGAGGAGGAGGAGGAGGCGGAGGAGGAGGAGGGAGAAAAGAAGAAGAAGAAAAGAACCCAGCCGGTTTGGCTCAGTGGTTGAGTGTTAACCTATGAACCAGGAGGTCAGGGTTTGATTCCCAGTCAGGGCATATGCCCGGGTTGTGGGCTCTATCCCCAGTGTGGAGCATGCAGGAGGCAACCAATCAATGATTCTCTCTCAACATTAATGTTTCTATCTCTCTCTTCTTCTCCTTTCCTCTCTGAAATCAATAGAAATATATTAAAAATAAAAAAGAAGGAGAAAAGAAGATGGTATTGTTGGACAACTTGGAATCAGTTGTGTCTAACCAGATTCCCCCCCTTTAAATTAACCAGGTATCTGAACCAATCCTCTTCCTTGCTTAGGCTGAGTTGTGTTGAGTTCTGTCCCTTGCAACCTCAGGAGTCCTGACCACTGAAGTGAGAGAGTTCCAGTTTCACCTGCTCCGAAAGCTCCTCTACCAGATTGCCCGAGAGAGCTTTCCACATCTGAACCAAGTCTAATCCATCCTCAACCCCGCCCCACCCAGGACATGCTGGGAACCTTGGGGGGTGGCCTAGGAGCAGACACCTGTGATGCCCACTTTCCTCTCCTCCGGAAGCACTTATCTCTCAGGTCGCTAACGGTCCTGTCAAGCAAAGACCTGCATTTGAAATTCCATGTAAGCTCTCAGCAGAGCCCGGTAAGCGATTGAGACAGCATGGAAAATATATGATCTTCATTATCATGACATGGGAAGCAGAGCTGTCTAATTGCTTTTGTCCACTGGTGTATAAAGATTGAGTCCAGATGTGTTTTTAAAAAAAGGGAAAAGAAATTTAAAAAGGCTTGTGTTGGACCTTGCTTTGAACAAAGCAGTCTGATTTCCTCTCTCTCTCCCTCTCCCTCTCCCTCCCTCTCTCTCCTCCTCCCCCCTCTCGCTCTCTTTCCCACCCTCCCTCCCCTCCTCCCCCTTCTCCCTCTCTTTCCCACCCTCCCTCACTCCCTCCCCCTCTCCCTCTCTCAGGGGAGGACGATGTGAAAGTGTTTTAACTGCTTGTAAGTTTTCACAACCTTGTTGATTTAGCTTTTCACAGAAGATAAAATTGTGAAATTGGCCTTGAAAACTTTATTTTCGCTTTCCTCCATCCAAAGGGACAGTTGTGGAGTTAAAGCACGGGCTGCTGGTCACCCCACGCTCCCGTCTCCCTGGCCAGCTGCCGCTCTGCAGAGAGTTGTGGGAGCAGTGAGTCCCTTGCCGGCTTGGGGAAGAAAAAGTCTTCCCATGGAAATCCACAGGACGGGATGAGATGATAATCATCTTTAAATAGAACCACCCAGGGCCCAGCTTCTGTGTTTCATTTTCCACAAGAGCCCCTAAATCTGCTTCAACATTTTTTTTTTCACCTCGACAGTTATTTTTAGCACACCCAGCCCACAGAGCTCAGCAGGCCTGAGGCCCTAAGGTCATCCTGAACTGGGGGTGGAGTGCACAGCTCCTCAGGCAAAGGTGCACTTGAAACTCACAAAACAAAGCAAAACAAAACAAAAGGTGCAGCCCCGAACGCTGTGCTGGTTTCAAGACCAGGCTGCTTGGCCCCGATGCGTCTGTATGAGGCCAGGGTTGCCCACGGGAAATAGAATTCATTGAAAGATTACCTTCTTATTTTCAAAATTGATGTTTTTCCTGAAAATTCAGAGCACGTCTGGTGGATTGGGAAAAGAAGGGTGCAGGTAACCCGGAAGGCACACCCAGAAAGTGGGAAGAAATGGAAGGCAGGCTCCTCCATCAAACCTCAAAGGGGCTCCTTCAGCCCCGGTTCCTGGGGGTCGGTGAAGCCCCTGTCTCATCTACTGGGGCAGAGGAGGTTGCTAGTTAGCTGCTCCCCGAATGCAGAAACCTCCTCCCCATCCCCTGCTCAGAAGCTGTGTAGGCTATGGCCCGGCTGGTGTGGCTCAGTGGTTGAGCGTCCACCTATGAGCAGAAGGTCATGGTTCAACTCCCGGTCAGGGCGCATGCCAGGGTTGTGGGCTCGATCCCCAGTGTGGGCTATGCAGGAGGCAGCCAATCAATGATTCTTTCTCATCATTGATGTTTCTATCTCTTTCTCTCCCTCCCTTCCTCTCTGAAACCAATAAAAACATATTTTAAAAAAATAAATAAGAGAAAGAACAAAAAATAAAATATAGAAGCATTTTTAAAAATCTGCGTAGACTATGTAGTTGTAGCTCCAAACAATTACAGGGGGGTCCTTTCCACTCTTTACAGAGCCCCCACAGTTAACCCCTGATTTGGGGGAGATAAATAACTTTAATTTTCCTTACCTATTTTTTAAAATATGTTTTTATTGATTTTTAGAGAGAGAGGAAATGAGAGAGATAGATAAAAAGCATCGATAAGAGAGAAACATCATTGATTGGCTGTCGCCTGCACGCCCCCTACTGGGGATCAAGCCTGAAATGCGGGTATGTGCCCTGACCAGGAATCGAACCGGCGACCTATTGGTTCATGGGTTCATATGTTCAACCACTGAGCGACACCGGCCCGGCATCCCTCACCTCTTTTGTTGGCAAGCCCTCAGGGGTAATACTAAAAGGCAGAAAAGTGATGGCTGGAGTGGGCAACATTCCCCAGCACTTATTTCCACACCCATCTCTCCATCCGTATGTATATTCTGGCTTTAATTCCAACCTGAATTCCAGAGGGAGCGACTAATGTGTGGCGATAATGGGAACAGTCATTACAGAGAAATTGCAGTGGAGAAAGCTGTGGACTCATTCTGGTGCTGTTCTTAGTAGCCAGGAGACCTCGGGCAAGTCATTAGCTGCTATGAGCCTTGATCTCCTCCTCTATGGGCTGCCAGAGCTAAGGACTCCCTCGCAGCGTTATCACAAAGATTCACTGAGAAATGAACGCGGCACTCAACAACTGGGACTGCTGGTTTGATTAGATCAGTACCAACCAGAGCCTCCGTTATAGCGTGACCCCAGGATGGATACTGCATGTCTCCCCAAAAGTGATGCCTTGTAAAAAGGAGTTTGGCACTTGGATACATGGAGCACAGACAGTCTAAGCGTCGATGTGGAACCCAGGATTCCAGCACATTCTCCTCCAAGGGCCTGTGCAAGAGATGGCTGCTCAAATGCACTCCTTCTGAGGGAGACTGTTGCCCCACTAGAGTGGCCTGAAGGAGCAGGCCTGGGGGACCGTGCACTGAATTGTGTGGCCTGAGCCCAAATCCCCTGCCACCTCCTCAAGACCCCAGGGGACTGGAGCCAGGACAGACACTTGACAGGACCGAGCTGTCCCCAGGCTGGCCAGAGACCTTTCCATACTTGGGCGTTTGAATTGGGAAACCTGGAAGGAGCTGAGCCATAGCGGTGGGATCCGGAGTTGGGGCTCCAGATGTTGGGAGAAAGGGGGAACCATGGGCAGAGCAGCCCAGGGAAGACAGAGGAGCTGACTCGTTCTCTAGTCCCATTTCTGTCTGCATGTCTCCTCACCATGTCTCACTCCTGGGGTGAGAGAAGTGGGACACACTCCATGCCGGATGTGGTAGGCTGAATTGTGACTCCAAAGAACACATGGCCATATATTCTTTTTTAATTAGTATTATGAGGGAGAGAGAGAGAGAGAGAGAGAGAGAGAGCGCTAAACATCAGTTGGCTACCTCCTGTACACGCCCTGACCCGGATTACATCTGGGATTGCAGCGGAAGCTGGGCATGTGCTCTGACAGGAAATCAAACCCTCGACCTTTCAGAGTATGGGACCACACTCCCACACACTGAGCCACACTGGCCGGAACAAGGCATGTCCACGTCTTAACCCCTGGAATCTGTGAGTGCAACCTTCCTTGGGGGAAGGTCTTTGCAGATATGATTATGTTAAGGGTCTCAATGTGACATCATCTTGGATGATCTGGGTGAACCCTAAATCCAATGACAAAAGTCCTTATAAGAGAGAGAAAAGAAACCGTGGACAGCACAGGTCTAATACGTCTTTAGTTCATTCTCCCTGCAAGATGGGAACTATCACTGTTCCCACACGCCCCCCACTGGGGATCGAGCCTGAAACCCAGGCAAGTGCCCTGACCACGAATTGAACCAGCAGCCTTCGGTGCATGGGACTAGGCCCGACCAACTGAGCCACATCGACCAGGGCTCACCTTCACGTTCTCTATCAGGTGGACAGCATCCTCTTTGTACATATGTGGTCCCAGCAGCACGGCAGTCAGGCCGATCTCTGTGGGTGCAAGGGCAGCTTCCCATAGGTGCTCATTTATAAAAGGCATGTTCCTGGCATGTGCCCACTCATGCATTCTGTCCACAAAGAGACTGTGTGCCCCCAGAGCTGCTAAGGACACCTCTGCAGGAGAAAAGGAAGCCTGGCTGCACCACGGTCTCTCCACCTGGCTGGGGTTTCTGGTCATGGAAGTGCTTGGGTAGCACTTTCACATTGTGTCAACCCTGGTAGGAATTTCCACCCCGGAATCTCCCCGTAAGCTGCGCCTGCCTGTCGCTCTCGCCACCTCGGTTCACAGGCTCGCTGCCCCGCGGAGGAGGCTCTGTCGTCACTTCCCCACTTTTGTGGACTTGGGTGTCCTTTCCCTTCTGCCTGGGGGCACACACTCATTTTTTTAAAGCTTTTGACTTTGAAATAATTTCCAACTTCGAGAAGAGCTGTAATAACAGGAGAAATAGTAAAATGATGCAGCCCCTTTGAAAAACTTGTTGGCAATTTCTTTAAAAGTTAAAACCTAGCCCCGCCGGCGTGGCTCAGTGGTTGGGCGTCGACCTATGAACCAGAAGATCAGGTTTGATTCCCCATCAGGACACATGCCCGGGTTGCGGGCTTGATCCCCAGTGCGGGGCGTGCAGGAGGCAGCCGATCAATGATTCTCTGTCATCCTTGATGTTTCTAGCTCTCTCTCCCTTCCTTTCTGAAATCAATAATTATATATATAAATAATAATAAAGTAGCCGAAACCGGTTTGGCTCAGTGGATAGAGCGTCGGCCTGCGGACTGAAAGGTCCCAGGTTTGATTCCGGTCAAGGGCATGTACCTGGGTTGCGGGCACATCCCCAGTAAAAGATGTGCAGGAGGCGGCTGATCGATGTTTCTCTCCCATCGATGTTTCTAACTCTCTATCTCTCTCTCCCTTCCTCTCTGTAAAAAATCAATAAAATATATTTTAAAAAAAAAATAATAATAAAGTAAAATAGTTTTTCTTTTCTTTTGGGGTTTTCCTCACATTGCCATTTCGGAAGAGTCTAGGCCCCTTGTTTTGTGCACTGTCTCTCACTGTGGGTCTGTCTGACTCTGTCCTCACGATTCGATGCAGGTTGTGCCTCTTTGGCAGGAATATCCCAGGAGTGACCTGTCCTCGAGGCATGGCATCCATGTGTCTCCTTATGATGATGTCCACGTTGGTACTTGGTTCAGGCATTGTCTGCCGGGTTTTTCCTCTGTAACACTACCGTTTTTCTCTTTGTATTTAATAATAGAGTATGGTGTTTTTAAGTTCTAACAAAACTAATTCATGCTCTGGCTGGCTTGGCTCAGTGGATAGAGCATTGGCCTGCGGACTGAAGGGTCCCAGGTTCTATTCTGGTCAAGGGCACATGCCCAGGTTGCAGGCTTGATCCCCAGTGTGGGGCATGCAGGAGGCAGCCAATCAATGATTCTCTCTCATCATTGATGTTTCTATCTATCTCTTCCTCTCCTTTCCTCTCTGAAATCAATATATTTTTTTAAAAAACTAATAAAATTATTTCTCAGTGCCACCTGCTATATTTGTTACTCATTCAATCAATCTCTACTTAGTCCAGGGAGGATATTATATTCATAAAGTTTAAGAGAGTCCCTACCTGCCCAGAGCTCATTGCTTTCTTGGGCTGACAGGTTCCAAAGTCCCCAAATTCTGGAGTACGGAGTCTGTCCAACATATTAGCTACTTCTTTTGTCAATTTTGTGAGCAGAACACAGCTGACTGGGAATCATTTTGGCCATGAAACCCAAGCACTTGTAAAACTCTCTTGCCAACTGTAGAATTAATGGGTCTGGAATATTCAACTAGATCAAGCAAAGAATCTATAATAATAAAAGGTTAATATGCTAATTAGACCAAACGTTATTCTGGGCATCCTTCCGGATGAAGCCGGCGCCGGAGGGAAGCCTGGGTCCTGGGTGCCTGCGGGCGGCCTGAGGGAAGCCAGCCCAGGTCCTGGGTGGCGGCCGGAGGGAAGCACAGGTCCCGGGTGCTGGAGGGAAGCTGGTGCCGGCAGCTGGGGAAAGGAAGGCCTACTCTTGCATGAATTTTCATGCATCGGGCCTCTAGTTGAAATAATAATATACAGGCTAAGTAAGACACAGATTTTTATTGTAAAACCTGTTTCAATATTTTGTGCTTTTAAAATAATAATTGCCTTTTCCTTGAGCTTAGTATTTTTAATGGGCTGGTTCTTTGAATTGTTGGAATAAAACTTGATTTAGAAGGAGCTGAGAGAATGGTGGCAGGTACCCAATCTGGAGACCTGCTTCAACTGCTTCCCTGTGACTGCAGGGTGCCGGTTCTTACTCACTTTCCCTGATGGGATCCATCTTTATCGCCCCCAACGTAAATTGTCAACAGGAGGGGGAACGCACACTGGCAACAATCTATTTTTTGTGCAACTTCCAAGTATGCATCATTCTGTGTCACTTGACTACTTTCGAGTGCTAAAAAATGACAAAAATAATACAATGTAGAATTAAAGAACACATATTTGAAAAGATAGTTCCCATTCTATTATTTGCTTGATTTGCATAATTTTAGATTGATTTTACTATTAAAATTACCGATTTCACTGCAAAAAAAATTTTTTTCAACCTAACAGAATGCAGGCTCCGTTTCTTACAGTTTCACAGCAGCTTGGGACAAATGCACGGTCCAACCATGTTTTCGGTGCCTTTCCCTAGAAAGGACGTGCATCGCGGCCACCGTGCACCTGACAGAAACACAGGCGTGAGCAGCCCAAGTGCAATGGTCAAGGGGTGTTTGAGGACATTGCTTGTTAAATTTTTTTAAAAATGCTTATTTGCTCTCAACCTGCCTTCTCTTAGGTCTGCTTCCATTTCAAGATCTGTCAGCTGTGATGTAGTTTTAAAACAGCAGTTATTTTGTCCTTAAGCATTACATGCTCACCATAGGAAAGGCAGGTGCAGCACAGGTACACATGTTACACACAATCCCATCCAGAAATAATTATATGTAAGTAATTGTATATATGAAATACTTAAGGTATTTTGTGTTCCTTTTCTTATGGTAAAAATATATACATACATACATTTTTTACATATATCAAATGTCTGTGGGTTCAATCCCTGATCAGCGCACATACAAAACTCAACCAATGAATGCATAAATAAGTGCAATGATAATTAGATATCTATCTCTCTCTCTCAAATTAATAAATAATTTTTTTGCCTGGCCAGCATGGCTCAGTGGTTGAGTGTCAACCTATGAACCAGGAGGTCAAGGTTCAATTCTCAGTCAGGGGCACATGCTCAGGTTGTGGGCTCAATCCCCAGTAGGGGGCATGGAGGAGGCAGCTGATCAATGATTCTCTCTCATCATTGATGTTTCTACCTCTCTCTCCCTCTCCCTTCCTCTCTGAAATCAACAAAAATATATTAAATAAATAAATTTTTTAAGTTAATTAAAAAAAATGTTACTATGTGTGGTGATGGATGTGAACTAAACTTACTGTGGTAATCATTTCACAATATATACATATATCAAATCGTTGTTGTTGTAGTACACTACAGCAATGTTACATGTCAATTATATCTCAATTAGAGAGAGAGAGACAGACAGACAGACAGACAGCGGGGAGCTCCCTTGCCCCTTCTGCTGTGTGAGGACACGGTGAGAAGACAGCCGACCCTGAGCCAGGAGCAGGTTCTCACCGGACACTGAGTCCACTGGCTACTTGATGGTGGACGTCTCAGCCTCCAGAACGGTGAGGAAGAAGTGTCTGTTGTTTATGTCACCCAGCAAATGGTCCTGGGCCATAATAGCCCAACAGACTAACACAGCCGGCCCATCTCCGCACCTCCCAGATGACTAACTCCTGATTCCTCATC
Organism: Myotis myotis; assembly: GCF_014108235.1. NCBI lineage: Eukaryota > Metazoa > Chordata > Mammalia > Chiroptera > Vespertilionidae > Myotis > Myotis myotis. The sequence goes on from NW_023416317.1 coordinate 39,987,179, forward strand.
AGCTAAAGGAAAGGCCCAGCAACTTGCCAGGCACTGTCCGGGGAGTCAGTAACGGAGCCAAGCTTGAAACAGAGCCCTAGTCAGTGTGGCTCAGTGGATAGAGCGTCGGGTTGTAAACCTAAGGGTCCTGGGTTTGATTCCGGTCAAGGGCAAGAGCCTGGGTTGCAGGCTTTTCTCAAGCCAGGGCCCTGGTCGGGGCGTGTGCAGGAGGCAACCAATTGATGTGTTTCTCTCACATTGATGTTTCTCTCTTCCATTCTTTCTAAAAACCTATGGAAAAATATCCTCGGGTGAGGATTAAAAAAAAAAAAAGATTGGAACAGAGCCAATTCGCATAACTTCTAAGACGCATTGCTTCCTCAACTTGGAGACCCCCTTGGGGGACCCTGAACTTTGGGCTAGCCAGGACCAGAGCTGGGGGGAACGAGCTAGCTTCCTCGGGCGCTGTGATGAAGGCCCCACAGCCCAGCCCACAAATCTCACCACCACCGTCAAGGCCACCCCAATCAGAAGACATTCCTCATCAGCCCCACGTCACATGCTTATCAGCCCACACACTGTCCTTTTGTCTGTCCAGGAAAGCTGCCAGGATTGGCCTCTCTAACCTGGCTCCTCTGTACACAAATGCCCAGAGCCGGGCAGCCAGCGGGCGTGTGGTGCCCTGAGGCTCATTCCTCGGCAGGGTGCCCGCTGCTGGGACAGGAGCAATGGCGTCTTTGCCCCTGTGCAGCGTTCCTGCTGCCCTGGCCTGGCAGGAGCTGGGGCCGTGCCCTGCATGTGGCAGATGGGCAGCAAGGTCGGGCAGCCGGCCTGCCTGGCGCCAAGCCCCAGAGGACACACACATGTCTTTGTGGAGGATGCCAGCCAGGGCTGCCCCGGGCCACGGAGAGCGTGCGATATCCTTTAGAAAGGGCGAGGGATCTTTCCTTTCAAAGGCAAGACCATGTTTCAGAACCACCAGGGAGTAAGTCGCCAGACGACATGAAAGCATGATTCTTTGTCCCCCCGAGGCTGAGTGTGAGGTGGCAAATTTCCCAAGGAGAGCATGTGATTCCTGTCCGTAAGGCAGGACGCAGTCCAGAAGGGGCCACTTTGTTCTCCTCGTGATGGGGCATGAGCAGCAGTATCCCGGGCATGTAAACAGGAGGAGCGTCCTCCATGATCACCTTAAAACGAATCTAATTCGGTAAGGCTCCACGCAGTAGGCCTGCAGAGTTTCCTGCCCATTGCCGACGGTGAGGAGGCCCACAGTCTCTCTTTGATGTGGGCTGTTGCCTGAAATCTGTGTGCGCTTGACGGGAGCAGGAGGTAGCTTCGTCTGCTGGCCACGGGGGCTCGCCTGGACTTGCAGGAAGGAGCCGGGCCTGTGTGGGCAGCATGCCACCGGGGCAGTCCTACGGCCAGCCCTCTTCAGGAGAACCTTCCGCCGGAGGGTACCCAGGCCTTGCCCTTGGGCGGAGGCTAGCTGTCCTTTACCCTGTCCCCAGGTTTCAGCAACCAGACTCTTCTTTCTCCACTGCGCTCCCAGCACCCTCCGCTCCCGCTCTGGGCGTCCAGCGCTGTCTTCCCCGCTTCCCTGTCCCTGTTGCCCTTGGAGAATGCCTCACCGCATGCTCTTTTCAGAGGATGCTTTCGCCACTCATTTCAGGGAGTCCGACTGGGAGAAAAAAAGATCAGCAAGGATAGGGAAAGAGTTTAAAAGAAAAACAATCATAAAATTGCAGAGCGGCTGTGGTGAGGATTAAATGAGGTCATATAGAAGAAGTATCTGACCCAATAAATAGAAGAAATGGTAGGATTGCCAAGTCCTGACGTGGGACATGCTATCTGAGCTGTCTCGGTGATAATAATGACATCCTCTTCATGTTCACACAGGAAGGGCCTAACTAAGGGTCTACTTCATGGCTCTCCGCAAGAAATACAATGCAAACCACTGTGTAATAAAATTTCTAGCAGCCACGTTAAAAAGTAAAAACAAACAGGGAAAACTCATTTTAATAGTGTGTGTTTTTCTTTTTTTTCAAAATAATATTTTTATTCATTTCAGAGAGGAAGGGGTAAAGAGAGAGAGAGAAACATCCACGATGAGAAAGAAGGACCAGTTGGCCGCCTCCTGGACGCTCACTACTGGGGATCGAGCCCACAATCCATGCATGTGCCCTGACCAGGAATTGAGCAGTGACCTCCTGATTCATAGGTCGACGCTCAATCACCGAACCACACCAGCCGGGCAATCCTGTGGTTTTTTAACCAAATATTATCATCTCAACATCTAATGAATATCAAATGTTGAGGAGATAGCCCTGGCTGGTTTGGCTCAGTGGATAGAGCATTGGCCTGGGGACTGAAGGGTCCCGGGTTCGATTCCAGTCAAGGGCACATGCCCCGGTTGTAGGCTCAATCCCAGTAGGGGGCGTGCAGGAGGCAGCCAATCAATGATTCTCTCTCATCATTGATGTTTCTATCTCTCTCTCCCTCTCCCTTCCTCTCTGAAATCAATAAAAATATCTTTTAAAAAAAAAAGTTGAGGAGATAGCTTACAATCTTTTTTCATATGAAGCCTGTGGAACCTGGCATGCATTTCAGACAGAGCATGTCTCCGTTTGGACCTACCACCTTTCCAGTGGGCATGCGGGTAGTGGCTGTCACCGTGGACAGCACAGGTCTAACACATCTTTAGTTCATCCTCCCTGCAAGATGAGAACTATCACTGTTCCTTTTTTATGAATGGGAAACTGAGGCTGAGCCATTAGGTAACTTGTCAAAGTGAACAGCAATGAACGGTGGTTTTGTAATGAAACAGTATCCTGTTTGAATCCTGGTTTTGCCACTTCTGACTTCCACAAATTCTGGCTTTAGGTCTGCCAGCCTCAATGTCACCATCGCTGGATTAAAGGGAGGAAATAATACCTCCTAGTAGATATTATTAGTCTCTGCTCAGGGTGAGTGAGGAGCTGCTCCCCAGGTCTGTGAGCACCTCCTCCTCTTGGCCCTAATGGATATTCTTGGGGGGGGGGGGGAGTGAGGGGGGGGGAGAGAGAAGGGGCTTAGTCTCGACGTGACTTCTGTAAATCCTTGGTTATAAGACTTTTGTTCAGATCGTCTTCAGTTGGTTATTCAGGTTGATTGTTCTATATTTTAGTTGTAATTCCAGTGTGGTCCTGGCAGGAGGTGAGTGTAACTTCCACATACTCTGCTGCCATCTTGAATCCTGACTTTTTTTTTCTTTTTCTTTTTCTTTTTCTTTATTTTAATGCATAGAAAATGGTCTGGAATGGTACATACCAACCTGGAAACCATAGCTGCTTTGGATGTGGGACTAGAATTGAGAAAGGATTGAAGGAGATTTTCTCCTTGACTGATATACTTCTGTTTTGTCTGTTGTTTGCTTTTAACAATGAGTATTGTTGGTGTAAGAACATCCAAACCTGTAGAGAATTTTTATGAGAGTTTATTTGAGCCAAACTGATGACATGCCAGAAAGCAAGGTCTCAAATGCTCCTGGGAATGACAGTTTTGCAGTGTCTTTTCTACATTGGGAATTAAGGAAAGAATGTGAGGATGATTACAAGAAGGAGGGAGAAAGAAAGGCAGGGAAATCCCTGTGATTGGATTACAGGATAGTTCACAAGGTCACATGCTCCCTTGAGGGTGGTTATGTTTCCTAGGGTTCTGAAAAAAGTACTCTGGCACAAGAACAAGAGAGAGGGCCTGCTTAAGACAAAGAAAGATAAACCTTTTTACTAAAAAAGTTATAGGCCTGGGAAATGACTACTCATCCATGACCTGCCCAGTTAGGAATTTATGATCAGATTGCCCTATAACAGTGATGGCGAACCTTTTGAGCTCAGAGTGTCAGCATTTTGAAAAACCCTAACTTAACTCTGGTGCCGTGTCACATATAGAAATTATTTGATCTTTGCAACCATAGTAAAACAAGGACTTACATTTTATATATATATTTTTTTTTTTATTATTATTATTGATTTTTTACAGAGAGGAAGGGAGAGAGATAGAGAGTTAGAAACATCGATGAGAGAAAAACATCGATCAGCTGCCTCCTGCACATCTCCTACTGGGAATGTGCCCGCCACCGAGGTACATGCCCTTGACCGGAATCGAACCTGGGACCTTTCAGGCCGCAGGCCGATGCTCTATCCACTGAGCCAAACCGGTTTCGGCAAGACTTATATTTTTGATATTTATTTTATATATTTAAATGCCATTTAACAAAGAAAAATCAACCAAAAAAATGAGTTCGCGTGTCACCTCTGACACACGTGTCATAGGTTCGCCATCACTGCCCTATAAGGTTACTTTCAGTCACTTGTCAGAGTTGTTATAGAACCCCTTTTGCATTCACAGTGTATATCGATGGTTTATGGATTTTTGAAACAATTAAAATGGAGAATAAGATGAATGGGACGGGGTGAGCAACATAAATATGATACCACCCCATCACAACTATGAATAGAATTCTTTTCAGAGGCAATAACAGGTCTTGGACTATATGAGTTAGTATTACAGGGTCTTTCTCCCCACCCCCAATCTGGTAAAATCGGCCACTCATCTTCTCTTGATGGAGGAGCTATGTTCATCTTCCCAGTGACTGTTCTAATACCAGAAATGAGCAGTATGAAACCACAAGGGGTCCAGAGGGGCCACTGTCATTGATTGGGTAGTCCCAGATAGTCTCAAACTTTAAAGGGAAGTGTCATTATTCATCTATTATTCTACAGTTTATCTTGACAAGATTAAAAAGAATTATCTTTTGAAGCTGATTGTCAAAAAAGGAGAACTTGTGAAATGAGTCAGTCTGTCAGAGTGCAGTATGGCTGGGCGTCTGCTTCTGCTAATCTGTCCTCCTTTCTAGGGAGATTCCATCGTTCGTTCCCAGGCCAACATTCCAGGGGAAAGAAGGAGCTATCTCCCTGAGCAGAGCCGCCTCCAGACGTTGTTTGTGGTTGGGGTGGGTGTGGCTCCTGATCTCCAAGTGCAGGTGGCTGGGTCACAGGCCCAAGGGACTGCCCTTCCAAGGCAGCTCTTGGAACCTCCCCAACTGTACAGGATCCTTGTAGGTGGGACCAGGAGTCTACACTTTTTTTAAAGTGTATTTTTATTGATTTCAGAGAGGGAGAGAGAGAGAGAAACATCAATGATGAGAGAGAATCATTGATCGGCTGCCTCCTGCACACTCCCTACTGAGGATTGAACCCGCAACCCAGGCATGTGCCCTTGACTGAAATTGAACCTGGGACCCTTCAGTCCGCAGGCCGATGCTCTCACTGAGCTAAACCAGCTAACCAGCCTCCCCAGGTAATTCTTCTGACGGTCAAGTCTGAGAAATACTGAAGACAGGGCTTGACTGAGATTGTGAAGGTCATTTCAGAGGCATAACCATCAGCATGTGTGCAGCTCTTGAAAGGCCCTCCTTCTTTCTCGGTCATGTAGCTTGACAGAGCCATTCATTAAATGAAATTCTATCATAACTAAGGACATTGTTGCTTTGTTATTGAAGTTGCAGTTTTTTGTTTTGCTTTGTTTGTTTTGTTTTTGGAAGTCACACATTTTTTCGTTTTTCTTTTAAGTAAGCTAAACTGAAAACTGTTAAGTTTTACATGAGATTATGAAGTTTCAAATATTTTTTTTAAAGTCAAGAGAAGTATTCTCTCAAGTCCCTGAATGTTGTAAACCCTGGTGTTTAACCTTCAGGTCCTTGTAACCTGTCCCAAAGTCCAGTGGCTAAACCTGAAAGAACAGTACCAAATGTTCTCTTATACACACACACACACACACACACACACACACACACACGCGTACGATACTTGACCCTCCTTAAAATAAAGCAGGACATGAGGCAGAATCAGATATGGCTATTACATAGCCTTGTTTGTGGAGCAAATGAAAAAATCACTACATGTTTTATTGCATTTCAGAATCTATTTACAACTGCCTAGTCATTCCGAGTTTGGATTTTCCTTTGAAATGAAAGCCCTGTAAAAAAAATTAATAATAATAGAGAGGGATATTATATTGGAAGAATGGTAATAGAACTGTAAAAAAATCAAAATAAATTATGCCATTGCTGTTCTTTAAGATTCATTCAACATTCACTTTTTCAAAAATAAAGTAGGGCCCAGCTGGAGTGGCTCAGTTGGTTGAGCGTTGCCCTGTGCACCAAATGGTCACCAGTTTGATTCCTGGTCAGGGCACCTGCCTGTATGTGGGTTTCATCCCTGGTTGGGGCACATATGAAAAGGCAACCAAATGATGTTTCTCTCTCTCTCCCCAAGTATGTCCTCAGGTGAGGATTAGGAAGGAAAGAAGGGAGGGAGGGAGGGAGGGAGGGAGGGAGGGAGGAAGGGAGGGAGGGAGGGAGATCCAGGCAGCGTTCTAGGGACTTGACAGTGAATGACCCTAAGCAAGCATCCTTGTTCTCATGGAGCTATTATTCTACTTGGGAAGGAAAGAAACAAATATATAGAATACCGTGTGGTGAGAGATGCTGTGAAGAAAAATAGGCAGGGTTAGAACGTAGAGTGGGGCAGGAGGGGTTTTTTTTGAAGGGGGGGATGGTGTTACTATTTTAAATGGGCCAGTCAGGGGTGGCCAAAGTGACATTTGAGCAGAAACCCCAAGGAAGTAAGTGAGGCAAGCAGCCACATGGGGGGTGGAGGGGGGCAGGGGGCGTAGCATGCATCTGTTCTGGCAGAGAGATCAGCAGGGGCAAAGGCCCTGAGGCAGAAGTGTCCTTGGTGCATTTAAGAAAGAACTAGGATGTAGGGAGCGGCTATAGGGTTAAGCCTTGGACTGACCTGTTGGCAAAGCCACAAACAAGTCCCAGTTTAGAGGGCACAGTCCCTCTTACCATAATTAGGCTTGAGCTTATGACCTCCCTAGATCTTATCTGGGTAGTTAATGGGCTGTGGGAGGTGCAGCAAGCGCTGCCAAAACAAGTGAAACTCACAAGAACATTGTAACTATGGTGACCACTACCTTGTTTACCTCTGGCTATAAAATAAAGGCTCAGCTGGCCTCTGGATCTCTCTCTGTGGCCTCAGCCAGGCACAGGAAGATCCACCCAGACCCAGCTTATTCTCTTTGTCTGTCATTTCTTCATCCTTTGCCGCCCTCTCTCAGGCTTGCAGAACTCTTGGCTGAGCTGGCTCGCACAGTAGGACATCAGTGTGGCTGAAGTGGCGTGAGCACAGGGAAAAGTAACAGGAGATGAAATCAGCAAGGTGGCAGGGAATGCCAGCAGGACCTTACAGATCTGGATTTAGATTCTGCTCAGAGCTGGAAAGCCAATGGAGCATCGGTTCTCAACCTGTGGGTCGCGACCCCTTTGGCAGTCAAACGACCCTTTCACAGGGGTCGCCTAAGACCATGCTGCATATCAGATCTTTACATTACGATTCATAACAGTAGCAACATGACAGTTATGAAGTAGCAACGAAAATAATTTTATGGTTGGGTCACAACATGAGGAACTGTATTTAAAGGGCCAGAAGGTCAAGAACCACTGCACTGGGGGGTTTTGAGCAGAGAAGTGACCTGATAGAGAACAGCAGGAGGCCGCAGGTGGAAGAAGGGAGACTAGCTAGGAGGCCTTTGCAGGAATCCAGGTGAGAGGTAACGAGCTGGACTAAGGGGGAGCTGGAGGTCATGAGGAATGTTGGACTTTTCTCTTCCTTCTTGGTTGTCAACTAAAAAGCTGAATAAGTCCTAGCTGGTTTGGCTCGGTGGATAGAGTGTTGGCCTGCAGACCAAAGGGTCCCAGGTTCAAATCCAGCCATGGGCACATACCTCCATTACAGGCTCCTCCCCGGCCCTGGTCAGGGCTCATGCAGAAGGCTACCAATCGATGTGTTTCTCTTAAATCAATGGAAAAATATCCTCAGGTGAGGATTTAAAAAAAAAAAAAAATGCTGAATAAGAGCCTGGCCATCATGGCAGAGTGATTGACCTATGAACTAGGAGGGCACAAGCCCTAGTCAGGGCACAAGCCTGGGTTGTGGGTTCTATCCCCCAAGGTTGGGGGTGGGGGGAGTGCAGGAGGCAGCCGATCAATGATTCTCTCTCATCCTTGACATTTCTCTCTTTCTTTCCTTCTCTTCCTCTCTGAAATCAATTAAAAAAAAAAAAAAAGAGCTGAGTAAGAGAAGATTTCTGTATAAAGACATGATCTGGAGCAAGCCCACGTTGACTGAGCCACCTTTCTGTTCACGGGTGCCCTCTGCCCTGCCTAATTCTGCTCTTCACTTGCCCTTCCAAGAGGAATCCCCAAGTTGTGGGGAGTCACACTCTTTCTCATTCCAGATTATTCCAGCCTTGCCTGTGAAACAATGTCACCCCCCGAAGACCTTCCATTGGGAAGACTCTATTGAATCTTCCGTCTAGTTCTTGAGCTTTTAAAGGCAATGTCTCCTTGCTCCTAGGAGACAACACCCTCCATGAAGACACGATTTGTAAATATTCAAAAGGACAGAGACCTCAGCTCACAAAGCTGACTTACCTAGAGTATTATCAACTATGGGAAACTGGAGTGAAGCACTTTTCTAAAATCCCAGCCTTCGCCTATTTTCTTATTTAAATCTTTATTGTTGAAAGTATTACCTATGTCCCCTTTTTCCCCATTGACTCCTTCTAGCCTGCCCCACCCAGCACCCTGCCCAGGCCAGCCTCAGCTTATTGCAGAGGCTATTCAGTGAAACAAGTAGACCTCCCAGGAAGGTTCATTCTTTAAAATCAGTTCTCTGAAGACTGCAGCTCAGAAACCATCTCATGGTAGGATTTGAGCCACAGAGAGGTGTTTGAGGCCTAGGTCGGAGTGGGAGGAGATGTCTAATATATATCACTAGAGGCCCCGTGCATGATTTTGTGCACCATTGGGGTCTCTCGCCGGGCTGGCGATTGGGGCCCATCAGAGGCCCTCTTGCCCAGTCCCGATTGGAGCCAATGGGGGCCGGTCGGCCAGGGAGGGAACACAGGAGGGCTCCTGGGTGTGTCTGGCCCATCTCGCCCAGTTCCAATAGGCTGGACCCCAGCAACAAACTAACCTACCAGTCGGAGCGTCTGCTCCCTGGTGGTCAGTGCGCATCATAGTGACTGGTCGAGCAGTCGAACAAATGGTCAAATTAATGGTCAGACACTTAGCATATTACGCTTTTATTATATAGGATTAGGCAGCTGCCCACCTTCTCCTCATTCATTCATTCATTCATTCACTCATTTACTGATCCATTCATTCACCCCTCAGATGCATTGGATACCTACCATGTGCCAGGCACAGTTCTGAGCACAGGGGTGCAGAGACTTAAAAACAAAGGCAAAAACAAAAACCAGACAGATCCTACTTTGGAGAAGCTTGCACAGTTGGAACGCCACCTTTCATTGTCTGTCCCATAGGTAAAAGGGGCCGTGAGGCCCAGAACAAACGCGGGCTTCTGCAGGGCCCTAACACCCCCCGGAGGCTGTCCTGGGCCTGCCTTAGTCCCCCAGGATGCTCCTCCCTCCAAACACAGTGGGTCCACGCCTGAGATACTCAAGCACAGGGCAGGTCCAATCTGAGTTCCTAAATTGCAGCGGAAGTAATTAAAACTACATGAAAAGAACTTTCTGATCCCTGGGCGGCAGCTTGTGCATTCACTGGTTTAAAGTGTTTTAAAAAATGCTCATCATGTAAATGTGAGAAGAAAAAAAAAATCCAGGATGCAAATGTGCATAGACAGAATGATCCCTATCTGGTAAAAAATAATATATTTATACACATGCACATATGTGTGGAGAAAATACTGGAAGGAAATGCAACTAAATGTTTCTGCTGTCATCTCAGGATAGTGGATTTATGAAAGGGTTTTCATGTTTTCTTTCTTTTTTTAAAAAAAATGTTTTTATTGATTTTAGAGAGACAGGAATGGAGAGGGAGAACTAGATAGAAACATTGGTGAGAGAGAACCATCATCCATCAGCTGCCTCCTGCATGCTCCCTATTGAGGATTGAGCCCGCAACCTGGGCAGGTGCCCTGAACAGGAATCAAACCAGTGATTTCCTTCTGCATGAATCGACGCTCAACCACTGAGCCACACCGGCGAGGCTTATCTTTTCTTCATTTTTGCAAATTTCCTATACTGACTATGTATTATTACTTCTAATTGTCACTCAGTAGTAACTCTTTGAAAAGCGATTTTTTTTATCATTGCTACCATTCATGCAGTGACGTTTACTCCAACTTGAAAAATGCCCCGTAGAGACACTGAGAAAGCTGCTATAATTTCCATTGGATTCTTAGCGACAGTCTTGAGCCATCATCATTTCATAGATGAGCAACAGAGGTGCAAAAAGGTAAAAAACTGTCCTATGAAGGTCAGGATTAGAACAGGTGCTCCGAGCCGCAGTATCCTTAGAGATAAACAGCAGCAGTGGAATGTGTCCACCGACTGCTGCCCAGGGGGTTCTTGTAAAATGCAGATTTAAGCAGCCACTGTGTGTGGCCAGTGCTGCTGGTCCACGGATCACGCAAGAGTAGCAGGGTCTTGCCCCCGCTGGTTTGGCTCAGTTTGGATAGAGTGTTGGCCTTTGGACTGAAGGGTCCCGGTTTGATTCCAGTCCAGGGCAAGTCCCTCGGTTGCAGGCTCAGTCTAGGCCAGTGGTCGGCAAACTCATTAGTCAACAGAGCCAAATATCAACAGTACAACGATTGAAATTTCTTTTGAGAGCCAAATTTTTTAAACTTAAACTATACAGGTAGGTACATTGTCATTAACTTAATTAGGGTCCTCCTAAGGCTCAGGAAGAGCCACACTCAAGGGGCCAAAGAGCCGCATGTGGCTCGAGAGCCGCAGTTTGCCGACCACAGGTCTAGGCGCAGCTGGGGTCATACCGATCGGTGTGTCTCTCTCACATCCATGTTTCTCTCTCTATGTCTCTCCCCCTCCCTTCCACTCTTTCTAAAAATCAATGGAAAAAATATCCTCGGGTGAGGATTAACAGGGGAAAAAAAAAGAGAGAGAGAAGCAGGGTCTGGAGTCAGGCTGGGACTTTAGATCCCCTACTTGTCTGAGTCTCTGTTTCCTCCTGGGTGAATCAGGAGCGTTAGCTTGTACCTCGCGGGGTGGTCAGGAGGACAGAATGAGAAGGTATCCGTGGAGCAGTCAGCGCGGTGCCGCCACGCAGGCGAGCTTGGTGACTGTTCCATGCTTTTCGCAAACCCAGCGTTCGCTCTCCGGGTTACACCGTCCTTACCCTTCCATGTCGGCCAGCCTTACTGGAACCCATCAATGCCTCTCTTATTCCAGCTGCCCCGAGCACAGTCTCAACTCACCCACACGTAGATGTAAATATTGTCTAAGGGGCCTCTGTGTGCAAGAAGGCCCGGGAAAATACTAGGTCTTTCTTTGCCGGAGAAACTTCACTTTGCACTTTTTAGAAAACGTAAGGGATCGCTGGGTGAAATGCTTGCCTGGGGGCTGAGAACGAAAGCGTGCGTTCCCGAGCCCACCAAAACCACTTTCTGTGAAGATACCAGTTTTAAAAATTAGTGCACAGAACATGGGTGGAAGAAAAGGAAGCAGTTTCTTGTTTGTTTCACAGACACTTGGAAGGGTTTCCTCCTACACAGAAGGCAGGAGAAGGCGTGACTGGGAGCAAAGGGGAGGGGGAGGGGGAGTAAAGAAGACCCTGCAAGACCCCCCTTTTATTGACAAACTTTCTTGATCACCGTGTCAATTCTTTAAGATCCAAACGCCGAACCCCGGAGCAGGCTTCCCAAGCTAATTGTTTCCCAGGCCCAGGGAAATTCCCACAGGGAGGAGAAACGAGTTAGAATGTGCCGAAGACAATGCACCTGAGTGTTCTTTCCCCCTTTTTTGCGCCAGTTTCAGGAGGTTGGGAAGGGGAGATGGGTGCTGCCTCGCGGGGAGGATTGGGACATGCCCACCTGGCAGGTGCTGGGGCTCAAGCCAGGCATTTGTCTCAGCGATGACTGTCTCCAGGGGTCTGCCTGGCTTCATGCTACAGTCTGGTTGTTGACCGTCAGTCTGGACAGCCTGTTGACAGAAGAGTGGTTATAACTGAGGCTGAGACAAGGAAGAGCAAGAGTCCAAGGCTTTCTGGGGCTTACAGGGGTCTCTTCCCGGATTCCTTCCTTCTTTTTTCTTGTTTTATTTTTGTTTGTTCTTTTGTTATCCTCACCTCAGGATATTTTTGCCATGGCTTTTCAGAGAGAGTAGAAGGGAAGGAGGGAGGGAGGGAGGGAAGGAGAGAAGGAGAAACATCGATGTGAGAGAGACACATCGACAAGTTGCCTCCGGCATGCACACTGACCCCAGGATAGGGAGCAAACGCACAATCCAGGTATGTGCCCTTGACCAGGAATCGAACCCAAGACCCATCAGTGCATGGGCCAACACTCTAACCACTGAGCACCACTGGCCAGGGCAACACCACCCTTCTTGAACAATGCACCTAGGTCCCCCCAGTTAGATGCACACAGGCTACAAATAGCAGGGGGCAATAAACGCATGGTGACGACAGCATCCAAGGGCACTGCGGTTTGCCGAGCACCACCCGGCATGACCTTATTTGATCCTTAGGACAACCTGCGAGGTATGACTGACTAGCATCATTTTGTAACTGTGGAAACCAGGATCGGAGATGCAGTGACTGGGCCCAATCACACAGCAAGTGAGGTGTTGAATCATATCGAGGCAACCAGGTGTGAAATGCCAAGTCAAAAACATGATATTCTAATACAGAAGAAATAAATGTTCCCCAGCTTACCATGAAGTTTGATGACATTTATACCCTGGTCAGGCCGAGGCTATTTTAGGCAAACTGCTTACTATTTATGCACCTTTGTGTACTTTTCCATCTGTTGCTGGTTTGACAGCTGTTGGTTCATTCCAGCTTTCATTCATTTATTCATTCGACAACTATGAATCGATTGGCTGCTGGGTGAAACCCGAGAGGAAGGGGAAGAAGGCAAGGTGCCACCCTGCCAGGGCTGTGAGGCGAAGGAAGGCGGGGAGGGGAGGGACAGGGCAGCTGCAGCCACAGGGGCGGCTGGGAGAGTCCTCAGGAAGAACCCCACAGGCTGCCCCAGGTGGGGTGGGGGAGGGTCCCCCGGGGAACCGTGCAGGAAATGGGAGTCTGAGGCCCAGTTTCTAAAGCTACATCTTGCAACTTGATTCCTTGCCTCGATTTGCTCTAGGTGCACCACAAGGCATTCTACTAGGTCATGAGTCTGCCGACTCTTGGGGATTGAAATTCAGTGGATGAAAATCGTAGTCATTGTTTATTGTCGTCCATAGGCAGCGGGGAGGTTGGGCTCTGGAGTCAGCTCCGAGTTTGAATTCTGGCTCTGCCACCACACAGCTGTGTGACTCTGACGTGACCTAAACTCTCTAAAGCTAAATCTTCTCATCGGTAAATTGGGGATCACAAATGCAGCTACCTGAAAGGGCTGTGGTAAAGATTATGTGAAATAAGACAGCTGAAGTGCTTGAACATAGAAAGTAACCAATACATTTCAGCTAGTAATAATTAATAAAACTGCACAACCCCCTCTCCTCCCCCTTCCCCCCATCATCTTTAGAAGCTTTAAAGAGGAAATAGGCTATGGAAAATTTCCAAGAAACCATTTTTTAAATAACCATCCAGTTGTGATAAAAGATAATTATAATTTTTCAAGTTTGTGAATACCTTACATCCTGGGGAGATTTGAGTGCCCCCCCCCTCATGGTTTGATGTATATATTTTAAAATCTATTTCAAAGATCTTACTGGCTTTTATATGTTATAATAAATATTTCCAGGGTTAGGATTATTATAGTTAGCAAATTAAACATTTTGTATTTCTTTTTTTAAAAAATTGATTTCAGAGAGGAAGGGGGGGAGAGAGAGAGAGAGAGAGAGAGAGAAACATCAATGATGAGAGTCATTGATTGGCTACCTCCTGCATGCCCCACACTGAGGATAGAGCCCACAACCCAGGCATGTGCCCTGACTGGGAATCGAACCCTGACCTCCTGGTTCATAGGTCGGCTCTCAACCACTGAGCCATGCCATCTGGGCAAACATTTATATTTCTGATACTTGAAGCAGAATGGAAAGGCAGTGGGGCAAACCTCCTCGTGACTCCAGTGGTAAAGATCTTTGTTGAATGCACGCAGCAGCCACAGCTACCTTGATTCTGTGTGGACATAATGTGCGATGGCTCTGGCTGAGGATTCTGGGGGTTTAGATGCCAGACGCCAAGTATGATTTCACACCTTGGAGGGGGACAGATGCTCATCTGAAAGGTTTAACCCAGAGGACCCACTGACAGTCACGCTTCTTTGCCTTAACCATGACCTTTAAAAAGAAATCACATGGTCATCATATTTAGGGATAATTAACTGACTTAATTCTCTTGATTCAGAAATCCAAGGGCGAAAAAAAAAAAAAAATCCAAAATGTGGTGTGTGTTTTTATACAGAAACAGCAGAACAGATCCTTCCAGAAACCACATGGTCTGTTAATATTGTTTTAGGACCAAGTGAAGCTATTTGGAAATCAATATTTAAACATTTTTATGAAGTGAGCCATATGTCAAATGAAACAGGACAAAAGGAGTAGAGACGTGCAGAAGAAAATGCCAAATATCTGTTTATGGTGTCACTTCATATGTCTGTTTCCCTCTAGGCAAAGGTTTTTATTATTGTTGATGTGATTCCTTTTATTCTGTTGTCAGTACCACTAGAGCAGGTAAGTAATAAATGATTCTGATTGTTATTTTATATCCATATTGTATGTCTTCCCCTGTAAATGCCTATTCATTTCGTGGTTGTTAAAGTAATAGAATAACATCAGTCTGAAAACTGGAAAGGAAAAAACAAACGCAGAAAAATCATCCTCTCAGTCCCCTAACACAACAACTGGTATTTTCGTGTCCATAGTTCACTTTTGCTCAGCACTCACCATGATTTCCTGCATGGCTCTGCTGGTTGAGTTCGTACACTGCCTCTCCCTCTGACCAGCTGTTTGACCTTGGCCATATTGCTTAAACTCTGTCTCTCAGTTTCCTCATCTGTACAATGGAGTTGATAATACCAGTACCTGTCTCTCATGGTCAGTGTGAGGATTAACTGAAATCATGAATGGAAGGCTCTTGCCTAGGGCTCGACACGGTGATTGCCCGATCAATGGTAGTTATTGGTGGCCTCAGTATTATTTCTCCTGTGGTCCTTACCACAACCCTGTAAGGGACAGAGGTTAGAATTGCTTTTGTCTCTGACGAGAAGACAGAGGATCAGAGAGGCTAACTGACATTCACAGTTCTGGCTTCAGGCCCAGTGGTGTTTTTGAGATGAGTGAGAAATGGTACATGTTTCTGCTTCTCAAGAGAGGCCTTTTAAGGGACAAAGAGTCTCTGCCTCTGATGTGATGCAATGGGAAGTTCAGAGTGTCACCTATGACTGACTGCCTTGCCAAAAAATTTTAAGTGGAATAAATCACACCTTTCTATGAAACCTCAAACTTACAGGACCTAAGAGAGATAGGAGGTCATGTTAAACCAAGAGGAAAAACAACCAAGCAAATCCAGAATGTGGGTCATTCTGCCATACAAATTGGAGTGTCTTTTCAACAAGCCAGGGCATGATTGAAAGAAAAAAAAAAAGTGGGCGAGGTGGGGAGGTTGGGGGTGTTCTAGATTAAAAGAGACCAAACAAACAAAAGCAGTGTGCAGGGTCTTAACTAGAATACTGATCTGAACCTAAAAGAAAATTAGAGAATTGCATATGTACAGAACATTTAGACAATACTAGGGGACTATTGTTAGTTCTGCCAGGTGTGATAATGGTATGTGGTTGTTTTTTGAAGAAGCCCATTGAAGAATTTAGGGGTAAGTTGTCTCAATGTCTATAATTTGAGATGATTTAGTGAAAAAATGGCTTAAGCAAATAGGACAAATATCACTTCTTGAATGTCGGTGTTGGAGTGGGTATATGGGACTCCTTGTACTAGTCTTTCTACTTTTATGAGTGTTTGAAAATTTTCATAATAAAATATAAACAAACAAGCAAAAGGGGTCTTTTTATTTTTATTTATTTATTTATTTTTTAAATATATTTTATTGATTTTTTACAGAGAGGAAGGGAGAGGGATAGAGAGTTAGAAACATCAATGAGAGAGAAACATTGATCAGCTGCCTCCTGCACACTCCCCACTGGGGATGTGCCCGCAACCAAGGTACATGCCCTTGTCCGGAATTGAACCAGGGACCCTTGAGTCCGCAAGCCCATGCTCTATCCACTGAGCCAAACCGGTTAGGGCCAAAAGGGGTCTTTTTAGAAAGCAGAAGCTGCGTATTACAGTTGATCCAGAGATAGCCCAGTGCCATGTCCAAATATCCACTCGATGATGGTGACACAGCACAGCTTTGGCTTCCACATCTTCACAAGTGGGAGTTTCATGCATCTTTCATAAAGAGAGGACACAAAAGTCCCACACTAAAAACAAAATAAAACTGCTCTGTACTATTAAGGAAAAACCTCTCTAGCCATTCCTATAAAGGGCCACATTGATTGATTGATTGATTGATTGATTGATTTCAGAGAGGAAGGGAGAGAGAGAGATAGAAACATCAATGATGAGAAAGAATCATTGATTGGCTGCCTTCTGCATGCCCCCTACTGGGGATCCAGCCCACAACCCGAGCATGTGCCCAGAATCGAACCATGACCTCCTGGTTCATAGTGGCTTAACCACTGAGCCACTCTGGCTGGGCTATAAAGGGCCACATTTAAATCATCTAGTTTGGGACTGTATAGCATTTAGATGTGCAATAAATAAATGATAAATGATGGGATGGTATCAATTATAATATGTTTATAATGTAAACACATTGGAGCTCTAAGCAAGTTTGGTTTTTTTTAAGCAAGTTGGTTGGTTTTTTTTTGTCTTTTGGGCTTTGTTTTGCTCCTCACTCGAGGATATTTTTTTCCATTGATTAGAGAGAGTGGAAGGGAGGGAGAGAGAGAGAGAGAAACATCAATGTGAGAGAGACACATACATTGGTTGCCTCCTGCATGGCCCCAGGGCCAGGGATGAAACCTGCCACCCAGGTATCTGCCCTTGACCCTTAGGTTCAAAGACTGATGCTCTAACCATTGAGAAAAGCACGTCAGGGTGGGTTTTTTGTTTTATTTTTTTAAGAGGATGATTGATAATTTTGGTAAAGATTGGTCCATAGCCCTAGCTGGTATGGATCAGTGGATAGAGCATCGGCCTGTGGACTGAAGGGTCCTGAGTTTGATTCTGGTCAAGGGCAAATGCCTGGGTTTGGGGCTCGATCCCCAGTGGGGGGCACGCAAGAGGCAGCCAATCAATGATTCTCTTTCATCACTGATGTTTCTATCTCTCTCTCTCCCTCTTCCTTCCTCTCTGAAATCAATAAAAATATAAAAACAAACAACAAAAGATTAGTCCATAGTCAGGGACAGAGCTAAGAAAAGTCTATAGAATTTGAATGCCCTATTCCAGGCTCTGCTCTAAACCACTCATTTCCAAGTGAGAAAGTTTGAGAAGAGCAAATATACTTACCTCCACATTCATAAAAATCTTTATTTTACTTTCATGCCACGTTCAAGGAAAATAGCAAGTTTTCATTTCATTCTCTAGTAGTTTCCAAAAATAACATCTTAAATACATACCTCTGAGACCACCCCCAAACCCCCGCCAAGATTTAAAGACACAACTGGAACTAAATAAACTCTAAATATTGGAATGTAAAACTCAGTGTTAGAAAGGATCCTTCTACTCTCTCTGCTTAAATCACGTAAGGACAGCAGTGCCAAGGAGTGACCCAGAGTCGTGGGTAATTGGCTTATTCCCTATCTGAGCATTTCTGAATATAAATCTTTACTTTATGTAATTATATGGAAAACAAAACAAAACTCTGTTTTCAAAGAAAAGTTGTGGCTCTCAACCCCTAAACCTAGCACAAAGTAAGGACTCTCAGAGGAGGACAGATATTGCCCCCAAATTACCAAGTTCTAAACCTTTCCCCTAGATTGTCATATGAACCTGAGCAGATGTTGCAGAACATGACTTTTTCAAACAGAAAGTGCTCGTTACAATAGGTGTATTGCTTCTGGGAATCCAAGGTGCACATCATATAGGGGAAAGTAATCATGTTAAAGAACCTAAACACTGTCACCGACGTTTCCCACACTTGCCCACGTTGTGATTGACAAGTTTCCCAGAGAAGGTCCATATGTTTTCAATCTCTCTGAAGACCCCCACTTGCGGTTTCGTGAAGGATCTCTTGATTGAACACTTTTAAGAGGCTAGACAAACTAATGTTCCATCTAGGGAGAAAGGGAATTGATTCCACGTAGGAGACACAAATCCTCTAAATGATCCGTCACCTGACAGTTTTCCAAACAACTTAAGCGGAAGCATCACATACTTGGGTCCTTCTGACTCACTCTTTGAGAGAGGAACATTTCTGGGCAAAACCCAGATGTCTTCTGACTTACCTGTTTGTTCATGCTCTCTTGGAGGTTCCTGCCACTGTAACGGCCAATCAGCAGGCGTTACTCAGTCCCGTGAGCTGGGCATTGTGCTGGAGCTGGAATAAGGCAGTGGTCCTCCTCCCATCTCTTTGCTTACAATTCCTCAACAGACAAGAAACAGTGCCAAACAGCATCTAAGTGAGATCTGACTGCGTGTAGTCTTCTGATCTACTAACTCTGGAACAGACAAAGAAAGTTGGAGGTCACTGAATGAAGTCTTGAAAAATACATTCGGCCCAGATAACATGTGAGATTCAACTGAGGATAGCTACCATTTATCAGGCACTTAGGCCATCCCAGGCACTGGACTAAGCGCTTCTCATTTAACCTTCAAAAATCTCATAAAGGGAGTTTTATTATCCCAGTTTTACATCTGCAGCAACAAAAGCTCAGAGGTTGAAGGATGCTGGAGAGGTGGCTGATACAAGGGCAGTGTGGGTATAGAAACCGCTCTGTTCATTCTTTAACTGCCTGAACTCTGCTCCCCCCTAAGGTGGAGGAGTGGAGAAGAACGAGGCAGTGGGGGAAGAGGGCAAGGACCTCCCCAGCTTTTAGCCTCCCACAGCTGCTGGGGGGCCCAGTGGTGGATTCCACAAGTCCCCATCATCTGCTTTAATTTCTCTTGGTTCTGCTGCTAACTAGGCCTGCCCTCAGAAAACTCATCTCGCTTCTCTGGACTTCAGCTTCCAAGACTGTCAATAGAACAGGGTACCCTGATGATCTCTAGAGCTCTTCTAATTGGGCATTCGGAACCTCTGAGGATGAGGCTGGAATCCCCTTCCATGCTGGGGGTCTGGTGTCACTCAGGCCTCATCCTGGGGACACTCATACGACCCCACATGTCCCTTGTCAACTGCTTGATGATGGTGTACTCACACATGTGTGAATGTTGGGACATAGAGGAGGTGGGGACAGGAAAACAGGACTATTACCAGTAAAGACAGGTGTGGTTTTCATTCCCTACCTTCGTTAATTTTAAAAAAATATATAGTTATATTGATTTCAGAGAGGAAAGAGGAGAGAGAGAGAGAGAGAGAGAGAGAGAGAGAGAGAGAGAGAGAGAGATGATGAGAGAGAATCATTGATCAGCTGCCACCTGCACCTGGGATAGGGATCAAGCCCGCAACCATGCACTGAGCCATGACAGCCAAGCTAATTTTTTACTTAGTGTGCCTACTAAGTGCCACGCACTGTTCTAGAATACTTCTAAGCAGGCGTATATTCTGCCATCGAGGGACTTAAATTCCCAGAGCTTCAACATTACACAGTGATTAATTAAGTAAGCACAGAGAATTAGGAATTAGGAGCTGCTTCCCTAAGCCTGCACTCCTCAATGGCTTCCTTGAAGTTTCCTTGACTTCTTTCGCTCCTTTCTGGCTTTTCTACCAAACTAATCTTTTAAAAATACCCCTTAGGCTAAAATGCCTCTGCTGTCTCTCCCTTGTGCCTTTTACCCTTTAATGAAATCCAGGCTTCTTAGCTCACCGTGGAGCCCCCCTGTAAACTCGAGTACCTACTTTTCATCCTTCTCTCCACCCTTACTTTTCTGAGTCTTTCAATACATTAATCTACCCACAGTGACTCCCTGAGATTTTCTGCTTCCATATATATTTTGTCCTTTTAAGAGTTAGAGGTTAGGTTTTTTAAATGTACTAAAGTAGTGCACACTTGTCTTAAGAAGTGAAACAATCCAGAGACATGTAATGAGTTGGCAATCTCTTCTTGAGGTGACTACATTTACAGGAGAGTCACAGAATAATACAGAGAACACTGATGTACCCTTTCCCCAGATTCGCCAATTTGTAATGTTTTAGCACATTTGTTTTATTCTCTCTCTCTCTCTCTTCTCTCTCTCTCTCTCTCTCTCTCTCTCTCTCTCTCTCTCTTTCTCTCTCTCTCTTCTCTTCTTCTTCTTCTTCTTCTTCTTCTTCTTCTTCTTCTTCTTCTTCTTCTTCTTCTCTCTCTCTCTCTCTCTCTCTCTCTCTCTCTCTCTCTCTCTCTCTCTGTCTCCTTTCTACGCACACACATATTGTCAGTTATTTTTCCAAGCTATTTAAATCATTTTCAGACATCAAGGCTCTTTACCCTGTAATGTTTCAGTGTGTATTTTTCCAAAACAATATCCTCAGTATAGTTATCAACTTCAGGAAACTTAACATTGATTTGGAACGTCAATCTAATCTAACTTCCATACTCATAATTTTTTTTTTCAATTTACCTAATTATATTCGTTATAATATTTTTTCCCATTCAGTAAAGGATCTGGTCCAAGGATCTTTTTTTAAATATATTTTTATTGATTTCAGAGAGGAAGGGAGAGGGAGAGAGAGATAGAAACATCAATGATGAGAGAGAATCATCGATCAGCTGTCTCCTGCACACCCCACTCTGGGGATCCAGTCCACAATCCGGGCATGCGCTCCAACCAAACTGTGACCTCTAGGTTCATAGGTCGGCGACACCCAACCACTGAGCCACACAAGGTGTTGATATTTTTTAAAAAAGTTCCACAATTGATAATTAAGAATGTGAAATAGAAGTAATTTCCCTACTATTTTATTCCTCCAAATGTTAGTAACTAAGAAAGTGTTAAGTTTAAAAAGAAAAAAGAAAAGAAAAACAACACCCCCACCCCCTCCCACCCCCCGGCAATGTGTTAAATTCAAGAAAAGGTTTCAGAGATGAATGAACCAAATAGCTCAAACTGCAATCCAGTATATCCCAATATAGTCTGTCCTTATGTTATCAATATGTAGGAGGTTGAAGAAGGAAGTTTGTTTAGAGAATAGGCCATACAGTTGAAATGCTAAATTATAAATGGAAAAGAATGCTTTCATATTAAATACTATCCATTTGTCGACATCAAATAAACCTTTCCTCCGTGCCTGAGAAAGCATTAGATTTTTATCAAGTCTTGGTAAATTTTGAAAATCACATGGTTGTTCAATGCCTCCATGTGGTAGAAAAAATAATGTGGCTGCCCTAGCTTCCTGTGATAGCAACATTCAGGACAATGCTGAGGGAAGAGGTTTTTTTCAAAGGGATCAGTGTTTTTAAAGAAAGCCTATGGAAAAATGACCCGAATTGAAGATAAAAGCCCCAGACCTCATTAGGCTTCGTGGAATTGACCCTTCTTTGGGAACCTTCCTTATCTTTCTCTACAAGGAACGGATTTTTCGGGCAAAGGAGCATCGTAAAATAAGACAAAGTAGACCAAAATCCGCAGTGAGTCCATCTTTTCAGAAAGGCTTTATAGAAATTCTTTTAAAATTCCAAACATAAGATTTTTTTTCTTTTGACACAAAAGGAAATCCTTTCTGTTTAGCCATAAGGTAAGTCTAAAATCCATATTTTAAAATATTAATGTGTTTTAAAAAGAGAGAAAAAAGAAAGAAAAAAATGTTAATTTGTTTGACAATTTTTTAAAATCCTTGCCCAAGGATACGTTTTTTTAATTGATTTTAGAGAGAGGAAGGGCATGGGGGGAGAGAGAGACAGAGAGAGAGAGAGAGAGAGAGATCAGTTGCCTCCAGTACTCACCCCAACCCGAGTTTGTGCCCTGATCATGAATCAAACCCACCGGCCGCCGCTCCATGTCCTGGAAGATGCTCCAACCAATTGAGCCACACCGGGCAGGGCTGCTTGACAATTTTTTGGGTGTGAAATTGGCCAGAGAGAATGGTGACCTTTATGAAATATTGAAGTTCAGTGTAAGCAGCAAGGCATAAATAGGAGTGCTCAAAAGTGAGACTGGGTCTCTTGCTTTTGAATAAACTATATTATTTCACCTCCCAGGGATCAGGCAAGCACCTTGACCTTCAAGTGCTTCTACTTAAAAGTGCTCGATACTCTACAGATGGCTTGAAGAAGGGAGCTGGATCCTTCTGAGAATCAGAAATAGGTATTGGTAAAAACTTAAGCCCACTTTCTCAAAGCCCATGGTTATCACAGTTTTGCACCAATTGGGCTTCTCTGACTGGGTGCATCTTTTAAGTGTAAATGGCGCATTCCTATCAAAGCATCAAATAAATGCACTTGCTCCGGCAGCACAGACTACGACAGAGTTGGGGGAGGGGCAGAGGGGTATTTTTGTGGCATACCCTTTGCTTTCTTTAGGAGAATACAGCATGAGAATGTACTATGTATTAAAACTATATCCACACATATGAAATAAATAATAAGGATCATTCTCAGAATGGAGAGTAGGAAACTTCAACAGGGGGCATTAATTGGTTCAAATAAATGTCATAAAACCAGTGATTCCCTTAACTTGCTTCTATTTTTCCACTTTCCCAACTGTCTTGATTGTTTCTATCAGAGTTATATTTAATATATATTTAATATATATTTTATATTTTAAACTATAATTGAGCCTTCTCCTCCCTGCTGCACCCATCTCCAAATATTGCCAGAACCAACAAAATTATTTGCGGACAGCAAGGGCCATAGCCCAAATTTGGTCATGGATTTACTGCATGACCTTGGATAGGACATACTGGCTTCTTTGCCTTAATTTCTTTATCTGCAACATGAGGAATTTGAACTCAGAGATAGCTTAGGCACCTTCTAGTAAAGAAAATCCTCTGATTCCTTGACGCTGTCTTTCTCCTAAGGTGGTTTCTCATCCATTCTAAGTCATAAAGACCCCGTGTCTTAACAAACTTCCTAAGATGTAGGATCAGGCAGGGGTAATCATTTACTTTGCATAACAATTCATAAACCACCTTCATTAGAGATACACGTTTGATCCTTTTAGCAACTCTGCGCAGGTATTTATAGATGAGGAAACTGAAGCTCAGACAGGTCAGGTTAGCTCCTTTGGCCTTGTAGTTAGTTAATAAGTAGAAAAGCTAGAAGGTGGTGAGTGAGTTTTTATTTTTATGACTGAGACAGTGAGACAACTGTATATTTAAAATAATCTGACACAAAGATTAGTCTTTTGAGAGCAGTGGATTCTTTTCTAAACATTTTGAGGTTTTTATTGCCCTTCAGTAGGTCATTCGCCAACCATAAAGAACTAACCAGGGCTAGGGATAAGAAAGGCCACAGAGGCTCGTGTCCTTCCAGACTGGTGGCTGGGAGCACTTCCCTCTTGTGGAGGAGCCCTGGAGTCCATGATTTATTTCCCCAGGGGCCAGTCCAACCCAAGCATCAACAATGCAACACAAAGTACCATATTCAGTTGTTTTACAAAAATATTATTGTGGTTAGTACCCAAGCATACAGTTTCTGTAAACCAACTGAAGAAAAAGTCACCCACCATCCTCGTCACATCAGCAAACGGAACTTTTTATTTTCCTGTGTTCTCTGCCAGCTCTCATCTCTATATATATGATTTTTTTTTTTTACTGGTTGTAATCATAGTGGAGACTGGCATTTTAATGTATCAGAAACCCAAATTTTTGTAAGAAAGTTTCAATTGTGATAACTGTCTTTAGATTATTTTCTTCATCCTAGCTGAGTTTTTCATACTTACACTTGCTTATTGTTTTTCTCTTGAATTTATATCTTTCTCATCAGAAGTACAAAACGTATACAACCTGGTTTTAAGGAGATTTTGTTTTCAAATAGCATACAGCAGGGAATGTCATTGTTTTTATATATTCTACCAGGAATATATAAACTCCTGAAAGCAAACACTTATGTCTGGGGATCTTTCAAATTTCCTATGTATTTGAGTCACTGAGGGGTAGCTCTGTCTGTAGGCAGGAGGCTAGAGGCTAAAATGATAATCAATAGATTTTTCCCAGCTATTGGAGTCCTTGATGCTGACAATTCCTAGTATACGGTTTCCTGGTAAGGATTGAGCAAGCAGCCTGCACAATTACTTTATGAATCTTGATAACGCTGGAGTTTCATGTTGAGGGCCAAAAGGGGTTTAGGGAGGTGGTAAGAATGTTTTCCTGGTTAGTGGGTATGCCATAGGCTTTATGTCTTGTGTTGTCCTGCGGGTAACTGAAGCCACTGTTGCCATGGAAAAGGATGGCCACTTGAAGGAGATCATTTAGTGGCCCCTGGAAATGACGGGGCGGTCTCCTTAAGGCACAGACCTTGTATGTATAGCATGGCACATGTCTCAGCAGTTCCCTCCAACAGAAATAACAAATAAGAAACTACATCCTACCTTGATGGCTTAATCTCCTTTTGATGACTTCATCTTTAAAAAAATTAATCTTGGTAAAAATACTAAATTAGGAACAATTCAGAAGAATTACTGATTGTTTTTTTAAATGATGATTTGAATAGCCCTTATATTGTAGCTGAAGAAGGTACAGGAGTCACCAAAAGACTTCATCCAACTTCCAACCATCAAACTTTGTGTCTACAGTAAACTGACACCAAAAAACTCTAAATGCAGTCCAATTCAGTAGTAAAAGGTTTATTCCCGGGGAATGTCTCACATTTCTGAGCCTGTTACACGTTGTTTTTTCGACCTGTCACGAAATCCTTCGTCTCACTCCTATAAAACACCACCAGTCTGTAAAAAGTGACGGGAAGCGTCTAACATTGGGGACCGGCACGTGCTGGAGCAGAAGACCAGTTGTCTGGGGTTTTCTCCCCGGCGAGCCGACACCCACCGGCGGCCCCGCAGGTAAACTGCCAAAGGGAGAAGCCGAAAGGGGAACCTGCCCTGGGATTTCCTTTTCCCCCTTAAACCCATCACTTTTGAGGAGTTCCCGCTGCATTAGCTAAAGTCCTTGCCACCAGGTTACCATCTTTTTTTCGCCAATTTGCCCCCCCCCCCCCTTCCAAAAGCCTTGATCGGAAAGAACTTCCTCTGGTGGCCCCCGATGGCCTCCTGTTCCCATCCCTCCCCCCGCCCCCACCCCGCCCCTCGGAGGGGCTTCCCCTCTCCAGGCCCAGATCCAGGTCCCCAAACCACTTGAGAGCAAATGCACACCCTTCGCCCTCGTCCCGGGCGCCCCGAGGAGGCGCTGGGTGGGGGTGAGAGCGGGGAGGGGGCAGGGTTTCCCGGGGCCCCCGGGGTCCCTTCGCACCCCCCCCCCCCAGCCCGGAGATGGGCAGGGGCGGGGAGCGCGGGTGGGTGGGATCGGCGGTGGGGGAGGGGACGCGGGCGCGGGGCGGGAGGAGCGGGAGGAGGAGGAGTGTGTGCGGAGCGTGTGTGGCTGGGGGAAGCCATTGCCTGTTTAATAGTTGCTGTTGCTGCACTTCCGCTTCTCTCCCAGCGAGAGAGACACGAGTGGCCAGGCCCAGCCGCAGCCGCAGCACAGCCGCCGCGGCGGCACGGAGCAGCCAGACACAAAGAGAGGTACGGGGATCCCCCGCCGCCCGCCGCCCCCCGGCCCGGCGCGGGGCCTCGGGGACACCCTCGCCACCTCCCCCGACCCGCGCCGCCCGGGCCGCCGGGCGCGGGGCTGACGGAGGGGGGGCAGGGGGGGGCGGAGCGGGGCCGGGGAGCCCCAGGGGTCCGGGGCCAGCCCGCGGGGGATGGGCAGGGACCCCGGGCCGCGTGGGGTGCGGGGGCCGCCCGCGTCGGGGGCGGGGGGGGGCATCGTGGCTGGAACTGTCAGCGCTGCCCCGGGAGCCCCCCACCGGCCGCCCAGGGGGCCGGGGACGGGGGAGGGGGAGTTGGGGGAGCCCCGTCTTCCCCCGGGGCGGGGGGGCCACGGGAATGAACCCCTTGGGGGCGGACGGGCTCATTGTTATTCCTCCGCCGAGGAGGCTGGTCCCCCACCCCCACCCCCAGCCGGGGTGGCGACCGGGCGTGTGCTCGGCACCCCCGCCGCGGCCGCGCTGCCCGGGCGGGAGGCGAGGGCCCGGCCGGCGGGAGGGGCGTCGGGGCGCGGCCCGGGGACCTTGAGCCCGGTCGCCCCCCCCCCCCCCCCCGCGGGCCTCTCCCTTCCCCCACGGGGCGCCGCTCCGCGCCTCCGTCCCCCGCTCCGGCTTCCTCTCTGACTCCTCTCCGCCCCTCCTCTTCCCGACCCGGCCAAACTCTGCTCCCGGCCCCGCGGGCTCCCCGGCCCCCACCCCGCGACCCCCACCCCGCGACCCCCGGGAAGCCGCCCAACAGCCCCGAGGCCGGCGCCCGCCGGGACCTTCCCTCCCCGCCCCCCCCCCCCCCCCCGGCCGCTGGGCTGCTCCCCTCCCAGCCCCGAGGGGAGCCCTGGGATGGGGTGGGTTGGGGGCGAGGAGAGGCCCTTTTCCCACCGTGTCCCCCACTGGGGGCCAGAAATAAACAAACAAGGCGCGTGGAAGCTGCAGAAGCCTTCACGGGCCGGAGACGCGGAGAGGCGAGTGGAGGGCGGGGGGCGCACCCCCGACCCAGCCCCCCGAGGGCACCGCGGCCGCGCCGACACCGGCTGCAGGGGCGTTTCTCTGTTCTGTCTCCCTCCCGCTGCAGGGGCTGTTTGCGGGGTGGGGTGGGGGGTCCGCTATGTCGGATGACGATTCGAGGGCCAGCACCAGCTCTTCCTCATCTTCGTCCTCCAACCAGCCAACCGAGAAAGAAGCCAACACCCCCAAGAAGAAGGAGAGCAGAGTCAGCATGAGCAAGAACTCCAAGCTCCTCTCCACCAGCGCCAAGAGGTACCGGACTTTAGCTCCGCAGGTTCCTACGGCCCGAACGGCCTCTCGCTGCGTCTCTGTGGTCTCCCTCCCAGTGAGGGTAGCCGTAAATGCTCCTCGCGATTTGTGTGTTCTGAAAAATGAAAAAAAAAAAGGGGGGGGGGCCTGGGAAGCCCTCACTATTTTTTTCTCTCTCGCTTCTTCTGTATTTTTTTTCTAATCATTGTCCACCTGCAGCTGTTGTGACTTGCCTCTCACGTTTCTTCCTGAAGTTTGTAAGAATCCTCATTACTTCTACTGACCCTCCCATCTGATTTCAAATGACTGGTCCTATTAATCACTAGTCGGTGACCTCTTCCCCTCCCCCTGGGCCGTCATCGCACATAATTACTAATACCTGCCCAGACAACTCTATCAAAATGAATTCCGTTCCCGTCTTCCATCCTCCTCACCTGTTGCACATCAGATCTTTTTTGAATAGAGAGCTTTCTCCCAGAAATTGCAGAAGGAATAAAGAACTCATGTTAGTGGGCTGGAAACATGTAACAGGTGGAGACAGAAGTGTTCGTGTGGAATTGAAAGAGGTTTTTCTGATTTGGAGAGTTGAGGCCGATGAATGAATCGATCGATACAGGATGTGAAATGGTAATTCTAGGTGGTTTGGGGGATTCTCGTTTGTTCTGCTTGAGAGATTCAGTTTACCAAATTTCGGGGAGACTTAAATGTTTCCATGCTCTCTTGTGCTGTAAAACCTTGAGTTTGTGTGTGTTTTTCGAAGTTGAATTCAAGTGGTGGCTTTTTTCTTTCTTCTTTTCCTCTTATGACTCTGGAAGAAGCTACTTTTTTACATCCACCATCCTTCAGTAATATCCTCTGATCCCCGAGACCCTTAAAAGAATCTATAGCAGATTCCTGGGAAGCCCCACACATTTCATAAATCCTTACTGCTCTCAGGTGGACAGTCATTAAACTTCAAAGTGGCAAACCAGGAAGATCGTAAAGAATCCAAGTGGTAGGTTAGATGGGGATATCTTTCTTGAAAGAATGTAAAATAAAATGGAACACGAGGCTTTCGCTCTCTCCACTGAGTAGCGAACCTGGAACTTGAAAGTGTGTTCCCTCAACTTCCCTGACTTGAAATTTGAAATGTTGGTCAAGTGCTTTGGTAACCAAACCATGGGCAGATGAAGGAGTGAGTGGCTTCAGCTTGTTTTAAGTAGTGTAGACTGCAGAGGTCTAGAATTAAGTGGCAAGATGCCTTGGCCAGAGGGTTCTCATTTTCAGGGGGTTGGTTTGGTTGCGTATCCACTTCCCAGGAGTCCTAACGGGCCCTCATTGACGAGCCCTATGCTGGTTCTCCCAGAACCTGGCGTCTACCCTGCCCACTTTGGATGGGGCCTTCCTTAATCTGCCTCTCCTCCACCTCCCTCCCAGGGCCTGGGCTCCTGGATCCACAGCTTTTAGCCTGACTTGACTAAGACAGGATATTTGCTTTAGGTCATTAGTGTTTTTATATTTTTGCTGACTGTCCCTGCTGAACATGTATATGTTTGGGGGTAAAGGCACAGGTTTCAGATATAAAGCAGTCTGCTTTGTGTCAGCAAATTATAGATTTGTCATGAGACAATTTGTCTATTTATACTAAGGGAGTTAAAAACTTACTTGGAAATGCCTGGGAAAGAGATGGTAGGTGTAGGGGGAAAAAAAAAAAAAAAGGCGAGAAGCTACAGACAGCAATATTACCTGTAACGTTAATGTTGGTTTTAGCTCTCTGGATATCTTGCTGAAAGACTAGCTGAGAGTGTTAGAGTAGAGCTAAGGTTAATAGTGAAGGTAAAAAACGGAGAGGGACAGTGTGTCCAGGAAAGAGAAAGGGACATTGATCTTAGTGGGACCCTGTCTAAGCGACTCTGTGAAATAGATTGATTTGGAAGCAGGTGTTGCCCATAGAATTGGAAGGAGCAGGTATCCGAGGAGATAGAGTGAGAGCCAGCACAGGGCCAATCAAGAAGTGGGGTGACAAAGGTTACTTACCTGCATTTTGGGAAGTGGTTTCTAGGCCGCTGCTAGAGGAAAGCCCCCATTGAGAGTGGTCTGGACAAGAATTACTCCGTGGAACATGTGCGTGTGTGTGTTGTAGAGATGAAGTGGATAAAGCTGTCTGGTGTGACCCTTTTTAGGCATTAAGCAACGAGTTTTTCGTGACTGTTTTGTAGTAGAGGTTGGGTAGACCAGGAGAAATGAAGTCAGTACGTATTATTATACCTCCCAGGTGTGCTAGGGGAGTGGATAGTTTTTCCTACCTGTGTAGGCCTTAATGTACCGTCATTCAAATATGCAGGCAGGTAACGAATCGGGGAAACCAGGATTCCAAACTTTTCGTCTAACATATAAGAATGAGCCAAACAGCAGGGATCCACCTATCTCAACCGAAATGCCTATGGGTAACAGTAGAATTTAGCGGGGCCCAGGTAAATAAATGTCAGCAGAGACCAAGCAAACCCCTTTCCAAGGTGGACCGGATTCGTAGGGGGCAGGACGTGTTCTCCAGCAGGAAGGTTTAAAGAACTTTCCCCATCACCACCGTTCAGTTCTCTTCACTTCCACCTGGGAAACACAGTGCCTTCTAAGACCTGTTCCCCATCGCTTCCAGCCTGCCTGCCTGCCTGCCTGCCCTCTAAAGCTTTGGGAAGAGAAAAGCGGCCATTATGATTCAGATTGCCTTTAGAGAGTGTGTCTGTATGTGTTAGTTTGTGTGTGTGTGTGTGTGTGTGTGTGTTCTTTACTGTGTTGCCCCGTGAGATTTTTAAGTTAAACCATAGTCCTGTAGGGCTTTCTATGAGAGGAGCAGAAAAAGTTATAAAGATAGAAGGCACCGTTTTTCCAAGGTGGAAGAGGCTTAGAGGCCTCGAACTTGGTCGCCCTAATTGATGCTCTAAGCGCCCAGGTGAGCACAAGACAAAGGCCGGGGCGCGGGGTGCCCGGCCCGGCGGCGTCGGCCTGGGCGTGGGGGATGGGCCTTTGTGAAGTCGGGGGATGGTGCCGAGATGGAAAACGGGGGGAGCCCCGGGCGCTGCGTGCCGTGTGGGCGGGGAAGGCAGGGGGCAGACCCGAGGGGAGTTCGAGGGTGTCCGGGAAGAAGGTCGGGCAAGGGGGGCCGAGCGGGCGGCCGACCGGCCGGGTGCACCTGTGCGGCCGCGGGTGCTCCCGGAGCCCGGCCTCCGGGCAGGGCCGGGCGGGGTGCTCGCGCCTGGGCCCCGCGCCGCGGCGGGGGTGCAGGTTCCGGGGCGCGGCGGAGGCGAGCTGGGGAGGCCCGGGCGTCCCCGCTGCCCTCCCCGCAACTTGGCCCGCGCGGCCCCCGCCGTCGGGCGCGCGCGGGGTGGGGGCAGGGAGCCCGGGCGGCTGGGGGCGGCCACCGAGGGGTCCCCCTGGAGGCCGGTGTCACCCCGGCACCCCAGATCCCGGAGGGCCTCGAGGGGCCTCGCGGGGAGCGGCCATGTTGGCTTCGTCACGGAGGACACCGGGCGGCCTGGAGGGGGGGTGGCCCGGCGGCCCCGAGGGGGGGCGGGGGTCCCCCGATGGCCGTCCGTCCGGGGACTGGAGGTGCAGGTGCGGGGGAAGGATGAGCGTCCGGGACACTTTCTGGTCCGGTTCGGAAAACTGGTCCGCAGAGGAGCTGTTGGTTTATTCCCTGATGGAGGACACAGAGCGGCCGTGGCCTCCGTGTGGAGGCAGGTCGAACCCAGGCAGAGCGGGCGGTGGGAGAGGGCGGTGGGAGAGACGGGGCTGCCGGCTCGCTGCCCGGCAAAAAGCGTTTTTCCCCAAATGAGGGCCCTGCAGCTTTCGGGGTGCAGTTTCCTCCTCCCTCGGCGTGGACCCACTTAGGGCAGGAGGTTCGGTTCCCCTGCCGGACCGAGGCCGGCGGGCGCGAGGCTGCCCACGCCTGACGCATCTTGTTTTTCTCTCCCTGATGCAGGATTCAGAAGGAACTGGCCGATATCACTTTAGACCCTCCGCCTAACTGCAGGTGAGCTTCCTTTCGAATTGGTGTCTTTTAAAGATTCTTCCAACTTTTGTCTTCGTTTTTTCTGTTATTATTATTATTCTTTGGTTAATGCTTGTTTCGGTGCTAATAGCAAGTATCAGCTGAAATACAGTTATCTGAGTATAATGTGGTGATGAGCCTCTGATGATCCCAGTGTTACGTTAAAGAGAAGTAATAGATTTGTTCGGAGCGGACACTTTTACACAAAACAAAGCTGTAAAGTGGATATGAAGGCGTAGGTTTGTCTAATCCTGGATGTTTCATATGTCACGAAGGGTGATGCTGGCTTAGAAAATTGCTTTGCCATCTTAATGTTGTTCATGCTCTTTACTACGAGAGCATGGAGTCGGACATTGGCCCCCTCAGACTATACACAGTATGAGTGTGTTCAATTTCAAACAGTTTGGTACTAGTTCTCAGAGGGTTGTTGGTCACTGTTCAGAAGACGCATTTTGTTATTTACTGAGAGTCAAGGTGGGAAACTTGATGAATTTACTAAACAGTGAAGTGAGGAGAGTTATTGTAATAGAGCCATTTATTTAAGGGAGCTTCATTGATCGGTTCTATAACTCCAATTGTTTACAATTAAGTATAACATTTAACTTCATTCTCCGTTCTCGTGATTGGCATTGGAATGGGAGTTGACGTTTTAGAAGTGTGCTAAACTTACAGGGTTAGAAGTTACGACGAGAAAATGCTGTGGCCGACGAGAAAATGCTGTGGCCGACGAGAAAATGCTGTGGCCGTACACAGAATTTGAATCAAGCATGTGGAAATAGGTTGAAAGCTAAATGAAATACTTTGCTTATTAACACTGAACTTTCTAAACTGGCTAATGGAGTAAATGGAGGCATCAGTTGCCTTTTTGGTTCCATATGTTGTTAATGTTGGTCAGTTGTGGGACGTTCTTTGGTAAAATTTTGTCCTGTTTTGTAAGGAAAATCATTTCGAGTCTGAAATGCTCTTATAATATAGTTTGTAACTGAACCACACAGTCGTTGTTGAGGATTTCTTTCCTGGCTATTAAGAGTCCTTTCAGGATGTTGAGAAAGTGGAGAAATGGGTGAAGCTTAGGGCTGTGATATCTCCTTTTTTGTTTTATTGGAGTCGTTCGGATGGAAGGAAGCCTGTAGCTTCCCCTGATTGGTTGTGTTGAATCCATGGGTGTTCCCCATGCGAGGTCTGTGCTCTGGTGGTTGCTTTTGGTTGGTAGCGTGTCTTCCACGTGTCTCTGGTGAGTTCAGGCTGTAGCTGTGGCTGATCAGATTATGAAGTTTTTAAAGCATGGTTTCAGAACTAACATTTATCAAAATGTGTTATGGCTTTCTTGCAAATAGATGCAATCAAATTTAAAAAATTGTAAATAATGTAAAGGCTTTCATGGGATTAGTTACTCTTTAGAAATAGGATAAATACACTTTAATGTCACACCTTTTTAACTGAGTTTACATGTGAGAGATTTGTGCTGCTGAACATGTAGAACTTTCCTTGGAAAGCTCCTAATTACCTTTTTCAAGGTGAAACCTTTAAACGTTACCTGTGGTCAGGTGAGTCGCCAAACTGGATGGTTGGTGGTGGGGAGACAAATTTCAACATATTTACACATTGCAAAAATCTTCAATTTCAAAGAAAACATTAGGCATTTTTATTTTGCAAGAGAATGTGTATTATGTTGACTTTTAAAAGTAAAGACTGCTGTATTTTCTGAAGACAATTTCCAGAAGGGCTGGTTAAGTAATATGAATCACAGTCTCTACTTTCAGTTGTTGTTTTTTTTCTTTTTTGTTTATTTTTTACACAATCTCTACTGAGTAGTGTTGACTTAATGTTATCAAGTAGTCCCAATATTCGACATATTTAAATGAATTTGGTTTTATGTTTTCTGTTGGTATGTTATGGGATTGAATTATTCAATATTTTTTATTTTTTAAATATGTTTTTATTTCAGAGAGGAAGGCAGAGGGAGAGGAGGAGATAGAAATGTCACTGATGAGAGAGAATCATTGATCGGCTGCCTCCTGCACGCCCCACACTGGGGATCCAGCCCCAAACCGAGGCATGTGCCCGTGACTGGAATCTAACCTGGGACCTTTTAGTCCACAGGCAGATGCTCTATCCCAGTGATGGCGAACCTATGACACGCGTTCAGAGGTGACACGCGAAATCATTTTTTTGGTTGATTTTTCTTTGTTAAATGGCATTTAAATATATAAAATAAATATCAAAAATATAAATCTTTGTTTTATTATGGTTGCAAATATCAAAAAATTTCTATATGTGACACGGCACCAGAGTTAAGCGAGGGTTTTTCAAAATGCTGACAGGCCGAGCTCAAAAGGTTCGCCATCACTACTCTATCCACTTAGCCAAACCGGCTGGGGCTGAAATATTTAGTATTTTAATGTACATTATTGTTGGAGATGGTATGGATAATTTAGTGTGGGGATACTTTTTGATGTTAGCTTCCATTTAAAATGTATGAATTAAATGATACATTGAATGCATGCATGTTTATTTTTTTAATAATTTTTAAAGTGTTACTCAGCATGAGAGCTTGGTTTGGATGAAACTGTAAATTAGTCAATTGTAAATTATATTTTGAACTCGTTACATAATTGGCTTTCAATTAATGTATTTTATGTATTAAACCTTTATAGAACTGCCTTTTTTTCAATCAGTAATCAATGTGCAGTTTTAAATTTAAACGCATTTCTTTATTAAAATATTATAGTTGCTACAAAGTAGCCTCAAACAGTTGAATCAGTGTGAGAAATGCTTCTCTTGAAAATGCACCGCTTATGTTCACTAATTTTAGCCCTTGGCAAAAATATGTGGCTTCGAACGTGCAAAATGCACTTGCTAAATATGTTATAATTTCGAGCACATAAAGTTAATTCTCAGTGTTGTATATCATGTTAAGTAGATTTTAAGTGAATATTTTAAAATTGGTCTATATGGCCATATAAATCAAATTCTTTGGTATCTCTGAACTATTTGGTTACATGTGTGTATACAGCTAAGTCTCCCAGCTCGTGTGTCCTGCATTTGGTTAGGCTTTTCCTCCTACATTCTGGCTCTGTCCCTGAGGGGAAAGTATTAACTACTGTGATGATTTCCTAAAGCACGCCATATCGTGGACGGTAAAATTATGTCTTTTGGTAGCTGGCGAACTCGGGGCCATTAGGGTCAGTTTTGCAGCTGTTATTTATAGCCTAGGGCTCAAGCTTTGCTAAATTGACTAGTTATAGCTATCTAACTAATCTGTAGACATAAATGTCTGTAGACAGTATGTCTGCACATAATAAATGATGTATTTAACCCAGGTCCTTTAAACTTCAGATTTTACTTAGTGGATGTCTTTTTATTATGAGTCAACTACTCATAGAGTGACTTGAAACCTAAAAATTCAGATTTTAGTATAAAATGCCTTTCAGAAATCATGAACCATTTCAAGCATGGTAGAGAAGAAGAAGTTTTTCTTATTATGACTTTTTTTTCTTTTTACTAACATTGCCTTTTGTTGCTTATATTTTAAATAGAATTTTAAGCCATTACACAATAATGTAAAAATGCACATTTTTAAAAAGTTGAAACAAATTGTGGAGTAAAAAGTGAAAGATTCCTTCATGACTTCATCTGATCCTGTCCCTTACACAGAGAGGCTCCTGGTTAGCGCGTGGTGTGTATCTTTCTGGAGAGTTTCTGTGAATTGACATTGTTGTACATTTCTGGTTTTGCAAATCTTCCTGGAATTAGTGGGAATAGCACATGGTGGGGCAAACACAGGTTTACAGTTGTTTGTATGGAAAATAATACAATAATAAATAAGGAATAATACAAGAACCAACTTTGTTTCTCGTAATCACAACTGTAAACCTACTTTTGCTTCATCCTGGAAGTCCCAGGCTGCTCACCTTGGAATGAAAAGAGATTCCTTGCAGCAGTAAAGGCGTATGCCTCGTCCAAGTTTAGCATGTTTTAAGTGGTTGTTTACTGTAAAAAAATGGGTTCTACAGAAGTCATCCTTTACAAAATCCTAGGTCATCTCACTTGCTGAAAAATGTCCTTTTATGTAACTTTAATTCATTTGGTGCTACTAAATGCATTAAGGATATCGAGGTGACTTCATCGTCTGCATGTTTATTTTGTTCTAATATTTATTTGGATAGCTACCACTGCCCTGTGCTTGCCTTTATGTGCAGAGACGGTGTTGAAAAATAGTGAGAACTAGGAGACTAGAGTGTCAGCACAATCAAAATAGCACCCAAACCAGGGTCAAGTGGCTGGAAATTAGATCATTGCCTGGGGCCCTTGTGGGTAGGAAGGAAGGAAGGAAATCTATCCAGAAATGAATTGCTTACTAAATGAGTAGGCACTCTCGTGTTCACCAAATGGCCATGTTTCTGGATTGTAAAGCTGTACTGCTCCTGTTCCTCAAAATGACCCAGCAATTCTATTCCCAGGTGTATACCCCAAAGGATTGAAAACAGGGACTCAAACAGATACTTGTCAGTGTTTGTAGTGGCTTTATTCATAACAGCCCAAAAGAAGAAACAACCCAAATATCTACCAACAGATGATTGGAATGGATAAACAAAATGCAGACTATACAAACAAGGGAATATTCAGCCATATAAAGTAATGAAGTTCCTGTACATGCTACCACATAGATGAACCTTGAAAATGTTACACTAACTGAAGTAAGCCAGGCACAAAAGGACAAATATCGTATGATTCTACTTACATGAAATTTCTAAAATAATCAAGTTCCTAGAGACAGAAAGATTAGAGGTTTCCAGGAGCTGGGAAGGAGAGAACGGGGAGATATTTCTTAATAGGTACAGAGTTTCTGTTTGGAAACAAATGGTGGTGATGGTTGCACAACGTTGTGAATGTCATGAATGGCACTGAATTTTATGGTTAAAGTGGCAAACTTTATGTTATATATTTTACCAGAATTTTTAAAAGGTTAAAAAAAAAAAAGATACTGCTGTTAAAATGTCATCAGTATTTTGAGGGAAAATGCTCATGGCTTACGAGGCGACACCGGTTTTTAGGGGTTCTTATAAAGGATGTTAATGTTAAATTTCTGTCACAAACCATGAGTGCCTGTTCTACGTGAAAAATCACCTTCAGGGAGTTCATCGTCTAGTGAGGTGGGAAGAAATGCACTCACTGACTTTGAATAGTGTGTTAGAGTTGTCGATGGAAGGTTAAGCCTCATGGAGATGAGAAGAAGGTGGGGGAAGACCAAGGGGCGTGTATAGTGGAGGGAAGTGTAAGCAGAGGTGCAGCCGAGGAAAGGCAGAGGGCACTCGTGGGCAGTAGTGAAGAAACCCGTGGCTGGGGAGCAAGGAAGAGTGGGAGGATAAACAGTAAGAGATCAGACTTGTTCCTTGATGTCAGGCTGAGGCTTTGAGTGTCACTGTATAGACACGGGAATCTCTGGAGCTCTAAGTTAGAGCTGAGACAAAGCAGGGGTTGAGTGGAGCTTGGTGGGAACAGGAGACTTGGAGATTGCTGCCATAGTTCAGGTGGGAGGCCAAGAGGGCCGTGGGGACAGGTGACGCCATCGGTGTGGAGAGGAGAGAGACACGAGGAAAGCAGTAGAATTTGGAGAATGTGGCCACTGGCTTAGGTACGGAGCCCTTGGACGGGGACCGAGGGTCTTTGGGAAGACGGGTGGTATCGTTAACAGAAGGAATAAGGTGGGAAGATGAACTGGCTTGAGGGCGGCAGGTTGGATCATCCTCCCCAGGTTCAATCATGTGCT
Source organism: Myotis myotis (assembly GCF_014108235.1). Lineage (NCBI taxonomy): Eukaryota > Metazoa > Chordata > Mammalia > Chiroptera > Vespertilionidae > Myotis > Myotis myotis. The sequence goes on from NW_023416317.1 coordinate 40,024,080, forward strand.
TTGTTGAGCATATACAGGTATAGTGCTTAGCATATTGCTGCCACATATTTAAGTTTATTAGCAGTCAGTCACTGAACTCTCAGGCCTACTTTTAGATTTGATCAGACAAATTAAACTCCCCAAAAGGCACAGGGACCCTGATTTCTGTCTTTGATTCTGATCCCACATACCCCTCCCCAACTTTTTCAGTTGGAAACGTTCAAAGCTACAGAAGAGTTGAAAGAGTAAAACAGGACCCAGCCATCCTTCACCCCGATCATCGGCTGTGAGGACGTCCCCATGTTGGCGTCTCACTTCCTTAGCCCTGTATTTTGCAGAACCGTTTGGAAGCGAGCTGCATCCTGATGCTTCCGCGTGTTAGGCTGACACGCATTGAATCTGAGGGGAGCCGGCAGGGCGCTGAGGCTGCAGCTGGCTTTGGGCATCCACATTAGATTTGAAAGTTTGGGTGATAGTTGAACTTTCTGCTGGGGAAGAGGAGGATTGAGAACTGTGCTTGGAGGGGGGTCTACAAAGGAAGGATGGGAAAATAAAGAGGGCTGGAGAAAAAGGGAGCAAAGTCGGGGAGAGCTACTAGGTTGCCTAAAAAATAATTCAAGAGGATTAAATGTAAAGTGAAGAGCATGCTTTGTAGGCTGAGAAGCAGCAGCAAGTAGAGGACAGGAGTGAAACAGGGAGATGTGATGTTTTAAAAACACAACTGTAGAGAAGCTGATAGAATATGGAACTGAGGTCGAAGGCGGGGACTGTGTGTTTAGGAAGGCGGAGAGCCTGAAGTTTACGATAGGGTCAGTTTCCGAGAGGAAGCACTTGGGTCTGAGTAACGCTCCAGCCACTTGCATAGAACTGAAAGCAGTAGCGCCTGCCCCCAGTTTGATTTGGTTGGTTCTTCCCCAGTAGACGCTAAGTTCCTTGAGAGCAAGGATTATGTCTTTGCATCCCTACAAGAAAGAATAAACAATATATATTTGTTAAATAAAAACACCAGCACAGACACCCAGTCAGGTTTGATGGTTTAATGGAACTTTCTTACTCTTCAGAAAGTAATGGAAAGAGCCGGGGAAACCGCAGTGGCGTTTTACAGCTGCCCATCGCGGGCGGTCTTGCTGGATTGGCACCCGGGCAGTTTGGGCAATTTTCACCTTCCCGGAATCACACAGCAGCTCGGGACTGCAGTGCGATCGCACTGCAGGCGAGATTGAGAAGATGCATAAAGAAAATATCAATACCTTTGATTCCCATGTTTTGACTTTATAACATTACTGTTGGCCAACGAGCGAGTGTGGGTTTCAGGGTGCTAAGGAAATTGGTCTCCTTAGAGACGGTTCCTAAAATCCTAAAGCTCTTCCAGATAGTCAGTTATGTTAGAGATGCTGGCACCCGCCTGAGACATCTGACACATTCCCCATCATCAGTGGAGTGAAGCAGGGTTTCATAATAAGCCCATTCTTACTCGGCCTCGTAGCAGCCATGCTCTGAAGTGAAACAAAAGACCTAGTAACTGGTGTCAGAATATGCTTCTAATCCTCTGGGAACCTGCGCTATAGGCGAAGAAGCTCAAAGCTCTTGCTTGAGGACCGCAATCCAGGAACATACATGCGAGGGATACGGATGGCTTTGTGGAGTCCATGCCACAGTACGTAGATGGGGAACCTGCAGAAGGCCAAGGTGATGTCTGCCGAGTCAGGCAAGTCCTGCAAAACCATTGTTTTCCTTTGCAGGACACAGTCAACACTGGTTATGCTACCTGGGGCAGCATACAGTTCACACACACTTTAATTAACAAAGTAGTCACAACCTGAATTCTGTCTGCTTTTAAAGGCCTGATGAGATAGAGTGAAGAGCCAGGACAGCATAAAGGGGCTGGCATGGGTGTCATCCAGCTCTCACCTGGCCTCCAGCAGCGCATGTGCCACGGCTCACGTCTGACTTGTCTGTAGTGACTTGTGTTGGCACTAAATTTCGTTTTATTTTTTAAAAAGTTTGGCAGCTTGAACCTTTGTTTTTAGTACTTTCAAAAAAAGTTTACAGAAACAATCTTACCAAATCATTTGTAAGTTTTGTCATTGAAAAGATTTCACATCAGGTCCGCCAGGACATCAGTACTGACACTCAGCGGGGTGGGCACACTGTCAGCACCGAATCACCCCACCACCTAGGTCTGTACGTCCAGTTGCCAGAAGCTGTGATGGTTTCTAGCCTGGGCTGGACGGTTCAGGACCCCCTTCTCTATTGCTTGAATTGGCGAGCACTGCCACACGGGCAGCACCGTAATGCTCAGACGAGGGTGTGGCCCACCCAGGAACCCTGAGCTCTGTGCATCCGCACAGGACCCCTGCTGGCCAGGGCAGCCTGAGGACGGAGACCACATTTTTGCTCATGGCCCCAAAACCAGACCAGGCTGCCTGTCGGCCCTACAGCACTGCCTTCCCAGACCCACTAACTCCCCCACCTCATCAAATAGTGATAATCAATGGAGAGGTCCTGTAGGGTCTGCCAGCACTGAAATGATGACCATTATGTGAACTACCAGGACATTAGGTGTTTATATTCGTTTAAATTGACAGATGGAAAATCAATGTGTGATGGATCCTATATGTTCAATAGAAAAAGATTTGAAGTACATTTTCAAATTGCAGAAGACAAAACTCGGCTTGGGATGTTCTTACTAAGAGAAAAGTTTTAGATAGGATACAGCTGAAAAGGTCAGAAAGCAGTGTTGTGCATGAGGAAATCAGGTCATATTTATTTGAAATATTGGAGTGATGTGTACTGCACACTGCTCCGTGTGACTGCAGCAGACCTGGCTCCTGGCTTGTGGAACTGGAATTTGGTAGGCAGTACAGACAGCAACCAAGTAAGCAGGATTAGTAACTACAAGTTATGGTGGCTAATAGGAGAGCAATTAACAGTGCAGTGATGGAGAATATTTGTGGGGGGGTGCTACGTAGAGAAGGCTTAAAACATTAGGCAAAGACCTGAAAAATGAGGAGGAAGAAGAGCTTTATGAAGAGTAGGAAGAACATTCCCGATGGAGGGAAGCACAGATACAGGCCCTGAGGAGAGGAGAGCCACATGATGCAGGGCCATGTGAGCCACAGTAGCAAGTTTGGGTTGCATGCATCCCATTTCTTTCAGTGGGAAGCCATTCAAGGTTTTAAAGCAAGGAAGTGACATTTCAGTAATGATTGCAATGTCTTTTCCTCCATGCTGTGTGGAAAGTAGCTGGGAGGAGGGCAGAAGTAAAAGAAGAGAGACCAGAAAGGAGGGTATTGCTCTATTCCAGGTAACTGGTGATGGTAGCTAGGATTAGGTGGTGGCAGTAGAGGTGAGGTTAGAACACCTGGACCTGTTAGGGATTGCATGTGGGAGATGAAAGACCCAGAATGGCTCTGAGTTTCCCTGGCCTTAGCAGTTATGTAGATGATGGTGACATTTTGCTGAAGGGAAGAAAATTGGAATACAGCCTGTGTGTGTGTGTCTGTGTGTTTGGGCGAGTCCTTTCGGGGCATGTTAGATTTGAGACAAATGCTCTAATGAGGCATCTAAATGAAGGTGTCAAATAGAAGTCAGAGATAGGTAGTTGGAGCTTGGAGGAATATTTTGAACTCGAGATAAATAAAAGCTGGAGATACACATACATTTGGGAGACATCAATTTATAGAGGCTTTTGAATGTCTGGGAATGTCTCTAGCTCACCTAGAGAGCAAACATGTAGAGAGAAGAGGGCCAGGATGGAGACCTGGACATCTAGCATTTAGAGGTTATGTGGTCTAAAGGAGACACCAGCAAAGGAGACAGAGAACAGGAAAAATCAGAGTTGTTGTCAGAAAACAGTGAGTGGGAAGTGTTTGCAGTTGAGGATCATGAACTCTGAAATAATGCAGTGAGCTAGAAAAAGGAAGCGTGAGCAACCATTGGATTCTACACCTTCTAATTTGTTGACCATCATGAGACGGATCCACTGTAGAGGAGATACAAGAGGGGAGGATTTTCAGAAAGAAAAGGTGTTTACCCTACCCAATTAGAAGATTTCACTGTGTTTATTCAAATAAGGGATTTAATGTTTGAATTTTCCACTGTAGGACAAAATTTCTTGTGTATATAATTATATATATGTATATAAAACATAATTTATCTTGGGAGAGGCCCTATTATTTTTAATGGATTCTCAATTTTTTAATTGGTTTCCTGTGTTTTCCTTCCACCAAAAAAAGTTAACTTCTGCTTTACTAGAATCAAGCTGTTGGTGATCTTATGGCTGACATTGTAGAGTGGGTACCCTAAATCAGTGGTGTCAGGTTCATATATTACTAGTACACCTTTTGCAGGGCTTAGTTTAAAAATACTAGGGTGGCCCTGACCAGTTTGCTCAGTGGATAGAGCATCAGCTTGCGGACTGAGAGGTCCCAGGTTTGATTCCCGTCAAGGGCATGTACCTTGGTTGCGGGCACATCCCCAGTAGGGAGTGTGCAGGAGGCAGCTAATCGATGTTTCTCTCTCATTGATGTTTCAAACTCTCTATCCCTCTTCCTTCCTCTCTGTAAAAAATCAATAAAATATATTTTAAAAAAAAAATACTAGGGTGTGGGTAAACTGAAAAATCAGTAAATTGCTGGTGCCATCCTTAAAATTCATCACATGCTTTGCTTTGGATTGACATTTGTGGGTACATGTGTTTACTTTTAACACAATTTTTTTTTTTTAATTAAATCTTTATTGTTCAGATTATTACATTTGTTCCTCTTTTTTTTTCCCCCCATAACTCCCCTCCTCCCAGTTCCCGCCCCACCCTCCGCCCTCACTCCCCACCCACTGTCCTCATCCATAGGTGCACGATTTTTGTCCAGTCTCTTCCCGCATCTCCCACACCCCTTTCCCCCCCAGGAATAGTCAGTCCATTCCCTTTCTATGTCCCTGATTCTATTATAATCAACAGTTCATTCTGTTCATCAGATTATTTATTCACTTGATTCTTAGATTCACTTGTTGATAGATGCATATTTGTTGTTCATAATTTGTATCTTTATCTTTTTCTTCCTCTTCCTCTTCTTAAAGGATACCTTTCAGCATTTCATATAATCCTGGTTTGGTGGTGATGAACTCCTTTAGCTTTTCCTTATCTGTGAAGCTCTTTATCTGACCTTCAATTCTGAATGATAGCTTTGCTGGATAAAGTAATCTTGGTTGTAGGTTCTTGGTATTCATCACTTTGACTATTTCTTGCCACTCCCTTCTGGCCTGCAAAGTTTCTGTTGAGAAATCAGCTGACAGTCGTATGGGTATTCCCTTGTAGGTAACTGAGTTTCTTTCTCTTGCTGTTTTTAAGATTCTCTCTTTATCTTTTGCTCTTGGCATTTTAATTATGATGTGTCTTGGTGTGGTCCTCTTTGGATTCCTTTTGTTTGGGGTTCTCCGTGCTTCTTGGACCTGTAAGTCCATTTCTTTCACCAGGTGGGGGAAGTTTTCTGTCATTATTTCTTCAAATAGGTTTTCAATATCTTGCTCTCTCTCATCTTCTGGCACCCCTATAATTCTGATGTTGGTACGCTTGAAGCTGTCCCAGAGGCTCCTTACACTATCCTCGCATTTTTGGATTCTTTTTTCATTTTGCTTTTCCGGTTGGGTGTTTTTTGCTTCCTCGCATTTCAAATCATTGACTTGATTCTTGCGCTCCTCTGGTCTGCTGTCGGGAGTCTGTATAATATTCGTTATTTCAGTCCGTGTATGCTTAATTTCTAGTTGGTTCCCCAATATAAGATCGAGGGTCTTATTAGTTTTCTTGTAGATCTCATTAAGTTTATCGGCGGCTTCTAAACAGTTCTTGAGAGACCTTAAAAGTGTGGTTCTGAACTCTATATCTTCCATTGACAATTTTGTCCTGTTTCTTTGTCTCCGCATTTTGTTATGCTTCCTTGGTGCACCCCCTAGTGGTCTTTGTGCGCAGTCTTGTAGTTAAATCTTGATTGTTGTAGCTAATACCAGGGAGGGTTTGACCTCCAGGCCAAGTGGCTGTGAGAATCAGCTGTGTCTGCAGTGAGAGAACTTCTGTCCTCCATGGAGGTGCTAATCTGGCGTTTGCCTGAGGCTATCCGGCAAATGCCTGTGTGCAGGGCTTGGGCGGGGCGGGTCGCACAGGATCAACAGGGTGGGCCGGAGAGAGCAGTTATGGCGGCTCTCAGTCCTGTCCCCAGGGGCTCTGCCTCTCTGAGTCCCAGCACCCGCTGCAAAGCTCAGAGAGAAAGCTGCACTCGCTCTGACCGAAGCCAGACAGTCCCGCTTCTCCCGTTTGAGTCTGGGTCCCTAAAGACTCGCCCGGATCTGGAGCTCAGAGTCTGCGACTCCCTCCCGATTGAAAACGCCAACCGCGCCCTCTGCCGCCAGCCCGCTCGCGCACTCCGCACCTCAGAATCTGACTTCAGCACTGCGCCTCCTCTGAGTGTCCGTATGCGTTTCTCTTTCCTCCTAGTTGTAGGACTTCCACTCAGCCAGCGTTCCTGTGGTTCTGGGTGATGTCCCTTCCGTTTTTTGGTTTCACTTTTGAAGTAGTTGTTCAAAGCAGCAAACTCCGGCGTTAACCTATGCCGCCATCTTGGTTCTCCCTACTTTTAACACAATTTAAGTTATTCATCATAGTCAATGTTTTTATCCTTTCAAGATTGGCAATTATGTTAATACTTCACATCAAATGTACCTAAAACTCCTAGAGCATTATATATATGAGCATCGTCTTTCCAATCTACCAATCATGTTTTATTAATTTGTTTCAGGTCATCCCAGGTACTCTTATCTTGCTGATTTGATAATTCAGCAAGGTTGATCTTGTTAAGACACAAACTTGTAAATTATAGCAGTAAGTTGGGGGCAATATAATACCTAGAATTATTATTAAGTGTGGTTAACAGTTTCATATAAGAAACTGTCCTACATTGTAAATGTTTATTTTAGTACTTCCCATCAGAGCAATATGTGTACACAGCAGCTTATGTATAAAAATTCAGACACCAGATTCCCATTCAAATTGGGAGTGTAGGGGGCTTTGGATATAAGTGATGTGAGCTGGTATCTTTTTATTCACTTCACAGAAGTTATCAGTCAAGGCACTACATTTTTTTGTCTCAAAAATGTGTATTTTATTGACACTAACTTTCTTTGAAAGTGGGTTCTTTGGGTTGATTGATATTTTTGACATTTTCAAACAACTCGAAGTTATCTTCTAGTATGCCTTCAAGTAAGTAAATATTTGGAGGAGAAATTATTTATGGCATCTCTTAGTCAAATAACTTTGACAGATTTCTAAATTAAAATGATGGCAAAAAGAAGTCATTTTTGTATAACATGAAGTTTCTTTTTTTAAAATATATTTTTATTGATTAGGGAGAGGAAGAGAGAGAGAAACATTAATGATGAGAAGGAATCATTGATTGGCTGCCTCTTGCACATTGGACCAAGCCCGCAACCCCAGGCATATGCCCTTGACCAGGATCAAACCCGGGACCCTTCAGTCCGCAGGCCGATGCTCTATCCACTGAGCCAAACGGGCTAGGGCTATAACATGAAGTTTCAAACTTGAATCCTGATGCTGGAGGTCACTGGGGGAGAGAGAGGCAACCAGTAGTTTGTGTCACTTGGCGCAAGTAGTGACTCAGTCTGGTAAAGGGACAGCAGAGTTCTGAAGCATTGAGGCTAGAATGAAGAACTTTTTAGGATTGGAGAGAGATTCTTCTAGTTCAGAGAGTATTAGTTGGAATTACAAAAGTACCTGAGGGAGTCGAACGATAACATGTGGAACCACAAGTGTTTTGTCTGCACAGGGACTTTGCTTCCCAAGTAACTTAAAATTTCTCCTTCCGCCACTCATACCCTCTTCCTCTATGGCAGTGGTTCTCAACCTTCCTAATGCCGCGACCCTTTAATACAGTTCCTCATGTTGTGGGACCCCCAATTTCATTGTTACGAATTGAACATAATTAAAGCATAGTGATTAATCACAAAAACAATATGTAATTATATATGTGTTTTCCAGTGTTCTTAGGCGACCCCTGTGAAAGGGTCGTTCGACCCCCAAAGGGGTCGTGACCCACAGGTTGAGAATACATCTCAGTTTTTTAAAAGTAATTTATTGGAATTGGCTTTATAAAATGTTATTTCTTAGCAGACTTTGCTAGGACACATTTATCCTAAAGACAAAGAAATGGTTGAATTGGTGAAGATTCTAAAAGAAAACATTAGTTTTATAACAAACACTCAGAGGGTTTTTTATAAACATGATGGGTAACTTTAATCTAAGTAAATATTTCAGAACAAATGTATGTTAGGTGATTGTAGTGATGTGGGAGCAGAGGAGGGCAGTAAGAGAGCAATGTCATGTTACTTAATAGTATATGGTACTGCTTTGGCCTTGGTCCTTTTTTGAGTAACTCTCTATGCACGTCCTCAGAAAGCATAGCTTCATTCTTCAGCTAGACTGATAACCCCCTTCCCCCCCCAAAAAAAAAAAAGAAAATATTTCTTCTTTGTAGCTTAGCATCCTGAGATATTTTCACATCTGAAGTGTGCCTATTACATAGTAAACACATTGACAAAATAAATCCTATGTTGAGGACATACTTCTTATTAGAACTTAAATTTGAAATTGGTTTCCATTCTGTCTGGCCACACTACTGGATTCTATGTAGATGTAGAGATTTCTATTACATTTTACTGTAACTTTTGACATTTATATATATTGGGAGGAAGTTCTATATTGTAGTACCTGCAAGTTAAAATACATGATTGAGAAAAAAAGTAAAAAACTATTAAGATCTTGGAGCCCAAATTATTTTCTATAATGGATACTTGTAGCTAGGGTAGACTGGATGCCTACTTCTCTGTCTGTGTCCTGTTTATTATGAAGTGTACTAGAGGCCCAATGCAAAAATTCGTGCAAGAGTAGGCCTTCCTTCCCCCGGCTGCCAGGACCCGGGCTTCCCTCACAGCCCCAGCTTCATCCAGAAGGTCGGCTTCATCCAGAAGGTCGTCTGGAAGGACTTCCGGTCTAATTAGCATATTATGCTTTTATTATTATAGATAAGTGAATTTTTCTCAGTTGTCCCCATCTGTTGTCAGATGACTGGTACTTTGCTTCTCTTACTCTTTTTCCAGAGCCACCCTGTACCCTTTCTACATTTAGTCCACTTCTAATTTAAATCCTGATTTAAATGTCCCCACCTGGTAGTGAGCCAGAGCAGTCAGTCATCTTCGGTTCTGAAGCTTCTCTGGTATCCGACAGGCCACTAATGTAGTGCTGCAAGGCTTGAGGAGGATAACACTCACTGATTGTCTTTGGACAGTGTGGAGGTGCATATAAAGAAATGCTGTCTTGTTGTTTGAGGGGATAGTAAGTCAAATCTCAGGATACCTAATGATGTTACTGCAGGCTTAATTTGCATTTTCCTTTCTGTTTGAAATCGGTTGCTTCACCTTTGCATTCCTGGCCTTCTCCCACCCTGGTGGTTCCCTTCCCTTCCTGTTTCTTCAGGAAAAAAATGATTAGCCAGGTGGGTGACGTTTTGCAGGAATTTCTCCTGGACATGCTCACTAAAACCAGAAAGCAGTTTGTGACACTGGCATTTCTAGAAGAGGTACAATTGCATGTACCTAGACCCTATATGTGAATTATTATGGGTTTAAACTTTGAAGGTATGATTCATTCCTCAACAGGTATTTAGCAAGCCCAGTAGATTAGTAATTATGTTCCTTGAATGGGTTTTTAAAATACGTAGCATACTGAAGACACACTTACATCATGACAGTTGTCTGTATTAATAACAGATTTTTGTTCCAGTTAAATCTTATTACTAGTTTTACAAGTGCATTGAGGCCTGGCAGGGTTATCAGTGACTCAGCTGGGGTGGGCGGGACAGTCTCTCCTACCTGCCCGACCTGTGTTTTCTGCCTGTTTCTCCGTGACCAGGCTGAGCAATCCAAATCACTGACAATACTGCCAGTACTTTGGTCTCTGCCTGCCCTGGTTTATCTCATTGTGTGGCCCTGAGACTAAAGGTTTAGCTGTAACCAGCTGTTCCTCACCATATTCTAATATTTATTGTGCATTTTCTGTTGTGCCAGGTACTGAAGGTAGTGAAAAAGACAATGATGTCCCTGCTCTCGTAGAGCTCACATTCATGTAGAAGGAGGGACAATAAGAAAAGTGCAAAAGTAATTTCAGATAGCAATACAAGGAAATTAAAATGGGAAAAGGCAGAGCGAGCAAGTGACTGGGCAGGTCAGGGCAGTGGTAGGTGCTCTTCTGGGAGATGTGTCAATGATGACAAGAACTCTGCCTTGAGAAGGGCATCTCAGGAGACTGGACGTTGTGCGAGGGGATGAGGTGGGAGGAGATGAGGTAGGCAGAGGCTGTTTGTTAATTTCAGTACAAAGCCACTGGAGAGTTTTAAGCAGAAGAGTGATATACCACATGGTTGGCCTATACTTGAAGTATATTGCCCATAAAATTTCCAATATATAGGCATAGAGATTACAGAAATACTCTGTGAACACCTTCCTTTTTCTTTACAAACATATTCACTGACATTTCTTTATAGCATTTCTGTTATATATCTGGATATAATCTATGTCATCATACCTATTATGTCTAAACTAGAGGCCCAGTGCATGAATTTGTGCACCAGTGGGGTCCCTCGGCCTGGCCTGCGGGATCGGGCTGAAACTGGCTCTCTGACATCCCCACAGGGGTCCCGGATTGTGAGAAGGCGCAGGCCAGGCTGAGGGACTCCACCGGTGCACAATCGGGACTGGGGAGGGATGAGGGAGATTGGCCAGCCGGGGAGAGACTGCAGGAGGGCTCCAGGGCATGTCCGACCCATCTCACTCAGTCCTGGACCGCAGCAGCAAGCTAACCTACCAGTTGGAGCATCTGTTCCCTGGTGGTCAGTGTATGTCATAGCGAGCGATTGAGCAACCTTAGCATATTACGCTTTGATTGGTTGAACGGACGACCGGACACTTAGCATATTAGGCTTTTATTATATAGGATGTCTATATCTGTTATACCTAGAAGTTTTGAGAAATTATAGACATGCTACCCAGAATTTGTGTCTGAACCTGTGAAGGGAAGTGAATAGCCCTAGTTTGTCTGGACAGGATGGGTGGGTTCAAGTATGAATGCTCTGTAATGCACATGGAGCATTCAAAGTCCACAAAAACCCAACTTCTCAGTTGTCTTTGTAGTCACTTCTTCTGGACTGTCCACCTGCAATGAAGGTGGCCTGCGTCTGCCAGGATGCTCTGCCTCTTCGGGGCAGGAGCGGCAAGTGAGAGCTCAGGGGGACCATGAGGGACCCTCAGTTGTCCGGGAGGCAGCTTCCCATTGGGATTCTGTGAGAGTTAAAGATTGACCTAACACAGTGTAAAGGCCCAAGTCTGTGTGGTATGAACACCTAGAGAGGGCGAATTCCAGTTTCCTTGATTTGGTGGGTGCTTTTGAGGAGAAATAATTTTGCCACAGTTCTTCATTTTGATAGCTGAAATGTTTGGACTGAAGGGGACATGTAGGCCATGGACAGGTGAGAAGGCTAATAAACACATTGGAGTAGTGATAATCATCATTCTTAGGTGTGTATTGGGAACTTCAGTTACTAAAACTCTTTTAATTTGTTTCTTATGCTCTAGAAATTACATAAAATGAGATGTAATGCAGCATACCTTAAAGCAGTACATCAGGTTTGGGGTTGCATTGATAAGAAATTACATTTTTTACACAAGGGAAGTTTTTCTTACTGAAGGGCAATTTGTCATGATATTTTCCCCTTCTGAGCGGATAATAAGTTTAGAAAGGAACTCTATCCATTATAGAAAATTTACATGTTATTCAAATTTCTTGAGGGGAGAAAATTTCAGTGCAGACATAACATGGTGATTTGCTCAAAGAGAAACAACACCAATAATATAAAACGATCAACATACAAAAAACTTCAAGTAATTTATATTTACCTTTGAAATGAATCTTAGTAATTATGGTAAAGTCATATGTGTCCAATATTCTGTGTATTTACTTTACTAAATAATGAAGCAGCAGTAGAAAGCCTGATTTAGGATATTCTGGACAACTCTAGTTTACCTTTTTTTAGACACTTGCCTGTGGTCTGGCACTTAAATGGTGCAGCTGTCCTGTGGCACTTAGTACACATCTCTCTACAGCATTTATCACACGCAGTTATGGTGTTGGTCATCACAGACTAAGTTATTTAAACTCTGATTGTTTTTGTTTTATTCGTGTGCCCAACAAGAACACATATGTAGCCCTAGCCGGTTCGGCCCAGTGGGTAGAGTGTCAGCCTGTGGGCCAAAGGGTCCCGGATTCAATTCCAGTCAAGGGCACATACCTCCATTGCAGGCTCCTTCCCAGCCCGGGCCCTGGTTGGGGCTTGTGCAGGAGGCAACCAATGGATGATGTCTCTGACATCAAATTTTCTCTGTGTCTTTCCCTCTCTCTTGCACTCTCCCTAAAAATCAGTGGAAAAATATCCTCGGGTGAGGATTAACAAAAAAGAAGAAAAGAATACATGTACACATCTTTAGGTTTAGAAAACCCACAGAACAGAAGGAAGAGCAGCATGAATAAGTATGTGATGGGGGCAGGTGGGGGTTGTCTGGAGCTCCTCCTGGGAGAGCGGTGATTACAGGAGCACCACTTTTCTCTTCCCCTTACCTCATTCCTCTTCTCCATTCATGGAGATGCCTACAAAATTTGAATTATTACTGAATCCAGTAAGTGGTTGATTAGAAGTATTTGTGTAGATTTTAATATGTCACTGAGAATTGTCAAGTTGAAGTGATTAAAACACATATGAAATCAGTTTTAATCTTTCATTCATTTAAAAAAAGGCAATTTGTTACTTTATGTAAATTTTTCTTAAAGTTTTCTTTTTTTTCTTTCTTTTTTTAATCCTCACTCAAGGTTATGTTTTTATTGTTTTTTAGAAAGAGAGGAAGGGAGAGGGAAAAAACGAAACAACATTGAGCCCGGCCTGTGTTGCTCAGTGGTTGAGCATTGACCTATGAACCAGGACATCACAGTTCGATTCTGGTCAGGGCACATGCCTAGGTTTCTGGCTTGATCCTCAGTTAGGGGTGTGCAGGAGGAAGCTGATCAATGATTCTCATCATTGATGTTTCTATATCTTCTCTCCTTCCTCTCCCTTCCTTTCTGAAATCAATAAAAATATATTAAAGAACAAAGAAACCACATTGATCTGTTGCCTCCCATATGTGTTCAAACCAGGGATCGAACCCCTGCAACCTTTTGGTGTATGGGACACGCTCCCACCAACTGAGCCACCGGCCAGAACTAAGATTTTCAATATAGGCTTAATCTTAAGAAAATATACAACACACCCAGTCCAAGAATTTAGATCAGACCTACAATATGAGAAAGTGGAATCAGTGTTGAAGCATTTGCTGATAAAGTCTTAGGAGTTGCTGCATGATAGACAGATTAATAAGTTACTTTTGCAGTAAAATATTAGAGTAACAACCACCATCAGAAAAAGAGATTTGAAAAAATTTACTCTCACTATAATGGCCCTGAGCATTTATGTCTGTGTGCATAGCACTGAATTAGATTGTGTGGAGATAAAAAAGTGTGATAGATGCTCTCAGCATCAGATGAATACAAAACCGCTACTGAACAAGACACTATGTATAAAATTCATTATGACCTAAGATATAAATTTGTTTATAATTTTTCATCATAATTCCCTTTCACCTAAACCTTATGTCATGGATAGCAGTGATTTCCAGTCCTGTCCCTGCCCCAGCACACCCGAGGAAGAGAGAAAAGCCTGTCTGTAGCTGGGGGCTTACTTTCAGGGGTGGGGTCAGGGGAAGGGAGATAAGCCAGTTTGCTGGGATGGGGGATGAAAGCCCGCCAGCGAGTGTGACTGGCTGTAAATGTATAGGTGTTGGTAGTAACCTGAGGAGCAGTCTCTCCCTCTTTTCCCTTAAATAAGGGAAAGAAGTGCTGAAATAGGAGTGTTTATAGATTTAGGGAGTAGAAGGAAAAGGTAGAGGCCTTTGAAAGATCTGCATTGAGCTCATGAGAGAGACTAAAGGAAAAAACTGAGGAGGGAATGGTCTAGAAGAGATTACATATTTCTTTTTTTGAGATTACATATTTCTTGAGGTTCGAAATGGAGTCTTGTTTTCCCCCACAGGTTTAATTTGCTACTTAGTACAAATAAGAAACATTTGAAGAAGAAGCAGAAAAAAGAAAAGGGGAAACCTCTTCTCCAGGGAGTTTGAGACCCATAGGAGCATAGATTGATTGGCTCTGCTGGGCCTGGGTAACTAGGGAGAGGGGCCCCCAGTTTGCTATTTTAGAATCGCTGTGGAGAAGCCCTGGCATTGTAAGAATACGGAAATACTGCGTACATGTTTCTGTTCCTCCTCCTTTCCAGCTAGCCATACACCTGGAATTTTGGCTCTAGAATAATTTAAAAGATCCTTGTCAAGAAAATACATATGGGAAGAAATCACTACTTCCTGGCCCTTTAGGACCCTTTCCAGTCACACACCCTGTAATGATGCCCTGGTCAACAGTGGACCGCATATATAATGGTAGTCCACAGGACTATAATGGAGCTGAAAACTTCCTATTGCCTAGTGACATTGTAGCCATCGTGTCATATTGGAAACATTGCTCACATGTTTGTGGTGATGCTGGCATAAACAAACCTATTGCACCGCCAGTCATATAGAAGTATAGCACATACACTTATATCCAGCTGTATACTGGGTAATAAATGACTATACCACTGGTTTATGTATTTACTATACTTTTTATTATTTTTGAATGTACTCCTTCTACTCATAAAAAAAGTTTGCTGTAAAACTGTGCCGTGCTCACTGTGTTCTTGATCGATTGCATCATTTTCTCTTGTGCTTGACTTCATCTCGTGTTGCTTGTACAGTAACATGCTGTACGGGCTTGTAGCCTGGGAGCAGTGGCTGTAGCCTGTAGCCTGTGTGTTTAACCCTCGGGGTTTAAGTGCAGTCTGATGTTCGCACAGGGCCACTGTTCTCAGAACTTACTCCCTGGTTAAGCGGCACATGAGTATTTCTTAAATGCAGGTGCTTGGTCTCTGGGTCGTGCTTAGTTCAGTGAGCCTCTCAGGATGGTTTTCAGATTTATCCTAGACCTTTCTATGAAATCTAACATCGCTTTGACAGGACCAGTAGTGGTATAGAGAGTCGCAGTCATTACATACTAAAGTGATTCCAGGTTCACAAATGTCAGTATCCTCTTGTCCAACCCCTTACACACAAAAATAAAAATCACCAATAATGACGAATTACAAGGTTTATACCAGTCAGGAGTAGTTTTTTTTGATAGGCTGAAATCATCTGTTGAATCTAAAAACATGTACAAATTTAAAAAATATACATATTTTTAGGGGGGCGGGCAGGCTGGGAGGGGACAACGGTGGGGGGAAGGGGATATGAGTTATACTTTAAAGAATACATAATTTAAAAACAAACAAAAAATGTATATTTTTATTGATTTCAGAGAGGAAGGGAGAGAGAGAAATATCAATGATGAGAGAGGATGATAGATAGGCTGCCTCCTGGGGATTAACCCTGCAACCCCGCATGTGCCCTGATCAGGAATCGAACCGTGACCTCCTGGTTCATATATTGACACTCAACCATTAACCACACCAGCCAGGCATGTACACATCTTTAGGTTTAGAAAACCAACAGGACGGAAGGAAGAGCAGTGTGACTAAATACTGGAGTTGGCTGGAGCTCCTCATGGGAGAGCAGTGCCTCATTCCGCTTCTCCATTCTCCTAGATGTAGCACCCGCCCCTGCCTGAGCGCGCCCTTGCGAGTCGCTCTCTCTCCGTGGCATGCAGTAGGGCAGGTGTGGCACCAGGCGACTGGCCACAGTTGGAGCATCAGCAGATCCCAGCATTAGATCCCCCACGGCGAGGTTGGTGATGGGACAATGACAGCAGTCAGAGCTAAGTCCTGTTAGGCGTTTACTATGGGTCAGGCTTTGTTCTACGGCCTTTAAATGTAGAAACTCATTTACAATTTAAACCATCACTATTGGTGGATCCTGTTGTCCTCATTTTACAGATGATGGAGTCAAGACCTGGGTTCCTGTAGTTAAGTTAGTAAGTGGAGGAGCCAGGAGAGGAACCCAGCCAGTCTGGCTCCAGGGCCTGTGCTCTCAGTCCCTCACTGTGGAGTTCAGTCTGATATCACTTTTGTTATTAGTGAAGACTTTATGTTGCAAGTAACAAAATTCCAACTAATTGAAATAAAAAAGATGGGATTGTTATAAGGATATGCGAGTACGTGACTGTTAACCCAAGAACTGAAATGTTCTGGGCACCAGAAACAGAAGCCAGGGTTCCTTCCATCTCTCTTCTCTGCTTCTCTCTGCGAGT
Organism: Myotis myotis; assembly: GCF_014108235.1. NCBI lineage: Eukaryota > Metazoa > Chordata > Mammalia > Chiroptera > Vespertilionidae > Myotis > Myotis myotis. The sequence continues at coordinate 40,040,536 of NW_023416317.1, forward strand.
GTGCTGTGTCTTCTCTCACATTGCAGACTTGCTGGCTCCCCACAGCCTGCCTGAGGAGCATGACCACAGACACCCAGAGAGAAAAAGACTTTTTTTTTTGTCAAACCTTAGGGTAAGGGGCCAGTTAGTGCAGCTTGATTGACTTCCATACCAGCTAGTTTGACAGTTAAATCAAAAGGGTCCAAGTGACACTAATGGTAACAGTTAATTTAACAAAATGGAAACTGGTTCCCAAAGGAAGAAACCTTATAATGATAGCTTTTGGTGAACTGGCCACTGGAGTTTCTTCAGTCCTTTACACTCTGTGAGAATAGGGGCCGTGTTAGTCACCTAGCACAGGGCTCGAAAAATGCTAACTGCTCAAATGTGTACTGGGGAAATGAAGGAATAAATAATAATTTTCCTGGGAAATAACACAAAAGTAAAATCCTGTTTTCTGAGCATTGTCCAGGCACGGACACAAATAGTGTGCTGGAGCCGAACGTAGGTTTTTAGCAAGGGAGAAGAGACTGTCTTTTTCCTGTTTAAACTCTGTTGCACCACATCTCCATTTGTCTGTTTTTTACTGTTTCTTTTCTTTTTCTCCCCCTTTCCTCAATGTCTGTATGTCTCACAGCACTTCCTCTTATTCTCTGTAACTCCTACCTCTCTCAGCAGAATATAAAATGGAGATACTTATTTTTTATTTTTTAAATACAATTTTTGTGCTCCTTGTTTTTAATCTTAAAAAATGAGTAGTGTGTGGTATGAAATATGCCTCCCTTGAAAGTGAAGTATTCGATAGTCATACACAAACAAGGTAAGAATTTAATAGACTATTCCACTGGGGAAGATTTGTTTCCTAGACACCGTTGAAGCACCTACATTAATGAATTTAATTTGGTTTATTATTTTAGATAAATGGTTTCCCTGCATTTTTAGAATATTAATAGTGTTAGGTTGGAAGATACAAATAAGCAGTGATTCAGAAAGCCACATGAGGTCTGAAAGCCAGTAGTTAAACAACATATTAAATCTAATGCCACAGAGAAGGATGTTGGGAAACAGTGGCAATGTTAGCAAGACTAGAGGGAGGGTGAAGAAACATTATAGGCACAACAGCGAAGAGGCTGATTTAAGATGCCAAAAGTTTTACATCAAAAAACTTGAACTTGCCGTAACCAGTTTGGCTCAGTGGATAGAGCGTCGGCCTGCGGACTGAAGGGTCCCAGGTACGATTCTGGTCAAGGGCATGTACTTTGGTTGCGGGCACATCCCCAGTCGGGGGTGTGCAGGAGGCAGCTGATCGATGTTTCTCTCTCATCGATGTTTCTGACTCTCTATCCCTCTCCCTTTCTCTCTGTGAAAAATCAATAAAATATATTTAAAAAAACAAAAAAACTTGAACTTAAATTGTTTTACTTTCCCACTTGCTATCCTTCCTGTTGACTTCAGGCACCTGCAGCTTCGCCCTGTAGCTTCTGTGTCCACGCTACTGTTCCCTTTGAAGTTAGACATGGAATACTTTTTTTCATACAGTATAATTTTATAAATGCTTTCACTATATATATATATATATATATATATATATATAGAGAGAGAGAGAGAGAGAGAGAGAGAGAGAGAGAGAGAGAGAATATGAATATTTGCTTCAGGGAAAATTTCTTTAAATATGATAATACCTGGATGTTCACTAAATATAATGCCCATAGCTTTTTAGTTGCGAGTCAGTATGAATTTGCCTAGTATGTGAGCGTTCTGACTGTGTAATGTATGAGGACAACATGTATACAAAACTCAGTTTGGGGGTGACTGTAGACAGGTGTACTTTAAAGTTGGCTCTGAGTTTCCTAAAGCCTTTGACTTCTGCCCAACCTTAGAAGCTTTAAAAAGGAGATGCACAACCCCCTTTCCCTTTAAGTTACGGAATTTTTTTCAAATTCAAGTGAATTTATTGAATTTTGTTTTAAGACTTGTATTTCCTACAATTCTCACAAATCAGTGTAAGCAATCACTGCTCCAATTGATAATATTTAAAATTTAGAAAAGATACAATGTTCTAACATTTTTAGGCTTTGCATATTGAGTTAATCACTTACTTGAAAAGACTCACTTTGAGCAATCTAGCATTCTGTGTGTTATGTTTAGTGCAGTGGTTCTCAACCCTGGTTGCTGTCTCAGTTATTATAGGGAATGTTTTAAAGAAATACAGGCTCCAGGGCACCCCATTGACTCATCACCTCCAAGGAAAGGCTCGGGCACCTGCATTAAAACAGCATCTAGAAGCCAGGGGTAAGAACCAAGGAAGTCATGCATACTTTACATATAGTATATCTCTGTTCTTGATTTAAGACATACTCATAAAGTATTAAGCAAAACAAAAAGATAATTCATTCAATTTTAGAAACTTTTTTTGATGTTTCAGACTTACAAAAGGAATAGAAGGAAAATAGGATAAAGATGAGTATAGCTTTATCAATTAATAAATTGTTTGAAGAACCCTGGTGAACTGAGACTGACTTTAATTTCAGTGTGTTGTTCTTTGCATAATCTACAGAAATAATTCTCACAATAAAATGTTCGTTTCAGCATGTAGTAACTTTATACTTCAAGACATTAGGAAAACGGGAAGGGTTCAGCATCCGTTTCCTCTGAGTTTTAAGCTATTTCTAATAACCTTTTCAGTTGCTGCTTTTATAATCTGGTTGTAGCACAGACAAGATACGTATTTCAGAAAAAGGTTTTGAGCTTTTACTACTGATGTTAAGATTACTTTTTATCTTATATGGGCCTTTGGGAACATGGGCTGTTTAGGATATAGGTGAAATACACTGCAACAGCAAGAACTAAGCATTTTAAAGTCTTGTGTCTTTAAAGCACAGTTTTTGTAACTAAAGTTAATAAGAGAATCTGAAATCCAGCTAGTAGAATTAGCCATCCATGCATGGGCTGTAAGAAACAACTGATTTAGAGTGCCACGTGAAAAATGTTTTCTCGTTTCACTTACTGGTCACGTCTTCATCTGTAATGCATTCACTCATTAAACATCAGGTATCTTCCACATGTCAGTGCTGTATTGGGGGTATCCATGTAAACAAAGAAGATTAGGTCAGGGCCCTGTTGGTGCTCTCAGTCTGGGGAGGAAAAGATTTTAAACAAGAATAAAAAGGGCTCTAAATGTTACTCTGAAAATTGCAAGGTGCCTCGATTCCACTGGTCAGAAGCAACCTTTTTGTTCTTTCCCCCAAAGAGTGATACTGGCTTTTCTTGGAAATGTTAGAGCTGAAAGGGAACTTAGATCGAGTTCAGTTCCTCATTTTACAAATGAGAGCACTCAGATCTAGCAAGGTGATGTGACTTTTCCTAAAATGGCACAGCTGAGGATGTGCCATGAGGTATGGTGGGGATGGGGCACCGTCTTCTGATTCCCCCCCATGCGCCAGTAAGTAACATACAATGAAGAGGAACATGCCCAGAATCGTCAGTCAGCACACTTTCATTGATCTGCTTTATGCTTTCGTACGGTGAGATGCTGGGGTTACTCAAAATGAAGAAGATAAAGCTCATATTAAGTAGTTCACAGTGTAGAGTGAGATGGACAATTTTTTTAAAATCTTTATTGTTGAAAGTATTACGTATGTCCCCCGTTGAGCTCTTCTAGCCCGCCCCCACCCCCACCCCAGGCCTTCACCACCCTATTGTCAGTGACCATGGATTACGCATATCTTTGGTTGATCTCTTTGCACACCCCCCCTTTACCTCCCCTCCCCTGCCTTACCTCTGAGGTTCCACAGTCTGTTCCATGCTTCTGTGTCTCTGGATCCATTTTGTTCATCAGTTTATTTTATTCATTAGATTTCACATATGAGTGAGATCTTGTGATACTTGTCTTTCTCTGACTGGCTTATTTCACTTAGCATAATAACTCTCTTTATAAAGGAGTTACTTGGCCCTAACCAGTTTGGCTCAATGAATAGAGTATCCGTCTGTGGACTAAAAGGTCCCAGGCTTGATCCCCAATAGGGGGTGTACAGGAGGCAGCCAATCAATGATTCTCTATCATCATTGATGTTTCTATCCCTCTCCCTTCCTCACTGAAATCAATAAAAAATATAAAAAAATAAAGGAGTTGTTTAGCATATTGATTAAGATGACAGATTCTGAAATCAGATTGAGTTAAAACCTAGCTTTCCACTGAATAGATACGTAAATTTGGGAGGAGCATAAATCACTGTACCTCAGTTTCTGTATCAGTAAAATGGGGATAAGAATGCTTACCTCATAGGTTTTTAGGATTTAAAAATATATTTTGTGTAAAGCACTTGGAATAGTGTCTAGCTGTTAATAAGCATTTAATACATATTAGCTATCCTAATATATAAAAAGCCAGGGGCCGTCACTACTGAAACAACCAGACTGACGATGGAACAGCAGGCTGTATGGCGCGACCAGGCCGGCAGGGAGGTTAGTGAGGGACAACCAAACGACTTAACAGCAGGCTGTGTGGGGCAACCAGGCCAGCAGGGCGGGGGACAATTAGGGGCAACCAGGCTGGCAGAGGGGGGCAGTTGGGGGCAACCAGGCTGTCGGGGGTGGGGGGCAGTTAGGGGCAATTAGGCCGGCAGGCAGAGGCAGTTAGGGATAATCAGGCTGGCAGGGGCGGGGTGGGGGGCGCAGTTAGGGGCAATCAGGCCAGCAGGCAGAGGCAGTTAGGGGAGATCAGGCTGGCGGGGGTGGGGGGCAGTTAGGGGCGATCAGGCCAGCAGGCAGAGACGGTTAGGGGTGATCAGGCTGGTGGGGGGGGGGGCAGTTAGGGGCAATTAGGCCAGCAGGCTGGTGAGCAGTTAGGAACCAGCGGTCTCAGGTTGTGAGAGGGATCCTGGATTGGAGAAGGTACAGGCTGGGCTGAGGGAACACCCCCCCACACACACATGAATTTCGTGCACTGGGTCTCTAGTTATTACTATAAAAAGAAGTCTTTAAAAAGTTATACTACTTTCCTTTTTTCCTTCCATTTTTACAGATGAGGAAGTTGAAACATAAGAAAGTTAAGTAGCCCTGGCCGGTTTGGCTCAGTGGATAGAGTGTCGACCTGCGGACTCAAGGGTCCCAGGTTCGATTCCGGTCAAGGGCATGTACCTTGGTTGCGGGCACATCCCCAGTGGGGAGTGTGCAGGAGGCAGCTGATCGATGTTTCTAACTCTCTATCCCTCTCCCTTCCTCTCTGTAAAAAATCAATAAAAAACATATTTAAAAAAAAAAAAAAGAAAGAAAGAAAGTTAAGCAGCTTGTCCATGATCACACAGCTGGAAGGTTTGGGAGCCAGGACTTAAAAATAGGGAGTCCTACCAAGTGCTCTGTTTAGATTTAGGGGGCTTAGTCAGAGAGTGCCTACAACCAATACTAGAAAATCTCTCAAAATTCAAAGCATCTCATGTTATTAGTAATGTGTTAACTGTTAAGATATGTAGCGATACATTTGCTTTCTTCTGAAGAGTGAAGAGACTAAATTTTGGGAATGTTGCCCACTTTATCCAAGTCCAACTTGCCATATATTTTTATTTTTAGACATGGGCTGATCCCAACTTGAAATTCAAAGGGTTTGTGATATGTTCAAAATCACAAGTGTCTTGTTTTTTATAAAGCATTGGACACAGTGTCTAGTTGATAGGTTTTGATTTTGCCTTTTGTTTTGCTTTTTAATTAAGGAAGTAGCCATAACTGATTTGAGTAAGAATGGCTTGTTTGAAAAGTAGCATTTTTACCAATCTCAATCTTTCAAGGAACTTTTGACATACAGAGAATTAAATAATACATAGTATATGGCAGTGATGGCGAACCTATGACACGCATATCAGAGATGACACGCGAAATAATTTTTTTGGTTGATTTTTCTTTGTTAAATGGCATTTAAATATATAAAATAAATATCAAAAATATAAGTCTTTGTTTTACTATGGTTGCAAATATCAGAAAATTTCTGTATGTGACATGGCACCAGAGTTAAGTTAGGGTTTTTCACAATGCTGACACGCTGAGCTCAAAAGGTTCGCCATCACTGGTATATGGTATATTACCAGACTCTGGTAATATGAAGATTGAGAATTATAACTCTTTAGCATTCTTTTGAAAATTTCCCTTTCTACTTGTTCATTAATGTGTTGCTTTATACATCCAAGTTGGTAATTATATGTCTCTGCAGAAGAAGCTTTTAATATTGATTAGTACGTGTCTAATAAGTTATAGTTGGTATGTGATTTAAAGGCATACTTCCGAGATATTGCCGGTTCCACTCTAGCCCACTGAGAATAATCTTTTTGCTGATGAGGGGAATCTTACCTTCAGTTTGTAAAAAATGTAACATCTATGAAGTACAATATAGTGAAGCTCAGTAAAATGAGGTATGTCTGCATTTAATATAGGTTTTTTTTAAGGTAGCATATATTTGAGATCCGCTTCTTTCCAGTCTGACAACCTTTGCCTTTAAATTGGAACGTTTAGACCATTTACATTTAATGTTTTTTGCTGATGAAACTAGGTTTAGATCTCACTGTGAGGTTTGTTCCCTGTGTCCTTTTTTCACGCTTTTTCTTTTTTTTAAATGATCATGCATGCTTTGTTGGATTACTAGCTATAATTTTTTGTTTTAAGTGGTTGCTAATTTAGAGTTTATAGAACACATCTTTAGCGTATCACAGTCTACCTTCAAGTGATATTATGCCCTTTATGTTATAGGGATCCTTCAGCATTTCTTCCTGTAGTTGATGTGCTGTTACCATAAATTTTGTTCCTACATGTTAGAATCCCCTCAATACTTCATTACTATTTTGGCTGTAAACACTTAATGTCTTTTTTAAATTTATTGATTCAGAGAAAGAGTGAGAGAGAGAAACATCAATGATGAAAATCATTGATTGGCTGCCTCCTGCATGCCCCCTCCTGGTGATCAAGCCCACAATCTGGGCATGTGCCCTGGCTGGGAACCTGTGACCTCTTGGTTCATGGGTCGATGCTCAACCACTGAGCCACACCAGCAGGCAACACTTAATATCTTAAAGACATTTAAGAAATAAAATTTATATTGTCTGTAATTTTATTACGATTTTGGTGTTATTTCTTTCCAGATATAGGCCTGTGATCAATTCTTTCCTCCTGAGAGACTGCCTTTAACATTTCTTACTATCAGGTCTGCTGGGGATGAATCTTTCAATTTTTGTATGTCTGAAAAAAAATCTTTATTTTGCCTTTGTTTTTGAAACACTGTTGCTGAGTATAGAGTCCTAGGGTGACAGTTTTTCTCTTTCAGTACTTGAGGATGTTGCTCAACTGTCTTCTGGCTTGCAGTTTATGAGACGTCTTTGTTCTATATGTCATTTCTCCTTTTAGTTGCTCTTAAGATTTAATCTATTTTGGGTTTTGCAGTTTGATTATGATCCGCCTTAGTGTAGTTTTCTTCATGTTTCTTGTGTTGGGGATTATTGAGCTTTTTGGATCTATGAGTTTATAGTTTTCATCAGATTTGGAAAAATTTTTGGCCATTAATTTTTTTTCAAGTTTTTCTTTTTTCTGCTCCCCCCTTGTATATTAAGCTGTTTGACATACACCGATTCTCTGTTCAGAGTTTTGTTTATATGTTTCATTTTGAATAATTTCTACTGATGTGTTTTTAAGTTTATTCATATTTTCTTTGCACTGTTTGACATGCTATTAATTTCATCCAGTGTATTTTTTAAAAATCTCAGATGTTTCCCCAACCAGTTTGGCTCAGTGGATAGAGCGTCGGCCTGCAGACTGAAGGGTCCCGTGTTCGATTCCGGTCCAGGGCACATGCCCAGGCTCAATCCCCAGTAGGGGGCGTGCAGGAGGCAGCCGATAGATGATTCTCTCTCATCATTAATGTTTCTATCTCTCCCTCTCCTTTCTCTGAAATCGATAAAAATATATTTTAGAAAAAATAAAAAGCCCAGATGTTGTATTTTTTAATATCTAGACGTTTGATTTGGGTCTTTCTATAATTTCCATCACTCCATCTAGCATACTTAGGCATTTGTCTTATCATTTTGAATTTATAGAATAGTTATAACAATAGTTTACTGTCTTTGTCCATTAATTTTATTATCTCTGTCACATCTGGATCTTTTTCTCTTAAGTTGATTTTCTCCTCACACTTTCAGACTTTTCCCATACCTGGTAATTTTTAAATGAATACTAGACATTGTGAATTTTACTTTTTTGGGTGCTGGATATTTTTGTATTCTTAAATACTCCTGAATTTGAGCAAACCTGCAACCCTTCGGTGCGCAGAACAGTGCTCTAACCATTGAGCACACTGGCCAGAGCTAGACTTGATTTTTTTTAACCCCTCTATTGACTTAAGATTAGTTATACTTTGAGTGCATATTAATTTTTTACATTTATTTTTATTGCAGAAGCATTGGTTTGTAACATATAAGTTTCAGGCATGCAATATTATAAATTGACTTCTATCTGTACTACACCATGCTCACCACCAAACGTTTCGTTTCCATGGAAACCATACAGTTGAGCCCCTTGATCTGCTTCACCCTCCCTACAGGGGATCAAGCCCACAACCCAGGCATGTGCCCTGACCAGGAATCTAACTGTGACCTCCTGGTTAATGGGTTGATGTTTAACACACTGAGCCACACAGATGATATACCCCAAAATAGTCTCCAAATGTCAAGATAAATTTTAAATAAAATCTCTTACTCATTTATATCAGATAAAATGTGAAAATGTGTGAATACCTATTCTAATATGATTACAGGTCAAGCCACATCAGAAGACTATATTATGTGTGGGTTGTAGTAGGACTTAATGGCTACATTGTTATAGATGTGCATTTCTACTTTCCAGAGATTTCTGTTGGATTTGCAAATGGAATATTTTGACTCTAATAGGGAGAAATGTAAAAGTCATCTATTCATCTCTCACGCTTTTTCTCATTTTTAAATGTGCCTTTTCTAAACCAATGCCATTCAGTCCTGGCCTTCTGGAGCCACATTTGTAGTCACCATTAACCAAAAAAACCACATGACTACCTTTGAACACAGTATTGTACTGTACTATTCTGACACAAATTTGAAATCCTATGGGTTGGTGAGTGAAAGAGCCACATGCAGCTGAGAGTCCCAGTTTTATATCATCGTCCTAGATCTTTTTGTTTTGTGGAAGTGTGTTTGGGTGGTTGTGGTTTGGAGTTCCTGTAGGAGAGGAGTGAAGGCATTCTGGGTGGGTGGTGAGGGGTAATTATAAAGTCTCTTGCTAAAGACTTTAGGCACACGATTTAGTACTTTGATTATTCTAGTGATTGTTACACTGGATCAGAAAATTCATTTACCTAAAACATGTATTGTAACTAATAAGAGTAAGTATGGTATAGCTTTTAGTTTGACTACAATGGGTGGTAAATCTCAGATTTAATAAGCTTTATGTTAGAGTCAGGCAAAAAGGTATCAGATTCTGACATTGCCTTCTTCAACTTCCATTGATACCCATTCAGGCCACCCTGGACCTCACATATCTCCACACCCTCCCCTGGGGAGCTCCTATTGGCTTTGCTCCTGTGCCTTGACAGGTTAGCAGGGGAAGGGCTGTAGAGAGGAGAGGGGAGTTCAGAGGTGAGAGGAGAATCAGAGAACGAATGCCCAATTGGCAGTGTCAAGAAGGCAAAGCTGATGAAAGTGGGAAATGCCCTTTCCTGTTGAGACTGGGAGGTTGTTGGTAACCTCTAATAGCATAGTTTCCTGTAGAATATTGAGGTTAAGCGGATTGAATCTCGGGAGGGCATGTGTGTAGGTAGAAGCGAAAGTTGGCACTGAGGGCAGGAGAAAGCTGGGCTGGTAGCTTGGAGAGAGATGTTTAGGAGTATTGCAGGGTTTGTTTTGTCGTGTTTTCCTGTTTTGCATGGTGAAGTCTGAACTTTTGTAACCAAGTGTTAGATTCACTGATAAAGGAGGAGCAATTTGATCAAGACCACATGTTTGTCTTGGAAAGTAGCACTATACTTCTGAAATAAAAGGGGAAAAGAGGAGTGAAGATTTTGAGGGACCAAGATATACCAAGATAAGGAAGAAGCCCTTATAAATAACACATTTAGTACTTTAAGATGTTCTTGCCAAAACCTGTACCTTTCGGTTGCCTTTCACACTGGGGATATGTGCCCGCCAAGGCAAAATTACCCTGAATTTATTGAGGAAATGGTTTGGCACACGGCTTCACTTCACCTGCCCAGTGTGGTGTTGGTCTGGCGAGAGAGGCGGGACTTGCTCGTGGTTTGGTTGCTCTTTGTGGACCTGCCAGACCCATACATGAAAACTGCTTCCAGGCTGAGTTCCTCTCGGGAGTGAGTGGGAGGGATAGAGGTGCCGTGGCTGTGAGGGGGGCAGTGGCCTTACCAAGGCTGTCTGGAGAGGCTGGGAGCCTGGGGACAGTTGAGAGGTGCTGGGCCAGCCGGGTGCCAGGCTCGAGACCAGCCTTTCCTGGATGGAAACTGCTATGGCTGCACTACCCAGGCTACAGAAGCCGTTACTAGTAACTTTGGGATTTCTTTAGATGGAGGGCTCGTACAAGGCTGCTAATTTTTTTGTCTCGCAAGGACACTGAAAACAGAATCGCCATCTATTATCATCAGCATTTCACTAAAGGGAGGATATTAAACTTTATGGAAAACATAAATACTTATTATTTTCCCCTTATTTTTACCATTTGGTGGAAACTTTGTCTTGGACTTGTATGAACCACTGATTTGCATCACCGAGGCTGTTCATTTGGGGGAACTTGTTCTAAATACAAGTTCCTTTTCCACACTTCACCTCCCAGGCAAAAGCAAGGGAGCTCTTGTGGTTGAAAACTGGCGGGCGCACATGCGTGTGAGGGAGAGAGGGTTACCCACCTGAGATTTTCATATTGGGCCCGTTTCTAAGCTACCCTCACTTGGGCTCACATCTTCTGACAATCTACCGTGCGTTTTACTCATTCCTTGTTGGCCCTCCTCTTAGCTGGGAGTTTGCTGAGAGTAGGCACTAGCCTTTACCATTTCTGTGACTCTTGTACCTAATACAACATTGAACACATATTAAGGTCTAAATAGGTATTTTCATTGGTTTGTTGTACTCACCCAATTAGGATTTATTTTCTACTCTCACTGTTCCTTGCTTAGCAGCCCCAACTGCCAAAGCCACCGGAATTTCCCTTTGCTTCCTTTTGAGGCAGGTCTTCTCCAGAATGGTGTCCTGTGTTCAGGCTTTGCACAGAGCAAAGGTCTCTGAAAGGGAAGGGTGGCTCTGTAACTGCGGAAGGAGAAAGGCATTTTGCTGGGAGACCAACACTCATGCCCGCAGCTGTCCGCTCCTGGCTGCTGGGTGCTGTCGCCTTGGCTGGGGCACATGAACGCTGTGTCCCTGCTCAGGTTTCAGTGAGGTGGGAGGAGGCTGCGGCCGCTCCTCCTCCAGGGCTGGTGGCTGCACCTCACGCACTCTGTTTACTAAACAAATAAATCTTGACTGCCCTGCTTTTGTCTTTTTTAGCAAAGTCTTAGTTGGTATGCCTTCTCATGGCTTCGTGTGGGACTCATTGTTAATAATATGAAGTGTTTATTAACCAAATGCTAAAATGGCTAAATATTGTGACAATGCCTTTGGCTAACAGAATTCTAGAGCTATAATTAGTGGTCAGAAATGCACTGGGCCCTGACCGGTTTGGCTCAGTGGATAGAGCGTCGGCTTGCGGACTGAAGGGTCCCGGGTTCGATTCCGGTCAAGGGCATGTACCTTGGTTGTGGGCACATCCCCGGTAGGGGGCGTGCCGGAGGCAGCTGGTCGGTGTTTCTCTCTCATTGATGTTTCTAACTCTCTGTCCCTCTCCTTTCCTCTCTGTAAAAAAATCAATAAAATATATTTAAAAAAAAAAAAAAAGGCACTGGATTTTAGTGGCTATCCCAAGACTTACGTTGGCACTCACTTTATTCATGCTTATGTGGTTGGTGTTGAATGTGCCTGATTGAGAGTCTTTGAACTTGTGAGCCCTGGTTCTTAAAAGAAGCACCACCCACCAAGCAGCCAGATAAACTGATTAAAAATATTCATTTATTTGCTGTAAGGCATGAACCCATTTAAATAGTGTTTTTAAAAGACTATTAAACCTGGTATTTTTAAACTTCTTGAAATAAACGTAGACATTACCTAATTACCATGTACACTGTATTTAAAACTATATGCATATAACAACAAACTTCAAGTACGCTTACTAATGATCAGTATCTTCTGAAGAGTAGTACATGGTTTGACAGTTTTCTGAAATATTAATAAACATACAAGATTGTATACATAAATTCACAGTTTGTTTATTTAGCAAATAATGGCTTAACGAAGCGCTACAGGGAAGTGTCTGGAAAGGGGTTTGCGGTGTCTGGTTAGCGGAACCACGGGGAGACTGGGCAGGCCAGGGAGAGGCCCTTGGCTTCCCTTCTGCTGAGTGAGGATTGGACGTAGATGTCTTATTTGTGTGTGTGGGTGGGTTCAGAGGCTCTCTGGTTGACTCGGAACACTTTAGGATGTTGGCATGAAGTATGACTTCCCAGCCACAGTTTGTTCTCATTGTCACTCTCTGATGCAGGTTGATAGGTTTCCATAGGCTCTTAATTAGGCTGCTTCATCCATTCAGGGTTGAATGTGTAGCTTCCTATTTCTGAATAGCTTGATGTTTTCAGTGTTTTCCACTTTATATTTATTCTTTTAACATTGATGAGACGCCACAGGAATTTAATTCTTTTTTAATATATATATATATAATTACTGATTTTTTTACAGAGAGGAAGGGAGAGGGACAGAGAGCTAGAAACATCGATGAGAGAGAAACATTGAACAGCTGCCTCCTGCACATCTCCTACTGGGGATGTGCCCGCAACCAAAGTACACGCCCTCGAGCCCTCGACTGGAATCCAACCCGGGACCCCCACCCCCGATTCCGCAGGCCGATCCTCTTATCCACTGAGCCAAACCAGTCAGGGCTGTTTTCCACTTTTTAAAACAGTAACTTTTTTTCACTTCATTCCTGTAGGCAGTGCAATTAAAATCTAAATTGCTTGGTAGTCATTTAAGGTCCTCTATGATCTGTTCCCATTTGTCTTTCCAGATCCATTTCAGCTACATTCACATCTCTATACCAAAAGTTCTCCACTTTGGTCCCCCGGTTCCCTGGAAAATGGCCTATTTAACTCTCTAAGCATCACTTAGATATTATTACACTCTGAAACCTTCCCAGTTCCCTTAGAATAAATTTCATGCCACTTCTGCTCCTGGTTTGCATTATGCTATATGTAGTACAGAGGGGATTAAACTCTATGTAGCAAACCCATAATATTAGGCCAGTATTTTATGCTTGATTTCTGGGAACCAAGAGGATGATCATTTGGAAAAATGCTCACACACATACCAGGGTACTTGGAGGAAGTCAAATTGGCAAAAAAGCCGTATCACCTGGTCTTAAAATGTTGGCTTTATTTTTCCTTTGCATCTTTTCTCTCTTTAGTTTTTGGTTTTATTAAAACTATACACCAACATAGTTTAAAGAATCTAAGATTTCTCTAAGATTTGTTAGAAAGAAATAACTGTTCCCAGCAGCCTTCCTGCATCTTGCTCTCTAGAGGCAACTACTTGCCATCTCTCTTCTGCTGGATTGTTTTGCTATTTACCTCCCTGTTTTTAGGCAATTACAGCCACACTAGAGGCCCGGGACACAAATTTGTGCATGGGTGAGGTCCGGCCACCCACCCCGATGGGGGCCCATCAGGGGCGGGGAGGGGGAAGGGCTGCAGGAGGGCTGCGGGGTGTGTTCGGCCCGTCTCGCTCAGTCCCGATTGGCTGGGCCCCAGCAGCAAGCTAACCTACCAGGCAGAGCCCCTGGTGGTCAGTGCACATCATAGCAACTGGTCAACCAGTCAACTGTCTGCCCCTTGGTGGTCAGTGCACATCATAGCGAGCGGTTGAGCAGCTTTAGCATATCATTAGCATATCATGTTTTGATTGGTTGAACGGACAACCGGATACTTAGCATATTAGGCTTTTATTGTATAGGATTACTTGCTGCTTCCATTTTTGCGAACAATGAATGGTGAAGAATTAGTTATCCTCCCACCACCCCCCTTCTCAGGTACCTTCACCCATACTATATATGTTACTGTTACATCATTGTTTACATTATGTGAACATTATTCACAGCTGTATATGGTACCACAGTGGCCAACTGTGATCACTTCCTGCATAACTTATTTTTTTTCTCTCCTTTTCTTCCTTTCTCCCTGCTGTCTGTCTCCCTCCCTACCCCATGGTTTTTCATACTTATCACTAATTCAACTTCAAATGCTTTCACGGTTGCCTAAACCTCCTCAAAAGACATCCAAATGCACTGGGCATTGTATATGAATTTCATATTTTTTGACGAAATCTCTCCTGGAGCCTGACCTGCTGCAGTGTGGACAGACTCTCTCTACACGGTCTTTTTGGAGAATCTTTCTATTCTCTAATCTTCTCTAGGGACCTCAAATGTCTGAAAAGATCTCTATTCTTCCCTCGTACTTGATTTTATTTGTGTGGGTATGGAATTTGTGTTGAACATTATTATGAAGACATTGCTCTGGTGCCAGTTCACTCCCAGTTTGTTGAAATCCAAAGCCAAGCTCGTTGGTTCCTTGTACATTACCTTTAAAAAAATCCATGTCCTGGGAAGTTTTCTGAAATTACTTTTTAACCTCCTATTTACACCTTCTGGATTATTACTGTTCAAATCTTGGACCTTCTTATGGCCCTTTAATTTTTGTGTATTTTTCTCTCCTGCTTTTTACTTGTCTATTTCTAATTTGATAGATTTCGGTTTTTACCCTTCATTGAATGCTGGAAAAAGATTTATGTTTGCTTTCATTTTTAATTTCCAAAAGCTCCTTCCCTCATTGTATTGAGACACACAATTGACATACACCATTTTATTAGTTTAAGGTGTACAACATAATGACCACAACAAGTGTAGTTTACATCCATCACTTTGCACAGTTACAATTTTTTTCCTGTGATAAGAACTATTAAGATCTACTAGCTTAGTAACAATCACATATACAATACAGTATTAATTATAGCCAACATGCTGTACATCACATTCCCAAAACTTAATTATAACTGGAAGTTTGTGCCTTTCTCAATGTTTTGTTTTAGTCGTATTCTTGTTTCATCGATGCAGTATATTGTCTCTCTGGGTATAAGTTTATTTTGACATTTTCTTTAATGTTTGTTTTCTCTAATTGGCCATCTTCTAGTTTGTTTTGATCGTTGTTTGCCATGTTAGAGAGGAACCATGTTCCTGGTTATCTGTTAGTTAGGGAGCCTTTAATGTCTTTCCTCTGGGCTGTTCATACTCCCCAAAGGAAACTGTGCAGAGGGTGAAGGCCAGGCTGTGCTCTGGGAGCCGAGGGAGAAAACGGGTCTGATCGCCCGGCATGCATACACATTTTCAGTACAGCCCCTCTGCCCTCATCCATATTAATGTCCCCTGGTTCAGAGACCCTCAGCTTTACCCTTTCCAGAATATAAACCTCCATCTGGCAGGATTTCTATTGCTTTGTAAATTACCACAACTTGAGCAGCTCAAAAACAATACACATATTTAGTACCTACAGGAGGTGGGGCATAGCGTAGCTGGGTCCTCTGCTCAGGGTCTCTCGAAGCTGTGGGCAAGGAATCAGCTGGCCTGTGTGCTCATCTGTCACTCAGGGTTCTCGTCCAAGCTCACATAGTTGTGAGTTCAGTTCCCTGCAGCTGTAGGACTGGAGCCAGCAGCTCCTGGAGGCCACCTGCAGTTTACGTCATAGCAGATTACATCATAGAGGCTTGCTCCTTCTAGGCCAGCAGAGCAGTCTTTCTTTCCAGACAGCTAAGACTCATATGACATAACCTTTTGTAGAAACCATCGAGTGAGTGGCAGCCCACCAATGTTGTCTTAGTCTGTTGGTAAGAAGCAATTTACAGCTTCTGCCCACACTCATGTTGAGATGAGACAGAGTGTGAGGAGGAAGAGATCGTGCTGCTCATGTTAAAATTCTGCCTATCACAGGAGGTCTGACTGCTGCTTATATACGCTTAACCAATCCTTAGAACCTTTCTCTGCCTCACTCTCAACTTCTCCACGTGCCACAAGTTCCAGAATTGTTTAGGGGGTTATGTAGTCTACCTGGGATTGATGTTGGCTTTCTTCTAAGAAAGAAAAAAATAAACCGAAACCAGTTTGGCTCAGTGGATAGAGCGTCGGCCTGCGGACTGAAAGGTCCCGGGTTCGATTCCGGTCAAGGGCATGTACCTTGGTTGCGGCCACATCCCCAGTGGGGAGTGTGCAGGAGGAAGCTGGTCGATGTTTCTCTCTCATCGATGTTTCTAACTCTCTATCTCTCTCCTTTCCTCTCTGTAAAAACTCAATAAAATATATTTTAAAAAAATAAATAAATAAGAGCTTAAAATTTTCCCACGTATTTTTTATATCCTTGTATTCTTTATTCTTATTTTCCAGGCATGTATGTGGGCTCTTAGTACCTCTAAACCAAACTCCTCAATTTAAGCTTGGAGCAACTGCCTCCTCCTCTCTTAATCAGAACTTTTTCTTTTTTAAAAAAAAAAAAAATTAAATTATTTATTGTTTAAAGTATTACATATGTCTCCCTTTTTCCCCCATTGACTTCTCCTACCACTCTCACCCCCCAGCACATGCCCTCACCCCTCTACTGTCTGTGTCCATGTGTTATGTTATATGCATGCATACAAGTCTTTTGGTTGATCTCTTACTCCCCTTCTCCCCCAAAACTGTTCGTATCTCTTTCTTGGCCCTTTCTATAGAACCTATACTGAACAGGCATCACCTTAGCAGTTTTCTGAGAGTATATTTCAAATGGAATTGGAAATACTAGCTGACATTTTTGTTATACAGGACTCTCTTCTGTTTGGGGAATGATGGTTTGTACTCCCTGTAGTATTTAATATTAAATGACATTCAGAGTCATTTTAGGAAGCAGATGATACTAACATGAGGTAGCTTATGCACTGCATGTGTTAATTTGCAAGCCGGAATGGTGGCTGGCCAATGGCCACTGGTGAAAATCCTGTGTACCTGCTTACTGCTGTTGCCTGCTGCTCAGCTAGACAGCAGGACTGAGATTTACCGATGAGATTTAGCCGTGGGAAAGAAGGCAGATCCTACCCTCCAAGCCCTGCCCTGTGTTTGCCATACAGCCATAGCCTCACTGATTCAGTCTCTCAGCCCTTTGCAAACATAAGCAGCCTTCCCTTTTCTCTCCTGGCCAGCTGGGGCCAGGAAAGAAGCCAGTGACTCTCTCCCAAGTGCAGTAAATAGCTCTCCTCACCTCCTGACCCTGTGATTTCCTGGTGGTTCTAAGTTGTAGATCCCAATGGAGAGGGAGGGAACAAAGAGAATGTAGAGGCCTGGGCTTTACAGAGCATTGAGCAGTGGGTGATTGTATCCTCAGGCAGGGGTTGACCTCCATTTCAGCACAGGTCATTCCAGTGATTGCTGGACCTCCCAGTGCCCTGTGAACTAGAATGGAGTGGAGTGGATCTGAATTCCTGGCTTATGTCTGGGACCAAATTAATTTCCGAGCTGGGGAAGTCGGTGTCATCTTTTATACCTGGTTTGTTGTTGTTGTTTTAGCTTTCCCCCCCCTCAACAAAAGAACTGTTTATTTTTTGTTCTTTTTGAAATTTAGGAGCATAATATTTGGATTATTTAATCAAACTGATGGTTGTTTCCACAAACCATCTTTGGTTTTCGTTTTTGTGGGTTTTTTTTGTTTTGTTTTTTTGTTTTGTTTTTTTTTGTTTGTTTTTTTTATTATTAGTTAAGGTATTACAAATGTGTCCTCATCCCCCCCATTAACCCCCAACCTCCCCCACACACACACTCATGCTACCATCCCCCTGCTGTCCATGTCCATTGGTATGGCCTATATACATGTATACAAGTCCTTCGGTTGATCTCTTCCCCTTACCCCCGCCCTCCCCTACTTTCCTTCTGGGGATTGATAACCTGATTGCTGTTTCTCAGTCTTTGAGTCTGTCCCTTTTCATCAGTCTATGTTGTTCTCTATAATCCACAAATGAGTGAGATCATGTGGTATTTATCTTTCTCTGACTGGCTTATTTCACTTAGCATAATGCTCTCCAGTTCCATCCATGCTGTTGCAAAAGGCAAGAGTTCCTTTTTTTTTACCGCAGCATAGTATTCCATTGTGTATATGTACCACAGTTTTCTAATCCACTCATCTGCTGATGGGCACTTAGGCTGTTTCCAAATCTTAGCTATGGTGAATTGTGCTGCTATGAACATAGGGGTGCATATATCCTTTCTGATTGGCGTTTCTGGTTTCTTGGGATATATTCCTAGTAGTGGGATCACTGGGTCAAATGGGAGTTCCATTTTTAGTCTTCTGAGGTAGCTCCATACGGTTCTCCACAGTGGCTGCACCAGTCTGCATTCCCACCAGCAGTGCAGAAGGGTTCCTTTTTCTCCACATCCTCTCCAACACTTGTTGTTTGTTGATTTGTTGATGATAGCCATTCTGACAGGTGTGAGATGATAACGCATTGTCGTTTTGATTTGCATCTCTCGTATAATTAGTGACTTTGAGCAGGTTTTCATATGTCTTTCGGCCTTCTGTATGTCCTCTTTCGAAAAGTGTCTATTTAGGTCCGTTGCCCATTTTTTTATTGGATTGTTTATCTTCCTTTTGTTAAGTTTCATGAGATCCCTGTAAATGTTGGAAATTAAACCCTTATCGGTGGTATCATTGGCAAATATGTTCTCCCATGTAGTGGGTCTTCTTGTTGTTTTGTTGATGGTTTCCTTTGCTGTGCAAAAGCTTTTTATTTTGATGTAGTCCCATTTGTTTATTTTCTCTTTACTTTCCATTGCCCTAGGAGCATTATCAGAGAAGAAATTTCTTCGGCATATGTTTGCGATTTCGCTGCCTGTGGATTCCTCTAGTATTTTTATGGTTTCCCGTCTTACGTTTAAGTGTTTTATCCATTTTGAGTTTATTTTTGTGTATGGTGTGAGTTGGTGATCTAGTTTCATCCTTTTGCATGTATCTGTCCAATTTTCCCAACACCATTTATTGAAAAGACTGTCTTGACTCCATTGTATGCTCTTGCCTCCTTTGTCGAATATTAATTGGGCATAGTGGTTTGGGTTGATTTCTGGGGTCTCTATTCTATTCCATTGATCTATATGTCTGTTCTTGTGCCAGTACCAAGCTGTTTTAAGAACAGTGGCTTTGTAATACAGTTTGATATCTGGTATTGAGATCCCACCTACTTTGTTCTTTCTCAGGATTGCTGCAGCTATTCGGGGTCTTTTTTTATTCCAGATGAATTTTTGGAACGTTCGTTCTAGATCTGTGAAATATGCTGTTGGTAATTTAATGGGGATTGCATTGAATCTATAAATTGCTTTGGGTAGTATGGACATTTTGATGATGTTGATTCTACCAATCCATGAACACGGTATATTCTTCCATCTGTTTATGTCTTCCTCTATCTCTTTTTTCAGTGTCCTGTAGTTTTCAGCATATAAGTCTTTTACCTCCTTAGTTAAGTTTATTCCTAGGTATTTTAATTTTTTTGGTGCAATGGTAAATGGGATTGCTTCTGTAGTTTCACTTTCTGTAAGTTCACTATTGGTGTAAAGAAATGCCATGGATCCATCTTTGGTTTTCATTAAGCAGGGAATTCTCATCATTTTGGTAGTTGTCACATTATTACTGAAATCCCCTCTCCTCCACACTGAGTACTCTGTGTGATATGTTTTTGTTTTCAGCTAATGCATTTCTACAAATAAAGTGAATCAATTTTTGTTTTAGAAATTTTGATACCTATTAGATCACAAGATTTTATTTTCTTGTTTAATTCCAGCTTCCACCCAAATGTGGAAGAGAAATGAAACAATAAGGAAAGCCATAGTAGTTAATGTGATTAAACAAAGTGGGTGTGAGTCCAGAGGCAGAGAACTTTATTGGCAGCTCCATGGATGTGGTGGAGAGAACATCACTGTAGAAAGCCTGATTGCATTGGCCAGAACTGTGTGTGACTTCCTAGCTTCAGCACCTTGTGCAAACACATCACTTAACCTGCTGCATCTGTTTCTCCATGTTTAAAATGGGGATAATGCTATTTTAAGTCAAAGTTTGTGAAAGAATTTTGGAAATGATGTTTCTCATGCTTCTCAGCTTATTAGATATTCATACTCAGCCAACCCTAGTTGAGAATAAGGCCCCCTAATGTTCGCGGTTTTTTAGGTCTTCCTTTACCATCCCTAGTCTTCTTCAGATTATCTTGAAAATAGTTTTCTTTTTAAAACTGTGCCCTTACTCTGTATTGGTCTCTAGTGTGTAAATTTCCAGTAGTGGTGGGTTACTGCTTTTTTTTCTAAAACAGCAGCACCTGAGGTAAAACTGCAATTGAATGGCTAGCGGTAAGAGCTTTTTGTGGTGTTTGTTATTACCGAATTTGAAAACATTGTCCTGTGATGCTGAACAGTAAGTGGTGCATGTTTTGAACAGCTCATAGAAACACTGTTAGTTACTGTTGTGTGGGGAATTCCCGCCGTTTAGAAACTTAAGATCTGATGTCACAGAGATTGTGTGTCCACATGGCTGTAGCATTCTGGGTAAACATCTACAGATAAACAGGTTCTTTCTGGTTTGGAACAAATTCCACAAAAGCTCTACAATTTCCACAGGCCTCCAATCAACCTTGTGCTTCATGAAGAGATAAAGCAAATCCCTTTGAAGGTGCATCTGCTTTCTGCTGGAGGAAGACACCATTTCCTCAGTGTTAGGAAACCAGGATTTTGGATGCGCTTTGTGGGAAGGCCATTCTTGGTGGGCATGGTCATGTTTTAGGCCTTAAGTTTCTGAGTGAGTTTCCCTCCCATTTGGGCCCACCCTGTTCCAGCATAGCTGCCTAGACACACTGGGTACTGCTGATGGGGAATTCATAGTGGGCACCAGCTTCTCTGGGAGTCCTTTAGGTTGGCCCTTGTCTAAAAGGTCTTCCCAAGGGACAGTAACGTGACGGGTACTCCCTAGAAGTACCCCCTTGTCTGAGGAGGTACTCTTACTTAGTTATTGGGCTATGGCAGTGATTGCTCCACTTGTTCGTAGCACTCTCCCTGCCACTAGCCTGATTAGTTACCTCAGTGAGGTTTTCTGATTTTTCAAATTCAGGCATTTCCTCCTGCCACTCACTTCTAGGTGACTAATGGCTACCATTGTATGAAGGGGTGCTGAGGACAAGAAATTCTTTGTTTTCTTTTTCATGAAATTCCTCTGGGTGTGCTAAGTAGACCTCATGGAGAAGGCAGCTTGCATTTCCTAGAGAGCATGTCTGTTGGGAGACCCTGTGGGAGATGGGGATTCCCTTTGGTAGACTGCTTCATTCCTATTTTATCATTCTCTCGGAATTTCTTAGCAAAAGTAGAGTAAATTAAGAATGGATTTTGAGTAGTATGTTTGTTATAGGGAATATAGATCTGATTGTGGCTCTCTTCCTACAGCATTACCAGGATTGATACTTTTCTTACTGCAAAGAATTATAAACAGTGAAGGAGAGAGCTAGATAATACATACGATAATTTAAATCTAGAAGATTAGGAAAAGTTAGTTATTATCACTTAATGTCATCTATAGCTGAGTTCTCAAACTTCAATGTGCATAGGGATCATTTGGGGACCTTGCAAATTCTGATGCCTAAGTCTGGGGTGGAGCCTGAGAGCCTGCATTTCTAACAAATTCCCAGAGGAGGCTGATGTGGCTTTGGCCAGGGATCACGGTTTGAGGAGCAGTGGTCTGTAGGAATTTAGTGTATATGCCAGCCTAACTTTTAAAAATAACTATAGTGAATTTTTTTTTTTTTCTGTACCAGGCACAGAGCAGTAAAACAAAGATAAGAGGATAGGCACTGGAATCTGAAAACAGGGATTCAAAACTGAAGCTTTCCCCTTTACTAGCTTACCCTTGAGCAAATTCCCTTTAAGGCAGAATTCTCAACATTACTAGTCGTTCTGACATTTTTGGGCCAAGGAAATTCTTTTGAACATCTTCAAACACGGGTCATAACAGTAGCAAAATTACAGTTATGAAGTAGCAACGAAAATAATTTTATGGTTGGGGGTCACCACAACATGAGGAACTGTATTAAAGGGTCGCGGCGTTAGGAAGGTTGAGAACCACTGTTCTAAAGTATACTTCGACCAGCTTTTGAAATTGAAGTCCTACTTCTTATGGAACCCAAAGTATCTTCTGTTACAGGAAGGGGACAGAAGGCTGGTAAAACATACGCCGACCTGAGGGAACCTGGTTAATCATAGAGAAATGGGTGGGGTGCTTGACCAGACCTTTCCCTGAACAGGCTCACATAAGATTCTCTTGTTCCCTGTGCTTGATAGTGGCCTTCCGGGAGTTGTAAACTTTTGCCATCATCCCCCGTCAAATGGGTCTATAGATCCTAACTTTTCCAGTGAGAACTTGAAAGAAGCAAAAAGTAAAAGTTTTGCAGGCCAGGATATCATAATTTTTACTTCATTCTCTGGTTAAGAAGATGCATATGATAAAAAGCTACATGAATTCCTCTCCTAACAGCATTAGCGCCTCAAGTGTTTATAGGACACAATGGTGTTCCCAGTGGCCTCTCAGACCCTTCGCAGTAATCCCCAAGCCCCTGGTTGAACCCACACAGTACAGACCCGCCCCCTGACTCCTCCAGGACTCCTGGTTCGTGCTCTATGACTTCAACTGCAGTTGGTATTATTTCACTTGGTGTTATTTTTCTGATAACCCACCTTTCTTCTCCATTTTTTACTTTAACCAGAAGTGTGGCACAGTTTTTCTTTGTTGTTATTACATAGCTATGTTCATGTTGTGTTTTTGATTCTTGAACTCCCTTTCACCATACTTTTTTCCAAACTTTCAGAAAAGTTTACACCCAAAGTGAAAGCTAATTACAAACAAGTGGCAATCTTGATTTGGATTTCTAGTTATGGGTGATGAGCTGTACAGTGTTAAAGGTCATATTCTAAATTGGTCCTATATCCCGTAACCTGTGCCAGTGGTTCCCAAATGCAAACCACCTGCTTAAAGACCACCAGGGGAGCTTTATAAATATATGGATTCTTGTGTCCCCTCTGGATATTCGAAACTTAATTTTTAAAGTCCCATAGATAATTTTTAAAAAATATTTTTATTGATTTCAGAGAGGAAGGGAGAGGGAGAGAGAGAAACATCAGTGATGAGAGAGAATCATTGATTGGCTGCATCCTGGATGCCCCCTACTAGGGATCAAGCCTGCAACCAAGGAACATGCCCTGGACCGGAATCAACCCCAGGACCCTTCAGTCCGTAGGCCGACGCTGTATCCACTGGGCCAAACCAGCTAGGGCGTCCCATAGATTATTCCGATGAACAGTGAAGTTGGAAACCACCAATCTTCTGTACAGTCCATAAAACCTGCTTACAGTGGCACACTGTTACACCACCTTCGTTGTTTTGTCTTTTTTTTTCGTACACTAAAGGGCCAGCAAAATTGGACCAAGTCTAGGGTTAGACTGACTTTACTTGAGTTTTTTCTGGGTCTCTTAGTATCACCAAGCTGACTGAGGAAAAGTATATGATTTTGACGCAAGAGTTTTAGGTAGCAGCTTGGAATGCTACCTGCCGGTACTGGGTTTTAGATGGCATTGGTTCCTCAAAAAAGGGTAGGGGGGCTTAGAGTAAGTAGCCTTTTACCTTTAAGTCTTAGATAATCATGAACTAGACCAAAGAGGACAGTTCATCTTTATATCTGCAAAATCTGTTAGTATTGTCTTCATCTATTTAGTTCACTTCTCAGTGAAAAAAAATCAATGGTGGTTTGAGGAAAGTATAGTTATAGGGCAGTGATGGCGAACCTATGACACCTCTGACACATGAACTCATTTTTTTGGTTGATATTTTTTGTTAAATGGCATTTAAATATATAAAATAAATATCAAAAAGATAAGTCTTTGTTTTACTATGGTTGCAAATATCAAAAAGTTTCTATATGTGACACGGCACCAGAGTTAAGTTAGGGTTTTTCAAAATGCTGACACGCCGAGCTCAAAAGGTTTGCCATCACTGGTATAGGGCCACAGGTAGACAGGTGTTTTTTGTCTTCTCTCTCCCTTCCCTCTTCATCTCATCTTTCTTCTAAATGAAGGAATTGGACCTTATGTCTAACCACTTAGATATAAGGGGCATCTTGAAGACAAGGCATTTTTGTCTTGTTCATTATTGAAACCCCTAACATTTAACGCTCTGCCTAATACATGGTCATTCAGTTAAGTGTTTGAGTGAATGAATCCAATTAATACTAGACATTTATTTAAAACAGCAAGTTTGCCTGCTTTTTTAGAAATTATTCTATGTATTGACTGGTATATAAGTCTCTCCAAGTAAAGACCATTTAGTTTGGCTGATATAGATCATTATCCTTAAAGCAGCTGTTACTCTAGTTAGGGTTGAGAAATCTGAGATGAAAATGTATAAGTTAACCACTGTATATCACTACCTGTGTTACCACTGTGCTGTGAGAAGGTATTTTACTAATAACTAAGACCATTTCCCAAACTCTTCTCTCAGTATCAGAGCACTACACTTAACTTGTTTGGGTGGATTATTAAGCTTTTCATAGGTCTTGGAGTTGGAAGGAAAATATTTGTATTGATGTACTTCTGAATACAGAGCACTTTGAGCCAACACAGTGCCTTGGAAGGGTAGTGTGGCCAAATGATGGTATAACTAAGTGTGAATTACACTGATTTAACAGGTAACGGGTAGATTAATGTCCCAACTAGAATATTTAGAGAACCCGATTATGGAATTTAATATATACTGAAATGAAAATTGAATAACTTATAATTAGATACTTGTCATCGTTTTCCTTCTCCCTCCCAATATGGTTCACATTGTAAAAAGTACTGCAGACTATTGTACTCCTCCTAGGGTGAGATTATGGAGATGCAAGAGCAAGGAAGAACCCCCATCAGTGGGTCAGAAATGATGTGCTATGAGCAACAACCTGCTGTAATTTGTCACTAATTTATTGTAATTCTTTGTGCTTAGAGGTGTTTCTCTTTTTTTGGAGTATTGTTTACATTTTCTTATGTGTTGGGAGGTCTTGACAATTGAGGTTTCCTGCTTATTCACAGCTAAGTAAGCTAAGAATGGGCTTAACATTTGTTTATTACTCAACTTACTTGGTCTAAGGCTGGTGGGCTTGGTGCAGTCCTGCATCAGATTGTATCTGAAAGGTACATCTGTTTTGTGGAGAGATTACACACTTTAAACAAAAAGGGAGAGGAGAGGGGATCTTTTTCCTTTCTTAATACACTGGGAAAATTGGGAAGTGCCTCCATCTACTTATCTTTTGATATATTCTTTTCAGTGCTGGTCCCAAAGGCGATAACATCTATGAATGGAGATCAACCATCCTAGGGCCTCCAGGATCTGTGTATGAGGGTGGTGTATTCTTCCTTGATATCACTTTTACACCAGAATACCCCTTCAAGCCGCCGAAGGTAAGAGATTCCTCTGATTTGTACTAAAATTTACATATTCCCACGAGAGATTATTGAAGCTTTTAAAATTGTTTTTAATTACACAAAAAATAGATTTGTGTATTACACCTTAATGCAATGATTTTCAACTCCTTTCATCTTGTGGCACACAACTAATTAAAATTCTGCGGCACACCAATAATTATATATTGTTGACGATCTGACAAGATAGATATAATTTTGATTCATTCACACCAAATGGCTATTGTGTTGGCTGTTGTTATTTTTTAATTTAACAATCTAAGGAAAAAGAGGTCAGTGCCCCTAATATCAATAGGTATTGCATGTTTTAAAAGTTCTTGTGGCACACCAGTTGAAAATTGCTGACTTAATGAATCTCTAAGTACATTTGAATGCAAACAAAATACTCCTTTTGGGTTGACTTTGCCTCACTTGGCAGAGACCATTTCTAGGAATAAGGGCTTTGTTTGGTCCCGCTACAGTTGACCCCCCTCCCCCCTTGAGCAACACGGAGGTAACCACGAATGGTACTAAGTCTACATATACAGGTGACCCTTGAGCAGCGAGGAGGTTGTTCTGACCCCCTGTGCAGTTGAAAATTCACGTGTTACTTTTGACTCTCTCAGAACTTAACTACAAATATCATATTGCTGACTGGAACCTTTATCAATGAACAGTCAATTAACACATATTTTGTATGTTTTATATATATTACATAATGTATTCTTACAATAAACTAAAGAAAATGTTAAGAAAATCATAAGGGCTAACCGGTTTTGCTCAGTGGATAGAGCGTCGGCCTACGGACTGAAAGGTCCCAGGTTCGATTCCAGTCAAGGGCATGTACCTTGGTTGTTGGCACATCCCCAGTAGGAGGTGTGCAGGAGACAGCTGATCAATGTTTCTCTCTCATCAATGTTTTTAACCCTCTATCCCTCTCCCTTCCTCTCTGTAAAAAATCAATATAAAAAATATATATATATATATTGCCGAAACCGGTTTGGCTCAGTGGATAGAGCGTCGGCCTGTGGACTGAAAAGGTCCCAGGTTCGCTTCCGGTCAAGGGCATGTACTGGGTTGCGGGCACATCCCCAGTAGGAAATGTGCAGGAGGCAGCTGATCGATGTTTCTCTCTCATCGATGTTTCTAACTCTCTATCTCTCTCCCTTCCTCTCTGTAAAAAATCAATAAAATATGTAAAAAATATATATATTAAAAAAAATCATAAGGAAAGGAAAATATATTTATAGTACTTATGGGGGGAAATCCACATATAAGTGGACCCACACAGTTCAAACCTATAGTCAAGGGTCAACTGTACTGTTTTTTCCCCTAAACATATATATCTATGACAAATTTATAAATTAGACATAGTAAGAGATAAAGAACTACTACTAATAAAAGAACAATATAGCCCTCGCCAGTTTGGCTCAGTGGATAGAGCATTCTGGGTTCAATTCCGGCCAAGGGCACATGCATGGGTTGCGGGCTCGATCCCCAGGGCGGGAATTGCAGAAGGCAACCTTTCAATGATTCCCTTTCATCATTGATGTTTCTATCTCTCTCTCCCTCCTCTCTGAAGTCAATAAAAATATTTTTTTAAAAAGAACAATATAACACACTGTAATAAAAGTCAGGTGAATATAGCAGCAAGTAAAAAAGGGTTACTTGAACAAGCACTACAATACCTTGACAGCTGATCTGAAAAACCCACCTGATGGCTATGGGCGGTGACGTATACACCGAGGATTTGCTAGGCAAAGGGATGCTTCACATCCCAAGCGAGACGGTGTGAGATTTCATCACGCTACTAAGAATGGAGCATGAATTATTTCGGAATTCTCCCTTTAATATTTTTGGACTGCCGTTGGCAATAGGTAACTGGAGTCATGGAAAGCAAAACCACTGATAACGGGGGGACTACTGTATTTATAGTGACATAGCAATTAATCCCCTATTTTATGCTCAAAATTTCTGAACAGTTAAAAATCGTGTCAAAATGTCTGTGCACTGAGTAAATACGAATCAGAATATCCTACCAAAGCCTCAGATTCTGTTCCTTGTCATCTTTTGGTGGTGCTAAAATCCATTCCCTCTAGGCTTTAGCTTTCTCATCCAGGACAGGAGGACTGCCCAAACCATCTTCCTCCTGTGACAGTCACCAATCTGCGATTCTCATTCAGACTGCCAGAAGGAAAACCTCTTTTTGGGGATGGGGTAGACTCTTAGCAAGAAGTGACTGAATGTCTGTCAGTAAAAAATAAGTAGTCAGGTTATAGGTTATTTCAGCTTTGGAATGATTCCAGGGTATTACACAAACAAAAATTAGACCAAACAAAAGAGCCCAAGATCATGTGGCTTATGTCTGTCTCCTCACCTGTGGCGATACCATTATAGTGAATTCTGTACAGGATATCTACAGAATCTGATGTAAAGGTCAGAAAAGGCAAGCAAATATGTCCTAATTTTATTACAGCTTTTTGGATATGTGATCATTGTTTAATTGCCTTTATGATTCTAAAGCTTACTTTGAGGCCTTGTAGTACTACCAGCTAACACAAGAGGTCAGCAAGCAATTAGCTATTCAAACTTGGAAATGTTATGAATTAATTACAACATTACAACTGCTAAAGATGAATTCAAGAAATGTTTAAATGACCTTGCTTTTTGTTGATGAATATTTTTAAATGAAATTGATAGTCCCTGAGATTGTACAATGAATACTTTTTTAAAAATTTCTTTATTGATTTCAGAGAGGAAGGGAGGGGGGGGAGAGATAGAAACATCAATGATAAGAGAGAATCATTGATTGGCTGCCTCCCGCATGCCCCCCGCTGGGGATCAAGCCCGCAACCCGGGCATGTGCCCCTGGCCAGAATCGAACCTGGCACCCTTCAGTCCGCAGGCCAACCCTCTATCCATTGAGCCAAACCGGCTAGGGCTAACACTTTTTAATCTCAAATAGTTTCTTAACCTATCTCTTACCAGCTGTAGTTAGTGTTATTCACCTTTTTAAAAAACTGGTTTGTAAAAGGTAATTTAGTAAAAAGCTTCATTGTTTGATGCTTTCTGTTTAACACTATCTTTTTTTTTTTTAGGTTACATTTCGGACAAGAATCTATCACTGTAATATTAACAGTCAAGGAGTTATCTGTTTGGACATATTGAAAGATAATTGGAGTCCAGCACTAACCATTTCTAAAGTCCTCCTTTCTATCTGCTCACTTCTTACAGACTGTAATCCCGGTAAGGTTAATAATTCTTTACCTTGTTGTATTCTTCCTTGTCTGAAAAACACTTGTTTTCACATAAACCAAAATTTTTATTTTTCTAACACCTTTCAAAGGACAAAAATAGGTATTTTTAATCAAGAGAAATTCAGTCTAGTAGTTGAATCAATCTAGTTGAAAAATGCAGCAACTTCATTAGTTGATATGTGTTCTAGGAACAAGGTGTTTTAAACTAAAGACATTATTCTTCCTCATACAGGGTGGGGCAAAAGTAGGTTTACAGTTGTGGGATTATTTATTCCGCAATACAATTAATAAAGAACTGTTACGTGTACTCACAACTATAAATCTACTTTTGCCCCACCCTGCATATTTCTCTTTAAAAAAAAAAAATTAGAGTTCTAAGTGTTGAGCCATCTGCCGGTTTACTGAGCACTTACTCTATACCTGGTTACTGAGGTAGTGTTCATTTTTGAAAGTGTTATTTCTTTGCTACACACATTTATTGACTACCAGACTGTGATGTTAGGGGTGGGGAAGCAAATAAACAATTAATTATTAAAGATTCTATTCAGGATTCAGAGAAACACTATACTTAACGTCCAGGGTCTTTCTGGGTAACAGTGTAGAGTTAAATAGTGCTACATTGCAACAGCCATGTGGACTACACAGTACTCATTGTCATAACTGCTGCCACTGAGTGAGTGAAAGGTCATGTGAACACAGCTGGGTGTTCATTGTAGTCTGGGGCCTTGTACATTCCAGTTTCTATTGAATTTACCCTAACACATGACGGAAAAAATCCCTCCGTTTGGGTCATGGTTGTTGGGAGAGGAATGGAATGAACGAAAGAGATCATTCTATTTTGGTAACGATTTTTTTGCCATATGTTGAGTAGCTTTTTAAACTACCCAAAATATGATAGAGTGGTGTTTCAAAGATGGATTTGATCACTTGTACTTGGTACATTTCTTTCCAAGCTGCTAGTAATTTAATTGCTAAGACCTAAAATATTCTTTTCCTTTCTCCAAAGTAATCTACATTCTTTTCTTCCAGCCGACCCATTGGTGGGAAGTATTGCCACTCAGTATATGACCAACAGAGCAGAACATGACAGAATGGCCAGACAGTGGACCAAGAGATACGCTACATAAATTGGGTTTTCACAATTCTTACATTATTTGTCTGTCACAGAGAGAGCTGCTTATGATTTTGAAGGGGTGGGGGAGGGTGGGAGTTGGTAAAGAGTAGGGTATTTCTATAACAGATATTATTCAGTCTTATTTCCTAAGATTTTGTTGTAACTTAAGGTATCTTGCTACAGTAGACAGAATTGGTAATAGCAACATTTAAATTGTCATTAGTTCTGCAATATAAGCTAAAATGTAGTACAGAGAAGAATAGACTTTGGATTCGGTTGTTTATAGTCTGTAAATTTAAGCCAGCTTAATTTTGGGCAGGTTACACACATGGCCATTTCTGTGAAAGTCCTTCCAGACTGCATACTTTTTTGTTTAGAAAAATTGAAACTTGTTTTCCCTTCTTGGAAGGGAATATTGATATTTAACAGTTTTTAGAGATTGTCATCTCATCTTAAATGGACATGTGGCTTATAAGACACTTTGAGGAAATGAGTAGTTATGTATTTTATTTTATATGCTCTACTTTATTGTGAAAAGATTAGAGGTTTGAAAACCTGTAGTAAAATACCTTAAGCTGTTAACTGTAAGGCGTGGAATAGGAGTTGCTCAGTGGATTGGTTATATGTTGCAGACCACTTAAGTCTGCATTTGTTACTGTGCTAATAAACAATATTAAAACAACCACCTAACATCCCTGCATTCATTTTCTTTTAAACCAGATCTTTGCTATAAAGCAACCTAGAAGTAATTGCAAACTGAATGGATTGGTATGTAACTCTAATTTATACAACCGCCTTGCAGGATAGATTTTGAGGTGTCTTAGAAAAGGTTAGATAATTGAACCTGTCACCTTTCAAAAATGTACTCAAAGATGCATCTTTTAAAAAGCATTTCCAAGTTGCAGATGCTGTGGTGGCAAGTACATGAGTAGTGGGTTCTCTAGTGCAGCCACATTAGAGGGCAATTTGACAGCACCTAAGTGTTCATATCTATTGGATGCGGCAATTCTATTTGTATCTACTCCAGAGAAACTCACCCAGGTGCATGGAGTGAAGGTACATACACATTCATTTAGCATTTAAAAGGAAGATGGTAACATTCCAGCATCGATCTAAGTTCCGTAGAAAAAAGCAAAGCTGCAAGATGATCTAGTATATTATCTAAAAATAATTGTAAAAGTATTTATCTTCCTATGTAAAATACATAGGGGGAAAAGCTGTAAGTGGGAGAGCAGATAGGGAATGACAACCTTATCTGAGCAATAATTTTAGACCAAAAAATGTATTTGTGATGAGAAATTTTAAAGAATTATGCAGTGGTAGCACTAGCCTAATCTAAAAGCATTCCATTGACGATGTTAACACTTATTATTTTCACATTTCTTTGCTGAACAGCTTATTTCATGTTTTATATTTAAATCAAATAGTTAACTGCTTTCACATCAAAACCACTAAGTAGCCTGTTTCCTACCTTTAAAATTAGTAACAAAATTGAAATTTGCTAAATACAGTGAGCTCTATTGCTCAGATCTTGCCAAAAATCTTCAGCGAACCTTAGCACAAATTCAGATATCCAACTTGAAGACTATCTGTAGTCCAGTATTTTTATGATACATTTTATCCACATGACTACACGTCCATAAAACTATTCCAGGAGGTATAGTATTCCTTGTGGAAAACAAGATTTATTATCCTTACGTGCCTAGCAATTTTCTAAACAGTTTGAATATATTTATACCACCCACTACCTCAAGTCATGCTAAATGTGTAATTTGAACAAAGCTAAACCACAGGGTTTGTTCTATTTAGCAAGATCTCTAGATAAAATTCAGCTTAGCACTCAAATTGTTTACTGTTTGATCCAATTTGGACACACAAAAAATGACAGTTTGTAATTCTAGGCATTAAATGACTTGTGAATTTTTTGGAAACAAAGTTATATTTGAGCTAAGAATGCATAAAGTTATACAGAATGATAGCTTTTGAAACATTAAAGGGGGAGGGACACTACTTATAGGTGTGTATATATAAATAACAAAGGTGCTAATATCAGGGACAAATTTCAAGCAACCAAAATGCAAATGTATTATTTCATATCAGGCAATAATAAGCTTAGCAAAATAATTTAATCATAGCCTTACATGCATTAAATTGCTTCCTTAGGGATTTCTACCAGACCAAAAGTAGCTACAAATGGCCTATTTTAAATATGTTCACAGATACTTAAGGACAATCGCTATTCAACAAACAATTGTGGCACTGATTTTTAGTTCTCAGAGCTAGAATTCCCTTTGTTTTTCCTCCCAGGCAAAGGAAAGCTGGACTTGCTCTGGGGCTGGGAAAGTTTGCTGGCCAAGAGAGTGAATGGTTCAATCAGAGTTTTCCGATCTGTAACTGTTACCTCCCACAGTCGCACCTTCTCACTTTTTGCCCATTGCTGTGCCACTTCAGCATCCACTTGTCTCTGCTCAGAAAGGTCCAGCTTGTTTCCTAATACGACAATTGCTACCTGAGAGAAAAAGTGATACAAAGATCACACTTTGCCGACATCATCAGTTCCCAGGCAAAATGGAGAAATAAAATTGTCCCATTTAACAATCTGGTACAACAAAACTGATTCTCAGAGGGAACCTGAATGACGACAACACAGTGGGACACAAACCTGACTCCTCCTGTAATGCATTTCTGTTGTTAAAAACACAGAGGTTCATAGCTAATATTTGTAAACAGCCCACGTGCCCATCAGCAGATGAGTGGATAAAAAAGCTGTGGTATAGTTACACAATGGATTACTATGCAGCAGTTAAAAAGAAGGCTCTTTACCTTTTACCCTCGGTATAGTTACACAATGGATTACTATGCAGCAGTTAAAAAGAAGGCTCTTTACCTTTTACCCTCCAGGAGGGACCTAGAGAGTATTGTGCTGAGTGAAATAAGCCAGTCAGAGAGAAATAAGTATCATGATCTCACTCGTGTGGAATCAAACAAAATAGATCCTGAGACATAAAACCAGGGACAGACTGACGAATTTCAGAGGGAAGGTGGGGGAAAGGGGGTAGGAGTGGGGTGATTAACCAGGGAACATGTATGCATGACCCATGGACACCGACGACAGAGTGGTGAATGCCTGGGAGGGGCAGGTATGAAATGGAGGGGGTCAATGGGAAAAATCAAAGGGGACATCTGTAATACTTTCAACAACACAGATAAATTTTGAAGATGCAGATGTTCTATAGGCTGTTAGGAAACATTTTAAATTAGCAACAGGTGAAGTTAACTCAGAATGGAAGCTAGACTTGGGGAAATTCATATCTAGGATGCAGATAAAGGTGTGACTGAAATATGCCTCCATTTCAGTTTCACTATCTACTGTGTGCTGTTTCCCTATATGTATTTCAAAATACACCAGAGAACTCCCAGAGCTGTGAGTTCCACACCCCTAGCAACTAAGTTCTATGAGCATAGGAATTTTTGTTCTGTTCACACTATTCCTAATCATAGAAAGTTACCCGATGCAATCACTAAATATTTGTTGAACATATGGGCCAACAGGAATATTTTACAATAACTGCAAGGCAATCGTTCACAAATGCTTACTATACACCAGGCACCTGTTTTCAGGTGATTAAAAACCAGTCACAAGCCCCCAGGGAGGGCAAAGGGAGGAGGACAAACATCCACCAGATTTTCAGATACTGACTGTAAAGCCAATAAAACAATGTGAAAGTGGAGGAAGTGCACCAAGAGCTGTCATAGAATGCTCCTCTGGGGACAGCTTTGAACTAGGACCTTTGAGCCACTGCTGTGCTCCTGCGTCTAAGGCCATGCCTTCCCGAAAGGATGGAGGAGCACGCACGCCCCGGAGCTCTGGGTTTCCCGGCAAGTCTCTCCCATTTCTCTGCAGGAACTGTCTCTTCAAGCCCTCCAATCATCCTTCATCACCTAGATTTTCATCTTCACATACATCCCCTAGGCCAGTGGTGCAGCTCGCGAGCCACATGCGGCTCTCTGACCCCTTGAGTGTGGCTCTTCCTAAGCCTGAGGAGTGCCCTAATTAAGTTAATAACAATGTACCTACCTCTATAGTTTAAGAATTTGGCTCTCAAAAGAAATTTCAATTGTTGTAACTGTTGATATTTGGCTCTGTTGACTAATGAGTTTGCCGACCACTGTACTAGGCTGACCTCCATCTCTCTTTCCTCCCCAATGGTACAAACTGTTCCACTTTGCCCCAGACTTCCTGCCTCCAACAGTGTCCCTCCCTAAAAGCCCTAAATCTGTGGAGGCTGGTGCTGCTATTCTCTGCTACTACCTGCTTCCCACCCCTATTTTGTTGCTGTTCATTACAGACCTGGCTTGTGGTCACCCCACACTACTTTTGTCATAATTCCTAGTGACTTCACTAGCCATGTGGGTGACCTCTCCAGTAACCTTGTCTCCAAAGATCTTAATCATTCTCCTAACCTCAGCCATTCACAACCATGAACACATCCTAACTCTTACCATTATAAATGCTCCCCTCTATGAACTCAATTCCGGGAATCCCACTCTGACCTCTACTTTCCTAACACCAGACCACAGTTCTAAACACCACAAGCACCTACCATCCACTGGTTCTCCTACCGTAATCACTGTCCTTCAACCCCTCTCATCTCAGTTTCTCACCCAGCTTCAGTTATTTTAATTTACTCCACTGCTGTCATTATCCCATTGTGTTCGCCTGGTAAACCCCCTACTGTGGTTACATTTAACTCTTAACTGGACTCTGCCTACATCACTTACTGAACGTGTGTAGAAAAACCCAAATTCATAACCACTGACCTCAGGTGAGGTGGTGGTTTCCAGCAAATATATTACATTTACTCTGTAACTAAGACAACATCTACATTGCCCTTTTCCCCAGCCTCCAACATCTCTTCCGTCACCCACCTTACTCAGAGTCCATACTACTTCAGTAAGAAAATACAAGCACTGAGAAGAGACCTTTCACATGTTTCCACCACACAGCTAAGCTACCATCTTCCAAGCCCATGCACCCATCCTCCCTGACCTGGACAAGGATGTCACTCCTGTATCATCCTCTCTTCTGTATCATCCATTTTCTTTCTATTGAATCATCCCATTAGCACACAGTATGTCTCACCTAAATAAAAAAAGACTCTACAAATCCTTCTCCAGCTCCTCTCTGTTCCTTTATAAGCCAATATGTTTACCCTTTGACGCAAAACTAGCAAAGAGCTATGTTTGTTGTGTTCAGTTCTCTTACGTCCAGTCCAATCAGACTTTATCTCACTGTTTTACTACAACAGTTAAGACCTCCAAGTTACTGAAGGCTGGCCATTTCTTTATCCCTTTTTTTTTTTAACCTATCTGCAGCATTTGACATAGTTTGATTACTCGTTTTTTTTTTTTATTTTCTTGTTTAAAGTATTACAAATAGTAGTACATATGTCTCCTTTTTTTCCCCCAGTGTGATTACTCCTTACTTTCTAAAGTGCCCTACGTCTTCCTTGCCTTCTGGGACACCCTTCTCTCTTGGATTTCCTCCGACCTCACTGGCCACTTAGATTCCGTTGCTGGTTTCTCTTCAATTCTCCAAAGGGGTCAATGTCCAAGTGCTCCAGGGCTGTAGCTTTTAGCTAAGCTCCTTGCTATTCACCTTGTCCCTGTCTGTTGACAACAGCCAAAGTAATCATTTTAAAACAAGCCCAAAGATGCGCAACCTCATTCATATTAAGGGAAATGAAACTACTAAATTACCATTCTCACCCAGAAGAGTCACAAAACCCAATAGTTTAATCATACATGGTTGTCCAGGATGGAGACACAGGCTTTTTCATACCATTCCTATGGAAGGCATTATATTTACTCTTTGCTTCAAGAACCCCTGCTGCTTGATCTTCAATTATACGCTAAAATGTACAAAATAGTAAATGCAAATGATTATTCATTGTAGGAAGTCCTAGCCAGAGCAATTAGGCAAGAAAAATAAATAAAAGGCATCCAAATTGGGGGAAAAAGTAAAACTCACTGCCCTGGCCAGTTTGGCTCAGTGATTAGAGTGCTGGCCCACAGACTGAAGCACTGTGGGTCGGGTTCAATTCCCTGGTCAAGGGCATGTACTTCAGTTGCTGGTTTGATCCTTGGCCCCAGTTGGAGTCAGTGGGGGAGGCAATCAGTTGATGTGTCTCTCACATCAAAGTTTCTTTCCCTCCCTTTCACTCTCTCTAAAAATCAATGGGGAAAAGAAAAAGTAAAACTCACTATTTGTGGGTGACATTATTTTATATATAGAAAACTCTAAAGACCACCAACAACTATTAGAAATAAACAATAAAGTTGCAGGATAAAAATCAATATACAAAAATATCTCTATACGTTAATAACAATCTTTTTTTAAAATATTATTTTTATTGATTTCAGAGAGGAAGGGAGAGAGAGAAATATCAATGATGAGAGAGAATCATTGATCGGCTGTCTCCTGCATGCTCCCCCCCACCCCCCAACTGGGGATCAAGCCCAAAACCTGGGCATATACGTATATGCCCTTGACCAGAATCACCCAGGACTCTTAAGTCCACAGGCCTGCACTTTATCCACTGAGCCAAACCGGCTAGGGGACAACAAACTATTTAAAAGAGAAATGAAGAAAATTCCATTTACAATTGCAACAAAAAGAATAATATACCTAGGTATAAATTTCACAAAGGAGGTGAAAAGACCTTGCATTGAAAATGAGGGGGACCAAAAGTTTTGCCTTTTGAAATAGTGATTTTAAACTCAATTCTTCTGAAACAAAACTCAGAAAGAACTTTTGACTCCCTCCTGTCTAAGAGATTCAGATGGCAAAGCCTGCCTCAGGAAGGGGACTGCGGCATAACCACCACAGACAGGAAGCCTCCAAGCAGGAGCCTGTTAGCTAGATACCCCGGGGCCCATTGTTTCCGAGTTGCCTCCTGAGGTTTTGCCTGCCATGTGTTCCACTCTTCCTCAGCTACCTGTACATCAGCACTCTCACTTTTCACATCTAAGATCCTGTTTTCCTCCTCCTTTGACCAAAATGTAGTATGTACCCAATGCTGCCTCACTGTCTTTGGAATTTTCAAGCATATGTGAATTCCCTGGGTTCATGTATTAAAAATTAGATTTTTCTCCTGTTAATCTGTCTCTGCTAATTTGATTGTTAGCCCAGCTAGAAGAATTTAGGAGGTGGAGGAGGAAAAGTTGTTTTAGAGCACCCCCCCACACACACACACCCAGTTTTGGAGAGCCAGCCAGGAGAATTCACTGGCTGGAATACTGCTTATTCCTTAGACTGCTGCAACTAAGGGATAATGGACATCTGACCACAGCTGGCTGAAAATGGTAAGCATTTTACCCTGTCAGCCTCTGATCTCGTGTTTGTGGGCTTCGATGAAAGTTAGAAGCAGTAAGAGTCCTTTTTCTCTCTTCTACATTTAGATTGGCGAGAGAAAATATGTGTGAAATGCGTTTCCTGGGCAAATGTGACTCTGGTCAAACTTGGTTTGAGTACTCTTGTTTTCTAGGAATCCTGTTCCTTCCAGAGAGGTTCTATTATCTTCACCAGCTGAATGACGCTTAGGCATCTGGTGAGCAGCCGAACGGGCTCTGGACCCGTGCTTAGGGAATCTTAAAACTTATTTGTTCAAAAGGGGGGGAAGCTTGTGACTTCCTGTGGTTTAGAACAGCTGGTGAAAGACAGGGCTTCCCTTCTTTCTTAGGCTAACTCTGCAAATAAACTGTTGGATCAGTGAGGGCTGTATCTTTTGTGCCCTTTATGGAACCTTTTGCTTCCTTGGTTACGCCATAAAAGGCTTAGTGTTTGAGTCGATATTAAAATCCTACTGTCTTTAAAAAAAAAAAAAAAAAAGCCAAAACCGGTTTGGCTCAGTGGATAGAGCGTCGGCCTGCGGACTGAAAGGTCCCGGGTTCGATTCCGGTCAAGGGCATGTACCTGGGTTGCCGGCACATCCCCAGTGGGGGATGTGCAGGAGGCGGCTGATCGATGTTTCTCTCTCATCGATGTTTCTGACTCTCTATCTCTCTCCCTTCCTCTCTGTAAAAAAATCAATAAAATATATTTAAAAAAATAAATAAATAAAAAATAAATAAATAAATAAAATCCTACTGTCATTGGCCAGATGATGGATACCTTGAACTAGGAAAACTTCTAAATAGAAAAATGTTTAGAGAACTCTCATATTCATATAATTAGCCATTAGGACTCCCTTAACAGGATGGAAGAACAGAAATTAGAACAAAAATCAAAATCCACTTAGACCTCTTCCTATTTACCTTTAGATATTTGCAGATACTGTAATAAAAAAAATAAAAATAAAAAATAAATCAGGATGCCCGGCTGGTGTGGCACACTGGTTGAGCTTCGACCCAAGCATCAAGAGGTCGCTGGTTCAATTCCCAGTAGGGGGCGTGCAGGAGGCAGCCTATCAATGTTTGTCTCTCATTAATGTTTCTATATCTCCCTTCTCCCTCTCCCTTCCTCTCTCTCTAAAAATCAATAAAAACATAAAGTCTGATAGAAATTAAAAAAAATAAAAGTCTTGGCTCTCCTACTGGTAAATCAGAAATACAAACAGCCTGTAACTACCTAAGGCTGAGGAAGCAAAGGGGGAAAAACTGGAAAAGGGGCACTTTTAAAAACACAAGTAGCTAAAGCCTTCTGTGCCTGACCATGTCCCCACCCCAATAGCCTTAAAAATTGGCAAAAGCCAGCCCTGGCTGCTGTGGCACAGTTGATTGGGCGTAGGCCACGCATCAAAAGGTTGCTGGTTGATTCTTGGTCAGAGCACAAGCTCAGGTTGTGGGCAGGAGGTAACCAATTGATGATTCTCTCATCATTGATGTTATCTATTCACAAAGTAAATACGTATTCAAAATAATAAAAATAAATGTCAATCCAGATGTCCTTCAGCAGGTCAATGGTTAAACTTTGGTACATATGTACCATGGAATGCCACTCGGCAATAAAAAGGAATGAACTACTGATATGTGTAGTAACTGGATAATTTTCCAGAGAATTATGCTGAGTGAAAAAAGCCAAGAGTTTACATGCTGTATGATTCCACTTATGTTACACTCTTAAAATGACAAGGTTAGAGAAATTGAGAACAGATTAGTGTTTGTCAGGGACAAAGAGGGGGTGGCTATAAAAGGGTAAAATAAGGAATCCTTTTGGTGATGGAATTGTTCTGTATCTTGACTGCATAAATGTCAGTATCTTGGTTGTGAAACTGGACTACAGTTTTGCATGTTGTTAATATTGGGGGGGAATCCAGCTAAAGATCTCTATTATTTCTTAAAACTGCATGTGAATCTACAATTATCTCAAAATAAAAAGTTTAACATAGGGTAAAATGTAAAAATCTAGGTTAAGAACATCTAGTCAGCACTGTTAACCACTACATCATAGGAGGTACTCCTAGGTGGTGAGGAGTCAGCCATGTGAAGATCTGGAAAGAGATCTGCGATAAGAGAGTTCCAGGGATGGGAACCAGAAACTGAGAAGGACTTAATAGGGGAACAAAATGATCATGGTGGAAAAACAGAAAGTGGACCAGTGTCAGTGGAGTACGGTGACAAAGGAACAGAATGATGAAGATAAGATGAAAAGGAGAGGCATGGGCCAAGTCATGTAAGACTTTATGGACTATGGTAAGGATCTTATTTTTTTAAGTGTCAAATGGGTAGAATCCAATCATTAAGTTAAAAAGAATTTTTTTTTGCAAGGCTGAAGACAAGATTCCTATTTAGCCTAGGAGACAAGAAAGAGCCCTAGGAAACAGTGCTGCCACACAATATGAAGTGAACTACCTAAACGGAACTTGAGATACGGAGTCCCTAAAATTCAGTTTATACATGAAAACAAGCAGAGACAGAAGGGCAAATGCTGGCCCTGACTGAACTCAGTCAGTCCTGTATTTCCTGGGCTAAGGAAAAATAAAAACAACACAACATTATAGATACTGTGAATACAATGTCTCTAAAAATATTTTAACTGCCCCAAATTCCATGCTGCAATTTAAATAGTATTATGATTCATAGTTGGCATTTTTCACATATCCACTTACCTCTTTTTTATCTTTGAACTTATCAATTTCTTTCTTCAGCAGCTCCACTCTTTGAAAGGATTCAAGATTATTCACACTGTACACTAGGACAAAGCCATCGGCAAATGAAAAATAGTGCTTCGGCAGGTCCACGCCCTCCTGCAGGCCTCTGGTGTCATAAAGATGTAACTGTTCCTTTACTCCCCGATCCGTTTCCACTGAAGCCATGTACACATCTTCCATTGTTTCACAGTCTTCTATTCCTGGGATGAAAAAGGAATCACTCTCATGGGTACCAATGCTGAATCACTGTACCAACTGTTGAGTATTTTCTTGTCCTTTAGAAGTTGTTGGCTTTCTAGGTTCCCTATTGACTACATGTAAGAAACATATTTCCATTACTAACTTCTTTAAAATGAAAGGTAGTTGTTGTAGTAAATGACCAACATGCTTTTTAAAAACACGTCTTCTGTATAGAAAAAAATTTTATTAATGATTTAATATTACACATTTTTTAAAAGTTACCATAAGACGCCGAAACCGGTTTGGCTCGGTGGATAGAGCGTCGGCCTGCGGACTGAAAGGTCCCAGGTTCGATTCCGGTCAAGGGCATGTACCTTGGTTGCGGGCACATCCCCAGTAGGAGGTGTGCAGGAGGCGGCTGATTGATGTTTCTAACTCTCTGTCTCTCTCCCTTCCTCTCTGTAAAAAATCAATAAAATATATTTAAAAAAAAAAAAGTTACCCTAAGAAGAGTCAAAGATCTGAATACCTAAATTGGAAGGTTAAAGGCTGGTTTTTAAAGTAGCTTCAGTAACTGAGTGGTCCCATTTTCATCTCCATCAGAGCCAAGGACAGGGCCTGAGGTAAATTTGCTACTTTTTTTTTCTATGCAACTTCCTCTATTTCCAAGGTCTGTTTATGGGACTCAAAAATTTATAACCTGGCCAGTGTGGCTCAGTGGTTGAACATCGACCTATGAACCAGGTGGTCACAGGTTCGATTCCTGATCGGAGCATATGCCTGGGTTTCGGGCTTAATCCCCAGTAGGGGGAGTGCAGGAGGCAGCCAATCAATAGTTCTCATCATTGATGTTTCTCTCTCTCCTTCTCCCTTCCTTTCTGAAATCAATAAAAATATATTTTTTAAAATGTTATATGTCCAGTCTGGGCCTGAGCACCAGGCTTTCATTCCCAAGCACCTATTGGGCACTTTTATGTGAATGTCCTGCAAGTACTCCAAACTAACAAAACTTGTTCTTTTTCTCCATACCTGTTTCTCCATCTAGCTTTCTCCCCTGGATCACCATCCACCTGGGCAGTCTTTAGAGTTCTCTTTAAACAAGGAAAACGTGGGTGCAAGTTATCATGCATTAGGCACTTTACTGCTAAAGCACATGCTCAATACATTGCCACCTTCCATGCCCACTGGTGTGTTGGCACCTGAACTGCTGCAACAGTTCAATAAACACCTTGTATCCTTTCTAGACTGCTCAAATGTCAGCTCCATGGATCCTCTCCTGATCATCCCCTTCCCTCCTCTCTGCTCCTACTGTGCCTTTTACAAGTAACACCATTTAATACTTACACCTTCCCATATCGGTCCCCTTCAAGGCTGGAGTGTAAGCTCCTTGGGAGCCAGGCCTGTAGCTAACCTATCTTGATAGCTCTGAGGACTAACAAATTGACTTACAGACATAGGAAGTCCTTAGTAAATGTTTGCTGAATGAATGAATTCATCATTGATGTCCCAATTTCAGTCCCTTTCTTGCCTGGGTGATCCTTGTAAAATGCATTCCTACCTTGCTTCATTTGTGCAGGTTTGTCTCTTCAACTAGTCTATTCAACTAGTCTATAACTCCCTGTAGGCTGAGGAATTAGGAGAATCTGGCCAGTGAAAAAGATAAAATACTAAATATGGTAACATTTAGGATTCCCCCCAAAATGCCCCACCCAGGTCACCTTACGAAGCTCAAAGTCATAAATCCTATCCACATGCTTACAGTTTTTAATTAATGTTTTAATCCTCCATTCTTATTTATGAGGAGACAACTTGGATTACCAGATGCTTGAGTAAAAGGGAGAACAAAACCAGAAAAGACGCCTTATAGAAAAAAGAATGCAGGAAAAAGAAAACTTACCAAAAAAAAAATTACCCAATATTATACTCAAAGAAATATGACAATACATCCATAAAATAAGAACAGGATACGAAGAAGTGAAAACTCAACACAAGGACTGGAAAATAAAGATATGGAAAACTCTCAAAAAGTGGAACAAAATATTGAGAGAAAGAAATCAGTAAAGAAATTAAAAAATTAGTTCACTAGTCTAGAAGATCCAGCATAGAGAACACAGAGAAGGGAAAAGGATCAACAAAACAATTCAGACATGAAGAACACACGTTTCCATACTGAAAAGGGCCACATTTTCTTCATAAATTTAACCTAAAGCAGCATATCACAACAGACTGAATGAACAC
Organism: Myotis myotis; assembly: GCF_014108235.1. Classification (NCBI taxonomy): domain Eukaryota; kingdom Metazoa; phylum Chordata; class Mammalia; order Chiroptera; family Vespertilionidae; genus Myotis; species Myotis myotis. Next base: position 40,083,117 of record NW_023416317.1, read on the forward strand.
AGAGGAAGTAGATACCCAGCTAGACATTAGATTTTCAAAAACGTAAATTGGTGCTCTTCTCACTAAATTATTTTGAAGACATAATTTTTCATAAACGTGTTATCTTGGTATGTGATGTTTATTATTATTTTAAGTAATAAATAAGTACTTTTTAAATTTCTGTTTTAATTTCTAATACGGTAAAAATATAGCCTATATAAACAAAAGCTGTTTGGAGTTTTAGGAAGGTAAAGGAGTTCTTTTGTTTCCCTCTGGGCATAATTTGGTTTTTTTGCACAGCCAAAAATTAGAATCTGGAGGTGAAAAATTAAGAATAGTGCAGCATCTGTGGTAGGAGGGATTCAGAAACCATAAAAGTTGAGAACCGCTAGCACAGCCACCATAATAAAAGCCGAATATGGATTTAACCAAAATTGCTAAATATTTTGAGACAGTGGAAGAGAAGCAAAGCTCATCAAAATAGTTATTAAAAGTAAGATAGAAATGTGCTCTAAGCCAGCGGTTGGCAACCGGTGGTCCATGGGACCACTGGTGATCAGTGAGGTCTGAGAGGTTGGCAACCACTGCACTAAGCTACTTGCCAGAGATAAATACTTCAAAGATCTATGATTCTATGATCTCTCCAACACAAACCTCATTTAATTCCAATTTGCAATGTTTGATCGCCTTAAAGCCAAAGATGCTGTCTTCTTCACCTCTGTATTCTTACAAGACTGCATCACAGCCTGTTTCACATAGCGAGTATTTAATCATGACGCAGCTCAATGAATGAGATAATCCAATTCACAAAAGTAGGTCATACTGCAGCCAACAGCTGTTTCTTGCATTTTGAAAATCTATATAGCTGTATTGGAAAGTCATGTTTGAAATAGAATAAGATCATTCAGTGTATTCTTACGTCAGTGCTTCTATGACTCCAAAACCACTATTCATTATGTAAATACACAGGAAACTACATATATAAAAGGTATAACTTTCAGCAAGCACTCTTGAATTTCACTATCATAAAAGATGTGTTTTTTTTTTTCTCTCCCCTATTATTTCCTCTCTCAACGTCAGTTCACTTCTATGATCCTTCTGGTCCCCCTGGATTTCACTCTTGTGTCTGTCCCCCATCTTTAGGTTATTATGACCAACAAAACCCCTAGCAGTTCCCAGAACCTACAGAGGAACTACAGAAAAATAATCTTACCAATAGTATGATTCCCATAAAGGAGCTGCTCCAAAATTGCTGTTTTCCCCACAGACAGCAAGCCACAAACCACGACTTTGCAGCCCTTTCCCATCTTGTCTCAGGATAGCACTGCAAAGAGAACAGAATATCCTTAAAACTGTATACACTGAAATCAACCTTTTCTTTTTCTATGTTTAAATTTAGTAAGTAATACATACAGAGGGGGGATTTCAAATTTAAAAAAAGATATATAGCCCTAACCGGTTTGGCTCAGTGGATAGAGCGTCAGCCTGCAGACTCAAGGGTCTCAGGTTCGATTCCGGTCAAGGGCATGTACCTTGGTTGCGGGCACGTACCTTGGTTGCGGGCACATCCCCAGTAGGGGGTGTGCAAGAGGCAGCTGATCGATGTTTCTCTCTCATCGATGTTTCTAACTCTCTATCCCTCTCCCTTCCTCTCTGTAAAAAATCAATAAAACATATTTAAAAAAAAAAAAGATATATAGAATAAGGTATACCCTTCCAAACCCTATTTTATTTTCTCAAATTCTGTAATTTTTATGACCCACATCAACACTAATCAGCTATCAGGAAAAATAATTTTTTTCCAAGAAAAATAATTTCTTTAATTCTCACTCGAGGACATACTTACTGATTTTACTTTATTTTTTTAAAAATATTTTTTAATATATTTTATTGAGTTTTTACAGAGAGGAAGGGAGAGGGATAGAGAGTTAGAAACATGGATGAGAGAAACATCGATCAGCTGCCTCCTGCACACCCCCTACTGGGGATGTGCCCGCAACCAAGGTGCATGCCCTTGACCAGAATCGAACCTGGGACCCCTGAGTCTGCAGGCCGACGCTCTACCCACTGAGCCAAACCGGTTAGGGCGACACTGTGTATTTTTTTATGAAAACATCACGTACTGTGTGCAATACTTTTACTATCCATTCATGAGCACATTACATACATTAAAAGGGTTTTGCAAACAGTACTGCACGTAATATCCTAAGCAGATTCCAGCTTACCATTCTTTTATTCATTGAATAAATATTTACTGAGGGCTTACCATAGTTCCAGGCATTAGAAACAAACAAACCCAGAAATGATCCTTACCCTCGGGAATCTCAAAATCAATTGGAAATACCAATCCAAATTTTGCAAAACTAACAGAGAAACTACAAATTAAAAACTGCAAGATCTAATTAAGAAATTAGCAGTGGCCCTGACCAGTTTGGCTTAGAGCGTCGGCCTGTGGACTGAAGAGTCCCAGGTTCGATTCCGGTCAAGGGCATGTACCTTGGTTGCGGGCACATCCCCAGTGGGAAGTGTGCAGGAGGCAGCTGATCAGTGTTTCTCTCTCATCAATGTTTCTAACCCTCTATCCCTCTCCCTTTCTCTCTGTAAAAAATCAATAAAATATATTTTTTTTAAAAAGAGATTAGCAGTGGTTATTCACATCGCCAGACTCTCCTTTCCAAATGATTCATCCAACTCTGTCTGCAGTCATCAACCTTGACTCATTTTCTCATACCCCACTTCTGATCCATCAGTAAATCCTCTGCACCAGTGGTTCTCAACCTTGGCTGCACATTAGAATCACCTGGGAATCTTTTTAAAATCTTGATTTCTGGGCCTCATCCCCTGGAAATTCTGTTTCTTTGTTATGGGGTGAAGCCCAGAAATCAGGATTTTAAAAAGACTCCCAGGTGATTCTAATGTGCAGCCAAGGTTGAGAACTATTGCTTTACACGGTTGAAACATCCAGGCTGAACCATTTACCACTTTCCATCACTAACGAAGGAGTCTGAGGGGCCAACTTCCCACACCTGGTCTTAAAGACACTCATGTCATAAACCCCCAAACCTGGGAGTATTTTACTTGATACAAGAAAAGGTATTTTGGTTAAACTATGACCACTGCAGTGGGGAGATCATCCTGGATTATCTGGGTGGACCCAATGTAAGCACAACTGTCTTTATAAGGGACCCAAGGAAGACATGGTGATTTTAAGATACTGTACTGCTATCTTTGAAAATGAAGAAAGGGGTCAGGAGCCAACAAATACCAGTGGCTCTAGAAGCTGGGGAAGGCAAGGAAATGGGATTTCCCCTCATGCCTCTAAGAGGAACACAGCCCTACTGACAACTTGATTTTAGCCTAATGAGATTTCTGATCTTCAGAACAAGAAGACAATAAATTTGTGTTGTTTCAAGCCAGTAAATTTGCTATAATTTGTTACAGCAGCAACAGGAAACTAATACCACCTCCTTACTAGTCTGCCTGCTTCCACTTTCCCCTTCCCCTTTAGCCTCAAAACTACAATCCAAATGATCCTTAAAAAATGTGTAAGCTACCCCCATTTGACAAGAAAAACCAATTAAAGCCAAACAAACTTTATAAAAATATATTTTTTTTATTGATTTCAAAGAGGAAGAGAGAGTGGGAGAGAGAAAGAAACAACAATGATGCCAGAGAATCATTGATCAGCTGCCTCCTGCACACCCCACACTGGGGATGGAGCCCCCAACCCAGGCATGTACCCGGACTGGAATTGAGCCGTGATCAACCACTGAGCCACACGGGCTGGGCCCAAATAAGCTTTTGACTTTTATATCGCTTGCATCTTGTGGCCCTCAATAAATAAATTTATTTTTTGTTTCCTACTACATATATATGTGTGTGTGTGTGTGGGTAAGCCACATAAAGTTATCCTTCTGCTCAAAATCTCCCAGTGGTTGCCAATCTTGCGCAGGTTGGAAACCCCATGTCCTCATAACCTTCCCCTGCCTCTCATCTCCTGGTCTGCTGTGTATGGCTGGTTGCAGCCACACTGCCTCCGCGCTGCTCCCGCACTCATCCAGGCACACCAGCCGCGGCGCTGGTCCCCACATCTCCTCCACTCTCCACTCCCCCAGGTCTCCTCTCCACCCTGGCTTCTCACTCACTCGCCGCGAACGTTCCATCCAAAACTGCCGCCTCAACACTCCCCCTCTCTGACATCCCTCGCCGTTCGTCGGTAGCACTGACCATCCGAGATGACATCTGACCATGTTTGTGGCCCGTTTCCCAGGAAGCCCTGACCAGGCTGCACCCCCAGCGAGTGGGACGCTGCCCGGCACCTGTCAGGCGCTTCATACCTATCTGTTAATGGAATCAATGGGCCATGTGAGGGCTCGTGCAATGAATGGTAAGCCTGACTTTTCTTTTTTTTTTTTTTTTTAAAAAAAAAAAGGAAAGTAATATAGGAAATAGGGGCGAAATAACCAAAACCTCTAATGATTTAGAAGGTAAATAGGATTCTCTTAAATGTGGGCCACATTGAAACTTAGAACTTGTAGAGTTAAACCACACCGTTGTATTAAAATACTCTGGAGACGCTAAAAAAGCGAGGAAACCTTTTCTTACATAAAGAACGCAGCACAAAAAGCCAGCATTTTTTCCCTAAACACGCGCACCTGCCAACCAGGTCTCGGCAAATAAATATTGCGTTTTTCTAAAAAATTGCGGTTCTGACGTCGCAATACTGGAACCAAATCCTCGCGCAGGAAAGACCCGGGAATGGAAACGCACTCTCCCTCCCCCGGACCGATTTCGGGGCAAAACCCCTCGTCACTGGCCCTGCGGGGGCTAAAGCCGGATTGGCCCGCGGACCCCGACCCGCGAAGCCCCTGGGCCAGGAGCGACTTATTTGGCGGCGGGGACAGCGTCGCGGGGGTCGGTCAGAGCACCCCGGGGCCCCAGACCCCTGCGCCCGTCCTGGGGTCGGAAGGGGACAGCGTTTCCCGCAGCGACACCTCAAGCGAGGAGCCTGCGGTGCGCGAAGCGACGTACCGGTACACAAAGTGACACAGACCTGTGCCCTCCGCAGACCCCGCGGATCGCGGCGTGTTGGCAGCCCGGCTCCCCCGCAAGTTTCAGCTACCGGAGCCCCGCCCCCAGCTCGCCTCCTCCCGCACAGCGGGTCTGGAACGCCAGCCGCTGCCTCCGCAAGGTCTGTCTCCTAGAGGAGCAGGGGCGGGACAATGAGGAAGGCTGCGCCCCCTCCCGGCGGAACTCCGCCCACCGGCGCTCTGCCGGAACTACATGTCCCATGAGGCTCTGGGAGGCCGCAGCTTCCTACCGGAAAGAGTTTCGCTGAAGTGGGGGAGGAGCCCAGAGAGGATTGTGGGAGAGAGGCTCTTCCTTTCCGTCTGGCCGCAGCCATCAGGTAAGCCGTGTTGGAGACATACGCTATTTCATCCGCCGCTCATCTCCCTCTGCCCGGGCCATCCAGGCTCGGGGACCCTGCGTCCTCAGAGCTCCTCCCGTCTCCTGTGCGGCGTGAGTTTGATCAGGATGCGGGGCAACGGGGTGACGGAGAGGCGGCCGCCGGGGCGGGCTGGGGGATGGTGTGATGGCGGCGCGAATTCGAGCTGGGCCCAGAGCGTGAAGGAAAGGGAGGCGTGAGGCAGAGGAATAGGAGGCAGGGCCAGGGCTTATTGGGGCGAGTCGGTCGGTTGGGTAGAGTAAATGCTTTTTCGTAGGGAGTTAACCTTTTGGCGGCGGCAACATTCCCCTGTATTGTCGGCGAGGTCTCTGCAGACGGGGCCGGGCCCTTGGGGATGCCGCCTGCCGCAGTGACCCGCCCCTTCAGGGCTTAAGTCTTGCGCCATTCATTCATGCAGAAAAAAAAGAAAAAGAAATGCGCCGAGGGCCTTGCTGCGTTGCCCTCTCTGGGGTCGCAGCGGTGACTGAGCGCCGCTTCCCATGGACGCAGCGGCGGGGGTCGGGCTAGCTGCGCGCTGCAGTGTGTGCAGAGCCATTTTCATCCGCAGTGGTTGCCGTGTGGCTGGTGGGGAGCTAAGATGGACGTACGCAGCCTTTAATGCCCGGTGTTATCTCAAAGGTAAACCAAGATGGGCGCTTACAAGTACATCCAGGAGCTATGGAGGAAGAAGCAGTCGGATGTAATGCGCTTCCTTCTCCGCGTGCGCTGCTGGCAGTACCGCCAGCTCTCGGCGCTCCACAGGGCGCCCCGCCCCACCCGGCCGGACAAAGCGCGCAGGCTGGGCTACAAGGCCAAGCAAGGTGAGAGCGCCCTGCCTGGGTGCGTGGGCACAATTGTGTCCCCGGGAAAGGCTAGGGGCTGGTGAGCAGGAAGAGCAGCTCTTGCCCCGAAGTCTTCCTTCACGTAGATCTTTGGCAGCGACTGTCCTCAGCCGTCAACACATTGAGGTTGTGGACCAGTAAATAGTTGTCTAGCTGCTCTGGCAAGTGTGTTGTAGATGACAAATTTGTATGAGTCTGGATTAAAGCAAAATAACGGTGTAGTAGAGTGAGAATGAGAAGTTAATCTCTCTCTCTCTCTCTCTCTCTCTCTCTCTCTCTCTCTCTCGTTAACAAAGGACTTGAAAAATAACCGTTTTGTGTTCTTTTTAAAAGTGAATCTCAAAACTGGTGTTCATTTTACCATCGCTAGGTCTGTAGTATTTGACTTATGGTCTGAATATATATATATATATTTTTTAAAATATATTTTATTGATTTTTTTTTTTTTTTTTTTTTTTTTTTTTACACAGAGAGGAAGGGAGAGAGATAGAGAGTTAGAAACATCGATGGGAGGGAAACATCGATCAGCCGCCTCCTGCACATCTCCCACTGGGGATGTGCCCGCAGCCCAGGTACATGCCCTTGACCGGAATCGAACCTGGGACCCCTCAGTCCGCAGGCCGACGCTCTATCCACTGAGCCAAACCGGTTTCGGCGGTCTGAATATATTTGATGTAGGCGCAAAAGTGACATGTCCTTGAGCCTTGCACTCTGTGGTTTTTATGAAATCACCGTGATTTTTTGTTTATAGGTTACGTCATATATCGGATTCGTGTGCGCCGCGGTGGCCGCAAGCGCCCTGTTCCTAAGGGTGCCACCTACGGCAAGCCTGTCCATCACGGCGTTAACCAGCTGAAGTTTGCGCGAAGTCTTCAGTCTGTTGCCGAGGTGAGTGGTCTTTGAGAAGCAGTTGTATTGGTTACCTCCCGGAAGTGGTGTAGACAGGTTTGTGCAACTTTTCTGATAGCTAACTTGTGCCTAGGTGAGCCCTTTGTGTTTAGATGTGGGGTTTGTGAGTTTTACTATTAACATTGGTCGAATTTCTGTCAAAGAAAAGACTTTATAAAAAAAAGTCTGTTACTAACTTGGTTTTGCTCATATATGTCAGAAAGTGTTTTATGATTAGTGTGAACCTGTGGAACCTAAGCTTTTGAAGAACAGTAAAAAGGCAAAGCTATGCAAGACATAATTACGGCCTGCAGTGCCTAAAATACACTAAATGTTAAGATTTTTGTAAGAAGTTTGCTTATCCTCCCCCCTCTATTGTATTAGAAAAAAGGTAAGTTCCAGAATCTTAAATATTGTTAGCCAGATATTATTCATTCCTTAAAGGCATTCACAAACCCCATTCATTAGATAGGGGCTAATAATAGGGAATAGTAAGTTTACCTTTTTATACTTATGGTTAGGTGCCGTAGTCGCTTGTCTAGTGAACTAAAGAGAATTCTTGGTTCCGAATTTGCTACTGTGGGAAATGTGGGAGGCTGACCCTTTTTCCTCTTCTAGGAGCGAGCTGGACGCCACTGTGGGGCTCTGAGAGTCCTGAATTCTTACTGGGTTGGTGAAGATTCCACGTACAAATTCTTTGAGGTTATTCTCATTGATCCATTCCATAAAGCTATCAGAAGAAATCCTGACACCCAGTGGATCACCAAACCAGTCCACAAGCACAGGGAGATGCGAGGGCTGACATCTGCGGGCCGCAAGAGCCGTGGCCTTGGGAAGGGCCACAAGTTCCACCACACTATTGGTGGTTCTCGCCGTGCAGCTTGGAGAAGGCGCAATACTCTCCAGCTCCACCGTTACCGCTAATATAAGTAATGTTTGTAAAATCCTTACCTAATAAACAATTTAGGACAGTCATGTCTGCTTAAAAGTGTTCTTTGATTTGTTAAAACTAGTCTGCAGATTGTCTTATGAATGCATTGTCACATAAAAGTTAAAGTGCAATAATGTTTGAAGACTATAAGTGATGGTGTGTCTCATTACTCATAAGATAGACGCTTTTGTCTTGGCTTTATGTCAGTGATTTTCAACCGTTTTCATCTCATGGCACACATAAACTATTAAAATTCTGCAGCACACCAAAAAGTAATATTTTGCCAATCTGACCAAAAATAGGTATTTTGATCCATTCTTTTTTAACTTGACAATCTAAGGGGGCTAGAGGTTAGTGCCCCTGACTAGTCAGGTATTGCATGTTTTAAAAATTGTGTCCCACCAGTGTGCCACAGTATACTGATTGAAAATCGCTGCTTTATCTTATTAGGGAGTTTCCTATGTCAGTGTTTGGTATAGGTGTAACATTCTGTGAAGGAGTGCAAAACTAGCCAGTAGATTTGTTGGTGCATGTGATGAAACCTACAGCTTTATTGGGGTAATGCAATGCTCTCTGCTTGTTTACTCTCAAGGGGCTGTTTTTTGGAGTTTGAATTTTGCTTGGAAATGTGAAAGATAACCTAATCCATTCTAATGGTCCTGTGCAGAAAAATGAAAGTTAAGTAGGGGGGTTCACATTTTTTAAATTAACCCAGTATAACTGCTGCTTCTGAAAGAAGAAAAGTTTAAAAGGATGCCACCATCTTTTAGGAGAATTGAATGATTCTGTTGAAAGAGGGTTCTCTTAAAATTAAACATTCTAGTTTACCTAAACAAAACTGACTTGGCCTCTGTAGTACCATTCACTTTCACGTAAATGCTAGAAGCCCTGATTCAATCCCATTGACTGAATTTCCTGCAAAGTAGTAATAGTAATTACATTGGTGTGTATTGAAACTGATGGAAATTGAACAAATGAGAAGGGGAATTAACTTTAAGGTGTGTTGTGTTATAACTATTATGAACCCAATAGCCACGTTAAGGGGGAAAATGTGGTTGATTTTAAGGGTACTTGTGCTTAGTTCATTTAGTCTTATAAGTCATCTTGGGCCAATCCACTATATCCATTATTCCTATAATGTTACTGAGAGTAGTCATGTATTGGTGTCAGTACAAGTTTAAGGTTTCCAGTCTAACCTGGGGCATTGTCTACAGTTATTTTTTCTCATCCCTGCTCAAACTACCCTCAAAATCCTTACCATTCCACAAACTTTCCAGGCCTTCAATTGTGCTCACCTTAATGTTAAGCATACCACCACATTATGTTTGCCTCTTGTCTTAAAATAGACTAGGCTTCTGTTTCCCAGGGTGAATCTGAGCGTGTAGGAAATAAAGAAGAGGAATTGGCTCCAATTTCCAATTCTGGGTTTGCTGACTTAATAGGTAGTTTGGTCCTAAAATCCTAATTGCTGGTTTCCTTTTTTAACCAATTTTTCTTATTTTCTTCATAGGTCTTAGAAGGCTTGGTTAAATGATTTCCAGAAAACATGTAGCAAACTCATAAAACCTCTTTAAGACCTAAATTCCTTTCCACTCAAATCTCAAACCATCTGTTTGTGTGTAGAGGTTGTTCAACTAAAGGAATAAATGTCTGTTAAACTAAAACAATGGACCTTCTGTTATCTTTTGTCATCTAAATATCAATGTGCTTTAGAGCAAACCAAATATCCCAACCTGCAAAAAGGTATCAAAACGTAATGGCAGGAAGTCATCAAGATGTAGGAAAATGAAGTGTGTAGTACTTAGTCTAGAGTTTTTCTCTCGGTTCTTTGGTCCTTGCATGAATTAGAAAAATATTTCAGTCTTTTTCTAATGTAGGGTACTAATTGGGGAAGGGGAGGGAATGTCTCCAAGAATGGCTTGCTTCTGTCCTTGTGACCCTACAGTTTAGTCTCCATACAACAAGCATCTAATTCTAACACCTTTATGATGGGAAAAACCCAAGTATTAAATGTCACCCTAGACATTTCCTTACTGGCCCACAAACTGTTCTGTTTGCTTTAATATATCTAGATCACCATGTGATTCAAACAACCAAACTGATTATCACAATTTTCTTAAGAAATAGAGCAATTGGTTTCCAACAAGATACAGGTAATTTAAACCCCCTTTGCCAATGAGCAAAGATGAAGCAACTTGCTTAGGTCATGCAGTGGCATTCTGGATTCATATCCTCTCTATAAACAGTTTAAATTTTGATTAGGTAATACATGGACATGGCTAAAAATTCAAAATTTACAGATTCTACAGTGAAAGTCTCCCTGTCTCCAAGTTCCCTTTCTGAAGGCAATGTTATCTATGTCCAATCTTATAAAGAGCTTCCTCATGACTAAGGTATTCCACCAATATGGATGTACCATAATTTGTAGAATGTGGCCCCTGCTGATGAACATGTAAGATTTTTTTTCAGGCCCTCGCCGGATAACTCGGTTAGTGTTATCCCGATACACCAAGGTTGCATGTTCTGTCTCCAGTCAAACTAATTACCTAGTTTTATTTTTGCACTTTTGAATGTGGCAGAGGCAAAGCCATGTGTACACCATAGCTTTTCTTTTTCCTGGACATACAACTAAACAATGTTTTCCTGGTACCTTAAATACATTTAGGTAAGGATCTTAATGATTTATTCTTGCCTATAGAATGGGAGCAGAAGTGACATATTCCCTCCAAGACAGTAAAGAGTTGGTATGCCAATGGGAGCCAGTGCTTCAAATAGCGTAACTACAAAATGGAAGAAAGCTGCTCAACCCCTCAGGTTGCACAAGTCAGAAATAGACTATTGTGTTAAGCTACTGTGTTAGCTGTGTTCATTCTTGTAACAGCACTAGAGGCACGGTGCACGCAATTTGCACACTTAGGGTGGGGGGGGGTGTCTCTCAACCTGGCCTGCGCCCTCCTGCAGTCCAGGAGCCCTCGGGGGATGTCCAACTGCTGGCTTAGGCCTGCTCCCTGTCACCGCTGCTACACTTGCCAGGTTGCTACACTTGCCAGCCGTAAGCCCGGCTTCTGGCTGAGCAGCACTCCCCCTGTGGGAGTTCCTGCATTGAGCGTGTGCCTCCTGGTGGTCAGTGCACATCATAGCGACTGGTCGTTCTGCCATTCAGTCAATTTGCATATTAGCCTTTTATTATACAGGATAGCTTAGTTTGACCCTGCCTATTTCAATTAAGTGAAGTTGAGCATCAATTATATATTTAAGAGTCTTATGTTTGTTTTACAGTGACCTTCCATTATATTCCTTTGTCCACTTTTCTATCAGAATCCATATACTCTTAATACCATGTTATATTAAGTGAATTGGAGGGTGGCTGCTAGATGATTGCTGCTGTGTGTCATTAATACTCTGCTCTCAAGATTCTTAAAGGTGAATTCGTTTAAGTTCTAAAATTCCTAAGGAAAATTAGAAGATATATTGTATGTCAGGCAGACTAGATCAAGCATGTCAAACTTGCGGCCCACAGGCCACATGCCTCGTTTATTTGGCCCGTGTTAGCCTTTGAGTTTGACATGCTTGGACTAGATCCTACAATAACAACCCTCAAATCTCAATAATAAAGGTTTGTTTCTTGCACATATCACATGTTCATTGAAAGTTGGTCATGGTTGTCACTCCAGAAACCACGCTATAGGAATAACCACTATCGAGCATGGCAAAGGGCAAAAAGCATAGTATAGCATGCTCTGCCTTTTATAGCTTCGGCTTAAAAGGTTGTCTGAAGCAAGTCCCATGGCTATACTTGATTTCAAAGGGTAGGGAAATGAAATTTTACCATGTGCCTGGAAAGAGGGAGAACCAAATATTTGTGAAAAGCTTTAATGGCTACCACACGTACTAATCCATTTGATTTTCTTTTGTCCTTCTACACATTTGAGGGATTGTAGAGAATAACTGCTATACTAAGGGGAGAGCAGGAACCAGTACAGTCCACACCGGCAAAGAGGAAAACCTTATTACTGAACATTGCTTAGCATTATTAGTATATGATGATAATAAGAGACTTTTAGTCAGCTTTTATTTTCAAACTGGAGGCCCAGTGCACAAATTCGTGGCCTGCAGAGATCAGGCCCCAGTTTGCACCCTAGCCTTGCAGCCCCAGCTCATGCTCCCAGCCTCGCAGCCCCACCTGGCACCCCGCGTTGGCCTGGCACCACCCCCTCATCTGCTCCACCATCCTGCCTGCGGGGCGATTGGTTGGGGCCCGGCTCCCTCAGTGCCTGGGAGCTGGGTGGTGGCCCCGCCCCCCACCGCAGCTGCTGGTCACCATCTGCGGGGCAATCGGCAGGGCAATCGGGCCCCCACTTGGACCCACCTTGGCCTGGTGCTGCCCACTCATCTGGTACACTATCCTGCCGTGGTCCTGCTCTTGTCGGGGGCCCTTCAGGGCCAACAGCGCCTCCACTGCCACCCACTGCTAGCGCCGCATTGCCGATGCCTGCCATGTTCCATGCTGCCCCCTAGTGGTCAGTGAATGTCATAGCGAGCAGTCGAACTCACAGTTTCCTGGTCGAACGGCCGCCTGAGGGGACAATTTGCATATTAGTCTTTTATTATATAGGATTCTCTAAAAACAATGCAACCCTCCTACTGAGTTGATTAATTTGGCAAAATATGGTTATTCACAACTCTGCAACCAATTTTCCCTGCCGGGAGCCGGTCCATGCTTGCTGTTTCAAGGGACCTGGCATATATGGCATACTGTTCTTAATATATTTGCTCACCTTCTTGGCACTATGTGTTTTAACCAAGGTCTCTGAGAAAGGTTGTTTCCCCAGGTAGGAATTTTCCCCTGAAGTTAGGGAGGGAATAAAACCTCTTAACCAAGTGCCAGGTGGGTAATTAATCACTTTAACTAGGAACAATCCTGCTTAAGCTACATAATCTTTACTCCCTGGAATGGAGATAAGAAACACCCTAACCTTTGAAATAGAGATTGATAGGATTGGAATCAACTGGTATAAATACAGATGTAAGAAGACAGAACCAAGAGAGAGACAGAACCTAGGCACAGAACCTACACAGAACGTTCTCTAGAGACAGAAGAACTTCGCTGGAGAGAACATGGCAAAAGATCCTGGACAGAAACTGGCCTCAGAACCTAGAGACAGAACCTAGCAAGAGAACATGGCAAAAGATCCTGGATTGAACCTGACTACAGAAATTGGCAAGAGAACCTGATTAGAACCTGGTGACTGAACCTGGCTGGAGAACCTAGTGAGGGAACATGGCTACAGAACCTGGCTGGAGAACCTAGCAAGAGAACATGGATACAGAACCTGGCTGGAGATCCAAAGCAGAACCTCTCTGGAGATCCAGACCAGAACTTGGCTGGAGATCCTGGCTGGAGATCCTGGCTAGGCTGCTGATCAACTGAACGCTGTCTCTGTGTCATTCCTTCTTCGCCGACTCCGTCCACACCTTTGGGAACCCCTGGACCTGCTGGGGTTGGACCCCGGCAAATGGCGCCCGAACAGGGACCCCCTAGGTAAGCCCCACTCTCGGGATGGATAGGACTCCACCGTAGGAAGAGGGTGGATAGTCTTCGCCGACTCCGTCCACACCTTTGGGAACCCCTGGAACAGGATTCCCCTAGGTAAGCCCTCCCCATTGAGAACCCCACACTCGGGACGGATAGGACTCCACCAGGGTGCTACAGACCCCCCTATAGAGGATAAGTAGGGTAAGAAGGTGGATAGTACAGAACTTAGATTGAGAAGATGTGCCATACTGAGTCCAAAGAAAGAAGACTCTGTATTGATCTTTAGATTAAGAAGATGTGTCATACTGAGTCTAAAGAAATAAGACTCTGTATTGATCTTTTAACACATATGCTTGCTAGCAGAGGAATTAAGGTTACTCCCAGTCAGACAGAACATTTTATACAAGAAGTATGTCCATGCTTTTCTGAGGAAGGAAAGGTAAATGTAAAGGCATGGGAGGAGGTAGGCCCAAGGAGCCTTATCCTTAACCCCACTGCAGCCTTTCCACCCCGGGAAAGTGCAGGATTGGCAAGCTCTCCCTGGGGTGATAGATCAGGACTCAGGTAATAGCGGAAAGCGCCAATCCTACTCTTAAAATGGATACAAGAGAGCATTTCGGGTTTTTCTTTTTAATGCCCGCTTTTAAAAAATAAAAAAGGGGGAATTTGCCGGGAGCCGGTCCATGCTTGCTGTTTCAAGGGACCTGGCATATATGGCATACTGTTCTTAATATGTTTGCTCACCTTCTTGGCACTATGTGTTTTAACCAAGGTCTCTGAGAAAGGTTGTTTCCCCAGGTAGGGATTTTCCCCTGAAATTAGGGAGGGAATAAAACCTCTTAACTAAGTGCCAGGCGGGTAATTAATCACTTTAACTAGGAACAATCCTGCTTAAGCTACATAATCTTTACTCCCTGGAATGGAGATAAGAAACGCCCTAACCTTTGTAATAGAGATTGATAGGATTGAATCAACTCGTATAAATACAGATGTAAGAACTCAGAACTTAGAACACAGAACTCAGAAGACAGAAGGGAGAAGACAGAACCTACACTCAGAACCTCGACACAGAACCTAGCGAGAGAACATGGCAAAAGATCCTGGACTGAACCTGACTACAGAAATTGGCAAGAGAACCTGACTAGAACCTGGTGACTGAACCTGGCTGGAGAACCTGGACAGAACCTGGCTGAAGAACCTGGCGAGGGAACATGGCTACAGAACCTGCCTGGAGAACCTGGAGAACCTAGCAAGAGAACATGGACACAGAACCTGGCTGGAGATCCTAAGCAGAACCTCTCTGGAGATCCAGACCAGAACTTGGCTGGAGATCCTGGCTGGAGATCCTGGCTAGGCTGCTGATCAACTGAACACTGTCTCTGTGTCATTCCTTCTTTGCCGACTCCGTCTACGCCTTTGGGAACCCCTGGACCTGCTGGGGTTGGACCCCGGCATTTCCCATCACTTCATTATGTGACATAGCTTCTTTCCTGTAAACCACATAAATATTTACTGAAAAATACTTTAAAATTGCACTACTCAATCTGGTCATCACTAGTCACCTGTCACTAAATTTAAATTAAATATAATTAAAAAGTCAATTCTTCAGTCTCACTAGCCACATTTCAAGTGCTAAATGGCCACCTTAGCTACCATATTGGACAGCACAGAAAATATTTCGACCATCACAGAAGTACAGTGCAGCTTTAAACCTCTGACATTCTTTTCTCCTATTTTTGTGATATTTCCCAGTAGAGTCATCTGAAGTCTGTTTTTTTCACACAAAGTGTGTTTGATGTGTTGCTTTCATATCAGAATAGTATTTGTTGCTACAGATTTTTAAGGTGTATAATTATTACTTCCTTTGTCAGGTTGATACTAGGTTTTTTAGAAGTTTTTGACAAAAGTTCTATCCCAATATTACTAACTATGAGAGAAATGCTACAACATCTTTTCTAAGAATAAAGGTTTTGGTTTTAAAAGACCTTTAGTTTGCCATTGGATTATGTTTGGCCTACATCCTTTGCCAAAGTGTTGGATACTTAAAGTAAGTTTTATAAATATTCACAATTTGGAGAAAAAAAAAACCACAATTTTTTTGGATTTGTCCTGGAAGGATTGAGCTGGCCTGACGTACCAATAGTGAGGTGACATGCAGCCACAAGCTACATTTTGACAGTTTTTACCCAGTAACCCTCTCCCTACAGTTCCTTCATCACCCCCCAGTTCAGCCTTGGGAATGTTGGCTGGACATTTAGCTTTTTCATAGATTTTAGCTATTGTTACTGATGCTGCAGTGAACATCATCACTATGTGTATAGTTTTCAACTTATTTTTATATAGGAAAAATAAACAAAATAGAGACTTTTAATAGGAAACATTGATCAAGTTTCCTTTTAAAAATCTGCTGCAAAGGTGGCATAGTTAGCCTGTATCTTTAAAACTCATAATCAGGGAAACCAAGATGGCGGCATAGGTTAACGCCGGAGATTGCCTCGAACAACCACTTCAGAGATATAACTAAAGGACAGAACGGACATCATCCAGAGCCACAGGAAGGCTGGCTGAGTGGAAATTCTACAACTAGGAGGAAAGAGAATATCATACCCAGAATCAGAGGAGGCGCAGCGCTGAAGTGAAATACTCAGGTGCGGAGTGCGCACGTAGCGGGCTGGCAGCGAGGGCGCGGTTGTTGTTTTCAATCGGGAGGGAGTTTCAGACTCTGAGCTCCAGATCCGGGTGAGTCTCTGGAGACCCAGACTCAAACGGGAGAAGCGGGACTTTCTGGCTTTGGTCGGAACTCAAAGGCAGCTTTCTCTCCGAGGTTTGCAGCCATTGCTGGGGCTCTGAGAGGCAGAGCCCCTAGGGACGGAACTGAGAGCAGCCATAACTGCTTGCTCCATCCGCCTTGTAGATCCCCAGGGACCCGCCCCGCCCAAGTCCTGCGCAGAGCCATTTGCCAGATAGCCTCAGGCAAACGCTAGATTAGCACCGCCCTAGAGATCCAGCACAGAAGCTCTCCCACTGCAGACACAGCGGACTCTCATAGCCAGTTAGCCTGGAGGTCAAATCACCCCTGGTATTGCCGACAATCAAGGCTTAACTACAACAAGACTGCGCACAAAGACCACTAGGGGGTGCACCAAGAAAAGATAAAAAAATGTGGAGACAAAGAAACAGGAAGCAAATGTCAGAAATGGAAGATATAGAGCTCAAAACCACACTTTTAAGGTCTCTCAAGAACTGTCTAGAAGCTGCCGATAAACTTAGTAAGGCCCTCAAAAAGACTGGTGAGACCGCCGATAAATGTAGTGAGATCCTCAAGAAATCTAATGAGACCCTCGATGTTGTGATAAAGAACCAACTAGAAATTAAGCATACACGGACTGAAATAAAGAATATTATACAGACACCCAACAGCAGACCAGAGGAGCGCAAGAATCAAGTCAAAGATTTGAAATGCGAAGAAGCAAAAAACACCCAACAGGAAAAGCAAAATGAAAAAAGAATCCAAAAATACGAAGATAGTGTAAGGAGCCTCTGGGACAGCTTCAAGCGTACCAACATCAGAATTATAGGGGTGCCAGAAGATGAGAGAGAGCAAGATATTGAAAACCTATTTGAAGAAATAATGACAGAAAACTTCCCCCACCTGGTGAAAGAAATAGACTTACAGGTCCAGGAAGCACAGAGAACCCCAAACAAAAAAGTCCAAAGAGGACCATACCAAGACACATCATAATTAAAATGCCAAGAGCAAAAGACAAAGAGAGAATCTTAAAAGCAGCAAGAGAAAGAAACCCAGTTACCTACAAGGGAATACCCATACGACTGTCAGCTGATTTCTCAACAGAAACTTTGCAGGCCAGGAGGGAGTGGCAAGAAATATTCAAAGTGATGAATACCAAGAACCTACAACCAAGATTACTTTATCCAGCAAAGCTATCATTCAGAACTGAAGGTCAGATAAAGAGCTTCACAGATAAGGAAAAGCTAAAGGAGTTCATCACCACCAAACCAGTATTATATGAAATGCTGAAAGGTATCCTTTAAGAAGAGGAAGAAGAAGAAAAAGGTAAAGATAAAAATTATGAACAACAAATATGCATCTATCAACAAGTGAATCTAAGAATCAAGTGAATAAATAATCTGGTGATCATAATAGAATCAGGGACATAGAAAGGGAATGGACTGACTATTCTTGGGGGGGAAAGGGGTGTGGGAGATGCGGGAAGAGACTGGACAAGAATTGTGCACCTATGGATGAGGACAGTGGGTGGGGAGTGAGGGAGGAGGGTGGGGCGGGAACTGGGAGGAGGGGAGTTATGGGGGGAAAAAAGAGGAACAAATGTAATAATCTGAACAATGAAGATTTAATTAAAAAACAAAAACAAACCCCTCATAATCAGAGCATTCAAGTTTAATAAAGCAGCTGGAACATACACTTTGCAACTCACTCTCAAATCCTGATAAAGGGCATTACCTCACCCCCTCCCAAATTAGATTAAGTCATCTTATTTAATTGGTATGCTATGAAAATCTGAACTGGTTTGCTTGCAATTTTCATTGTCATTTAAAAAGAGGTTCATTATTTGGCAGTCCTAATTAGTTTAGAAGCAGTACTTAATGGGTAATGTAATTATCAGTCATTTAATCACTAAACTGCTTTCTATGAAACTGTAAACATACTATCCAGGTTCCAGAGGTTGGAATTAAGCTAAGACATTCCACTTATCAGAAAGGAAAATTCAAGAGTGACCATGAGCATTAAAGAATTCTGTTTATTGGCCCTCAGATTCCGTGGATAAGGGTCCTGTTAGAATCCATTGCTGGAAGAAAAAAAAAGAATCTATTGCTGTTGACAACATCCAGCATTAGTATTTTGATTAGAATGAAACAATTTTAAATGCTCCACCCCTCCCAATTTAGAAGTCCCTAATTTGTTCGTTTGTAGTTTTTGTATGACATACGTTGCTATAATAACAGCTCATAGATTTTCTCCTCTGTGTCCTCACTCTACTCTTGTTCTTCCTCCTCTTGTAGTCGTCAGCGAGGAGAGAATTCAGAACCCCGAAGTAAGGTCATTAACAAAACCTAGGCATGTGACCAGGAAGTGCCAACCCCAAAGATAAAACCATCCACTAAAGAGACTACCTGTCAACTGAAAAGTTTTCCTAACGTAACCCATCCTACAATGTAACAGTAGGAATTATTGCAGGCCACAATATCAACTGTTTTTATGTGATTTGTAAAATACTTCTGAAGTTCTGAAATGCTTTGAACAACAGCATTACCATTGTTTCAAAATGGTGTTCTTTCTCTCATTACTCTTCATGAATGTCACCAACTGTTAGAAAAGCCACTGCCTTTTGTAATAAAATAAAATTTTCATCTCAAGGTCTTGTAAATTTGAAACAGGCTCCAAGTGGGGTTGAGCAGCTGGACTACTCAAGACTCCCTTCACCTACTAGGACTCTTAATAGTCACCACTGCCAACACTGTGACACCCCCTTAATACTCTGTAGTGGAGCTGAAACTAGGAGAAATTATTTAGTAGAATCAAAAGGTAACAGGAAGGAAAGAACTAGGCATGTATCCAACTAGGTCATCTAGTTTTACAAGATAAGCAATACTCTCTGGGACTCACTTTGATGCCTCAGGCAAGCTTCTAACTCTCTCTTGTGCCTGTATCTTCCACTAAAAACATGAGCGATAGTACCATGCATTGGCAGGGGAATGGTTAAAGGCAAGGAGGCTAGCTAGAGTCACATTGCTTAAGTTCAAACTCCTATACTCCCATTTCCTGGTAGGAATCATGCTGGGCAAGTGACTTCAAGTCTGTAAGTCTAAAATCTCTCATTTGTAAAATAGGTAAAACAATACACCTAGAGCTTCAGTATTTTTCCAGTCCTATCTGGAGAAAAAGGAGTACTCTGAGAGCCTGGATGTCTAGGTCAGATTTCTTAAAGAGAAATATCGCTACAGTGGAACAAAGGGATATATTAGAGGTCATGATGGCTTGAATGAAATTTCTCGTAAGAATGGATTCCCTTTCCTCTAATTCTGCATTTCCCTAAGCAACCATCCTATCTAATAAAGAGGGAATATGCTAATTGCCTCTCACGCCATTGCAAAGATGGTGGCACCCACAGCCAATAAGGAGGGAATATGCTAATTGACTCACACCCTCAAAAGATGGTGGTGCCCACAGCCACAAGGTGGTCGGCAGGGGAGGGCAGTTGTGGGTGACCAGGCCTGCAGGGGAGGGCAGTTGGAGGTGATCGGGCCGGCAGGGGAGCAGTTAGGCGTTGATCAGGCTGGCAGGCAGAAGCGGTTAGGGGCAATCAGGCAGATAGGCAGGCGAGTGGTTGGGAGCCAGCAGTCCCGGATTGTGAGAGGGATGTCCGACTGCTGGTTTAGGCCCGATCCCACAGGCAGTCCGACATCCCCTGAGGGGTCCCAGATTGGAGAGGGTGCAGGCCAGCAATGCAGACTCTGTCCGACATTGGTGTCTTTGAAGATGGAAGCAGGGGAAACCAAGGAATGTGACAGTCTCTAGAAGATGGAAAAGGCAAGAAAACATTCTCCCCTAGAGCCCCCAGAAAGGAACACAGCTCTGCTGACAGTTTGATTTTAGTCCAGTGAAACTCATGCTGAACTTCTGACCTATAGAACTGAAAGATAATACATTTGTATTGTGTAAGCCATTAAGTTTTGGGGAATTTGTTAGAGCAGCAATAGGAAATGAATCCAGTATTGTTATGCTACTTGCATTCATCATTCAGTCTCACACATTATTCTCTCTCCCACCACACACCTCTAGAACTCTAGCTCTTCTCCCTGTCCGCAGTGTCTTATGAATCACTCCATGCCAGTGGTCCTCAATGGGAACCATTTTGCCCCCCAGGGGACATTTGGCAATGAGTGAAGACATTTCTGGTTGTCACAACTGGGAACTGAAGGGTTTGGTACTGGCATCAGAGGGTGGAAGCCAGGAACGCTGCTAAACATTCTATAATGTACAGGACAGCCACACCCAAAAAAAGAATTATCCAGCCCAAAATGTCAATAGCATCACTGTTGAGAAAATCCTACTCTACACATATATCAGCTTATCTAATATATATAAGGTTGGGGGATATGTGCCTATAGTTAAATAATTCCTGTTATCTTACCTCCTCCTACTCCACTCTCTCTGCCTTTTGGGGGTCTTGCTTTATTTATACCATGCATTCTCAAAAGGGTAGGTAATACTTCCCCCAAGGGCTTGACAAATGATTCTTGAGGCACAACCCCCCCTATTACAATAGTTTGTGGCCTTCTAACACTCAACCCCACCAGACAAAATCAGTATTCCTTAGTATAAGCATGCTTTGGAGATATTGTGGAGATATGACCCAAAAAAGTGAGTCATAATCTTTTGCTGGTAATCTGGTCCACCTGGTGCCTTCAGTTTGTAAAAAATGCAGAATTGTGAAACTCAATAAAGCGAAGCACAGTAAAAGGAGGTATGCCTGTACTTCATTTCCCCCATTAGAGAGAACATAAAAGATATGTAATTTTTTCCCTAGGTGGAGGACAAAGTAAAAACAGTTGAGAAACACTGCTTTACCCTAAAGTATGTCATTAATGCCTTCCATAGATGGTCTTTTCTTCTGACCTTACTAGGTTTAAGGGGAACTTACCCATAAGCTGGTAGAGAGTTGTGTTGTTTAGCAAAGAACATTAATGAAAAATGTTTTTGCAAGCTACAAAATTCATTTTAAAATTTGTATACTTATGAATTTTTAAAAGGTATATAAAGATGATGTACAAAATTACTGTTCAGCTGCTAACACCTAGTTCAAGATGTTTTGCCCTGTTTTTACTTCTTCAGTTTTCCTAGGAGTGGCCCTTAATTTGAAAAAGGGCTACCAGTTTTATGCCAAAAGTTATGAATATATAACCACAGATACTAGAACTTCTAGAGTATTTTTAGTTTCATGCCACAAAATTTTGTTTTCTGCTAAGCAATACTTCAAAACAGTTAAAACGGTGTAATATTAGCAGCCTAATATTTCTATGAGAACACAATGTTTGGCCTTTTAAAATTTACATGTTTATATTATAAATATTAACAATGCTTAAGAGAGGTTTCTAAATTTAGCTCAAAGAATGACAAAGTCTTTGTGTGTGTGTGTGTGTGTGTTTGCTATTTGCTCCTTTCTTCCTCCCATTTCTGTGCAGAAACATTTTTTCCACAAAGAAAAACTAAACGTCTTCTCACCTTTCCTCACCCCCAAACAAACTATTCCTATAAACCAAAACCAAACACCAAAAGTAATTGTATCCTTATGTCTTGTCATGGGTGTAAAGTAAGAAGCGGCAGGCATCTCAGGCAGCTGTAGGCCATGCTGTCATCATGACATGTCTCTTGTGATATTGGTTCTTTGAATGATTAAATGGTAATTCAGATATTTGAATGACGTCATTCCATTGCAGTCCCTCTGCCTATTTTGCTTTCATACAGCAAATGTGTTAAAAATTTAAGTCCCAGTTTGAACTTTTCTTTATGCTGAGATCAGCCCTGTGGATTGCTTCATTATACAGTGCCTGCAGGGGTGGCACTTCCGGGCAGGCAGCCAGCACTCTCGGGTCAGCAGGAACTATTTTAGCTCAATTTATAAAGCAAAAGAAAGGGATTCGGTTGACTGATAAGGACCAACTCTGCAAGAATTAATGCTAACCACAATGGTGATTATTCACAGCTTGCCCATCTTCCTGAGAAAATAAAACATTCCCCATAGATTATTTCTCTCTCCTTTAAATGAAAGCATCCAGACTGACGAATGTCAGAGGGAAGGGAGTTTAGATGTATAACCCAATGACACAGACAATAGTGTGGTCAAGGCCTGGCTGGGGGGTGTGAAGTGGAGGAGGTCAATGGGGAAAAATGGGGGGACATCTGTAATACCTTTAACAATAAATTTTAAAAAAATAAATGAAAACACCCATTCTTGCTCTCTTATGGAAAAAAAGTCCAGAGAATATCATAAGACTTACTATCTAATAGAGTTTTTAGAAATCTAAAAAATCCCTATGGCTTAAGGAAGGGATTCATGTAATAAATGATTTTTTTAATCTTGAAAGAATAGCAAGGTGAGCAGTGGTGATTGTGGGCCCTACTACAATTTAATTCACCCACTCTTTCCCTTTATACCCTGAAGGTGATCTTAAAGATATCTCAGTTCTTCAAGTTGTTCTCACATGTTATGCAAACAGAGATGAGCTGTGTGAAGTCAGCACTCGAAGACTAAAACCCAGCCTCTCTGCTGCTTACCAAACCTTTTCCATCTGCCAGTCCATAAACTCAAACTAGTTGTGAGCTTTGTCTTTTCTTTCCTCATTTTACTTGAGTGATTTTTTTTAGTGTCTTTATTTGTTTCTGTAACAAGTTACCACAAATTTAGTGTCACAATGTAAAACAAATTTATTATGTTATAGTTCTGGAAGTCAGAAGTCCAAAATGGATGAGACAAGGGGCTAAACTTTGGTGTCAGAGGGACTGCATTGTTTTCTGGAGTCTCTAGGGCAGTGGTTCTCAACCTTCCTAATGTCGCGACCCTTTAATACAGTTCCTCATGTTGTGGTGACCCCCAATTTCATTGTTACAAATTGAACATAATTAAAGCATAGTGATTAATCACAAAAACAGTATGTAATTATATATGTGTTTTCCGATGGTCTTAGGCGACCCCGGTGAAAGGGTGTTCGACCCCCAAAGGGCTCGCGACCCACAGGTTGAGAACCGCTGCTCTAAGCCATGGGAAAGATCTTGGATTTTATTTTATGTGAAATATAGAGCTATTGGGGTGTTTTAAGCAGAGAGGTTAACAATTTCATTTGGATTTAAAAAATATATATTTTTAGCCCTAGCCGGCTTGACTCAGTGGATAGAGCATCAGCCTGTGGACTGAAGGGTCTCAGATTTGATTCTGGTCAAGGGCACATGTCTAGGTTGTGGGCTTGATCCCTGGTGGGGGCGCGTGTAGGAGGCAGCCAATCAATGATTCTCTCTCACCATTCATGTTTCTATCTCTCCCTCCCTCTCCCTTCCTCTCTGAAATCAATAAAAATATTAAAAAATTATTTTTATTTTTAAAAATCTATTTTTTATTGTTGGTTTGGAGTTTTAAAAGATCACTCAGGCCGAAACCGGTTTGGCTCAGTGGATAGAGCGTCGGCCTGCGGACTGAAAGGTCCCAGGTTCAATTCCGGTCAAGGGCATGTACTTGGGTTGCGGGCACATCCCCAGTGGGAGATGTGCAGGAGGCAGCTGATCGATGTTTCTCTCTCATCGATGTTTCTAACTCTCTATCTCTCTCCCTTCCTCTCTGTAAAAAATCAATAAAATATATTTAAAAAAAAAAAAAAAGATCACTCAGAATGGATTGTTGGGGGGTATGATTGGAGGCAGAGAGACCAATTAGGAGGCTAGATGTCAGGATGGAGAAAATCACTATATGTATCAGGGAAGTGGTTAGAGATGATGGGGAATTATAATTATCTGCTTATTGGCAAAGTCTTAAATACCTATTCTAGCAAAAGATGAAATATATCGAGTTTAGTCATTAACAAACCTATTATGAAGACTATATAATGGTCCTCCCTCATTAGAGCCCTGGAGTCCCTTGAGGGTAGAGACTGGCATATTTTCATTCCCAGGGTTTACCACAGTGCCTGGTACATAGTATGTATCTAAAAATGCTGAGTGAGGTATAGCTTTAGTCATCTCTAGTTATTTGACTTTTCTGAAGTTAGGGCTGTTAGGCCTGACCTTCACCTCTTTACTTTATCAGCAGCTTGGTACTTGGTACAAAGCGGGGGAAAAAACGTGGAGTAGCCCAACCATAAACTTGTACCAATTCTGAAATATCTAAGAGAAATTTACCATATATTTTTTTCATGAATTAAATAAAAACAAAGCAGAAACTAACAGGCTTAAAAAATCAAATGTATAATGATGGTACAGTAAAAATAAAACTTAGAATGGCTAAAACTAAATATAAGACTTGTTGCCGATCTAATCTAATAATAGACAAACACGGTAATTGACCATACCTTCACTACGTTTCCCATTGGCTAATCAGGGCGATATGCAAATTAACTGCCAACAAAGATGGTGGTTAATTTGCATATGTAGGCGCAATGCTGGGAGGGGAAAGGGGAAGGACGGAAGAAGCCACCTGCCGCTGATGGTGATCAGAAACCCAGGTGGCAGGCAAGAGCCGGGAGGCAGGGCAAAGGCGACCCTGGGGGCCACCTTTGCCCTGCCCCCTGGCCGTGATCAGAGAAGCCGGGTGGGGCAGGGAAGAGGTGCCACCTGCCAGCCGCCTCTTCCCTGCCCCCGCTGGCCGGTGTTTGGAGAAGTACCTGTATTTTTTTTTTCAAAGTACCTATATTTTTAATAATTTCTTGACATGGTAAAAGAATTTTACATTACAATCCAAGGGTGGTGGGGTGAGGAGGAGGAGCAGCAGAACAATCCAACAAACAAAAAGGGAAACAGAAATGCATGGTGGAAGGGATTTGAAGGTTGGGTAGGGGCATTGCCCAACTAAAATGCAATTGGTTTGTTACTGAGTACTATTCATGGGAAGACAGCATCCTGACTCCTTCTCTATACAGCATATTGGGAGTAAAAATGATGCATCCAGGTGGAAATATGATTAGGGGATGGATGACAGACAGGGAAAGAAGAAGTCAGAAATAGACACTAAGAGTCACTGGCTGGCTGGCTGCAAATACTGACTCTCCAGTAGTGATAGAATAAAAAAGTGGGGGATATCTCTGGAAGATTCAAGAGATAGGGGGAAACTCTTCTATGGTTTTGACTTGCCCAGCAGATTTCCACATACACATGTGTACATGCCTATGTTTGCATGCACACACATATACTCATAACTAACTGCCCTCCCTGGAAGCACAGAAGAAGAAGCCACCAGAAGAAGCTGCCGCCCACCTTTGGTCCAGGCTCCAGTGCCTGTGGCTGGCTGCAGCCCAGGAGACGGACAAACCACCTGCCCAAGGTCCCAGGCTGCAGCCACCCAGAGAAGCTGCCAGCCCTGTGGTCCAGGGTGCCAGCGCCTGTGGCCAGGGAAATAGGTTCCCTCTTCTCCTACTGCAGTCATTACTTCAACATTCCCCTTCTGAATTTCTCTCCTGTGCTGCAACCCAACTCCACTTTTCATCGGAAGATATGGAACAGAGAGAGCAGTGTTAAAAGCTTGCATTTTTAAGCTGGTAAGGTTGGTACTTAAACATATAAATGGAAAACTAGAGTCCTTAAGGTAACAAAGGCTACAAACGACAGGGACAGCGCATGACCTATTATATCCAGCAATCCATATGGGGACTGAAAACTTTGCAATGATGACAATTAGTGAAGATATGAATCAACTAAAATAGTTGACAGGGACAATTCTTCCATCTTTGAAAATATCTACATCAAATCTGTTTAAATAGATTTTCATCTGCATAATATAACACATTCTGACAAGATCACCACCACCACCAATGTGGTCAGTGTTGTGCCGATAAATGTTTAATAACTGAGGGACCCCCCCCCTCGAGTGCACAAATTTTTGTGCACCGGGCTACTAGTTCAAAAATAATAGAACTGAATTCTCAGCAAACTGAAAATCTGGCAAAACTTGATAAGGACGATAGACTTGAAAAAATAAGTTCTTGAAAGAAAGTGTAGTGGTTGAAGATCTGATTGACCAAAAAAATTTTTTTAAATTAAATTGTTCAATGATTCAAATATTTTTTATTTTTATTTATTTATTTATTTATTTATTTTCAAATATTTTTTAAATAAGAGTTTGAGGAAGAAGTTTAATATTTATGAGAAGAATTCCAGGAACCAAAATGAAATGAGAACTACTTGAAATAGTTTAACTTCAGCATATAAAATATTGATCATTTATTAATTTGTTCAGCAATTATTCAAGTGAAATTGGCCTAATGAATTTTTCTAGTCAATACCTTTTTTGATGAAAATTTATTGATGTTGGCATAATTATGATTAAAATATTTGCCTTTATAAATTTGTCAAAGAGTCAACTATATATGGGTTGAAATGACTGCCATTAAACAATCCACTGTGAAAACATTAAGATCAAAAGGGTAAAACCAAAATGGTCAGCCCCCCAAAGTTTCTAACATAAAAATGAATTTTAATTCATATTTTAAGTATTTTAATTATACTATTAATATAAAAAATTTTAAGTATCTCTAAAAATTCACAAAGAAGAAAAAATTATCCATAATTTCACCATTCTTCTTTCAAGAAGACCACTGTACACAGTTTAGTGTAATCTTCCAATCATTTTTTAATAGAATTAAAAAATAGTTATAATAATACTTTATTTGCAAATTTTCATACTGATTTTTTCACTTTACATTAGATTAGGGACATTTTTACATCAATTTCCTTTTTAAAGGCTGAGGGGAATTTACTCATGTTTGCTTTTGGTTGACAGTTAAGGAGATGCCAATTTTGTAATAATATATAAACAGCACTATATATCATTTTGCATAAAATTTTTTACTTATTTATGCTTATTTTGTTAGGATAAATTCCCAGAAGTGAGATTATAAACCAAAGGATTCATTTTTTTTAACTTAGAAGGGAGAGATAGACTGATTTTCATCAGCAATCTTGACCAGAAATGAGACCAGTGAAAGAGCTACTCAAACACCCACTAACAGCTGTGATTCAGCTATACATATTCTCTACTTATGATCTAGAAAATTGTGGTGTTTAAGGGCAGTTGGAAAGTTTTTATCTTTAAAGTAATTTTTAATTTTCAACAAACTAATAAGTTCACATAGTTTAAGAAATCAAACAGTACTACAAGGCTTATGATGAATAACAATGGTAACCTTCCCTATCCTTCCCCATCCTTCAGTCCCCAGCTTTTAATGCTTAAAATATTTCCTTCTTATTTCTAAATGATATTCTTAAAATGCTGTTTCTCTTATTCATAAATGTTAGGCATTGTCTATTGGCTTTCTAGTATTGAAGACGAGAATGTAAGTGACACTTTCCTGTCACACATATCCCTTCCTCTCATACCTCTCACACGTATGGGTATACTGGAACACCCACATGCTGTGCACACACACACACATAATTCTCTTCCCTCTAGCCTCCTAATCTATGTTACATTACCTTAGTATAATCTTCTAAGAAAAGGTGTACAGAGGGGATTTTTTGAAAATGTAGCTATCTGAAAATATCTTTATTCTACCCTTGTACTTGACTGTTTGGCTGAGTTCTGAGAGGGTAAAGTATTTTTAGCTGAGAATTTTGAAGGCATTCATCAGGTATTCAATGCTGGTTCAAAAGTCCTTTACTACATGATTCTCCACATAGAACAGCTCACCACATTGCAGCTTGCAGGTGAGAAGAGCCAGAGATAGTGTGAGTGAGACACATCTCAGTCTTTTATATTATAACTAGAGGCCCGGTGCATGGATTTGTGCACTGGTGGCGCCCTCGGCCTGGCCTGTGCCCTCTCGCAATCTGGGACCCCTCAAGGGATGTTGGGGGCCCAGTGCACGGATTCAGCCTGATCCCTGTAGGCCAGGCCATGGGACCTCACTGGTGCATGAATTCATGCACTGGGCCTCTAGTATGCATATAAGATTTTTGGTTAATCTCTTCCCACCCTCCCCCTTCCTCCCTTCCCTCTGGGATTCATCAGTCTGTTCCGTGTTTCCATGCCTGTGCACTGAGCATCTGCCCCCTGGTGGTCAGTACGCATCATAGCTACCGGTTGAACAGTCGCTTAGGCTTTTATATACAGTATATAGATACCAGAAGTGACATCCCATCACTTTTGCCACATTCTACTTTTAGAAGCAGTTCGTAGGTTCAGTTTACACCTAATGAAAGGATTACACAAGGGAGTGATTACCAGGAGGCAGGGGTCATTGGGAGACTTTCAGAAGGTTGCCAACCACATACCTCCAGAGATAATGTTGCTGCAAAGTCTCCGTCCCCTTGGTACAGTGGAGCTGGTCTTGTCAAACTTCACTGTGCACACTAATCACCTGGAGCCCTGGTGAGCATGCACATTCTGATTCAGTAAGTGCAGGCTGGGGCTTGAGATTTGGCAGTTCTTACTGGTGTCTCGTTGATGCCAATTCTGCTGGTCCAGGACCACACTCTGAACAGCGAGGTAGTAGAGGTAATAAAAGACCAATGTGCCTCTTGGCTTGATCTGAAGAAATTCTAAAACCGAGAAAAGACCCATACAAAAAGGTTACTAGTCCCAAAGCCTAATGTGTTAGTTACAAATTGTAAAGTCTTTCGACCTCCCAAAGCATTATTTTAAAACACTGGAATCCAAACATGAAAAATCAGTATGCAGTCTGATGGTTCCAATATAAGTGGTAAAAAATTTCTCCCCCAACTTTCTTTTATAGG
The DNA here is from genome assembly GCF_014108235.1 of Myotis myotis. Taxonomy (NCBI): domain Eukaryota; kingdom Metazoa; phylum Chordata; class Mammalia; order Chiroptera; family Vespertilionidae; genus Myotis; species Myotis myotis. The sequence continues at coordinate 40,112,214 of NW_023416317.1, forward strand.
ACTGCATCATAGGAGGATGAATAAGTTTTTATATGAATTTAGAAGCTAAGAGATGGTCCAGGATTTTGACTGAGATTTTTAAAAAAATAAATATTTTTATTGATTTCAGGGAGAGGAAGAGAGAGGGAGAGAGAGAGAGAAACATCAATGGTGAGAGAGAATCATGGATTGGCCGCCTCCCACACACCCCTCACTGGGGATGGAGCCCGCAACCCGGGCATGTGCCCTGACCAGGAATCGAACCATGACCTCCTGGTTCCTAGGTCGACGCTCAACCACTGAGCCATGCCTACTGGGCTTGACTGAGATTTCAGTGACCATCCTGTTGTTACCACCATTAGAACATTTTGTTTTTCCTCCACACAGAAAGAAGGATCTAATGAAGAAATAAATTCATTTTCTAGGATTTTGATAAATAAATCTATAGATAATTAGTAAAGATTTATTCGTGATAAGCATGACCAATTAATGAGAAAAGCAGGTTTCTCCTCGAGTCTATGAGCAGAAATGCATCCAGGTTGGAGAAAGAACTGAAGTTAGGCCAGGCAATGTGAGCTTTGCATAAATGCAAAGAATTCTTGCATGAATTTATGCATGCATTTTTTGTATTTAGAGATATCCTGCCACATTACATCCCGTCATATTACATACATATTGCAGGGCACACATCCCGCTCACTTGGAGGCATGGTGCAGAAAATCTGGAAAGCAGAAGCCATTAGCCTTATACACTTAGTCACATGGGCCAATAGCCCTGGAATATAACCTCATTCAGATGTAGAAGATGTAGCTCCACTGGTTTCCCTCGTTTATCAACGCCAACACCTTAATTTATCACATTGACTCAGTGTATTCTTGTGTTTTAAACATTTCTCTAATAGGTATCAGTAAATATCAATACCTAAAGCCCACAAAAAGCACTGTGTGATCTTCAATTATTTTAAGGGTATAAAGGGGTTCTGAGATCAAAACGTTTGAGAAATGCTGATCTAGAGCATAGGGAAGGTAAGATTTAAGTGGAATGTTACTGTGGTATCAGGAACTGAAATATTCATTAGAACATTTTAAAATGAGGAACGACCTTAAATGTTTTTAATTGGCCTTAACTTTAAGGAAACCCGTTTTTTTATTCCTCTTCCTACACCAATACCTTTCCCTCATCCTGGTCCTCATACTGCAGTGCCTCACTTGTCTTATTTTGCTTGATCTTGGGATGAGAGGACTCTAATATTTAGGTTCTTTCCTCCTTTAGCCACAACTAGATTGACCAGTCCTGTGTCCAGTTTCCGAGGGCCCTGGTGTTAGTGGAATATAAGGGTTAATGAGGTAGCTTTCCCAGGAAAAAAATCTGCATTTTTTTAACAGATGACTTTGAAGACACAGTCACTTCTCTCAACAGAGGTATTATTTTGGTCAGAGGAATGAGGAAGGTGTAGTAAGCAGAAATCCACTATGATTCATCAGAATTGTTACAGACTGGGCCATAGACTCCACGGGGTTAATAAATGAGGCTCCCTGCAAGGACAGCAGCCAAAGGCAATCTCCACTGCAGTGACAGCACTCAGGGACGGTCCCACCCAGATGCCACTCAGCAACCTCCTGGGGCACTGATGAGCCCAACAGGTTTCCAGGGGTCAGTGGTGTGGCTGGGGACTGACCTGGGTGATAGCTATATAGCTTCCGATAATTACCCACAAAGCCTCACAGGAAGGAGGTGGCCTTTAGAAAAACCGTGAGGCTCGCAGACACAGATTTTAGTTCATACGCATTATCATGGAAGAGAGGGTCTTATTTCCTTTGCAATGGCTTATTTCCACTTCCATACGCTTCTCCTTTTCAAATTTAAATGGTGGTATCCTCTATCTTTTTAAAAAATACTTTACTTTTAGGAGCAGTGTTAGGTTCCCAACAAAATTGAATGAAAAGTACAGAGAGTTCCCATATTCCTTTGGTCTCTAGAAACACATACACAACTTCCTGCACTATCAACATCCATACCACAGTGGTACATTTAATTACCACCAATGAACTTATACTGACACACCATAATCATCCAAAGTCCATAGTTTCTATGAGGGTTCCGTCTTGGTGCTGTTCATTTGACATGTGTCCACCTTTGTCGAATATAGGTTTCAGTGTCCTAAAAGTCCTCTGTGCTCTGCCCCTTCACCCTTCTCTCCCCCGTTCCCCCAACCCCTGGAAACCAGATATTTTTATCATCTCCACTTTTTGCTTTGTCCAGAATGTTGTAGAGTTAGACTTGTACCGTATGTAGCCTTTTCAGAGTGGTATCCTTTTATGATTTATTTTCTGCCTTCTAGTCTGTTCATATTGGCTTCATTTTACTCATGCAGAAGCAGATGGTGGTTGATACATAAAATGAAAAAGCAAGCAACAAAGTGTAGCCTGGGGAATTCTTGCATCAGCATCACACAGGGTGATAGAGCTCTGAGGTAGGGAAGAAAAGAGGACCCCTGTAGTTAGGGAACTGTGTTTAGAGGGTGACATGAGAGCCGCGTAAAGAGAGGGGGCCATGGTTTGGTAGGGCTTTGCAGGTCAAGGTAAGGCATTGGGTTTTTTTTTCAGAGTGCTATAGGAAGCTATTGGAGGGTTTAAGCATTAAAAAAAAATAACACCCAGGTGTGGCTCAATTGGTTGGGCATTATCCCTGTGTAGCCAAAGGTTGCTGGTTTGATTCCTGGTCAGAGCCCATGCTCTGGTTGTGGGCTCGGTCCTGGTGGGGGGCCTTGCAGGACACAGCCAGTCCAGGTTCCTCTCTCACATGGATGTTTCTCTCTCTCTCTCTCACCCCCTTCCTCTCTCTCTAAAAATAAATCAATAAAAAAAATCTTGCCCTAGCCGGTTTGGCTCACTGGATAGAGCATTGGCCTGGGGACTGAGGGGTGCCAGGTTCGATTCCGGTCAAGGGCATGTACCTTGGTTGCAGGCACAGACCCAGTAGGGGGTGTGCAGGAGGCAGCCGATGGATGCTTCTCTCTCATCGATGTTTCTAACTCTCTACTCCTCACCCTTCCTCTCTGTAAAAAAATCAATAAAATATATTTTAAAAAAATCTTAAAAAATTCTTGGGGCACGCCAGTTGAAAATCTTTGTTCAAGAGCAGTGGTAGGCAAACTCATTAGTCAACAGAGCCAAATATCAACAGTACAATGATTGAAATTTCTTTTGAGAGCCAAATTTTTTAAACTTAAACTATATAGGTAGGTACATTGTTATTAACTTAATTAGGGTGCTCCTAAGGCTCAGGAAGAGCCACACTCAAGGGGCCAAAGAGCCGCATGTGGCTCACGAGCCGCAGTTTGCCGACCACTGTATCTAGAGTAATAGCAATGCAGAGGTAAGCAGCACAGAGGCTAAAGACATACTATGAAGGTAGGCTAGCTCAGATTTGTTAATGGATTGAACAGGGTGTAAAAGTGGGGGGGGAAAGGGCAGAGGAGTGTTGCATATGTGAAAATATCTTACATATCACATTTCCCTCAACATGTCATGCTGAACATTTAAAAAAATATTTTTATTGATTTCAGGGAGGAAGGGAGAGAGAGAAACATCAATGATGAGAGAGAATCACTGACTGGCTGCTTCCTGCACGCCCCCCACTGGAGACCCAGCCTGCAACCCCGGCATGAGCCCTCGACCAGAACCGAACCCGGGACCCTTTAGTCCGCAGGCCGAGGCTCTAGCCACTGTGAGCCAAACCCGCTGGGGCCATGCTGAACACTCTGAAAGAGCAATTTGGAAAGAGCTTCCCAGGGTTTACCCATGTCCGCCATTTACAACCACGATCTCAGTGTACGCCTATCCACGTCCGCTCCCTCCAGCCACCAGCCCACCTTCCGCTTGTAGTGCATTTACATGGCCTCGGCACTCGCGTCAATTGGTTCGTTTTCTTTTGATGTAACATCTACATTCGAGGTGAAATGCACAGATCTTAAGTATGCTTTCACCGCGAGCCGACATACGCACCCATCTGTCTAGTCTTACACTTGAGGCGCCTAAGGGACCCCGGCAGGGCCTAGCCACGCGGAGCTCCGAGGCGACCCTGGCGCACACAGGTCTGCCTGAGCTCCGGGCTGGACGCCAGCACCCAGGCCGTGTCCTCCCGCAGCCCAGGGTTCGGGTCTGCCCGGCGGGAGAAGGGGGCCTGCGGGGAGGTCAGGGGTGGGGCGGGCCCGAGCCAAGTTGGCACAACCCGGGCTCCTGAAAAGCCCGTCTGCGCGGCGCCACGGGGCGGTTCTTGGTCCCCATCCGAGGTGACTTGAGGTGTCACCCAGTGCGGGGGGACGGGCCTAGGAGCGCGGGGGGGCGGGGGGGCGGCGGACCGGGCTCCCGGCCCGAGGCGGGAAGGCCAGCTGGGCGGGGGGTAAGGAAGGGACGTGAAGGGGGGAATGGAGAAGAGAAGGGGAAAGGGATGAAGGAGACGAGGGAGCAGCGGAGGCGAGGCGGCGGGAGGGGGCGGAGTTGCCGCAGCGGCCAGAGGGGCGGGCGGAGGGAGGGGGTGTGTGCGCGGGTCACATGGTCGCGGCTGCCCTCCCCGTCAGCCGCCCTCGCCGCCGCGGTGCGCTGGCTGCAGGAAGCCTCGGCGCCGCGCTTTTGTTGTCAGGGGCCCCGCGAGGAGCGCCGCTCCCGGCCGCCGCCGCCTCTCTCTCTCTGCAGCCCGCTCTCCGGCCGCCCGGCCCGGCGCCCCGCCCATGAGGGGGCCCCGCGACCACCGCCGCCTCCAGCCCGGGGCGGCGCGGCGCTGAGCGGGAGGCGGAGCTGCCCCCTCCGCGGGAAGCGGGCGGCCTCGGCCCCCTCCCCGAGGGCACCATGGAGGTGAATGCGGGTAAGAGCCGGACTGCGGCGGGTCGGGGCCGGCGGAGGGGTCGCTCGCAGCCCACTTGGGGCACTTGCGGGGGCGGCGGCCAGGGGTGTCCCCAGGGCGGCGGGGTGGGCGCCCGCGCGCTGCGAACCCGCCCCGGGCTCAGTTCCCGCCGCCCCGCGGGCCGCCCCGCGGTGGCCCTCACGGTTCCCCGCATCGCCGCAGCGCGGCCCGGTGGCGCCGGCCAGGCCCCCCCTCACATGGCCGGGCCGCGCGAGCCACGTGCGCGCTGTGTTTACGTTCAGCAGCGCGCGGGCGCCGGTTGGCTGGGAGAGCGCGTGACGCGGCATTACATAATGGGCGCTGAGGCGGCGGCGGCGGGCGGGGACACGTGAGGCCGCTCGGCTCCGTGACCCACATTCCCCGAGGCCGCAGGGACACGTGGGGGCGGGGGCGCGCGCGCGCGCGCCGGCGGGGAACACGGCAGCCTCCCGGGAGGCCCCGCCCTCTGGAACCCTCCGAGCTGTGACGTGGCCGCGATTCCCTCCTCCCCCGCGGGGTTGCTCGGCGCGGAGGAGGCCGCGCGTGCGCGTGCGCGGGCTGTGATTCCCGCCCCCCCCTCCCCAATTCCGTCCGCGGCCGCGCGGCTCTAGGGCGGGCGCAGATGCCGCAGTGCTTCGGCTGCTGCCCGCGCGGAGGGGAGGTGACCGTGGTGCGGGAGCCCGGCGGCAGAAGGTCGGGCCGCAGACCTTGCGGATACGGAAGAAGTGCGGGGCGAGGGCGCGCTTCGGCACAAAGGAGGTGCCCCGGACTAGTGTGGGGCTTCCAAGACGCGGGACCCTCCCAGCGGGTTCTCAACCTGTGGGTCGCGACCCCTTTGGGGGTGGAACGACCCTTTCACAGGGGCCGCCTAAGACCATCGGAAAACACATATAATTACACACTGTTTTTGTGATTAATCACTATGCTTTATGTTCAATTTGTAACAATGAAATTGGGGGTCACCACAACATGAGGAACTGTATTATAAAGGGTCGTGGCATTAGGAAGGTTGAGAACCACTGCTCCAAGGAGTCTTAGATGCTAAGACCACGAGCCACGCCCGGCAGATGGGACAACACCCGCCCTTGTTATGGGGCTGCTTCACTGTTAAAAAAAAAATTTTTTTTTTTCCTCCAGGACTCGACCTATCTTCCATATCTTAAGTCATAAAAACCGGCTTGAAGATCTCCTTGGGCTGGGAGCCTTACTGTAAACGGTCACACCCATAACTAATCATTCAGCCCAGCCGATGGTCGGGGTGACTCAGGGGGTCCTAAGTGACTCAGACCTGCTGTTAAGACTGGTCATTGTTCAGTTTTTTTTTTTTTCAAGCGCATAGGTTGCTGACCTTGCCTGAACCCGATCAACAGAATTTGGCTTTATGCATCTTTTTCTTGTTACATTTCCTGTTCCAGTGCTATGGGGCAATATTTTACTTCTCCCCGTTTGCCCATAAATGATGGCCTTTATACAGACGCCAGTGAGGCTACAGAAGAAGCCAATTTTTATTGTTTAAAAGTTACAGACTGTAAAAAGAATGCCTTAATAACAAATGTGAATTTTCCTCCAACAGTAAAAATAAAGTCATTTTCTAACTTTTACTTGCCTATGGGTCTACTTAGCCTTTGAGGATATTTTTTAAAAATTGGGTAGCTTTGTCGTGGAATTATAAACTCTTACTTGATAGGATTTGGAGGTGATCAGGTTCAATCTCTTCTAATGCAGCCTTTAGCATGAATAAATTCTTCCAGCTTTGCAACCTCCTATAGGGGTAGGCTCAAGTGATTAGAAACATTTTCTCTCGTTTGCACCTTTCTGGAACAATATCACATATCTTAATCTTGCCTTTTGGAGCTACCAATAGGAAACTTCTTTTGGAGGACTGTCCCCCTTCGCCCCCCCCCCCCCCCCCCCCCCCGCCCCCCCTTCCGTTTGCAGTTCTTATCTCTTGGTTTTTGCAGAGTTGTGTCCCCCCCCCCCCCCCCCAAAATCATCATCCTTGTTGCCCTTGGGGCTGTAGCACCTAGAAATGATCAGGCTCCTGCGGAAATCGTTGGACAGTTACCAAGTTCCAAGTTTGGGAATTCTGCTGCAAATGAATTCTCTGGCAGGCTTAGCTTTTGTAGCATATTGTTTTGCTGACTCAACAGTAACCTTGCAGTCAGAACCTTTTCATGCAAACTTTTGGAAGCTAGGTTTTATCCATTGTGCAGGTAATTGTTTGACTTTTAAGTGTAGGAATTTGCAATTGTCTTAAATTTTCTCTTGTTCCTTTTGGCTCCAAGTTCAAGCTGTCATAAGCTGTTAGTAGTATATTAACAATTTCTGCTGTCAGAGTTTTGATAAGCATTTCCTTTAATTTTCTTTAAATTATAAATGTTGTTGACTAGAGTGGGACCAAATTCATTGCTCGCTGGCACACCTCTGACCCTTCCCTTGGGTTGATACTGTATCAGTCAATACACAGTTCAACCAGTGACCATTTCATCTGTCTTATAACTCATGACATATTGTGTGTCTACCCTCTCCGTGACTGTTACAGATGTGATATAGAAGTGGTAGAAATTGATGCATACATTTTTGTCACAGATAGGTTTTGATTGTGTATACTAGGTTCTTTAAATAACTCATTGCATAAACTTACTAACCTTGACTGTAGTTAATATTTTAAAAGTTAGGAAAATATCTCCACATAGTTCATTCATATCTTTACAAATCTGTATTCTGTGTTTCTCCAAACTTGGATCAGAGGGAGATAAGGGTAAAGAAATCTTCACTTGGAGAGAGAGAAAGCACAATAATGGGAAGAATCGATGTGAAGTAGGAAGCTGCTTGACTAGTCAATGGAGTTAAGGCATTCAGAAAGTAATGTGGAAATAAGAGCATACAGAGGAACCACTGGGTCATATGACACCTTCAAAATTGAAGGAACCAAGAAAAGATAGGGAGAGTTAGTTTTGTTTGAACTATTCTGATTGAACTCCAGTATACTGATGGTAAAAAATAATCACCAGTATCTGTTGAGCATGTACTGTGTGCGAGGCCCTTTACATGTGCTACTATTTTGATACTTCACATTAATTCTGTGAAGTACTGTCGTTAAAAGTACTGCCAGTTGAAGATGAGGTGCTCTTTGAAGTTAAATAACTTAGGCAGACAAGTGGGGAAGCCAATTGAATTCACAGAGTCCACTTGGGGAGCACAAGCTAGCTGCTGTGGATTCACTTGGTTTGCAGTGGTGAAGGGTCATAGCTGGTGGAAAAGGGCAGGTGTCTGCAGAGCCTCCCAATTTCATCATTCCACTTTTTGAATCTTGTTGCTAGTCAATCAGTTTTTATTTCCAGACACTAGATTACACTTGTTCTCCCATTCCAGCAATTTACATGAAGACAAAAACCACTATTTTACAAAATAGGACCTATTCTCTCCTTTTCACCGCATTATTTATTTGTTATCTTAAGTAATCTCTTACATGGTACATTATTCAGTAATTTACATATTCTTTAAGTCCCCACTTATTGTTACCTTGACTGTTTGCCCCGCATGAGCTATGCCCTCTTTAGTGCTCTTGTGTGATCCTCAGCAGTTCACAGTGATGTGTATGAAAAGTGCTCAATCACGTTGTACTGGAATGGATGGTTAACATAGCTGTTTTCTCCAGTTGGCCTCTAAGGCTTTTTAAGGCTGTTTTCTAGAGCTTGACACTCAGGACACAGTTGTAAGTTTAGTGTTTCAATTAGATCTACTCTACCATCCTGTGATTAGAAATTACTAATAACCTTTTCAAAAAATATATTTTTATTGATTTCCAGGAGGAAGGGAGAGGGATAGAGAAATAGAAACATCAGTGATGAGAATCATTGGTCACCTGCTTCCTGCATGCCCCCTACTGGGGATGAAGCCCACAACCCCGAGCATGTACCCTGACCTGGAATTGAACTGTGACCACTTGGTTCATAGGTCGACGCTCAACCACTGAACCGTGCCAGCCGGGCGATTAATAACCCTTTAAAATGAGAAAACTAAAGCTTTTTTTTTTTAAAAAAAATATATTTTATTGATTTTTTACAGAGAGGAAGGGAGAGAGAGAGAGAGTTAGAAACATCGATGAGAGAGAAACATCGATCCGCTGCCTCCTGCACATCTCCCACTGAGGATGTGCCCGCAACCCAGGTACATGCCCTTGACCGGAATCGAACCTGGGACCTTTCAGTCTGCAGGCCGACGCTCTATCCACTGAGCCAAACCGATTTCGGCAAAACTAAAGCTTCTTGATGGTACAAATGTTTTAATCTAAATTACAAGGCAAAAAAGTGCAGTTGTGACTTGAACTCAAGCAGGCATTCCAGGATGGTGGGCAGTGGCAGTGGGAGGGTTTTGATGATGTGCAAGCCTAGAATTGGGGTAAGAAAATCCCAGTATATGCAGGGACAGTGAGTGCTTCCCAGGAGGACAAAATTGGATATTGACTTCTGGCTTGTCTGAAGTTGACCACTGGGTAAGCCCTAGCCTGGGAACCTGGCCCAGCTCCACCATCCTTTTCAACTAAAAATAGAGAAGACTGTGCCTCAGCTAATTTTAGCTTGAGGCATCTAAGAAGTATATTCTGCCTGTTTCTGGAGGTATTAGGACATGCTGGTTGGGGGATTTTGCCTTTCTTGCTTTATCACCAAAAACTGTGTGTGTAGAGAGCACTTTAATAATCCTTGTTTATGAACACCATTTCATTTCAGTCTTATAAATAACTGGCAGATATTCCATTTATAGAAGATGACTTAAGTTTAGAGAGATTAAAGTGACTTGCTTGCCCAGGTCTTCTTAGTAAGAGATAATAGTCTGTCCTCTGGTTTAGGCAGCCCTAACTTTCAACCCTAGCCCTGCCATTTAGTAGCTGTATTACTGAGTTTCTCATCTGTAAAATGGGTTACTGGAAATTAATTCACAGGGTTCCTGTGAGGATGAAATGTGACATGAAATTGTGCCCTTTTATTCTTGACATTGATGAGGTAGTTGGTGACTTACAGTTTTCACTTTCCTTTCTTCACTGGGTTGAGGAGATCTTCAGGAATGTACTCTGTACCTTATAGGAAATTAAAATTTAATCCATTTGGGTTGCTAATCATTATGTTGGTGTTGGTGTCTGGTCGTAAGAGTAGATGCTGTAAGACAAGTGAATCAGTGTAGAAGGTCTTGCTAGGAGAATGTAGCTGCTTCTAGGTAGATCATCTTTTATTCCATGGTGCCTGGCACCGATTTTTGTTGTAAATGGTTTTTGAACTCCTAAAGGAATAGGATCTTAACTGGACTGATAATAACTCAGTAAGTTTTCTTAGGTTTGATTTTGGAGCTTTTGCAAAGGAAGGTGTGTTTTGGGTTATAACAATACCTTCCATTGCCCACTCAGTGCTTTAAATTAGTTCTTAAGCCATTTGGAGAGCTCAGATTTCAAAAAGTTTTTTTGTGTGTTTTTTTTAAACGGAGGTAGTCTGAAGGCGTTGTGAGTATAAATGGCTGACTCAGATGCTGGCTCTGGGAAAGTCTTCTAAGGAAAACCATCACTTTCTCATCTTTTATCCTCTTGAGATCTTCTGGAATTGAATTTTACTACTAAGGTAGTAGCTTAGAAAAGACAAATAGTGATGAGACCTTCCTTTGGGAGTTTATTCAGGACTAAGGATAATATTTTTCTTTATATCCTTAGTGGAGACACGTGAAAAAAGCACCAGTTTGCTAACACATGGAATTTCTAATATGAACTTCAAATCTCTAGTTTTATAAAAACAGGGTAGCACCATGGTTTTTTTTTTTTTACTTAGGAACATGACATTTAATATGCTTCCATGTTAAAATTGCATATTAAGGGTATTAGGCAGTTATGTCAATGAAAACATCAACCTTTAAAACTAGGCCAGTGTGTGCTTGAATTCAGTGGTTATAGCCATTCTTTTTATGTAATATATTTTTATTGATTTCAGAGAGAGGAAGGGAGAGGGAGAGAGAGATGGAAACATCAGTGATGAGAGAGAATCATCGATTGGTTGCCTCCTGCATGTCCCCCACTGGGGATCGAACCCCACCCAGGCACGTGCCCTGACTGGGAATCTAACCGTGACCTCCTGTTTCATAGATTGATACTCAACCACTGAGCCACACTGGCCGGGCTGTAGCCATTCTTAAACTTTTTGGTGCAAAGAATCGCTCAGAGACCTTGTTAAAAATGCTCATTCCTAAGGGTGCCTTCTCTTGTCTGGGCAGGGCCTTGGAAATGTGTAGCTCAGATAAGCACCAGGTGGTTCTGATATAATTTTACATAATCTCTCTGGATAATGAGAATGAACTCAAAGTTAGGAAGCCTTTCTCATTGTGTTTGGAGACTTAGGACCTTTTAGATTTTAAAATCAATGGTAAGTGAATTTTTTTTATTAAAACTACCGTTGGTCACTTTTTCTTCCATTGGGCACAGGTGAAGTAGTTGGCTTTGTGGCAGTGGGTCTCAAACTTTACTGTGCATCATTGTCACCCAGGTGATTAGGATGCTGAACTGGAGTGGGACCCGAGAACTTGCATTTCTAACAGATTCCCTGGTGATGCTGAAGCCCATGGTCTGGGCACCACGCTTTGAGAATGACTGGTTTATAGGATAAATACTAATCATCAAGCTCTGGCTTTTTTCTGGGCAGATGATAAGCATATGCTAAGAGCATTTGGGAAGTGGGTCAGACTATAGAGAGAGCAGAGTCACACCTCAAGACAGATACAAAGCACATGCTTAGTGATTGGAAAAGTGGATGGAATTGTTCACATTATTTAAAACTCAAGTGCACTTAGTTGCATTTATGCATGTTAATTTTGTGTATGTTGAACACTGCTGTGTTTTCCTTGGCATAGTAGGCACCTATTTTAACATCTCTTCTGGGTTGTAATCAAACTCCCTAAGAGTTGTGGTTGTGCTTAGCTTCTTAGAGGCTCCATAGCCTGGATATAATAATTGGTACATAAATACATATCTGCTACCCAGTTTCAACATGACAGACTAAAAGACTAAAATTCCTATGCCTATTTTTTTCTTCTCTGTAAATGGAAATGTCTTTCTGTTCTTTGGAATTGTTTTGGCCTCAATATTTTGCTGAGTGTGTGTGTGTGTGTGTGTGTGTGTGTGTGTGTGTGTGTGTGTGTTTGTTTTAGCAGGCTTAATTCACATTGTTTTTCTTGTATAAAATTATGTGGTGGCCACAGCTGGGCCCTCTGCACAGAAACTCTGGTGTGGGTCTTTACAAGATGGTCAGTGAATTCCTGATAGGGAGACTTGGTGAACACAGTCTCTTTCCAGAGATCTGGGTTGAGATAGCTCTAGGTTTTAGAGGTGGCATCAAAGGTGGCCTTGGCGAAGTTGCCCAGGGTGGCAGTGCATCCCCTGGCCGAGGTATAGCCATCGTCAATACCTGCCATCATCAGCAACTTCTTAGGCACAGGGGCCGAGACAATGCCCGTACCCCTAGGGGCAGGGATGAGGCGCACCAGTGCAGAGCCACAGCGGCCAGCCACCTTGCAAGAACTGTGTGGGGCTTGCCAATCTTGTTTCCCCAGTAGACTCACCCCACAGGGACAATAGAGAGCTTGGCCAGGAGAATGGCTCCACGGATGGCAGTGGCTACTTCCTTAGAGCACTTAACACCCAGACCAACATGTCCATTGTAGTTCCCAGTGGCAACAAATGCCTTGAACCGGGTCCTCTGGAAAGCACGTGTCTGCTTTTGCACAGGCATGATCTTCAAGACCTCATCCTTGAGGGATGCCCCCAAGAAAAAGTCAGTGATCTCCGATTCCTTGGTGGGCAAGGAGAATAGGTAGATTTCCTTAAGGGATTTGATCTTCATGTCCTTGAGGAGGCTGCCCAGCTTGGTGACAGGGTTCCACTCCTTGTCTTCGGCCTTGCCTCCATGAGCTCCGCGGCCTTGGCCGCTGCTCCAACCCCGGCCGCGACCCCAGCCCCGGATGCCGCTGCCAAATCCTCCACCGAAGCCGCCACGACCTTCTATTCCCGGGGCCTCTGGCCCTCCGGGCCCTTCGCAGCACCAGCTTCATCCGCCATTTGGTGTTTCGTCGGAAAAGAAGCGTGTGTTTGTGTTTTAAATGACTTATAAAGCGTGTCTTTTATCTAAAAAAAATAAAAGACTCGGGAGTCATTTCTGTTTAGCAGAGAAAGTTTTATTTCAGAGTGAATGATTAATTTGGAGTGATTACTTTGGGAATATGCAAAATTCTCCAGATACTACTCACTATCGTCATGTAGATTGTTGTCAGAAATGGCCTGTTTTACTGGCAGCTTCCTAGTAATGCTTTGTGCTGTTAGGGCATCTGTCCATGCTATTAGACATGGGCTTCATAGAGAAGAAGGCCTTACAGATATTTATGGCAGGCTTATTACCTGAAGCATGCACAGAGAGTTAAGAGACACACTCTGCAGTTAGGTGCTCATGGTCTAGTTGAGAAATAGATGGAAACAGGTGAACAGTAGGTTTAAGAGCCAGCTCAGGACAGAGACGGAAGAGAGATAACTTTGCATCTGATGCACATTGAAAAGCCAATAAATGTTCATTAATGATGGAGGGAAGTGGAAAATAAACCACAGTAGACCTTGGCAGAGAAGATGAAAATGACTTGTTTGGCCTGGGATTTGGAAAAATATTATATTTGGCTATGAGGTTATTACTCTTGCAACATTTTATCTCTTTGAGTGAAGAAGCTTGTAATTATATCCTAAGAATAACTTTTAAGTGCTATTTCTTAATCTGGGAGGTTTATGGTCTCTAAGGCCAGGTTTCAGAGGGATTGTGGAAGTTACATTGATGAAGTTGAGAAGAGTGTTTTGCGAGTAGTTCCTTGAAGAGGGCATTAACTTTAGCCTTAATGTTAAATTCTCTGATAGTCTGCAGTCTTCCTTCTAGCTTCTTTAATATGTACTGTAGGCAGAAGAATAAGTAGTGAGTCTAGATTCCTTAAGAGCTGCTTAGAGGTGTGTGTCTGCAAGTCAGAAGTAGGTGGAGAAGGGAAAGTGGAACTGGGGTTCAGTGATCGTCAAAGAAGTCTTCCGGAAGCATCAAAACAGAGATTCTGGGAGGTTCTCCGTTTTGAGATAAGTTACCTTATCTAGAATTCCAGATGTTACAACTGTTCTTGATTAACCTGTGTTTTAGCCAAGTGATGGGGGAGGCAAATGATGAACTCTTGTTTCTAGAATTGTGTCATGTCAAGGTGTAATGAAGGAGACAGAGAGCATCAGAACCAGATTTCTTCATGGCCAAAACAATTTGTTTAAGTTACGGAGTCACTCAGGAAGGTCTTTCATTCATTTTAGGAAAAGTTGGAAAATGGAAAATCTGGATCTGCACGTGCTCAGCATAATCCCTCGTGAGAGCCTTCTCACTTTTTAAGTCGGTGGGAATTATATCGGCTTGGAACTTTGTGGAAGCAGGAATTATAGTAGGAAATAAGGAAGCCAGTTATTTTTCCTTTTGGGGATAAGCTGACATTTAATCAGTAACCAATATCTAAAGTTAGTGACTTTACTGTTCAGATTTATAAAAATAGAAAATATATATCATGTATCTAATTATCTGATTTCTCTTTTTTTCTAGGAGGTGTGATTGCCTACATCAGTTCTTCCAGCTCAGCCTCTAGCCCTGCCTCTTGTCACAGTGAGGGATCTGATAATAGTTTCCAGTCCTCCTTCTCTTCTGTTCCATCTTCTCCAAATAGCTCTAATTCTGATAACAATGGTAATCCCAAAAGTGGTGATCTCTCCAGTATTGAAGGCATTCTGAAAAATGATCGAATAGATTGTTCTATGAAAACAAGCAAGTCAAGTGCACCTGGCATGACAAAGAGTCATAGTGGAGTGACAAGTAAGTGTCTTTAGTTTTCTAAAGGTTGGTGCCATTAATTGCAGGTGGGGCTTTATCAATTCTTCATTTGGGGGAACCATTATATTTGGGAATATGATTTTCACTCCTTTCTGAGTAATAATAGTTCAGTAGTTAGGTAAGAAATCAGTGATGGTTTTTAAAGTTACAGCCTCAAGCAGTTGTCATAACTGATCCTTGCCTCAGTGAGAGATGGGGTTATGTACTGTGCCTGACCATGTATCCTCTACAGTTAGTTTCCCCTTTTGCCACATTTTCACAGTTACTACCTTTCTTCTGGGCTCCTAGCACTGAATCTGGTGTCTAGAACAGAGTACTTACTCGTTATGGGAAGGGGTTTTTTGCTTTAATGAAGTTGGAGCTTAGGAACATTGAGATTTGGAAATAAAGCAGGATTTGGGATAACTGAATGAGTAGTGGAATTTGGACCCCTGAGTGAGTGTGGAGGTAAGATGGGCTGGTATAAGAGAAGGTCAGGAAGGAATAGGATCTATCTAGTGTGTGGACAGCAGCCTGTGAAGACATCGTTTGCATTTTTTTTATTGATTGATTTCTCCATTCTTATCTAGGAGAACAGTTTTCTTAGTTCTGGTTGCATATCTGGTGTAAAGCAACTTTAGATTTACAAAATTTCAGAGTATGTTTAAAATCATCAGGAAAGGGCAAAATCAGCTTTCTGAAATATTTTTGGTCCCATAAACTGAGTTTCAAAGAAAACCATGATGTCTTTTGATTTGTTCATTTGGTGTAAGGAATTTTCTTTTACATGATAAAAGTACATTTGTATCTATTTAAAACACAAGTTGAACAAAATAAAATACTCAATTGGAAAAAAAACAAACAGTTGAAAACATTCTCCTGTCTTTACTTTTGTTTCTGTTTGTGCTTTAGAATTTAGTGGCATGGTTCTTCTGTGTAAAGTCTGTGGGGACGTGGCGTCAGGATTCCACTATGGAGTTCATGCTTGTGAAGGCTGCAAGGTAAAAGCATGCTTTGGTCACTTTAAGCTCCTGATTCTGGAATCAAACAAGTTGGAGTTTGGCTTGCCAGTTTTCACAGTTGATAATCTGGGAGGAGGAGAGAACTCATTGCTCTTCTTTACCTCTTAAGCGTTTTATGTAGTTATAAACATAACTTGTTTTGAGAAACAGGTTTTTAATTCAGAAAAGTACTTTTTAAAAAAGATTTTGATCAAAATAAATTTGCTGTCTCCCTCAAATTTAATTATGGTATGAAACTATGTGCACAAATGCTTATTTATTAATGCACCAACTGCTGTTCTAGTGATAGGGAAACAGCAGGGAGCAAAACAGACTTGCTTTATTGGAACTTGGTTTAGACCAAACTTTGAATAGGTCTTATCAGATACATTATCATTCTGACATGTCAGGTATTAGGAGCTGGGAATAATTCCTAGATACTTATAAAAATGTGATGTCTTTGGAAGTAATGCCAAGTGAGTAAAAGAAACTTGGATATAAATTAAATTCTTGGGAAAGTTTATTATATTTGTAAGTTTAGTTGAATATTTTTTACAGTGTCCATCAGATAATTCCATGGGAGATAGTCTGTACTTACATCTAGGGAATCTCTCTTTGTCTTTTTAAATCTGGCACAATCCTTTCTCCTGAGTGTCAGAATTAACTTGGCCAAGGCAGGTGCTCCTGCTCTTCTCTGACTGAAGGCCAGAAGCAGGAATCCAGTTTGGCAGGACATGTTGGGTGAGCAAGATAATGAATATACATGATGAAAGAAGAAATATTTTCTAGGGTGGCTCTCAATGAATTGTGGTTTTGCTAATTCTTAATAGTCAGGTCACTTAACAAGCTGGTCAGTATTTTATATAGATGCAGCAATTTTCCACTGTTTTAAAAATTATTTAAACACTGTTTTTTTTAAAAAATAATTTTTATTTCTTGAAGTATTGCAAAGAGTATTACATATGTCTCCTTCCCCCCTCCCCCCCTTGACATTCCCCTGGCCTTCCCTACCCCCTAGTGTCTTGTGTCCATTGGTTATTCTTATATACATGCATATAAGTCCTTCGGTTGATCTCTTAACCACCCCCGCAAACCCTCCCCAGGCTTCCCACTGTAGTTTGACAGTCTGTTCAATGCTGCTCTGCCTCTGCATCTACCCCTGTTAATCAGTCTATACTGGTCCCCATTATCTGTTTCAACCTCACCAGGGCCATCCCAACCTCACTGGAGCCGTCCCAACCTCACCGGGGCGGTTTCGTCCTCACCAGGGCTGTCCCGACCTCACCGGGGCCGTCCTGACCTCAACGGGGCTGTCCCGACCTCACCAGGGCCATCCCTACCTCACCGGGGCCATCCCTATCTCACCGGAGCCGTTTCAACCTCACTGGGGCTGTCCCGACCTCACCGGGGCTGTCCTGACCTCACCGGGGCTGTTTAAACCTCACCGGGGCCATCTTGACCTCACCGGGGCTGTTTTGGCCTCACGGGGGCCATCCCAACCTCACCGGGGCCGTCCCAACCTCACTGGGGCCGTCCCAACCTCACCGGGGCCGTCCTAGCCTCACCGGGCTGTCCCGACCTCACCGGTGCCGTCCTGACCTCACCAGGGCTGTTTCAACCTCACCGGGGCCGTCCCAACCTCACCGGGGCCGTTTCAACCTCACCGGGGCCGTCCCAACCTCACCGGGGCCGTTTCAACCTCACTGGGGCCATCCCGACCTCATTGGGGCCGTTTCAACCTCACCGGGGAAACACTGTTTTTTGTTGTTTTTTTTCCCCCCTCGAAAATGTGAAGTAATTATGGGCTAGAGAAACAAAAGCACAAGCCAATAAGTCTAATTTTTGTATTCTTGATACTTACACATAACTGCTCCATACTGTCTTAAAGGTGTGTCTAGCTCAGATATTGTAGTGTCCAAGTATAGTACCACAGTAATAAAGTCTAAAAATGCCGTATCCCACAAGTACTAATAAGATTCATGAAATGTGTGGTTATGATATTCAAGGAAATTGCAGTTCAAGTTACTTTCGGTAATTTGTTCTTGACTTTTCCGTTCTCCTTGGAACTGTTAAGCTGGGGATCTTTGAATACCTGTCACAGCACATGCACTTACTTTATTTGTTTAGTGAAGGCAGTAATCTATAGCCATCTAGCTGGGAACTCTTTTCCTGGATCATTAGTTGGTCTCTAGTGTGACACTTACCTGTTGCTGGCAAGCAACCAAGAACATCTGGCACATATAAGCAGGCCTTGCAGGTGTCAGCAGGTAATGATCTAGGGGAGACCAAGCTTTGCTAACGTAATCCTTCGTTCCAGTGAGGGGATTACTGTAGCTATGGAACATATTTTTCTGTTAACTCTTTGAAAATAAGCCCTATTTCAAGAGTTTTGGAATTTATATGTGATTAAAGTATGGGCTGGGAAATGTGGCTGCAGGCAGGGGCTGGTAACAGGGGAAAGTGTAGTACAAGGGTGCTTGGAAAGCAGCAAGAGTCAGCAAAAAGGAAGAAAGGGAAGAGGGTTTTGTTCAGCTAGTAGATATAGGTGCTTATTGATACTGGTAAGAATGCAGGCAAATCCCATGGGTCGAGATTATATTTCCCTTGGGTCTAAGCCAAAATTATTTCTCAGGTATGGCTAGTAATGGATGGTTAGGGATTGGAGGAAACTACTTATAAGGAGTTCATCTGGGTGTTTTTAAATGAATGGGTACATCTTCCTTTGTTCTTAGGGTTTCTTTCGGAGAAGCATTCAGCAAAACATCCAGTACAAGAAGTGCCTGAAGAATGAAAACTGTTCTATAATGAGAATGAATAGGAACAGATGTCAGCAGTGTCGCTTTAAAAAGTGTCTGTCTGTTGGAATGTCGAGAGATGGTATGTTCCCAGTTTAAAGAGCGTTCTTTCTTAGAGCACATGGGCTGGCTTTTATTCCTCAGCATAAACCAGAGCTATAAACCAGTTACCAGTGGCCCTCTCATGCTTAGGGTGAAGCAGATTTTAGAAAACACATTTTAATGCCTTGTAGGATGCCAAATTCATTAAAGTCAAATTTTAGCATCAACATTCCAGGAACAGCTTTGGCTCACTACTTTTTTTTTTTAATATATATATATTTTTATTGATTTCAGAGAGGAAGGGAGAGGGAGGGAGAGATAGAAACATCAATGATGAGAGAGAACCATTGATCAGCTGCCTCCTGCACGCCCCCTACTGGGGATTGAGCCTGCAACCCAGGCATGTGCCCTTGACCGAATCGAACCTGGGATGCTTCAGTCTGCAGGCCGATGCTCTACCCAGTGAGCCAAATTGGCTAGGATTCACTTCTTTTATTTTGTTGGTTCTTATAAAAAGATTCCCCTCCCCCATACAATTTCAATACTTCTTCCCCACCCCCCCCCCAAAAAAAAAGATTTAGTTTTTCTTTTTTTAAAAGTAGTTTTATTGATTTCAGAGAGGAAGGGAGAGGGAGAGAGAGATAGCAACATCAGCAATGAGAGAGAATCGTTGATTGGCTGCCTCCTGCATGCAACAAGCCCGCAATCCAGGCATGTGCACTTGACCAGAACCGAATCCAGGACCCTTTTAGTCCAGAGGCCGACACTATCCACTGAGCCAAATTGGAATTCTTTTTTTTTTTTTTTTTTTTAAATATATTTTATTGACCCTTTACAGAGAGGAAGGGAGAGAGATAGAGAGTTAGAAACATCGATGAGAGAGAAACATCGATCAGCTGCCTCCTGCACATCTCCCACTGGGGATATGCCCGCAACCCAGGTACATGCCCTTGACCGGAATCGAACCTGGGACCTTTCAGTCCGCAGGCCGATGCCCCATCCACTGAGCCAAACCGGTTTCGGCTGGAATTCTTGATATAGGAATCCGTGGCTCTTTCTCCATTATATCAGCATTGCTGATGAACTCATTTCTCGTTATGCGCATTATCTCTATTACTTTCTCAGCCCTGAGATGATAATGTGTTTTTAGGATACAGATTCTGAGTACATTGAAAGGAGATGCAAAATTTAAAGAAACATTAGGGATTAGTTTAGTAGGGTTAATTAAGAATTGCTAAGAATGAACCTCATTTATCTAGGGGAGGGGCATTTAAACAGTCCATTAGGTTACTCTTACTGACACAGAAATACGTATTGCAATGAGGAGCTTCTTGAATAAGAGATTTACAGCAGTTTGATGTTCGGGATTTTTAATTGCCTGAAAATTTTTTTATAGCACTAGAAATAGTAATCCAAAGTTGATAGATACTGTGATTGCCCCAAAAGAATAAAAATGTCTATCATTTGTGAAGGGGAGAGGGAGTAGAGGTGTAGAATGTGAAACACTATGGACTTGTTTGTTTGATAATGTCAGAGATACATTTACATTAGTAAGGCTTTCTTACTGGGTGGTATATTAAGTTTTTATTATCTTTGTATGAAAAGACTAGACAGAAGCTTTTTTTTCCTTTCCCTCTAGGATAGGAATGTTGGAGACAGGCACATTCTAAGACTAGTCTCTAAAATAATGGAGGATGAATGATTTCATTTTTATTTGTTTCATTGATTTTAATAAAAATCCAGCAAGTTGATTTTTCAATAACTACATTTCTATTGACCATGTGTTTTTTGTTGTTGTTTATTTTTTTAAGATTTTATTTTTAAAGAAGCCAGTAAAGGAAAGAACAGGTCACTTAAAATTGGGTTTTGTTGGATCTTGAGAATAAGATTATGAAAATGAATTGAGAAAAGTCAGATATTCAGGGAGTGATTGTGCCTACTAGGTTCCATTAGTGTTAATGGATGTAAGTATTGAATTCCTTCTTAGGAACAGAGCCTGCAGCCTTACTAATAAGGTGCTGTGTAGTCGTGCTGGTCTGCTTCATGCTCTGATTTTCATTAGTTAATTTAAAGTTTCGTTTCTAGATTTGTGCTTATAAATTATCCAAGAGGTAGATCTTCTCCTTAGTTTTGTTTTGGGAGAACAATGGAACATTTTCTCCCTCCCACTTCCTATGGTACAGCCAGTAAGTTCAGAATAATTTGTGTCGGAGACATGTAGATACTCTTTTCTTATATGGCTAGAGGTCATAGCTAACAAAGATAATTTTGTGTTATTTTTCTTTATAAACAGGTCTTATTTAGAATATAGATGTTAAATATCTTTTTCTTCAATAGCTGTTCGGTTTGGTCGTATTCCTAAGCGTGAAAAACAGAGGATGCTAATTGAAATGCAGAGTGCGATGAAGAGCATGATGAACAGCCAGTTCAGTGGTCATTTGCAAAATGACACATTAGTAGACCATGAACAGACAGCCTTACCCGCCCAGGAACAGCTGCGACCCAAGCCCCAGCTGGAGCAAGAAAGCATCAAAAGCTCTTCTCCTCCCTCTTCTGATTTTGCAAAGGAGGAAGTGATTGGCATGGTGACCAGAGCCCACAAGGATACCTTTTTGTATAATCAAGAGCAGCGAGAAAACTCAGCAGAGACCATGCAGCCCCAGAGAGAACGGATTCCCAAGAACTTGGAGCAGTATAATTTAAATCATGACCATTGTGGCAATGGGCTTAGCAGCCATTTTCCTTGTAGTGAGAGCCAGCAGAATCTCAATGGACAGTATAAGGGGAGGAACATAATGCACTACCCAAATGGGCATGCCATTTGTATTGCAAATGGACATTGTATGAACTTCTCCAATGCTTATACTCAAAGAGTATGTGATAGAGTTTCCATAGATGGATTTTCTCAGAATGAGAACAAGAATAGTTACCTGTGCAACAATGGAGGGAGAATGCATCTGGTATAGTGAAATCAATTTTTTTTTTTTGCTCACCTCGTATTAAGGAAAGCTTTGAAGGTTTTCTTCTATGTGGGGGATATACCTACTTCAAGGGTGGGAGAGGGGGTGTCAAAACCTAAGAGTTTTACAGAATCAGTTTTGGGCAATACTTTAGGTCAGATGCTTTTAGTAGACATCATTTGTTGAATGACCTAATTTTACACACAGGTACAAGCATGTGATTTGATTGATACTATGATTGGCATTAGGATTTTATGTAAAACGTGGATCATGTAGAATTGGTCCTTTAATTCTTAGAAATTCCTTTCAAAATTTAAGCATTCTGATTAATCACTACCATACTAGCTTTGGGATTTTCCCTTTAAGGGCAGTAATTTCTTGATTTCTGTGGAGTTTTCTTTAACCATTATAATGCAAATAGGTCTTTGGATATAGAACATGGAAGTTTTATTGTGTTAGAATTTAGGAATATTTTCATTTAATAGGCAGCTTAGGATTTTCTCAGACTTCATCCTATGAGATGAGTTAATGTTACTCATATCATTCAAGTTTTTTTCATCAAATACAACAGTCTACATGAAAGTACAGTGTTTATATTCAGCCAAAATTTCATCAAAAGCATCAGTACTGCACCATTTCCAGTTTAAATCACGAGGTCCTTTGATAGTGCTTGGTATTTCCCACAGCCAGGTAATTAAAGCCTTCTCTTTGTATTTTCAAAATAGTTGACTTACCTCAATCCTTCTGTTAGAATTTTTGGTCACTTGCAAGTATTTGATCCTATTGATCTGAAATGTGACCTTATGTTTTATTAGAATTAGTGGCTGCCTTATTGAGGGGAAAAAATCATGGTTACAGAATTATTTCATCCCTGGATCTCATGGATTTAGTGAAAATTTAAAGGATGATTTTACTAATAGAGATTACAGCACATGCTTCCTAATCTTTTTAGTGTTTTTATGCCTTTAGCTTCCTATTTTTCCTTCCCAATCCTCATTTAGAAGTTGCACCTTGTACTCCAGTCTTTTTTTCCTATTGACTAAGTGGAGGTCAGTGCTTACATCATTGTTTATAAAATAGGTGATTTGTGATCTTTTTATTTTTTATTTTTTTTGATTAGTGATCTTTTTAAAGAACTGAGGCATCTCACTATATTTTCCTCTTTGAAATCACAACATTGTAATTGTGACCATTTAGAAAAAAGTGAGTTTTGAAATATTAACTATGAACTTGAGTTCTTGGCCTTTGACTTTTAGCTTTATTTGGTAAGTCACTAAACATCTTAGAGTCTCGTTTTCTCATCTAAGAAATTGTAATATCTTCCATAACTAATAGGATTGAGAAGTAAATATGTGTGATTATTTTTTGAACCATAAAGCCAGCATAAGGTGGCAGCAGTGCTACAAAATGAACCCTTCAACCTGTGCAATGGGTTGTTTTGTTTTTTTTAATATACTTTATTGATTTTTTACAGAGAGGAAGGGAGAGGGATAGAGAGTTAGAAACATCGATCAGCTGCCTCCTGCACACTCCCCACTGGGGATGTGCCCTCAACCAAGGTACATGCCCTTGACCGGAATCGAACCTGGGACTCTTTGGTCCACAGGCTGATGCTCTATCCACTGAGCCAAACCGGTCAGGCTGCAATGGGTTTTTGAAATAGCTTGTTAATGAGCTCATTTTTTGCGTAGGCTGCCTCTTGCGTGATAACAAGTTAATTGCTATTTAAATAGGTTGCTGTGAGGCTTTTGGTCTAAAGGCAGAGTATCCAAAAGAGAAAGTGTTATCACTAGCACCTGAAGGTTATTTTCATGTTGGTATTTCCAATGATGGAGATGCTACTTCTGAAATTTCTTTACCACCTCTCACAATTAAAGAGTTTTTCTGTTTTGTGCATATTAGGTTTGTCCAATGAGTAAGTCTCCATATGTGGATCCTCATAAATCAGGGCATGAAATCTGGGAAGAATTTTCAATGAGCTTCACCCCGGCAGTGAAAGAAGTGGTGGAATTTGCAAAGCGTATTCCTGGATTCAGAGACCTCTCTCAGCATGACCAAGTCAACCTTTTAAAGGCTGGGACTTTTGAGGTAGATTTTGTTAATCTTGAGTATGGATACACGGCATGTAGTATTTTATTTCCATGCATTTTACTTCTTTTCTAAATGAGTATTTGTAGTCCAGAGGCCGAAACTACCAACAAAAGGATGACCATTTCAGGATCTTGGGAGAGAGGCTAGCTAGGTAAATGCAATTCTTAGGACTTAAAATCTGAATGATCTGTATTTCCAGCATACAAACTCCAGGTTCTAGGATTGCTTTTAGACGTGGACTTGGTGGGATCTGCAGAGTGATGGACACCTACTGAAAGCCTAGCCTGGTGTTGACTGTACAGAATATGAAGGGTAACTAGAGAGTGGTCTTTTCTTTTAGGAGATTGTAGAATACGGGGTGGGACAAAAGTAGGTTTACAGTTGTGAGTATGCAAAATACAAGAATTTATTCTTGCATTATTATTTATTACTGCATTTTCCACACAAACAACGGTAAACCTACTTTTGCCCCACCCTGTATTTGGTGGATGTATCAGACATCTCTTCCGTGCCAGCTCAGATTTTCTTGGCCTCATCTCCCTCCAGAATCCATGGCTACTTTTTCTACTCCAGCTTCTCTTGTGCGATGCCTTCTGCCTGGGCTTGAGGCAGCCACGGTTGGCAAGTTTAGTAGGACACAGACAGTGCCTCTTGTGCTTAGGTGACTCTCACGGTCTGCTCCATGGCTTCCCTATTGCTCTGAGGTATGAGAAGTCTCAGGACTTGATTGGAGCTCACTTGTGCATTATTCTGAAATGCAGGGTGGGAGGTGGGAGGTGGGAAGTTGATGTCTGGTGGGTGAAATCTTTGATTTGTGGGAGTAGGGAGCCATTTCTCCATAAAAGTCCCACATGATTGAGTTCTTAGTTTTTCTTAGTAAGTGGTGGCTAGCTCAGTACATGTTGCTAATATCTGCTCTCTCTGCTTCCCTATTCCATTTCCTTTTTCCCTACTCTTGTTTTCACATATGCCAGTGCACACCCCACATAAACTTTTACCTTAGGCTCTATTTTCTGGGGCACCTGGACTAGAACAGAGAAGAAAGAAGCCTTGTTCATGAGTGAAATATCTATGGTTTATTAAAAAATAACGCCTATAGGTTAGGATTTTCAGTTTAAAGGAAAACATTACACTTAAGATTTAAAGCCACAAGGTGTGTAGTGATCAATTCACCTTTTTTAAAAATTGATTAAAGTATTATATATCAATTCACCCATTTTTGAAGTTAAGTAACTACAGCCCAGAGAGGTAAAGAGACTTTTCTTGGACTACCAGTAAATTCGTAACACAGTCAGGGCTGGAACACAAACCCCCAATTCCATGTCTTGGGTTCTTTCCGCGGTGTGATTTGCCTTGGGATTGCTGTATTCTAGGTAGCACCATCTTCATAGAAGGCTCGCCCTCTTTTGGATTGTTTTGGGTGAAACAAGTCTTTGCTTGGGAGCATTGCAAAGAGAAGGTGATCAGTGTTCCGCTGATGATGAGGGAAATATGTGACAGATGTCACCATTTAGTATAGTGGACGGCGTGCTGTGGGTAAGCAATGGTTGACTGGTTTGGTTTGGATTTTGATTCTAACTTGGTGTGTAGACCACTTTTACTGTAATAGTTGTCTTTGTATATTGTCTCTTTGGGCTATGATTTCTTGAAATGGTCTAATTAGAGTTCATCTGTTGCATATGCCTTGGCTGCATTTGATGTTTTGATATTTCCAAGTGTTACTGCATTGAAATATTGCTTTTTTATTCAGGGCTTAGAGACTGTGAGATATACTTGATAACTTAAAAAGTTCCTTTAATGCCTTTGGCCAAGGCCCAGTTTCAAATTTCTTGGCATTATTGCTTGCTTTAATTTTGTATTTGCATTTCAGAATCTTTATTGATAGAGTATCACAGGACTTAAGTATTTTGCTACTGGTTGCTAGAAAAAAAAAATCTCCTTGGAATTTTACTGCTTTGGTAGAGAATTTACCTTAAGGAAATGATTCTGGGTAAACTCAGTTTTTCCTTTACAGCTTTTTTATATGTAGAATGTTTTTAACTGACTTGAATACTGAGGCATTTCTTAGCACTGGTATTGAACTTCTTCAAATATACTTGAATATTTTTCTTTTTCCAGGTTTTAATGGTACGGTTTGCTTCATTATTTGATGCAAAGGAGCGTACTGTCACCTTTTTAAGTGGAAAGAAGTATAGCGTGGATGACTTGCACTCAATGGGAGCCGGGGATCTGCTGAATTCTATGTTTGAGTTTAGTGAGAAGCTGAACGCTCTCCAGCTTAGCGATGAAGAGATGAGTTTGTTTACAGCAGTTGTCCTGGTATCTGCAGGTAAGCAAGCTGGTTCAAAACTGTGCCACACCTAGAATATAATGACCAACTGGGGAGAAGGTAGCAGTTAACGAGGTTGTGGAATAACAGCTGTGAGAACTAAGTAGAGAAGCTGTAAGGAACTGGGACAGCAGAAAGCCAGTGTAACTTCTTAGGTAGAGGAACGATCATGCACGAACAAAGTGATGCTTTAACATTACTTTTGCATTGTTATCTGGGCGGATTAGACAGGCGAGTCATTAGAGCTGGAGAGTCAGGTGGAGGCTGTTGAAATAACTCTAGGTCTGAGGCAGTGGAATGAGCACTTCTGAAACAGGTTGTGGCAGAGGTGGTGGAGGAGGAGGACTATATCCAGAGAAACTCCAGGAAGAAATGAAGGCAGGGGGTGAGGCAGAGCTCTATGCTAGGAACTCTGCTACTACTGTCATTTGTATTTTCCACCAGGACCATAGTTTTTATTTTGTTTTAATCTCCTTTTGAAAAAGCCTTGTTCTGTTTCTTGGCCATAAGAATAATCTGAGTTCTTTGAAAAATTGAAAATAGTAAGTTGAAATAAGGGTGATAATATCACTACCAAAAAGATAACATTAGGAGTCTCTTGCTATCCATTCTGCTATCTGCATTTATCCACTTGCCTGCTTATTTTGATATATGTTATGTAAAATATATTGGACCTAGCCCTAACCAGTTTGGCTCAGTGGATAGAGCGTCAGCCCGCAGACTCAAGGGTCCCAGGTTCAATTCCGGTCAAGGGCATGTACCTTGGTTGCGGGCACATCCCCAGTAGGGAGTGTGCAGGAGGCAGCTGGTCGATGTTTCTCTCTCATTGATGTTTCTGTCTATCCCTCTCCCTTCCTCTCTTTAAAAAAATCAATAAAATATATTAAAAAAAAAAAGTTGGACCTATTAAGTGGAAAACTTTAGAAAAGAATATATGCATTCTTGTTTTTGCAATGTTTATATATGAAGATCTACAAGAAACACACTTAACATGCACAATTCCGTGCATTTTAAAATAATATGTTTTCACTTAAATATATGATAGTATTCATGTCAAATTTAAATCTTTACCACTTATAAAGTGATGTTATTGTTAAAGCATTATCTAGACAAGAAAATAACATTCAGGAACTACCGAAGAGTACTAAATGAAAATTCTCTCCTTCCTTCTGCTACTCCAAGCCTGTTCTTCAGAAAACTATATTTCTAACCGTCTTTCATTTTGATTGTTCTGATGGTTGCCCACCCAACTCTAAATACTACGCTTATACCTCTTTTCATTTACTAGCTATAACTGATAAGTATCCTCTCACTTTTCCTCTCAATTTTTACAAATTTTACTTTTTCAGTTACTGTATTGGTTTTATTTATAATTTCAACATGCTCACATTTAAAAATAAATTCTCACCCGAGGATAGTTTCCTTTGATTTTTTTTTCGAGAGAGAATGGAACGGAGGGAAGGAGGAGAGGAAGGAGAAAGTGATAGAGACAGAGATAGAGATAGAGATAGAGAGAGAGAGAGAGAGAGAGAGAGAGAGAGAGAGAGAGAGAGAAATAGAAAGAAATAGAAACATCAATTGAGAGAGACATATAGTAGACCAGTTGACTCCCACACTCCTTGACGGGGCTGGAAATTGAACCAGATTGTGTGAAATGGCACCAGTCTCTTTCAATTGAAGATTAGGGACTGGCATGTAGGTATGAGACCAAGGCTCATACAGATTTTAGTTGTCCTCATAGAGGTTTTTGTTGAAGGAATGTAACTTCCATCCTGTGGGACGAGAATGTGCATAAAGAGGAGATTTGGTGAGGAGTACAGGCTTGGGAGAGGGAAGCAGCAGCAGCCAAGGAAGTAGATGTTGGATGTGTCAGAGTTAAACTGCATAGTGAGGATTTAGTGCATCATTTAGAAGATGAATTTCCACTTTAGGCTGTGTATTCTGTTATAGTTTCTAGAGGGTTATTGTTTTACGATCTAGCTAGATTTGTAGTTAGGTTCTTTGGCCTCTTAATCATGAAAACATGGTTTTAGAAATTGAGGTTTTAAAAAAATGTAATATGATTTACATCATTAGATGTAGGCATCCATTTCCATGAAGTTCTTTTTTTTTTTTTTAAATATATTTTATTGATTTTTTACAGAGAGGAAGGGAGAGAGATAGAGAGTCAGAAACATCGATGAGAGAGAAACATCGATCAGCCGCCTCCTGCACATCCCCCACTGGGGATGTGCCCGCAACCCAGGTACATGCCCTTGACCGGAATCGAACCCGGGACCTTTCAGTCCGCAGGCCGACGCTCTATCCACTGAGCCAAACCGGTTTCGGCTCCATGAAGTTCTGAGTTGTATAGAGAAGCATAGGTGATCCAAACACAAAACATTCACCAGAAGACAACCACTTCCTCTACTCAAACATCCTTTCCCACTTACTGTTTGTTTCTTTCTTTGCCCATCGAGATTATTTTGCTTGTGGGGATCACTGTCATTCTTTTCCAGCTGTTGGTATTGTAAGTTACTGATGATATAATGCAAACCAGTTACTTTCTTCTGCCAAACTATGAGCTCTGTAAAGGAAGGAATTTTGGGTTATGTTCACTGCTAATTCTTTAGCACCTATCACAGTAACCACCTACATTCAATAAGAGTTTGGTGAATGAATTAATAAATTGCAAGGATATTAAAGAAAACAGTTAGTTGGATATTAAAGGCAGCGGTAACTTGTAGAAGCATTGTTAAAAACTTTAGTTAATTTTGCAAAGATGACCCTTATGAATTGTATGGCCAATATCAAATGTTAAGAGAAAAGAGGTCTTTTATTCATTGAACAATTTTGTCTGACAAATTATGACACCCCCCAAACAGTCAACATTCATTTGTGTGCTTTTTCTTAAGAATTACCATATAGTTCAAATCAGTAGTCACCAATTTGTTTCTTTTTCTATAAGAATTAGTGTAGCCGTAACCGGTTTGGCTCAGTGGATAGAGCGTTGGCCTGCGGACTGAAGGGTCCCGGGTTCGATTCCGGTCAAGGGCATATACCTTGGTTGCGGGCACATCCCCAGTAGGGGGTGTGCAGGAGGCGGCTGAACGATATTTCTCTCTCATCGATGTTTCTAACTCTCTATCCCTCTCCCTTCCTCTCTGTAAAAAATCAATAAAATATATTTAAAAAAAAAGAATTAGTGCATAGTATTGATAATAATCCAAGTTTATTAAATGTAAGATAAGCCTATTTTCATTAATTTTTCTGCATTTAGAGTTAAACTGTTTTTCCTTTACTATTAAATTTTAGTCCTTGTTCTAAGTGTTTGTATTGCAAATGGCTTTTTAAGCTATCAGTTACAATGGAAGACTTCCTTAATCTCCTTGTAAAAAATGAAAAAGGGTATAAATGGCCAGAGAATTTTGTTTCCTTGGAGAAGTGTTTTTCTTATCAATTACAACTCCCTATACTGGGAGCCATTGACTATTTCTTGCACACTACTGCCTCCTATTGTAAAGGGAAGAAATAGCCCTCGATGATGAAAAAAGTCAATGGGCAAACAACATAGGTTTGGCTGATTTTAAGATACTTTTGTTTTAAAAGATACTTCCTTTTATTGCTAGTTTATTAACCACTTATTTATTATTGGTATGATGAGCTTAATAAACAGTTTGCTTAATGAAAGTGCATGCAGGCATTAAAGTTGCATAGTATGTTGGCTATCTATTACTGTACAAGTGACTCTAAAACTTAGTGGCTTAAAAATGTGTACATTTATTTCCCACAGTTTCTGAGGGTTAGGGGTATGGTGTGGCTTAGATGTGTGTTCTGGCTCCAGGTTTCTTAGGAGATTGTAGCCAGCTCTGGGCAGGGCTGCGATCTCATATGAAGGCTCTATAAGGAAGAGTCTGCTTCCAGGCTTATTCACAGGGTTGTTGGCAGGATTCAGATCCTTGCACGATGTTGGACTGAGTGCCTCTGTTCCTTGCTGGCTGTTGGCTGGAGACCA
This sequence comes from Myotis myotis, assembly GCF_014108235.1. Classification (NCBI taxonomy): domain Eukaryota; kingdom Metazoa; phylum Chordata; class Mammalia; order Chiroptera; family Vespertilionidae; genus Myotis; species Myotis myotis. The sequence continues at coordinate 40,142,191 of NW_023416317.1, forward strand.
ACCTCTGTTCCTTCGCACTGGGCCACTCCGTAGGGCAGCTCACAGCGTGGCATCTGGCTTTGTGAGTGCCTAAGATAGAAGGTACATTTTTAAAAAAAATTTTAAATTTAATTTATTTAAGATAATTTATTTTTATTTATTTATTTTGATTATTTTTTTAGAGAGAGAGGTAGAGGGAGGGATAGAGAGATAGAAACATCGATGAGAGAGAGACATCATCAATCGGTTGCCTCCTGCATGCACCCCTACTGGGGATCAAGCCCACAACCCAGGCATGTGCCCTGACCAGGAATTGAACAGGTGACTTTTTGGTTCCTGGGTTGACGCTCAACCACTGAGCCAGCTGGACAAGGAAGCTACATTTTTTTTGGTAATCTAATATTTTGTTCATTAGTGATGAGTCAGGAAGTTTAGCCCACTCAAGTGAAGAGGGATAGATACACAAGGACAAGGATACCAGGACGAGGAGGTCACTGAGGCTCTTTTAGAGGCAGCCTACCACACATGGTAGCATGCAAATGTGGGTATATTCCATATGAGGTGCAATTATATTTCTGAACCGCACTGTTCATTTTGTTTTTCCAATTAGCAGTTAAAATGAGCAGGTAGCATCTCATTTTTTTAAAAATCAGAACCTCAAGTATCAAGTGTACCAGGTGATACATATCTTTATAATACAATAAATAGCTATAAAAATTTGCCACTGGGATTTAAAAAACTTTGTCAGTTATCTTTTGCCTGTGTTCCAATGTATAAAATCTTGTTTTAAATTCATTAACGCAATCGATGAACAGGAATTATGTGTATTTTGAATGTCAGTAATATATCCTCTCCTTCTTATTTCTCTATTCCTTACTCTGCATTAGATCGATCTGGAATAGAAAACGTCAACTCTGTGGAGGCTTTGCAGGAAACTCTCATCCGTGCACTAAGGACCTTAATAACGAAAAACCACCCAAATGAGGCCTCTATTTTTACAAAACTTCTTCTAAAGTTGCCAGATCTTCGATCTTTAAACAACATGCACTCTGAGGAACTCTTGGCCTTTAAAGTTCACCCCTAAAGGCCTTCATTTATTTAACATGAACTGAGTCATATTAACTGTACATTTGTGCTAAAATGCTTATTTATATGTGTATACTGTACCATATGTGGAGATAGGAAGGCCTTTAAGAAACACAAGATTGTAGGCCATCTCTTTGTCATGCAGTAGCTGTTTGGATTGAGATTTTTTTCAGCTATGATTAGACGTTGACCGCATTTCCCTGGTAGACCAATCAGCTGTGTCGCACTTAACTGGAGAAGTTACACTGAATTATAGTTACACTGAATGTTAGACTTTTTCATCTGCCAAAACCAAAAACCATTTTGATCTCCCTGTGGTATAAATGTAACGCACAGTCCCAAGTATATGAGGACTTAAAAGTTAATCCTTTGTGGTGGAAGTTCTATTGTAGGATGGAAACTTGATTTTACCACAGGACTATTGGATCTGGTGATTGGAGACTTTGTAGGTGAGGAGACTTCCCTGTCTGTTTTACTCTGCCACTGTTCAAGTGTATGATCCTGGGCAGGTTGGTTGGTTGTGGGAAATGAGAACTGACAATGTTTCCAATGCCTCACCTCACAGATTCTAAAAAAATTTCTATAAAGCATATTTACCTCCTGGGAGATAGGCACTATGTAAATAAGGTAAAATTTTTGTTAGTATAATTATTCATTATAATATTCTTTTCTGATTGGTAAGCATTTCTTAGAAATGATTTCATAGTCCACACCAATCTATTCAGGGTTCCTGCATATGTGTGGGGTATCATCCTGGCACACACACACACAGAGTTTATGGGTACATCAGATACATAGTATGTGTACATAAGATGTATGTGAATGTGGTTATACCTATATTTCTTCACAATATTTTAAACTGTGAAGAACTTTATCATACAATAAACTTAAAAGAAGAGGTGTCAAAAGACCCAAATTAGGTGCATTTTACTTATTGATGACATAACCATTGCTTTAAATGTTTAGACAGTAGGATGTTGAATTTATGCTCTTTTTTGTTTAAGCAGCACTTAATGTAAAAATGCAACAGGCAGTCGAGTCCAAATTTCAGAAAATATGTACTTTAGAGTTCACCTTTGGTAAAGGTTTTGGTTCAAGGGAATAGTTGTTTAAAAGTTTATTCAGATTCTTACCTTGAGCTAAAAAAGGTAACATTGCTGCCCTTTATACACATGCTGCAGCTTGATGATAAATAATATTTTGATTCATTCTGAGGAACCAGTCAATGTTTAAGAAAGTTGTTTAATATGTTGGTGTGTGTGTGTGCGCGCGTGCGCACAAGTGTGTTCTGAGTCTACTCTTCCCCGCCTAAATAACACTACAGGGATTTTATCAAATTAGATTTAATCTATAATTAGGAAAATCATTTAGTATGTGACTTACAGGTTTAGAAGTGGTATAGTCAAAAACATTTCATTCACCTTTTTTGGGCTTTATTAAATAGGTAAGAGCAGCCTTTTTATAGAAGTAGGAGAAATAGCCAAAGTTGAGGATTTTATGTGTTTTTCTGTTCCCCTAGAAAATAGCAACTAATTGTTTTATTTGGGGGGGGGGGGAGAATAAGATTGCCTTCTATATAATTTTTGGATTATATAAATTTTCAAAAATGGAAAGAGCTCACTTTACTATACTCAGCCTGTTACTTTAATGACGTGAGCAGAATGCCTTATTTTGTAATCTTGTTTAACTTGTTGCTGTGGGTACTTGAATTCCTGTGGCACTGGTTAAGTAAGTTAAAAATAAAGTTAAACCCTCTCATTATTAAAGAGGAAAGGTGATGGTGATGTCTATAATACAATATAAACCATAATTGTGATTTACCTTAAATAGGTATGACTCTTATGGGATATATAGTATAGTTTTGTGAATTCTTTACATGATAGCATTATCTTTTTATAATTTTTTCCCCTGAGATAAATACATAGTTTTCTTCTATGGGGAATAGAAACAGCTTTTTGAAATAATACTGAAAACCTCAAAGATCATCTTGATTCTTAATTTTTGCCTTTTGCATAAGTGGCTTTATAACATGTATCTTTAAAACAATTACTAAGTCTTTAGGAATGTGTAACCAGAACTGTGTTAGTATTGCTTATAAAACCTTAGTTAGGTTCAATATATACATGTATACGTCGATGTATAGGTATGTAGATTTGCATTTTGTCTTGTAAAATTTTATTTGAATGAATTCTTCCTGTAGGTAATGGGAAACAAAATTAATAATTCATGTGCCACTCATAGCATTTCTATATTTGAAAATAGCCCAACATTGAAACTTCTAATTCTAAAATTAAACCAGCAGCCTATTACAAGCACATTCTTTGATTGGGTCATTGGTTATAAACTTACTAAATGCAGAGAAGACAAACCAGTTTTAGGAAACTTATGAGTTTTAGGAAACTTCTGAGTCGGTGGGACGCTGTTGATGAATTAATATTGTACTGTATGAATTAAGTGATGCTTTAACTCGTGATTTTTACATTTTAAAGTTAAAATATGGGCATTATGTCAGCACACTTAAGGGCATTATGTTAGCAAGCTAAAACTTTTTTCCCCCCCCCTGTGCTTTTAATGTGTCTCTTTATATGATCTGAGAAGAGGATTCAAGCTTTTAGAGAGAAATAGCTGAGGGAAATGGGTAACATCTTGGAATGCAGCTTTTTCTTATGGCAATGGTTTAATTACAGATTAAAAAATTAGAAGGATTAAGTGTATAGTTTTCATATCAACATTTCAAGAAATTACCATTGTAACTTGATAAGATATGAGTTATTTTATGTAAACATCATTGCAAGGCAAGGTGTAGAAGCTCAGCTAGATTTATTACTGTGCACGAGAGTAAGTACCTATCTCAATTATTCTTTTTCCTTTCCAATATAAAGTTTGCTGAATGTACAAGAAGAGTTTATCACTTAGGATATAGAATTTTTTTTAGGGGTTGGGGGGAGGGGTTCTGTCAAGAAATGACCTATAAGCAAAGATTATCTTGATTTGATCTGAAACAAAACTTGAAGTTATTCTTGGACTAACATGGAAAAATAAAATGGCTATTGTTTTAAAAAAATGATAGAAATATATTGTTGACGAGATATGAATTAAGTTTATTTTCTATAAACTGTTACTGATGAGGACATGGGTAATACCTTCCATGTTTCTGAAAAGTAATCTGTACATTGGGGGGGAGGGGATAATAAATATTATTTCTAACCAAGTGTGGTTTTTGGTATCTTCTTTTTTTGGACAAACTTTTTATTTTATTTTTTATTTTTTAATATATTTTAAGATATTACATGTGTCCTTATCCCCACGTTACCCCCTACCCCCCCGACCCCCCGCCCCCCTGCTCATGCCCTCACCCCCCCCCCCCCCCCCCCCCCGTTGTCCGTGTCCATTGGTTAGGCCTATATGCTTGCATATAAGTCCTTTGGTTGATCTTTCCCCCTTACTCCCACCCTCCCCTACCTTCCCTCCAAGGCCCGACAGTCCAATCAATGCCTCTCTGTCTCTGGATCAGTCCTTATTCATCAGTTTATGTTGTTCATTATATTCCACAAATGAGTGAGATCATGTGGTATTTATCCGTTCTCCAGTTCCATCCATGCTGTGGCAAATGGTAAGAGTTCCTTTTTCTTCTTCCTCTTCTTAAAGAATACCTTTCAGCATTTCATATAATACTGGTTTGGTGGTGATGAACTCCTTTAGCTTTTTCTTATCTGTGAAGCTCTTTATCTGACCTTCAATTCTGAATGATAGCTTTGCTGGGTAAAGTAATCTTGGTTGTAGGTTCTTGGTATTCATCACTTTGAATATTTCTTGCCACTCTCTTCTGGCCTGCATGGTTTCTGTTGAGAAATCAGCTGACAGTCGTATGGGTACTCCCTTGTAGGTAACTGACTGTCTTTCTCTTGCTGCTTTTAAGATTCTCTCTTTGTCTTTTGCTCTTGGCATTTTAATTATGATGTGTCTTGGTGTGGTCCTCTTTGGATTCCTTTTGTTTGGGGTTCTCTGCGCTTCCTGGACTTGTAAGTCTATTTCTTTCACCAGGTAGGGGAAGTTTTCTGTCATTTCTTCAAATAGGTTTTCAATATCTTGCCCTCTCTCTTCTTCTGGCACCCCTATAATTCTGATGTTGGTACGCTTGAAGTTGTCCCAGAGGCTCCTTACACTATCTTCATACTTTTGGAATCTTTTTTCTTTTTTGGTTGGGTATTTTTTGTTTCTTTGTATTTCAAATCTTTGACTTGATTCTTGGGATCCTCTTGTTTGCTGTTGGATCTCTGTATATTATTCTTTATTTCAGTCAGTGTATGCTTAATTTCTAGTTGATCTTTTTTCATATCCTCCAGGGTCTCACTAAATTTATCGGCGGTTTCCATAAAATTCTTGAAAAACCTTATAAACGTGGTTTTGAACTCTATATCCAGTCGTTTGCTTTCCTCCATTTCTGTCATTTGTGACCTGTTTCTTTGTCTCCGCATTTTTTATGCTTCCGTGTTGGTAGGGTGGTTTTGTGTGCTAGGTGTCCTGTAGGGCCCAGTGGCTCAGCCTCCCCAGTTACCTGAGGTAGACACTCTTGGTGCACCCCCTTGTGGGCTTTGTGCACAGTCTTGTTGTAGTTATGCCTTGATTGTTGTAGGATCACTGGGAGGAATTGACCTCCAGGCCAGTTGGCAGTGAGAATCAGCTGTGTCTGCAGTGGGAGAACTTCTGTGCTGAAGACACCCTTCTGGGGCAAGACTTGCTTCACTTGGGCTTTGGTGCTCACTGAGTCTGCCCCTGAGTGTGTCCCTTATGGATCTGAGGAGTTGTAATCCGGATGGTTCCCCTCCGACCACTGGGTACACTGGCTCTTGGAGCTAAGGAGGTGCTAATTTAGCCTCTGCCTGAGGTTACCCGGCAGGAGCTACGAAGAGAACTGCAGATTCCCCTTCCTTTTTTGGAGTTTGGAGGTGCCCTGATGAGGCCCAGCTGTGAAGCAATGCAAGCTGCTGTGGGGCCTTGGGCCTTCTCCTGGAAGTTCTGGGTCTGTCTGGCCCAGTTGCAATTTGTTAGGTAATTTTCAGGTTGCAAAGGGCCAGGGCATTCATATGCAAAAGCCTCTGCCGCAGCCTGGGTGTGTGTGGGGGGGAGTCTCAGGGAATCAAAGGGCGGAGCAAGCAGCTATGGTGGATCCTCGGCCCTGCCCTAAGGGGCTGCGCGTCTCAGTGTCCCGATAATTGCTGCAAGCACCTCTGAGGGAAAGCTACCCTCAAGTTCAGAGTTCTGCCTGCTGCCAGACAGTCCAGTTTCTCCCGTATGAGTCCTGGGTCCCCAGAGACTTCCCGGAACCGGAGTTCAGAGCAGTCAGGAGCTTGTGACTCCCTCCCGATTCAAAAAGACAGCCGCGTCCTCAGGTACTAGCCCCTTTCTGCACGTGTGTGCTCGAGCCTCCGTACCTTTACACTTACTTCCGCAGCTCCTCTGAGTCTCAGTGTGCTTTTCTCTTTCCTTCTAGTTGTAGAATTTCCATTCAGCCAGCCTTCCTGTAGTTCTGGATGATGTCCATTTTGTCTTTTTGTTGTATTTTTGAAGTTGTTGTGGGAGGCAGCAATTTCCCGGTGTTTACCTATGCCGCCATCTTAGTTTCTCCCTTTGGTATCTTTCTATCTCGATGTTTTTGTAAGACCATTTATAATTTATCCTACACCTTTCCTTGAACGTAGCAGTATCTCTTATGTAAATCTTTAACTTAGCATAGGGGAATGTCTGTGTAGAGTTTTTTTTTTTTTTTTAACAGTTTGACAGTTTTTATTGATTTCAGAGAGGAAGGGAGAAGGGGAGAGAGATTGAAACATCAATGATGAGAGAGAATCATTGATTGGCTGCCTCCTGAAGACCCTGTACTGGGAATTGAGCCCGCAACCAGGGCATGTGCCCTTAATGGGAATCGAACCCCGGGACCCTTCAGTCCGCAGGCTGACGCTCTATCCACTGAGCAAAACTGGCTAGGGTACACATTTTTTAAAAGGTTTTAGAGTTTGTAGAGATTCCAGCAAGGATTGTTTTCTGCAATGCCAGCTGGTAGTGGCTCACTATAACTGATAAGGCAGTCTTTCTGGGAAGGAGTTGGTGAGAGGAGGGGGGACTTGATCTAGTCAAGAATCAGTCTCGGCCATGAATGGGGTAAGGTGCCTGAGCACCTGCCTCCACTCCTGACCCCCTTTCCTTTCCTAGCGGCTGTGGCCATGCTGGGGAAGTAAAGGCAGTTACATAGTCAGCATTCTCTGTGTTTGTTTCCCAGGCAGAAACGTCCACCATTTTTCTGGGGATACTAAGTGATGTTAGGTGGAAGAAAATAGGCTTCTTGTTTAAGTAAATTGGGAAATGCCAGGATAAACAAGGTCACTGAGGTGTCTTTGTGTCAGTCCTGTTCTCTGATGGACGAATGTGCATTGTGAATCCTTTGAGGTAGTGTTCAGTGGGATGCAGTATTCCCCAAACTTCTTCCGCTAAATTACCTCCTCCCCTCTTCTCTGTGCTAAGCACTTCTTGGGGCTCCTTAGAAGGGGTGCTTCCAGGAGAAAAAACCTTGTAACTTACTTTGGGAGTTGATCATGATGTTGACCATATTCTGTGGGTTGTTACATACATTTGTGTTGTATTTGTCCCCCGTTTTCTACAGTATAATAGGAAACATTGAGCTCTAAACAAGTGTGTGGTGGATGGGAAATAGGTTAAATTCCTTCTGAATCTGGAAACGCTGCATGAATAGAGACAGCCAATTCATGGATCTGGTTTTAGTGTTTACACTCAGTTGGGCCTGTTAAAATTTTGACATTAACTTTCTTAATTGTTAGTCTGTCTAAAAGTTTGTTTGACAGCTGGCCAGTGCACTAGCAGCCATGGGAGAGTTGCTCTTCACAGTGGGAAAGTGGTTGCCCTGGGGTGGTTTTTCAGACACCAGAGTATCAGAACCGCTTAGAACAACACCGGCTGGCATGTGTGTAGTAGTGGGAAGGGCAGTCTTGGAGGAAGCGCAGAACCTCTCCAGTTGCTTTCGGTGGGCATGTTCCCCATGTAACTGACAGTCAAGATGGACTCTGGTGAACTCGACCTTCACATACCACTGATTTCCAGTAACGTCCTCAGGAGAATCTAAGCAAGTGATGAAAGATGACCAAGTCCACATCCCATCACCATCGCTTCCCATCACGGGGAAGGTCCTCAGTGTTCTAGTGGAGCCATCCTGGTGTGCGTCTATCACAAAGGGCAGGAATAGTCGGCGTGGCTCTTCCTGCTAGTAAAAATAACAGGCCCCCAAAAGGGTAGGAAGAATTCCCTGGCTTTTGAGATTTAAATATTCTCAACATTGAGGACGTAGGATACCTTTCTAGTTGTGATTCTGCTTTTCAATGACCTTCAGGAGGTCCCTTCACCTTGCTGGGTTCAGTTCCCTTCTATAAAGTAAGGGATTGGACTGTATGCCCTCCAGCAACCTTCTAGGGCTAACAGTTGTGATATGATGATATGTAAACAACACAGTTGAAAAAATTATAGAATGTGTTGGGGGTGGTTGGGGGGCAGAAACACGGTTCCCGTAGCTAAAGGTTGACAGATCGCCCTTGTCTTAACCTGGTGTGACATTGCACACAGCTGGCCACCTGCCCACGGTCCTGGTGGTATGACTCCCTGCTTCTTTGCCCCTGCCTCAATGCTCAGGGCTCCTGGTACCTTTACCCAAGGTCACCTCTCAAGACTGTGGGACAGGATGTGTGCGGGTGGGGCAGTTGTATGTAGGTGAAACTGGGGAAGGTCAGAAAACATGAGGAACGGTGGGAAACCCCTGGCTCAGTGGCACTGAGCTCACCTGTCAGTTCTCCAGTAGGTCCTGAATTTTTAGGTGAACAGTTTATGCTTAAGATGAGCTCTTTCCTGCAAGCAGCACCTTCTAATTTCGATCCTAACAAAAATGTCAGTTTTTGTAGTAAAAGAGTATAAAATATTTTAGAGTTGATTCTCTCATTTCTTCCCCTAATTCTTTTTAATTCCCTCAAGGAAGTCAGGAACATTTTTGCTGTATAAAACCCAAATGTTCAGACACTTCCAAGACTCATAGCTGGCAAAGTCAAAAGATTTTTTATAGTGAACACCCACCTATATTTTGCTATTAACATGTACTTGTTTATTACATATCTATATTTCCATTCATTCATTTTGGGGTTTTAGAAAATGCATTTCAAAGTAAATTGCAGTCATTAATAACCTGCCCCCTAAAATTTTCAGCTTACATATGATTTACTAAAATTGAGTATTAATTTACAGTTCGTTATTTTGATGCTGATTATGAATTTGGGCCCAGTTAACCATAAGGGATCCTTTCCAGCAGGTATATATATTTTTTCCTTTATTGATTAAGGTATTACATATTTCTTTTTTTTAAAAATACATATTTTTATTGATTTCAGAGAGAAGCATCAATTGGCTGCCTCCTGCATTCCTTTACCCCACTAGAGATCAAGCCCGCAACCCAGGCATGTGCTGGGAATCGAACCATGACCTCCTGGTTCATAGGTCAAAGCTCAGCCATTGAGCCATGTGGGCCAGGCCCTACATATTTCTTTTTTAAAAAAAAAATATGGTTTTATTGATTTCAGAGAGAGGAAAGGAGAGAGAGAGAAATATCAACAAGAGAGAAACATCCATCAGCTGCCTCCTGCATGCCTCCTACTGGGGATCAAGCCCGCAATCTGCCTTGACAGGTAATCGAACCGGCGACCTCCTGGTTCATGGAAAGATGCTCAACCACTGAGCCACACCAGTTGGGCCCAGCAGGTGTATTCTTTCTTGGGGTTCACACCTGCCGGGGTCCAACCCCAGCAGGTCCAGGGGTCCCCAAAGGTGTGGACGGAGTCGGTGAAGAAGGAATGACATGGAGACAGCATTCAGTTGATCAGCAGCCTAGCCAGGATCTCTAGCCAGGATCTCCAGCCAAGTTCTGGTCTGGATCTCCAGCGAAGTTCTGGTTAGGATCTCCAGCCAGGTTCTGTGTCCATGTTCTCTTGCTAGGTTCTCCAGGTTCTCCAGCCAGGTTCTGTCCAGGTTCTCCAGCCAGGTTCAGTCACCAGGTTCTAGTCAGGTTCTCTTGCCAATTTCTGTAGTCAGGTTCAGTCCAGGATCTTTTGCCATGCTCTCTCCAGCGAAGTTCTTCTGTCTCTAGGTTCTGTTGCCAGTTTCTGTCCAGGATCTTTTGCCATGTTCTCTCTAGCGAAGTTCTTCTGTCTCTAGGTTCTGTGTAGGTTCTGTCTTCTAAGTTCTGTCTTGTTACATCTGTATTTATACCAGTTGATTCCAATCCTATCAATCTCTATTCCAAAGGTTAGGGCGTTTCTTATCTCCATTCCAGGGAGTAAAGATTATGTAGCTTAAGCATGATTGTTCGTAGTTAAAGTGATTAATTACCCGCCTGGCACTTAGTTAAGAGGTTTTATTCCCTCCCTAACTTCAGGGGAAAATCCCTACCTGGGGAAACAACCTTTCTCAGAGACCTTGGTTAAAACACATAGTGCCAAGAAGGTGAGCAAACATATTAAGAACAGTATGCCATATATGCCAGGTCCCTTGAAACAGAAAGCATGGACCGGCTCCCGGCACACACCTACGAGGGAAAGATCTGTTTTAGGCCTCTCTCCTTGGCTTGTCGATGTCTGTCTTCTCCTGTGTCTTCATATCATCTTCCCTCTGTATGCTTCGGTGTCCAAATTTCCAGTTCTTATAGTCAGACTGGATTAGAGCTCACCCTAAGTGACCTTGTTGTAACTGAATTACCTCTTTAAAGAGCCCATCTTCAAATATAGTCATGTTCTTAGGTACCAGAATTTAGAACTTCAACACACAGATTTTTTTGGGGAAGTCACAGTTGAGCCCACAACACTTGGGAACCCTGGTCATATAATTTATGGGTCCGTCTTTCCCCCCACTCCCCAACTGTGAGCTTATAGAGAGGTCAGAGACTGGGTCTTTCTTGCTTTTATAGCTCTGGTGTCCTAAAAAATGCCCAACAGCCTCTCAATAAAATATTTAAATTGATTGACTATTGATGGAGGAGCTTTTTTTTTTTTAAAATTAAATCTTTATTGTTCAGATTACTAAAGTTGTTCCTCTTTTTCCCCCCATAGCTCCCCTCCACCCGGTTCCCACCCCTCCCTCTGCCCTTACCGCCCCCCCCCCCACTGTTCTCATCCATAGGTGTATGATTTTTGTCCAGTCTCTTCATGCACCACCCACACCACTCCCCCCACCCCGCCCTGAGAATAGTCCACTCCCTTTGTATGCCCCTGATTCTATTATATTCACCACTTTATTCTGTTCATCAGATTTTTTATTCACTTGATATTTAGATTCACTTGTTGATAGATGTGTATTTGTTGTTCATAATTTGTATCTTTACCTTTTTCTTCTTCTTCCTCTTCTTAAAGAATACCTTTCAGCATTTCATATAATACTGGTTTGGTGGTGATGAACTCCTTTAGCTTTTTCTTATCTGTGAAGCTCTTTATCTGACCTTCAATTCTGAATGATAGCTTTGCTGGGTAAAGTAATCTTGGTTGTAGGTTCTTGGTATTCATCACTTTGAATATTTCTTGCCACTCCCTTCTGGCCTGCATAGTTTCTGTTGAGAAATCAGCTGACAGTTGTATGGGTACTCTCTTGTAGGTAACTGACTGTTTTTCTCTTGCTGCTTTTAAGATTCTCTCTTTGTCTTTTGCTCTTGGCATTTTAATTATGATGTGTCTTGGTGTGGTCCTCTTTGGATTCCTTTTGTTTGGGGTTCTCTGCGCTTCCTGGACTTGTAAGTCTATTTCTTTCACCAGGTAGGGGAAGTTTTCTGTCACTATTTCTTCAAATAGGTTTTCAATATCTTGCCCTCTCTCTTCTTCTGGCACCCCCATAATTTGGATGTTGGTACGCTTGAAGTTGTCCCAGAGGCTCCTTACACTATCTTCATATTTTTGGGTTCTTTTTTCTTTTTGTTTTTCCGGTTGGGTGTTTTTTGCTTCTTCGTATTTCAAATCTTTGACTTGATTCTTGCGATCCTCTAGTCTGCTGTTGGAACTCTGTATATTATCCTTTATTTCAGTCAGTGTATGCTTAATTTCTAGCTGGTCCTTTTTCATATCCTTGAGGGTCTCACTAAATTTATCAGCGGTTTCTAGAAAATTCTTGAAAAACCTTAAAAGTGTGGTTTTGAACTCTATATCCAGTAGTTTGCTTTCCTCCATTTCTGTCATTTGTGACCTGTTTCTTTGTCTCCACATTTTTTATGCTTCCCTGTGTTGATAGAGTGGCTTTCTGTGCTAGGTGTCCTGTAGGGCCCAGTGGCTCAGCCTCCCCAATTACCTGAGGTAGACACTCTTGGTGCACCCCATTGTGGGCTTTGTGCACAGTCTTGTTGTAGTTAAGCCTTGATTGTTGTAGGTATCCCTGGGAGGAATTGACCTCCAGGCCAATTGGCAGTGAGAATCAGCTGTGTCTGCAGTGGGAGAACTTCTGTGCTGGAGACACCCTTCTGGGGCAAGACTTGCTTCATTTGGGCCTTGGTGCTCACTGAGTCTGCCCGCTGAGTGTGTCCCTTATGGATCTGAGGAGTTGTAATCTGGATGGTCCCCCTCCGACCACTGGGTACACTGGCTCTTGGATCTCTAAGGAGGTGCTAATTTAGCCTCTGCCTGAGGCTACCCAGCAGGAGCTATGGAGAGATCTGCAGATTCCTCTTCTTTGTTTGGGGTTTGGAGGTGCCCAGATGAGGCCCAGCTGTGAAGCAATGGAAGCTGCTGTGGGGCCGTGGGCCTTCTTTTGGAAGTTCTGGGTCTCTCTGACCCAGCTGCAGTTTATTAGGTAATTTTCAGATTGCAAAGGGCCAGGCCTTTCACATATGCAGAAGCCTCGCTCACACATCTCAAAGCTCAGTGTGGTCCCGAGGCCTTTGAGGAAGTCCAATGTAGGACACTTACTGGCTGAGGTCTTACTACCTCATGTTGCTCTAGATTTCTGAATTCCTTAATCCTGCTGGCTTCTTTTGTGCAGTGTGTGTGGATAGTGGGAGCATTCTTCTGGGGTCATAAAAGAGGCTTGATATGTAAACACTTTCAGAACTTGTTTATTTTCTTCTTTTCTGTTTGAGAGTTTTTGAAAAGAAAACAAACAACCTTGCTTTCTTACTCAATCGTAGCAGAGCATTCTAGGTGTTTGTATTTTTAAGTGCTCAAAGCCATACTGTAATAAACAGATAACTGTCACTAACAGGTATCATGCTTTATTTGCTAGGGATTTTCTGTTGTTGCTTTTCAATTTAGTAGACAGTTGAATTACAGGTTGCCATGGCAACCTACCCATTGCCCAAGCTGCCTGGGCCTTAAAGACCCAGAAACACAGAAAGCATATTTGGCTTTATTCTATAGGGCCGACATTGTTATAAAACAGAGCAAGGGAATGCCGAATTAGAGCAGACATCCTGCTCCTGCCTCTTTTCCCTCCCCGCCCCTCTGGTGGTTTCTGTGTTTACCAGGCCCCTGAATAACCCAGTGTTAGAAATTCTATAACTTGGTCTCTGGAGTTTTTTCAAGAAAATAACCATGTTTCTGTCTCCTGTGCAGATCTGTTACCTTTGTTGGTAACATGCTGTGGGAGTTAAGAAGCTCTGGGGCCATGGCCAGTGTAGCTCCATTGGTTGCAGCATCGTCCCCAGTACACTGAAAGGTGGCAGGTTCGATTCCTGGTCAGGGTACATACCCAGGTTGTGAGTTCGATCCCCAGTCTCTCTCTTTCTCTCTCTCTCTCCTCCTCTTCCTCCCCCCCACTCCTCTTTCTAAAATCATTTTTTTTTTTTTTAAAAGGAAGCTTTGGGGATGGTTGGCATATATGCAGTTAAACTCCTTCTCTAATGCAAGATTTGACAAATGATCAACTTCTGTCCTTTGTGTGACCGCACTTCTTTCATTCAGGTGGGGCATCGGATTAGAAGTTGCCAGAGAGCCCTAGCTGGTGTAACTCAGTGGATAGAGCGTCGGCCTGTGGACTGAAGAGTCCCAGGTTCGATTCCGGTCAAGGGCATGCACCTTGGCAGGCTCCTCCCCAGCCCAGGCCCTGGTCAGGGCTCATGAAGGAGGCAACCAATCGATGTGCTTCTCTCACATCGATGTTTCTCTCTGCCTTTCCCTCTCTTCCACTCTCTCAAAAATTCAATGGAAAAATATCCTAGGTGAGTATTAAAAACAACAACAAAAGAAAGTACCAAAGAAGCAGAAGACTAGTTCTTGAAACAGTTTCAATTTAAGGGGAGCCAGAAAGGCCTGGCAGAGCTGGGGATCCATTCTTGGTTATGCCAGGGAATTGAATTACTGGCTCTGCTTGAGAAAACACTGGGAAATTCTGGCAATTTCTCTAGATGGCTTTTCTCACTCCTCTGAGCTTTGCCCATAGCCCTTTGCCCATAGCCACTGAGTGTATTATGTTACCAAGCTAATTACAACAGATCCCAGAGCCAAGGGAAGGCGGATTCACCTGATAAGCTCATTTCAGAGCATTCCTTGAGCCTGGAGTGCATCCCTTATCTGCAGAAATTGCAACTGCCTCAAGTTTGCTGGCTATACAAGTCTGGATTCTGCTTCTTTTATGTTGTTGTTAATTCTCACTCAAGGATATTTTTCCATTGATTTTCAGGGAGAGTGGAAGAGAGAGGGAAAGACAGAGAGAAATATCGTACATACCCTTGACCAGAATTGAACCCAAGACCCTTCAGGCTGCAGGCTGATGCTTTATCCACTGAGCCAAATGGGCTAGGGCATGGAGTCTGCTTATTTTATTTTATTTATTTTTTATTTTATTTTTTTACATGCAATAAACATTTAAAGAAAAACGATTTTAAGTATAATAATGTTATAAACATTACTATTTAATAATGTAATAAACATTACTATTTCAAGAAAAAAGATTGTTTTTTAAAAATATATTTTATTGATTTTTTACAGAGAGGAAGGGAGAGAGATAGAGAGTTAGAAACATCGATGAGAGAGAAACATCGATCAGCTGCCTCCTGCACATTCCCCACTGGGGATGTGCCCACAACCCAGGTACATGCCCTTGACTGGAATCGAACCTGGGACCTTTCATTCTGCAAGCCGACGCTCTATCCACCGAGCCAAACTGGTTTCGGCAAGAAAAAAGATTTTAAATGTAATAATACTAGAGGCCCAGTGCCCAAAATTCATGCACAGTATGGGGAGGGGGCGGTTCCCTAGGCCTGGCCGGTGATCAGGCCTATCAGGGCCATCTCGCCCAGTTCTGATCGGGGCTGGGCTGCCCAGGGCCTACCAGCTGCTGCCTGGGGCTTGGGGGTCTGCCAGCACCTGCCAGCCAGGGCCTGCTGAACGGGGCCTGCTGGACTGAGGGAGGGATGGGGGAGTGACCGTGGGAGGTATGCTGGTGGGGGGAGGGCCTGGGGGAGGTTGGCTGTGCGAGCGCACTGACCACCAGGGGTCAGCTCCTGTGTTGAGTGTCTGCCCTCTAGTGGTCAGTGTGCATCACAGCAACTGGTCGACCAGTCACTCCGGTCTTTCGGTTGTAACGGTCGCTTAGGCTTTTATATATATAGATGATCAAAACTGTACTAACATAGTATAATATCACAAAAGTTGTAGGAAATATTAAAAATGTGCAAATAACTTCTATTATATTCTAACATATTTTCTTTTCCTCTGGCTCTATTTTGGTTCATCAGTTTGGATTCTACTTCTTCTTTTTTTTTTTTTTTTGATTCTACTTCTTGATGGAAGGAGCTATCAGGGCACATTGCTAGGGTGCAGGTACAAGGTGGGGGAGAATTGGTAGCTGTTTTTTCAATGGACCACAACGGGGTTGCAATCTTTGTTGGCGAACGCATTCCTCACCTTGTGTATGCGCCGGCAGCAGAAAAATGTCCCAGGCTGCTGTTGAAAATGTAAGTGTCTGAGAAACTAGGTGCTATGACTGTATTGGAGTAACAGAGGTGCCCTGAAAATGAGGATTTTGAGTTCCATTGAGATGGCAAGTCAGCAGTTGGTGAGGAGCTTTTCTTAAAAACTGTTGTGGCCAAAAATTGCTGTGGCAGTTGCCTTTGTGAAGTGTGTGTGTGTGTGTGTGTGTGTGTGTGTGCACTTCAGCATCTCAGATATAGAATAAGGCCATCCAGTTACTTCATCTGAAAATGTAACTGCTAGGAAATGAAATCTGTACAGTATAGGATATACAATGATTATGGGAAGGTATAAAACTGCTGTGTAGAGTCAGATCACTTGATAACAAAATGCCACAGATGGCTTAAATCACACAAATGTATTTCTCACAGTTCTGGAGGCTGGGAAGTCTGAGGTCAGGGTGCCAGTACAGTCAGGTTCTGGTGAGGACCCTTTGCTTGGCTTGCAGACACTGTTTTCTTACTGTATTCTCACATGGTAGGGAGGGGGCACGATTGGGGGGAGAAAGAGAGGAGAGAAAGCTCCCACTCTCTGCCTAGAAGGGCACTGATCTCATCGTGAGGGCCCCATCCATGACCTCAGCTAAACCTACTGACTTTCCAAAGGCCCCACCTTGAAATACCATCGCACTGGCATTTAGGACTTCAACATGTGAATTTGGGGGGTGGGAGGACAGGGATGGGACATACAAGCATTCAGTCCATAACAAGTTACATACGAAGTCAGATTTTCTGGTTTACATTTACTGGGGAGTGTGCACTATGAATGTTTAGAGCAGTGGTTCTCAACCTTCCTAATGCCGCGACCCTTTAATACAGTTCCTCATGTTGTGGTGACCCCCCCAACAATAAAATTATTTTCGTTGCTACTTCATAACTGTAATTTTGCTACTGTTATGAATTGTAATGTAAATATCTGATATGCAGGATATATTTTCATTGTTACAAATTGAACATAATTAAAGCATAGTGATTAATCACAAAACAATATGTAATTATATATGTGTTTTCCAATGGTCTTAGGCGACTCCTATGAAAGGGTCGTTCGACCCCAAAGGGGTTGCAACCCACAGGTTGAGAACTGCTGGTTTAGAGAGATATGAGAGGACATCATATATTTTTAAAAGGTTTGCATGTGGAAAGGTAATTAAATCTTGTAGTGTCTCAGAAAAAGAATTGGGAATCATCGATAAACGCTCTGAAAACTACAGAAAACTGGCTTCAGTGTACTATGAGAAAGGCCTTTGGGATGATCTGGGATCTCTGTAATGGGGAAAAAAGACTGCCGTGTGAGGTCATAGGCGCCATATCATTAGCTGGTTCTGACAAAGGCCTTGCTGGCCTTGTAATTTTGTAAACTTGTGTGAGAGCGTGTTGCTATATTTATTGGTAGGAAGGCTGATGTGTGTGTGAGTGTGTGTGTGTGTGAGTGTGTGTGTGGTGGGGGTTGCAGAGTTGCACTGAGGTTCCTTAAAGCGGATCTTTTCTAATATTAGTCCTGACTTTAGATTTGTGAAAGGTAGTTGGTGGAGTGGAAAGTGCATGGATTTCAGAGTCAGACAGATTTGGAGGAATCCTGGCTTTATGATCTGGGGCAAGATACTCAACCTCACTGAAATTGTTTCCACATCTGTAAAATGGGCAGGTTTTAAAGATTAGAGAAAATGTTTGTTGAATACATAGAACAGTTCTTAGCACATCATAGGTGCTAAAAATGGTAACTGTTATATATTTAGAATCATAATCAGTATTAATTCTTCGACTATATTTTGAAAACCTATTATGCAAACCTAGAAATATGTACTTTTTTTCTTTTTCTTTCAAGGAGCTTTTCAGTTATTGGGAAACATAAATAAACCATTAAATTACATCTTAGAAATGCTTTCACAGAATATTATCTATCTACAAATATTTATTGAGCATCTTGTCTATGTGGGACATTTTGCTAAGTATTTGTAGGTGGTGGTAAAAATACACTTTTACTGTAGTATGGTTTTCATGGTTCTATTAGGGGTAACGTATGATGACTTATGCAAGATATTTAGGGGGGAGGAACCATATTAATAATATTACACCTGTCGTTTCTGAAGACTGTGTACCTAGCATGAGAAAATGGGCACCAGAACCCAATTCTTTTATCTTTTGCTAAACCAGCCTCTATGACCTGCTATTTCTCATTTACTCAGCAGGCGGCGCTCTAGCATCAGGAAATCGCAAAGTAACAATTTAGCAAAACAAGGACTTTTTTTGGGTAATGTTTGTTTTTCAGGCAAAAAAGGAAAGGTGTTAGGAAAAATAAACAGTTTATCAGGCGTTGCGGCAAAGACACTTGAGGGGAAAGACAAGCTGTCGCTTCAAGGGCAGGAAGAAGAAAATTCCCTGCATTTTGTAGAAGCATCAGACGCTGGGTGCGTGCCTTATAAGAAAAAAAAAAAAAAATCACGAAATGAGGAAGGAAAGAAAAACAGCGGAGATAAAAGAGAAGATTAAGAACATAGAAAACAATGGAAATCATCTGCAAGGCAGGATGGAGGAGATAGCCTTTGGGAGACGGATGTGCGGGTATTGTAGCAATCGGAAATAATGAAAACTACTGAAATATAATTGAGACTCATTCCAAGTACTCAGATGTACCATTTACGTTCGACGCCAGATTTCCTGCGTAATTGCTTTCAGCTGCCCAGCCCACATCCAGTTCTTGTTTTGTAGCTTTCAACATTTTGAGGTCTTCAGCACATGGACTTTTGCACCTAATGACAAGTGCCTGATTTCTGGATCAAAATTACTTCATTGTTTTCCAAATTTGCAAGTTAGGAAAACAGGACAGCTGAGTTAGGAACTAAGTTTTAGTGTAAGGGATTGGGGCGGGAACCGCTGACAAAAGAAAAAAAGCATTCACTGTGCAATTGGTTGGAGCTTTGATTTGTCCTGTGTGTTAACCTCTTGTTAGGTTTAGAGAAGTTGCTCCCAATTGAATCTTCACTTCCTCCACTGGGCCATTCAAATGGCTCTTTCCAGAGCTTTACGTTTATCTTTTTGTATCAACTTGATAGCTTAGAGAGACTCTTTTTGTAAGGTTGTTCATCCACCATCACTTCACTTTGCTTATTCTTTCCTGTAGAGAGGTTTATCAGCAGAATACATCAGAGCAATCTGAAAAAATTCCATGAAACACAACATGATGAGCAACTATTAGATTGGTTGTTAGTATCCAACCACAGTCTATGCAATAATTGAATTAAGTTATTGCAATGGATAAACTATTTTACATGTGATTCTGAAATTTTAGTATGTACCATTACCACCTGCGGGCTCCATAAGACACATTGCTGATTCAGTAGGTCCGGGTGGGAGTGGGGATGAGAATGTACACTCCAGCTGATGCTGGTTGGTGCTCCTTGTCCAGGGACCTCACTTTGAGAACCATCGTCTTACACATTTGCTGAAAAATTTTTTTTATTTGATTTAGTTATGATGTTGATATTCCCCCTCCTATCATGATATAAGATCAGTTCAGATAGTGAACTACCAGAGGAGGAGGACACAGTGGGAAGGTATTTATTGAACGCCTACTATGTGCCTGGCTCTATTCTGGGTTCTTGACATTCTTAATCTTCTCTCTTAATCCTCCCATACTCTTCCTACTCAACGTGTGTGGAACCCGAGTCTTGAAGAGCTGGGGAATTTTCTGAAGGCAAACATCTAGCAAGCAGCTGAACTGGAATTTGGGCCCAGGTGAGCTTGACTGCAAAGACTGCATGCCAGAGGAGGACTTCAAAACAGTCCTCACAGTTCAATTTATTGAGTTTTCACAGATTTCAGTTCATACTAACCTTACATGACTGACCACAAGTAAACGCCTTAATATTTAGACCTAAGTGTCTCCATCTCTAAGGGGATCAGTACCTGTCTCTCAGGACTAGTGTAGGGGTTAGGTGAACTGATGTGTGTCAGAGTGCCCAGAATAGTGTCTGGCACACAGTAGGTGCTCATTAAAGCTGAACTCCCTTTCCTTTCCTTAAAACATGCAAGTATTTAATCCAAGTTCATCTTAGAAATAAGTGAGGAAGCTATGACTAGGGCAGAGACAACCAGATTCTGGCTTGTCCTAGTGGGAAGGACGGCAGCCATTCTGTTTGCCAGCCAACGAGACCTACGTGAGTCTTCTAGAATTCTCCAGATGGAGCCTACTGTTGCATCTGCCTCCGGTTGCCCAGGCCCTCTCATCACAGTGGCTGGCTGTCCTGAACACCTGCTCCCACCAGCGTAACCAAACGGACTGGATGCGCTCCATGTATTCCAACTCCTCGCTTGGTTTGAAATTCCATCAACTGCCCCCACACCTCCACGTGGTAGTTGCATTATCTCTGTTATTTCTGACTCTGTTTCTTTTGACTAATTTTGCTCCTGGGTGTGAGTCACATTTTCCTGCTTCTATGCATGTGTACTCATTTTAAAATTAGATGTTGACATCATGAGCAACATTTCATTGGGTGCTTGAATTTTGCTGTCTAAACAGAATGTCCACGTTTGCTTCTATATGCAGTAAACTTATGTGCAGATCAGCTTGGTCCGCTCTAGGCTTGTTTTGAAACTTTGCTTGTTTTGGTCCAGAATAGCCTTTGCTCTATTATTAGAGCGTAACACTTCTGGGGTCACTCTGCATGGCCTTGTACTCAATGAGTCTTCACTCTTGCTGGGGAGAGCTCAAAACATCTTCCAGCTCTGAATGGGTTCTGGAAGTCGTTTAGGTTATAGCTACCTGACAGTTGTCCTGTTTTTTTGTCTTTTTTAAAAATGTATTTATTGATTTCAGAGAGGAAGGGAGAGGGAGAGAGATAGAAACATTAATGATGAGAGAGAATCATTGATTGGCTGCCTCCTGCATCCCCAACACTGGGGATAAAGCCTGCAACCCGGCATGCGCCCTGATCAGGAATCAAACCATGACCTCCTGGTTCATAGGTTGACACTCAACCACTCAACCACTGAGCCATGGCGGCCAGGCAGCTGTCCTGTTTTGGCTTTGTGGAGCTTCACCTAAGTGTGTGCAGATTAGTATTCAGTTAAAGACATGAGGAGACCCCTCTTCAGATTTCTGGGAAACTTTCTCTGCAAAGGTCCCTCCTCTCTGGACTCTGCCCCATCAATTCCAGCTACCTCAGCCTCCCCAAGCGCCTGTATTTGTCTCCTCAACTCAGCGCGTCTCCCACTTCCTATCTGGATTCCTTTCCTTGCGCCATAGTCCAGAAACTGCCTCCACGCAGGAACCCAGGGCAGTTGTAGGGGGGCCTCACCTTGTTTATTTCCTTCTCTCAGAGATAATAGTCCTGTTCTGGTAACTGTCACCTGTTTCATATATGTTGTCCAGGCTTCTAGTAGTTTCTAGTGGGGATGTGTGACCTGTACCATTTACGACTCCATGAGTGGATGCAGCGATCTGCACACTTTCACTTGGTGGATTCCTACCTGCCCCACTTCTGAGGCTCAGCCACCATCTCCCCTAGGAAACCTTTTGGGTTTCCACCAGTCTGGCTTAGTGCTCCTTCATCAGCTTATTTATGCTCCCCCCAAGTTCACCCCCCCAGGACTGTGAGCGTCTTAAGGGCATGGATTGCAATATCTCAGGATCTGCCATCCCCTAGCATGGCACTTAGAACATAGCAATGCCCAGTAAATACTCGTTGACTAAATGGAACAATTACAGGGAAAATTGTGTTTTTTGACTTTAAGGTCTGCCAAGAGTGCTCCCCATTCATCTTCTACTTCTAAGCCTCCTCTTTCTTGGTCTTTCGAATTGAAGAAAAAATTACTATATCCCTCCCCACCCCTAACCTGCACAGGAAATATGGTGGAATTCTACTCTAAGTCATGTATATCATGTGGCAGCAATGATCAACTGTCCATCAAGGTGTGCGTTCTTGCCATAAATAGGGTTGCCAGATTTAGCAAGAAAGCAAACCATCATGAAAAACAAGACTCCCAGTTAAATTTGAATTTCAGATGCAATATTTGGGATATACTTATACTAAAAATGATTTTTTCCCCTGAACAAGTTTAACTAGGTGTCATGTATTTTGTCTGGCAGAACTACACTGGGAAGCAGCTGCTCAGCCAGGACGCTGTTCTCACCAGTGGAACATGGTGAGACATGACGTGTAATGTGTGATGCACGTCACTTCCTGGCTAAGGTGGTCCAGGTGTGTGGTCTCCACCCTCTCTTTACACTTGTGTGGATTTCTCTAAGGTTTTGCACTGCCTACTTGATACCTCCATTTGTATATGTCAAGATGCCTCAAACTCCACATGTTCAAACCGGAATTCGTGGTTTCCCCAGCGCCATGCTGGTCCTGTGCTCTTCATCTCAGTGAATGGTACAACCATCCATCCATTCTCCATACCTCCTTTTTCTCACTCTCAGTATCCAATCCACTATCAACTCATGTACATTTTACCTCTTAAATGTCTTTATCAGTTCAACTTTTTCCATTTTCATTGCTACCACCCTGGCCCAAGCTATTAATATCTTTCATATGGACTCCTGCGATTGCCTACATTCTACATTTTTCTACCTTGCAGCCAGAGTTGATCTTTTCCAAACCACATCTCCTCTTGTCACTCCTCTGGCTAAAACTCTCAATGGATTCCCATTGCTCTTAGGATAGGGATGGGAACAATGAATGTGACCAGAAAGCCCTGCCTGATCTGGCTTTGGCCTACATTTCCAGGCTCATTTCAGTTCACGCTTCCTCCTGTTCTGAGTTCCAGCCATACTGGCCCACCTCCACGCCCTTGAATGCTCCACACAGTCTTCCTCCAAGAGCCTTTGCACAGCCATGTCCTTTGCTAGGCATGTTGCCTTTCAACTCTTAGCTGAGCAAATCCTTATATTTTTTAAAATTTTATTTATTTTTTAAAAATAAGTTTTTATTGATTTTGGAGAGAATGGAAGGGCGAGGGAGGGAGGAAGGGAGAGAGAGAGAAAGAGAAACATCCAGTGGCTGCCTCCTACTGGGATAACCATCCATCCATCTTACATGCATGCCCCCTACTAGGGATCAATCAAGCCCACAATTCAGGAATGTGCACTGATTTATAATCAACCGGTGATGTCTTAGTGCATAGATTGATGGTCAACCAACTGAACCACAACAGCAGGGCTTCTTATTTTTTGGAATTTCTGGACTCAGTTCAATCAGTTCCTCTTCAGGAAAGCCTTTCCTGACTTTCCTAAATCAATTCCCACTTTTTTGAAATCTCATGGTAGAAAGCAGCACTTTTTTTTTTGTAGACCCTGCTACAGTAGTGGTTTCTATTTATCTGTGTGGTTCTCTGATTTAATATCTGTTTTCTCACCTGTTAGCTCTGTGAGGACAGAAAATGTCTCTTTCCTTTTGAGCTTACCACTGGATCTTTGATAAATATTTGTGTCAGGTAGGGATCCAACTGAAATGTTTTCTGAATGAGTATCCAATTGTCCCCAAGACATTCCTTGAATAATCCTTTCTTTCCTTACTGGTGTTAAGTACTATTATTATCTGAATGTATCCTGATCCATAATGGGTCTCTTTTAAAATTTCCTATTTTCTTTAATCTCTCTCTTTGTCTATTATTGTATACCTTCAAGTTTTTTTGATTTCTGGTAGATCAAGTCCCACATATTGTTCTTCCATTTATTTATTTGTTTGTTTGTTTATTTCCTCACCCAACGATATGTTTATTTTTTTAAATTCTTTAAAAAATGAGCATGTGTTAAAGGTTTTTTTAAAAAAATATCTTTATTGATTTCAGAGAGGAAGGGAGAAGGGGAGAGAGATAGAAACATCACTGAGAGAGAATCATTGATTAGCTGCCTCCTCAGGCCCCACAGTGGGGACCAAGCCTGAAACCTGGGCATGTGCCCTTGGCCAGAATTGAACCTGGGACCCTTCGGTTTGCAGGCCGACGCTCTATCCACTGAGCCAAACCAGCTAGGGCCCAAGGATATGTTTATTGATTTTAGAGAGAGGAAGGGAGAGAGCGAGAGAAAGCAATGTGAGAGAGAAACATTGATGGGTTGCCTCCTGTACACACCCTGACAGTGGATTGAACCTGCAACTTAGACATGTGCCCTGACCAGGAATCGAATGGGCAACCTTTTGGCGTATGGGATGCTGTTCCTACCAACTGCCCGGGCAGTACTTACCTTTAAAACATTTCTTGGCTATCCTTGAACATTTTCTCATTTGGAGAATCAGTCTGTCAGATTTCATGAAGGAAACATTTTGGGACTTTGGCTGGGTTTGCAATGAGAATTTATGGATTACTTTGGGAAGGAAATGACATCTTTACAATTATGAGACTTTACATCCAGGGGCATGAAAATGTCTCTCCCTTTGTCCAGGCCATCTTCTGTAGTCTAGAGTAAATTTTTATAGTTTTAGTCATATCAATCGTGGACATTTCTTTTCAAGTGTATTTTTAGGCATTTTATACGTTTTGTTGCTATAATGAATAGACTTCTAAAATGACAATTTCTAACTGCTTATTGCTGGTAATTAAGCAAATGCTTATCTTTTTATATGTTATTCTTTTAAATGGCTAAATTAGTGGATTCTATTATTTTCATAGTTTTTAAGTTTGAAATTTCTAGATTGCTTTCTAGAGTGTTTTTGCTAGATTTCCTAGCATTGTTTCTTTATTTCCACTACACATCTTGTATTTTTTATTGTCTTATTAAATTGGCTACTATCTCACCCTGGCTGGTGTGGTTCAGCTGGTGGAGCATTGTCCCATGCACCAAAGGGTTGCCGGTTCAGTTCCTGCTCAGGGCACTTACCTAGGTTTCGAGTCTGATTCCCAGTCTGGGTGCATACGGGGGCAACCAATTGACATTCCTCTCTCACATTTCTCTTTCTCTCTCTCTTTCTCTCTCTTCCCCTCTCTCCCTTTCTTCTTCCCTCCTTCCCTCTCTTCCACTCTCTAAAAAAAAAAAAAAAAAAAAAAAAATGGAAAAAATAGCCTCAGGTGAAAATTAACAACAACAACAAAAGATTTGCCGCCTTTTATGATTCTGTCTTTTATATCATTTCGTGTGTGTGTGTGTGTGTGTGTGTGTGTGATATGCTGTGAGATTTTCTCTAGATGTGGAGCACAGAAAAGTAGTTGCTGACTTGCCCATTTCAGCCTGCCTGCTTCCTATTAATCAAAGTGTGATTTAGACAGACGAAGTCTTCACCTTGAGGCTCCTCCTGGGCTGACAGATGGCTTCCTCTCCTTTTGTTTGAAGGGTGGCAGTAAATTTGTACAAGTTTACTGAGAGCCAGAGAGTACATTTTTGTCCGGAGAAGGCACATTAAATAATTGTGAGAGATGAGACACGTGAGATTCAAGTGCAAGAGAGAGTGTCGCTAATTAATTTGAGACTGAACCTGCAGGAAGCGCTTGAATGGAAGTGTGAGTCAGCACAGCCATTAATTAATCTGAGGCTGGGCTCTGTTTAAAGTGAAGATGCTGATTTTCAAGCAGCACAGAAAAAGAACAGTTCTGAGCTGGGTTGAATCAATGCTACCTTCTAGGCTTTGTTCGGTTGAACTGGGGTAGTGATTTATTAGAGGGTCCTTATAAAGAACCCTCTCTTTATTCTATTCGTTATTAAAAATTAAATTTATTTTATTACCAAAGTTAAAAAAGTCAATTAAGACACGGAGGCTTAAATAGCAATTCCCTGTGGGTTGGCTAGGCATTGTAGGGTGATTGGGTGAGCTGTTTTTTTCACTGGGAGATCCTGAGATTTTAGTATCTATATGTCCTTTCCAACTGGCTATTTAATTTATCCCCAGAAGGATCTTTCTATCCCCTGCTTTGGGGTTCTCCCCCTTGGCAGTGGGAGTTCTGGGAGCTTGTCTGGGAAAGGGAGCTAGGAGGAGCTCTCATGAAGGAGGGAACTTTCACAAAATCCACCACTTTGGGCCCTGGACAGGTAGCTCATTTGGTGAGAGCATCATCCCGATATGCCAACATTGCAGGTTTGATTCCTGGTTAGGGCACATAAAAGAATCAACCAATGGTCCTAGCCAGTTTGGCTCAGTGGATAGAGTGTTGGCCTGCGTACTGAAGGGTCCCGGGTTCAATTCTGGTCAAGGGCACATGCCTGGGTTGTGGGCTCGATCCCCAGTAGGGAGTGTGCAGGAGGCAGCCAGTCAATGATTTTCTCTCATCATTGATGTTTCCATCTCTCCCTCTGTCTTCCTCTCTGAAATCAATAAAAATATTTTAAAAAATGGAAGCAACTAATCGCTGAGGAAAAGATACATTAAAAAAAAAAAAGAATCAGCCAATGAATGCATAAATAAGGGAAACAACAAACTGATCTATCTCTCTCTCTCTCTCTCTCTCTCTCTCTCTCTCTCTCTCTCTCTCTCTCTCTCTCTCTCCCTCATCGTCAACAACAACAAATCCACCACTTTTGACCCAGAGCCTCACCCCCACTGTCCACTATTTCTGGTCTTCATGAGTCCAGAGCCTCCCTGGTATTTTTCTCCAGAGAGTAGGACATTCTTCCTCTGCAGGGGTCCGGGAGAGGTAGGACCCTGAGCTCTAACTGTTCCTTATGTAGACTTTTAATCAAAACCTGTCTTTCCGTCTGCGATGTAGATGGTGATGGGCCACCCTAATCGGCCCTTGAGAAGGACTTGTCCCAGCTGCTGTTGGCAGACAGTCTTCAGGCGCCATCCCCGTCATGAACTGCCTCAGCTCAAGGTCATCCCCTCCCTGGTGGCCCACATCCAATGATGCTTGGAGGCGGGACCTGGTGCGATTTCAGGGAGGAGACATTTGATTGTTTTTTGTATTTCTATTGTGGTTAGGAGGCAAGTTTGATGCTTATTTTATTTAAAGCTGCCATGTTGTTTATTATGTTTTGTTTACTTTATTTGTAGATTTCTGAGTGAGTAGAAGACTTTTGTTGAATTATGTTTTTCTTTGTCCCTCTTCCTCCCAATGTCTTGAAAGTGGCATGTTCTACTTTGGTTTTTCTGGAGGTTACCTTTACATTGAAAACAATTAATTTAATTTAAATGTTTAAAAGAGAAAAACAGCCCAGATGGTCCAGAACTGTCTTTAAAGCCAGGTACTCGATGCTATGTAATTTGGATGATTACAATAGGAGTAACTAAATTCCATAAACTTCAGTGAGTTTCTGCTACGTGCTAGACACTGAGCAAGCCCTTGTAGGTTGAGGAGATAAATGAGATACTTCTCACCCTCATGAGATTCTTCATCTAGTGGTGAAACTGACAAGTAAACAAATTATAACTTTATGTGAAAAGGGATAATAGAGGCACATGCAGGTTGGTACCCATGGGTCATCCCAGTCTTGTGTAGTGCCCCCCGCCCCCCCCTTGAATCTGGGTTGGTTAACTAACCTGTGACTCATTTCTTGACAATAGAATGCAACATAAATGACACCAGTTTTTCCTTTCATATTCTAATCCCTTTGAAATTTTGGGCTGCATTCTGAGAAAATTTCTTGAGTTATTAATTGCTCCTCAGCTGTATCCACTGTGTTTTTATTTAATTTTGATGTTTTTCCAACAACTCTAATTGGGTTTTCCCAGGACTTCTTGCAGTTTCTACCTGTTTGTTCCATTAACTTTGTTTCCTTTGGTGTCAGTTCTGTGTGTTGAATTTAGTACCTCTTTTTCCTGCTGTGAGCTTCCTACAAATTTTAGAACATTATTGTTTCTGTACTCATCTGGATATTTGAAACTTCCTGTTTTATGTCATACTGCCTCTAATGGAGAGGTAAGATATGATTTTGGTGGGATAATAGTACACGGTGAGATTCTAGAGAGTAATTCTGGGCATTGTAGGGTGATTGGGTAATTCCTGAAGTAATTCCGGGTCTCTCTAGCTACCCACTGCACTGTGTGGTCTCTTTCATCCAAGCATCCATCCTTCTTCTTCACTCTGCTTGGCACAGGTGGTGTGGGATGAACACCTGGTTGCTTTACCTGTTAACCTCACTGGTATGTGGTCAGTTGCCCACCACCTCCCACCCCATCCTTCCTCTAGTCCTGCTTTCTTTGTTCACCCCTCTTTTTTTTTTTTTTTTCTATCTCCAAGCTTGAGCCATTCCTGGGGCAGTTCCCACATTCACCGAAACTCTCTCCCATGCATGAATTATGCAGCGATTTCCTCATTAGATCTGATTGCATCAGCTTTCTGTCTTTGTTCCTGAGATGGTGATCTTTAAGAAAAATGACTTGGGTTCTACAGAAATAATGATCCCATGAAAGATTTTGAGGAGATGAGAAAAGCTGATAACTTTCAGAGTGCAAAGTGTCTTGGAATGTAAAGAATTTCTTTGTGTTGAATTCCATGGAAGTTTGTCACTGACCTATGTTCCTGAACTATGAAACATGAATATTTGAGCTAAGGAATAGTTTCCCTTGATAAATAAACTATTAAGAAATACTATGAAAAAAATGACTTGGGCTAAAAATATAACCTGGAATTGAGAGCTGGCATGACAGGTGGGACATTCTGATTGTTCATTTCATAATAGAATTCAGACCTGTTAAAATCATTTTGAAATTTGAGTGTAATAGAAATAAATGTAGGACTTGGAATTTAAAAGAGCAATCACATCAGCATGGAATGGAGAAAATTCAGTTTGGTAGTAATTTGTAAAAAATTCTAGAGCATTTGATTTATTACAAGCTTTTTTTTTAAAAAATTGAAATTCTTTATTGTTTATAGTATTACATATGTCTCCTTTCTCCCCATTGACCTCTCCCGTATTACAAGCTTTAAAAGGTGTGATTGTTTAAACAGGTGAGATAGACCTACATTACATACAGGTGAGAAAGACCCCCCCAATCACACACAGGTGAAACAGACCCCGATCTCACACACTTGAAATAGACCCCCCCATCACACACAGGTGAGATAGATTTCCCATCACACACAAGTGAGATAGACCCCACATCACACACAGGTGAGATAGACTCCCCATCACACACAGGTGAGATAGACTCCCCATCACACACAGGTGAGATAGACTTCCCATCACACACAAGTGAGATAGACCCCACATCACACACAGGTGAGATAGACCCCACATTACACACAGGTGAGAGAGACTCCCCATCACACACAGGTGAGATAGACTCCCCATCACACACAGGTGAGATAGACCTACATCACACACAGGTGAGATAGACTCCCCATCACACACAGGTGAGATAGACTCCCCATCACACACAGGTGAGATAGATTTCCCATCACACGCAGGTGAGATAGATTTCCCATCACACACAGGTGAGACAGACCTCACATCACACACAAGTGAGATAGACTCCCCATCACACACAGGTGAGATAGACCCTCCATCACACACAGGTGAGATAGACTTCCCATCACACACAGGTGAGATAGACTCCCCATCACACACAGGTGAGATAGACCCTCCATCACACACAGGTGAGATAGACTTCCCATCACACATAAGTGAGATAGACCCCACATCACGTACAGGAGAGATAGACACCCCATCACAAACAGGTGATAGAGACCTCACAGTACACACAGGTAAGATAATCTCCCATTGCACACAGGTGAGACAGATCCCCATTACACAGGTAAGACAGAGGCCCCATCACACACAGGGAGATAGAGCTGCCATCACACACAGGTGAGACAGTCTGCCCCCTCACTCACAGGTGAGACAGACTCCACATCACACACAGATTCAGACAGACCCCTCATCAAGGACAGGTGAGCCAGTGCCCCCATAAAAAAGAAAAAAAAAGGTGTGATTGTTGCCTGTGAGTGTGATTACGAAGAAAGGTAATGTCACCAAATAATTTCTTCTCTGAAATCAATAAAACTATATTAAAAAATTAAAATATGTGTGTATTGCTTTTTTTTTAAAGAGAGGGGAAAGGAGAGGGATAGAGAGATAGAAACATTGATGAGAGAGAATCATTGATCAGCTGCTTCTGCACACCCCCTACTAGGGATGGAGCCCACGATCCCGGGCATGCGCCTTGACTTGGGAATGGACCTGGTGACTTCTTGGTTCATGGGTCCACGCTCAATCACTGAGCCACTCCGCCCGGGCTGAGGTGCTTCTTTGTCAGGTTGTGGTGCCTGAATACCTTCCTACCTAGGATCCTCCCTACTGCAGAATTAAAAAAGGTCTGAACTTGCCTTAAAAGATATGTTAATGGAGATACTTGCTATTAGCGTGAAAAGGAATTGGGCATTCACTAGCTTTTATTGAGTTTTGAGAGCAGGAACTGCTTGAGAACTGTTGTTAATCTAATGAGCCAAGCAGGCGCTTATGCTTTCTGAACTTGGCTTTTTCCTAGGTGTCAAGTAGGAACCGAATGCATTCCTTTGCAAAAAAATTGCTCCGGAAAGATAAGAACCCTCCCTTTTGCCCACTGCTCACTGAATATAAAGTCTGCAGAATGGAATTTTGCCTAATCAGCCTTGCTTTCGAAGCTTGCATACAATCAGTGATGTTGGCTTCTTCCAATGCCTCATTTTCATCTTCATGCATTTCTGAAAACTGAAGCTCTGCCCAGTCGGAGACAAGCGACTCTACCCTTTCAAACGTTCATTTATTTCTTATTTTGGGTTGACTATTTCCAAACATAGACCACTTTCTGTACTGCTTGTCCTCATATAAGACTGTGTAATTCTCTCATGGAGGGTTTTATGTGAGAACGTCCGTATGTCGTCGTTTTAGAAAACAAGATTTTGAGCCAGTGAGATAGAATGGGTTATATCCAGGTCCTTCTGCAGTCTGAGAATTCCACTTTTAAAATATAGCTGTTGGAGGCAGCATATCAGAGTGGCCCAAAGAGTGGGATCTGTTGTCAAGCAGATGAATTTGAATCTCATTTTTGTTCACTACTTTTTATTAGTTTTTTACTGTTACTTTCCCCCCCTGAGACTCAGCTCTGTTATCTGAAAATGGAGGTAGCTGGTTTCTCCTGTAGATTTTGACCCACGTTTTACCATGAGGTAAAAATGATTTTACAAGTTAAATGGCTTAGAGCACCTTTTAGCCCTTCCTGGGAGGAGTATCCTTGGCCAGCTCCTGTCTGCTTTCCTAGACCAACTCTTCATTCTTCTCTCAGCTCTCCCTGCGAGCCTGACCTGCATGGACTTTAAGGACTTGGGGCATTGGTTAGGTTCAGCCAGAGGGAAGCATCAGGGGATTTGCAGGGTGGAGAGAGTGAGCTCAGGGAATTTTTTCTGTCCTCTCTGGATTCTGATAACTCCCTTCTCCCCTTGCCCCCATAGGGGTGGTGAAGGTAGATATTCCCAGCGAATCTAAGCTACTTAACCTTTCTTGGTTTCCCTTGAACGACATCCCTCTTTGTAAATAGTGCCTTCATTAAACTCCCCTCCAGTTTCCCAATTGAGGTGCTACCAGTTTCTTGCTGGGAGCCTGACCCATGTAAGGCTCTCTACCTGCAGGTCCTTAAGGAGCCCCGGGGATTCAGTCTCAGTCCCAGCTGCTTGGAGTTGCCTGCTCCGTGAACCAGTTTTGGTTGTTGCTGTTGAAAGAGGGTAGTCTGGTGTTGCTCATGCCTTCCTTCCACTTTGTTCCCTGATGAGCTGGAATGAATTTCATCCAGTCCATCTCTGGAGCCTGCTCCTCTGGAGCCGGTGTGATCCCAGTCCTTGCCTGTGGTGCAGGCGCCTCCTCGCAGGCCTTTAGCCAAGGGAGGGAGAGCCCAGTGCTGCCTGGTGACAAGGCTGTCTTCCTGGGGATATGACCTGGGAATATTAACACATGGGCACTGCAGGGTGGGTCAGTGAGATGGTGAATGGACTCGGTTTCCAGTTGCTTACCATGGCAGGTCCTGTGCACCACCATCTAGTATCATCAAAATCATAAATACCTTAGGCTCCCCGCTTTATTCA
This sequence comes from Myotis myotis, assembly GCF_014108235.1. Classification (NCBI taxonomy): domain Eukaryota; kingdom Metazoa; phylum Chordata; class Mammalia; order Chiroptera; family Vespertilionidae; genus Myotis; species Myotis myotis. Next base: position 40,174,169 of record NW_023416317.1, read on the forward strand.
AAGCAGTAACCCTCTTCCACCTCTCCAACTATTCCCCCCACACTGATGCACACTAGCTAGGGCACCTCTGTTTCCAAGAGTGGGGGGATATTTAGGTTGTCTGTCTTCTCCTTTCGCAATCCCAACATACCACGCATGGCCTCCATTCCTGCCCTGCCATTCAGGACTCAAGCCCATATCTGCCAGGAACCAAATTAATAAGACACTTGCCCATAAGAGTGGGTGCACAAGTCAATCTTGCAGTCATTCATTGGTGCCTGCTTTGTCCTAGGCACTGTGCTTAGGTGAGATGAGTGCTGATCTAGGAGTCATTATTGCATTATTTGATCCATCTGCATTAAACGGCCACAGACTGTATTTATGACTTGTTATTTCAAGCCAGAATGATATTCTAAGAAGTTGATGAAATATACTCAGAAGAAGATCAGGAATGTAGGAGAGAGGATGATGAGTTAACAGAAGAAGGAAGCAAAGGAGAGGAGAGGAAATTGATTTCAACTTGAGTTAGATAAGGGATAGAAAAAACACATTTTGAACCCTGAGTGAGTTCATTTCTGTGTGGTTAGAATTTGTAATGTTGTTTTTATAGTAATTATTTTGTTGACTTTTATTTCCTAGAAGTTAACCGGTGGATCGAATGATGTATTATGAATCAAGAAAATGTAAACTGAGTATTGTTTGGACAGTTGATACTTAGGAAGCTGATTTTTGTTGTTTTAAACTTTGACTGAAGCACATTTTTACAACCGAATAAGATACCTGTGGGGACTGATGGAAAATATTTGTGAAGTATTTTGTCCTTAGAGCAAAGCTTTTTTATTGGTGGAGGAATTAGCATTAATGTTCCTTTGTGTAAGACTTTAGTTTGGACCTATTACTTTAATATTGCCCGTCATGTTGGAATCTCCAGTAGCTTTTATGTTGGGAATATTGGGCTTAGTGAGATAAAAACATGTTAAAAACTGATTTTTAGAGTGAGAGGAAGGGAGAGAGAGAAAGAAACATCCGTGTGAGAGAGAAACATTGATTAGCTGCTTCCTGCATGTGCCCTACTGGGGATCAAGCCTGCAACCCAGGCATGATCAGGAACTGAACCAGTGACCTCTTGGTGTAAGGGACCATGCTCAGCCAACTGAGTCACACCAGCTAGGACAGGCTTAGTGAGTTTTTGACAGGCAGCATTCAGAGGTGAAGAAGTGCTTTTTGGCCTTTTGAAATTTTCCCCCAGGAATCCTGGGCAGCACTGAGTCCATCTATTCCTAACCACTCAAAGCATTTCCACCTGCAATGCCACCTGCTTTACTCTGAGCTCTAAAGTGTAGTGGCTCACGTGTGGACTTTGGAATGAACAAACCTGGGTTCAAATGCTGGTCCTGCCATTTACTAGCTTTGTGATCCTAAGACGTTCACTTTACTCCCTTGAGCCTTGGTTTACTCATTTGCAATAAGGGGATAACAATGGTGACCTTAACACCTTGTCTTCAGGATCCGAATGAATGAAAGTCAGGCTCCTGGGATGGTGCCTGGCAGAGTCAGCACTAAATTTATGGTAGAAGTCGTTAGGATTACTTTTATCTTCTATTTCTCTACAATTCATTTTCTATGTTTAAATATTGTATCTCTAAAAGGAACCAAAGCTGTAAAGACCAGAATCTAGGTACACAGTTGGCACAGAATGAATAATTTAAATTAAATTGCATGACTTTATTTTATTATTAAGTTTGCAGAAGCCAAACTTCAGGGAATTGAGGAATGAACATGGAGACTCTGATCCCAAGCCACTTTTTCAAGAGAAACAAATCAGTAGCTGAAGAGTTCAAGGTCAAGGGAAGGCTGTCTTGTAAAGGAGGGGAATATCTCAAGGCTTGAGAGAAGCCTTTGGAAACAGAGCCTGATGATAAGAGTTTGAGGGAGGTTACATAAGGACTAGAATCTGGTTTCTGGAGGAGCCAGCCTGGGAAAGCATTAGAGACATTTATAGTGCGATGGAGGATTTGGATGGAAACAATGTCAATCCCAAGCACAGAAATTCCTAAATTTTATCTAATAAAATTTTTCTATATATGTAGCATATAGAAATACTAATTTTTTATATATATAAAAAGATTTCTTAACTAAGACATAAAATCTGTTATATTTCCATATATAAATCTTTTATATGCTTATAGATATACATCTACATATCTATATCTATACTATATCCATATATCTACACAAGGATATATTTTGTTTCATATTTTCTATATGTGAATACAAAAGTGGAAAATTATATATATCTGTGTGTGCATATATATATATATATTCCACTTTTCCTCGTTTGATTATTTCCTCTCTATTTAGAAATCCTATGTTTTATATCTATTATTTTGGTAGTTAGCATTTATATTTTAACACACCTATTAACAAAATCTAAAGTTTATATGTATTTTTGCCTTCTTTCCTAACAATACATTGACCATAGAATTCTGATTATCTTCTCATTTTATCTTTTAACTGTTTTTTAGTATTTTAGTTCTACTCTGCCTTCCCTCCCATTATACATTATGACTGTCTTTAAAAATTTTTTTTAAAAATATACTTTTTATTGATTTTTTTTTACAGAGAGGAAGGGAGAGGGATAGAGAGCTAGAAACATCGATCAGCTGCCTCCTGTACGGCCTCTACTGGGGATGTGCCCGCAACCAAGGTACATGCTCTTGACCGGAATCGAACCTGGGACCCCTCAGTCCGCCGCAGGCCGACACTCTATCCACTGAGCCAAACCGGTCAGGGCTATAACTGTTGTTTTAAACAGTTAATATTTGTTTAGATTTCTTCATACATTTACTAATATCTTTGACCACCATCTCTTGGTCCAATCAATGCTTGCGAGAGGGCTTCAGGGTGGTTAAAAGGATGCCTAGTGTTTTTGGGGAGAAGCTCAGGCACAAGGCAGACACCAGGAGAATGCAGAGAAGACCCTCAAAGGCCTCTGCGCTCCAAAGCCTCCTAGTCGTGCTTGCGTGTGAGCCTTTGGAGGAGATACTCGCCCAGCCCAGCCTGCTGGCCGGCAGCCTGCGGAGGTGAGCCAGGGGTGGCCCATCTTCTTGATGAGCTTCACCTGCTCACCCCGGAAGTGCTTCTCCAGGAGGTCACAGAAATAAGGACCTGCAGCTCCAAAAGGGCCTGATTCAGTTCCTCTCCAAGGCCAGGGCGGCTTCCATGGCGTCCTGAGTTTTGCCCACTCATCCCGGGAGGCTCAGCGCGTCCTGGAAGAGAATGCGGCCGCCGCGCTGGTTTTGCATCTTTAAGAGACGCTCGGAGCCCTGGCGCTTCTTCTCCACCAAGTTGAGGCCCACACCCTCCAGAGCGACATCGTCGAGGTCGAAATAGAAGCCCAGAGAGAGGTAGGCGTGTGAGGTCCACAAATGCAGGCTGGCCAGGCGGTTGCTGGAGGCCTCCACCTGAGTGGAATAATTCTGATGAATTTGGGAGTTCGTGGTTGTTCGGCAACAAGAAGATAAGGTAAGAAAAACAAAATGGTGTGGCGGTTTTGGGAGGCTGAGGATGGCTGAGGTGGTTCTGAAGGTGGCGACTGGAAAAGAGGTTGGAGGGTGGTTGGAGGCTGGAAGAAGGAGGGGGGCGGAGGGGGGGGCGAGGGGGGTGAAGGGGTGGGGCGCGTCCCTGGGTTCGTTCTGTCCAAACACTGTTGAAGCAAGCGAAAGAGCCGGGACCGCCGAGGGCACTGCCAAAGGTATGTTTCTACTGTCTTTTATTTTTGCTTCTGTGAATTCAACTATAATATAATTGCCATTTGTATGTATGCCATTCCTTTTTGTGACCTCTTTCTCTTTGGTGTTCTGAAGCTCCACTGATTTGTCTCAGGGAAAATTTCTAAAAAAACCACCTTGATGTTGAGGATTGTTATCGTTCATCAATTCTAGTAAATTCTCAGCCATGGTTTCCTTGAATAGTGCCTCCGCCTCATTATCTGTGTCAGTTCCTTCTGGAACTCCAATTGGACTCAAGTTGGACCCTCTTATATGACGTTTTGGGCTTGAAAGCTCTATTTTATATTTCTACCCTTGTCTCTCTGGGATGCATTCGGGCACATATTTTCAAAGTTGTCTTTACCGTAAATACATCAAACGTTGTTGTTCTTCATTTTGTATTGTACAGTTCCACAACTCAGTATCTGTGGGATTGACTACATGGTTTATTGTTTTTTCCTGGCTCTCCTCTTATGGCACATTGTTTCTTTGTGTTTTGTACTTGTAGACTGTGCAGTTGTCCTTGGATTTTCTGAGTCTTTCTTGGGGCGTGGGATGATGATTTTACTCCAGTAGGGATTTGTGTTTGCATCTGCCATTTGCCTTGTGTACTGCTAAACCCAGGCCTAACTTTAAAACTTTAAATTAAATTCTGTATTTGAGGGCTGTGTGTGTGTGTGTGTGTGTGTGTGTGTGTGTGTATGTGACATAGCATGAATTTGGATCTCTCTGGTAGTGAATGTAAAATTTTTTTGGGGGCAGTGCTAAGGATGAAACAAGCAAGTTTACTTTATTCTCTTTATTTCCACGGTAGGGTATAGTTCAACGTTTCAACGTGGGTGGACTTGGAGTTATCCCATACAATGGGCTCCCTTTTTGTTTTGTTGATGGTTTCTTTTGCTGTGCAGAAGCTTCTTAATTTGATGTACTTCCATTTGTTTATTTTCTCCTTAGTTTCCTTTGCCCTAGGACAGTGGTCGGCAAACTCATTAGTCAACAGAGCCAAATATCAACAGTACAACGATTGAAATTTCTTTTGAGAGCCACATTTTTTAAACTTAAACTATATAGATAGGTACATTGTTATTAACTTAATTAGGGTACTTCTAAGGCTTAGGAAGAGCCACACTCAAGGGGCCAAAGAGCCGCATTTGGCTAGAGAGCCGCAGTTTGACAACCACTGCCCTAGGAGATGTATCCATAAACATATTGCTATGAGAGATGTCTGAGATTTTGCTGCCTATGCTTTCTTCTAGGATTTTTATGGTTTCTCAACTTACATTTAAGTCTTTTATCCATTTTGAGTTTATTCTTGTGTATGGTGTAATTTGGGGTCTAGTTTCATTTTTTTGCACGTATCTGTCCAATTTTCCCAACACCAATTATTGAAGAGACTGTCTTGACTCCATTGTACTAGTATGTTCTTGCCTCCTTTGTCAAATATTAATTGAATATGATGGCTTGGGTCGATTTCTGGGGTCTCTGTTCTGTTCGATTGATCTATATGCCTGTTCTTGTGCCAGTACCAGACTGTTTTGATTATGGTGGCTTTGTAGTATAACTTGAAATCTGGTATTGTGATTCCTCCAATTTTGTTGTTCTTTCTCAAGATTGCTGAAGCTATTCGGGGTATTTTATGGTTCTATATAAATTTTTGGAGTATTTGTTCTAGATCTGTGAAATATGTCATTGATATTTTAATAAGGGTTGCATTGAATCTGTAGATTGCTTTGGGTTGTATGGACCTTTTAATGATGTTAATTCTACCAATCCATGAACATGTTATATCTTCCACTTGTTTATATCTTCCTCTATCTCATTTTTCAGCATCCTGTAGTTTTCTGAGTACAAGTCTTTTACCTCCTTGGTTAAGTTTATTCCTAAATATCTTAATTTTTTTTCTTGCAATGATAAATGGGATTGTTTGTTTAGTTTCTCTTTCTGAGAATTCATTGTTGGTATATAAAAATGCCATTGATTTCTGGGTGTTATTTTTGTATCCTGATACATTACCAAATTCATTTATTAAATCTAATAGTTTTTGGTGTAGTCTTTAGAGTTTTCTATGTATCTATTTCATGTCATCTGCAAATAATGAGAATTTCATTTTCTCCTTTCCAATGTGGTCCAATCCTGGCCTGAGGAGATTCTGAGTGAGCCTTACTCCTACTACTAACACACTGTCTACTTTTTTCCAGCTCCTTCATCTTCATGTTTTATGGCAGGGTGTGGGTACAGGTGGGCTGAGACCATTGAAGTGGGGTGGCCATCAAATCACTTAGCAGGTTCTAATATAACACATGAATTCTTGAACCCCTTCCCAGAGACTCTAATTCCTTTTTTTTTTTTTGAAGCAAAATCCAGGAATCTACATTTTTATAAGTTCTCTACATATTTCTGGTGATCAGTCAAGTTTGGGGATTAAAATATCACAGCATCGATGGTCTAATTTTAATTTCTAGATATTCACATGATATCTAAAACATTAGTGATTGCCATAAAGATTTTAGAATTCTGAATGTCTTAAAAATACTTGCACATGGTAATGTTCTTCAGCATGCCACGAGACCTGAGAGTAGGGACTGGGAGGAGAAGATACAGCCACGAATTTAATATTGCATGATTCAAATGTGATCTCTAGTTATTATCCATCTTCAGGAAAATTCTAATGCCATCCCAGGTGATATCGTCCTAAATGGATGTCCTGGGGAGTGTTGGCCAGTGAAGAAAGAAGGAAGGAGGGAAAAAGTCAAATTTAAAATAATTCCAACCTCTACAGAAAATCACTTCCTCGTCAGAAAATGAATTTCATAAATAACTGGTATAGCCAATAGAACATTTTAAATAACTGAAGGAAAAGCATACACTTTTCAGTGTGAACCTCCAGCTGTTTCCCAGTCCTTCGGGGACATTTAGATCTGAGAAGTACATCACAGGCATTTGGAAATAATGGATGTCATGGAGGCGTTATGTTCAAAGGCATTAAAAATAATCCACTCCCTTAGAAATAAACACCTAACCTAAGCCATTAAGAATTCTCAGGGAGAGGCAGAAATAGCTTCTGTAGTCCCCTTTGCTCTTTAATTTCTATTTCTACCATTTCATTATTCATCATTTCAGTGCAACGCAGTTCGTCTATTTATTTAAAGTGTGATTCCAGACGACAGGCAACCGTCCCAATGTTCTCTGTCTTGCACAACCCTTTCCGCTGGGAGAAACAGAAATTATATAACTTGTTTTCAATTGTGCCGACTGGGAGGATTCACATGTTCGATTTGGTGAGCTTCCAGGAAATAATTTTAAAGTGTTTATCTGAAGTTTATCCAGACTCTCTTGATCTAGAAGTTAGACAGGAAACGTAGCAGGGAATTGAAAGAAACCAGGCTCCGAAGAGAGGGAACGCTTAAGTGTAAGAGCAGATTCTGAGCTGGGACACCCCTGGGTGTTCACACCTCGGACAGCAGGAGGCCTGATTCTAGAGCTGATGAGATTTAGAAGCTACATTAATATTAATATTCGCTCCCCTTTACTATTGTTCATTGTTCTGGTGACTGTTGCTTCGTAATAAGCTACCCACTATGTCATGGTATGAACCATTTTATTCTGCTCGTGATTTTGTGGGTCAGGAATCTGGAAAGGGCTCATCTGGGTGGCTCTCGCGTGGGTTGTAGTCAGATGCTCATCATCTGAAGGCTTTACCAGGTGAGATGTCCAAGCTGGCTCACTCAGGTGGCTGGTGGTTTGTTAGCTGCCCACTGGGAGCTTAGCTGGAGTTGTTGCCTGGGTGTGGCTTCTCCAACTTGGTGAGCTTAGGTTAGTCAGACTTTGTACATGGGGGCTGACATCTCCCAGAGCAAGCATCCCAAGAGAACCTGTATGGCTTTTTCTGACTTAGCCATAGAGATCACTTCCATTGTACTCTGTTGGTCCAGTCACAAGTCTACTCAGACTCAGTGGGAGAAGACACATACTTCACCTCTCAATGGGAGTAGTGGGAAGGAATTTGTTGCCATTAAAAAACAACAACAACCCATCACACTCACATAATCCCAGACATTAAATAAAATCTGTATCTTTCTTAATCCTCACAAAAACCCTAGGAGTTAGGTATTATTATTATTATCTTACAGATAAGGAAATCTAAGTTCAGAGAGGTTAAATAATTTGTCCTAGGTTATACAGCTAGTGAGTGGGTGAGATGATATGGGAACCTATAACAAATATCTACTGTCTGTTAAGTTGTAAGGTATATTAAAGGCTCAAACTTTGTCTCAAATGTCAATTATTGCAGCTATTCTAGGCAACTGGATAATTCCACCCGTTTAGAATGTTAGCACATGAAGTACCAATTTGGGTATTCTGTCCATCCGTTCAAAACAAGGAGCATTCATTCACTTGAAGGGGTAGTCCTTTGCCCTTAGGTAGGGAAGTGTTTGTCGAGGGTTTAACATATTACTCAGGTTGCCCAAGACAAAGTTAGAATCCTGCATAGTACTAGGGTGAGGTTGGTGCTACCGTGATTACTCTGAGGGTGAATAAATGTGAAACAGATGTGATAATGGTAGGGGGAGGGCTCAATAGCAAAGCTATAAAATGGTTATTGGCTTGTCCAGTGTGAACTATGCCAAATACCCATATGGACAGATATGCCAAGTGGGCAGATGGAACTACAGAGAGTGTTTTTGAGCCCTTCAGTAGGTGAATGGATAAATAAACTGTGGTCCATCCAGGCAATGGAATACCATTCAGGGCTAAAAAGAAATGTGCTATCAAGCTATGAAGAGACATGGAGGAAACTTAAATGCACATTCCTAAGTGAAAGGAATCGATCTGAAAAGGTGATATACTATATGATTCCAACTATATGACTTTCTGGAAAAGGAAAAACTATGGAGACAGCAAAAAGATCAGTGTTTGCCCAGGGCTAGGGAAGAGGGAGGCATGAATAGATTGGCACAGAGGAATTTTAGGGCAGTGACACTTTTTTGTATGATACCATCATGATGGATATATGTTACTAAAGGCCCGGTGCATGAAAATTCATGCACTCGGGGGAGGTCCCTGAGCCTGGCCTGCACCCTCTCGCAGTTCGGGACCCCTCGGGGGATGTCCGACTGATAGCTTAGGCCCACTTCCCCCCTTAGTCGGACATTCTTAGCGCTGCTGCGCTGGCCAGCCATGAGCCGGCTTGTGGCTGAGCAGCGCTCCCCCTGTGGAAGCACACTGACCATGAGGGGGCAGCCCCTGCATTGAGCATCTGCTGGTCACTGAGCATCATAACGACCAGTCATTCCTGGTCATTCTGCTGTTAGGGTCAATTTGCATATTACCCTTTTATTATATAGGATTATACACTTGTCCAACTCCATAGAATGTACAACATTGAGAAGTAAGCTAGACTTTGGGTGATAATGATGTGTCAGGGTGGGTCTAATCAATTATCACAAACATACCACTCTGGTGGGGATGCTGATAAGAGAGGAGGCCATTGCATGTGTGGGGACAGAAGGTATATGGGAAATCTCTATATTTTCCATTCAATTTTGCTGTGAACCTGAAACTGCTCTAAAAAATAAAGTACTATACTAAAAAGTGTAGTGTGCTATACAGACATATGACTAGGAAGGCTATGTGATTAAGGCTTAGTTAGCATGAGCAGATTCTGTCCTCTGATGGAGACAAATAAGACGAGTTGGCAAAATAAGCAGAGCCTAGTTTGTAATTGTTTCTTTTACTGCTCGCTTTAAAGATGTCCTCTGGCTAAAGCCCTTAACTTGCAGACCACAAAAACCGGGGTTAGGGCTGCCAGATAAAATACAGGATGCCCAGTGAAGTTTGAATTTCAGACAAACAATGAATACTTTTTTAGTATAAATGTTCCATGCAATATTTGGGGCATACTTATACTAAAATTTTCCCTTTGTTTATCTGAGTTTAAATTTAACCGGGCATCCTGTTTTTTATTTGCTAAGCCTAGCAACCCCAGCCTGGACTTAAGTTCCTGTGGGACTTGAGGAGCCAAGAGCTTTCTTCTTAAGATTTAGTTGTCTCTATATCCACAATGCTTGGTACTTATTAGGAGCTTAATAGATAATTTAAGCCTCTGAGATAAACAATGATAAATCACTAAAGATCATCTGAAATGTGAACTAATAAAGGATCAAAATGATGTATTCTTTCCTCTGGCCAGGTTGCTTCCATACACCAAAAAAAAAAAAAAAAAAAAAAAAAAAAAAAAAAAAAAAGCTTGTGGGTTTGATTCCCGGTCAGGGTACATACCTAGGTTTGCAGGAACCCTGGTCAGGGTGAGTACGGAGGCAACCAATTAATGTTTCTCACATCGATGTTTCTCTCTCTCACTTTCTTCCTTCCTCTCTCTCAAATCAATAAACATATCCTCAGGTGAGAATTAAATAAAAAGATGTATTCTTTCAATGGTTTTAATTTGTCATGGTCAGCGATGCTTAGCTTTGATTTGTCCACACTGTCTGAAATTATCTCAGTTCAGATGATCTTGAAAAATGGGTTAACATGCCAATATTGCTTATATCTTTCAATCCTATCTAGGGAATAGAGGGTTACACAGTATTATAGATGATGGAAGCATAATCCTGTTAATGCCTTCAATTTAAAAGTTGTGTACAGTTAAAAAAAAATGGAAATCTTTAAAAAACATACCCCTCGATTTTCTTCCTTCTTAAGCAGAATGAATGCCATTTGATGTGAATAGTGCCTCTCCATCAGTTGGCAGCTGCCTGTCCCCTCTTGACTTCTGCTTCCACGGTACATGGCCCAGCCTACTACCACTGGGCTCCTTTGGCCTAGAAAGCCATCCTCTAGGTCAAGATTCCTTTTATAATGGTCTCAGATCATGTCCCAGCTGCAGATTTCACATCTGGTCCTCAGGATTCATGTATCTTTGATCTGAGGAAGTTCAATGACTCTCCAGTTCAAGTCGACTCTGTAGCCAGAGGAATGGTCTAGTTTCCTCAGGTGGAATCTGAAACCTGTGGCTTGTGCCTTTTACCTGCCAGGAACATACATCAAACTCTCTGAGTGACGTCCTTGAAGCCCCTTTCACTGGGCTTAGCATGAAGGGGAGATGTATATGCGGGCAGCGTGAATAACGGGCTAGGTATAGTCTAGCTCCTGTAGGGGGGTGTTTGTGTTACAGCAGAGTTTTCCCCCAAACAAATCCTCAATAATTCTTCTTAAATTTCTACTCTCTTGAGTCTTTTGTATTCTTGATCTGAATGAAGATTACCATTATTTGGAATTTTCTTTGAAAATGTGTATCTAGTGAGTCTGTCTTACACATCTCCCTTTGGCATCTGATATCTCTCATAGCGCAGGGCTTCAGTTAAAACTTCCAATTTCACATGTTTTCCCTGCCATGCTGGTTTGAAATGAGTCATCTTTGCGTCATCCTTCTTTCTTAACTCCCACATCCAATTAGTAAGTTCTACTGATGTTACCTCTTTCCCTTCTTTCCCCTGCTTCATTGCCAATACTAGACTTTGGCTTTCGTTATCTCTTGCACATTGGCTAGTGGACAGGTGGCTGTGTTGCCTGGTGGGAAAGTGTTTTTACTCTGGGCCCAGGCTAATTGGGTTTGAATTCTAGCTCTACCATTTCTTAGCTGAGTAACCTTGGCTAAAGTTACTGAATTTCTCTAAGCCTCAGTTTTCTCATCTGAAAAGTGGAGATAATAACTATTGCATAGGGATGTATGAGATTTACATGTGATGATAAATGTATAGTTGCCTTGAACATAATAAAGGCTCAATAAATTTTAGGGAATGTGACTTTTATAAAAATTGTCTTTGAATTGTTTTCTCCATGTAGTGTTACTCCTTCAGTTCTACTTAGACACTATCTGTGATAGGATGTTTGCAAAATTGCTAGCAAAATTCCCCTCCTTGACTCTAAGCTGTGCCTGGTGCTCTGCCATACTGACTCTGAGTTTGACTATGTGACCTTCTCTGGCCAATGAGACAATAGCAAATGTGCCTCAGCAGACACTTGAGAAGTATTTGCTTTTTGGGACTTGTCTGCCTTTGCTGTTGGGGATCCTCTCTGCTCTCACAGGAAAAAGACCACTAGCCCGATGGAGACACATAGTTCAGTGGATTCATCTGACTACCAGCACCAACCACCAGAGCTAGGCCAGTCTACACCAATAGACACATACAGCTGATTGCAGCCGTGGGATTGAGCCTAGGCAAGAAGGGCAGAATTGCCCAACTGAGTGCAGTCCAAATGGCCAACTCACTCAAATTTTGAGCTAATAAATTATTGCTGTTTTAAGCCACTACGTTTTGGGGTGGTTTGTTACATAGCAACTCTGGGACAGGGTTGGCCCTTCAGAGTTATCTGCCACTGAGGCAAAGGGACTTTCCAAGCCCACTTCTTTGACGTATATTGCTATCTTTGGGTCATTAGTTCCTTTCATTGATATAACAGTTCATGCTTTCCTAAGGCTTTTCACAACTGTATCTCATTTGAACCTGTATCACTCTCTGAATCAGGTGGGGCACCTAGACAAATTGTCCAAGGCCATCTGCTGAAATACTTGGTTTGGATCATTCTTGCTACCTTTGATCTACTTACTCAGAATAAGTATCAATCTAGCGATGTCATTGTAGGAATCCATTCTGAATTAATGCTCACATACATGCAGCATTGTTCATTGTAGGAAAAAATTACAGTCACTTTCAGGGCTCATCCATAGGAGAAGGGCTAAGTAATTTATGAAACACCCATTTGATGGAATGTACTGATCTGGAGAGATCTCCAAAATGCATTTTTAAGTGAAAAAGCAAGTTTCAGAACAACAAGTAAAGCATGGTCTCATATATGTAAAACAAAAAACAAACCCTACATATGTGCAGGAAGATATTGACAAGGACTGTAAGAACACACTTTAGCCGAAACCGGTTTGGCTCAGTGGATAGAGCGTTGGCCTGCGGACTGAAAGGTCCCAGGTTCAATTCCGGTCAAGGGCATGTACCTGGGTTTCGGGCACATGCCCAGTAGGGGGTGTGCAGGAGGTGGCTGATCTGATCGATGTTTCTCTCTCATCGATGTTTCTAACTCTTTATCTCTCTCCCTTCCTCTCTGTAAAAAATCAATAAAATATATTTAAAAAAAAAAAAGAAAGAAAAAAAAGAACACACTTTAACCAGTTAACTGCCATACGTCCAAAATGGAAACCTTCCCCACATGCCATGATGTGTTTTTTTTTGTTTGTTTTTTTTTTTTTTTTTGTGGTAAGACTCTATTTATTTGTATTTCAAGTGTTTCTTACACATTCCTAATCATTTCCCGGGACTATCATTGTGTATTTTAAGAGTTTTACCACAATTTGACAGTTTTCTTTTTTTTTAAAATTAAATCTTTATTGTTCAGATTACTGCATTTGTTCCTCTTTTTTCCCCCCATAACTCCCCTCATCCCAGTTCCCGCCCCACCCTCCGCCCTCACTCCCCATCCACTGTCCTCATCCATAGGTGCACGATTTTTGTCCAGTCTCTTCCCGCATCTCCCACGCCCCTTTCCCCCCCAAGAATAGTCCATTCCCTTTCTATGTCCCTGATTTTATTATAATCACCAGTTCATTCTGTTCATCAGATTATTTATTCACTTGATTCTTAGATTCACTTGTTGATAGATGCATATTTGTTGTTCATAATTTGTATCTTTACCTTTTTCTTCTTCTTCCTCTTCTTAAAGGATACCTTTCAGCATTTCATATAATACTGGTTTGGTGGTGATGAACTCCTTTAGCTTTTCCTTATCTGTGAAGCTCTTTATCTGACCTTCAATTCGGAATGATAGCTTTGCTGGATAAAGTAATCTTGGTTGTAGGTTCTTGGTATTCATCACTTTGAATATTTCTTGCCACTCCCTTCTGGCCTGCAAAGTTTCTGTTGAGAAATCAGCTGACAGTTGTATGGGTATTCCCTTGTAGGTAACTGAGTTTCTTTCTCTTGCTGCTTTTAAGATTCTCTCTTTGTCTTTTGCTCTTGGCATTTTAATTATGATGTGTCTTAGTGTGGTCCTCTTTGGATTCCTTTTGTTTGGGGTTCTCTGCGCTTCCTGGACTTGTAAGTCTATTTCTTTGACCAGGTAGGGGAAGTTTTCTGTCATTATTTCTTCAAATAGGTTTTCAATATCTTGCTCTCTCTCATCTTCTGGCACCCCTATAATTCGGATGTTGGTACTCTTGAAGCTGTCCCAGAGGCTCCTTACACTATCTTCGTATTTTCGGATTCTTTTTTCATTTTGCTTTTCCGGTTGGGTGTTTTTTGCTTCTTCGCATTTCAAATCTTTGACTTGATTCTTGCGCTCCTCTGGTCTGCTGTTGGGAGTCTGTATAATATTCTTTATTTCAGTCAGTGTATGCTTAATTTCTAGTTGGTTCTTTATCACAACATCGAGGGTCTCATTAGATTTCTTGAGGATCTCACTATATTTATTGGCGGTCTCACCAGTCTTTTCGAGGGCCTTACTAAATTTATTGGCAGTCTCACCAGTCTTTTCGAGGGCCTTACTAAGTTTATTGGCGGCTTCTAGACAGTTCTTGAGAGACCTTAAAAGTGTGGTTTTGAACTCTATATCCTCCATTTCTGTCATTTCTGTCCTGTTTCTTTGTCTCTGCATTTATTATGCTTTCTTGGTGCACCCCCTTGTGGTCTTTGTGCGCAGTCTTGTTGTAGTTAAGCCTTGATTGTTGTAGGTAATACTGGAGGGGATTTGACCTCCAGGCCAACTGGCTATGAGAATCAGCTGTGTCTGCAGTGGGAGAACTTCTGTGCTGGATCTCTAGGGCGGTGCTAATCTAGCCTTTTCCTAAGGCTATCCCGCAAATGCCTCTGTGCAAGGCTTGGGCAGGGTGGGTCCCAGGGGATCAACAGGGCGGGCAGAGCAAGCAGTTATGGCTGCTCTCAGTCCAGTCCTCAGAGGCTCTGCCTCTCAGAGTCCCAGCAACCGCTGCAAACCTTGGAGAGAAAGCTGCCCTCGAGTTCCGATCGATGCCAGACAGTCCCGCTTCTCCCGTTTGAGTCTGGGTCCCCAGAGACTTGCCCGGAACTGGAGCTCAGAGCCTGAGACTCCCTCCCGATTGAAACAGACAACCGCGCCCTCAGCCGCCAGTCCGCTCCGCACGCACCTCCGCACCTTTATGTTTTCCACACTGCGCCTCCTCTGAGTCTCGGTATGCTTTTCTCTTTCCTTATAGTTGTAGAATTTCCCCTCAGCCAGCCTTCCTGTGGTTCTGGGTGATGTCCGTTCCGTCTTTTAGTTGTATTTTTGAAGTGGTTGTGTGAGGCAGCAATCTCCATTGTTTACCTATGCCGCCATCTTGGTTTCTCCCCCGCCATGATGTTTTGAATTTAATTTAAAAAAATCAATTTGCAATGAATATTATAAAAATAAACATGATACTCACAATTTGGGTGTTCTTGAATATTTTCAGCTGAAAATTCTCATGAAAAGTGATTTTAAAGTTGGTCAGGGCTTCCACTTAGGGAAAACATTTTTATTTTTTTATAGACGCATGTGGGGAAGGTCTGCCACTTGTGTCTACAGACGCTTATGGCGTCACTACACATAGTGGCTGACAATCAGGAGGGAAGTGAGACGAGAAGGAAAGTTGGAGGTGCTTCATATTTTACTCTGTATAGTTATGTGTTGCCCAAACCTTTTGTAATGGTGTCTCTATGTATTTGCTACATACAGAATAAAAACAAACAAGATAAAAGCCAAAGCATCCCTTAAGGGATCCATTGATTTCTCATTGTGCATCTCTCGATCTATTCCCATCCAGCTTAAAGCAAAGGTTCTTGAACAGAAGGTCCTATAAAACATCTATTCCCCCATCCCTTCTAAATGTTTACTACATACATAGATAGATGTAGCAAATGAGGCACAAGAGTTTGAGTTGGGGGTCTTTGCTTACAAAGAGTGTACAATTAGGAAGGTAAAAAAATATATATTAATATACTCTGTTTGGCTCAGTGGATAGAGTGTTGGCCTGTGGACCGAAGGGTCCCAGGTTTGATTCCAGTCAAGGGCACATACCTCGGTTGCAGACTCCCCTCCGGCCTGGGCCCTGGTTGGGGCATGTGCAGGAGGCAACCAATCGATGTGTTTCTCTCACATCGATGTTTCTCTCTGTCTTTCCCTCTCTATTCCACTCTCTCAAAATCAATGGAAAAATATCCTTGGGTGAGGATTAAAAAAAAAAGTAATATTAATATATTCACTGGAGGTCTTAGCGCTGAAACTTTTCCTATTTTCTCCTGTGTAAAATGTGGAAGTTGGACTAGATGATCTCCCCGGTGCCTCTAGTGGAGCTATCATAGGATTCTGTGATTTTGTTTGAGGCTGTTCAAGATTAAGAAACAAAAAGAAAAAAAAAAAGATTAAGTAACAAAAGCCATGAAGGGTCAGGGTTGGTATTAGACTCCAAGCCACAGGGACCCAGGAAAGAATTCAACACCCCTTTGGATCACTTGGAAAATATCTCTGACACATGTATTCTCTTTGAATATAAGATTAAGAAAGGTAGCTGGAAACTTTCATTTTTATATAATCCTCAGCTTAGAAGCAGGAAGTGTCAATGGAGAGAGGAAAGGAACAGAAAACCCATCAGCGAACTCTGGGAAGCTTACTCACAATGAACTCTCAACCCTTGGCTAAACAGGCAAACAAACACTTAAGAGAAACTCAGAACCAGTTTCAAGGTCAATGGTGGAGAAGGCTTTTTGCCCACTCAGTGGGGATAAAAGCTTTTGGACAAGTGCTCAGGGCTTATAGAGGAAAGAAAGGCAACCGTGGGACCTGTGCTGGGGAATAGTTAAAAGCAGAGCATGAAGTAAACAGCTTTTCTACAAGGCACTTTATGTTGAAAAGCCCCTCTGAGCAAACCCTGCTTTTCACGTTCAAGTCACTGGGGCAGGAAGCTTTAGGAAACGAACAGGACCAATAAATGTAAGCGTTGAACCACAGCTCCCTTCAAATATATTGTTCTTCAACCATGATGTTTTAATCTACAAGAGATATGTTAAACAAACAAAAAATAATGTACCCCTTCCCTATTATAAAGTAGCACAAAACATGAAGAAATGTCTTTGGGCCCTAACCGGTTTGGCTCAGTGGATAGAGCGTCAGCCTGCGGATGCAAGGGTCCCAGGTTCGATTCCGGTCAAGGGCATGTACCTTGGTTGCAGGCACATCCCCAGTGGGGGGTGTGCAGGAGGCAGCTGATCGATGTTTCTCTCTCATCAATGTTTCTAACTCTCTATCCTTCTCCCTTCCTGTCTGTAAAAAATCAATAAAATATATTAAAAAAAAAAAAAAAAAGAAATGTCTTTGGAAGAGGCAGGACTGCAAAAGAGTTAAGGTCTGGAATCAGGCAGGCCTGTTGTGTATCTTTGGGCATATAACTTAACCGCTCCCAGCCTCAGTTTTCTCATCTGTAAAATGGAGATAATAATGGTAGCAACCTTGTCAGATTGCCATGAGGATTAAAGGTAATTTACCCTAAGTGTTTAGCACCAAACCCGGAGCGTTGTAAGTAAACTCTGAGTGAATGGTAGACATTATGACCATTATTATTTATTATTTTTATTTTGAAGACTGCTTTGGTGTAGAAACGCAAGACAGTTCTGCTGCAGTAATGGAAGAGGGTCATTTTTGGTTACTTTGCTCTGGGGCTTTGGGAGTCTAAGATGTAGTTAGAAAATCACCCTAGGAAGGACTAACTCATGCGGGCTCTTTCTTGTGCCTGGGTTTCCTGTAAGTACAGCCAGCCTCCAGGCCTTTGTTTAAGCACCATTTCCTTCAGGGCCCCTCCGGCCAAATAGGTTTTTTTTTTCTTTGCCTTCATAGCCATTTCACAGTCGTAGTGAGGGGTTACTTGTGTCATAATTTGCTGAAGATATAAACAGTATAATTTTTTTAAAGTTAAAATCATGGCTTTCATCCAAATGTTTAGTGAGCACATATCAAAGATTTATCAGTTAGATAAATTAGAAGAATGAATGGGCTGATTCGCAAAACATTCGTCAGGTGGGAAAGGCACGCTGAAGCAAGTTTGCTGCCTTACAGACAAAATCGGTTAATGCCGCACAGAGCAATGAAACTCTAACCTGTGTGCTTATCATTTGGCCTAGGCCAAGATCATTTGCATCTGTGCTAGACAAAAGTCTATGCTTGCAAGTTAACAAGTAACTTCACAGAGCCTTGGTCTTAATTAGTAATAAAAAAATCAAGCAAAAAAAGAAAAAAAAAAAGAAAAAAAAGACATTCTGCCAGAGGATGAAATAGTCCCTGGGGAAGTGGTAGGGGCTCTTAAAGCGTTGATATGACTTTGAAATGACATGTAATCATCTTTATGCTTTATTTCCAACATTTGGTTATTTTTCTTAACAAGTGTCCACTTCCTCCAGTGGAAGGTAAGCTCCGTGATGTTGGGGACCGTGTGGTCTTGTATGGCCAGCCTTGCACAGTGCCTGCTTGTCTGTCTGAACCGAGCCCTCTGGGCTTGGGTGGGGCCTGTGATGTCATTGTTGCAATGTCTCCTTGGCGATGCCCTCTGGGGTGTGCCTTGCCCCCCTTACTGAAGCCAATCCCCGTGGTGGAGTTGGTCCTCTAAACTCACATCTTGTGTCCTAGATTTTATTTTGGATTTTTGTATGTAAGTTTAAAAGCAGGATCAAGCTATCATTTAATTGTTTTTTCTGGATGCCTTTAGGTTTTATGATCAAAACCACATTTATTTCATAAAAACAAATTGAGTACATACTGTTTTCTATATTTTGGAAAAGTTTTGGTAACAACAAGGGCGTAAATTGTGGTTTGGAAATTTAACAAATAGTACTTTAGTACTATTTTATTTAGTGCTATTTTGTTTAGTACTGTTTTGTTAGCACTATTTGTTATTTTGGGGCATAAATTTTTTATAACTGTTTCTACTTCTGTGATTAATCTGTTGGTCTATTTATGTTCTCTATTTGTGATGGCTCAGTTTATTATTTCACACTTCAACAGCTATTTATAGAGCATTAATAATGATAATTATTAATATGTAGTTTAGAATATTATCCTTACTTTAAAATAGTTGTTTATGTTTACTGCCAAATCTTTTCTCACCCCACATTTAACTATTTTTAATAAATTTGCAAATTCTCCTTTTTTTGGTTAATTGGGATTTGATTTTACTTTTTGTTCCTTATTGATATAGAAATATGTGTTCTTTTAAGCATCACTTGGGGAGCACTCTATTGAAAGGGCGAGTCGTCGCGGGGCCTGACCACGCTGCTGGCGGCCTCGGGCACCGACTCCCCAGCCCACAGCGGGAGCCCGGCACAGGCTGCCACCCGCCCGCCGCCCCTGGCGGCAGCAGCGGCGGCAGGGCGCGGGGCTTGTGCCCTCGCACGAGGAGATGGAGGAGGAGGCGATCGCCGGCACCCCCGGGAACGAGATGGAGGACATGGACTTCCT
Organism: Myotis myotis; assembly: GCF_014108235.1. Lineage (NCBI taxonomy): Eukaryota > Metazoa > Chordata > Mammalia > Chiroptera > Vespertilionidae > Myotis > Myotis myotis. Next base: position 40,193,425 of record NW_023416317.1, read on the forward strand.
GTCTGGGCTGGAACTGGTCGATCTGCTGGACCCCCAGCAACCGGACTGGCCCCTGGAGCCGGGGCTCAGCTCGCCCTCGGGGGGGGGGGGGGGGGGGGGGCTAGGACTGCGCCCTCCATCTTGCCCTGGGTCCTCCAGTTTTGGGGCGGCCGCCATGTGCTCAGGAGAGTGCCTTCTTCCCGGAAGCCCAGGCCCCTGCTGGCCACGCCCAGGATTTACCACATCCTGTGTAACAAGACCTGACTCGCGCCTGGCCAATCGGTGGGGCCCACAGTCCCCTCCCCTGCCCTTACTATAAAACCCACAATCCCATCAGGCCTCACTCTCTTTTGGCCACTGGGCTTACCGTTGTTGTATCGGTGAGTGTGGTCGGGGAGCCGAACTAGTTCGAAATGAAGGACTCTTTGCTTTTGCATCGGACTGACGGGCTCCCTGGGGGTCCTGGGAACCTTGAAATCTGGGCACAACACTATCAATTTTAACATGGAAATATCATTTCAAAATATTCTTTTATTAGGGAATATTTTTCTTGATTAAGGAAGTATTTTTTAATGATATAAATTAAACTACTTTTTATTTTGTATTAAGCAGCAAAAAATACTTTTCAAGTCACATAATCATTTCTCATATCTGAACATTCTACATGTTTAGAATGTGCAATGCTCAGCTATATGAGAGTAAGTACTTTCCATAGATATTTACATGGTACGAATCAGTTTACATAATATGGAATAGATCATATACATACATTTAAAAATACCACGAATGATTCTTGAAAAAATACATATGGGCCCATCCCTTTGTGACAAAATTCAACATGACAATATGTTTGAATTTTGATGTGGGATGTACTTATTTATTTATTTTCTTGATGTGGGATGTATTTAAACACAACATTTTAAAATATAATGTAGAACTTTCAAATTCTGCATGCATTTAAAAATCCTGGTTTATGGAGATATGATTTATGTAAAATAGAATTTACCCCTTTTAACCATAGAGTTTAATGAGCTTTGAAAAATCTATACAATTGTATGACAACCTACACAGTTAAGATATACAGGGTATCCCCCCAAAATGTATATATACTTGGAATCATTATAAAGGTAGTATTAATTAAAATTTAATTTTCAAAATGTAATAGTATCAGCTGTTAAAGTGTATGTACATTTTTGGGGGACACTCTGTATAGACTTGAGAGTATTTTTTATCTCTTTCCTGAAATGGCTTTACCGTTTGCATTCCCATCATCAGTGCATGTAGAGTTTCATTTGCTCTGGATTTGCTCAGCAGATGGTATTGTATTTTTATTTTATTCACTCTAATAAATATGCCATGGTAGCTTTTTTGTGATTTAATTTGCATTTCCCTAATGCCTAATAATGTAGAATATTTTTGCCTATGCCTATTTGCCTTCTTCATTTTCTTTTTGATAAAGTGTCTAATTTGTTCATAAAAAAGGTAATTTTGTTTCTTACTGTTGATTTTTGAGAGTTCTTAATATATCTTTAACAAAATCCTTTGTTGGACATGTGATTTATCAATATTTTCTTCCAGTGTAAAGTTTGTCTGATCCTTGCCATTTTCACACTGTTCCTAGTTTCTTTGGCCCACAAGAATTTTAAGTTTTTATACAGACAAATTTATCAGTTGGTTTTTGATAGTTCCTATTATTAGTGTATTGCTTAAGAAGGATGACAAAATTACATATACCTCCCTTTCCACTGTTTAAAAATAACATTAAAACTGTCATTATACGTACTAGTATTAAAATCATCAGTACACATACTAGCATTAAAACCATCAGTATATGTACTAATATTAAACTCCGCATTTTCTATCCAATATCTGCTTCCTTCGCTCAAAAATGGAAGAAACTCAGCATGTCTTTCCTTCTTTTCTGCCTCTTCTTTCCCCCTGAATCTCTCATGTGGTGAAGTAATTCCAGGTTTCTATTATTCTGTATTCTCTTCCAGGTTAATTTTTTGTTCTTGTTCTTGTTTTCTGCTGTGCACTTTGTCTAGACATTTTTTTTCAGAGAGAGCTCATGGGTAACAAACTCTCTAAGTTCTTAAATATTAGAAAATATTAAATTTTCTCTCATTCTTACAAGGCTAGGTAATAATTAAAAATCGAAAATAATTTCAAGAGACTGTTCCATTGTCTTCCTACCCCAGTGTTACGGTGAGAAATGCAATACCTTCTGCTCTATCTATCTATTTATTTTCTTTGGAAGTTTTAGAATTTTCTTTTTATCCTTGGTTTTCTGAAAGGGCCTCTAATCAGTTTAAGTTGAAAGTCACATCAATGGCTTTCGTGTGACCTCTCTGGATCTTTGGTTTCATTGAAGTGCAGCGGGGGCAGGTTCTGTGGAAATGTATCATTGCATTAAGTAAGAAGATGCATTTTGATTCAGAAAACACACACACAACCAATATCTTTTTTCAGGTCCAAATGTTTAAAGACACTTGGAATTCGTGTTAATGTGATTCATTGGAAGGATTCTTTTGGTTTGAATTCTCTACTTATATGGAAGGACAAGCTCATTATGTTCTCAAATGTCTCCAAGGAGGATGGTGATAATGGCACTTCCATGTTTCTAATAAAAGCTGAGAATGAAAAAAAAATTGTGATCCTTTTGACATCACTTATCTAAACACATTACTTAGCAAAAACAAGTATGATTGAAGACTTTGAATCAGAGAAATGTTCAGCTTCCAGAAAGCCTAGGGAAGACATAAGTGTAAGCCCCTGCCACCTGCCCCATTCCTGCCTCTTCTGTTGATTTAACCTATGGTTTTATATTCCTTTTGGGTTAACCCTAGAGATCTTTTTCTGGGATCCAGTCTACATTGAAAGTTGAAAAAGTGATTAAAATGCTTGTGTATGTATGCATATAAAAATGTCTGTAAGGCCCTAGCTGGTTTGGCTCAGTGGATAGAGTGTCGGCCTGTGGACTGAAGGCTCCTGGGTTTGATTCCGGTCTAGGGCACATGCCCAGGTTGTGGGCTCATTCCCCAGTAGGGGGTTTGGAGGAGGCAGCCAATCAATGATTCTCTCTCATCATTAATATTTCTATCTCTCTCTTTCTCTCTTACTTTCTGAAATCAATAAAAAATATATATCTATACTAATAATATGGTAATATGCAAATTGGTCTGGACACCATCATAGTAATGACCCATCAGCAGGCTGCGTACGCAGCAGGCGTGGATGGGCGGGGACTTGCAGCATCAAGGATGGAGGCAGGGCCGCAGCCACGGGTCTGCAGGGCTCCCCCGGCTCCAGCCTACCTCTTTGGGGTAATCTTCGAGGAGCCCTGGATGGGTGGGTGGGGCCTACCTCTTTGGGGTGATGGATCGTGGGGCTCCCGCACTGTGACAGGGCACAGGCCAGGCTGGGGGACCCCCCTCCCCTGCACTGAATGCATGAATTTCATGCACCGGGCCACTAGTATAATATAAAAATATCTGTAAGGATGTTTATTTACTTAGATGTTAACCATGGTTGTCCTCTGGGCCATGGGATCACAGGCCTGAAGTGAAGAAGGAATTCTCTCTTTGCTCCTGGCTTTCCTTTGACTTTACTCTTGTGTTGTCGCCTCCTTCATGCTTACAGACAGCATATACAAAGTTCTTCCATGGTGCTGGAGGGTGGGGGCTTGGGGGAAGAGGAAAGGAATGGTGGACAGGCAAAAGCAACAGTGTGGGGGCTGCCATCTTAGGGAGAATACCTTACGCTGGACAGTGGGTTCCAACACTTAATGATCTTTTTCATTGTATTTTCCAATATGCCTTATGGTAAGTTTTAAAATTACCCTTGTAATGAAACTAACAATTAAAAAAATTCAGTAAAATTTTGTCGACTTTGAGAATAAGTCATCAGAACCCCAAGGGATACTTGGGTTCAAATTAAGAATGTACTTCCTTTGAGTCTCTGGGGTCAGTCGTTTTATTTCTATGTGCCAGGGACACTGTAATTTTCAGAATTGCGGTGCTGCCTGTTCCCCCCTCCCACCCCTGTTTTCTTGTCAGGATGAGATATCAAGTGCATTTTTTTCAGGGAGAGAGAGTTTAGTCTCATTTCTGGAAAGAAAGAAGCCTGTATTTGGATGTGAAATGAAGGCATTCCTATGGGTGTGATGAGGTTGATTGCAATCAAAATGTTTTCATGACAAGCTGATGTCGTCAATTTTTGTAAATATGTGACTTATAATCACTATATTGGAGGAAAAAGTTGCACCAGCACATTTTTATTATTTATTTATTTATTTATTTATTTATTTATTTATTTATTTATTTTTTTATTGATTGGAGAGAGAGAGAGAGAGATATCAATGTGAGAGAGAAATATCAACCAGTTGCCTCCCATGCACTCCCAGAGACTGGTGGTCAAACCAGCAACCTTGGTAGGTGCCCTGACGGGGAATCGAAACTACCACCTTTCGGTGTGAGGGACAATGCTCCAACCAGCTGAACCACACCAGCCAGGGTGAGCCAGCACATTGTTAGTCTTGCTTGTCATCCATAGTAATTTAGAGTGGTCAGAAGCTAATCACGCACACTTTTGACATACCATCGACTTAGCTCTAAAGCCTCAGGAGGCACCTGCGCAGGAGCGGAGAGCCCACAGCAGAACTTCTCAGTACATCCCCCTGCCCTGACTATTGTAAGGCACTGGTCCTCCCATAGTCCCCTTCTCATCCCCCAGATACCATTTCGCAGTGGACAACCATAGCTTTTGCTAACACCAATTAAACTACATAATGCAGGAGAGGGATCAATCCTTTACAAAATATTTTTTTAAAGTTCTGTTTTCTCTTATGAATTGTTGGAGAAGCCTCTTAAACTGCCTTCTGGCTGTGTTTTTTTGGCTACATCATTACTCAAGGCAAGCTGATTAAGACTAATTTTGGTCAAAATAAATTCGTGTCTGGGCAAACAACCGATGTGCAGAGTCTCAACCAGAGGGAACCAACTCGAGCTCCATGCTGTGAGGGACGCTCTTAGTCATGACCGCAGCATTCGGCAGCATCTGATGAACCACTGACTACGGACTGTTCCTAGTGTGTCAGCCTATCCTAGAATTTATTTGCTATATTTTTTCTCACTGTAGAGTTGCTCTTTGATTCTCGCACACTGTTCTCTCTGGTAATGGTTTCAAATCAGCCTGATTCACGGCTGCACAGAGAAGATTTTCCTCAGGAGCTAGTAGGATGATTGTTGAAAAAAAACCATGGAGAGACAGATGGTAGACTTTATTTTACTGGCTCATCTGCTTTTGCAGGGACTGATTATACATTCTAAGTAAGTGGCACCAGAAGTTGCATTTAACTCTGGTTCATCTCACATGGAGAACCTAAAATACAACACCAGCAAGAGCCTGAAACCTGAGCAAGTGCAGGCAGCAGGTCCCTGAGTACATGGCATGGTGTGACCTCGGGCTGGAGCAGATCTATGAGGTCATTTGCTTGGACACTTCAAGTCTTACGACTTCATTGCCAGATTAGAGTTTAGTCTTTGCTTGAACACCTTGAGTGATGGGGAATGCTCTGTTTGCACTTCAGACCAGCGGTTCTCAACCTGTGGGTCGCGACCGCGTTGGCGGTCGAACGACCCTTTCACAGGGGTTGCCTAAGACCATCCTGCATATCAGATATTTACATTACGATTCATAACAGTAGCAACATTACAGTTATGAAGTAGCAACGAAAATAATTTTATGGTTGGGTCACAACATGAGGAACTGTATTTAAAGGGCCAGAAGGTTGAGAACCACTGCTTTAGACAGTTTTGCTGTGACATAGTTCATTCTTCGGTTGAGCTGATATTGACTTCTGAGTAATTTCCATTCATTAATCCCGGCTGTGTTCTTTGGAAACAACCCAGAACAAATTGATTTCCTCTTCTACCTGGTAGGTATCTTGGACATGAGCTAGAATACCATCTCAGGTCTTCTCCAGGCTAAATGTTCCCAAGTCCTTGAATCATTCCCACATGAAATGGACTGGATCCTGGCTCATAGCCCTGTGAATGAGAGGAACTTAGAAGAGACAGAAGTTGTTTTGTTTAAACTTGCTTACCCCACTTATGTGGCACAAACAGATCGAATATGTAATACCAGGCTCATAAAAACAAAAGAGCCTTGTTAATTTGGTTTGAAAGGATAAAGCAAGAGTTGTGACAGCAGAAGCCCATCTCTCAGGCTTCCCTTTCTTGTCCCAGGCAGCCTACCCTCAGGTTCTGGCCCTGTCTCTCTAGAGACTGCTGACAAATGATTCTACCCTGGCCTTTTATAAAGTTGACTGACCCATGCATTGCTCCTGACTTGGCTTATACCTGCAAGGATTTCTAGATCAGAGGTTTTCAGAACTCTCAGAGAGATTTAAGGATTTGCTTTGGGGACTTTGGGGTGTGGATGAATGGGGCATACCTATTCAACCACAACATCTTCTTTCCTTTCTTACATATTGGAGTTACATAGAGATTTTGTTGATTGGAAAAATAGGTTCTGCAACTGCAAGACCATTTGTCAACCAGGACTGTTTACCCCTTTCTCTCCCTCCGACTCCCCCCCGAGTCATCTTCAGGCTCTCTTTGAGTTTACCTCCCTGATTCTGAGGCCACAGGTTGTATGCCTCACCAGGATTTTGTCATCCAATCATTTACTGTCTATTATCACATAGGAAATACTGTATTGGGGGTAAGTCAGGGAAGAGATAGTAAAGAAATGATTAAAAACTGACAGTTTTTTGGGGGGGACCTCAGGTGCAGGGACTTGAGATAATCATATTCTTCACCTCATGACGGTTTAAATCAGTGGTTCTCAACCTTCTGGCCCTTTAAATACAGTTCCTCAAGTTGTGTCCCAACCATAAAATTATTTTCGTTGCTAGTTCATAACTGTAATGTTGCTACTGTTGTGAATCGTAATGTAAATATCTGATAGGCAGGATGGTCTTAGGCGACCCCTGTGAAAGGGTCATTCGACCGCCAAAGGGGTCGCGACCCGCAGGTTGAGAACCGCTGGTTTAAATCATCAGCCTGTAATGGCCCTTCTGTTTTATTTTATTTGTTCTCTTCCTCTGTTTCACATAGGAAGTCAGTCTGAAGTCCTTGGTTATGTATGATTCCATGTAAAATATATGGAGTTCCTTTGTATGTGTTTGTAGTTCATATATATGGTGTTATAATTCTTTTTTTCTTATGCATTTCGGTATGCAAGCCTAGTTCAGTGTTTTTGATGTTGTAAGGATTTCCATGGTAGGTAGCCCTTCACCCAGTATTATTTGATTCTTCTCTAGTCTCTACTCAACTCCCTGATGATGCAAAGTCTGTGATGCTAAGATGACCATGCCTATAGATCTCTGTGAGTTTGGGAGTGTCCCCAGGAATGGAACCCTGGTTATATAGACTCATTGGCTAAAGGAAGGATGGGCTGAACCAGTTTACACTCTTTTTAAAAAAATATATTTTTATTGGTTTCAGAGAGGAAGGGAGAGGAAGAGATAGAAATATCAATGATGAGAGAATCATTGATTAGCTGCCTCTAGCATGCCCTCTACTAGGGATCAGGCCCGAAACCCATGCAGCTGCCCTTGACTGGAATCAAAGACCCTTTAGTCAACAGGCCGAAGCTCTAACTACTGAGCCAAACCAACCAGGGCCAGTTTACACTCTCATTATCAGGAGATGAAGTCCTCATCTCCTAACGATCTTGCTACCACTTGGTATTTTCTGTCTGTCTAATTTGTGCATGTAAAGGGTTGTCAGTGTCCCTGTTTCCTGAAAGTTAGTGAGGTTGGGGATCTCTTTATAGACTTGTTAGCCATTTGGGCTTCTCCTTTGTGAATATCCCATTTTTCTATTACACTTTGTCTTTTTCTCATTGACTTGGAAAAGCTACCTATGTATTTCTGACATTAATCAGTGACATTTCAGACATTGCAACTATTGTAAACATTTTTTCTCTAATGTGTCTGGGTTTGATTGCTAATATTTGGTTTAAGGGTCTTCAATCTACTAATTTATACCCTCGTCTATGTGCAGTCTTAAGTAAATGTATCTACCAGATGTCAGCTACAGCTTTCTCTTCAGAGCTAGGTGAGATTGCTTTGAAAAACCCACCTCTCAATTTTCTGATACCAGATAAAGTAACCCCCAGAATTCTATGAATTCTTGGATACTTCTATTATCAAGATCTCCTTGGCTTTGGGTCTCTTTTGTTCCATATCAACATGATAGCTGAATGCCCCCTTTCATTTGTTTCTATAAGAGATTAATTTGTACCATACATTCGCCGATTTTAACTTGATATCTAAAGTTGAAACTTCAGTGCTTCTGTCACCTTGTTTTCTTGTCCTCTACCCACTTCCCCAACTTTCACTGCTGTAAATTCTTTTCCTCCATTAAACAGAGCAATTCAGCCTTCCCCAAACTTAACTACGAGTAGTTAAGTTTTGCTAAGCAAAACTGAGGACCTCCAAATGCTTAGCAAAATAAAATTTCCTCTTATTAGATTGACACCTCTCGAAGCCAGCTGGGTTAGAAATGAGTCCTACAAAGAGAAATCACTTTTTAATACTGCAACACTAATGAGTGCTTTTGCAATAGATACAACCTAGTGAGAGGTGAGGTAGCCTATTTTTCAGGATGCACATTTATTTATTTGTTTTGCATTAGGGAAGGTGAGCCTTTTTGGAAGGGGAAATGATAAACATTTCCAGAGCCGAGTTGCCTTTTCTCTTTCTTCAGGGGCTAAGGCCTTATGCTGGTCTTAGTAGTACAGGTTGTAAAAAGAACATGGATATTTGAACCTGATGTGCTCGGATGCTTGTCACCTGTGTGATGTTGGATAAGTTGCTTATGCACACTCATCCTCTCCATTACCAAACGAGGATACTATCACCTACTTTATGGGTTTGTTTGGAGGATTAGATGTAACATGGAGGGCCTGGTACGATTCCTGGCATAGATACTTGTTCATTACATGGTGCGCCATTATGATATACTCCAGCATGACAGTGAAGAACCCTGGAAGGCATCACACACACCTGGCACTTCTTTGCGGGTTGGCTGCTGGGACTCTTGAGTAGCAAGTAACTGATGAGGGGTATTTCTGTCAAAGTGCTGGAGAAAATGAAAGTGAATTTGCTGAAATTTTCAACTGGATTCTCACAAAGCAGCTTACTTACCAGTCAATGATCTTTGATGGTCTTGGGTTCTTCACCTTTTAATTTATTGTTATAAAGACTCTATTTGGTTTTGACTTTAGGTAGTGAAAAAAATTCTAAATTCTCTCTTTAAGGCTAAAAATCTCTTTAAGGCTAAAAATACCTGTAGGGAAAATCACAAAATTATTAGACTTCAAATACACCCAAATATCTGCAACAAGTAAGACTGCAGCATCTTTTTAGGAATCAGGGTAAAACTGAAGAGTGCTTTTCAGACCTCTGTATCCATTAGGATTTGTGGGCACAGGAACTTTGAAATTTTCTCACTTGAAGATGGTTTATTCTATATGCATCTGCCTCCCACAGTGCAATTAGAGTTATGTGAAAAGTAAAGTCAAAAGAAAGAGGATGTTATCACTCTGTCCTGAAAGATGTGTGTTCATTACAACTTCATCTGACTTCAGTTTTCAAATGCATTGTTCCAAAAAATGTTTGCACCAAAGTGAAGTTATGTACGGAAAAACAAATTTCTGTTGGCTTCTACACAATTCTCAGCTAGACATTTGTATAGAAAGAAATTTGCCCTTGAAATGAGACCCCTGAAAGAACTTGCCGGCTGGAGGAACCCCTACATCAGATCATGGCAGATCCTCTAACCTTTATTTCCCAAGGCCCAGGGGCACTTGTCTCACCCCATTTGCCCCCTGATGTGCACTGAGTCTAGATGGGCTCTGCCCAGCTGTGAGATTGGAGACCCACTTTCCCCACTTGGGGGCTTGCTTTTCCTTCTGAAGTGTGAGACTCCACAGGGCCTCCTCTGTGGCCAGGCATGCACTACTTAGTACAGGGAAGTCAGCCCAGCTTTGATAATGGGAAATGAGAACCAGTAGATAAATTCTTATGAATTATCCTGAGATGCGGTATTCACCTGGCCCCGTAGAAGATGGTCTTGCATGATTGAGGTCTCAGCCGTGCTTAGTGTGGCCAGCTTAGCAATGCACCCTTGTGTTCACTCTCTCTCCTCCTCTGCCTCATTCTCTTTCTCCTCCATTCTTGTTTCCTTGGGGGCTACTATCCCTACTAAAACTGTAGCACATAAGCTCTGCTTTTTGGGGAAACCCAGGCTAAGATGGCTCTCTTCTCCTTTTAGTGTAAGATGCAGGCAATAGCATTTTACTGACACAGACTTCATTTACGATTCCATCAGTATATGGTAGAAATGGATTCTAGCTTTCAGAGTATAACATGGACCATTTTTTGTCAGGTAGCCCATGGATCCTAGAGATATACACTCCAAGAGTATCTATAACACTCTACATTTCAGTAGTTCTAGTAGGTTTTTTTTTTGTTTGTTTGTTTGAACAACATGTAATGTGTCTGAACTTGTGTACATGAACCTAATGAAAACTCTACTTATTTACAAAGCTAAAGTGCCTCGAGCAGCTAAATATGAAACCAGGATGAGCTGCCATCTTGAGGTGGGAAAGCCAATTGAATTTATCCTCTGGCTCCTCTTCCTTCTAGATGATTAGAATTGTCCAGGTTTGTGACATAATACCAGCTCCACGACCCAAATAAAGCCATTAGATATCACATTAATTTTGGGTTGGCTTTGTTGTGTAAAGGGGTTCAGAACTGTACCTGGCTGGAATATATATGTATAAAACTCTCCAATAGAAAATGAATGATTTCTTAGGGAAGGAAATGTGTTCATAAGGGTTAAGATGTACATAATGTACAAAGGAGATAAATATAAAAGCTTTACACAATCTTTTTTTTTAAAATATATTTTTATTGATTTCAGAGAGGAAGGGAGAGGGAGAAAGAGATAGAAACATCAATGATGAGAGAGAATCACTGATTGGCTGCCTCCTGCAAGTCCCCCACTGGGGATCGAGTCCGAAACCTGGGCATATGCCCTGACCGGGAATCGAACCGGTGACCTCTCAGTTCCTGGGTCAACGCTCAACCGCTGAGCTACACCCGGCTGGGCTTTAACAATCTTTTGAATAGAAAATGGGAGGACTCAGGAAAGAGTACTTGGAACTGATCTAGCCCAAGGAAATAAGACATGCTTGCTCCATCTTACCTGGACTTGCCTCTTTCATGAGCCAGGTAGGATGTAATTAGACACTTTCTTTGGACAGTGTTTATTTGGTTCAAGTCCTGGCCAAATCATGCTGAGCATCCTCTGTGTAAAGGAGACTCTGTTGCTGCACTGAAAACGGATGTGCTTTCAGACTTAACTTTTGGTGTGGACATTTGTTGCTTTTGCTTACTTGTTCTTCCTCCATACTTCTTACAGTAGCAAAACTTAGAATTTTCTTTGAGGAATTATCCCTGCCCCATCTCTTAGTCCTTAGTTTAGATGGGGCTGATTATCCTTCTTTTCCCCACCCAGTTCCAGGATTTCAGAGGATCAATTTCAGAGCTAATTAGTAAATCTGTCCTCCTTACAGGGATTGGCTCGAGAATGGGCACATGACCCAGTTTGGGCCAATGAGCATTAGACCCACAATTTTTACTGGAACTGTGGGGCAAAGAAACTCCCCATGATTGAAGCTGTTAAGGCTAATCTTAGTGCTACTGGGGGGCTACCCTAAGGTAAAAGGCTATGCGAGCATGAAATCTGTATGAAGATTTTTACAGAGGAATTTCTACAGAGGAAAATCTGCACAGAAAGATAAAAAGAGGCACCTCCCGACAATACTGAGGGAGCACCCAGATCCAGCCATGCCTGAAGCTACCTTACCGCTGCACATTCTAGATCAGTGGTTCTCAACCTTGGCTGCACATTAGAATCACCTGGGAATCTTTTTAAAATCCTGATTTCTGGGCCTCATCCTCTGGAAAGTCTGTTTCTTTGTTACTAATGTTGTGGCCCCACCCCATAACAAAGAAACAGACTTTCCGGAGGATGAGGCCCAGAAATCAGGATTTTAAAAAGATTCCCAGGTGATTCTAATGTGCAGCCACAGTGGAGGACCACTGCTCTAGATATTGCAGTTAATAATTCCCTTTAGGCTTAAGCTAGTTTGACTTACCTCTCTGTTAGTCATTACAGAAACAGTCCTAACATGTGTTCAGGGCAATGGGTTTGAGATATATGTTGACAGGTGATATTAATATAATTCCATTAATAATATTCTGGACATTTTGAGATAATATGAATATAGTCTTTGAGCTACAAAAAGTTAAGTCTTCCCTCCTCCTCATTCCATCTCTGTGGCCCTTCCCCATGAGACTTCTACTTCTCTCTTCCCTCCCCCACCCCCAATACCCTCCTCCCAAGGAAATTTGCTTATTCAAGTAGATGTTTATGAAACAAATGTTGTTCCATCCCTGTTTCCCTCCCTTTGGAAGCAGTGGAGATGAGAAGAGTAGGCAATACTGGGCCTAGTTAGAACATAATATTTAAAGAAAGAGACAGGAAAATACATCCATTATAAGCTTTTTTTTTTCTTTTTTAGAATTGAAGCTTATGACTTTATCTATGCCCACTATATTCATAATTACAATTTAATATCTGCATACAAAAGCTATGTAAAAATCCATTTTTCCCAAATATACAAATTTTCTTTTTGGATAGTTTAAAACATTTTGATCACAGATTTCAACAGAGTTTTAGGCTGAAAAAAATATTACCAATCTAGCAATATCACTTAACACTGTTTGCAACACATAGATCTTCCGATGACAGTCAATCTCTTCCTATTCTGTAGCATTTTTCTGATTCTCAGGGCATGAAAACATGATGGGTGTGTGTGTGGGGGGGAGAAGCGTTTTCTCTGAAAAAAGCATAGAGATCCAATTTGGCTCTATAATTGAATGAAAATGTGTGTTAATTGGGAAAACCCAAAGAAAAATGGGGCAATGCCAGCTTATTCATGCCCTGATATCTTCTGTCTCAACGGTACATGTGTAATTAAAAAGTCTTCCTTTGTCTTACATTGTGCTCCGTAATTTACTTGAGTATTATCTGAATCCTGAGGAGGACAGATTTCTGTTTGATTGTCTTGTGCATAAGGTGGGTCAGTTTGAACTGTGCAACAGAAAGCCACAAACAGCGTTTACCTGCACGATATTGCTTTTGAAGGCGGCATTCATTAATGTGGACACACACTGGAAATGCACACTTTTTGCATTTGCAAACATTTATACAGCACAGTAAAAATTCTGTGATAAGGCCAAACCTTTTTCCCCCCTAGTCCTTTTTTTTTTTGCGCATCTTTTTAATGTATTTTTTTTTTTTTAAGATTAAAGTAAAACGTTTCAATTGTAAAAAATACACACCGGGCAAATCCTTACCTGGATAATAAATATCTACATCACAGTACAATAAAATTTCTTCTCTATAAAATTTAAATATGGATTATAGTCTATCACTATCAAAAGAAACACTATGCTACTATTTCCATATTATTAAAATAACAGGAAAAATTACGAGCTTATTTGAGAACCTGATGCCATAGCCTTTGGAAAGGGCAGAGATTCAAATGTCCATGAGCACTCTTCCTTTTGAAGAGGAACTGCGGCTTGGTGACTCACTTAAATTCAGTTGATGAAAAAGGTTTAGCCTTACAAATGCTGGCTACATTTCAAAAACCATCAGACTGATTTCATAATTTATGACTCATGCAGCAAAAGGTCAATATGACACGGACAGGTTAGAGTTCCACAGAATAAGAATATATCACCGACGAAGATGACATGCCAGGAGGGCGCTCAGCAGTTCTGTGGAGGCTGAGTCTGGGGTGGGGGTGGGGGTTTAGTGTTGAGGAGGGGCCAAGGCCTGCACACCTGTTCAGGGAAGGGCCGCAAGAATGGCGTTGCTGGAGCAGAGCCAAGCCTGGTGGTCCACCCCGATGACAGCGCTGCAGACCGAAGAGGTGTCACTGGGTCCCAGGTGAGGGACACGGCGCTGGGCTGAGGCATCAACACGGCAAAGCGCGTCATTGAAGACAGAGGCTCATCTGACTAGAAAAAGCTCTGAGGTGGCACATGGTGTGTTGAGCAGAATCATAAAGAGGAAAAGATCTTAACTTTTCTCACTATTTCTGGAAATACTGCACAGCTAAGTTGAAGAGCAAAGTACACTTGAAGGTAACACACACACACACATACACACACACACATATACATATACACACACACATACCCACACACCTCACTCATCCCCCAAAGTTAAGTGATTTATAAATAAGAATCCCAGTTGTACGGTGGCCTCCCCTACTGGGCTGTCTCCCCACTGTGAGGGGTTTTGATCAGGTTCACACTTGATTCGACAGTCTGGACTGTATAAAAAAGTGTTTTAAAAAAAATCCAGAGCAAATCCCTCCTAATTGAGTTTTATGAGATGGGAGTCTTGAGATGCATGAAGTTCCTCAATCAGTTACAGAAGAAACGAGCTACTTTGACCAGTAGGGTCATGATCCTTGGAGTTCTCATAGCCTTTCCTTTCTACCTGAAGTGCCTTAAGGCTTGTCACCCTTAGCATAAACAAGAGTACTAGATCAGTGGTTTGCCTGTTTAAGGCAATCATTTAAGAGGCTGAGGATCAAACATAAATGTACTTGGGGCTGTCTGGATTACCGTAGATATACTGTGTCATTGGCCAATGTCTAATCATGGTTAATCCACAAAGCATTCCAATTTCGCTTGAGATCAGGCTCTGTACTTATATTTGAATCTGGGTGTGTCTAATATGTGGGGGAATCTCTGTCCAACAGATTGAGGAGAACTTCCCTGGAAGGCTTGATGCCCACAGAGTCTGTGAACCTTCCCCTACCCCACCTGCTTGCCTCCCTCTCAGTGCCTTCTCAGGGAAATCTGCCCCACGCCACAAAGCTCAGTTAACCCTGGAGCTAGAAGGTGACTAAGGGGTTATGTTTCAGAGTCAACAGAGGGAGCTGAGATGTTAATAAAGCAAAAACTTAAGGAGTCTGGCTAGAGGCTGTCCAGAGAGAACTAAACCTTACTTTCTGTAGATAAAGTCAAAGTAGGTAGTCTGCCCAAGACCTTCACGTTTACACTTTCATTCTCTTCACCTAGAATGAAAGTGTAAACATGGTTAGCAAGTTCCACAGATGTTCTGGTTTCCTTCCTCTAGAAGCCAGTGAAATTGCTCTAGTGCATTAAACATACACATTTCCTCTCAGATTATTTCCAGTCACTCTTGGGATATTCAATGCTGTTCCTCTTGTGTTTCCAGGGCCGTCCTGCCTTTCTCTACATAGTTGACAAGTAGTGTGTCAAATTCTTATTTTGAATCAAGACCAAATATTTCTGTATCTGTTAGGAGGGCCATAATTTTTGTCTAATTAAGGTAGAAATTTGAATATGAAGGAAACTATCAAAAGACCCAGATTTTTCTCCCCTGAAATTAGTAGAGTATTAAGGATTCGAAGGAATTTAGAGTTTATGACTTATTCATCAGGACCCAAGGTGAGAAAACCAAGACCCAAATCTAACAAGGTCACAAATCTGTCAGTTGACAGAGCACAAATTAGAACTCTGACACCCTGACTTCTGGGCCAGTTAAAAAAAAAAAAAAAAAAAAAAGATCTGACTTGGTTTTCACAGTGACTTTCATTCCTTTGTTTTTAGGTAAATCTCACTGATATGGCTTATTGTCCCCAGGATTTCTAGGATAAGGCAGTACAAGGCAGGCTAAAAAATAGTGTTTGTCTACTATGCCAGTGAAGAATGAGATACATTCAATTGCATGGGTACATTCTTTGCCCACCTTCTGACGCTGAAGTGATGAGGCAATGTCACCATTTGTTTTCTGGGTACAAGCTACTCCAATGTTAGTTATCAGGGAGGTGAGATAGGTGGGGAAGGTGAGTGAGGGTTCCTGTACATGATCTGTGGGCATTTTCTGTTGAATATCCCTTAGGACAATTCTTTAACAGGGACAGAGAGCGTCAGTGGCTAGACCAGTGTTTGTTTAGAGATAGTCAAGCCACAGAGTCAGAGGGAAAAGGCTAGGAGACATTTTTGTGAGTAGAGCAAAGAGCTTGAGGATTCAAGACTAGAAGGAGCATCCTCAAATCATCAGTCCATGAAGAGTGCTCTCAGATCACTGTGCTTCCTTCAACTTGGAATGTAACTGCACTAGTCTCTCCTCAAAATTCCTCCACAAGACTCCATTTTCAGCTCATTATCTCTCCTTGATTAGAATATGTAATCCATAGGGAAATCTGTTGTCAGCACAGCAAAGATGCAATCAGGATTAATAACTTTAGGAGTTTGAGAAAGAATGGATTAGATGTCATTGAAAAATGACAACTGTAAAGAGGCCTAATTTCTATGGAAACGTTCTCTGAGCCTTAACTGTAAAGAAGCCTTCCTACTATGAGGTAATAATATGTGAATTTTTGGAAACTCTTGAGTCACTGACAAACATTTCTGATTTCTTTGAGCTGGCTGAAGAAAATGATTTTCCATGTTGGTCTCAATCAGTCAAGTACCTGCATGGCTTTGAGTCATGCCTTGAATAACTTGAATTAAATCATAAGATTATAAAAATTCCAGTGAAAGAACAGCTGATTTTGGGGAACAAATATTTCTATACATTCCAAGTTAGGCTTCCAGGAGAGAATGAAGAGTGCTGAAGCCAGCATGCTTTAGAATAAACAAAACTTGTCCAGACCTTTCCTTAGAAAGCTGGAAGCCACATCTAACCAAAGATGGTCTGCGTCCTGCTAACTTGAGTCCTGTAAAAATCCGAATTGGATCAAGACGAACACATGATCTTGGCTTTAAGGCTTCTTTAGTCTTCTGCTGTGCCATTTTGCTTGCTTGAGTCTCTGACCAGGGACAGATGGGAGCTGGTGGTGGCTTGGTGCTGGTGAATTAATGATGGTCCCCACCCCACCTCCCTAGCTGTAAAAACATCAAAGCATTCACATCAAAGGACTGGAGAACAAAATGCAATAGTTGCAAGTACCCGCATTCAAGGGGCAATTTCATCCATGTCTACGCCAAGGACTAGCTCCCTTTACAATCCCTCCCAACACAAAGAAACAAAGGAACAAACAAAAAAGATCTAGGCAATGGAATGAAATGACACCCAGTAGTGCTGTAGGAATTATGAGAAGGAAGTCAGCCAGTCTAATCCTCAAACACTTCCAAGAACAACGGGGGAAAGAGTTCCGTGGGGCATTCCACCTTCATGTGCAGGAAGCGGCTGGCATGGCAGGCTCCAATCATCCGCAGGTCTGTCACCTTCATCAGGAGTTTTGGCCAAAAGTGTGTCACGTGGTGTTTTCGGTAATTGATATAGTGTTCAAAGGCCAGCAGGAAACTATCTTGGTATTTTTCTATTCTCTCAACGCAGGCGAGCCCTGGGCGATCTGAGGGGGCGCAAGAAGATGGATGTTAATTCAGAGGGTGGGAAGGAGAGGGACTGCCTTGCCTGATTCAAGCCCTTTAATGTGAAAGTGGGCAGATCTGAGGACCTTCCAACTCCTAGAAGTGAGCACGGGTGCCACATGAACTCTGGGGCATGGGCACTGAAATACCAGAACGTGGCATAATTGCCATGAAGGGGACCAATGCTTTGTTCTGCTAATTACCTCTGGTTTAGACAGTCCGCTCCATGGGTGTGAAGGGCAATACCTTCCTCACAGGGTCTAGAAGGAGAACCCCACCTAGAGAGCTGACAGATGAAGCATACCAACGGAACAGTTTTGAGTTTCCAGTGGCTCCCTGGGAGAAAGAGGGGGATGAGCATGGACATGCACAGAACAGAAGGAAGTTGGGAACAGGGGGCCTGGATGCCAAAGGAGGAGTGTTGGACAATGAGAAAATCCCATGACGACAAGGAAGCACAACATCCAATTTAAGTTGTTTGTCAGGCTGTGGTGAACCACTCCTTCCCTTCCCTTATACGTTAGTAAAAGTTCCACCTGTAGCTGCCTTGTGTTGGGGGTGCTGTAGGGGGTTAAAACAAAAAGAAAAGGGATGTGAGCTATCCAGAGTTGGAACGAGAGGAGACCAAGAGCATGTAAGGACCGGGCACTCTCCCCACTGCTGTGGGAGGGGACTCAAGGCAGTTTCCCGAGAATGATAAAGCGCTGTCACAAGGGGGCTGGGTGACTGTGGAATGTCCAGGCTGCAAATACTTGAATTACAAAAGTAATTTATAAACCTGGATGAATTCCTCAGACAGCTCCAGAAAGCCTATCCCCACTGCCCAGGTCTCCTCAGCTTGCTTTTTGTAGCTCCAATCATAAAAATTCACACTCCAATTGTCCAGTGATCGAAGAATCTGTATTAGTAAAAATCTATGTAAAGTTCTGCTTAATCCGAAAGGAAAGAACAGGGCTAATGGCTCAACTCACCTTTCTGGGTCTAAAAATACATGGGCGTTTGGAATCCCTTATTTAGCTCAAATTGCAATTTGTGCATTCCTATTTTGTTTCCCCCCTTCATATTTGATGTTGCTACTCTGTAGATCTACTCACTCCCTCTCTCTCCTGGTTCCCTGACTTCTCTTTTCCTTTGAATGTGCCAGAAGAATTCTCCACCGGATCCTTTAATTTTTGATCCAAATAGAAACTCAACACAATATTGCTCTGATGTATTCCTTTAAAGGGATAACCTGGGTTTTGTGGGATCAAACTCTGTCTCTTGATGAGACGTAAAGATAAGGTGGTCCTATAAATGACGGAGAAAAAGATGAAAGGACATTTGGATGATGCTCAAGTTGTACTAAACCTGTTTATGAAAAGAGAAACATTTTTAAAGGTCAAGGACTATTTTTAACAATCTGAGACAAAATTTCTCAAGGATATGTCTTTCAGGTCATCTCTGTTTTAGCTCTCTGGTTAGTGGTGTAGGACCAAGGAACTTGGTAGCTCGTAGTAGCTCTTAGAAAGGTCTTTGAAGAAAAGGCCCAAGGTTTTGTGTAAGTGAAATGCCAAACAAAGCAATGGGGCTTAGAAGACAACTCTGAGGAGGAACTGGAGCTTCAGAGCACTGATGTGTAGCTGTCAATGGCCAAAGGTAAAGTGTTTTGTAACATTTTCCTAGGCCTGGCAGCATTAATGAAACATGCCCAGGCCATTCAGGTGGGGAAGACTTTACAGTCATTATGTCACATGGCTGTCAGGCAGGCAGAAATGGGAAGAATCATTCAGTTCGGTGTTTGATAGAGTTTGGAATTACACTCACAATTTTTGCCATTCCACATACTCCCTTTATCTACCTTGCTTAGATTATTTACTCAATCTGTTAAATTGACTCACTAAAGAGGAAACTTCATATTATTCATTAAACAAAAATCCATTTGCTGGAGGTAGAAGAGGGTATAGGGGGGATTAATGGAGACTTGACTTGGGGTGGTGAACACACAATATATAGATGATACACATCTAAAATCTATATAATTTTATTAACCAATTAGAGGCCCAGTGCACTCACTGGGGCGGGGGGCAGGGGGGAGGGGTCCCTCAGTCCTGCCTGTGCCCCCTTGCTGGCAGTCAGACAACCCTCTCTCAGTCCGGGGCTCTCACAGTCTGGGACCCCTAGCTCCTTACCGCTGCGGCAAAGGTGGGAGAGGCTCCGGCCACCCCTGTTGCACTCGCCAACGTGAGCCCAGCGTCTGGTCAAGCAGCGCTCCCCCTGTGGGAGTGCACTGACCACCAGGGAGCAGCTCCTGCGTTGAGCATCTGCCCCCTGGTGGTCAGTGCGCATTATAGCGACTGTCCATTCCGCCATTCGTTCCGCTCTTTGGTCGATTTGCATATTAGGGTTTTATTATATAGGATGTCACCCTAATAAATATAATTAAAAATCCATTTGCCACAATAGATGATAACCACAGAAATAAATGCATGGCAAAAACCTTACATTTTAGCTAAAGATTGTTGCTCAAAACTGTTCCTGAGATCTGCTCTCTCTTTCTTAAAAAGGGAGGTTAGCCTGGCCAGAGTGGCTCAGTTGGTTGAGCACCATCCTATGTACTGAAAGGTTGCTGGTTCGATTCCCTGTCTGGGCACATGCCTGAATTGTGGGTTCTATCCCCAGTTAGGGAGCATACAGAAGGCAACTAGTCAATCTCTCTCACATTGATGCCAGTCAGTCTGTCTGTCTTCCTTCTTTTTCTCTTTCTCCCCTTCCTCTCTCTAGCATGTCCTCAGGTGAGGATTTTTTTTAAAAGGGAGGTTAACTAATATTAGGTGTTAAAGACAGACCAGCATCAAACCGAATCTCTCTTTCTGCCACATTTAGGAGCTATAAGAAAGAAATAACTTCCTCACTATGATTCCGTATTAGTCAAAACTGTCCTTGTATCACAGAAATCTCAGTAAAAAGATTACCCTGACCCCCCTCTCCAGGAATATAATTCCACTTATATAGTTCAATTTATTTTTAAAGGATACTGAAGCCCAGAGAAGCTGGGGTTCCCTCAAGATCACATAGGGAGTTCTTAGAAAAGCTATGTTTTATTTTTACTGAAAGACTAGGGCTCCAGTGAGCTATAATTCTGAAGCTAAAGAGGAATTAAAAACTCATCAGATGATTTGAATTAGCACCCAAACTCTCCTGACACCCAGTAATGAGCCTGGGCACACTCACCTGAAGACATCAGCAGGACCGCCTGAAGGAGAGCTACTTCAGTGTCATCCAGGTTGAAAGAAGACAGCGACATGCCCAGGTCAAAGATGGCATCCGACACCACCCCAAGACCCCCATTTTTCAGCTGGCCCCGTGTCACTGCCATCTCCCCGTTCAGGGTTAAAGTCTCACTTTCTGGGTCATAGCGCACAGCAGCGCGAAGGGACATGATCTCCATGCAGCAGCCTTTGAGGAGGATTATCTGGTCTTCACATGGCAGCTGAAAAGAACCAGCCCACATCAGCAAAGAACAAGTGGACAAACGTTAGTCAAGAGCAACATGTGGTATCATAACGGTTTCCTGTGATAGACACTTGTCCTAAACTCTTTGAGCATGTGGACTTTGTGGCTTTTCCCTTCCTACTTGGCTCCAGACTTTCCAAACACAACCATATATTTGTACTCCAAGTTGGTCATTATCTTCACTGCCTTTAATCTCAGGAGTTTGCATTTCTTTGGCATAAGATACAGACCTCCAACTGGTATTAAGCAGTTGAGTGAAACTGCTTCTATCTCCTTACTCTGGAGTTTGTATTATAACCCAACTAACTGCTTGAGAGCTGTGTTTATGTTAAATTTGCCAACACTTTTGACTTATAGCTCCAGTAATCAACAGATGACTCTATGCCAGTGGTTCTCAACCTTCCTAATGCCGCGATCCTTTAATACAGTTCCTCATGTTGTGGTGACCCCCAATTTCATTGTTACAAATTGAACATAATTAAAGCAGAGTGATTAATCACAAAAACAATATGTAATTACAAATGTGTTTTCCGATGGTCTTAGGCGACCCCTGTGAAAGGGGTCGTGACCCACAGGTTGAGAACCGCTGCTCTATGCTTAGCTGGCAACTGTGCTTGTCTTTGTTTTCTGAAGCAAGTTTGTTCCTTGAGTCTCTTCAAAAGCACTGAATCAGACAGTCCCTTACAGATGCCTATTACCCACAAGGCCCAAGGTCACCCATTGAGTGAGGTGAGGCCAGCATTCAGACTTCTGGCTCCTAGGATTATATTCTCAGTGCTTATGGCACCAGAATTCCTCCACACGCTATATCTCTCTGTCAATATGGCGATCTCTTTTTTAGCTAATTTGGTTGCTTTAGTGAATCAGGATTTGTGACAGTGTAATAACATTAATAACAAACTTTACAAAAGAATTTTGCTAAGAAAGATGATTAAAAAAATCAGTTGTATTTTTTGAATAGGGAGAACGTTTAATTAAATGCCCTTATCAAAATAGATTGAAAGACTATTAATTACTGTGAATTTTTGTTTGTTTTTGATGAATTGGACAGCATACCAAGATTTATGTGCACCACCTTATTGAATTTTCACAGCAGTGCAGTGAGGTATATATTTTGCTTCCAATTTTATCTATAGATGTGGAAATCCAGGCACTGAGAGGTTGAGGAAGGGGTGGTCACATGAAAGTTTTGTGAGCGAGGCCACGATTTGAAGCTCTATCTGTCGGAGTCCAATGCCAACAGAAGAGAACACACTCTTTCAAGTACTCTGGATGGGACTGGGTTTCCATAAACAAGGGAAATGTAAATTACACATAATCTCTATCTCTTCATTAAGCAAGTACAAATTCTTTTTGGGAAATACTCTTGGCAATACCCAAAGTTCAATTTATTATATAAAACTAAAGGTAATACTACTAACTTACATTTGAAACACTGGGTATTTCATATTTTTTTTACTAACTCAACCTAGTTACTTTACCATATAATTTCAAATTGCTTAGCTTTTACTGCAGAATGAAAGTATATATATATATATTATGTGTGTGTAAATATATATACATATATAATAAAAATATTATATATATTATACACACACTATATATATGTGTGTGTATATATGTGTGTGTGTATATATATATATATATATATATATATTTAGTGTGTGTGTGTACACACACATTTATTTGAAATAGACTAAAATAGGCTCCAAAATGTCAGCAGTTTATCTCTTATTGGTATTACCATGCACCTTTACCTTTATCATGCTGTATAAATCTCCAATGAATATGTATTATTTTTGTAATATTCTCTAAAACTTTATAAGTGTTAATTAAAAAAAAAAAAAGATGGTCAGAGGCATGAACGCTCCACACCAAATATGGGTATAAGTCAGATTCCTTCTCCAGGACTCACCGGCCCCCACCTCAGTGCAGCTGGGGTAAGAGGGAGGCACACTCTCAGCTGGGTCTAGGGGTCAGAAACCTGCATCCTTCTCAGCTGGGAGGCTCAGAAATAGGCAATGAGAAATGTCTCCATCATGTCTGAGGTCTGGGCTCCCATTATTACAAACTCAAGAACACAAATGGGCTGGAAGCCAAGGTGGGGCAGAGTCAGTCCCTGTGAGGAAATTCAGCTTCTTGCTGGGTGAAACTAGATTCATGTATCACTCAGTGGCTTGGGTGAGAGACTCACAGCACTACGTGGCTCTCTCTATCTGGTATTTTTCTGGGTCCCCTTGGAGATGTGAAGATCAATAAATTGGCACCTGATGGGGTTTTTCAAAGGAAAAATTTTCCAGAAAACATAACCCCACTTGATTCAAAAAAGAAGGTAGAGGCAAGATGGTAATGTAATGAATAAAATAATAATAGTATTAACAGCTATAATTATGGAATACTTATGACCAGACACTATCCAAGCACTAACTATCCCATGTCAACCTCTCAACACCTCTAAGAGGTAGATCCTATTATGATTCTCATTAAAGATGGGATGACCAGCCCTAGCTGGTTTGGCTCAGTGGATAGAGTGTCGGCCTGTGGACTGAAGGGTCTCAGGTTCGATTCCGGTAAAGGGCACATGCCCGAGTTTGTGGGCTTGATCCCCAGTAGGGGGCAAGTAGGAGGCAGCCGATCAATGATTCTCTCTCATCATTGATGTTACCATCTCTCTCTCCCTCTCCCTTCCTCTCTGAAATCAATTAAAATATATATATATATATGTATATATATATATATGTAAAAATGAGATGACCAAGGTTTGAAGACATTTAATAACTCATCAAGAATTCTTGCCCATACAGTTGACTGCAGATCCCATGCTCTCAGCTACCACAGAGCAGAAC
Source organism: Myotis myotis (assembly GCF_014108235.1). Taxonomy (NCBI): domain Eukaryota; kingdom Metazoa; phylum Chordata; class Mammalia; order Chiroptera; family Vespertilionidae; genus Myotis; species Myotis myotis. The sequence continues at coordinate 40,217,311 of NW_023416317.1, forward strand.
TGCTCACGTTAGGGATGAGTGTCCCACAGGGCAAGTCTACGACCTCTGGTAGGTGAGCTCCTCAAGGTGCCCTGAAGATGGGCCACGAAAGGGTGAGCTTATAAGGAAAAGAGGGAGGACTTAAGGAGATCTTAAAATCTTTGCTCTGTAAGGGTCATCCTCTATTCTTGAGGATTAAAAGGCAACCACACAGCCATGTTGCTGGGATACATAGTTAAAAGAATATAGATTAAGACTCAAACTATGGCCCCCACATATAGATAAGTTAATCACTTTGACCTCAAAGTTCCCCATCTTTGAAATGGGGTTAATTAAAACCACCCTGCAGATCTGTTACAAGGATTGTATTTAATGTGGGCAAACTTGAGCATGATAACTAGGACGTTGTAGGTACTGAATAAATGCAAGTATTGCTATCATATTTTCCTATGCCTGGAGTTGGGTGGATGAATAGGATCTTCATCAACCTCACATGGAGAAGCTAATGAATGATGACTGAGTAGAGAGGGTGGGAAAGTATAAATGAAAGGGTGCACTTTCATTTTGGACTGACATTACTTTCATAGGACTATCCCTACTAGTTAATATTAAATTATAAATAATACTCAGTATTCCTGGAAATAGATGGAACTACAATGAAAAAAATGCAGAAGAAAAACAATCATTTCCTCACCTCACAAAACATAGGCAACTTTTTGGCAAAATCCACCACTCTGGTAATTGCTGGTGTGATGATTTTTGTAAAATGGCTGAAGGCTTCCAAGTCAACCTTTCCACCTTCTGGGGCATTTACTATTGGTGCTTGTCCAATATCTTCTGGCTAAGGAGGAGAGACAAGAAAGAGTTAAATGATGAAGTTGAAAGACCTTTATCCTACTTCTGATGTGGAAGAAAAATGTCTTCTGGACAGCCAATCTGTACACCCAGTCTATTGTTAAGTATAGAGTTGTCCATGTATATCTCTGAGCAAAGATATATGTCTTGGCCATTGCTGTAATAGGCCTCAGTGATATTGTTCACAGGATTGGGGTGTGTGTGTGTGTGTGTGTGTGTGTGAGAGAGAGAGAGAGAGAGAGAGAGAGAGAGAGAGAGAGAGAGAGAGAGAGAGAGAGAGACAGAGAGAGAGACAGAGAGAGAGACAGAGAGAGACAGACAAGAGGAATTTGGGCTCTATTTCTGAAAGCACAAAGGGTATATATTCCCACCAGGTGACATAGGGCATTTTCAGAGTGCTGCACATTCTGATGAGTGTCTCTGTGTGCGAGGTGGGCTCAATGTGGGCAGTGAGGAAGCGGGGCGGGGGGAGGCGGGAATTCGGTAGCCCCAGTAGACAGCACCCTGTGGATTCACTCTTGTTTTCCACCCAGCTGGGGTTCAGCATCCTGTTTGCTTACAGACTCCAGTTGGAGGAGGTCACAGCAGGGTGAGAGGAACTATCTAGGCTGCCTATAGGAACTGAGTCATGCAAACTTGGCACAGCCTCAGCCAGAGGGGGGATTTTACTAGTATTAAATGTCCCAAGGGCACTTCTCTGCTATTCACTTGCCTAAGAACAATCCATGGTCTTGCTGCTCAAAGGGTGGTATAGCAGCGTGGGTGTCACTGGAGGACTTCTTAGAAATACAGAATCTTAGCTCTCTCCTCAGACTCAATTGTGCAGAATCAGCATTGTAGCAAGCCCCCAGGTGGTTGTGCTCCCGATGCCCTCGGGAGCTGTCTAGCTCCCTAGTCTAGCGTTCGGTGACTGCCATGGTGTGGCCTCCATGTATCCCCTGTTGTCACCAGTGCTTCCTGCTTGGGTGATAGAAGCCTTCCTGAGTTGATTGCACTTGTCTTATGATCTGCCCACACAGACCACACATGGCCAAGTCATTCATCCTGTCTGAACCTTTTGCTCATGTTCCTTTTTCAAGGCTACCCCATTTAAGAATGTGAGAAATCAGACAGTAACTCTGCCAGGGGGAAAGCAGGCAGGCTGGCCCTGGTTCTGATGGTCACATTTTATACTTGGGTGAAAAAATCCATTCAAAGCCATCCCTTTGCACGGGAACTAAGGGATCAGAATAATAACACATGCCAACACACAATAATAACACAATGCCAATAGACAATAATGTTGTTGGTATGTGTGTGTGTGGGGGGGGATGGTTCACTCCAAACCGAACTGCCCCTGGGAGGTGTAAAAGTGAGTTACCCTTGGTTGGGAGACACTGCTTTCCCTTGTCTGGCACCAGAGACTTCTTGTTCCTGTCCCAGCCCACATGGACTCTTCACCATCACTGTCATCACTTGCAAATTGTTGGTGATTAAATTGAGCATTTAAGTGGATGGAGAAAACTAGAAAATTATATGATGGAAGTGTTTTTGGAAACAGTTGTACAGTGTGGCTTTAGAATTAGGAAAATCTGCATGGCTTTTGCAAAAGTGTCTATTTGCCAATGACTCTTATTTCTCAGCACAAATGTGGATTTGAACCCTGGGTGAAACCACCAGTCTCTCTATTTCTGACTTGAGTCCTGGTCTTAGGATAAAAAATGATGAAGAAACTCTTTTCGGGGAGTAAGTTACTTACCCATTCCAGATAAATGAATACTTCTAGCTTTGACGACAATATCTTTTAATCCCTTTTGATACATTACTATTATTAGCATAATAGGCCTCCTCAAATTCTATTTCAGAGCAAGATGAGCCATTATCACATGAAAATAAATGAAATAATATGCAGTGTTGCAAGCAAAAAAGGGGTCTCACTACATAGGAGACACAAATCCTAATGTGTAGAAGCCTATTCAGGATCTGAATGCCATTTAGCAAAGCTGACTTTAATGAAGGATTCCTAATGTCTTTGCAGGAGTAATTCACCAACCAAAAGAGTGAAAATATCATCCTGAGCATAAGTACTCAATTGAGGTCATCCTTCTGCAAGGAATATTTATAAATATTTATTTGTAACCTGGCTGAGACACGGCTTAACTGTACTGTCTCTGAGGATGGGCTGGTGGAACTGTATGTTCTGTTTAATAAATATTTATTGAGTTCTGTTCTGGTTATCCACCGCTGTGTAACAAACTACCCCAAGACTTAGTGGCTTAAAAACAACACATTTTTACTCTCAGAGTTCTGGGGGCTGATGGTCTCAGTTGTGTAGTTGGTTCTCACTTGGGGTCCCTCATACAGTTGTCATCATATGGCACCAGAAGCTGGTGTCATCTGAAGGTTTCTTTACTCACATTTCTGGTGCCTGGCTTGAGAACCTCTTCACATGGCTAGCTTGGGTTTCCTCACAGCATGGCAGTTCTCAGGGTAGGAGAGCTTTTATTTACATGGCATTTAGCTTCTCCCAGAGAGACAAGGTAGCTTCCCCCTCCAAGATAATCAAATGGAAACTACAAGGCTTCTTATGACTCAGCCTGAGTGGTTACTCTTTCCAAATCCACTGTTTAAAGGAATCATAGACCAGATTCAAGGGGAGAGAAAAATAGACTCTACCTCTCCATGGGAGAATGGGCTGTGTATACAAGGAAGAAAGAATCTAATGGCAGCCAACTTGGAGAAGAGCTACCACAAATTTCAACAATACATGTGCCAGACCCTGGGTACAATGCTGAATGGAACATGGTCGCTCCCCCGAGTTGCAGGAGTGATCCCAGGCACAGAAGGGGATTGGCTGATAGAAATAAAGTTCATTGTAGAGATAGATGGTACAGTGCAAGCATTCTGATCTTTTCCAGCACCCCTCTAAGAAAAAAAATGGCCTGAAGAAGTGGTTATTTATATTTGGATCAAGAGGGGGCAATTCTTGAACAGATCAAGCAGCTACAAATAATATACATTTCATGTCAGCTCTTAGAATCATGTTTGCTAACACTGTTGGTAAAAGTCGTCAACAAAGTGAATTATGGGTAAGAGTCCCCTCTCCCCAAATTTCCTACACACACACACACACACACACACACACACACCAATCACATAATAATGGTGATGTTGAAGTAGGAGGACAGTTATATCATTATACCTTCTTGTTCGAGTGGAAAGGTACTCTCATGTACCCTTGAGTTAAAAATAAACCCATAGAACAATGATGGTGAACCTATGACACGCGTGTCAGAGGTGACACGTGAACTCATTTTTCTGGTTGATTTTTCTTTGTTAAATGGCATTTGAATATATAAAATAAATATCAAAAATATAAATCTTTGTTTTACTATGGTTGCAAATATCAAAAGATTTCTATATGTGACACGGCACCAGAGTTAAGTTAGGGTTTTTCAAAATGCTGACACGCCAAGCTCAAAAGGTTCGTCATCACTGCCATAGAATGTCTGATGCGGGGCTCAGTGAGATACTCCTGAAGGGTTCGTGTCATAAACCAAGAGCAGGGTCAGTCTCTGTGATGGTCAAACACCAGCTGGTGGTGGGATGGGTAGTCCATCTGGTGAGGTGGGTGGAGGGCCTGGACTTGGAAGCAGAAGACCTGAGTTGGCCTTGGGCCTGGCTCAGCCACTTTCTAGTAACATGATATTGGGTAAGCCACTTAAGGCCTTGGCTTGGTTTGCATATCTGTAAAATGGGATAGTAATTCCAGCCTCAAAGCACTGCGAAGTTCAAAGGAGAAACGAGTGGCAAGGACTTTCACAATGGTTACTTTTATAAAAACATTAAACAACGATACTCTAAGGGTCTTGAAAGTCCTGTTTTCTCTACATGCCCCCTCTTCGCCCCCATCCCGACTTTGTCTTCCTGGCCTTGAGAGAATTTAAGCTAAACATTTTGACTTCTATTGACATAAAAATGCATTTGAGATAAGGAATACTTTGTTCTAGGGGTTATTCTGAAGGGAATATTTTGGAGTGAGCTTAGTGGATTAAGTATGTATGTAAATGGGCATCTGAGGGAAGAAATGAGCCTAAAAGGGAAAGCTGGCAAGTAATGAATTTTACTAATTAATCCACAGCTAGTAGCAAAAGCAAGCAGATAATGGGGCCGTAGGAACTGCTCTGGAATCTAGGGACCCATAAACAGTAGCGCTAGGAGGGACCCTTGCTCTCAGAGAGACCTGGATTCCATTCCTGGCTCTGCAATCACCTGACTTCTCAGTGCTGCAGAGTCCTTCTCAGTAAGACGGGCTGGTCACCTCAGCCCCCAGGGCTGTGAGGACTAAGTGAGATGAGGCAGAAAGTGCTGACTCGCAGCTGCTATTCAGCTGTGCTAGGAGCCTCACCAGGAATTTCCGCTTCTGCTTCCAGTGGCTGCCTTGGGCATTGGTGGCCACGTGGGCTTCGGTGACGGTTTTGATGAGCTCCCACTCCTCGTCGGTGGGCTCCGGCTTGTGCCCGATGGATTTCTGCAGCTCCTCCCGCCGTCTCTTCTCCCGGTTCTCCTCAATCAGCTTCCGCTTTGCCAGCCGCTTGCTGTCATCCAGTACCACTGGGAGAAGGAGAGAGGGAGACAAACACAGATACTCCTAGACACGTGGCAGACTGCACGTCCCAGCACCGCTCAGCGGGGCCCACAGGGTGGGTCACACTGGGGCATTTTCTCCCTGGGCAGCATACTGCCATTGACTAGCCATTGTCCAGTATGAGCCCAGGTGCCAAACTACCAGTGTCTAGCCAGCTTTTCCAAACAAAGCTGGTTGGACAGTGGGCATCCCAATCCCACAGAAGCTGGCCCTAAATAAGAAAGAAGCAAGGAGAGGACAAACCTATCCTACCCACAGGTTCCCAGATGAGTCTGTCTAGCCAATTATCTGAATTCATTCTTTCAGTTTCTTTTTTTTTTTTTTAAATATATTTTATTGATTTTTTACAGAGAGGAAGGGAGAGAGATAGAGAGTTAGAAACATCGATGGGAGAGAAACATCGATCAGCCGCCTCCTGCACATCTCCCACTGGGGATGTGCTCGCAGCCCAGGTACATGCCCTTGACCGGAATCGAACCTGGGACCCCTCAGTCCGCAGGCCGACGCTCTATCCACTGAGCCAAACTGGTTTCGGCTCTTTCAGTTTCTATAACTCCCTTCCTCCCTCCAAATGGCTCTTACTAAGAGAATTTAGGAGGTTAAAGAAAGTTCTGTAGCAATAAATGGGACACTGATGATCCCTTCCTTCAGCTCCTCATTAGCTCCCTTCCTATATAATAAAAAGCTAATATGCAAATTGTCCCCTTAGGAGTTTGACCATTTGCTATGGTGTCTGCTGAATGAAGGACGGCCTGGGCTGGCAGCTGGAAGGCCCTGATCAGCCCTGATCGCTGGCCAGGCCTAGGGAGCCTACCTGTACATGAATTTCGTGCACCGGGCCTCTAGTAAGGAATAATTAGAATGTGGCCAGGCTGTTCTTGGGTTTCACAGGTACTCACTTTGTATTACTCTCTACCTGGTCAACCCTTATTGGTGGCAAAGGAGCCCAGGCTTTGCCATCTAGAAAGATCTGGGTTTGAATCCTGAGACAACCACATTCTAGCTGTGTGACCTCTGGCAAATTAGGCTCACTAAGCTTACATTTCTTCCTATAAAATGGGATCAATAATACCCACTTCACAGGGTAGTCAATGTGATAATGTATTAAAAGTGCTCAGTAAATGCAGCCATGATTTTTATCATTTATGCAGAAGGGAAACAAAAAATCTGTACTTCTGTGGTTAATTTCCAAAACAAACCCATTTTGCCAGACTCTTAGTAACTATCTGTGGAATGGAAAGGCTGAGGCTTACCACTATAGAGTCATGGTCTTTTGGGACTAGAAGGAACCCTAGATATCATCTAGTCCAACTCTCTCCTTCCACAGAGGAGGAAGTTGATCCAGAGAGATCACCACTGGCCTAAAGTCACACAGCAAGTTCATGGCAGAGCCCAGACAAGACCCAGGACACATGACTCCAGTCCTACATCATTGTCCTCGGGCCATTTCCTGATGAAGGTGTGGCCTGCTAGGAAAAGAAAAAAGCAAACACAGCAGGAAGAAGAAAACCAAAGGTGCTCAGCGAGTCTGCAAACAGAATAATCACCTGGATTTGATTAGATCACCAACGTCAAGTGAGGATTGACAAGTGTGGGGAATATGAATGAGCCCTGTTCAGTTATTGTAGTTCACTCATTAAAGGGAGAAGAGGGAGGGGGCTTTACTCATAACCCCATTTACCAAATGCATACACTGTGCCAGAGATGGTTGCATCAGACGTGCATTATCTAATTTGATCCTGCAAACAACCTGCGAAGTAGGTGATCATTTCACAGAAGGGAAACCAGAGATAAGTCTGATGGCCACACAGCTAGTAAGTAGCAGATCTGGGACTCCAAGAGTTTTTCTGATTCTAAAGCCTGAGCTCCTATAATAATAATAATACTTCACAAGCAAATAAGGTGCACTCAGAATGGAGTCCCACCCAGACTAGGTTAACACTGAGTTTTCTTAAACCTCATAAACATTCGTATCTTTAAGTTCTCAATAGAACAATGAAATGGATACTTAATAATAACAGTTCATTTTAGTGACACATCTAAGTATTTGGTTCTTTCTAGGTCAGTCATTTTCAGGTACCCATATTGTTGGCAATGGCTAAAAGCCTTTAAAAGATAAAGACAATATGCTCAGCTGGGAGGTGGGATTAACCCTGGATTTTCAGCCTAACACCCTAACACAACCCTCCTCCTTTTAAAAGCTCCCCATTCTGTCTTCTTTAATGGACAAACCAGAACATTCCACAGATATTTTTGTTCTAACTGAGAGAACCCTGTTAGTCACATAAACATAAGCCATGATGATTTCCTCTTTCATGGGGAAAAAAAATCCTTGATGCATTCCTTTTTTCTTTCTTTCCTATTTTTTTCTTCCTTCTTCTTCTTCTTTTATTTTTTATTTTATTTTTTTACTAAAGATTGGAATCCTTCATTGATGTGCAAAAAGTTTATGCCAGGAGAGGTCATTAACCCTGATGCCTGGCAAAAGAGGCCACCCATTCAGAATGACACAGTCCTTATTTTATTATTAGATTAACTAAAGCTGCTGGTGTAAATCCCCTCCTCAGTGTGGGGAGAAGGGACCCAAATGGCGGCGGCTAATCTCACCACCATATGCTGTGGCACTTTGAAAACTGGGTAGGAAGACTTCAGCTCGGAATGTTTTTAAGGCCAAAAATATAACCACCAACCAACAGCAGGGCTACTCCTGCAATAGCACGCAGCTTCGCATTCTTCAGAAATTTCTGATCACGATGTTTTCTGCCAGTGCCCTGTCTCCGAAAATGGCCACAAAATAAATTCCTGTCTCTGCTTTTGAAAAAGAGTAGGAGTCATCCATGTGGTTCTCCCCACATGAATGTTGTGTGTAAAATTAGACCTTCCCAAGGTGAATGGACAAGACTCTCATTTATAATCTCCGTTGCAGACAGAGTATTTCGAACAGTCTTGCAACTATGAAAGGGATAATTTAATCGCTTTCCCTCACCCATCAGCTGTAGACATGCAGAGTTAGAAGCGGGAAACCACCCAGCAATGACTGCGGAAATGCTAGGTGTCTCCCCTCTGTCCACATGAGTTCCTGCTCGCTTTTCTACCTGGCTGATCTCCTTGAACCAAACCTTTCCCCAATCAACACCCCTTGAATATAAAACAAAGGAAGAAGATTACTTACAATCTGTTGCCATGCCAACATAGATGCATTTTTTAAAGCGACATTCCTGGCACTGGTTTCGTGTAACTTTGTCTATGACACATTTTCCTTCATATTTACAGGAATAGGATGGATGGAGATTTTTCTGAATGGTTCTTCTAAAGAAACCCTACATGAAAAAGAAAGACCCAAGACAACAGTTTCATATTTTCTAGAAATACATGACTCCAGAATCTCATGTCCACAGAGCTGTGATGGATTGTTTTGGGCCTGTAGCTCTACTTATTCAAATATAAGACAGTTGGATCAAAGTGAATGTAAAGAATTCTAAATCTGAGCTGAAGAAGATGTCACAGGACTATAGAGTTAATATCTTTTTTTTTTTTTGGCATTTATTCAAGGAAAAGAGGCTAATGGGAAAGTCTAGTGTTTGCTTTTATCTTTCTAAACATTGAGTAATAATATAAATAAATGATATTATTTCATTTCATAGAGAGCCATAATTATGCTGCTAAATTAAGCTATGAAGAGATTTGCTGTACTTTTTAATGGAGAATAAAAGAGCTGGAGACTTACTTGCAGTACTTTGGTGTCATAATTTAATCATTTAGTAATTAAACGAATATAACTGCCTTTAGAGATTTAGTTTAGTTCTTGTTTTTGATTCTTGAGATAGCCATGATCAGTTCAGATCATCCTTGAAACAACAGTACGTGGGGAGTAGAAAATTTCAGGCTCTCTATCACATTTTCCCCTCAGCTCATTGCATTAGGGTCTTTCCTTTCATCATACTCTTTTTCTTTTTTTTAAAAAAATATATTTTTTTCTAATTGATTTCAGAGAGGGAGAGAAAGAGATAGAAACATCAATGATGAGAGAGAATCATTGATCAGCTGCCTCCTGCATGCCCCCTACTGGGGACTGAGCCCGCAACCTGGGTATGTGCCCTAACCAGGAACTGAACCGATACCTCCTGGTTCATAGTTTGATGCTCAACCACTGAGCCACACTCTTTTTCTCTAGTATCTGCAGACATCCACCCTAAGTTCAATGTGTTTCTTCCTTTCTTAAGGCATGGGAGAATGCCACTGTGAAATTTTCTGAGGATGCCATTTAGTTCCAGGCTTAGGTGGCTTATGTAACACTCTCAAGGGTGTGTTCTACCAGAACCTTTCTGGACATGATACTTAGCAAATATACTTAAGTATTGTAGGAATTGATAATGGCAGAGAGCACTTATTGTGAGCAGCTCATTGCAAAGTGCTGTACACATATCTTCTGTCTCTTCTACAACTTATGAAGTAGGGACTCAGTATCTCCATTGTGGGGTTTGGAAAATGAAGCCTCAGACAGGTTAAAGCACTTGTCCAAAGTCACATGGGAACCACATGCTGGATCTTGGCCTGGAACCCAGGAATTAGACTCCAAATCAGCAGCAAACAGCCTGTGGCAGAGTGAATCCTGTCTCCTTAAAACACTGGTGATAAAACAGGAGGAGAAATGATAACTTCTTGGGATGACAACATGTCGTAGCTATGCATTTGAAAACTCAAAGGGAGAACTTCGTTTATTTCTTTTTATTTCATTATCTCCCTTTCTAAAAAACCAGACAGACATCACACTCTCCCAAACATTCATTTAATTATTTTTGATTTGGAAAAAAAAAAATTAGTTCTTGAACATGCCAAAAAAATAGAGAACTACCAGACACCTTGAAGATCACAGGCCAGGAATGTTGGAAATTGGGTCTAATTTGAAATGAAACTTAAGGTTGCATTCTGGTGGGAGGGGCCTGGAGCTGGGCTGGACTCCTGAGGACCCCGGGCAATTACCTTGCAGCCTTCACAGGTGATGCAGCGGTAGTGATAGCCCGTGGCCTTGTCCCCGCACACCACACATAGCTCGTCCTTGTCTAAGTAACTGGGGATGTACCCTGTGAAGGAGGAAAAAAGAAGGATGTGAGAAAATAATATTGTGTTAAAGTCAAAGACATACTACAGCCAGGAGGAGGATAAGGAGAAGACAGGAGGTAACATGGATGAGAGAGGAGGCAAGACAATTTATTTTATACATTTTAATATAATTTTTGCTTTAGGATCTATTTCTCCTGATCATTGAGATATAAATATAAAAGGTAAATAAAATGTCTAACGAGAAAACATTTACAAGTCTTTCCCTGACAATATACTTCCCCAGTATCTTAACCTTAACCTTATCTGGCATCTTATCTCACACTTACAGAGCTTATGAGGCCCAGGGTTTCAGAATGCCTTAGAAATAGGTGTGCTCACACTTGCTGTGCAAGTGGGAACAGCCCCAAAGATTGTGGAGCCAGGATCCGAGACACCGAGTGCTCTGGATTCTGGTCAACACACTCTTTTTGTTTATTTTAGATCTTGTCTTAGAGGGCTTGATTCACTTTGAAATCAAGGCACCATGCAAATAAATTCAGAACACTTTATAGCTGGAAAGTCCTGGGAGATCCTCAAGTTCTTTTGAGGTGAACAGGCCTTCAGAAGTTTGGGTTTCCTTAGGGCAGCGGTTCTCAACCTGTGGGTTGCGACCCCTTTGGGGGTTGAATGACCCTTTCACAGGGGTCGCCTAAGACCATTGGAAAACACATATATAATTACATATTGTTTTTGTGATTAATCACTATGCTTAACTATGTTCAATTTGTAGCAATAAAATGGGGGTCACCACAACATGAGGAACTGTACTAAAGGGTCGCGGCATTAGGAAGGTTGAGAACCCTGCCTTAGGGTCACCCTAGAAATTAACAGTAGATTCAAGCTCACTCAAGACCTAGTGATCTGGGGAGATGCATGCTCACGAATCAGCTAGATTTGATGCTTTTTTTTTTGGACTCTGATCACTAGGTTTAATACAGTGAGACATGACTAAGGAGAGCTTAAGGGCAATACTGTTTCCCCACATGAAAATCACTATGTCCAGGCCAATCTGATTAAGATACCATCACCAGAAGTGAAAATTTGAAGTTTGAATTTTACACAACTTGTTCAACTTTCTACTTTGGGCTATAGAGACCACTGTTCATGCCAATCAAAAGAGTCTTTCCTTGCTGGTTATCATTCCCCTTTGCATAACTGTAAACGCCCCCCCCCCCCCCCCCCCCCGCCCAACCCCAAGGGTGTATACCACTATCTCTTAGGTAATGGATGGTATGGTCACTCAAATTTAGTAAGAAATACTAACAAAATCAACAGGAAAACTCATTAGGCATTGATTCATTCCAAACATAGTTTTGGGGCATCCATCCATACAAAGAAATGATAGGTAAATTTATGTTTTGCTAATTTATGTTTTTCAATTTTTCTAAAACAAAGTGTCTTATTTGTGTAGTTTTTATTTAAAAAACCTGGACTTGGTAAGGAACTAATACACAAATACAACCATTGTTTTTGATTCATAAAGACTGACCACTAAAATCCATTGGAAAATGCTAGTTAAGTCCAGAACATCTCTGACCATCACGCCCCGCCCCAATCCTACAGTTTGATAACTAACTAGTTCTCTGGACACACGGCCTATACTTTGACACCCCTAAGGAAGCTAAGTCATTAGTATGTTTAGTTATTCTTCCAATTTAAATTGAACCTCCTCAGTTCATCCACAGCACAGATCCTTCTGAGTTAAGCTTTTCCCCACTGGTACTTTCTTTCCCACGCCATTTCTTTATATATTTCAAAAATCTTGAATGGTTCATTCTTTAGTCTTTCCCAACATACTAATTCTGATTCCTTTTACATTTGATTCTTAGTATTAGACACCAAATTTTGCATCATGTTAACCTTTAACCCGCTGGTAAACAATATATCTATCCATCCATCCATCCATCCATCCATCTGTCCATTTATTTAACAAACATGTATGGGTCTCTTGTGTAAGTCACTGGGTACAAACTTGAAACAGCATTAACTTAAAAGGTATTCTTTCTTTGTGTCCACAAATTCCAGCTGAGGTGCCCCGGAGGCCCCCACTTCACAAAATCTTTCCTCAGAACAGCCACTGCCTTTCTGTTCTCAGTACTGCCCTAGTGGAATCTTTGAGCAGCTTTGCTTTACACCTTGCCTCCTGGCTGGCTGGGTCCTTGCTGCTGGGGGACAGTAGACACATTTACATTTATTCTTGCATTATGTCTTTTTACAAGTAAAGAAATATTTCACAGAACTTTTATCTTTGTCAAGAGTGGGAAGACAAACATAATTCAAGAAAAATGAAAGAGAATATATTTCTTTCTGGAAGTGACAAATCCTATATAATAAAAGCCTAATATGCAAATCGACTGAATGGCGGAATGACTTGTTGCTATGATGCACACTGACCACCAGGGGGCAGATGCTCATCGCAGGAGCTGCTTCCAGCCTGTAGGCCCCAGGCCAGCCAAGGGGGGTGCCAGTGGGGCCCCTAGATCACCCTGCCAGTCACGTTCTCAATTTTTTTCCTGAACAAAAAGCATTAAGCTCTCATAGATAATTTTTACACAAACACTTACTTGGTGTTTACCATGTGCCAGATATGTCCTAAATGCTTTACAAATATGACCTCATTTAATCCTCACATCATCCTTATAAGGTAGCTCTATTATTAGCCACATTTAGTAGATGAGAAACTGTAGCATAGAGAAATTAAGAGATTTGCCTGAGATAACATAGTAAGTGGTGGAGCTAGGATTCAAACCTGGATAGTAGGCTCCAGAGTCCATGCTCTTAACCACTATGCCTCCCATGTAATCTTCACAGCACTTACTGTAGACATAACTTGATAGTTCTCTGTGCTATCAGTTAGTGTGTGATAACTTAATTAAAGGCTGTTCCTCACTCAACCATGATCTCCACAGGAGCAGGGGTTCTGTCTAGTTTTTGTTGTCACTGTATAGCCAGCATGTACTCATTTTGTGACCAATAAATATTTGTTGAATAAATAAATCAGTCTTTATTGATGAAAAAGAAAAAGACTTCCTGAAATGAAAATGTATTAACTTTTAGGGCGAGGGTTGGTCATAATACAGTTTCATGGACCTTCCTTCTTCCTATCCCTGTAGACTCAAATTCTTAGCAGCTGACACAACCTTTCAATCCATAATTAGAGCTAAACCACTTGATGCAAACCAGCAGGAAAGGGAATAGATGGATATAATGAGTTTTAGTCAAAATCTTAATCACAAGGGTACACACACTGGCAGTCTACAGTGTTTAGCTTGCAGGGTGTCTAAAAATCTCAGCCAATTTTTAAAACCAGGAGCTTTCACATAAAACCCAGCTTTCTGCTTCTTGTGAAAAATGGGTAGATCTGGCACTCCTGAGCCCACATTTTCATAGGGCAGCAACAACTCTCTCTCCTAAGAGAGAGGCATACTTGCTAGTTACCCACGGTCAGCACCAGTCCCTATTGTGCCCCAACTCTGAGGCGAAATGTCAGTTGCCACTTACGTTTATTCCTGCATTATGTCTTTTTTACAAGTAAAAGAATACTTCACAGAACTTTTATCCTTGTCAAAAGTGGGAAGACACACGTAATTCAAGAAAAATGAAAGAGAATATATTTCTTTCTGGAAGTGAAAAATATTCTTATAAAATAAGCAATATGTGTGCGGGTTGAAAAGTTTAAATTAAGCAGTCCTTATCAAACAACCGAGCCTCTCTCACTAATACCAGCTCTCTGGTGCTTGCAGGCGTTAGAGTTTTAGAACTCTGGTGCCAATGCGATCATTTTCTGTTTCAAGAGAGGGGATGGGTGAAAAGCAGGGAGGTGGGGTTTATTAGAAGAGTGGGAAAGGGACGGGAGTGGGAAGGGTCACCCGCAATGGGCACCAGCTGACTCTGATTTTGCTTTAAGAGTGAACTTATGGCACTGGGCTCACACGGAACACCCACAGGTATTTCATGTTCTGCATGTTTGAGAAAAACATTTGCCTTTTCTTTATCTGAAAATCCATTCAGAACGAGATTCAAGGTTATAGCTCTGAAAATGTGGGCTGTCAGCTCTTCAGCCTGATGTGACATGAAGGAGAAGGAGTGGTTACAGTGTTATCAGGATAAAATCATTGCTACTCTAAGCTGCACTGGTCTGCCTCAGGTATGCCCTGCAGCCATGGTGGGTGTGCACATCACACAATGAAGAAAAGGAGGGCACTGACTTCATGGTGCTAATGATCTAGATGGAGTGGACATAACCAAACATATATGACAAAGAGAACCCCAATTCAGGCTATGGAAATGACCTATAACACAGATATGTAAGTAGCATGTTGCAGGTATGTATGTCTATGTATGTTCAAGTGTACTACTTCATTAAGAAACAGCTCAATCTGTAGAAATCTAAGCTTTTCAATATGAAATCAAAGGAGGGATTTTCACATTTCAAAAGATCCTTTACTGTAGATGGTCTCTAAATATTAAGTTCTTTTAATGTAGTGGTTCTCAACCAGGCGTGATTTTGACTCCAACGGACATTTGGCAATATCTGGAGACATTGTTCATTGTGGACTACTGGCATCTAGTGCATCGAGGCCAGGGATGCGTAGATATCCTACAAGGCTCAGGAGAGCCCCCAAATGTCAAGAGTGCCAAGGCTGAGACACTCTGCTCTAACATACATTAAATATACTTTATTTTCTTTTTTGAAAAGGTAATTTGCACACGTGACTTAGGGTCATTGCATAAAACAAGAGGTACCACCTTTGAATGTGGTGGCGATCAAACGAAAGAGGCAGATAGGCTGTGAGCTGAGCTAGTGACTTGAAGTGATACAGGCTGAGAAAGGCAGGATGCACACTGGCTGGCAGTGGGTGGTTGGTGGAGAAAAAGTGTCATTGGTTCAGGAATGGAGGGCAGTATGGCAGAGAGAGGAACATGTGGAAAAACTGGCCAAGATTTCTGGAGCTGAGAGAGTGGACTGAAGCATAAAGCCAGAAAGAAAATGGAACTCGTTAGGGAAGGGAAGAGTTGGTGGAACTAGTGTTTGATCTAACAGGACATGGAAAAGGGTCTGAATGTTGAAGAGGAGCCTGTGGTGGATGCAGAGTGCAAGGGGCGCCTGTCACTGAGTGTCTGGAAGCACAAGTCTTTGAGGGAGACGAGTGGTAAAGGGGGAGAAGAGGACAGGACAATGTGGTGGGAAGTATCTGCAGATAAGGAAAGAGGTCAGGGTGCGGTGACTACTTGAAAGTACATTCTGGGAATCTCCAGGAGAACTGAGGAAATTCATAAAGCAGCTAGTACAGAGGGATCTGAGATGAGGGAGGTACCAAGGACAGCGCACGGAAGGTCAGTCGTCATGAGGACCTGGACAAGGAAGCCTACGGATACCGGTAGTGGGCATGGTACGTAGTATCAGTACAAGAAGATGGGGTGGAAAAAGCTGGACTAGAGCACATGGTAGAGTGGGAAGCAATTGGACCTCAGGCCGAATGCACCCGAATCCTGGGCGCTGAGCAAAAAGCTCTGAGTTTGTGGAGAAGTATTCACAAAGGGATGCGAGGTGGTGGACATGAACCCTGAATGCAGGAAATGAGCAGCACCCATATTCTCTCCCAAGCCTGCCAGGTATCTGACTTCAGTTTCTCATAATGCCTTGGACTCCTGCTCTTAGCTTTCACTGTGAGGAATGGCAACGCATGCTCTAGGATGAAGTTAGGGCATCTAATGACATCTCTGAAGGACGTGCCTTTGACAAGAGAGAAAAGAAAGGAAAGAAGAGCCAACTCATGTTTTTGTCTGAGCTTGGACTTGACTTGGAAACCATTGCTGTTTCTTAGTTTGCTTCCATTTCGGCAAGCTGAGAGGCACTGTCATTTAACTTTTGAAGAGTATGCTATGTATTCTACAAAATGGCTCTATTTTCTGGACTGGTGTTGTCTCTTAATAGTATACGGGTGGCAGTGTCTAATTTGAGTTCCTAACCACGCATTAGCATTCTTACAATTACATAAGCATTGTAGGAAAGTCTGCAGTTGCATTAACCTCTTAAGTATCATTACATTTTAAAGACATGATGTCTGTGACAGATCATTGGGTGGAATGATTGTATATGTGTTTAAACTAAAGGAATTCAGCCAGAGAGGAAGAGCAGAGATGGGAGAGGGGAGAGAAAGGAAAACTGAGGGAGAAAGAGATTGAGGAACAGAGGTGGTGGTGTGAAGGAGAGACAGGAGAAGAGGGGACGGGAGGGAAGAGGAGGGAAAGTTGAGAAAGAGAAATCGAAAGAGTATGTGATCACTTCATATTCAAGTTCATGGCTGGGAGTGATTATGCAATGGGACTTATAAATCTTCCCATTTTGGTTTCCTTTCCTGCCTGCCTCTCACTAGACCGAGTGTAATTCTAGCGTTTAAGGGTACCTGTTTTTCATGCAACATTTTTTTCTCGGTGGGCAGACTTTAAAACCTCCCCATCTCCAACTCTATGGTATAGCAATCTTTAACTTTAAAGAGGCCAAGGAAATTCTAATTAGAGATCATATTTCTAATATGAGGCTTAACTCCTCTTTTTAATCCAAGCCTTTTGATGTGGGTCACTTCAAACATCCCCAACCTTACCGTTTAATTTCCATTTCTAATGTCTACCCAAGTATTCACACAAAGTCCACAGAGCTAGGAACACACACACAAAAGACTTAGATGCCTGTCCCCAAGATTGAGGGGCAATGAAAGCAGACTCAGAAAGAACAGTTTTATGTAGAGTTTCTGCTTCCGTTTTCCATTTTTCTCTCTGAAACACAAAGAACCAGAACACATGCAATCAAAACCAAACCCAAACCGAACAGGACAAGCACATCCCATTTCCTCGATCCTGGCTCCAAAGCAGGACATTCTCTTTCTCTTGGACACGATCACCAACTCTGGTGCAAACACACCAGCAACTCTGGGGATGTGCAATTCCTGTAAAGACGGCACATTGCGAAGCAGAGAATCCTGTGCAGGACAGACACTCCAGAGAGGGATTCTGTGTAAACAGACCCAGAGGCTGACTGGCAAAGCTGCCCGCAGAACAGCCAGACTCAAGCTGCTTGGGGACTTGGAATGTCATTGGAATTTCTGGTGGAAACAGCCAGCCCCCGTCTCTCCCTTCCCCCACAAAAAGACATCAATTTTAACTGTGCTGAAACCACCGCCACAAGGAAGACACAACATCCTGGCTGCCAGTTCCCCTCCCCTTCGTCTGATTTCCAAACTTATTCCCTTTCCTTCTGAAGTCTGCGACCAGAACTGGCTGCAACGACCGATTTTAACTGAACAAATCTTGGCTAGGTTACTTGAAAGACAAAAAATAATATTAAAAAAATAACATAGATTAAAAAAAGGAGCTCATATATTCTGAGTGACAGCTATGGTATTTTTTAAAAAATATATATTTTATTGATTTTTTTTTTTTTTTTTTTTACAGAGAGGAAGGGAGGGGGATAGAGAGTTAGAAATATTGATGAGAGAGAAACATCCATCAGCTGCCTCCTGCACACCTCCTACTGGGGATGTGCCCGCAACCAAGGTACATGCCCTTGACCGGAATCGAACCTGGGACTTTTCAGTCTCCAGGCCAATGCTCTATCCACTGAGCCAAACTGGTTAGGGTGAGCTATGGTGTTTTTAATTTGTCTCTAACTTTTACAAATTAAATGTGTGTTTTCTCATAGTCTATAGTGAAAAATAAGACACATTATATTCTGTATCTCAGCTCTCTTCAATGTGGAAATTACATAATTTCCCCCACCAATTCTTGAAGTCTTATTTCAAATTTGATTCAATGAACTGAATTCTGACTCCTTCTTAGTTTGTGTTCTCAATGCTTCAGAAGCTTGATGACTTTCCCCCCTCTTGGCTATAAATATAAAAACAGGAAAATTACACAGAAGGAGTCAAAAGTCATTCTAAAGTCAGCCATTAAGATAACCAGACTTAACATTAGGTTCTGTATGTAGCTTTCCTTTATTTCATCGATGTGTACTTAAATACACTTTTAACATTTTTATTTTATTTTCCTTTTTATTGAATTTATTGGGGTGACACTGGCTAAGAAAATTATGCAGGTTTCAGGTGCACAATTCCACAACACATCATCTGTACACTGTATTGTGTGTTCAGTGCCCCAGGTCAAGTCTCCTTCCATCACCACTTATCCCCCCCGCCCTCCTCCACCTACTCCCAAGCCAATTTCCACACTGTTGTCCATAAATACCCTTAAAAAAACAAGATTATGATCATTCTCTACATACTAGAAAACTCTAATTAAAGGCTAGCAAATAAGTCATCCTTAAAAAATTATAAAAAGTTAAGACAGCTGCATTAGTGAAGTGCTTATAGAGCTGTAAGGATGGCAACAAACACAGATGAAGCAATTATGAATTTCATGAAAATAGATAAAGATCCAATTGGAATAATGAGGTCTGCCTCACGGGATACCTGCTTATAGTCTTAATTTTGCCTCAAGGAGATATATCTGATGCCCTTCAGAACAACAAAAATCAATAATGGATCAATATGGATAAACATGCTGGGTACGACCTTTTGTCCTAAGAGATAGTTAACAGCTGGGTTTAGTTTTACTGGGATTTACTTAAAGACTTGTAACAGTAAATAGTGGCGCATTTAAGAATATTTGCCTGCTTTGATTTAGTGAGTTTGGCAGGTCGCAGTGGCCTTTCAATGGCTTATGGCTTTGAGAAATTACATCAATATATGCATACACAGTGTGTCTTAACCTCTAGTTCAAGCATCAAATTAATTAGTAAAGAATCCCATTTTAACATTTTATAAGCAAATATTTTCCAGTGCTGGTTGAAGAAAATACAGTGGAAAGACAAAAGAAAAACGAGTTAAAAAAGCATGAAAAGTTTTGCAGGAATTATTAAGAATAGCTGAATGCCCAAATCGAAAGACGGACACTAATATTTTCTTATGATCCTACATCACTACGAAAGGCATATCCAGGCATGTTGAGTGAGGTAATCTTGACTTCTTTTCAAAGATAAACTACTTGAAAGTGTAATATTAAATGAAATAGAAAGCTCACAATCTATCTCACTTACATGGGGTGCTCCTTGCAATAAATAAGAAATTCAATGCCCTTCAGAAGGATGTAAAACTAAATGAAAATGCAGATGAACAAGTCTGAATTTGTTTTACGCTATAATCCTCTTCATATTTCATATTTGGAAGTTATAGAATAGCACAGAAAACATGAACACAGTATATGGTAAAAACTAAACAAGGATTTTAGATTCACTTTATATTTTTTTAGATTCTGCTTATCAGTTTTTAAAACAGGCTATATTAACTATAGTCACATTTAAAAAGGCAAGTGATAATTGTTATAGGAGCCACATCAAATAAACCACATTCTGTTTTAAGATAATTTCACAGAGAAATTCACATTTGAAGATCAATAGGCATCATATACCTGCAAATTAAGAAACCCATGAATTGGGTTTTCTATGAAATATCCTATAGATTGTACACAGAAAAAACAAGTCTCTGGCATATTTGCACTAGAATTTAGCTATTTTAGAAAGTATTTTATATCTGGCAGTTGCCACTAAGTTCCCTAAGAACTACCTGTTTGCCTCTTTGATTTTACTTTTTGGTAATACAAGAAATGATCTATTGATAGAAAATTAAGCAGCACTGTAAAAACCACAGCCTCTATTAAAATAAATGGATATTGCACTTGTTTCAACATTGGATATTTTGGAGGATATTTCATTTACTTTCATATGAGAGTTTATTTGACATACTTGCAGACATGTCAAACCTTAGGGACACAATGGCAATATAAAATGTTCCAGTTTCTTTTTGAGTGTTAGCTTCTTACCACTTGGTATGGTTACAAGTAGATTCTTTACAGTTTACATGGGTAAGTAAATATACTGAAGTGAACATTTACAAATCCTAACATGTCAACAGTATAGTCTTGTTTGCCTCACTGAAATATGTTTCTCGTTAACTAAATAAACTTTTAATGAGAAATGACAAGAAAAACTCAAATGAGTTTTTAATCTGAACATGAACTGGGGAGAATGATCCCACTTCAAATGCCGCAGTACTTATTCACCCAGGGGAAGCTTTTTACATGTTTTCTTTAGCAAAGAAGCTGACATTAATCACTTTGGGCAATATATATATATATATATATATATATATATATATATATATATACATATATATATATACATATATATATATATATATATACACACACACTCACACAGACACACACATACATGTATATATATGCACACACACATTCTCTCTCTCTCTCTCTCTCTCTCTCTCCATACCACCCCCCCCCCACACACACACTGTCTAAAAAACCAATTCAATCCAACTTTCATATATAAAGAAAAAAATCTTTGGAAATCTTCGTTGTTCATGGACCCCTTTCAATCACCCAGCAGCCTCTCTTTACTGCTGTTTTTAATTTCAAACACTCAGCATCCAAAGTCAAATATGTGACAAAGCTGATGCAAACTGTAACTTTAACACACAACGGAAACTTTTAATACATTTAGGTATAATGGTCCCTACCTTTTTTTTGAGAGTAAGATGGTGACTGCCCTTGAGAAAAAGAAGACTTTTCTTCGGTGAAATATTCAGGCTGGCTGTATTGATTCAGGGCCATGTCCAAGTCAGAGTCCTTGCTTTTTAGCATGTTTCCAGGGTAACTACAGGTATAAGGCTGATTCACTGCCCAGGCCTGTTCCATATATATGTTGTTACTGGGCACAGCCTGAGCGCTGCACCCACTGTAACCCGGACTATCTTCAAAATACGCGTAATAATCAGTGGCCTGCATGTAGCAGTTGCTGCTGGCAGCTGGGTGCACTTCATAGAGTTCTTGCATGCAATAGTTCATTTTGTTACCCTAGTTCAGTTCCTACTTTACATATACACACACTCTATGCATGCATTCACCAGCCCCATACACCCAGAGAGCTGGGCATATACGCCGAGAAGCGTACATCCATACACATGAAAGGAGAAAGGAAGATGAATAAACACCACCACTAACACGGCAACCCAGCCTGCGTTACTTTGGAATAGCACCTGATGTGCTAAAATCCTATCTAGATTGAGGTGTCTGTTGAGCTCTCCTGCCATTTGAACATATTGGAAAGCAGATTTCTGACTACCTGAGGTCTTAAGCTGTGAATGAAGCTAATTCCTGGGGAAGATGGCAGGCAGGTAGGGATGACCTTAGCCCAGCGACAGCCCTGAGAGCAAGAATGTTCCTGTTGTTCTGAAACTGGGAAGATTCATTTTATAGGTGGTTTTGAATCCCTTTCAGCATGATTAGAAAATGATTACTCACTGTTATGTCATTTTGGTTGACAACTTAAGCATGAAACGTTATAAAGACATCTTAGAGACTATCCTTGGATACACAGAAAATCCTAAAATCAATAATCGAGTTTATTAGCCTGATGACTGACTCCAAAAACATTAATCCAGTCATACGAACGACAGTGGCTAAATCTGTTGTTGAATGTTACTGATCAGCTTTTAAAACCAGGATCCAACCATTTCCTAATGACACATAGATCCCACAGGTTTTTAAAACAGGCCCAGGAAAGCCACATTTGAAAATGCTGCTGGTTTGCACCTGATAACTTTCTATACATCATCAGCACTAATCTACGTGAGACCTAAAGTTCAACTTAACTGCTTATTCTGTCTTTATTGTTTTGTTTATAAGTGCCTGAGGGAGAGCCTAGGGCAGTGATGGCGAATCTATGACACACATGTCAGAGGTGACACGCAAACTCATTTTTTTGGTTGATTTTTCTTTGTTAAATGGCATTTAAATATATAAAATAATATCAAAAATATAAGTCATTTTTTACTATGGTTGCAAATATCAAAAAATTTCTATATGTGACACGGCACCAGAGTTAAATTAGGGTTTTTCAAAATGCTGACAGGCCGAGCTCAAAAGGTTCGCCATCACTGGCCTGGGGAATACCCTTAAGAAGAATACCCCTCTATTACAGCATTTCCCCCTCTGTTGTCACTAAACAGCACTCTTACCAGTAGTATGTGAAAACTGTGCACACCATCATTTTATTCCCATTCAAATCTGCTTTGGGGACTATCTTGAAGCGTAATTGAATTTAATGGTATTCACACACTAGACATTTAAAGATAGTGATCCAAATGGGAAAAGAGTTTTCTCTAAGAATCACCACATCTTTGAATTAAGATGCAAATATCAAATTAGATCATAGTTATTTGCTGATGATTACTAATGGTGTTCTCTCCATGCGGATGGTGGTTTGCACGTGTATGTCCACTTATACGTGTGTGTTCTCGATGATGAGGGCGGAAGCTGCTTTCTTTGAGCCTACAGAGTCTTCCTCTTTCCTCTGGAGACTCAGTTCGCAGGGCTAGACTTCAGGTGGTGCTGCTTACGTTGGGCGTTCCAGCTGGTCCATGAATGAACGTGTGACCTTGCTGGTATTTCCCCCGCAAGGGACCACAGCAATATAATACGTAATGTCCAATAGTGAGAACTCCGCTTTGGACAGGAAGTTCCAGTTAATAGTAGCCTGGACTTCCGGTCAGGGACATATGACAGGAGGAAGGCGGGTATTATCACCATTCAACAAACATTTATTGGGCAACTATTAGGTACAGAGCAGGAGGTGGTGGGAGCAGAGGCTGTTCAAAAATTCAATCACGGTCCTTGCCACAAGTGGCTTAACAGCAAGTGTATTCAATATACAGAGTAAATTAGACCACTGTCCTGCAAGAGAGCCTTTTAAGTGCTGAGGATTTTTATGAATGTAGTAAAGGAGCTATCGATTCAATGGAAGGAGGTGAAGAATTAGAGAACAAGCTGCGGATGAGACAAAATAAGGGAAGAAACCCAGGCAAACCCTGTGGACGTTTAGTAATAAGACTCCTTGGAAAACTGCAACTATAAAACACGTAAAACAGCTATAAAAATGAAAACAACTATAAAAACGAAACAACTGTAAAACAACTATAAACATGAAAAACTTGAACTATAAAACAAGTAAAGGAATTTTCTCCAAATTGGTACATTTCAACCAGAAAATAAATTGCAACATCCTAGAAAGCATGAAAGTCACCAAAGGAATGAAGAACATAGCTAACATTTCAATAGTATTTTTACTCTCTGATTACTCTTAAAACAAATAAAAGATTTTTTTTTTGGCAGATACAGTATTCACAAGGGTTTTTAAGAACACATACACATAACATTACAATTAACATGTTCTCCCTACTGAAAATGTCAAAACATTTCATTGGAAGCAATGATTATTTTCTGAAAACCCGAGGAAAAAGGATCCAGGCCTTATGTGTTGTTTTTTTTTTTGGTCTGATTTCATTTATTTATCTCAAATTTCCCAAACTAATCTGAAAATTAACCTTTCAATAAAGCAGTTTTCTTTCCTGGCAAATACACTTGTTCCAAGGCCTCTTTCTGGTTAGGAGTTACATGTCGAGTCCATCCAATTCTGTAATTTTGTTCAGCACATTTCCTGGCTCCCTGTCTATTTCATTGAAGGCACAAATCCAAGCAATTTCTTGCTTTTCACCAGCAACAGTATCAACTTAAGCCAGAGCCTCAACTTTCATTCCAAAAAACACGTAAAAACAATTTTTCCGAATTGCTAGATGTACTTGAAAACTCAGAGTTTTATTCTGCCTCAGAACTGGATATAAATACTGCAGCAAAAAAGGAAAAAATGCCTCCCCACTCCCCTCCCCCCACCAAAAAAATGTTTTCTCTTAATTTTTACAAAACATTTGGAAGACCCCTGAGAATCATTTTTTTCTTTTTTTCCTTTTATTATTGTTAATTTTTTTAAATATATTTTTTATTAAGATATTACATATGTGTCCTTATCCCCACGTTACCCCCTACCCCCCACCCCCCCCGCTCATGCCCCCCCCCCCCGTTGTTCATGTCCATTGGTTAGGCCTATATGCTTGCATATAAGTCCTTTGGTTGATCTTTCCCCCTTACCCCCACCCTCCCCTACCTTCCCTCCAAGGCCCGACAGTCCAATCAATGCCTCTCCGTCTCTGGATCAGTCCTTGTTCATCAGTTTATGTTGTTCATTATATTCCACAAATGAGTGAGCATTTTAATTGTGATGTGTCTTGGTGTGGTCCTCTTTGGGTTCCTTTTGTTTGGGGTTCTCTGCGCTTCCTGGACTTGTAAGTCTATTTCTTTCACCAGGTAGGGGAAGTTTTCTGTCATTATTTCTTCAAATAGGTTTTCAATATCTTGCCCTCTCTCTTCTTCTGGTATCCCTATAATTCTGATGTTGGTACTCTTGAAGTTGTCCCAGAGGCTCCTTACACTATCTTCATATTTTTGGAATCTTTTTTCTTTTTTCTTTTTTGGTTGGGTATTTTTTGTTTCTTTGTATTTCAAATCTTTGACTTGATTCTTGGGATCCTCTTGTCTGCTGTTTGATCTCTGTATATTATTCTTTATTTCAGTCAGTGTATGCTTTATTTCTAGTTGGTCCTTTTTCATATCCTCGAGGGTCTCACTAGATTTCTTGAGGGTCTCACTAAATTTATCAGTGGTTTCCATAAAATTCTTGAAAAACCTTATAAATGTGGTTTTGAACTCTATATCCAGTCATTTGCTTTCCTCCATTTCTGTCATTTGTGACCTGTTTCTTTGTCTCCGCATTTTTTATGCTTCCCTGTGTTGGTAGAGTGGTTTTGTGTGCTAGGTGTCCTGTAGGGCCCAGTGGCTCAGCCTCCCCAGTTACCTGAGGTGGACACTCTTGGTGCACCCCATTGTGGGCTTTGTGCACAGTCTTGTTGTAGTTATGCCTTGATTGTTGTAGGATCACTGGGAGGAATTGACCTCCAGGCCAATTGGCAGTGAGAATCGGCTGTATCTGCAGTGGGAGAACTTCTGTGCTGAAGACACCCTTCTGGGGCAAGACTTGCTTCAGTGGGGCTTTGGTGCTCACTGAGTCTGCCCCCTGGGTGTGTCCCTTATAGATCTGAGGAGTTGTAATCCGGATGGTCCCCCTCTGACCACTGGGTACACTGGCTCTTGGAGGTTACCCAGCAGGAGCTATGAAGAGAACTGCAGATTCCCCTTCCTTTTCTGGAGTGTGGAGGTGCCCTGATGAGGCCCAGCTGTGAAGCAATGCAAGCTGCTGTGGGGCCTTGGGCCTTCTCTCGGAAGTTCTGGGTCTGTGGCCCAGCTGCAGTTTGTTAGGTAATTTTCAGGTTGCAAAGGGCCAGGGCATTCATATGCAAAAGCCTCTGCCACAGCCTGGGTGGGGCAGGGTTTCAGGGACTCAAAGGGCGGAGCAAGGAACTATGGCAGATCCTCGGCCCTGCCCTAAGGGTCCGAGCACGTCTCAGTGTCCTGATAATTTAATTGCTGCAAGCACCTCTGAGGGAAAGCCGCCCTCGAGTTCCGAGTTCTGCCCGCTGCCAGACAGTCCAGTTTCTCCCCGTATGAGTCCTGGGTCCCCAGAGACTTCCCGGAACTGGAGTTCAGAGCAGTCGGGAGCTTGTGACTCCCTCCTGATTCAAAAAGACAGCCGCGTCCTCAGGTACCAGCCCCTTTCCGCTCACTCTCGAGCCTCCGTACCTTTGCACTTTACTTCCGCAGCTCCTGACCCTCAATGTGCCTTTCTCTTTCCTTCTAGTTGTAGAATTTCCACTCCGCCAGCCTTCCTGTAAGTTCTGGATGATGTCCATTTTGTCTTTTTATTGTGTTTTGAAGTTGTTGTAGGAGGCAGCAATTTTGGTGTTTCCCTGTGCCGCCATCTTAGTTTCTCTCCATTTTTTTCTTAATTGAATTAGAACCACCCTGAATTCCCTCATAAATCACTGAATAGAAAAACAAGTTTCAAAACAGATTTAAGAGAACCCAGTTCCCACTAATTTTTATTTTTTGGAGAAAACAGTACGAAACTTTCTGAAACTCACTCCTTGTACCAAGTGGGGCTATTCTTTACTTGTAGTAAATGCATGAAACTCTATTTACTAGTAGCTGGAAATGGAGTTAAATGCTCATACTGAATTTGAACTACGGCCCCTCCCATCCTGATGGAAGCTATCACAATGCTATCACTTATGATCAAGCTACCAGGCTTCTTTGTAAAGTTCATAAAGTAATTTAAAAATATTATGTGTCCCAAACGAGGTGAGCTACAGTAAGATTTCTTCCTTATTTCCCTGTCTGACTATTCTAATTTAGTTACTTAAAGAGAAGCTTACGAGTTATTTGACCCATAGTGCATCAAATTTCCTGAAATAAACTCAGAGGGTTTTTAAAATTCTCATTAGAAGTGTTTCAATCAATAATTATATATTATAAAAATACACCTTTGTCCATGGCCAGAAGGAAATAGCTTAAAAGATTAAGACACAATCTTGCTTGGAAAAACTCATAGGTAAACAACAAACTCTCAAGGACTCTGAGGGAAGACATGGTTTCTCTCTCTTTTTTCTCTATTTCCAACTGTGCCGATTCTCAAATAAAGCTCCAGACAGGAATCACTCACAAACTCTAAAGAACCTAAGTGTCACCCTCAGAAATTCTGATTTAATCGATATAGGGTAAAACTTGAGTATCAATATTTTTAAAAGTTCCTCAAGTTATTTTCATAGGCAGCAAAATTTGAGAACTGCTAGTCTATTAGATGTACAACCTCAGTCCCCCTTCACCAGAGCCAAGGCATCCTGACTACTTACTCCGTTTTCTTTATTTTCAGTTTCACTGCACATTTCCCTTAGTTCTTGAAAGTTTATCTTCTACACTTCAATCTGGCTTCACCTGCCCTTGAGTCATATAGTCAAGTAGAGGAGACAGGTCAAGGAGACAGACCAGGAAAGAACTAAACGCAAGGGAGTGTGGGATAACTGTGACCTAGAAACACAGGAAGAATCTGCCTGGAGACTCAGCGGCAGCTTCACAGACGAGCGGGCCTGTGAACTGGCTTTTGGAGAGTATGCAGGACTTTAACAGTGGAGGCCAGAGACATGAGACAGCTGAACAGATATGTCTTAGGAAGAGTGTTATCAACTATACTTGTAAAAGGCACATAAAGAAAGATAAGCATTAGTCAATGTTAATGCTAGTTCCTATTGTAATGGTTGTTCTTACTTTCTGTTTTAGAAATAGAATCTTTACATTTGAGAGGGCAATGGTCCTTGGGAAAAAACTTTCGTTTCGCAGTCTCCCTTTGCATCTAGTCTGTTTGTGTGAATAACTTCTGGCTAATGAGATATAGCAGAAGAAATGTTGTAAGGTGGTTTCTAGGGAACTTAAAAGACAGCTGAAAAAGAAAGCTAGTGCATAGCATTTGCTTCTTCATTCCTTCTTCCTGCTGTATGGAATGTGAATACGATTGCTGGAGCTCCAGACACCATTTTGGTCCATGAGGATGAAAGTCATACTCTAGAGATGACAGAAAAATAAGCTGGAAGGAATCTAGGTGCTGAGCCTAAAACTACCACAGAACTGCCATCGTAGTCTAGACTGTCATCCTCTGGATTCTTTTTCCCTCAAGATAGAGAAAATGCTTTCCATTTAGGAGCCTGGGAAGCTGCTGAAGGGGGTGTCTTTATTGTGTTTACCGAGGAGGAAAGCTGCTGGTTGGGAGAAGCAGGCCAGACACGTGGAAGGGCAAATCCCCAGGCGGCTGCAGAACAAGACTTGGCCTTCAGGCTCTGGGATTGAGTCTTGTTTTGGTAGGAATAGAAACTCAAAGTCCTCCTCCTTTAAACATCTGTACTCTGAATTTGTTTCTACTTTTTTTCTCCTTTAGTATTTAATAAAAGCTTTTCGACAGCTCTAGCCTATTACAGCTCTATTGAAGGATATTAAAGGGAGGCTTTTGTTCGCAATCCAGCACCAAGCCGAATTTGCTTTGATAAAAATGTGCCTGAAAAAGTGACAAGATTGTTGTGATGCTTAAATAATCTAATCTAATGGGAAGTGGTTCACAGTACAAGCCCTGTATGGAATAGAGGTAATGTAGGAAAAGGGAACAGGGTGTAACTAAGGCACGGAGACGATGTTCAGCACAGCAAATGGCCAGGGTTTGGGTTATATAAGTGGCGAGAGCTAGGAATAAAAGCAGTCCTGTGCCACATTATGAGGGGCCTGTATGTCTTCAAACTTTATCTTGAAACCAAGGGTAATTTCAAGCTGGGTTGGGGATTGGGGAGAGGGGTTAGGTGACATGTTTCTAATTCTTTAAAATCAAACCCTTGGCTGCTAGGTAGAAGATGAATCGAAAGATCAGAGGCATAGAAATCTCGCAGGGAGATATTCTGGTCCCTGTTTTAGTGATGAGAAACTGAGACCTAGAGAGCTTAAGAATTAAGAACTTTCTCAAGATCATAAAGCTGATGAGTGATGATCTGAATCCAAGTTTATTTGGCTGCAAACCCTTCACTTTTTTTTGAAAATAGTGCCTCCACTTAGAATATCAGCTTTCTATGCAGTAAATCTGAAATAGTTATTTACATTTACATCTATGCTCTCTTAAAATCAATGCATAAATTACAGATAAAGGTATAGTGCTTATTTCCTGGATATTTAAGTTCATTCAGGGGTCCACAATAAGCATATAATATGTTGCTTACTAAATTAATGAATGCAAGTGGACAGTGGCTGAATGACCTAAAATTATAATCTTCTAGATTGTTAGTTAATATGCATTTTCTCCATGTAAACAGGATGACAAGTTAGAATACAGGATGTGGCTATAAAATATGCCTCCAGTTTGCTGTCCTTATGCCATTAGTAGCTTGCATTGGGGCCCAGGGTACTGTAGGGATGACTAAACATACAATGATTCTTCCTGGTTCCTCCATTGTCCTCTTTGAGGGGTCCAGAAACTTAACTATGTCAGACAAGGGCATTTATATGCTCAAAACATTTCTAAACATTCTTGCTGGATATTTATTTCATGAAATCCTCTCTTTTAAAAATATATATTTTTATTGATTTCAGAGAGGAAGGGAGAGAGAGAGAGAGATGGAAACATCAATGATGAGAATCATTGATTGTTTGCCTCCTGCACGCCCCCCACTGGGGATTGAACCTGCAACCTGGGCATGTGCCTGGACTGGGAATTGAACCAAGACCTGCTGGTTCATAGGTTGATGCTTAATCACCAATCCACACTGACTGGGCATGAAATTCTCTCTTGCATATTGAAAATAATATTTGATCTGATTTCAGCCTAACGTCAAAACTTGTTTAAGCTTTCAAGTAATGGAGTGTAGGGCCCCAAATTCCAAGATCCAGTTGTGCTATTTCAAGGCCTCTCTTTCATAGCATTTCCAGGGGGATGGAAGAGTATTTATTAATCACTGGAATTCTATTAGTGTCTTCACCCCCTGCTGAGTAACTCGAGGATTCTTGGAATTTTTTCAGCTTTATTGATGTATGATTGAGAAATAAAACTGTACTAGATAAGATACTTGAAGTGTACATCATGATGATCTGGTATACATGTACACTGAGGGAAGATTCCTCCTCCCTGGCTCATTAACATGTAATTGGCAAATTTCAATTATACAATACAGTGTTATCAATCTTGGAATGTCCTGATAGACCACAAGCAATATGCCATTTGTCTAAATTTGTCTACGAGTAGTTTTATCCCTTGTTCAGGGACAGCCCTTGGCAGGCAGTGAGGGAAGTGACATTTTTCCTCAGGGCACTGTGGCATAGCCTCAACAATAGGATAGTGTCAACACTGATCCTACTGTACAGCACACAACCTGACAATCCGCACAGTGGTATGTGGTAGTCCTGTTCCTTACTTTTTCTCTTACCCACTTTCCTGCTATCATCAACCTTTTCATGGTCTCCTTCCATCCCCAATCCTTCCATTGCCTTGATTAGACCTTGTCAAAGGAGAACGGAATCTGATCTAATTCAGATTCCTTTGGAGATGCTAGAGACTTGACAAACTATCCAGCCAGGAGGTTTGCATTTTGAAAAACCACAAAGGGCAATGATGGCATTACAGACACTCGGGGCACCCCATGGGAGTTGTCCCGGGGAAGGGAAAGACTTTGAATTCCAGTGGTCACCTGTGATTCTTTATAAGGCTGACTATCCCAACAATACCTTTTCAACTTCAATGCAATGTTAGTAAGTTAGCCATCCACACTGTACCTGATTTTGTCTGAATATTGGTGAAAAGGGCACAACATATCACTTTCCCTGGCTGGTTTGGCTCAGTGGATAGAGCGTTGGCCTGTGGACTGGAGGGTCCCGGGTTCGATTCCGGTTAAGCCCACTGAGTTGTGGGCTCGATTCCCAGTTGGGGGTGTGCAGGAGGCAGCTGATCAATGATTCCCTCTCATCATTGATGTTTCTATCTCTCTCTCCCTCTCTGAAATCAACAAAAATATATTTAAAAAAAAGATATCACTTAATCTTTACTAAAGCTGCAGGCCCTATGCTGAGTGCTTAACATGCACTATCTTTCATTTTTATGACAAATCTAACAACCGGACATTATTACCCCACTTAGAATAAAGCAGACTGAGAGAGAGAGGTTAAAAAATTTGCACTGAGCTGGTAAATTAAAGAGAAAGAAGTCACCCTAAGCCTGTCTGAATGTAAAGTATATGACCTTAACATTTAAAACAATTACACAAGTTATTCATAAATATATTCTTATTATAGAACAATTTTGAATGTAGTTTTAAATCTTTAACTAGAAGCCCGGTGCACAAAAATTTGTGCACTCAGAGGGGAGGGGAGGTGTCCCTCAGCCCGGCCTGTGCCCTCTCGCAGTCTGGGACCCCTCGGGAGATAACAACCTGCTGGCTTAGGCCTGCTCCTAGGTGGCAGAGGGCAGGCCTAATCCCTAGGTGCAGCCCCTGGTCGGGCTCAGAGCAGGGCTGATTGGGGAGTTGGGGCGCCACCCCCTGTCATGCACAGAGCAGGGTGGATCGGGAGGTTGCGATGCCACCCTCAGTCACGCTCAGGGTAGGGCCGATTGGGGGATTGGGGCACCGCCCCCTGTCACACTCAAGGCAGGGTCGATGGGGAGGTTGTGGCGCCACCCCCTGTCATGCACAGAGCAGGGCCAATCAGGGGGTTGGGGTGCTGCCCCCTGTCACTCACAGAGCAGGGCCCATCAGGGGGGTTGGGGCTCCGTACCCTGTCACGCACAGAGCAGGGTCGATCAGGGGGTTGAGGAGCTCCCCCCTGTCATTCACTGAGTAGGGCCAATAGGGGAGTTGGGGCACCACCCCTGTCACACACAGAGCAGGGCAGATCAGGGGGTTGGGGCGCTGCACCCTGTCACACTCAGGGCAGGGCCGATGGGGAGGTTATGGCTCTACCCCGTCACACACAGAGCAGGGCCGATCATGGGGTTGGGGCGCCGCCACTGTCACACTCAGGGCAGGGCCGATGGGGAGGTTATGGCTCTACCGGGTCACACACAGAGCAGGGCCCATGGCGGGGGGGGGCGGTTGGGGCACCGCACCCTGTCACACACAGAGCAGGGCCGATCAGGGGGTTGGGGCGCCACACCCTGTCACACACAGAGCTGCAGGGTGATTAGGGGGTTGGGGAGCTCCCCCCTATCAGGCACAGAGCAGGGCTGATCAGGGGGTTGGGGCGCCTTCCCCTGTCACGAACAGAGCAGGGTGGATAGGGAGGTGGTGGCCCCGCCCCCTGTCACACCCAGAGCCGCAGTGCGATCGGGGGTTTGGGCGCTGCCCCCTGTCATGCTGATCCCGGTGCCGGGAGGCCTCGTGGCTCCGCTGATCCTGGTGCTGGGAGGCATATTACCCTTTTACTATATAGGATAGAGGCCTGGTGCATGGGTGGGGGCCGGCTGGTTTGCTCTGAAGGGTGTCCTGGATCAGTGTGGGGGTCCCGCTTGGGTGCCTGGCCAGCCTGGGTGAAGGGCTGATGGCTGTTTGCAGTAGGTCACACCCCCTTCAGGGTGGGGGTCCCCACTGGGGTGCCTGGCCAGTCTGGGTGAGGGGCTGAGGGCTGTTTTCAGGCTGGCGGGTGACTGAAGCTCCCAACTGCTCCTATTTTTCTTTTTATTCTGGGCCAGCTTTAGCTCTGAGGCTTGGCTTCAGCTCTGAGGCCCCGGCTGCTGAAAGCAGGTATCTGGTTTGTTTGGGTTCTATAATCGAAACACTGTTTCAACTCCAGCTCTGAGATCCCAGCTGGCTGAAAGCAGGTTTCTGGGGTTTTGTTTAGCTTCTATATTTGTAACAGTGTTTCAAACTGCAAGCTCAGAGGCCGGCAGCGGCAGGCGGGGAACGTTGGCTTCCTCCGTCACTGAAGCAAGCAAGCCTCATGTTTGCTTCAAGCTGCCTAGCTGCCAGTCGCCATCTTGGATGGCAGTTAATTTGCATATCACCCTGATTAGCCAATGAGAAGGGTAGCGGAGGTACGGCTAATTACCATGTTTCTCTTTTATTAGATTGGATATTAGCATCGACCTTTATTCCACTCTTTCATTTTTAAGGTATCTACAGTTACAAGGGTAGTGTGCATCAGTAACTTTTGCTATGCACATTTGTGCACACACAGCTATATAGACTTTTAAAACTGCAAATGGGATTATACTGTGCTTTATGCATGATTGTTTCTCCATTATATATTCCTAAAACCACCTCTTTTAAAAAAATCTTTTAATTTCTCTAGTAGATGCTTTAGATATACCACAATTTTTTTGGGACACTGCCCTACGGATGGACATTTGGATCATTTCCAAAATTTCAGGAACAAAAACAAAGATGCAAAGAAAACTATTGAACTCAGACCTTTGGGACTTGTGTGCGTATTTCTATGGGATAGATATTACAAGAGGGACGGCTGGGTGGAAGCATTGTTGTGACAGACACTGCTAAATTGGCCTTGGAAAACTCGTGATCCATCTGCTCAACGGAAATGAAAGTTGGACGAAACAGAGCCTTGAATTTCTGATGTGTGCCTTTCTTTGACATTGCCTTGTTCCCAGTATTTCCACCCTGCCCCCACCTCCACTCTAGCTGGTGGCTTCTTTTGCCCTCTACCTCTATCTGCCCTGGCCTACTTACAAGGTGCTCTTCCCTGCCTTTGAAGTATCAAGTCACAGGGCTCTCTTGCACATGCCAGAAGTGGATAGAAAGAACTTATTCCCACGTTGATGGCTAAGGCTTCAGAGTGTCCTTGAAGTATATGAATCACACTGGTGCTCTCAGCCGGGACTGTACACCCTGATATATGGTGAGTAGGAGCACAGTAGAAAGACGAGATGGATGAACAGCTGGTCATACTGGTGAAAGGGTTCAAACTTTTTAATCCTCCATCTTCTAAAATATTCATTTACCTGAAGATGCCCTTGTGTTTTACTTAAGGACAAAGATAGCTGTCACCCACAGAAAAGGTGCATATCTAACTTGAAGGATTATAATACATATAATGACTTGGCTTTATGTCTCTAAATTTCAGAACACTTTGTTATTTTGGTGAGAATTATACATCACTTAAAATTGTCATCATTGATTTGATTCATCCTTTTCTCCTTATGAAGAGCATGAGTTAATAGTCTGCCCCTTTGCTGACATAAGATATTGTTTTTAAAAATACTTCAACTTGTCTAAATCTTGGAGACTGGTTTAATAAATTATAGTATATCTACAAGCAAGAACAACCTATTGCCAAAAAAGTCAGGATTCAAATAATATTTAATGACAAGGGAAGGTGTTCATGATATATTGTTTAAGCATTAAAAATGGTATGCCTATCTTCCTTTTGTTAACTTGTATGAGTTCCCTGTAAATGTTGGAGATTAAACCCTTATCAGTGATAACATTGGCAAATATGTTCTCCCATGCAGTGGGCTTTCTTTCTTTTTTTTTTAAAAAAAATATATTTTTATTGATTTTTTACAGAGAGGAAGGGAGAGAGATAGAGAGTTAGAAACATCGATGAGAGAGAAACATCGATCAGCTGCCTTCTGCACACCCCCTACTGGGGATGTGCCCGCAACCAAGGTACATGCCCTTGACCAGAATTGAACCTGGGACCCCCAGTCCACAGGCGGACGCTCTATCCACTGAGCCAAACCAGTCAGGGCACAGTGGGCTTTCTTGTTGTTTTGTTAATGGTTTCTTTTGCTGTACAGAAGCTTTTTATTTTATCTCCAACAAAAGGAAGATAAACAACCCAATCAAAAAATGGGCAAAGGACCTAAATAGATACTTTTTGAAAGAGGACATAAGGAAGGCCAAGAGACATATGAAAACATGCTCAAAGTCACTAATGATCCGAGAGGTGCAAATCAAAACGACAGTGTGGTACCATCTCACACCTGTCAGACTGGCTATCATCAATAAATTAACAAATGACAAGCGCTAGTGAGGATGTGGAGAAAAAGAAACCCTTGTGCACTGCTGGTGGGAATGCAGACTGTGCAGCCACTGTGGAGAACCGTATGGAGTTTCCTCAAAAAACTAAAAATGGAACTCCCATTTGACTCAATAATCCCACTTCTAGGAATATATCTCAAGAAACTAGAAACACCAATCAGAAAGGACATATGCATGCCTATGTTCATAGCAGCACAATTTACCATAGTTAAGATTTGGAAACAGCCTAAGTGCCCGTCAGCAGATGAGTGGATTAAAAAACTGTGGTACATCTACACAATGGAGTACTATGTTGTTGTAAAAAAGAAGGGATTCTTACCATTTGCAACAGCATGAATGGGACTGGAGAGCATTATGCTAAGTGAAATAAGCCAGTCAGAGAAAGATAAATATCACATGATCTCACTCATTTGTGGAATATAATGAACAAAATAAACTGATGAACAAAAATAGATCCAGAGACAGAGAAGCATCAATCAGACCGTCAAACCTCAGAGGGAAGGTAGGGGAGGGTGGGGATAATGGGGAGAGATCAACCAAAGGATTTGTATGCATGCATATAAGCCTTACCAATGGACACAGACACCAGGGGGGTGAGGGCATGAGTGGGGGAGTGAGGGGGGGTAATGGGGCAATAAGGACACATATGTAATACCTTAATCAATAAAGAAAAAAAATGGTATGCCTAATATGATTCCAAGTTTGTAAAAAACAGATATGCACAGAAAAAAGACTAAAATGTAATAAAGATTTTAACCCTATTTGTCTTTGGAGGATGGAATTACAAATAATTTTTAAAAATTATTTTTATTAAACCATTAGAAAATTTTCATAATGAGAGAAAATAACTTGTTAGTGAAATTATTTTGACTATTTTTCTTGCCTCCTTTGGGATCTGAGACTCAATTACCTTGATAAAAAACACACAGCAGATCTACAGAGAAAATTCAGCGAAATCACTGGATTGCTGCTATTCTTTTTTCTGATGCAAGCAGTGAGGTGGGCCAAGCTTGCCTTGTTTCTCCCACCAGGTTCCAGTGTTTCTGGAAGGTCCCTGGTTGACATCAAGGACAAGCATTGAAGTATGGAGGTCTGATTATTTATCTGGGCTTATCAGGGCTGGCTAGATTCAGCTACAGGGGTGCCGGCATCTGCCAGGACCCATCCTGTCGGTCTCGGGGGACCCTGTGGTTTCCGGAGAAGAGTTCAGGAGGGTGTGAAAGGGCCAAGTGGAGAAGCCTTATACAGCATAAAAACTTAGAGGAGGATCAGGGCTCCAGGCAAAGAGAATCGGACTCTCAGAAGGGTTCAATTCCCAGAGGGAGGTGTTACCAGGCAGAGCGATTCCACAGAACATCTAGTTGGCAATTAAAATAATAAGCCCGGACTAAAGGAAGGCCCAATCAAGAATTGACTCAGATGGCTCCCCAGGTGAGATGACTGGAAGAAAAATGCAAGTTTTCCAAAAGTCCACTAGGTGGCAGACCCTTTCCTATACTAAGAATTGAAGAATTGTAGTCTAAGGTTCTTCCTGATACTCAGGTTCCTGGGCCCCTTTCCAGAGCTTCCAATACAGGAGTCTGGGGTGGGGCTTGAAGTTCTGCATTTCTAAGAAGCCTCAGGTGTTGCTAGTGCCACTGGTTGGTGAACTGTGAGCACCACCCAATACATCATCTCAGACTATGGAAACGGAGGAGATCAGCAGAAGGATGTGGTCCTCATGGCCAAGCTATCAGTTCAAATTGGGACAAAAACTCCAGGGAGGTGTAGTGCGGAGATAGAGGGTGGCTTGGGGAAGGGAATGGGTCACTTGGTTCTGGCTGGATATAGTGTCTGGTACTAAAGCAGATTTGAATTGCGGTCTTTGCAGCAGAATGAAAGTTCTTTAGAGATCTCATTCTAGTTCAATATGCTACCAATGAATTTCATTAGAATGACTGTAGCAGATCAGAGCACAGGTATATGCAGGTTAAATTGAAAGCAGAATTCAGACCAAAATGGAAAACAAAACATTAGATGTATCACACAAAAATAAACCTAAAGAGAAACGTGAAGAACACTATAACGTACAAATCAGTGATCCTCAAATTATTTTAAAAGAAATATCCTACTCATTACGGCTCAATACATGGTTCAACTACACAAGAATTTATGTAGCTCTGTCCCCACATGACTGACAGGCAGGTTTGACAATACCCAACTGGTCTATATCCTGTTCAGTGATGTGAATGTACTGCTCATGCGTCTGAATGTCAACGGCAATGTCAAATTGCTATAAAGATTTTTAAAGCTTATTCTCAGTTTCTGCACTTGCATCAATAGAGTGGGGAAAGTCATCGTCTTCAGAAGGATCCTCGTCCACAAATCACACTTACAGGGGTACTGGTTTGGGAGTTGGGCTCGTTACATAACATTAAGCAGTCAACTTGTTTTTTTGGCTTCTGCACTGCAGACCCTTAATTTTTTGTATCCTTGAAGGCCATTTAGTTATTATCAGTTCAATTTGGGGTCCCTGAAATGGGATTACGTAGATGTTCATTTAGCCCCACTGCTATTTCTTCATGCTGGCACATCAAGGACAATATCCCACACATGTAGGCACTGAATAAACAGTGGTGGGATGAATGAATGAAATTACAGCCCAGCACTGAGATATCAAGCATGCTTGGGGGCTAGAGATATCCAGGAAATAAACATCCAGTATGGACGGACATCAAAATAGAACTCTCATATAGAGGCAGGTGAGCAGGGCAGATGGAGAAGAACCAAGTTAAAAAAAAAAAAAAGAAGAGTGACTAATCACATTGTTTCCTGGCCTCACTGGTAAATAGGTGTCCACTGTGAATGACTGGAATTCAGTTAATATGGTTCTTGGGCCATAACAATATAGCCTTCCTGGTGGCATTTTCATATTGAACCAAGGCATTGGCTCACATCCATGCCAAGGTGAACCCTGGTTAGTCTGGAAACTACGGGAGAATTAACCTTAGTTGTTTTCCTTTTAATACTAGAATCTTGAGGAAGTACTTTAATATTTACTTATAATGTCTTATTAAAGAATTCTCTGACTTCCAGCAGTAGAGAGCTGAACGAATGCAAAATCAACTCTAACCTCCCTGAAATGTCTTGTCCCACCCCACACTCATTTGTCCTGCTTCCTGTCCCCTGTCCTTACCAGGCACATGGTGTAGCCCAAGGAATTGATGTGATTTAATGATGCAGAACTAACAACAATGATTACAGTCATAATGATAGCTGCTATTTAAGGAGCACTATATGGGAGGTATTAGGCTAAGTGCTTAAAAACATGATCTTATTTAATTTTATCAAGAATCACATAAGTTTGCTCAAGAACAGAAATTTGGAAGGGCTAGTATTCTAGCCCAAATCTAGTATTCTAGCCCAAATATGTCAGACTCAAAATGTGGTCTTAACCACTGTATTATATATACTTAGGGTCTTGGATCCAAATAAAGACTCTTTCCTTTTGCTTTTAAGGTGTATGAACAAATTGAAAAGTGTATGGTGCAGGGGACTCTACACATCCAAGGCCAATATTTCTCATAAATGATGGAGCAGAGATTGTCCCTATGATTGAATGAATAAATGAATGAATGACCATGGCTACAAATTGTGAATAAATCAAAATTAGCCAGTGAGGTTTTTATATCACGAGGACATTACACTTTCTGTTGGCATTTCACTGTACACCAAGTACTGACATAGTTTTGATGCCAGCTCACAAAATTCAAGATACAACCTGGTTACAAATTCTAAGACTAAATCTCAATTATATTTCAAACAAATGTGTACATACACACAGACACACCTATCCTATATCCTGACTCCTTTGAAAAAAACATATTTTGCTTTTTTTCTAAATATTGCTTTTAATTTCCCAAATCTCCTAAATAATACAGATAAGGGACAAACACAAATCTTCACAAAGAGAACATAAATAGTTTGGGATATTCTCCAATCAGAGCTTATACCATTATTTTATTGTTATTTTTAGATATTCTATTTTCATCTGAAAATTTGTACACTCAACTACCTAGGTCAACTGGTAGTTCCAAGGAGCGATTGAATTGTTTCCAGAAAAACTAAAGAACAACCATTTTTCGTTTAGAGGGGTAAATATAATCATGTGTTTCTGTCTCAGTTACAAGAGTTTGCAAAAGTCCTTCATGGCTCATACAGAGGAGTCTTTATAAACTTTCATTAACATATCTTGTATGTGATTGCCAAATATTCAAAGACCCAATTTAAAATTTTATCATGAGTCAAAATCCTTAAAGAAAAAAATCAAAAGCCTTTTTTTTTTTTTAAAATGCTAAATTGAAAACAAATGGGAAGTTACATGAACTTGGACATTTAAAGACACAAATTGCTTTCTTGGACATTTAAAGACTAAGTTAAGAAGCAAAGATTTTGGGGAGCCCTAAGACAATAAAGCGATCAGCACAAAGACATCTGTCAGGGTGGAGGCGACCTGAGGTAAAGACCAGTTAAGTCGAATGCAATCAGGAACTTAGGCCAGTTTAACATATTTCTTATGAGGTGACCACCTCCTAAAACCATAATCTCGCCTTTCAGGATGATGACACAAGGATTTAATGAGTTAAAAACAACACCACCCACAACTTAAAACCTCTCTTTAGAATACGAATTGCCTATTTAGTTTAAAGGTAGCCTTGGAGATCCCATTAGCTGCTGGCACAATTGGGAAAGAAACATACACACACACACACAGACACATGTCCACATGTCAAAGCAAGTACTTCTATAATGATAGCAATGTCTGTTTTTACTCAGATTTTAAAATAGAATTAAAGCCAAAACTAACAACCTTTCTGCTAATTAGAGAAACGCAAACAACTCCCCAAGTGCCCCAACCCAACATGAAACTGAAATTAACTGCTTCCCTTTGGAACCCACTTATTTATTTATGTTTAAAAGAAGATTTGGGGATAAAGAAACTTCATAACAGAACCGTTGGAGAAAACACATGGGCACTGAACACTGGAATACATGAAGACTAACCACATAGCTACAACAAAGCATTTTTTTTTCCTTGCTGAAATACTTGATAAGGTCTAGTAAAAATCTGCTTACCTTTACATTTCTTCTCTTCCGTTTGAAAGGTCTGGGCACTTGGGACACTCTGATCATTCACATCGTCATGGTCCAGATGGAATATGGAGCTAGTCCAAGTGGTCTGGATGAGATGTGGCGATGTTTGTTCATTTTTCAATGTGCTGTGCCTCTCCGAATGGCTCTTCCTATGGAGGCAGGCTTCAGACATTCCTACTAGCTTCCAGTCGTGTTCGTGGTCTGGACAGTGCTTCGGTTTGTCCCAGGCTGGAAGGCCATTTTCTGGAGGGTTGAAAAATACATGATGATGAGCTGTTGGCATTGTCAAGGTTTGGTTGAGATGCACTGCTGGAAGGCAAGTTGTTTCTCAATTCTTTTGGGCTGACGGTGTTCACATGCATCTCCGTTTGACGGCAGTGATAAGATGCAGAATTTGTCAGCCTTGGGCATATAGCCACCATGGTTGAACTGCCAGTCAGACTAATCAACCCTTATGTTTAGTTCTTCCCTGGGAAGGCTGTTCTTTCGCCTGTCTCACTTCCACGGCAATGTCACAAGAGCAAGTTTACACCGATTTATGTCACTGCTTAGGTGACCATTTGAGGTCAGGAGGGTCAGGGCTGGTCATGAAGACATTTCAGATCTGTAGGACATAAAACATCCAGGATTCAGCCTTGTTTGACTTGGGCTTTATCGCAGGCTGACCTGAGGGGCACCCTGTTACTTAAGTGGGACATGTTCACGTGGCTACACTGAGTGACAACTTTGTTTTCCTTCTACCTCTACTAGCCTAAAAGAAGGAGGCTGGATCTTGTACATGGTTTCAATGTAGTC
The DNA here is from genome assembly GCF_014108235.1 of Myotis myotis. Taxonomy (NCBI): domain Eukaryota; kingdom Metazoa; phylum Chordata; class Mammalia; order Chiroptera; family Vespertilionidae; genus Myotis; species Myotis myotis. Next base: position 40,258,234 of record NW_023416317.1, read on the forward strand.
TCAAATTGGCAATGAGATCTGATGAAGGACAGCAGGTGGTACTTTAGTTTGGGGTGAATTAAGAGTCCCAATGATAGACTGATAAGCCCTAAATCTCTTTGGTTGAGGTATAGAAAATTATTGATGTATATTATGTTGTTGTTTTTCTATTCAATTGATATGGACTTGAAGATCAGCCCTCTAAAATATGGGGAATAATGGAAATTATATAATGAAAACTTTATCACATTAACCTTCCCTAGTGGTGAATTTTACCCCCTTAATAAAGATATACTGTACATGGATATAAAGTGGAAAGTAAAAATGAGCAAGCTAATACACATATTTGTATAGGCATACACATTAAAAAACATAATCCATCTAGTCATCCATATTTCCAAAAATTTTTAGGCTACTGCCTGTCAAAATGAGAAAAAATATTACATAAACACAGTTCTACTTTTAAAGCAATCACATACAGAGATTGAAAGACTATAATTTTTAAGTGAATGTTTTATGCTGAATTTACCAAAGGACTATAGATATCCATATTAGAAAGACAAGTCCATTCTGATCTGTGCATAGTACTGGGAATTTTCAAACATTTAAAATGTTATTTAAATTATTTAACACAAGGGTTAAAAATAGTTTAGGTTTTCAAAAGCACCTCTCTAAAGCTACTACATGTCTTCAGTTGATGTTTGTTGGTCAGGATGGTTTCTCTAAAAGTATAATCTATCAGTCACTTTTGGAAGTTACATTTACCATTCAGGGTCTTCAGTTACTATGTGAAAATCCTGGTACCCACACACTCCATTTCTATTCCAGAACAAGACCTTGAACAAACACAACAATAAAGTCATACACATGATTTCCTTGTCATAGTAAATGGAAATGCTGTGGCTCGAAATATTCTACCTTGTCCAGTAAGCAATAATCCCTTTAAAAAAAAGTCATACAATATGATAGCTTTTGGATGTAACATTTGCTCTTATTCAGAGAAGAGCCCTGAAAATGCACTCTACAGAGAACTTTTGGCATTGTAGAGGTCAGTGAAACAAGCATGGGTCCTTTCTCCTTAGAGTTTATATGGCATTCTTCAATGCATGGTCCGGGCTCAACCATGCCAACCACTGGTGCAATTACAGGCACTTATGCTCATGATCCATTAAAAGGAAACAGATTGAGATCTTGGGGGATTGTATTGCATTTCAGACTCAACATATCTATGTAGAATCCATTCAAATACCTATTATCTATAAGGGTTTGAGGTTTTCATGAGCTAAGTATAAAGTTACTGAATGCAAGAGTTAATTCTGGGCAAAGAGATTCATTTTGTTTCTACAGACATGAAAAACCTCACCCATACATGTTTCTGTGATGTCTACTTTATTTTCTGGGACTCTCTAAGTTCTCAGTAAATTGCATCTGGCTTAAGCAATATTAAAAGTCATCATGCTACTTTGTAAAACCTCCAATATTTCGTGTTTTCTACAGAAATTCTTAAAATTAGGTATTAATATCTCTGCCTTAACAGAAATTAAGAAATACAGCCTAACTGGGTCATCACTGCTCCCTAGTGAGGGGAGCTAGTGAACAGGCTTGGATGAGAGATGCTGAAAGGGACTCCACTCAAGGGGACAATTCCTCCTTAGAGTACAGCCTTTCCCCTGGGCCAGCAAGAGCGGTTTTTTTTCTATACAAGGGAGGCTGTATTAGGGATGAGGTAGGGGATAGGATTGCCTTCCATTTTCCTAAGAAAGGAGGCTGAGATGGTTTGGGAAAAGGGTTTTATTCGTGGGAGGCATTTACGGGCTCATAATTACTATCTATAATTACATTCATGATAATGATATTAGTTGCTTAATTGGCAGGTTTTTTGGTTGGGGACACTGCTGGGAAACCTGGGGACTGAGAAGTTCTGGTTGGGTCCTGGGAAAACTACAGGGATTTATTTAAGAAACATTCTTGATTTTCATCCTCCCCAAAACAGGAGCGGGGGGGGGGGGTGCATATACAATTCCTATACATTCCCAAAGAGGGAGAAGGCACCTATTACACCAGACTCCTTAAATCCTGCCTATTGGGTATGCTTTCATTGGGTTGACTATAAGTTACCTCCACATACGTTTGCTTGTTAATAATGGTTTTCAGGAATTTTCTGATATTTCTATGTCTAATGGTTATATCCTCTGGTTCCCCCCCGAATCAAACCAATGAGATATATTTTTAGAGGAATTAAAATATCAAAGGTTAAGTCAATGATTCTCAAACTTTGGTGAGAATCAGAATCATCCATGGTGCTATGAAAGACCACGGAGAACAGGCTTGTTGAAGTAGGATGGGGCCCGGCCATTGGTATATTTACTAAGTCCTCCAGAAGATTCTGATACAATAGAGTTTGAGATCCATGGGGGTAAGAAAATCTAAGGTACGAAGACAAATTATTGGCAAGTTCTGGATAAGGCTGCAATGTCCTTTACTATAAAACTCTAATGTTTTACAGTCTTGGAGTAAATGTGTTATGATAAAAAATTCATCAATTGTTTTGAGATCATGTGAAGCATTAAAAGTCAGATATTAATTGGATATTACTTATAGAGTACAGGTATATGTGTAACCAAATTTCACTCAAAAATCCTGTTGTTTTGAGCATTATTAGAGACACAATGTACACAGTAGTAGAAATACATTTTTTTTTTAAAAGGGGGGTATCTTGTTACTCAGGTGAAGTATAAACCCTTTGCTTCTTAATAGATCCCAGCTAACATCTGGCTTTTAATACTTCATATTCTAGATACCAAGACACTTAACCAGTCATGATGCAAATTAATAAATAAGTAAAATCAAAGAAAATAACAAGGTGGGAACATGTGAACTATTACTGAAATAACTTCTACATATTGGCCCCTGTGTCTCGGGGAGTTTAGATGGGAATGACTGCATTTTCACTAGATGGCCATAATTCTAGTGCCTTTGAATGACATAGTACTGCTCCAAAGGGTTCCTTTGCGAAGGAGAAATAAGCATAAATCTCACTAACATAACTACCTACAGCCTATCTCTGGAAATTTCATTAACGATGATAGAAAATAAATCTGTCCATCAAAAAAGGGAGAATTATATGAAAATATTCAAGTATTTCAGGACACCAAAGCAAGCTGTCACCTTAGAAAAGCGCCAAGGCAGAGGAAGTAGGATTATGACAAAGGGTTCAGAAAGGGTCAGCTGAGAAGGTAGGGATTTCAAGGCACTCATTCTAAGAGTGTTTACTTTGCATGAAAAGGCCATCAATATTAGGAGAATGTGTATATAAAATGCTTTGCAAATTCAGGGAGTATGTAGAATTATCACTGTGTATGATCAGGCTATTAAATATGATGTCTCTAATTTCCATTTCATTTTTTTTACTTCAACCCATACGTTTTAGCCTTGTTGAATTCTCAGACTATGTACATATCACCCTATTTTTAGCTGTGGGGTCATGTAGAACAGGAGACGAATTTTTGACTGAGCATTTACTATGGACCAGGTAGTGAGCTAGACCCTTATTCATCTTCGTGAACACCCCAGGAAGTACATAATGGTATACTGCTTGATTGACAAGGAACCTAAAATTCAGAGACGCACTTCATATGCTCTTTCATATTTTTCCTACTGTTAACAGACTCGTCTCATTATTTGACTTAACTTGATGAGTGGCCATTGGCCTATTAATAGCTATCATTTGATTAGTACTTTGAAATTTCTTGGTTAAGTGTGTTTATAGTCTTATTCAATTTTCCCAATTACTCATTTGTATTCACCACTGGTCTCTTAGCTTTCACTCTCAGCCACCAACAATCCATTGTCTGCAGAATAGCCCAAATGAGCTTTTAAAAATATACATTAGAGCAGTGGTTCTCAACCTTCCTAATGCTGCGACCCTTTAATACAGTTCCTCATATTGTGGTGACCCCCAACCATAAAATTATTTTCGTTGCTACTTCATAACTGTAATTTTGCTACTGTTATGAATCATAATGTAAATATCTGATATGCAGGATGTATTTTCATTGTTACAAATTGAACATAATTAAAGCATAGTGATTAATCACAAAAACAATATGTAATTATATATGTGTTTTCTGATGGTCTTAGGCGACCCCTGTGAAAGGGTGGTTCGACCCCCAAAGGGCTTGCGACCCACAGGTTGAGAACCGCTGCTCCAAAGTCAAGTCTTCTTTAAGCATGATTTTCAAAGAAAGGAGTTTGATAAGTGACTTCATACCACTATGTGAAGGCTGAGAACCTGGGAGGAGTCATCCCTCCCAGCAGAAGTTGTGTTTTAGAAAGGATGCCTGGAAAGTGTAGGGCCACCGCCCAAGAAATGAATGTCTAAAATTGGATTCCTGCCTGCTGTGCAAGGCAGGTGCGAGAGGCATTTTGGTGAAGTGGGCATTTCCTTTAAGGCTGGCCTGACTATCTTCATACCTGGCTTGCTTATCAGCTTGATGGATCAGACAACATAATAATGAAAACAGAGGTTGGATTCCTACTCAACCTTCCAGGCCTCGCTTGTTCTTTAAGCTTTCTTAAAAGCATCCATCTACCCTCCAAACTTCCATAACACTTTCCATGTATCTTCCTTCCTCCATGTGCTACTTTTACCTCATGACATAATAATGTACATTTATTTATAATTTCCTTATTTTTTTGGTAAAACAGTGTCTACCTGGCACAACATCCTAATTAATATTTATTGTCCCCTAATAATCTGGTAACTTTGCAAAGAGAAAACAACATCCTTGTCACAAACTCTATGCCTCTTTTCTTACCTGAAAGCTATTGGTAAGTAACAAGAACTCACCACTACTAAAATCAGTGCAATGCAGATTTTCTACTATGAGTGGTATTATCTTCCCTTATCTGCTAGTGCAAATGAAAAGGGTTTTGCTTTTTAGAGGCAGGATAGTAAGTATGATAGTGCTCTGCTAGTCAAGGTTCAAATTCTGGCTTTGCCACTTATTAGTTGTGTGACTTTGGGCTAACTGTTCTCCCTCTTTGGGTTTCTCTCCTGAATATCTATGATACTTGTCTCTTTCTCTTCTGTAAGGCAAGGATGTACCATGTCCTGCCTGTATTGTGTCAATGGTATTGTGGACAAAAAAAAGGGGCCCCTGACAAGCTCAGGAAAGGCCTGTATGGCGGGTCTTGCAAGCTCAAGAGACCTCAAGTAACCACGAAAGATGGTCTGAAATTAAAAACCTTTAGTTAAAAAGCAGTTTATAGTGGGTAGTCATGTCCTAGGCAAGTATCTTCCTTGACAAAGATCTTTACTGAACTTACTGTCTTTTTGCATCTAAGATAACATACTTGTGAAATGTCATGGTAACTTGTAACTTCCCTTTTTCCGGACCCCTCAGGGCACAACCAAATGCGCCTGCACACCAGGACAGAGCCCACAAATCCTCTCATTGTTATTGAGTTAGTTGTTGATTGTTAACTATCCTGTACTCAGCAAGTAGAAGTATGTGTCTATCATTTACTTTTTATCCCAGAGATTTCCCCCGCTTTGCTTTCTCCTGCCCCTCTAATCTATCACCAATGGATTTCACATAACCCACTTATGTCTCCTCCTTTGACTGTAATGTATAAAACAAGATGAAAAACTGCCATTCTCCAGAGCTTTATACCCAATATATTGGATAATATTGCTTCCCGGCAATTATCAACAGTTTGGCTCAAATAAATTCAAAAAATTATTTACAGGTTTGAATGTTTTTTATGATAACAGTATCCACACCTCCCCTCTCCCCCATTACTGGACTCCAATGAACTTAATCTGTCTCTCAATTCCCACAGCTATAGGCACTCACATAACAATGCCAAGAAATAGGTAGTGTGTCTGTCATTTTAACCAATGAGAAAATAAGGGTGGAGAGATGTTAACAGGTGATTCCCATGTTTCTATTTAGAGTGTGTTACAATATACCCCAGTACTGTAATTACTAGTTCACCTGTTTAGGTTTGTGAGCTCCTTAATAGCTGAGACCATGGCTTGTTTAGCTATGTACCCCAGCATGTAGCATGGGGACTGGTCCATTAATGAATGTTCACTGCCTTGAGTGGAATTTAATTAAACTTGGCAGCCCTCTGCATCTCTCTCCCACCCCTTTGCAGCCCAGTGGGAAATAGGAATCAATATTTCTCCTCTTTGTGCTTGTTCCATGCTCCAGCTTCTCAGATAAGTGCCCTTGCTCATTACCTTCTCTTGGTCCCATACTGTTTCCGCAAATCGGCTCTTTCTTCACTTCTCCTCTTCCCAAGTGCTGTGTGCCTGTGACTATTTCAAGATCTGCAGCAGAGGTCCCTAAAGAAACTGGATGCTGTGGTTTGACAAGAAAATGCTACCCCTTTATTTAGGTTTTATTTGAAAATTTATGGATGGATGGATGGATGGAATACTGGGGAGCATGTACTGTGCTTGAACATTCCAATAGGAGTGTATACTTCTGGAGATTGACTCTGCTGTTTTACTTCAGAGACCTGATAAACCCGGATCTGCTGAGGCCCTTGGTCAGCCGTTGTCTGGTTACATGAACTGTGTCCTCAGAAATATTTTCTTGTAGGCACAGTCTTGCAAAATTAGCCTCTTTGTTCCGGTAGGCTGTTTTCCATTGCTATATGGTTTTGTCTTTCTTGTACTGGGCACCTGCCTATTAATTTTCCCTCTTGCTGAGACTGGCCTTCTCTGGCCCTGTGTGCAGCTGAATTTACATTTGCTATCGCGGAGGGTTTCTCTTGTTTCATTGGCAGCGTTTCTCAGTCCATTAAGTGCGTGAGATCTGGGCGCTGCTAAGAGAGAAACAAATCTTTTCCTTATCTGGCTGCTCCAACTTCTCCAGTTTTCCTGTCTATTCCATTAGGCAATCACCATCCAGATGAAAAACAATCATCAGAGCTATAGAAACCTCACATAATTATTCTGAAACTAGACGCTACAATGATAATCTCTTGATAATAAGTTAAAACCATTAAAAAATTTTTTTGACAAGTGTGCATTTAGAACCTTTCTTTAAAGTTTAGTGTGAAACACAGTGAAAAGATCATGGTGGAAATGCCACTTGGAATTTCACTGCATGAAAACATGGCGGTGACCACGTTCATGGGCAACACCTTATAATTATTTAACCACATCCGAACGCGTTGGCGGCTGGAACACTGACCAGAGCCCCAAAGACTGGGCGAGTGCTCTCCGGAGGGCACAATGGACTCCTCCCCCAGGAATGGGTACTTGATTTTCCATAATTCATACCCATTTGATCAGAGAAGCCTCAGGTCGGATGACTCAAACTTGGAGGTAATTACTCTAAAGGCCAGGGTGATTCCATTTAGGATATTAGAAAAGCTACAGCTGTTGCAGAAACATTCCTATTAAAGAGCCACAAATGCACATAAAAGGGAACAGATGTTTGCTGCCAGGATTAGATTTCTCCTGCATGAAAGTTCAGATCATAATATTTATTCTTGTTGCCAATCTGAACCCACATTTTTGAAAAAAAAAAACAAAAAAACAAAACCAACACAAAATAACAAAAACCAAAACAAAACCCAAAACAAAACATGAGGTAGCCTATAAGAGCGACCCCATTTTATGTTCCCAAGCTTGAAATACCCCTTCCAAAAGTAGCAAATGCATGAGAATCTTTTCTAACTTTGGAAACCAGACTGGGGCATAATTTGTGGATAAGGAATACACTTTGAGATGTACAATTTCTGAAATGGAAAGACATAGTGTGACTCTTCGATGAGCAGGTCAATATTATACATCACAATCTAAAGCAGCGGTTCTCAACCTGTGGGTCGAATGATCCTTTCACAGGGGTCGCCTAAGACCATCCTGCATATCAGATATTTACATTACGATTCATAACAGTAGCAAAATTACTGTTATGAGGTAGAAATGAAAATAATTTTATGGTTGGGTCACAACATGAGGAACTGCATTTCAAGGGCCAGAAGGTTGAGAACCACTGCAGGGAGTCTCCTTACTTGGCAGCAAAGCACACATATTCTTTCCGTCACACCCAGGGATTAACAACATGGACAAAAATATACACTGGTGTCAAAGTCTACAGATTCCCCTTCACTACCATTTTCCATTGATATATTTTTGTGCATATAAGTAACTATGAAGAATTCATTTAGGCAGGACACACTTCAATCTGGAAAGGTTTGCTTTTTCCTTTCATTCAGGAACAGAAATGCTGCATGCGCACCTCCTCACTCTGCCCTTCAGCAGGTAAGCTTTGAGATAGGCTAGGACTCCTTGGAAGAAGGAGCTTCCGGGCTTTTTTTCAGGCCCTTAGAATATTGCTAAATCCATCAAACCCACGCTTCATGAAGTGGGCCCTAGTGGTATGACAGCCCCTGGAGGGTATGTTCCCCTGGAGGGTCTGGCTTAGCAGCATCTGTACCTCAGAGTTCCTGTCCCAGTAGCAGAAATGGTGTGGAGGATTCAATTGTTTCCCACCTGCCTGTCTTGTGGAAGAGAATTTAGCATTGCAGGAGGGTCACACTGCTTGGTGCCATCTATTCTAATGATGTTTTTACAGTTTAGGAGAATCAAGAGAAGTAAGTGGGATTTCTATTGTCCTTTTCATACCTTTTTTTTTTTTTTTTAACTTTTCAATTACATAAAGTAGAGCTGATGAGCCTGGGGCTGGAGAGGGGTGTCTGGCAATGGTTCCCCAAAGGCCTGCCTCTCTCCAACCTGCTTGCCCCCATCGAGGGCCAGGTGTGCCACCTTGTGCCCTCCATCCTCAAATGGCTCATGAGTTTCCAAGCCCTGGTTACTGGAAGTGTAGTTGAGAATCTGCAGCATTTGTATCACCTGGGAGCTTGTTAGAAATGCGGGATTCTGGCCACAGAATTGATGAGTCAAAATCTGCAATTTAATAAGATTGTCGTGTGATTCACATGCACATTGATGTTTGAGGCACTGTGCTACGGACACAGTCTCCATTTAAAGTAGATAGAATTTGTTAAACATGTGGGGTTACCCAATTGAAAATATTTACTCTACAGAGAGATTTTTCCCATTCAGGAATCAAAGGGGAAAGTAGTGTTTGATGGACTGCAGGTTAGGGAAGTGAGGATGATGGGTATTTAATGTCTTTATTTCCCAAGTGATAAGCTGATAAATTTGGTTCATTAAATGGAAAAATCCCAAACACCAAGAAATCTGATTAGAATTTTATCTTTTTAAGATTTTCCTCCATGGAGACAGCCAATGAAATAATAAACAAATAGGTAATATTTAATGTATGCTTCCTATATGCCAGGCACCCATTCTGAACACTTTAAATTCAATCTTCACAAAAACTCTGTGAAGTAGAAATATTACCCTCATTTATTTTTAGATGAGGAAACTGGGGCACAGAGAGGTTAAACAACTTGCCCAAGGTCACACAGTGACTAAATGATAAAGTCAGGATCTGAACTCAAGGAGGTCTGGCCTACCACATCAGCCCTTTAGCTGCTAATAGGAAGTCAACACCAAATGACTTAGATGATCCTCACAGGCAAAATAACTAAATGCTATGGACTAGAATATATAACGAGAGGTTTGAAAGAAAGAAACTAAAGCTCAGAGTGGTCACTTTCTTACTCAAAGTCACCCAGGCAGAGGAAGAGCTGAGATGGGTCTTTTGATTCTTTGTCCCATGATCTTTTAACTGAAAAAATATGGTTTTAGGTAGACCACAAAGATTTATTGCTCAATCTCAACACTGTTCAAATTCTGACATTTTCACTCTATACCTCAAACACTAAGAGCTGTTTTTCTAATTAAAATGTCTTTTCTTCCAGTAAATTTATCAAACAAGAGACAGCTGTGCACGGAGTGATTCTGTTTCCCAGTGAGGATTTTTCAAAGAGTTAACGTTGCCTAGCCAGTGTGACTCAGTGGTTGAGCATTGACCTGTGAATCAGGAGGTCACAGTTCGGTTTGATTCCCTGTTGGTGCACATGCCTGGGTTCGGGCTTGATCCCAGTGTTGGGCATGCAGAAGGCCACCAATCGGTGATTCTCCCTCATCATTGATGGTTCTGTCTCATTCTCCCTCTCCATTCCTCTCTGAATCAATAAAAAAATATTTTTTTAAAAGTTAATATTTATGGTTGTATGGGCTCTGCCTCCAAGTGACCAAAGAACTTATAAAAAAGGCAAAAATAAGCAAATAATTAGAACATCCAAGCTAATAAAGAATTGATTTGTGTTCTAGATGCCCATCTGAAAGGTTAAAAGGACAATAAATAATTTAGAACTGACAAAGGGATGATTTCATTTTGAGTTTATGATGGTGACAGCTAACCCGTGTAGAAGGCCTACTGTGTGCAAGGCAGGATGCATACTATTTTACTCATTACAACAATGGTTGTGAAGGAGGTATTGTCAGCTCATTTCACAGGTGAAGAAACTTTAGCTGAGAGAGCTGAAGATGTTGCCCAAAGTTATAGGCAATGAATAGGAAGCTGTTTTCATAACCACTATACTACATTCTACAGGGGAGACAATTGCCCTAGAAATAAATAATTTCCTCACAACTCACAAAGCTCGTTAAAAGGCAGAGCTGTGCCTGGAAGTTCCTCAAGATGGGCCAAGCTGCCCTGATGGGAAATCCTATGGAAATTATGATGGACCATCTCTTAGCACAAATATTGCTTTGAGAGAGATTCATCTATTTCCTCAGGAAACTTGGCTTCAGAAAGCAAAATCTCTCCTCCAAAAGAATGGAGTCAAAGGGCATGTTTATTTAGAAATGTAGGAAGGACATTATGTCCAAATGATTTGCCTGATTTCGACCATAAAACTTTAGTGTCTGAGAACATTGATGCTAAGAACTTGAAAGGCATGATGTTTTAGGGAAAAACAAAAAGGTCACAGCTTAAGATACAAACATTTACAGCTTTATGGAAGTCTGGCCTATTTTCTGACCAAATAGTAACCAAAAGAATGAAAAGTATTGGGCTATTAGCAATTATCCTGTTTGTCTGCCATATGTCTACAGATGACAGCTTTGCAGAGCAAACTGAGCTACTGAAATGGTGGTACCAAAGTGCTCCTCAACCTAAATACATGTTCTCATTGCTATGTTTATTTAGAATGATGTGGCAAGTAAAGTGGCAAGTGTCACAAAATGATCCAAGCTTGCTACCCTAAGCAGAATGGGCAGTGTACTCCCTGGGACTGCCTCATTTACAACGGCCTCGATTCTAGGGTTACATTTACCTGGAAAGATGAGAAAAGGGTGGGGGTGGAGGAAGGACACTGTCAAAGTGAGGCAGGAGCTTCCTATATGTCACCTCTGTATGAGGGTTATTTGGTGGATCCATTTATTAATTCAAAAGGAGATACAGAGACTGTAGTTATCATAAGTGCCTATGGGGCTGTCCTAGGGTGGCAGTCCTCAGCCAGGTTTTCTGCCTTCCTGGGGACAGTTGGAAGTGTCCGGAGACATTTTTGGCAGTCATAACTTGGTTGTATGTGTGTGCCCTACTGACATCTAGTGGGTAGAGGCCAGGGATGCTGCTAAATATCTTACAATGCACAGGCTAGCCCCGACAACAAAGACGTGTCCATCCCCAAATGTCAATAGTGCTGAAGTTGAGGAAACCAGCCTTAGGCAAAATTGTGAGGTGACTGAGTTTCTTGGGGTCTCTGATTCAAAGTGGTTATGGAATGTATCAAATCCATCCTCTAATGTATTTGAAGTAAGGTAACAGGACAACTGCTTTTGTCTCCTTCAGCTTTTCTGGCAGGGATGGTGCATTTGGCCTGGAGATACTGAGGAGATGGTGGTGGTTGATGATGGCATCTACCATTTATTACTTGAGGCTAGCAAAGTTTCAGCCATGGTGTTGAGCACATTACGTTATTTCTTTTGACCCTTACACTAATATTGAAATAAAAAAAATGATCACCTCCATTTCACAGATGGAGAAACCGAGTATTAAGAAAGGAAAAGCAACTACCCAAGGTCACAGCTGAAGAGGTAGAGCCACACTGGACCTTAGGTGGACCTAACCACAGGCCTGTGCCCTGGGCCCCTCCGTTGCATTTTAAGGGGTCAGCAGTGCAGATATGGTTTGGGGGCATTAAAAATGGCTGGTGCAGAGATAACTAGAGTGAAGATGATATATACCTTCCTGGTTCAGAGGCATATTGTCCTCATCATTTTCCTGGCGCCCATGCCATCCTGCACTTAAAAGAAAGACATAAAAGCAAATAAGAGAAATAAAACAGAGCCTCATAGAAAGGATGAAACAAGAGAGTAAAAAAATAGGCAGGCTTTCAAACAAAACAAATAGAAAGCTGCTCTGTCCTATTTAGAAATCATAGGACGCAACAAAACAAGAGCTGAGAGACAAGGAGTCAAGGAGGGCCATAGAGAGGTGAGGGTCCCCCCCTCCACCCCCAGCCCCCCACCCCCGGTGGGGGAGAGCCTTGGCCAGAAGAGCAAGGCCTCAGCAATGCGGGGGATGCAGATACTGTCCCCTTGCTTCTTGTGAGAGGCCTGCACGCTCTTCCTGACCGGTCAGCAAGCAGGAGGAGCCACTGCAGCCTTTCTGCCCTCTGGTCCCAGGGACCCATGTACCACCTCTGAAGACCGTCCTCTGATTTGAAAAGGATGCTTTACAATGTAAAGGCCACCAACCCCAAAGAGGGCTTTCAGCTTTGATGCTTCTCTGTTTACTTTTGTTGGAACTGAACCAGTATTTGTTTGTAGCTCAAATCATTATGATTTAAGACCTTGCACATTAAACATGACTCACAGAATTCTCACCCTGTCAATTCAATCCCAAACAATAGGAACAACTGAGACATTTTCTACTTGACCTTTCAGTCTCTCAGACATATCATTATTCCATAAATTATTTTATCAAGGATTTCTGGGACAAACTTGTCTTCATAGCTTAGATGCACAGGGCCAAAAAAAATATCTTATCAAATTTTCAGATTGTGTATTGAAGAAGCAAGAGCACTCACATTTAGCCCTGGCTCGTTTGGCTCAGTGGATAGAGCATTGGCCTGTGGACTGAAGAGTCCCAGGTTTGATTCCAGTCGAGGGCACGTGCCCGGGTTGTGGGTTTGGTCCCTAGTGGGGGCATGCAGAAGGCAGCCCATCGATGATTCTGTCATCATTGATATTTCTATCTCTCTCTCTCCTTCTCCCTTTCTCTCTGAAATCAATAAAAATATATAAAAAAGAGAGCACTCACGTTTATTGAGTGCTTGCTAGTGACAATGACTGTACCATATTACTTACTCATCTAGACTCTGCTTTTTTTCTTTTTTATCTCTGCTATTTCCCTAGACAGTGATTTTCAACCTTTCTTATCTAATGGCACACATACACTAATTACTAAAATTCTGCTGCATACCAAAAAAGAAAATATATCTTTGCCAATCTGACAAAAAAATAGGTGTAATTTTGATTCATTCACACCGGACAGCTACTGTTGTATTGGCTGCTGTCATTTTTTAATTTGACAATCTAAGGGAAAAGAGATCAGTGCCCCTGACTAAATAGTCAGGTATTGCATGTTTAAAAAATCACCAGCTGAAAATCGCCTAGAATCCAATATTGTAGATGCACTAATGTTAAATCTAATTAGAATTTTCTGTTGAAAAAACACTCAAAGAATTTACTAATGTTCTGATTTATGTCAATGATTTCTTGATCTAATTTGGTGCACAGTATCAAATGATTGAAATTCTCATGAATATTTTCATTATGCATTGAGTATGATAGGCTATTTTATATTCACTTACATAGACATCATTTTTGAAGAACGATTTTATAATAATACTGAAAGACGTTTTTGATTAAAGGCAGTGCCAGTAGTAATTGGAATTGTGACGGCTTCATTTATAGTTCTATTTAGCTAAATATTATAGGAGTATAATTCCTACTTAGAGTTGAGAAAATTAGAATACAGAATTTACTCATTCAAATAGCTCTTAACTTGAGGTCCATAAAAGTAGTATTGAGGAAAACTATAAGCAATTTATAAAGTTTGAAAAGGCCCAAGAGAAATTATCTCTATATATAAAAGCTAAGTGACTGTTACAACTGAACGACCGGTTGCTATGATGCGCACTGACCATCAGAGGGCAGACGCTCAACGCAGAAGCTGCCTCCTGGTGGTCAGTGCACTCCCACAGCCAACGCCCCATGGTCCCTCCCCCTGGCTGGTCCCGATCAACCTGATGGCTGGCCAGGCTGAGGGAACCCACCCTTGCATGAATTCATGCACCGGACCTCTAGTACAATGATATGAGGCAACCTATGCCACTTTCATGAAAAATCTTATGCCTTCTGATTTAAAAAATACATATATATATCTACAGCAATTTTTCCATATATCTGTGCAGTATGGGAACATTGGGCATTTCATCCTACTCATCAAATATATCAGATTATGTTTGTTCTTGATTACTAAAAATAGGCAATGAATTCTATTAAAAAAATGCAGTTTGGCAGGTAAATGTTTGAAACCACAGGATTCAAGGGAGGTGGTGTTGGTGGGGAATAACAAGAGGGTCTTGGCAGAAAGATGAGAACCACAATTTGATGTTATATGAGTAGAATGGAATCTAATGATGGGAAACCAGTGGTTTTTGAAATGTTCTTTTTATTGGCAGCTGTAGGGGGAGCTGATGGTCCAAACACGTAAGTCCTCTGTGGTGACCTTGGGCATGTGACTTCACTACACTGGCTTTTGCCTGCTGATGTGTAAAATGTGAGGATTGGAGAAAATGACTCTCAGCTCAGCATTAGCATCAAAACAAATGCATCTGCACTCTACCAGCTTGGGGGTTGGACTTGCACAGTAGTGTCCCTTCTACAGCACAGCCAAATTCTAGAGCAAGAATGTGGGGAAAAAGACTGGGGAAAAAAGCCAAGAGGGATAACACAGGGGCCCGGGACTTTCCAGTTTGGGGTGGGGACGGGCGGTGGTGGCATAGAAAAATAACTCCTGGCTCACTGCAAACAAAATAACATGTTCTTCAGGGACTACATTTTTGTTGGGAAAAATTATTTTCAATTCTTTTGAAGGAACTTGCACCTACATATGTGCAACTGCTGTGGACTTTAGTGGCATGTGGGAGATTAGAGAGGATGATAGGTCCTGACAGAACCCTGGTAGGTTAAGGTTGTTATTTGTGTTAGAAGTTGGGGGAGAGATGTGCTGGGCAATTCTTGGTGACAACAGGCTTGAAGGAGTTCATTGGAATGGTGATGGTGTGATAATGGTGGTCAATGATGATGATGGTAGTAGTAATGATGATGATGGTGGTGACAACTGAGGTGGGGTGGGGAACAGGAGATTAGGAGAAGCCAAAGGTTGTAAAGAGTGGCTTCTTGGAAGAACTCAGGAGTTGTTGGTAAAGAAATCATTTCCTCCCCACAACTCTTCTGCTTCCATATTTCACCCTATAAAGCCTTGTTCTCTTAACATTTCAACTTCCTGGTCATGTGGCTGCAGCTCAAGTTTGGAAAGTGAAGTTGTTCTACAACTAATTGTCTTAGAGGCCTCGGGAGTTTTGAGAGAAGATTTTCACTAATCTGGCTGGATTTGGTATGATTTCATTAACTTAGTCTTTTCATTAACAGTGTCTCTCTCAGGAGAACTTCAGGAAGTTAAAGAGACGAGGGAGGGATGGGAGAACAGAGACAATCAGATTGTAGGAGGCAAGTTTTCTTTAGGAAGACTATATGACAAGGTCCGATTCTATACTCACTCATATTATATAAACGGTTACTGTTCCTTCTGTTTTCTGTTCTTTTTGCTTTTGTGTTTAAAAAGAAGGGCTATATATTAGCTGTGCAGAAATTCTCGGTTTTCTTTATTTCCTCCTTGTTATGGTAGAAACTGGAGAAAATCTTGAACTGAGGTGCTGGTCTCCTCCCTTCCCCATACTGGACACCACGGAGTGACTTTCCCCCTCTTCTACCCATTTGTGGGTGACAAGAGAAAATATGTAAAAATTATAAACATTTATGGTTTTCCCTTCCCTTGCTTTCTAAGGTGTATTCCTTGGAGGAGAAATTCTGTTTATTTGCTGAGTGGGGTCTTAAAAGGGTTGGGGGACTTGGAGAAGGAGGTGAAGGGATTTAGAAGAACAAATTGGTAGTTACAAATAGTCCCAGGGATGTAAAAAACAGCATAGAGACTATAGTCAATAACATTATGATAACTATGTGTGGTGCCAGGCTGGTACTAGAAATAGTGGAGGGGATCACTTTGTACAGCATATGATTGTCTAACCTCTCTGTTGTACACCTGAAACTAATACCAAATAATTATAATATTGAAAGTAGAGTGTAATTGAAAAACTAGAAATTAAAATGAAAAAAAAAAAGGGATGTAATGGGAGTGGTGGGGAGAAGGTGCTATAATCTTCAAGGATATGAGCAGCTGGGGCTACCAGGTGAGAGCAGGGAGGATCCAAACTGGAGGGGGAGGGAAGCAGTGTGTGCAGCATGAACACACAAGGATTTTTAGCCTTCGGGATGAGGGGGAGAAGATTACATGAGGTTTCAGCAGTTACCATGAGGAGTGATCCGTGGGAGAGATGTCGGAGGAGGAATTTAAAGATTTTCAGTGTGATGTGTGTAGCAGCCTTGCTTCTGCCCTCAAGGCATTTCCAGGGAAGACTGATGTTTCCTTTCTAGCCTCCTTGCAGTGAGATTTTTTAAACATTAATTTATTTTTATTGTTGAGAGTATTACGATTATTTTTTAAAGAAGTGACACCATGCGGAGGAGGGAGCTGCTTCGTGGGGTTAAATACCCAAGACATAGAATCAAAGATCCTTTTTGTCATTGACTCCACCGACAGGCGAGCTAGCTATTTGGGCAACTTGGTAGTTTTCTTTCTCCAAAACTATTTGTGGCAACATATGTATTGTGCATAGATGGCTCTATGGAATTGAAGGCCACATTTTATTTTTGGCCACAACTGGGGAAACAGGAATTTGGGAGAAACTGAAGCACGCCTCCAGATGCCCTTTCAGAATAATTACACCAGGAGTGTGTCGATCAATATAAAGCCTCCCAGTCCTGGGTGACATGGGAAAGGAAGCGGAGACCACGTCCGGCTTCGGTGGTTATGTCCTTCGCAGGGGTAACCAGTACAAAGGCCTGGGCTTTGGCTGTCCTGACTTTGGGAGAAGGGACAGGAGAATTTCCAGGTTTTGCCTTCCCTGTCCCCAAAGGCTAGGACTGGGTACTGTGGGTGGATGGTTGGTGCATAAAAGGTAAATATGAGATTGTGTTTGTTGAGAAAATCTCTGACTTTAACTAGTCATTCCTGTGTTTAATAAAAAAGAACTACATACTGAAATAGAAATCTTAACTCTTTATAAAGAACCCACTGAATTCTGTTCCTCTGTACTTATAAGAACACATTTATAAGCTTGATAACAAAGACATAGATCATAGAATGACACCTCTATAGAGCTCACTATATACAAACTAAAAGCTTTTGTATGTCAAAGAATGCCATGCTATCATGTTTACAACTTATTAGTAAGTGGTTCAAAATAAAAATTATGTAATAGATAGACATAATTGCTTCCTTTCCCATGTTACCCCAGGACTGGGAGGCTTTATGTAATTATGAGATAGAAAGAGAGAGGAAAAGAATTAAGCAAATGTGATAAAATGTTAACATTTGAGGACTCTGGGTAAAGGATAGCTGGGAATTATTTGAATTAATCTTGCAACTTTTCTGTTATTAAGGAATTACTGCAAAAGGAGAAAAGATTTAAAAGGTCAAATATTACCATAAACAAAAAGCAGAGGCAAATACTAAAATGTGAAAAATATTTGTAATATTTGATAGATAATGAATTAATTTCTTAATATATAAATCATAAGAAAAAGACAAATGGCACAATAGATCAGTTAGATGAACAGGTAAGTTACAAATGAAGACCTTTAAGTGGCCACTCAATGTTTGTGTGTGTAGTCAAATTCATTATAAGTAAGAAAAATGTAAGTTTTAAAAAGTGTGCTAAAATTTTGCCTAATAAATAGCCTCCTCAAAAATAAACTACCAAAAGCAAATCCAAAGTTGGAGAGAATATGATGAAATGGACGCTGCACTGCTGATGGGTCCCTCAGCTGGCCAAGGATCTGGTGCAATTCGGCAACAGAAAAGGCTCTTAGAGGTGTTCATGCCCCCCGAGCCAGCATTTTACTTAGTAGAATGTGATCCTGAGGAAATAATCAGAGGTGCAATGTGATGCACAATGCAGTTCGTTATAACAGTACTGACATAGCATTATATTAAAAGCTTAACGATTAGGGACTGTCTCATTGTACGATGACTCAGTAGCTACGAACGCAATTGTTTGTGGCATTTATTGACGATGGGAAATGTTAACGACAGGTATGCTGCTAACATGATATGTTATAGTTGAGGGTGTCATTATTTTGCTGCCAACAACTTTTTGATCCCACGGAAAGACATTGTACTTAGGTTGCAGGACATGCGTGTAACTGTGATTCTCTTTCTGAAGGAATGATACGGTCATTAGGGAGCAGCTGAAAAGCCCAAGGAACACTTGGAGGGTCACCTTTGAAAAATGACATGGGCTTTACAATAAGATACTGAGTTTCGCTAAATTAGATGTTTTGTTTGCCTCTGAAAAATCTGTCCAGTAGGATAGTCTCAAAACACAAACGACCTTGCTCCAGGGCGCCCTTTTCCTTTACACCAAGCATGTCAAACTCAGAGGCTAACACTCAAAGGCCAAATAAATGAGGCATGTGGCCCACTGGCCGCAAGTTTGACATGCTTGCTTTACATCAACCATCCACGCGCCCATGTCTTACTTTATGAAAGTGTGATTTATAAGCCTTCAAATGTTAAGTATAGATAATCTAATCTTAAAAGTAAGTGGAAGGGGAGCTAGAGATGAATTAGTCTTACTTTTCTCCTTTAATTGATAAGGATTTCAAGATCTAGATCAGTGATGGCGAAACTATGACACGTGTGTCAGAGGTGACACGCAAACTCATTTTTTTGGTTGATTTTTCTTTGTTAAATGGCATTTAAATATATAAAATAAATATCAAAAATATAAGTCTTTGTTTTACTATGGTTGCAAATATCAAAAAATTTCTATATGTGACACGGCACCAGAGTTAAGTTAGGGTTTTTCAAAATGCTGACACGCCGAGCTCAAAAGGTTCGCCATCACTGCTCTAGATGGATTAGGTAACTTGCTTAGTTACTATCCTTAATCTATACTAATAAAAGCTTATGTGGTTGTGATGCCCTCATGCTGTAACTACTGATCACCAGGAGGCTGTGTGCGCAGCAGGCGCACGCGGATGGGTGGGATGGCATGTGTGGCGAGGTGCGCGTAGGTGGGTGGGGACTTGAACCTGCGTGCATAGCGTGGAGGCGGGTACCACGGCTCCGCAAGGTAAGGCCGGGGGTCCCGCAGCTCCACACGGTGAGACCTGGGGTCCTGCCAGCACAGCGGGTCTGGGTCTTGCGCGATTTTGTGCGCTGGGCCCCTAGCATATAATAAATGACTCCAACATATAATAGAAAAACATAATATCCACAAAGCGGAACTGGACAATAAATGTGAACAACTGAGTTGCAGATGAAATGCAAGTGGGCAATAAACATGAAAATATTTAACCTAAAGGAATAATGGGAGATGCAAGTTTTAAAAATACATCTTTGCAATTCTCCATTTTCCTTAACTAATGTCTCCATCCCAACAAGGAAGCAAACACTCTGAAGATGACCATGAAAGCACATGGGCAACAACAGAGAAAGCTCCTGTCACATCCTTGCAAACACCCCTCTCCTAGACCTGGAGTGCGCTCAACAGTAATGCCTTGAGGAAAAAAAGACAACATCGCAACAGGGCTCAACTTTGTATCATATATTAATTTCATGAAGCCAGGTTCAGTGCCAACATAATAGATCCTTGTTTCTGGCCTTTAGGAGTCTGAGTTCTTAGTTTCCTTTCCAACCACGGCCAAAAGCCTCAAACTTTGCTATTTAACATTTTAGGACAAACTCCTTTATGCTGTGAATCATGGTTTTATGCAAAGTAGAGCTCATTATAATGTCATAAATGTTAGTAGAATTCCCCTCAGATTATCTAGGAAGCAGCACTTAATTCTAGATTAATAAACTATATTAAGGCACTTTCTTACTTTCTTCTTTATAAATCAGTATTTTCAATGAGTTATTTCACACAGTCCTAATTTCAAATTAGTTTAAGAAAGCAGTAAGAAAATTTTGGCATGCTCTAATCCCATCATAGCTGATATTAAGTAACCCCAGAAAATAATTTTCCATTTGAGTTTATACAAAATATAACTTTAATAAGCAGCGTGTCTGAGGTGGCTTTTTTATTCAAAAAATGCTGGTCTTCTTAGTTTTAGGAAAAGAGATTCAATGTTCTTACTCCTGTTCATGTAAAATAATGGTTTTCTTTTCTTAAAGGTTAATTGGTTTTCTATACTGCATAACAATAATATTACCTATTACGTTTTTCAAAGAAGAAATTATGCATATTTGCCCTTTAAATTATGCTCCTAAAGCAAGGGCTTAGTTGCGACACGTTATAACTCTATTATGGTCTCCCTTTAGGTTTTAAAAATAAACATGTAGTACAAGACCACAGCAAAAGAGAGAGAAGAGGCACATTTTTTACTTCCTCTACAAACAAAGGAGTCTGAAGTGATAATTTTCTCTGCTGAATCCATTAACATACTGGGCATATGTGTGTATGGAGTAGATTCCTCTTGAAAATAGAACTACTGTTAGTTTCTACTCTAAGAAGCAAAGATGGAAAGCAAAAGCTCACTGGGAGGCAGCTGGGTTTCAACTCAGCCTGCAAGGAAAGCATTCGGCTTCCACAAGACTGGCTGAAAGTGGGCTTAGTCCAGAATTGTTCTGGAGCCGGCCCAGAGTCCTAGCTCAGTCCTGCAGATCAGCTGGCTTGGTCTTGGAGGTTCTGCTCAACAGTAAGATGTTCTGGACTATCTTGGACTCTAGAACAGGGGTCAGCAAACTCTAATCCTTGGGCCAAAGCTGGTTTGCTACCTGTTTTGTAAGTAAAGTTTTATTGAGACACAGACAAGCCCATTTGTTTATACATAGCCCACGGCTTTTCATGCTACAAGGCAGAATGGCCAAGTGTGTAAAGCCAGAGATATTTACTATCTGGCCCTTAAAAAAAAGTTGCCAACCCCTGCTCTATAAGAATCTAGGATAGATGTTCAGTACCACACTTTATCTAGAACCAACCTCAAAGCAAGCAAAAACCATTGGATCACCCACTTTTACACCAAGTTTTACTATATTCATGTCTTAGGAGGGTGCGTTCTTTGAGATCATATCTTTGGAGGCTTTTTCAGGGGAGGGGGCAGATTATCAAGGAGTAGAGAGCCACCATGTGTTGAACTTGATCCCACACTGTCCTTGATCAGAGGGGTACTTTCCCTTGGTTTTCAGTACTGCTCTTGGCGCCTGTGTGCTCACACATGCCTGTGGCTGCAAAGACTTAGGCCACCACTCCTGGTTGAGATTCCCACTCAGAGCAGCAAACACATGGAGGCTTAGCTAAGCTTGATCTACACAAATTTCCCACTGAATGAGCTGGTTTATGACATAGAAAGTGTGAAATTTAAGTGGGGAAGAGGATTGGCCAGGTTGCCAATGGAATAGACATGGGAGTAGGTACATTGTGATGGCTGTTTACGAGAAATGAGGCGAGAAGGTGATTCTGAGACCCTCACTTCATATGGGTGTGAAGCATTCTGACATTCTATCTTGTTGCACCAGGAACACAAGTGTAGATGGGTAGAGGCAGGGCAGTGATGCTGGAAGATATAATGTAATGGTCATTGCATAAGGCTTGTAAACTTCCAGAAGCTGAGCAGCAACTTTCGGTTGCTTCAACTTCTCAGTGCTACTGGGGCATGAATTCTGGGAAGAACTGTCCTGTCCATTTAGTTTGTCACTGGGTGGGAGGTGACATAAATAGATTATCAAAAGTGAGGGTGTACCCCTGACACACAGAAGTCTATGGGTACTGCCCTCCTATCATAGTAACCGAAAGGACAGCCACGGCCTGGTGCTGGGCTGCAAGTTGGATGCAGAGGTTGTAAACTGACAGTCCACGGTTGATTCCAGTCAGCAGACATTTTGATGGGCCCATGAGTTTTTAATATTTTTATACATTTATTGCTTACATTTACAATTGGGGGTATTTTATTTAAAACCTGGATTTTAACTTTTGAAAAGTCAACATCTCTGGACACACAGGGCTTCATCTCTGCTTGTCAGTGATTGCCTAGAGTGGAGGACTGGCTTCTCTTCAGAGGGAAGAGTTTTGTTTATACACCCAATCTGTGTCAGGCCTTAGCATATCTGCCTGGTCCCTGGGGCTTTGGGTTTGCAAACCCTACGCTATGTGTTGCACAAATAATTCGTGCTTTTGCAATCTTATGTCCCTCAGGGGTCATATTGTTGTTCCTCTGTCCCTTGCTAAGAGTTTCTAGCTCACTTTATCTTATGTGGTTGAATCATATTCCATTCTATTCTACTGCTGAATGGAATAGACAGCCCACTCTGGGGAAGATGCCTGAACTCTGGTCTGTAAGTGTGAAGAGCTATTTTATTACATTGATCTGAGTGAATGTAAAGAGTGAATGTACTCAGTGACGAGAGTGATCCTAGGATGGCTAAAAACTAGCCTTTGACAGTGAGTTCTCATTTCCTCCCCATCATGTCTGTGGTGATGACACATCTCATAGTTTCTGAAGATGAGAGCATATTTGTAGAGATGTATTCCTGGGATGCACTTGCATTTCATAACACTTGTTGGTTTGGAAATTATTGTTGCTAAGACTCTCAGGTTGGTCTTCTAGACACCTTAGGTTCTCAATTAAGTGGGACAGAAACGGAGACACATCAAGAAAAATTAAAAAGCACAGATACCTGTCATACTGTTGGGAGTCATAGGTTAGTAATCATTCTGGACCCCTTTTTTCACTGACATCTCCTACAAAGAAAAAGACAAGAAAAAAACACCACAGGTTATAACCTGCATTTTCCATAACTTTTTTGTTCCAAACAATACCACATGTGTTAATCAGCAATTTGTTACTCTCAAGTCCGAACTGGGGAAGTTGAAGCATAGGGGCTAGGTCAGTGGTCGGCAAACTCATTAGTCAACAGAGCCAAATATCAACAGTACAACGACTGAAATTTCTTTTGAGAGCCAAATTTTTTTAAATTTAAACTATACAGGTAGGTACATTGTTATTAACTTAATTAGGGTCCTCCTAAGGCTTTGGAAGAGCCACACTCAAGGGGCCAAAGAGCCGCATGTGGCTCGCGAGCTGCAGTTTGCCGACCACTGGGCTAGGTGATGGGTGGAAGGAATTACATGTGAAGCAAAAAGAATCCAGGAACAGGGAAAGAAAATCTTATATTTAGTATTCTAGTACTTTAGTATGACTATACTATTACCATTACCATAGCATTACTAATAGATTAGTATTACTCTTATTCTATTACTACCATTACTATAGAATTAGTAGTATATGACTATTCCTATAGTACTTTAGTACTTAGTAAATTTAGTGCTGTTTTCCCTAAAATGAGTTCGAGAGTTTTAAAATGTAATTTTAAAGTAGGCAGGTGTCTAGGGCCCATTGCATGGGGTCCTGTAACACAGTGTGGCAGAGAAGGTGCCCTCCAGAGCCATGGCTGGGGCCTGGGGCTCACCAGCCGGTCATGGGGTCAAGGGAGAAAACAGAATCCCAAGAGCTTAATACTAAAGAAAGCTGAGCTGTTTTATTTGCCAGGAAAGGCAACAAATACAGCAAAGAGCCTCACTGAGTAGGTCAGTGGGGAGGAGGGTTGGCGCAATGTGTTAGCAGGGGGAGGGGGACTATGCTGATGAAAGACTGGCAATGAACTTGGCAATGAACTCTGTCCAGGAAGGGTGAGGCACAGGTCTGCATGTCACTGGATAGAACAGGCCGGGAAGTCTTTGGCTAGATCCAGCGAGGGCCCTTCAAAGTTGATGGTCCTTTAACAGCTTGAACATTTCAGCATCAATGACTGACCAGGAGAATGACATTCAGTTTAGGCTCCTAGGCAAGTGCTCCTGAAATGGAGACTATGCCTTTTACATGAGCCATTTATTTGGTTGGTCAGTGGAGAGGCCTCGATTAAGAGCCTATTATGTTCAGCCTTGGCTTTATCCAAAGATAGCACTCCAGCCTGTCTACCAGGGGCTTCCAATCTAAGAGAGGGAGAGAACCACACTAAAAAACAGATGCAAAAGTGTATATATGTTTTCCCTTAAGTGTCTCGTCAGAGAAGACAGGGACACAGAGGAAGCAGAGGCCATTTCTACCTGGGGTAATCTGGAGAGGCTTCCCAGTGGAGGTGACCCTGGACCCGAAGGCTTTTCTTTTCAGCAGGCCTCCCCCCTGTCGTGATTTAATGCTCTATTCTCACCCCGACACTCCTGAGGCACATGGGCTACTCTGCAAGAATGAGCCTTGTGTAGAAAAACGGGAAATCCTTTAAATCATGTAGCTTTCAAGCAAGGGAGTAATATAATCAATTTAAGTTTGTAAAGCTTCCCAGCGGCTGCTGAGTGAAAGCAGACCAGCGAGGGGGACACAGAAGGGGGGAGGAGGGTGGGAGGAGACGAAGGTGGCCAGTGGTGGCAGTGGAGGTGGTGAGCAGAGGGGGAGGGGTTCAAGTGACTTATAGGAGGAGGAAATACGAAGACAGTGATGAATGTGCTGTGAGCATTTAATACCGGAATAAACACCCAGGATGCAAATAGGTTAAGACCACAGGCTCTCAGTCCTCAAGGGATTTAAAATCCATTTTACAAACTGGCTGAAAAGGCAGAACTATTGGCAAGGAGCAGTTAAAAATACAAGCCACGATGCCATGGGCCAAGGGGCGGTGCTGAGACACTCAGGGCTGAGCCTGCCTCCGGAATGAAAGGTGTGGCTTACAAAAGGGACAGCAGCTTGGCACAGGATATATGATCTGGGGTGGGGAGGGAGCAGGCACTGGCAAAGAATGAAGCTGCACATGTTGTTTCGGGCCCCATGGTAGAGTCTTGAAGGGTTTGCTATCAAAGTTGGACTTGATCCTGTGGGAAACGGGGAGCCATGGAAGGTCCTAAGGGCATGACCCTATTTGAGAAAGATCACTCTGCCAGCGTGTGGAGGAGGCTAACCGTCTGGGGGCACCTCTGCGTGGAATCCTTGCTGTTTTTCTGACTTCATGTTCAAGGTCAAAAATCTAGATCGACAAGGCCCACAGAGAACACCCCAACTCCGTCTGGTAAAGCTCCAGTGCACTCGCCCTGATGGCATCCCTGTGTGTTTCCATTTTCCCCACAGAAACTACAACATGGAAGGGTCAACTGTAAAAATGACCCCTTTAAAAAACTCTCCATATGGACCTACTGAGTCATTGCTTAGATAATCCGTACATAATGAAAGTGAAACACTGCACCCTGTCCCCGCTGGGCCATTGCCACTGCTCTGCCTCTGGCATCTGGAAATGCAGCTGGTGAAGGCAAATGGCTGTCCTTTCAGTGGGCCACACCCACGCTAGGAGAGCAAAGGGGTTGTGGAACTCTGCTGGGTGCCTCTTGCCCCCACTTTCAAAATCACCTCTTTCCCTTCTAGAGTTTCCTTTCCATCCCCTCCCTCTCAAAGGGAAACACCTCTTCCCATCAAACCTTTCACCCTGACATTGGGGAAACATTTTTAAGAACAAGTTCAATCCCAGACATGGAGGAGAGACTGGACTGGAGTCATTCCAGGTGGTTTGGAGTCTAGGCTCAGTAGTTTGGCTGTCTTGAACATGAACAGGTTGTTTTATTCCCTGATCCTCATCTGTAAAGTGAAATCACAGTTCCCACCCTTTAGGTTACCATGGGGACCAAGGGAATTTGAAAATGCTTTGTAAATTTAAAAGTAGTTATTGGAATATTTCTTCATTATTATAGTTACTGTTATTATGATCTCCTCATCTCCTGACCAGCCTCAATCATCCCTAAGGATGGGAAATTGGAGCTATGATCTGGCCTCCACTTCGAAGGGTCCTGAGGTGGTTTAAAGACTCATAGCAGCACAGAAGCCGACTGCCTAGACCAGTGGTCAGCAAACTGTGGCTCGCTAGCCACATGTGGCTCTTTGGCCCCTTGAGTGTGGCCACGAAGTATCAATCGCACTGTACGTGTGTGCCCGCACGTGGTATTTTGTGGAAGAGCCACACTCAAGGGGCCGCAGTTTGCCGACCACTGGCCTAGACCCATCACTACACCAAGATAAAATGGAGGTGGAATTCCTCCCCTCCCCACTGCCATTCTCCTCTTCTAAGACTGAATTTTATGTTGTTGTTGTTGTTTTTTTAATTTCCCCCCTTTTAAGGTTACCTTTCATGCTCATTTAAATTTGTTTTGAGGGGCAAGGAAGATTGGGCACACAGATGAATGTGCACCCAATTTTATAGCATCCTTAATGCAGTGGAGTTGTCCTTGCCTGCGGTTTTTGCATTTTAATAGTAAATCTAACATCCAAGGAAGTGAATCTATATATATAATAGCCTAAGCGACTGTTCCAACTAGTTGAAAGAATGACTGGTCGACTGGTCGCTATGACATGCACTGACCACCAGGGGTGTAGGCGCTCAATGCAGGAGCTGCCCCCTGGTCGTCAGTGAGCTCCCACAGCCAACCTCCCGTGATCCCTCCCCCGTGGCTGGCCGACCCGATCAGGACTGGGTGAGACTCCCTGATCAGCTCTGATCACTGGCCAGGCCGAGGGACCCCACCTGTGCATAAATTCATGCACCAGGACTCTAGTATATAATGGTTGAATTTCTGATGATGGCAATAACTTTGAGAACTCAAAGAGATAAGGTATACTCAAATCATACCACGCTATAATCCACCTTTTCCACTGGTAAAACGAACCCTTTTTGGGTGTAGTATAAAAAATAAGAACAGTTTTTTTAAAGCCAGCACAATTAGACGGATGAGGCTGGTTAAAAAGGAACCTATGACTCTGAGTTAATAAACATGGAAGGAGCTCTGCCTTGTGCTGTGGCTCAGTGTTAGTCCTAGTGGACCCCCTCCTAGAGCAGAAGGCAGGGCCGGAATTCCTCTGTTGGGGATGGTGGGAAACTAGGGTCCCACATAAAAGACATTAGCAAATGACTATCGAATGGCAAAGCTATAATTTGCGTTTCAGATTTTCGGTAGTCACTGTGTTTTGCCTTGAGGGAGTGAGACAATACAACCAGGATCTGTGGTTGAAATTGAGCTTAATTTGCTGTGGCTGATTATTTTGTTCTTAATCATTGCAAAATGATTAATCTTTACTCCTACCCCACCCACCCCTTTTACTTCAAACTCAACAACTTCATGATGGAGCTCATTTCTACTCTTTATCATAACGCATGTCCATGCCACATCATTATCCCCTTCTCTCCCTCTCCCCTTCTCTTTTTCCTTCTCTATTCAGGCAAAGTCACCATGGCATGGAAAGAGTGTGGGCCCAGCCAATGACCAATAGAATGACACAAGGGATGTTAAGAGCCATGGGTTGCATTCCCAAGCTATCAATATGTATAAGGCCATTCACTACACAGGGGAATGCATGAATTAAATAGGATAGGTGCACTTGACACATAGCATTCTTCCATCCTCGTGTGCAGGGTTCTGGGGCTGCAGCCTGAGTAAGTTCCTGTTTCTGCTTTGAGGACTAGGTCAGCAGTGGGAGGGGGGCTCTTGGGGCCAGAGTGGGCTTTAAAACAAACACAAAAGCCCCTGTGAACATAAAGCAATCTGCTGCCACATCTAAGTTATTGGCACACTGAGTGAAACTTGGAACAATTTCTAGCCACATAACACAGTGACGGAAAAGTCAAGAAAAAACCAACCAGTAAAACTTTTATGAGACCAACGGTAAAAGAATCAGACTGAGTGACTGCTCTGTGTATTTTCCTTGTAGCTACCTTTTCTCTACAGGTGGACTATCATGTCCGAATGTTTCTAAGAAATGGTAACTAGCCCTAGCTGGTTTGGCTCAGTGAATAGAATCGGCCTGCAGACTTAAGTGTCCTGGTTTCGATTCCGGTCAAGGGCACATGCCTGGGTTGCTGGCTCGACCCCCAGTGTCTGGTGTGCAGGAGGCAGGCAATTTATGATTTTCTGTCATCATTGATGCTTCTGTCTCTCTCTCTCCATTCCTCTCTGAAATCAATAAAAATCTGTTTGAAAAAAGAAAAGAAATGGGAGCTAGTCTCTTTAGAGGAAGCAGATGGGTGCCTTAGAAACAACTTAACAGATGCCCTGTTGGTCAAAGCAAGTAGTTAAAACTGACTCTACTGACACCTGGTGGAGAGTAGGGTAGATTTCCTGTGCCAAAGAAAATAAAAGTGTGTGTGGTGTGGTGTGGTGTGGTGTGGTGTGGTGTGGTGTGGTGTGGTGTGGTGTGTGTGTGTGTGTGTGTGTGTTTCGAAGGGGATAGAAACACATTCATCATGTCCGGGGAGTTAAATAACTCTGGAGGAATGAGGGTGTTACACAGAACCACCAGATGCCTGAATATATAATTGTGGTTAGATGACTCACTGAAACACGTGCATGAAAAAAACAAACAAACAAGAATGTGAAAATAAAACGTTAGGAGTAAAGCAAATAACTTATTACTGACTTCTCAAAAGTGTTTGCTGATGAATAAGACAACGACAAAGAACCCACTCTTGCCCCCAACCCTGGACAGCTTCATGAGAAAAGACTCTAGCACCTGGTCACTTGAAAGAGCTATCTACATCACAGGATGCTACCTCCTCCAGACTGAGCTAACGCTTTGCTGCCTTTAGAATCTGCAGTGAGCTCATTGCAGATTTTCAATTCTGGGATAAAAAGAAGAATCTTCCTAAAAAGGTGTTGGGAAGACTGCTTTGCCCCTAAAATTCCTTGAAGATGAAATGAAATTCTTCTGGTAAATATAGTTATATTTGGTTATTACTTTAATGCCAAGTAGTGGGCGGGGGAGGGAGACTACAGTGCAGAGAGTCCCTACAGAAATATACTTCATAAACTTTACACGGTCTCCATTTTCCGGTCATTGGCTTCTTGTTCGACACTGTTTGAAGAAGGTTCCTTTGGCTAAGTTTATTGGCAAATTTCTATGGTTCCCTGTGAGGTGTTATGTACATACTACAGCACACACACAGACTAGATTTAGTCTTTCAATAATCTGCTTTAAGGGTGATTTTCAGGAATGCACCAGAGCAATTATTAACCCAAGTTTGTAAGAATTAACCCATTGTGTTTAGGTGATAAAGGGATGGGACACCAAATGAGAATTTAGGATATTATTATTATATTTTTAATCAAAGGAACCATAGTTAAGGGATGAATTAGGGAGTTGGGCTGAGTAGATCTAGGTATGAAGGTTAAGAAAAAAAGAAGAAGCCTGTAAAAGATTCATGTATTTACAATTTTCTTATAGTTTTCTCCCTGACATTTAAGTTAAATTTAGAATATATATATATTTCCTTAAATGTTCTGGCTCTACATGATTATGACCAGAAAGTGTACAGTTAAAATATATACTTCCTCCTGGTGTCAGTGATTCTAGAATACTGACATTCCCAACTTTCTCAATCCATGACACCCTCAGTATTTCAGTAATTTTCTTTCACAGTCAAAGGAAATACTTAAACATTGTATTTATTAATGAATTAGGTCCAAATAGCCTAATCGTGTTTGTGTGGTGTCTGACAGTTATGTGTTTCCCTCAAAATTTAAACACATTCCTATGGGTTTGCTGTGACACTCCCAGGGTGCCTTGGTACAGAGTTTGGGCACTATGGCTGTAAGAGTTTCGGAAATCAGTGAAAAGTTCAAAGGTGTGGTTTACATGATCATATTTTGGTACCATTGTAATTAGTAGTTATTAATAATAGGAAATGAGCAAAGGGAAGATCAGACATTATAAGCATGGCCATTTGGGCAGCTTCACCAGGAAGCTGCAACTTTACACCCAGGGAACCACCGATCCACTCCTGCAGATCACTGGAGGAAGGGACTGGACAAAGGGTAAGATAGGTGCAATGAGTCAGGGTGATATAGGGCAGGTGCCTGTCAGTTAAACCTGGAAACAAAGGTAACTGATTAGAAGGGTTGAGACCCCTGCAAGTCCATGAAAATTTGAGAATACATAATTCCCCCAGACAAAGGAGCTCTTGTCTTTCCTGGTTCTTGTGGCTCTTTTGCATTCGCTCATGTTCCCTCCATAGTCATGTGGACCCCCACATGCAACGGACTGATGGAGCAGCTGGAAACACGAACTAAGCTAGCCTGATGCTGGATTGGACTGTGCCCCAACATGGAATGGAAACTCTGGGCAACAGCTTTAATTCTAGCACTTCCAAAGACACAGCTGGTGGGATGAAGGGAAACGAGACCTTGGAAACCAGGGATTTAACTCCTTGCAAATAAATGCCACTCATTCTCCTGTGCAAGTCTCAGAAAATTCTTTTTCTCATGACATTGCAAGAAAGCTACTTCGACCAGCAACTGGTGGGGATGAAGAGAACTCCCACTAATATCAATTTCCCTCCTTACTCTTTGTGAGATCATGCCCATATAATTTTACCTTTTAGCTTCATACAGCTAAGTGAGTCAGCCGGCCTTACTATTTTGGAGAATAAGAGAATGAGACACAGAGAAGCTTTGCAGGATATAAGCTAGTCTTTGGAATAAATAATACTTGACCATCATTCAGAATTTCCTCATGAGCTCCTATCATTTGGGGAGGTTGCGATAAAGTCTCTAAAAAGTAAAAGAACCCAGCCCTTGCACCATCTAAGGAGGGGGATGCAATAAGTCCCATTAGCACTGGGAATTATAGGATTGCCCAAAGGTAGTCAAGAAGTTGGCCTGATACTATTATCTTAGGTGAAAATCTGACAAATAAGCATGAAATGTTTAATATGCCAGAATACTTAAGTGAGTAGATCTATAAATGACAGCTTGCCTGCTTTTCCATCCTGTTCTGTTCTCAAACTTGGGCAAGCACCTGTTAAGTCTTGTTAAATCAGATTGCTAGGCTCCACCCCCAGAAATTCTGATTTAGCCAGTTTGCAGGTGGGGGTGGGTGGGTGAGCCTGAGTTTCTGTATTTATAACAAGTTCCCAGGTGATCTGACTATCTATACTCTCCAGGAATCACATGTTAGGAGCTATAGCCTAAGCCATGGGGGAACATGTTAGAGCAGCGGTTCTCAACCTGTGGGTCGCGACCCCTTTGGTGGTTGAATGACCCTTTCACAGAGGTCGCCTAAGACCATCCTGCATATCAGATATTTACATTACGATTCATAACAGTAGCAACATTACAGTTATGAAGTAGCAACGAAAATAATTTTATGGTTGGGTCACAACATGAGGAACTGTATTTAAAGGGCCAGAAGGTTGAGAACCACTGTTTTAGAGGAACTTAGGTGCCATGTTGGTCAGCTACACCTGTTGCTAGGCTGGCATCCATACTTCTTTCCAAGGCATAGTCATCCCTGTCTAGAACATTACCAGTGAAAAGGTGATGCCAAGGCACCAGGCTCTGTTGGTGAACAGTTACCTTCTCAGAAGGCCATTTGCATTTAAGTGGGCACCCTTGAATTTGAGATACTTAAGTCCTCCAGTAATAAATGACAATGCAACACGATATATGCAGAAGTTTTATGTTTTCAAAGAGGTTGGCTTTGCACTCTGCTAACATAAGTTTGGGGCACAGTCATGGAGGCTGTAGAAAAAGTGGTACTTAATTCACAGGAGGGAGTTCACGGCAGAATCAGCAGAGGAGACTTGCTCCGCATGTCTAGGGCTGGGCTCAGGCATGTGTACCTCGAAAAGGCCTCCCTGCTGATCCTAGTGAGAACTACTCATGAAAGAAGCTCTTCAGAATCAGCACGAGTGTGGGGATAGGTCACCCCCTGCTACTCTCTTACCCGCTGCTATGAGTCCACATGCACGCTCATTGGTTGGATTCACTGCTGTCTTATGTTATGTTTGAGTTCTACAGGCCTGCAGAAAAGTTTCTTCCCCTGCCTCTTCCTTGGGTAGTAGCAAAATCACAGCTAGTGTGGTTTATCCAAAGTACATTGCTAATTAAAAGCCATTAGCTACACACTGGAGAACACATTTAAAAAGTGGCATCTTCACAGTACCAGCAGGTCCCTTGCACCTTGTCAGTGGAACTTCTGTACTCAACTCACACTCACCCTCCTCTCCTGCCTTATGTTTTTATTTTCTTAGAGGAGGGTGGTCCCCAGGTCAGTAACATCAGCATCACCTGGGAACTCTTTTTGGAAATGGAGATGCTCAGGCTCAGCTCAGACCCACTGAATCAGAAGCTCTGTGGGTGGGGCGCAGCAGTCTGTGTTCTAACAAGCCCTCCGGTATGTCCCTGATGCATGCCGGGGGTCGACAACTAGTGATTTATAGTATCTTTGCACTTCCCCGCTCATTGCATCGATGAGAAGGTCTTCCAAAGGTGGGGACCGCTCCTTTCCTCTCCCCACCAGCTGGCCCAGTGATCAGAGTAGAGCAGGTACTCACGACACATTTGTTAGTTACTGAAGCTGGGGCAGCTCTACTTCATCGTGTGTGGATAAACACTCCCCCCGCGTTACCGACGCTGCATCTAAACCATTTCCCTTCTCATGGGTTGAATTTTTCATATTTACAAATCAGCTTTTTGTAAATCCTCTGAGTTTTTTTACATTCCTTTGACCCCAGGAAACCAAAAACAAGATGCAGTGTTTTAGCTGGTGTCTGTTTCCTGCTAGGGGAAAGGGCTTTTCTACACGATGATGATTATTTTTGTGTGTAGGCATTAGAAATATGTTATTGATATTTTCCCTGGTTTGAACTTATTTACCAAAACTCATATTCCTTATTTCATCACCCTGAACATTTTTTGCAGCCTACTTCCAGCATCATAATTATTTTCTGAACAATAGAACGAGATTGCTGATTCATGTTCGGCTCACGGCTCCAAGCATCTTTTTTTTCTGCTGTACTTGTGCCCGTGCAACACAATGATGGTCTATTCATCCCTCTGAATTAGAGATGCCAACAGCTCAGATATGCAACTGAAGGGTGCCCCTCCCTTTCGTTTATTTAAAGCCTTCCCACAAATAACACATTTTGAAATATTATACGGCATTCACTTGGAGCCATTTCGCTTGGGCAAGGACCGTTAGAGCTTAGCATTTTATCAGTAGATCTTCAAACAATGCCTGGCACACTGTAACTATAATTCTCAAAAAATTGTTTGAACGAATCACATACCCACTTCCAGCTTTATACTTCTATTCTGCCCTGTCCGGTGTAGGGAGAAAGCTTGGCTCTCCCATTCAGAGGCTGAAGTTTGGATCCAAGCCAAAGAATGGGAGCGGATTCCTCAAGGTGTGTGTGGAGGTCCAGGTGGGCTCCATCCAGCCCCATCCCGGTTGGAACACTGTCTGCAGGGCCCATTCTGGCCTTGCCGTGGCAGTGAGATATCTGGTTGCCTCAAAACAGCCTTGCCAATAAGCTTTGCCAATGGGCAGACCGGGCCAGCTGAGGTTTTTGTTTCCCAGCTGCAAAGTCAAACAGGTGGGACTGCGAGTGCTCCTAAAACTCTCATGGTCAACCTGAGCTGCACATACAAATCGCCTGGGCAGCTTCCCAAAGTCTCAGTGCCCAGGCTGCACCCAAACCAATTAGTGTTTTGTAGCTCAGGCCTCAGTTTTGTAAAGCTGCCCAGGTGATTCGGATATGCTGCCAAGGTTGAGAACCACTGCCCTAAAGTGGCCTCTAAGATGATATCCGGGCTGCCTCCCTATTCTGGTCTGGCTCCCTTCTGATCTCTTCTCTCATGTCGGTCAGAATGGTGCCCTGAGAATATAATTTAGTGCACGGCAGTTGCAGTTCAAAACCTCGCCGTGGCTTCTATGATCTGCCCCACTGGCTTCTCTGTCGTGATCTCCTGCTTTTCACCCCATTTCAGCTTCACCAACCTCCTTGCTATTCCTCTAACATGTCATCTGTGCCCCCAGCAGAGGGTCTTTGCAGTGCTAGTGTCCAAGAAATGCCCGTCCTGCAGACACTGCTTAGGTCGCTCCCTCTCCTCATGAGACTTGCAAACCTTAACTTCTTGGGGATGCCCACCTTCACCATCCCTGTCCGTCCGGGCCTGCCAGCCGCTGTGCACCGGCCTTCCTAAGGCCCCTTATCCAGCTCCACCCTTTCTTGTCCCCACAGTATGCAGCATCTTTGAACCCACTGCACAGTTTAGTTCTGGTTTTGTTGTTGTTGCATATTATTTCGTCTCTCTCTGCTAGGAGAGCAGCTCCTTGAGATCAGGGGCCTTTGGTTTGCTCACTGACTACTGCAAATTCTCAACCCATGTGTGGTACACAGGGGACCTTAATAAATACTTGCTAAATGACTAACGATGGTCACCTCGTAGGTGGTGGTGAAGGATACAACTGAATGGAGGAGGGAAAGCTCAGTGATGCATGAAGAACATACATTTTCTCAAAAATAACAGATTTTGAGAGGATACTGATCATTTTTTTTTCTAATTATAAATCAAGAGATGGGATTGCCAGGCAATGTCTAGATTAAAAAAATCACTCTTATGTGATAATCACAAAGTGAATTAGTGGTTATCGAGGGCTGGGCAGTAGGGGTGAGAGTGGGAGGGGGTACGTGCAGGGACAGGGGTGACTGCTAATGAGTATAAGGGTTCTTTTTGGAGTGATAAAAATGTCCTAAAATGAAATTATGGTGATAGCTGTGTCACTCTGTAAATAAACTAAATCCACTGAATTGTACACTTCAATAGGTGAACTTTATGTAAATGATGTCTCAATAAAACTTTTATAAATGCACACTTCAACTTGAAGCAGCATACAGAGTGTTAAAACTAGAACTAAAAAGAAACCTAGGCTATTAATATTTCTTTTAATTTATTATGCACTAAATTTAAGTCAGATGGTCAGGATTAAGACTGGCCCTTTTATAAAATTGTATTTTTATTTTTATTGGCCTTTCGAGAAAGAGATGAAGGGTGTGGGACAGAGAGAGAGAAACCCCAATGCGAGAGTGAAACATCAACCAACTGTCTCCTGCATGCCTCCTACTGGGGATTAAGCCTGCAGCCCGGACATGTGCCCTGACCAGGAATCAAACCACCAGCCTTTTGGTGCACAGGACAACACCCAACCAACTGAGGCACACTGGCCAGGGCTATTAATAGTTCTTATCAACTGGCTCAGAGTATCAGGCAGCTGAAGTTTTAATGTACAGAACACAAGGTTTGGTCTGGCTGACACAAATTGTTTGGAAGGTTCACTTTGGATGAGTCTGAAATCCTCTCACACCTATTAGTAAGACACAAACATTTCTTACTAGAGAGGAGACATTTCCTGAGTTAGATAAAGGTTACCTGGTTGTTCAGGAAATGAGAAGTTCTATTAATAATCCCTGATCCATTTGATTGAGGATAGTATTCCCATCATTTTTACTGTTGAGTTCATGAGAATAAGCCCCACAAGTGTACCAGCTGGGTAGGAGTGTGTGAAAATGAATTGCCCTTGAGTCCTGACTCCTCACATGCTACCAGGCTCAATCCCATTTTGATGCTGCCAGAAAAGTTGATAATAAAGGGATTACCAATGAATACTTTCTTAATAAAGGAAAGGTGTTTTTCTTGAAAAGCCAAGAGATATATTTGGAAATTTAGGACGTCAGTAGTTGTTCCAAGGAAAGTTTTAGAATAGGACAATGGAAAAAAGCTGGCTGGCTGTCACTTACAAACCACCAAAAGCTGAGTGCCAGATTGCCACCGATTGCCCTTCAGCTCCAAGTCCGCCCTTCTGTTCTCGGCTCTGTGATGCTGAGGTTGGGACCTTTGCAAGCTCTTTTCTTTCCTGGAGTCCCAGGCCAGAGGCTTTCTATTTGATTCTGCCAATAGGAGGCGCAAGAGGGCGACTGAAAGGTGAGAAGAGAGAAGTGCTTCTTACATCCCTGTCTTCTTCATGTCCCCCACATGAGTGAGCATCTGCCAGAAGGGGCTGAAATGGATATAATGAGATGAAGCAAAATATTGCATATAAAGGTGGAAAAATTTGAGGGAAAATTCAGAGACAAAGAGCACTTTACAAAACTGCTTTGAAGACTAAATGCAAACACATTGTGATAGTGGCATCAACGAAGTAATACAGCAAAGAAAATGAAGTGTAGAGAGGCTAGAAAATGTTCTTGACTTATAAGAAGGTGAAAATTGGTCTTTTCTTCTACTGAGTATGACTCTAGAGAACAAGGCTTATAAACTCCACTGCCCATGGGGACTAGACTTTCATTCATTCAACAGGTGTACATCACTGCCAGCTACCCACGAGGCAGAGCAGTGAATCAACACAGGGGACAGAGCAGTGAATAAACACAGGACAAAATCCCTGCCCTCATG
Organism: Myotis myotis; assembly: GCF_014108235.1. Taxonomy (NCBI): domain Eukaryota; kingdom Metazoa; phylum Chordata; class Mammalia; order Chiroptera; family Vespertilionidae; genus Myotis; species Myotis myotis. Next base: position 40,294,828 of record NW_023416317.1, read on the forward strand.
AGCTTTCAGTCTAGAGCAGCGGTTCTCAACCTGTGGGTTGCGACCCCTTTGGCAGTCGAACAACCCTTTCACAGGGGTTGCCTAAGACCATCCTGCATATCAGATATTTACATTACGATTCATAACAGTAGCAACATTGCAGTTATGAAGTAGCAACGAAAATAATTTTATTGTTGGGTCACAACATGAGGAACTGTATTTAAAGGGCCAGAAGGTTGAGAACCACTGGTCTAGAGCAGCCGTGGGCAAACTACGGCCCTGATTCCAGACTGCACGTGCTTATGCCTATATTGCTGTGACACAAGTGAGGAGCCGGGAATAGCATTCTCCTTAAGGAAGACACAAGAACCAGCTGTGGGCAAACTACGGCCCGTGGGCCAGATCTGGCCCGTTTGAAATGAATAAAACTATTGAAAAAAAAGACCGTACCCTTTTATGTAATGATGTTTACTTTGAATTTATATTAGTTCACACAAACACTCCATCCATGCTTTTGTTCCGGCCCTCCGGTCCAGTTTAAGAACCCATTGTGGCCCTCGAGTCAAAAAGTTTGCCCACCCCTGTTCTAGAGGGAGATGGTACAGGCTATTAAAGCAATACATGTCACACAGAACAACAAAGAACAAAGGGGAGAGGGAGTGCGGCTATAAATGTGAGGTCAGGGCAGTCAATAATGGCAGCCAGGGGCGCAGGCCTGACTGTTTCCTTTGTAAAGAAGGCGACAGGTATACTGTTCCAGGAGGGACTGTCACGTGGGTTGTGGGAACAGTTTAGCTAGATCTTCAGATTTTCCAGAGAATACCAGAAATCCAAACATGCACTTGAAATCTTCTGATGTTTGAATCCTGACTCAATTTTTAAATAAAACCACCATGTTGGCCAAATAAAACACATCTTGCTGGCCAAGGCTGGCCTGTCGGGCGGCCAGTTCAAATCTCTAAAGAAATGAGATTGAGTTTTAAAACAAACACATTGGAATTTGTAAGCCCTATCATCTGATGAAGCTATGCATGTTTTCCATTTCTTCAAACGTTTATGGAACTCTTCACTGAAAACCAGTTGTCTCTGTAGAACCTTTCTTTCTATTTTTTTTTTCTACATAAGAAAACCTGTATCTTTTGGACTTAAATATTATTTGGACCAAATGTTCGGCTTGACCCCTGATTAATTCACCAGGTTTGATTCTTCAAAACATTGGGTTTTTCTAAAAATCAGATTTACCCTCAAAAGGCTGAGGATGTGTTTAATAATAATAATATACTCTTGGCCTTGAAGGTTGTCCCAAAGAGGAGTTGCAAATATTTACAGAAAGGGCAGTATTACTAAAATAAATACATTTCCTACTAAGATAACTGTTGAAGACGATTGCACTTAAATGTGTAGGAGTCAACACAAATGGCCTCGCCTCATAGGCATTTAGTAAAAGGCTCAGTACTTTGGATTCAGTTGATTACTAGAGGGTGTATATATATGTGTGTTTAACAGCTCAATTCTTTGGACCTGACTGGATGCTATAAAGTAGTTTGTCCTAGGGAACCTTGGCATGCATATTTGCCCAAACAGAGGTTTTGTGTCAAACACAACCAGAACATACAGCATTTTTATTTCCCTGTGACCAATGGCTTAGTTTCTGTGGTTGGCTAATGACATTAGTCATGTAGAATCACGGTGAGGAAGAATGCAGAGCTATTTATGACCCTGTGACAGCTTGGAGTTTCCTCTCTAGCACATGTATGAATCAGAAGCCACAAGTTTGCATTTCAGTAATATTTGTGGTAGTTAAGAAACACACACTACACTTGTTATTGTTATTATATCCCCATAGAAATAGAATGTCCCTGGGAAGAGTATAAAAGCGGCATGGAGATGTCCACCAAGGTGCCAACCTCAACAACCCCACTGTTGTCAAATGCTTATGTTTCCCTTGCTCTTAGTTAATGGAAAATCTGCACAATATTCATCCCATCAGTCTAGTAGCTATGCTGAAGTATAATACCTTAGATCAAATACATCATAACTGTCCATCCATCTATTCACTCACTCTCCTTATCTTCCCTCCTCTCTCCCTTCCTCTTTCCATCTATTCTTTCATGAAATATGTATTGAGTGCTGACTACTGATCAACCATTGCTAGGTACACAACATAAAACAAAAATAATACACAGTATCTATTCTTATAGAGCTTAGTGCCTTTTGGGAGAGAACAGATATTTATCAAGTGAATTATTCAATTTAATGTAAAATTATAGCTAAGTGTTATAAGGGAAAGGCTAAAAAGCAGGATTTGACTTAAGTCAAAGAAGTCTTTGTAGAAGACAGGATGAGATTCCTAGACAAAGAATGAGTAGGAGTTGCCCAGGTGGAAAGGGAGAGAAGGACAACCCTAAGCATAAAGATAGAATGTGCAAGGCTCATTCTGGAGCAGCGGCCGGGGAGGGGGCGGGGATCCTGGTCCATATAAGCAGTGATAAAGGGCTGGTGCAGGAGGAGGAGTGAGAGTAGGGAGCTGGGGATGAGATGGGGCTGCGGAGGCAGAGAGGAGGCTAGCCAGGCAGGACCTTTTAGACCATAGACACGGTTTTATATGTATCCTAAGTTGAAGACTCTTAAATCAAGTGGAAATGATTAGATTTGCCTTTCAAAAAAATCACTGTGTGCTGAAAGAGTTAGAGGAAGTCTTCATTTGCATATAGAGAAATGGTAACTGGAGGTGGAACTTGACATGGATGAGATTGCTTAAGGATTACAAATCAACCAAGAGAAGTCCGTATAATCAACATTTGGGGAAATCTAATATTGAAAAGCCAGGAGGAAAAAGTAAGCTAATGGAGGAATCAGATCAGCAGGTGAGCTAGCAGGAGAGCCTGTGAGGTACAGAGAAATCCTGGAGTGCGGTATGTCTTGGAATCCAAGGGAAGAGTATTATGTCAAGAAAGAGAGAGTGGTCAGTGGTACTGAATGGTATGAGAGGTCTGGAAAATGGTCACTGCACTTAACAACATGAAGATTATCAGCGACTTTAGCAAGTGTTATCTGGTTGGTGAGAGGGCACCTGAAGCCACATTAGACTGAAGAAAATTGGGAGATGAGGACACAGAGATGGTGCGAATTGATGGCGCTTTAGGGAAGTTCGGCTGTGAATGAGAGAAGAAATAGGTAGGAGTTAGCTTCAGAAGGTGTGTGGGTAAGTGGCTTAAAAAATATAAGGGATGTGAACAAGCTTAAAAACTGATGAGAAGGATGCAATGTGTGTGTGTGTGTGTGTGTGTGTGTGTGTGTGTGTGAGAGAGAGAGAGAGAGAGAGAGAGAGAGAGAGAGAGAGAGAGAGAGAGAGAGAAATTGGCATTGAAAAACAAATTCCTGGGAAGGGTTTCCATCCATCAAGAGAAGGAACAACTCTCCTATTGGAAGGGAGGAAGGGAGGAAGGGAGGAAGGGAGGAAGGGAGGAAGGGAGGAAGGGAGGAAGGGAGGATGGGTACTGATATAGGTGTGTTCACGAGTTTGGTGTCAGGACAACTGGTTTCTGTGGGATAGGTTTCAATTTCTCTAAAGCAGAAGGTGAGGTTATCTGATGAGAATAAGGGAGGACAAGGGAGTGTTAGAGATCCTGGAAGATTAAGAAGTCTGAAACAGTCATTACAGATGGTGGAAGAGTATGTTGAACAGAGACTCTTTTAAAAACATTTTTTAAAAATTGATTTCAGAGTGGAAGGAAGAGAGAGAGAGATATATAGAAACAACAATGATGAGAGAATCAGTAATCAACTACTTCCTGCACGCCCCACACTAGGGATTGAGCCTGTAACCTGGGCATGTGCCCTTGGTCAGAAACGAACCATGACCTCCTGGTCCATAGGTTGATGCTCAACCACTGAGCCACATCGGCCAGGCTGAACAGAGACTCTTAGTAGGACCTCCGGGCAATGTTGATGGCTGATTTGAGGCTGGTCATCTGAATTCATAGTAGCACCAATCGGCCCTGCTCACTGGCATTGTTAACAGAGTTGGTTGGCAAAAGCCCTGGGCAGGAAGTTAGGAGCCTGGGTTATGGGCCATGACAGCCATAACTCTGTCATGAGACTCTGGGCACATCCATTAGTTCCCAGGTTCTTCAACTTATGAAATGATGAGGTCAGATTAGATGCTACTCTTCCCAGTCTTAAACATTCCTGGATGACCTCAACCTTCACAGAGAGACCCCTTAGCTTATCAATATTATTGTTGATATTTTACGTTTTAATTTAAAAATGAAATGGAGCTTTATAAGATCTCTAAAAAATACATGCTTCACTGGAAAAAAGAAAACTAGATAATTTATATGGCTATACTCAATGGACCTATCATAGGTGGTGTCTCTACATCTGAATCAGGGTTGACAAATTTTACCTGAACAGGATCAGATAGTAAATTATTTCAGGCCTTTGGGGCCAAATCATCTCCTTTGCAATGACTCCACCATGCTGTGTCATGTGAAAGCAGCCATAAACAATGAATCAGTGAGCCCAATAACACTGTACTTATGGGTTAGGTCTGGCTCTCAGACTGCTGTTTGCTGACCCCTGATCTAAACAGTGGATCACTCCAGTTTCTTTTATTGGGGGATATTCTTAACCGGCCCCAAGAGTGAAGCACTTTCCCCAGTGTACATGCCATGAATTATGTAATACGTGACACTGACCAAGCAAGTGAATGCACGTTGGTATACACACATGGAGCATCTCCCACAATCACGATGAAGCCTTAAGAGTTATAGCCAAGGCCAACATTGAGCCGTTGGGTACTCAGCTTCTGCTAGCTCAGTTCATGGAACTCTGCAGTTGGGAGCTCAGTTATGTGGTTTGGCACCTTCAACCCAGAGCAAAATTTGTAAGCCAGCGAGTACACTGACAAGAAACTGACCGCTCAAAGGACCCTTCTATAGCTTTCTGACATTGAATTGGTGCAGTAAGTCAAAACCCTCTCTTTGTATTAATTTATTAACCACAGCGTTGGAGAGGTGTTCCTTTGAACAGAGCAGAGAGGGAGTTGAAAAGAAGGAGAAAGACGGCATGCTAGGAAGCAGGACTAGGCACCAAGACTGGGGCCTAGAAATCATTTGGGGGAAGATGAGAAACTTAAAAAGGGCACCCAGCAAGGCGGGCGACGCCTGAGAGCCAACGGGGTGGGAGGGTCCTGTCTGTCTGAGGCTGGGAGACAGGAAAAGGCTGAAGGGTCTGTTGCTTGGTTAGCTCCCCTGGGTGGGCCTGGTTTCAATACCAAAATAAACTTGGGAGAGCCAGAGGGGAGGAAAGAAAGAAACAAACAAACAAGAAGAGCTTCAGTTTACGTTTTCTCCCAACCAATAGCCCCGGCCCTGAACTGAGCTGCCTGAACCTCGAGTTCTTGTGTTTGCTGTCTAACCCTTTCCTGGATGGTTGCTTCCTACACTAGATGGCTAATAATCTCACGTATGCTTTGCTCCCCAGCTAGACTAAAAGTGTGTGCAGGGTCATCTCTTTTTCTTGTGTTGAGTTGTGTATAGATGCATCATTATCATAAATACTAATAACTCTCAGTCCATCACAAGCCCTGTGATCAGTAACTTGCAGGCTGTACCTAGGCAGTAGATATGATTCTTCTTCTTTTTTTTTGACAGGATGTAACTGAGGCATAGAGGGGCTAAAGAATTAGAACTAGGTTACTAGTAAGTAGTAAATCCAGAATTCTAACCAGGTCCTACTGACTCTTGGACCCCAGCTGTTTGCTTCTCAGAAGTTCAATACCTTTCTAGATGTTAGAGTTGGAAAGAACCCCTCCTTATTTTGAGATATGAAAAGGTCACAGAACCACTGGCCGAAAATCTAACTTGGCCCCCTGATGCTTCCTTCATGGTCTGACTGCAAAGTCCCATGCTGTTCAAAGTATATCCAATAACTCCCCCATGTATACCCATCAAAAATAGAGGGTGGGACCTGGCTGGTATGGCTCAGTTGGTTGAGCGTTGTCCTCTGTACTCAAAGGTTGGTGGTTCGATTCCTGGTCAGGGCACATGCCCAGGCTGTGGTTTGATACCTGATCGGGGTGTGTATGGGAGGTAAATTCTCTCTTACATCCATGTTTCTCTCTCCCTCTCCATTCTTCTCTCTCTAAAATCAATAAAAATAGAAAAAGTATATTAAAAAAATAAAGGGTGAGCAATCAGTCACCCTCAATTTATTTTCCGATACTGAAAGGCAGGACTATGTGATCTTGGGACTCTTCCTACACAGAGACAAAGTGGCCAAGATGAACGATTGAGGACTCACTTAGCTCACCAGGAACATGAGGTAAAAAAGTGCCAGCATGTTTTAAAAGAGAAACAAGTGGCACATTTCAATGATAGTATGGAAAGGGGTGAGCTTCCCTAAGCTTAGAGCAAAAAAGTTAATGTAAAAGTGAAAATGAGGACACCATTAGTGCTCAGCCACGAAGCTGACAAAAGCAGAAATGAATTTGTTCTTAACGGCAAATGTCTCTTTGACAAAAGAGGAACTTATCACCTTAAGACTCCTGGGAACATTTGTTTTGATTTGTTTGAGAGGACCTAACTTTGAAAAGTAGAATTAATAGCAGCTTTGAGTCCAAGTTTTCCACAACAAAGCACTACAAAATGGGAATTGGGCTTTTTTTCTTATTTTCCTTCAAAAAAGAAACTTAACTCCTAGACGTTAGTTTCCATATTAGAGACTAGAAGTTTTTTATTTTTTTAACCTATGTCAAAAAGTTCTCAGCATTTGAAGTAAGCTCTTCTATTTAAAGTTAAATGAAAAAGAATTCAGCCATAGGTCTAAATGATTTGGTTTATTTTCATTAATAAGCCCTCGATATTCATCTATTCTATACAAATAAGTAATTAAGCTTTTAGGACAGCTTTAAGCTATGATTCCTATACCATACAATTTACCTATCTGAAGTGTATACTTCAGTGGATCCTAGTATATTCACAGATATATGCAATCACCACCATAGTGGATTTTAGAACATTTTCATCATCTCAGGAAGAAACTCCATATTCTTTAGTTATGATTCCCTCCTCTCCCCCAACCAACCAGTAATCTACTTTCTGTCTCTATAGATTAGCCTATTCTGGACATTTCACATAAATAGAATCGTACAGTATGTGGCCTTTTGTGACTGGCAAGTTTTTGTTTAAATAATGATTTTTTTTTTTCCAAAGAGGAAAATATGGTGGGCATGGGAGGAAATGAAGAGATAGTTCGTTCTGGGAACTCCGTGGGTGCATAGTTTTGCTCTGCCTAGTTTGCCATCTGACTAGTCTGGCAGCCCTGGCATATGTAGCACCGGGGACTTGTGAACTGCACGATGGTGGCAGAGTGCAGACCTGGCTCTTTCACCAAGTTCTCCTTGTATCTATTACTATCTACACTAATGGTCATCTTAAACTTGACATGTCCAAAACTAGGTTATAACCTTCCTGGGCCTCCCTAAAACATTCCCAACAATCTTGTTCCACCCTCTGTCTTCCTTATCACTGTGAACGATGATTCTAAATGATTCAGACTCAAAACACTCTTCTCACCTCCATTATTTCTATCATCTCTCTCCTGCAAATTAGGGAGCATTATCTCTCCTGGACTATAAGAGCTTGGTCTTACTGCTTTCACCTCTGTCCTCAATATTTTATTCTCAACACGCAGCCAAAGGTGATCCTTGTAAAACATAAATTATATCACATGGCTCCACTGGTCGAATTACATATCAGTTCGTTTCACCCCTTCGCACAAACCCTACAATGGTTTCCTAAAACACTCTGGATAAAAACCGAAGTCCCTCATGACCCCTGATTTTATCTCCTGCTGTTCTTCCTATTCACTCCACTCCTGTCTTCACCTCCTTGCTGTTCCTCAAACACACCAGCTCGCTCCTGCCTCAGGGCCTTTCAACACGCTCTCTCTGAAAAGCTCTTCCTCCAGATATTGTTAAAGATCTTATCTCCATCATTTTCAAATGTTTGCTCAAATGTTACCTTTTCAGTAATATTTAACTAACCACCTATTTAAAATCATTCCCCCTTTCCTACTTTCACTCCATAGAGTTTTTCACCTTCTAATATACCACATAATTTACTTTTAAAATATTATTTATTGCCTATTTCTCTTCCACTAGATTATAACCACTATAAGGACAGGATTCCCCCCCCACACCCCTATTTTGTTCATTGCTCTGTCTCCAGCATCCACAATAATTCTGGGCACATAGCAATTACTCTATATATTTATTTGTCGAATTTATTTTTTTAAGACTTCTTTTACCCAATGTAGACGGTGGGTTAAAAATAAAAATTTCTTTTAGAGTATCTGGGCCTAGAATTGAAAGACAATGAATATTATACAGAGTTTGATATAGAGGAGCAAAGCATTCCATTATTAGTTTCAAACATAACAGAAGATGATATTTCTCTTCAGCTATTTTATGACTTCCAGCCATTTATGTACAACAACTTTGAGTAACTGTCATTTTTGGCATTCTGCCAATCCCAACTCGCCTGCTGGACTGCTTCCAATTTCCTTTTCTCTCCTTTCCTTTTCTTCTCACTCAACAGCTGCCATGCATTGAGTGTGTACACCAGACACTTTGCACACATTATTTCATTTAATTGTTATAAAACTACTGCAAATTAGGGAGCATTATCTCTGTTTATCAAGTGATGGGACAGATGCACAGACAGGTAAACTGACTTGTTCAAGATCACATAGCTAACAAGAAAGTGAAAGGAAAATTTTCACCCCTTCTCCCAAGCAGACACTTTAAAAATGATATTGTGATGCTATGAAGATGCATAATAGACGAACACATCCAATTTCCTAGCATTTAAATTTAGCATTTTACCTTCAATTATTTTTGAAGATGAAACTGGGCATGATTTCAGGATACATTTTAAGTCATTCCTGTTTCAGGTGGATTAAAATGTACTAATCTGGTACCTGAAAATCAGTAAGTCTCAGGTATTTGACACTTGGAGAACCCCCCCAAAACAAAAAGCCTGTCCTTACAAAAAATAAAGCCAGATGTAGTGCCTTTAGTAGTAATATCATAAAAGCCCACAAGAGGGCAGTCCCCCTCACAGCAGAAGGGCACCACAGCTGTTAGGTGGGTCCAAGGAAGTGATGGTATGGGTGCTTACCTCAGCACTCATACCATCAATCAGAGCCATTATTTTATTACTAGTGACCAGGTGCATGGATTCGTGCACATTGAAAGGAAATTAATTAGAAGAAATATTTTAATATCACTATTCGCCCTTTCTCTATAATAGAAGTGTCAACCAAATTCACAACTGACAATGTCATATTGAAACACACACATGCGATTGGCGCCAGCGAGAGCTTTATATGTATCTATCGTGCATGCGCAAGTCAACTTAGCAGCCTTTTATAGACATAGAATAAACCTGCTTAATTAGACCTGCTTCCTGATTTAGCTAAACTTTTCCAGCCCAGTGAAGCAGCCCAACTTCTCTTTCAGGTAATTGCCAGCAACACAGCAGTAAATATCAACACAAAGCAGATTATTATTGTAGATCACACAGGGAGAACAAAGGGTCAAATATTTAACTGCAGCAGTGTTTGACTATATTCTGAAAAACCTGAAGTCATTTTCAAGGTCCACCATTTCTTGCTTCCTTTCAGTCAGGTTAAGTTTCTAAACTTTCTAAATCTCCATTTTCAAGCTAATGAAAAGAAAATAGGATCTATTGAGTCTCCTATCTATCTATTCTGTGAAGGTCAAACGAGATGAGGCACGTAAAAATGCTTCACAGATATTTGGTTACAGTGTAAAATGTTTGCACCTGGCTATAAAGCAAGTCGTGTTCCTGGGCTGAAGAAACTCCAAGGAGGCTAGTAGCTAGGGAGAGGAAGCCAGGGGTTGCTATGTGACATCATTACCTGGTGCCAACAGCTACCGTTTTCCAGGCTGGGCTGGGCTGTGGGTCGAATTTTGCACCATGGGGTATCAGCAGCATTGGCTGCGATTTGGTGGGCTGTTGCTCTGGGGTAGTGGTGTGGCCAGTGTCCCACTTGGGGGCCAAGTTGTTGGTTTGTCAGCACCAGGTCCGTGGTGCCATTTCTTTTTAAATGGCCAGTGTGCATCATGGCAGCTCCTGCATTGAGCATTTGCCCCATGGTGGTCAGTGCGCATCATAGCTACCGGTCAGACGATCAGGTGGATACTTAGGCTATTATATATGGATTATTATTTTATAGAACCATTATTAAGATACTTTTAAGTGGTGTAAAGTACTATGAAGGCGATAAAGTAGAACAGGGGTCCTCAAACTTTTTAAACAGGTGGCCAGTTCACTGTCCCTCAGACCGTTGGAGGGCCGGACTACAGTTTAAAAAAAAACAACTATGAACAAATTCCTATGCACACTGCACATATCTTATTTTGAAGTAAAAAAAGCAAAACGGGAACAAATACAATATTTGTATTTGCATGTGGCCCGCGGGCCATAGTTTGAGGACCCCTGAAGTAGAATAATGGAACAGAGAATAACTTGAGGGAAAGTTAATGAGAACATTGGCTAAGCAGAGAACTAACCCTTGAATGAGAAAGTGCCAACTCTGAGTAGATTGGGGGAAGCATGTTACATATCAAGAAATAGCAGGGTCCAAGTGGAATATGATCTTTGCCTGTGTGAGGGACAGAAGGAAAGGTCATTGTCATCAGAACATAATGATGAAGGAGGTAAACAGGGAGGTGCAGAAGGGCATCTGATCATGCAAGTGACACAGTTGGGATTGGATCCTATGTATTCCTGACCCCAGAGTTTGTGCACTGAATCACTATGCTACTCTGAACTCTGTAGAAAAATCCAAAGGGCACTGATCAAGGCAGTAAAAGTGATACTTTTTTAAAAAAGAAATTTAGAAAATGCCTCAGTGGCTTTCATGAAATAATTAATCAGAATTCACATGATTTTAGATCTTGAATTTATGGTGAAACAAAACAGTAAGATACATATACCTAAATTTATTCAAAATGTGATGTCCCAAAAATTCATCTGGTGCAAGATTTTTCTTTATCTCCCTTATCTGTTTAATAATCAAGGTTTATAATGGTTATTACTGACATATTTTAAAGGGAGTACAACCAAAGGTTTGCATAGAAAGATGTTCATCCTAGCATTAATGTTTATAAAAAATATAAATAAATGTTCAACAATAGGAGATTATTTGAATACATTAGCATGCTTCCAAATGATTAAAATACTTTCCCAAATATTAAAGGCTATGTTAAATGCTCATAGTGTACTGTTAGAGACAAAACAAGCAAGAAACTAAAAACCATATATGAAGTGTGAATTAAAATTCTAAAAGCTATACACAGACAAGCAAAGTACTAAAACACACCAAAATATTATGAGTGAATGCCTATGTATTCTTTACAATGCTTTTCTGTATTAAATTATTTTTCAAACAATGCATTATTTTATAATCATAAAATAATTAAATTAAATATTTGGCATGGAAATTTTTTTTTTTTTTTAGTATAGTTCTGTATTATTTTATTGATTCTCACATATGACAGTAGAAATTTTTATCTTCATTTAAAACTTTTCAAAATCTGGGCAGTGTTGTTATTTTTTTGATAGAAACTAATGTGGTTTTTGAGATGATAGGGAGAAAGATCATTGTGTGACATTAGATCACGGTTCTCCCTCCTTTAATAGTTAATGAATGAACAAAACATATATTAAAATAGTATAAAACAAAATAAAAAATTCTCATCAACTACAAAACCAAAAAGAGTATCATTCCATATCCTCATCTTAAAAAGTGTTGGCCAAAGGATTAGGAGTAGCGGGCTGGAACCCTGTAATTTGAATCCCTTCACTGCTGAGATATTATGGAGAAAAGAAGGTGAATAGGCTGAATTCAGAGACTCTAATGATATCTCTAGAGTTGGAAAGTAGTGAGCTGAGGGAGGTGAAAAGGAAGCCCTGGGAAAAGTCAGGAAAAACACCTTAGAAAATACTAGTTCTTATGTATGATCATGGGGCATTGGCAAATTGGGGAATGAGCTGAAGACGATAGCCATGGGACCCACTGCAGTTGGTGAGGAAAACCCGGTTTGTGATATCTAATGAGATTTAGAAGAGGGAGCTACCCCAGCAAAGGCAACCTGCTGTACTGGTCCTCCGCCATTTGCATTTCCTTGCTTTAGAAAAGAGATTGGGGGCTAATACTAAACCCACAAACTGTACTCAGAGAGAAAACCAAAAGATTTTAAGATGTTGTGGGGAATATGTCAAGAAAAATCCACCTATACTCTAGTAAAAAGAAGGCCTGGGCAGAGCTTCCTCTTCAAGAATGAATGAGATTGAAAGAGACACCATGTACCAATGGAAGGAGGTGGGGTGATAGAGAGATAGAGACAGAGAGATCATAAGAGAGAGAGAGAATAGTTCAGCCCATGAAGAAAATATAATCCAAGAAAATTTTTAAAATTTTCTGAGTACTCAATTTACAATAAGAGATTAAAACAAATGTATAAAAGAATAGAGTAACAAAAAGGGAGATGGCAGAACAAAGCAAACAAACAGAACCAAAATGCCACTGTTATAGAAATAAAAATATTGAAACAGCAAGGAATAAAAAGTTAAAATAGTAAGAAGAAAGACTTCATAAAATAGTCAATGGAGGGAGAAGAGATAAAGTTTATAGCAGTTAGATAAGTGGCTAGAGTCAGAGATTAAACACAAAAGAACAGAAGGATAATTGGTGTTTCCAGAGACAAGAAATGTAAAAAAATAAAAAATATCACAAAGGTGTAATACTGGAAACTTTTCCAGAAATGAAAGGAGACTTTAATCTGCAGATCAAAAGGACATGCAATGTCCCAAGAAGAAATTGAACAAGAATGATAGACCAAGAGTCATATCGTAGTTAGATTATGAACTTCAAGGTGAAAAAATAATCTTTTAGTCAACAAGACAGAAAAAGAAAGTTTCCCGTAAGTTTGGCCCGCCCAAGATTTCTACACTATGACATCCAACCTCAAAGGCAATGGGGCAATTGTTTTCAAAGTATTGAGGAAAAGCAAGTGGACCCAGCTAACATCATTGGTGAGATATAAAAGACATGCATTCTAAAAGGTGGGGGGACTTAGGGAATTAAAGCACCCGGAGTGCTATAATCCTTGAAAACAAAAAACCAACACAAAACAAAAACAAAGCAAAACACTTCACAATGAAATTCAGCCAAAAACAAGATTAGAGAAGCCAGGGTGAAAGGACCATTGGTGAGCACCACTGGTTTACACATAGAGTATGCCTAAACAATCAGCTAAAGTAGAAGTTGTGTTATAAATCTTGACAAAGTAAAAATAACATAACTAACACAAGCTGAAAGAATGGGAAAGATAAAGTGGGGAAAATGCAATTCTTCCTTTTTTTTTTTTTAAATTGGTGTAGTTAATATTATTTAGAACGGAGACAATGAAAACAGGAATGCTCTCATTTTAAAAAATGTTTTCATTTCGTAGGGATCTTTGAAATCTAATATCCTTTGGGTGAAGAAACATTTAGCCAAAATTCAGCAATTTCTTCAGTTTCTTTTCAGATAAATGCAAGTAAAGTTGAATTTAGCACATTGGAAAGTGGCATTTATAATGTGATGACATATTTATAAAATTACTTCTATGCACCCATCCTTCCTTCTTCCTTTTCTCCAACTTTGTGCATATGCATGGAGAAATAATACAGAAAGAATGTTCTCCAAATGTTAGTGCTGTTTTCCTTTTTCTGGATGATAGAATTTGGGATTATATTCTGCATTATTTCTTATATTTTTTTCTGTTATATTTAAATTTTTATAGTAAATCCTACATTCTATTACCTAAAAATGTAGACATTAATATACATTAATATGGTATATAAGCAACATTCTAAATATAGGAAGTAGAGTACTTTCTTACACACTCTAGCGCTGGCATGTGACGCCAGTTGTGGGTAGGCACTGCTGGCCACCCAGGCAGGCACGGCCCATGTCCTCAGGACATTGTGCAGTGTGTGGCAGAGGCAGGCTCCAGAAGGACACAGAATTAAGACAGTATTGACATTTTGCACCAACGACTGTCTTCGTCATTCCTCCACAAGCATGAAATGCTGCTTTCTTGCTAATGAATGTTGTTGATTTGACTTAAAGTAATGGAAACATGTAATGTGAAAGAAGACAGATTAAATTCTTAAGGATTTACTAATGTTATCCCCACGAAAAGGTCAACACTGCCTCTTAGTCAACAAGGGCAGAAGTTCCCACAGCATATTGAAATGGATAAATATATATATACAGGGTGTTCCAAAAAATGTATACACACTTTGAATAATTATAAAGGCAGTATTTATTAAAATACATCTCATTTTCAAAATCTAATAGAATCTATAGATGATTAATATATATACATTTTTTCGGGACACCCTGTATATATTTCTTATTTTGATCAATTTCTTATGTTTTTGCTTTATATATTAAATTCATAAGTGAATTTAAATATAAGAAATATGGCAAAATATAAGAAACATATTTGAATTTAAATACAAGAAATAAAGGCCAAGAAATATATCACTTAAATTATTTCTGATTAAGGGTAACAACATCAGCTTTTGTGTTCCATCTCTAGTTTATTCACCTTGACAAGAAATTTGAGCAGAGATGTTCATTATATTAGTAAGAAGTTGAGTGTAAAATTCTTTTTTGATATAAACATTAGCGATTTATACAAGTATAATTTTGGTTCTTTCTTGGTTTTATTAAAAATTATTTTCTTCTAAAACTATTATTTATTTTATTTTTTTCAACATTGAATGTATCTCAGCATTGGTAAATTCAACAATGCTATTTAACCTCTTACAAATGGGTGATATTTACTCAGATTGGGAAATGGAAAATAAATTATTTTTTTAATTGTGATCATATAGATCAGAATTTGATATTTCGGAAACATAAATGATAACAGATGGTTCCATTGAAAATGGCAAAAAAAATTTTAAACTGCAACTTTAAGGCAGTATTGCATCTTTGTTTTTAACAAATTGTCTTGTCTCCTATCTTAAAAAAACAAACAGGCCATTAAAAGCATGCATGATGTTCTAGACACTTAACCAGGTTTATTACAGGATGGGGTACAATTTTATTAAACTTTAAACACATTTTAATGAGCTACAGGTACAGTTTGTTCTGCAAAGTTACAATGAATTACTCATTCCATGACTCACTTCAGAAATGAAATACAAGTGTTGGGTCAGAGATGAACTGGAAATCCCATCCAATTATCAAAATAACAAGAATGTAAAGGCATCCACGCTGCCATTCAATCAAAGGAACCTGCAGTCTTGGGCGCTAACATTATAAGCATCTATCTATAATGCCATTACTCAGGCTGGTTAGAAATTAGATACTTCCTACCCCTTCCAGCTGGGGCTTATTAGAAGCATTGCTAGCATCTGTGCAATTCTTGCAAGGTTCTGAAAAGGAACTGAATTAGCAGGGAATGATGGGTCCATTAATCAGGACGCAGAGACTTAAGTCAGAGAGTCTCCTGGAAATGGCACTGGACTGGGATTCGCTGATGTGAAGTCCAGCCTCACCCCTGTCCTGGACCAGGTGGAGCTTTCGACCAAGTCTTCCTGCCCTTTGAATATCTTGGTAAATGTAGAGGCTCGACTAGTTTATATCTAAAGTTATTTCCTAGCCTAACATCATTTGATTATTAAAAACATGGGTTTTCATCTAATCTTGCACAGAAATGTTTTGAATTCTACCAACGTGGGACGCCTGACAAGGTTCATTCGTATGGATTCAAGAGTGTTGAGAAGGCTTTTTTTTTTTTTTTTCTTCAGAATACCTTTTCCCAGGATGCTCTGGTCTAAGCAATTTTTCTTTTAGACATACACTTTCAAAGCATAGCCCTCCCTAGTCACGTGCAAATAATAACTCGACACTGTTTCCTCTGAGTAAATGGTTTACTGGAGACTTTAATTTATTAGTATATTTGAGTGTATGTTATGATCTGAGTCAGTAAAAAGTTCTATATACCAGGAGGATATTCAGTCCTTGAGGCAAAGTGCAATTCTCTCTTATAAATCAAACCATCTTTTTTTTTAAAACAAACAAACAAACAAACAAACAAACAACAGGGCATTTTACACTCTACTTATATCCACGTGACTTATGAAAATGCCAAATACATCAGAACTTGTTCTTTTTTTTTCTATCCCACCTCCCAAGATTTGCAGCTCTAGAAAAGGAGAGACAAGATGGCGGTGGAGACAAGACTTGGACTTCTCTGGAATATTCATTGCTGATTTTGGCTAAATTTGGAAAGTGGATGGCTACCAAGACAAGGAATGAGGTTATTAAAGCACTTTGACAGGGCAAAGGTTGGGATTCTCATATCCTTAGGAAGCAGCACTCTGAACGTATTGGGGAGAAACACAATTTTCTCCCAAATTTTCTCAAATAGAGGTTTTGAGAAGAAAAGAAACCCACTGGGCAGCCTTTGAATAGCAGGAAGCCTCTAATCTTATCAGAATTAATAAAAAAAAAAAAAGTAACTTTCAAGTCCAAATAGATGTCCTGCATATTCCTACAGCCTAATTTCTCAATCAATTACACAACTGTTTGTCTCATCATGTACTATGTGTCCTATGACAACAGCACTTTTTTTTTTTAGAAATAAGCTTTTTTTAAAAATTTTGTTTTATTGCTTAAAGTATTACACAGAGTATTACATATGTCTCCTTTTTTTTTTTCTCCCCTTGACCTTCCCCTGGCTAATTTAATAGTCAGCCTGCAGGCATGCAGGCTCCAGAGAATTTTGTTTCTCAGTGTAAAAGTTGAAGGGCAACATTCTTATCACATGGTAAAAGATGTCAAGAAAAGAGTAAAGGTCTCAAGTTAATGTTTGTATTTTAGTTCAAGATCCTTAAATAAAGATATACATTCTTATACATAGGCAAATTATAGAGTACTTATGTCCAAAGCACAGCTAATACAAATAACAATATTCACTTTTATATTTCAAGTGGTCTGTAAGTGTGAGTCTAATGCAATGCCAGAGAAAATTTTCTGGTGATGTCTTGTTCACAGATAGCGGGGGAGCTTGAGTTTAAACTTGAGTTTAAAGTCTTCACTATTTAGATATCCTCCAGCAGTAACTACATCATTTAGTTATCTCATTGGAATTTTTTAAGGGGAGAGATAGATCATCATGAAGATGCCCGGCATTCAAGCTGTTCAACAGTAAGATTCTTTGTTGTTTTGTCCATTTCATTCTATTTGTAGTTTTAAAGCTTCTCCCCCTTTCAAAATGAAAGCTATGGGAAGCCCAGTAAGTAAAACAGATTCACTCAGAGAAGCATTTATTACAGATGGAGAAAGGGGTGAGGGAGAAAGAGGAAGTCTGGAACCTCAACTGCTCCCCCTCTGCCCACCTATGTCAGCCTCTACAGGAACAGCTGGGACCTCCTGGGTATCTCTGTAGCACCTCTTTGTTCTCATCTCCCAGGAGCTTATTAGAAACGCAGAATCTCAGGGTCCACCCAAGACCTGCTGAATCAGAATCTGCCAGCCATTTGCATGCACCTTGGAGTGTGATAAGCACTGGCATAGAAGAGAGAGAGATTTGATACAGAAAAGGAGACCAAGTTCTATACCACTGATTCGTAAATTTAGCTGCAACAGAATCACCTGCAGGGCTTGATAGAACACAGACTTCTGGGATTCCACTTTCAGAGGTTCTGATTCTGGGATAGTTACCCGAAATTTTTATTTCTAATAAGTTTCCAGGTACCACCCTCAGAGAACCATTGGCTTATGCCTGTGGTCGGCAAACTCATTAGTCAACAGAGCCAAATATCAACAGTGCAACGACTGAAATTTCTTTCTAGAGCCAAATTTTTTAAACTTAAACTATATAGGTAGGTACATTGTTATTAACTTAATTAGGGTACTCCTAAGGCTTAGGAAGAGCCACACTCAAGGGGCCAAAGAGCCACATGTGGCTCGGAGCTGCGGTTTGCCGACCACGGGTATGCTATTGTATCTTTACTTCCTACCTCTCACCTTCCACTTCCTCCCTTATTCACTTTCATTGTCTGCCTTCTCATCTGTTTCTCCCCTCCCCTCCTATTTTCCCCTTCCTTTCTTTCTCCTTCCTTCCCCTCCTCTCCTCTTTCTCATCAACTGGGGGGCAACAGGGTGAATACTTAGTTTCAACTTGCTGTAGCTATTCATCTCTCACCTCCTTTAAGGCTCTGAGGGTTACAAAAGTGATGTTCACCAATCTTTCCCCCAGGTGCTGTCAGTTCTTTGGGTTAGATCAAACCAGCACACAAATATCTATAACATAATATAGGAAAAGATAAATGCCCTAGTAGTTATCCTACTAGGAGGAGAGGACCAGCTACCATTTGTGTGAATTCTTTGGTTAGGACATTGTATCTCTAAATATATTTTTGACAAACTATCATACAATCTACTTATAATAAAATGTAGGGAGGAACACAGGTCACAGTTAGTTCAGATGGAAGGGGTCCTAGGGAGCAGGAAGGGAGCACACTGTGACCTCCTTGGCTAGTGGACACTTAGCCATGCCCAACAGGAGATACACTAGCATGGAGCCAAAGCACAGCCTTTAATTTTCCTTCTCCCACTGGGTACCAATGCTCCAGCTCAACCGATGGTCACACACCAAACCCACCACAACCTTCTTCTAGAATAAAGTGAAATTACAAGACCAGCCAAGTGCATCTTTGTCACGTGCAGAGTTAAAAAGGCTGTAGAGTCAAGTTCATTAGCAACATGGTAAATGGCATAGTTAGGAGCAAGTTTTTTTGCTGGGCTGTAATCTGCCCGTTAGATTCTCCTCTCCCTGCCAGAATGAGAGATACCCAAGAAGATATGCTTCCGTTGAGCCAGCTTGAATAGGGCTGATTCTAGGAAGGCCCAAAATAGCAAGGTTCAGCTCCACCCACCAGGGAAATAAAGGTGAACCTGAAAAAGGAAAAAGGATCCCAAGAGATAAGCCAGGAGCACAGAAAAATGCAAATGGTAGAGGAGCAGGTACTAAGGTGGGTCCATGGGGTCTGAGATAAATCAGCAGGAGAAAGGAAGGAGGGGAAGATAGAACCACAGGAAGAAGGCACTTTTATACTGTGGGCTCAGGAGTTCCCACTCTTTACAGAGTCCTCATAAATTCTGTTGGCCCACAGACAATCCCCCAAGGCAAAAGAGAAAATGGGAATTTTTTTTTGAGTGGGTGTGACAGAGTTAGGGTTTAGAGGAAGGCATGATGTATCCAGACCTGTTAGCATTTTCTTAGCTAAAATTAGCATTGAGCAGATCAATACCTTTTCAAAGTGTTATGAAAAGGACTAAGGGAAATCCAAAATACAGATATACTAGTAGTACAGGCCCGGGGGCCTTTGATTTTCTGACTTGAAGCTCTGAAGACAGATGACGTGTACTTCAGGTCATGTGGGTCACAGAATAGCAGGCAACACATCTCGGGCGGTCTCCTGGTACAGACTCTTGAGACAAATTTGCTGCTAGTCATTTTCCCTTAAAAAGAAGTCCATTATTTTATTCTCTTTGGAATTGAAGCTGGTAACCTGAGGCCTGATGCTGTTGCAAAGGGAAAGGTGGCAATGAGGAGAGCTGCCAAGGTGGCAATGAGGAGTTGCCAAGGGTGATTAGCACAATGTGGCTGCTATAGGCTGTGGCCTGGATCTGATCAGACTGGAAGTGGCAAGGAGTGTTCATGCCAGTGCCTCATCCTCTTCTGCCTACAATCATCCTGGGCCCAACACCAATCATTTCCTAGACCTCCAGAGTGCAGAGCGCCCTCTGGAGAACAGTACAACAATATTCCATGTTGCACATCTTTTGTGACTGAAGAACCATCTATAACTTTTATGGTCTTATTTCAAATATCAGCCTTATTTTAAAGGTTCTTTTCACTTTCAAGACTCAGTATCTACTTACTAAATCAAATTTCATATGCCCCAAAGCACCTCTGCCAATTTCTAACACATACTGGGGTAGTCAATGCGTTTGTTCAAGGAATGGAGTGATGATTTATAGTTTTAATTACACTTGGCGATATTTTCTTTGATTTATTTTTATGGAGAATCTTTTCTTAAAGGTTGTACTTTAGAAATTCTGTAATTCTTTTCTGGTGGTACCTGGCAAAACTATAAGTAAAAGTTTCATTATTTCAGATATAACATGGTACAAGAAAACAATTAATTGGACAATTAAATTTCTATGCATCTACAGGGTGGGGCAAAAGTAGGTTTATAGTTGTGAGTATGCAGAACACAGTTTATTCTTGTATTATTATTTATAGATTACTATGTTATTTTCCATACAAACAACTGTAACCTACTTTTGCCCCACTCCATTTCAGAATGAACAGTTTCAATAACTAGGTAAGAAAATAATGGCAAGTTGAAAAGATTATTAGCTGAGATGAATTGTTTTTGACTTTATGGGTAATTTATTGTCATAAGCAATGGCAGAAGATGAAAAGACTCAACAGAAAAAAATGAATTATAATTATTGGAATTGCTCGTTGTTGGATAGCAATGACCTTTATACCAGAGAGCCACACACTTTCAAAGTGTTTCTTGCTACTAACATGGCCGGAGAAAGGCCATGTGGCACAGTAGACAGTGTACAGATTAGACGGAGCTGGATTACAACTCCCACTTTGTTACTGTGGTATAAACTTAGACAGTTATTTAACCTTTCTGAATTCTAATTTCCTGAACTGTAAAATGGGAGTGGGGGCAGTGATACCAACTCTTAAGTTTGTAAGATGAGTAACATTCATTGTAAAGTGCTTGCAAACAGTGAGCACTCACTAAGTGAGAGCTATTGTGATTATGATGGTCAAGGGGTTGTTGTGTTTCAAAGGTAATGCCTACTTACTAGTAATTGAGCTCTATAATTTTTAAGTAGATAGGATTTAAAATTTCAATATGCACTGTGGTTGGTAAGTGCCTGCAGGATTTTGTCTTAGTTCTGAAAAAGATCGCCAATAATTTATGGTGTGTAGACATGTTGCCTTTATTTAAGAGAGAATGATACTGCCTTTTTCTTGGTTGGGTATAGTTCTTTTCCCCTCTGGCAAGTAAGTTTTTCTCATTTAATCACACTTTTTTCAAAACCATGCTCATATGTGTCAAGGGAAGAGAACCAAATTAACTTGCCTTCTGGAAGAATTAGGCCACGATTACATGAGTTTCTCTTTGACATCACATTTTTGTCCTGCTGCAGTCATATTTTGTTGTGGCCATAAAGAGAAATCTAGATCCTTGGTGGCTAGGCAGTTTTTCTATTTTTTTTAAATATATATATTTTTATTGATTTCAGAGAGGAAGGGAAAGGAAGAGAGAGATAGAAACATCAATGATGAGAGAGAATCATTGATCGGCTGCCTCCTGCATGCCCCACACTGGAGATCGAGCCCACAACCCAGGCATGTGCCCTTGACTGGAATCAAATCTGGGATACTTCAGTCCTCAGGCTGACATTCTATCCACTGAGCCAAACCAGCTAGGGCTAAGCAGTTTCTTTGGAAAAGCTCACTGAATTATTTTACTGAATTATTTTATTATTTCCACTGAATTATGTTACTATTTATTTTTTCCCTATTAAAGTTCATTGACCTCTCTGGATCCAAAATAGCAAAGAAAATGAAATATTCTGTCTTTAAAAAATAATCATCAGTACCAAATACTTATTAGTGTTGACTCAGAGTTTCAGATGATTCCATGTATGACATCATCTGGAACTCTCTTATCCAAATTCTGTTTACAACTGAAGAACCAGTGGGAAGCACTCACATAAACATGTAATTTTTTTCCATAAAAAGAATCTAACAGGTTGCTCTGAATTGAACACACACACACACACACACACCCCAGTAATTCAATTCTCTATATCCATGAGCTGTCAGTGATTATTTTAGTATTTGCAAGGGCTGTTAACTTGAAAATATTGGTATTTCATTTTTTAAAACAAATACTGAACACGTATAATGTGTCAGGCACTCTTTTAAGTGCTTAGGATACGTCAGTGACCAAAACAGACATCGCTGCCTCATGGAACTTACATGGTAACAATTGACCATTTGGAAAACTCTTCAATAATATTCGAGTACAACATAACATGAATTAATAAATCTCATTACCAGAGGGTTATGGTTATACTAGTAATTGGAGAAATAGAAGAAATTATATGATCAGAGGCCAAACACACACTCCATGAATCATGCTCACACTGGTGCCCGTCAGTGATAGAGTAGTCCATGATTCACAACAAAGTGAGAAGAATAAGGGCAATGCTATAGAATATATGGGCAGAATTCCTTATTTGTAATATCAAAATAAAAAAAAATTTCTAAAAACTGAAAGTTTTCCATAACTTATTTGGTGGTAAAGGTGGACCTGATTTCATTTGGGGGTTCCATAAATCTCTACTGACTCAACTTAGTGTGTGTTCATATGTTTCACTGCAGAAATATTAAAACATTTGATATGGTACTGGATGTTCCCTCAGATGCCATAGTACTATCTTCATACCTTCCTAGAACCCCCTCCCACCCAATAAAAAAAATCTACATTCTGAAACTTGTATGGCAAGGACTTTGGTTAAGGGACTGTGGACCGGCATATATGTATCTTTGTAGGGTTGCCAACCATATTTTCTTGGACAGATCTATCTTTTCTTTCTAATATTATCTTTCTGCTTTTGGAGGCAATAAAATATTCTTTCTTTTATTTGGTAATAGCAGGTAGCAAACGATGTTTTGTACTGTTCTTAAATATCTTTATTTGGCAAAATAGAAAGGTTGGCAGCCTTCCATTTCTTTTTAAACTTGACATTCATCTGTGCAAGGTGAAACTCAGGATGATGCTGACCTAGTCTTGCAAGCCCACTTCCTAGTCCCTCATATTTCACCCTCAACCCATCTGCCCTATTATTTAACGATTGCAGTTCTTTAAATGGACCCAGTTAAAAAACTGAAATAAACTTTACGAAGAAAATATTATATCACTACTATAAATGGAAAGCCAGTACCATCTGCCATAAACAGGATGTCACTGAAAAACGAATATTTTAGAAACAAAACAAGATCTTTTGGTCCACCTAAAATCACCTGGGGGATCTAGCACATGCTTCTATTGAAACAGGTCCTATGTACAGCATTTTAGGTTTCTTTCTAGCTGACCTTCATCTCTCCCAAGATAATTTGATTTCCTTTTGTTCTAGCTTGTAAGGGTAAGTCACCAAACTTCTTCCAAGTATTTCATATATCCCACAATGATAATCAAATCACATCTTTTTATGTTTTGCTTTGTTGTTTTCTCCCTTCGGGTGGTTGTGGTGATACTTTGATCTCAACTTCTCCAGGGTAGCCTTGGATTTCTTTCCCCTTACAAGGGGATAGCTCATGCTTCTCAAACTTGAACATGTGCTTGAATCCTCAGAGTACCTCGTTGAAATGCAGGCTTGGATTCAGCAGGTCGAGAGAGACTGAGATTTGCATTTCTTACAAGCTCCCAGTTGTGCTGATGCTGCTGGTCTCAGGACCACACTTTGAGTAGAACGGTGTCTTTGGCAATGAGAGTGTCAGGGCTGACCGGTACTATGGACTAGATTATCTTTGGAGTTTTTCTCTGTTCTTCTTTGCCCTGTAATTTCAAGGCGTGCTTTCCTAAGAGTGATTGGGAGAGCCTAGCCTTGAGTTCTTTTTATTTCCATTCAGTAATTGAGTCTGTGGTAAATTGACTTTTCTTAATCTCTAATTCTCTGCATCTGATGACCCTATATTGGCATACTGTTTATATGGACTTAAATGATAGAATATCCAGAGCAAAAAACCAAAAGGGATAAACAGTTAAGGTGAACTGTGGAAGCAAATTAGTGTAACTATATTTAAGTTCCTACAGATTCACTTGTGTTCTCATTCTTTGTGGGTGACATTCATGAATAATATTACCTAACTTTTTAAAAAAGACTATTCAAGAGATTAGGGATGAATGTAGGCATAAGTAATCAGTGAAACCTTTGTAAATGACCACTTTTGATGACTCATTCTTTCTGTTTCCCTTTTCTCCTTTTCCTTCTTTCTATCTTGTCTAATTCTCTTTTTTTATTATCATAATCAAAAGCATTTCTATTTTGATTGTGACATACAAAGAGGTTGAAATTCACAGGGTACCTGACTAAAGAAAGTGAGGCAAAGATTCATTACATTTAGGTCACTGCAAAAAACACCGTATTGTTGCTTTGCCAGTTAGTGGTTATTGGTTAATTTAATTTTAAGAAATACTGTGTGCCTAACAGAAATTGTACTGCCAGCAAAATTTCCCCACAAATATATTGTTTGCTTTTCAACTTATTTTTCTCTGGGAGGGTGTTTTTATACTCTCTGATCAGGTTTATACTTACATAGTGTACAATACCTAAAGTCTAAATATATGTATGTATATTAGAATTTAGGCATGAGTCTATTTTTCTTTATCTATCCATCTAAGCATCAATTGAAGGGAAAGTGAGAAAGGGCAACCAAGCAAGTGCGCTTTGGCTCTGGATCCACACTGCAGCCTTCCACTTGGTAGTGGAATAACTACAACCTCTTTGAGCCTCCCTTTACTCATCTATAAAAGGGGATAATTAGAGTACGGATCTCACTGTGGAGAATTAAGTGATGTAATTCTTATAAAGCACTTCACACAGAGCCCAGTTCATAGAGCTCAATAAAACTATTATTCTAACATCCCACGGGAACAGATATTATTGTTCCTCCAATAGGCTCTTGGGTTTTCTTTTAAGGAAATTTTGTGTCATTGTTTGTAGAATCCTTACTTAGATTTTGGAAACGACTGGGTTTGCCAAGAGACAGAGTTGATTTTTAAATATTTGTTGTCTCAATTTATATTAAATAATAGTGCCATTTCAGGCAAGTCATAACCTTTTTTGGCCTAATTTTTTCTATATCTATACAGTGAAGGTATTGGACTAGATCAGTGGTCAGCTAACTGTGGCTCGCCTGCCACATGTGGCTCTTTGGCCCCTTGAGTGTGGCCACGAAGTTTCAATCGCACTGTACGTGCGCACCTGCATGTGGTATTTTGTGGAAGAGCCACACTCAAGGGGCCGCAGTTTACCGACCACTGGACTAGATGATCTATAATAAGAAATATATTTTGCATTGGGACTCCCCTCACATACAAAAAAAAAGTTTCATGAAACAGTATTTAATTTTCTAGGAGGGATGTATTATGATAGCTTCTATTCTTACTATTGTTCATGAAAAAAAGGCTGGATATGACCCCTGTCATTCATTTCGTGCTCACTATTCATCACAACTTGCAGTTTGAAAACCCTGGACCCCATGATCTCTAGACTTCTGCTTTGCCAACAGGAACAATCTCCAATCCCAGCGGGTTGTGAATAGAACGCTTTCGAGGACTAAAGTAGCCTTCTAATATTTTCTAACCTGAGTTTTAGGACCAGCTCCATTCTCAGTTCAACCCACTGTTTTTCTGCTCCCACAGAATGCACTGTTTATGGATTTGTAAACCGAGACTCAGGGAGTCTAAGTGATATGTTCTTATCAGAGAACGCGACATTGTTCCAGGTCTCTCCTTTGCTTTCCCCAGCGAACCACTGGGTTCCTGGCTGGCAGTCTCCTCTTTCAAATATTTTTGAAACAGGAAGTTTGCCTCTTGGGTTTCAACACAAACAAAAATGTTTGTTTGGAAAAGGAATACAGAACACAGTCATTTGAAATGCACACAAGGATCAATGCAATGTTATAGTTTTGCACAACTGAAAATTAAACATTATCTTTTTTTAAAAAATGCACTGGCAGCTTGCCCAGCGTATTAGTAATCACTTCCAAATTTATGAAACTTTTAAAGTTGAGCAACATCAACTGTCTCACCTTAATCTATTAATGAGGACACCGGAATGAACAATCTTTGAGGACATTTCTCACTCTTTTGAAGAATGTTCCATTTGGAAAGGGCCCCCGACAGTTAGGCACCTTTGCTGCTACCTTACCTGCTGCTGAAACTTTATTGTTTGATATTTTCTCTTATGAGGAGAAAAGAAGTAAAAAAAAAAAAAAAAAGAAAAAGAAAAAGAAATTGCCAGTGATTCTGAGAGCCTTGTTTCACAGACATCATCACTTCAAACTGTCTTTGGCCACAGTGATATTTCTTATTTGGCTCTGTCCTGAGCAGGATGGAAATGCCTATTTTTGTTCAGGTTTTTGAGAGCAACTTAGCTCTGCAACTGACTAAAATGGGCTTTTTCCTGCCATCTTCTTTGGACTGTAGGAACTGCTTAGGAGAAGACAATCAAAGGCAGTGTACAGCCTATCACCTGGGGACTTCTAACATGACTGAAGAGACCCGGCCATCCCCTTTGAGATTCTGACTCAGTAGGTCTCACTGCACCTCCTGCAACCCTCTGCATCTGGAAAATGCTCTCTCTGGTGATCTGAGGTGCTGAATAACTGCTGGACTTAGTAGGTACATCCATGGGCTTTGTCCTCACCCCTAAACTGCCTTGTTCCCAGGAACTGAAATGTTCAGGGACTGAAAGAAAAGAAAGGAGTCTGGAAATACTCCCTATCCTCTTCTATTTCTCTCATTAGTCTCTTTTTCATGTTCTCGTAGACAGCCTTTGAGTTAAACCACTCCCTATCACTTGGAGACTTAGGGCCAAGTTCAACTGTCTTTATTGTATACGACTTCACTGAGAAGTACTGTTTTGTGTCAGTTTCTGAACCATCGTCCAAAAAGTTGCCAGCTAGTATTTTAATAATTGGTATTCACATTGTACAACTGATTGATGAGTGAACTTTTAGGTAATTCATCTGAAAGCTCTCATCAATAGCTTGAAATAATCAAGTCAATATTCATTCGTTTATGTATTCCTTCATCCTTCATTGAAGAGTAAGTGCATCCACCAGACATTTATTAAGCACTTACAATAGTGCAATGATTAACAGCCTGAGATCAAGGAGTTACTGGGTTCAAAGCCAGCTCCATCATTTCTCAACTTTTTGACCTTGAGCAAAGTATCTAACTTTATAAATCTCAATTTCTTATCCGCAAACAGAAACAATGATGAAACATGCGTCATTGGCTGTGGTATGAGAAAAGAAACTTACAAACACTTAGCCTAGTGCCTAGGATATGACAACTATGCAGTAAAGGTCAGCCATTATTATTATCATAATATGTAAGGCCCCCGTCTCGGTCCTGAGGATACAAAGATGGACAAGATTAGAAGATGTAGTGCATAGAAGTGAGAAGCCAAACACCAATTAGACTCATTGTAAATGTGTGGGGAGCAGCTGGGTGGATCTCCTGTCTGTTTTGGGTAGGCCAGGGAGGGAGAGTGCTGTGGACTCAGGGAAGTCTGAATGATACAAGTAAAGTTCGGAAGTAAGATTAGTAATAAATGACAAGATGTAATTTATCTATGGTAAAGGTAATTTTAAATTAAATTGACCCTTGAGATTAGAAGCTTTTAGCATTTTTAATGTTCCTTTTAGGGTGATGCTTTGTTACGAGCTGAAAGTTTATATCCCCTCAAAATTCATATGCTGAAGCTCTGACCGTGGAACCTTCCTGATGGGATTGGTGTCCTTATAAGAAGAGGAAGACAGAAAACTCTCATTCTCTCTGAATTCACACACCAAGGGAAGGCCATGTGAGGACATAGTGAGAAGACAGCCATCTACAAACCCGGAAGAGGGACCTCGCCAGACATCAAATCTGCCAGCATTTTGATGTTGAATTTCCCAGCCTCCATAACTGTGAGAAATAAATTTTGGCTTTTTAATCAATGAAATCATGGTATTTTGTGATAGTAGCCCGAGTTGACTAATCCATGCCTCTTTTCATTTACAAGCCTTTATCAGCCATGCAGGATTTATCAGCACCAGCATGCTTTCACAAAATAGTAATCTCTAAAGAAAGTATTAAATATTATTTTCCAGTTGGTTCAAGAAGATGCCTAGAGATGCAAAGATAGAAGGAAATCCTGAAAATGCTCCATTGCTTTACTGCTCAACCCTGTTATCATCACCAAGCTGAGAAGCAAGAAAGGAATTTTGTGTGCAGCCGACTTAATGCACATGGGTTTAATATTTCAGCCCCAACTGGTAGGGTTTTCTCCTCTAAATGTCTCAAAAAGCTGCATTTGGACAAATGGCTAGGTCATTTGTGGATATAGCTGAAGAATGTTGAGCCACTCTTAGGCCGAGGTCACCCACATCAAGCTTCACGCATGTCACCAGCAGCTTTGCTTATTCATGTTGAAAGTGGCACAGTTTCAAGGCTTAATACCATGGTGTGACCAGAAGAAATAGAAATTTTATATCGAAACAAAATTTTCTCATCATGGCAACATCTCTCTCTTCCCATATAAACACCATTCTTACATGCCCTCCTTACTTTGGTAAACAATCATATTTGTATGAGGAAGGGCAGAGTACATTTCTTACCACCAGCCAGGGTGGGATGGGGTGCAGAACCAGAACACAAGAATGGGGTTTAAATGGTCCTTCTTACTTTCAACTTCAATGTGCTCCTGTAAATGAAGAAGTTGAAGATCAAGTTTGATGGAAGTTAGTTAAAGTTGGGTAAATTCCAATGACTAATAGCCAACATTCATGAGTTGTAGGTAATTTCAAGCAACACTTAGAGGCCCTGCAGCTTGTGGTGGGAATCCAGGCTCTTCTTGGGAGTTTTTGGAATATCCAGTATAATCTGAAGACAATGAGGGGGTGGGAGTTACACAGCCCCCTTAGACAGGCTTCCTTTTCATGTCCTTTCTTTGCCACTGAATACCTCTGCTTGTCTTTCTCTCCACCTGGTGCCCTTGGTTTAAGGCTCCTCCTTTATTCAGATCTAAGTCCTTCATAAACAGCATAAAAATCTGAATCTAGGGCTAAGAGGACTTAAAAAGTCCCCTCACCCCTATCCTTACATCTCTAAGCTCTTCTCTGCATTAGGTCTGGACTGATTGAAAACAGAAAGGAACCTAGATATTGAACTTTGCTTGTCACAGTATTTTCATGTGCATGATTTGATGCTCACATCCATTCTATGAGCAACGTAGGCCAAGAGTGGTTTTCCTCGTTTACAGAAGCAGAAAGTTAGTTGTGGGGAAGCATAACTTCTCTTAGGCCACAGTCCCCTGATTTGTAGGTGACATGAGAGTCATCCTCAGGGGCTCTGATACCCCTGTTGAATATTCTTCCAGCTCTTCCTGGTTGGTCTGTTTGTGAGATAAGAAAACCAACTTTCAATGGGAGAAATGTTCCAGCTTTCTTCTGCGATCTCCAAGAATCTTTATCATCAGAGCTTCTCTTGATGGCCTTTCCGTGTTTTCTGGGTGGTGCTGCGAACATAAAAGTGTGAAGGCAGATCACCTCCACTGATCCCTATGAAGTTGAACTTGATGTTACATTGTAGGAAGACAATTAAAACGTAGGCTCCTGGACTGATTACATCCAGTCCACTTTTGGCTATCACCTGATAAATCCCATCCTCCTTAGGCATGAGGTTGAAAAGGAAACACCAGTAGCCGAAGAGTAAGAGGAGAAAAGAACATTTACTCATATAACTCATGGAAACTGCCAAGCACAGAATTTCCTGTGCACTTATCTTGGATGTTAGAGCTGCCACAAAAGCTGCATCTCTGAAGTTGGACTGAATAGGATTCTGATTTGGTACATGAATACATCATGGTATCAGGTACACCCGATACACAATTTCCTTCGCGTTTAAAGAATGTCTTTTAGTTGGTCCCAAATCGAGAAAACAAATTTTCACCCTGGTGGCCAGAGCAGAACAGATTTGGCCCAAGGTAATAAAAGGAAGGCTGGGGAAGGCCAGGAGATGGAGGAAGAAAGCCAGTGGCTGCCAGCCCAGAGGAGACTCAGTTCCTGGTCCCAACAAGAAGCGAGGCATGATTGGCAGTTGTGGAGGGAGGCTTTCTAAATCAACATCCTGAGTTTTCTTTTCCACCGCCTGCATCTGAAATACCTACATTCCTCACTACCTGGAAAACAGGCCCACCTTCTTTTGTTATCAGCTGAGAGCGGGACTTGAAGGCAACCTTCTAACATTAGAATTTGTGGGATTCCATCTACCTTCTGACTGTAGGGCAGCTTTCTCTTTTAACCCCTTGTTATTTTTTTGGCTGAGGCACTCTTCCATTAATAGACTTAATACCTGTTTATCCCACTGCTATTAAAAAGTCTTCTGAAAGCTGCCAAAGGATGTTTTTACCGTGTTCCTAGCAATGAATAATCCTGCCTTTTTCTGCCGATATAAGCCAGCCTGTGACTGACTGCCAAACTTAAAATTCCCGGGCTGAACCAAGGACACTAAAGCAGTGTTTCTCAAACTATGGGGCCCAGCCCATGAGTGCGCTGTGGCATCAATTTAGAGGGGGGAGCAAGAAGTATCTTTTTAGAAATGAAATAAAGTCGACCGGAACGTGTCAGAGTTCGTTGCATTGCCTACGAGTAAAACTTGTTTTGTGAAACTTTTGTTTGAGTTTGCAGACACACACCACCCCTGGGCTCAATAGTTATGTAAAGTGTATTTCTTACTGTGGGCTGTGGTCATCAATTTGAAAGCCACTGCACCAAAGCAATGCCAGAAACGCTGAAAGAAGTGACTTGCTGAAGGAAATAGAGCCCTTCTGATTTCTGACTGTGGTCCAGAGGGCTGGCTCAGAGAGGGGAGGGGACGAAGAGACTCACAGAAAATGGACAAGAGCCCAGGATGGGGTTTCAAATTAGAGGCTTGCTGGCCAAATGGGAGGGTTGGCAAATGGACAAACAAGGGCTTTATTATTGCGGCTTATTAGGTGCACGAAGACTAAGGAGTTTTTAAAGAAATTGAGCACATAGGATTGAAAACACCAACAAGATCTCCAGGTACACAGCTTCACTTTGCGAGAGGTATTTCATAAATTGCTTGGTTGACGATTTGCACAACGTTCTAGACCAGTGGTCGGCAAACTGCGGCTCGCGAGCCACATGCGGCTCTTTGGCCCCTTGAGTGTGGCTCTTCCCAAGCCTTAGGAGTACCCTAATTAAGTTAATAACAATGTACCTACCTATATAGTTTAAGTTTAAAAAATTTGGCTCTCAAAAGAAATATCAATCGTTGTACTGTTGATATTTGGCTCTGTTGACTAATGAGTTTGCCAACCACTGTTCTAGATGCTTAGTAAATGCAAACAACAGTTTAAGAGTGATTGACATGCACCTTCTATTAGGTAAAAACATAATGATCTGGTCATTTTAACCTACAAAAATTACAATTTTATAAGGTTCTGCCTTCAAAGAAATGTCATTCCAATTTTTCTTCAGGCAAAACAGTGTGCTGGTATATATTCATCTATCTATTTATCCATCTATCAATTCTTTTTAGGGGGAGAGTTAGGGGACTAAGGATTAAAATATAGGTTTGCCTTTCAGAAATGAAGTGCAACTTAAAGTATCACTTTATTTATTTCAGCTGCACTTACAGGAAACCTAATTATCTTGAGAGGTTTGTTTCTTGGTTGGTGGGTATTAAACACAGTCCAGACTAAAACAACTCAAAAGACTGTCAATTTTTATTTCATGAAATCTCTCTAAAATATTTTTAAATACCCTGAGACTGACATCAGTTTCTTACTTATTGACATGACTGAAAATTCTCTTCTCTGACAAAAACTCAGAGTACTGGGCTGTTCCCCAACCTGCTGACAAATGTAGAATCTCTTCAACTTGACCTATTCATTCTTCTATCCCCAGCAAAGAGCTCTGATTCTGATGTCCATCATAAAACCACTTCCTTATTTTCCAAGGCAATACTTAGCTTCTCTCCTGATTTCTAACTGTTTCCGACAGCGTTGATTCTTCTGAATGTCACTTCCTAGTAGAAAAGAAATGAACCAAGTTGTGTTTCCTTTTTATTTCCTTGGCCTCCTGGAAACGCCTGCAAGGCAACAGTTTCCACATCTGAGTGAGCCAAGAAAAATCCCAAAACACTGGCAGGAAGAAAAATATTTGGTGCTTAGTTATGGAGTGTGTGTGTGTGTGTGTGTGTGTTTAAGATATGAAGGAGGAAAAAGAAGGTTTCCAGAAAGTTTATAAAGTTGTTTTGATTTCATGCAATGCACGTGTCTCTCTCCATGGGCCATGCCCTTCCCAGAGTGCTGTTTGTCAGGTCCCAGGCCCTTTATAAATGTCCGAATTGATACAGATGCATCTTGCAAACAAAATGTTCTTTCAAGTCAGCCTCATATCCTAGGCATGTCCACTGTACACATCCAAAACCCTACTCAAAAAGATTTGAAACAAAAAGATTATGAATAAGAACTCCTCCTCAGATACACTCAAAAGGATTTTAGTCATTAAAAGTGTTCTGACAACACAATTCAGTTCCCGTTCTAAGAGACACGATGCACAATGAAGTGGTTAAAATATCCTAATTAAACAGATATTGAAAAAACAACATCTTTCCGACAAGAGGAGCTTCATTTTTCTAGCAGTTGCTGGTCCTGGGCTGGTGGTGAAATCAGTCAGAGCAGCAGAATTGCAGAGGAATGATTAACCTTCCCTTTTCCTTGGAGGTCCCAGAGCACTCATCTAGCCCTGGAAGCTAATATGTTTCTATGCTCTCAGGCATGCAACTTCCTCACCGGATATTGAGTGATTAGAGGGTGCTTTTTATGGCCACATAGCATTTTGACTTAAGTGTACAGACAAGGTTTGTTCAGAAGTGAAGAAGTTTTCCACTTAACATAGTTACTATGCCATGAATTTTTTACTTACAAATTTTATTTCGGTAAGTTTGCTTAGTGCAATAGCACCAAATGGCTACTTTGTACTTCAGAATTTAATTGAGGTTTGCTAGTCTTCCTCATTTTCTTTGACCCACACAGACAATTTATACAATGAAAGTGGGCAAATATCACAGCATGGAGTGTTATGGGGGCAGCCTGGGGTTCCTGAGGTTGGGTCTCAGGCCTGGCCTACTGTGTGTCCTTGGGCCAATCCCTGAACTCCAGCTATCAGGATTCCCACCTGTAAAAAGACTGGATTTATCCAGTGCTATCCAGTAGAACTTACTGTGATAATGGCAGAGTTCTACATCTGCACTGTCCAATATGGTAGCCATCAGCCACATGTGGCTATTGAGCACTTGAAATGTGGCTAGTGTGACAGATGAACTGAATGTTTAATTTTCTTTCATTTCATTCATTTATATTTAAATTAAATAGCCCCCTGTGGCCAGTGGCTGCAGCACTGGACAGCACAGATTGATGATCCAGGTCCCTTCTTATCTAAATGGTATTACTCCTCCTAGCCCAACCATAAACTTGGTACTTTCTTTCCTACACCCACCTTTCCAACTCCACTGTCTTTTTTACCTCACTTAGAATCAAAGATCAGCGATGCCTCCATTGCCATTCCAGATTAGAGTCCAGAGCTTAGAATTAACCTGCAGTATTAACCCACTTCTTGAAATGGAGAAAAGGACCAGGTCTTAAGAGCCTCTTTGATCTTCCATTAGAGCCCAGTTGGAGAGTCACAGTTATTTGGATGGAATGAAATCTGACATCTATCGAGACAAAAGGCAACACTGATGTGGCTTCCTATTTTAGGATAATGTCAGCTTTAGTTAGAAGCTTCACTGTCCAAAACTTCTGCTAATAAATATGGCCGCGTTATCAGAATGGGAAATTCCTGTGCCAAACACTGTCTACTGTCATTCCTATTACATGCCAAGCCTCGAACTGAGTTCTGAGGCTGGGACTATAAGTAAGACCCCCTCCTCTCCTAAGAAGAGCTCACGTCTAACAGAAGAGCCTGGCCAGAGGCAGAATATTTCTAACACACGATAGCACATCTTAGAGCCAGCGTGAACAATGTGCTGTAAGAATACAGAGGAGAGAGCAAATCCTCCCCTCCTTCCTGGCAAACTAGGGAAGGTTTCAAAAGGAGGTATTAAAGCATCAAGGACAGAGGAGGGCATTTCTGACAGAGGAGCATATCCACAAGCTTTATGTTTGACTTTCGGAGGAAAAAAAGCAAGGCTTCAGAGCTGATTTTGCCACCTCTCACCAAAGAGTCCTTTAGCTAAACAATTTCTCAAACAGCTAAAATGAACCAAACCTTTGGTTCTCTTGGCTTCTTTCAAGGGGCAACTTGCACTTCCTTGATGAATGATGAGAGGCCCTACCCCTTCCAATCCCACTCGACTCCACCTCTTGGACACAATAAAGGAAATTCTAGGGCGTATCAGAGAGAAGTCTTTTGAAGGTACTGAGTGCAAGGTCAAATCCATGGGTTAGAGAGGAAGCAAAGAATTTGGAAGTTGTATAAATAGTGAGTACTGTCATCTGGAGCATTGATTTCCCAATCAAAACAAAACCACTCAGTTACCACCAGAGTAACTTTATTTTGGAATGTGAACCTTACTTCGGAGAGTCTCATAGTCTCCTCTGTGACAGAGATATTTTATTGCCAAGACAGTTTGCTTTCCTGCCTCTCCTCTTCCTATAGCGAAGTCATTGGGGCAGGTGGGGTTTGGTCCCTGGTGAGCTGCAGAAAGGAACTGCTGCCTTATTGGGATCATCCATTTAACTGCAGCACTTAGTTACCCCGCCCTCGTCCCTGCCTTTTAGAAATTTACAGGCTAAAAGGAGGAGGATGACACAGACAGGATATTAAGCCTTATAAACAAATACATAATCATTATAGCTACATGCAATAAATATTTGCTTTATGTGAAAGCCACAGGCCAGGATAAATGGTGGGTGGAGTGCTGGCAGCTTGGACTTGGGGCAGTTAAATGAGGCTGCAGTTCCCTCGCTGGTCTCACCTGCTGTTGATAAACACCCATAGGAGATTCCCAAGCTGCTTTCCTTGGTTCTTGACAGTTGTTCACAAATGTTGCTTAGCACATTAGAATCATCTGGGGAGCTTTAAAAAGCCTGGGTGCCCAGGTCACTCCCTAGATCAATTCATTAGAAGCTCTGGGGCTGGAACCAGCCCTCAATAGCTCTTAAACTCCTCAAGGGATTCCAACCTGCAGCAAAGTTTAAGGACCTTTGCTTTTGACTTCAGAGCCGTGGTTCCTAATTTTGGAGTTCAAACAATACAGATTTCTGGGCCCCACTCCAGACCCACTGAGTCATCATCTCTAGGGAAGGATCTTGATTTTTGATTTTTAAAAAACTTCGAAGCCAGTCTGATGCCCACACTTAGTTGAAAACCTTTGTTCTACAATACTGATTTTTTTTCCTCTCTCTGATGTGCATATGATAGATAGATTCAAATAAAAAAAATGAGGTCCGCCGAAACCGGTTTGGCTCAGTGGATAGAGCGTCGGCCTGCGGACTGAAAGGTCCCAGGTTCGATTCCGGTCAAGGGGATGTACCTGGGTTGCGGGCACATCCCCAGTAGGAGATGTGCAGGAGGCGGCTGATGGATGTTTCTCTCCCATAGATGTTTCTAACTCTCTATCTCTCTCCCTTCCTCTCTGTAAAAAATCAATAAAATATATTTTTTAAAAAAATGAGGTCCATTGCCCTGGCTGGTGTGGCTCAGTTGGTTGGAGCATCATACAATACATTGAAATGTCTCGGGTTTGATTCTTGGTTAGCGCACATGCCCAGGTTGCAGGTTTGATCCTAGGTCAGGGCAAGTGTAGGAGGCAAATGATCCATGTTTCATTCTTATCTCTCTCTCTCTCTCTCTCTCTCTCTCTCTCTCTCTCTCTCTCTCTCTCTCTCCCTCTCTCCCTCTCTCCCTCTCTCCCTCTCCTCCTCTAAAATCAATAAAAAATATCTATGTCCTTGGGTTAAAATTAAAAAATAAGAGTCCATTAAAGACTAAGTCGAGGATATTTACTATTGAGACATCTCTTTTCTTTTTTTCATTTGGCTTAAACTTCTTGTTAAAGCGTAACACACTTATAGACGCATGCACAGAATTTAAGTGTATAAACTGCAACCAGCACTCAGATCAAAACCCTGAAGCTGATCAGTCACTCAGGACCTTCCCTTGCAGATGCTGCCCAGCCCCATGGGAACCACATATCTGGTTTCCAACATCTCTTCTTCTTTTTAAAGTTTTATTTGTTCCCATTACCAAATTGCAGCAAAGTTGGCATATTTAGATGTAAATAAGTATCCAGAGATAATAAGAAGCCAATAGCATTCTGAGGATAAATGGCCCAATACATCTTGTATTGCTCTTGCTTGCAGTTATTTAAAACAAGGAAGAAGAAAATGGGGAAGAAATATTGTCCTGGATTTTCATCTCTTGTTAGTTATTGCTGCAATTTTCTAACACTTTATAACATTAACTCTAAGCTTTGTAACACCTCTGCAAAGGTAAGAATTATCTCTACTTAATAGATGAAAAAATGGAGGCTTAGCGAGGAAGCAGTTGCCAAGATGTGGCTGTAGGTCCCTATTATGCAGAAGGCCTTTCCCTCCAAGCTGCACACTCTTTCACATTTGTAACCCACTGAGAGTTTAATCTCCTATAAATATTAACATGAAAAAAGGTCTTTAGGCGTTCATGCTATGAATTCTGCTTATGGATTGTAACTATTTCTTTAAAAATCCATTGCAAAAATACTTTATGAGCTGCAATTCTCAAATGGCATAGATGAGATTTTAGTTCATGTGTTTTTCTTTTCCGATTAAAAAAGTAATTTGTATTCATAGCAGAGTAAGACACACACATAGAAGAAGAATCTAAGAATCATGTGCTATACCTAAGGGTTCTTTAAAAATAAGAAGGCCCTTTAAGAGCCCAGCTCTCCAGGAGGAAGGAAGAGTTACTTGATCTTTGGGCGTTTTCTAAGAGATCTGATGTGGATAAGTCATTTCTATGTACCTCTAAGTGTTCTGGAGTTGGTACAGACCTGGCGCTCCACTCCAGACGGTGCGCAAATGTGCAAATGATTTGAAAGGCTCAATGACAATCTGATCTCAGGTTTTCACAGATTACCAGGTTTAACAAAATTTCCTCACAATTAAAAACAAAACAGACACCCCCCCTCCCCCGCACTGTTCCTAGGATCAAAGGCTTTTATCTACTTGTTGATATTGTTGACTGAAATTATGGTGTTTAGAAATTTATCATCAGTACATCTGAACTCTTAACAGAGATTCCAGGAAGCCTTGAGGTTTCAGGGCAAGTGTGTCTCCCCGCCCCACCCCCACCCCCCCTTTTTTTAAAAACAAACATACCAGGGTTTTTCAGTTTTATTTATTTATTATTGTTTTGTTTTGTTTTGTTTTTTAGAGAGACAGGAAGGGAGAGAGAAGGAGAGAGAGAAACATTGCTGTGAGAGAGAAACAACTGGTTGCCTCCTGTAGGTGCCCTGACTAGGGATTGAACCCAAAACCTGGGTCTGTGCCCTGACAGGGAATTGAAGCCATGACCTTTGGTGTACTGGATGATGCTCCAACCAACTGAGCCACTTGGTCAGGGTGGGTTTTTTACCTTTAAATGCCTGGGTTTTCTTTTTTCTTTTTCTTTTTCCTGGAGGAGGAAGCTGTGTATCTTTTTCAATGTGTTCCCATTGCTCAAAATATTCTGGGGGATTCAGGAAGAAGGGGCGACATATCCCAGTTCCCGTACACAATGGCACAGGAATTCTCTCACTCAGCAATGATTCTGTCAAAAGCCACTGATTACATTTCTAGATCTGTCCAGTCAAAGCACAAAACAATATTCTCATTATGCCTCAAGGAGGGCTGAACTCCTCCTGGAATTCAGCACATACTCACAGGATGGAGGAGCTTGAGAGATGAGCGTGGGCTCCCTCCTACCTGAGCTTGAGCAACTAGAGACTCAGGGTGGCAGGTTACACAGGACTTTGTTCAGTGACACCACGAATTAGGGAATCAAGAAGTTTATACAGGATCACAGGCATTGTGACTCAAAAGAAAGTCATTTTCCAGTTGAAACCTCAAACATAAATTCATACATGCTTTACCAATCTCTTTGCCCATTATAAAAAGTGATACGTATCCTTCCATATATTTCTCAAATCGCGCGCGCGCGTGCACACACACACACACACACACACACACACACACACACACAAAACCATTATATAGGTGTACCATAATTTTTTCCAACCATTCCCCAATTACCGGGCATTCGTTTAGTTTCCAGATTCTTTCTCCTTACCACAGCAATGATGCAATAACATTCTTGTATACAGAGTCTTGCACACTGGTGCTTTTACTTTTACGGGCTAGTTTCCCAGAAGCTGAATCATGTAATATAGGGTATGTGTGCTTTTGCATTTATAGAGTTTGCTAAATTGCTTTTCAAAGATTCACAAGACCATAGCAGTATATGAGAATCCCACCCCTCATCTTTCCATATATCACAGTTGTGGGTATAACCATTCTTTTAAAATTTTTACCAATTTGATGGGAGGGATGATATCTCATTGTAATAGCTGAATGAACGGTTACCCCTCCCCTCCCCCCCAACCCCAAAAGAGATGTCTAAATTCTCATCCCCAGAATCTAGGAATAATATCTTCTTTGGAAAAAGGGTCTTTGAAGATATAACTAAGGATCTCTAGATGAGATCGTCCCGGATTATCTGGTGGGCGCTAAAGTCCATGACAAGTATCCTTCTGAGAGACCCACAGGGGATAGATACACAGGGAGAAGAGGAGGGAACCATGTGAAGAAAGAGGCAGAAGTTGAAGTTATGCCCATACAAGCTGGAGAATACCTGAGGCCACAGACACTGGAAAATGCAGGGAGGAATCTCCCCGAGAGCCTTCAGAAGGAGAATGGCCCCGACTTGGGTTTCAGTCTTCTTGCTATGAAAATACATTTTTGTTATTTTAAATTACCACAAGTTTGTGGTAACTTGTCATGGCAGCCCTAGGAAATGAATACATGTAATCATTGTTACCATAAACTTATGTTTTTCTAAAAAATACTAAGGCTGAGCATTTTTTTCATGTGTTTTTATTGGCCATTTGGATTGACTTTTCGGCACATTGGCTATTCAGATATTTATCCCGTTTTTTAAACCTTGGTTGTTTTCTATCAATTCTTACGAATGCTGTAAAAACGCAGATATGAACCTTTCCCACATGTTATAAGACATTTAGCTTATGTCTTTGAGTTCCTTTAGGATATGTTTGGTCATTTAGTTAAAAAAAAAAAAAAAGAAAACGACATGGCATCATCTTTTCCTTTATCCTTTATGTTAGTTCCTGTTGACATTTCCCTGACTATGGGTCACAAAAATATTCTTCCTAAATCTTATCTAAAAGTTTGTGGGGCACAAAGATGGTCCCCAAAGATGTCCGTTTATACACACTCATCCCGGGAACCTGTGAAGATGCTACCTTCCATGACAAAAAGGACTTTGCAGATGTGATTGATAACACAGATTTTGAGATGGCAAGATTATCTAGAATTATCCAGGTGGGCCCAATCACAAGCGAGTCCTTAATTAAAGCAGTGTTTCACGGGAGTTCCTTGACTTTTGTAGGTACACAATGCCATCAACAAAAAAATGATATCACTTTTTTTGTTGCATGAAATATACCAATTATTTCCTGTCCCACTAATTCACTAGAAACTCTGAAACAATGATGAATAATATTAGTGATAGCAGAGGTCCCTACCTGTTGAGCAGCGATTTTCAGACTTTTTCATCCCCTGGCACACATAAACTAATTACTAAAATTTTGTGGCATACCGAAAACTTTATTTTTTGCTGATCTGACAAAAAAATTACATATAGTTTTTATTCATTCACACCAGATGAATATTGTTTTGGCTGTTGTCTTTTTTTTTTTTTTTTTTTTCAATCTAAGGGAAAAGAGGTCAGTGCCCCCGACTCACTGGCACACTGGTTGAAATTGCTGTTGTAGACGATTGCACGGATGGTCTCAAATTTCCGTGTCTGTGGCCTTTGCCACGAAACTTTGCAATGCTCTCACACAGAGTCTAGGCTGAGCCATGTAAATACTTTGGCCAATGGGGTGTTAGCATATATGATGCAAGCAGAGGCCTGAAAAGTGCTTCTGATAATGGGCTTACTCTTGCTCTTGGTCCTCTGTCACTACCATAAGAGCAAGCCCGGGCTAGCCTCCTGGGAGAGGAGAACATGTTCTGTAGGGTAAAATGCTCCCAATCGTTCTGGCAGAAGCCATCATAGATGAGTCCACAGCCACCCAGCCCCAGACACGTGAGCAAGCCCAGCCCAGTTCCCCTGATCCCCACCAACTGTGAGCTACTTATGTGTTCAACGTTATATGTCTGTGAAGTTGAGTAGCTGTTCTGCAGCATTTTTGTGATAATAAATCATTCATTCACTCTCTTATGCCTGATTTTAATAAGCCATAGAGTGTCACCACTTAGAATTTTGTTCTTTGTTAATTTTTGTTGGGTAGTCTTTATCACATTGAAGTAAAACAGAAACAGACAATAATTAAGGTTTTTAAAATTAAAAATGGCTGGATTTTACAAATTCCTTTTCCACTTGTATTGCTACAGTTACTTTTTCCTTTCCTTAATCTTTCTTGGTCATAGTGCATTATTCTTTTGAGATGCCTCTGGATTTTACTTGGTAATAATTCATTTAGAAGTTTGTACCTATGGGTGTAAGTGAAATTGGTCCATGTTTTCTAGTCTGTATTTTGTTTATAAAGTTTGGAATAAAGGTTATGCTGGCTTTAGAAAATGATTTGGGGCCTTTCAAAATTGATTAAGGAGCCCAAATACAAGAAAGAACATAAAGATTTGAAAAAACGTAAGTTACACAATCTAATAGATTTGTGCAGAGAACTTGCATTACAAGGCTGAAAATAAAATTTTAACTTACTTTAAAAAGTAGAAACTTTTATAGATCATAATCTTAGATCCTAAGAAATAAAAATGATATATAAGAAAGCACTAGCTAGTCAATGTTAATTACTTGAAAAATTCTAGGATTAATGAGAAAAGCAAAATTTAAATTATGAGCTATCTAGAACCAATGAAAAGGAGAATATTTATTTCCTTCTGAAACTCATGGAAGACAGTTAAAGCTATATTCAGAGAAAAACATATAACTTATGGTTATGGTAGTTTTGCTATTAAAAGACTTATAATAAATGAACATACTACTTATACTAAAAAATTCCATGAAGAACAAAAGATTAAACCTAAATAAAGTATGAAGAAGTTAACAAAGATAAATACTGAAATAAATGAAAGTGGAAAACAAAAATGGGAAAAAGAACAAATAAATTCAAAAGTTGGTTCCTTTATAAAAGATATAATCCTATCCTGAGTATGATTATGGAAAGAACAGAGGGAAATATTATTATTGAAAAAATAACACACAAAAAGATGAAAATAAGTATAAGAAAGCACTTATTGAATCCTACTGCAAAGGATATAAAAGTCTAGAGGGAATGGATTACTTCTTAACAAGGTAAGAATTAACCCAAGAAGAAGTAGAAAAATTGAATAAAAGGAGATTGAAACAGTGATTAAAATTCTATCATTTAAAAGTACCAGGTTAAATAATTTCACAGCTGGGCTCCAACTAACTTTTAAAGATGGTTTTAGTGCCATTTAAACTATTCTAGATTGCCGGAAAAAAATGAACACCACCAAAATTAATTTTACGAATTAAATAGATCAGTGGTTCTCATAGTATTTCCTGGACCTGCAGCATCAGTATTGTCTGGAAACTTGTTAGAAATGCAAATGATCTGGCCCCAGCCCAGACCTACTGCATCAGAAACTCTGGGGGTGAGGGTCCAGGAATCCAAGGCTGTTGAGTGATTCAAGGGCATGCTGAAGTTTGAGA
This sequence comes from Myotis myotis, assembly GCF_014108235.1. Classification (NCBI taxonomy): domain Eukaryota; kingdom Metazoa; phylum Chordata; class Mammalia; order Chiroptera; family Vespertilionidae; genus Myotis; species Myotis myotis. The sequence continues at coordinate 40,336,778 of NW_023416317.1, forward strand.
ACCACTGCTGTAAATGTAGCCAGCATCTATAATAATAAAAGCGTAATATGCTAATTAGACTGGACGTCCTTCCAGACGACCATTCAGATGAAACCGGGGCTGCAAGGGCCAAGGCAAGCCGCAGTGGCTGTGAGGGCCGAGTCCCTTGCACGAATTTCGTGCATCGGGCCCTTAGTACATCTATATACAAAAGGTTGTAAGTTGCTCCATCTCCAGGAATATCTCCTAAATTTACCTGCTTTGCTTTCCTTTTTCTCAAGATCGTAATCTATCTTTCAAACATATTATATTGAACTTGCTCAGACAATTCTTCCCTCCCACAAATTTTGTTATTGCATAACAAATATCTTCCATGTATAAACACATCCAGGCATTGACTTTGATAATTACCTGGAAAATCATTTCTATAGGATGCATGGACTGTGGACTGTTTATGGTAATGTTGGATGGGAATGTGTGAGTAGCATGAAAACCTGGTATTGGGGTTTGTGCTGACAATAGACGTTGCATGTGTGAGATGAGGTTAAGGCTGATGGTACAGGTATTACTATTAGCATCTATTTATATATTGATAGAAATAATGGGTAGTAATCAATCCCAAACTAAGTTAGACATGACTATTTGCAAATTGCCTTCTAAAAACCAAATGAGAAGTACATTTTCCCAGTAAGGGCAAATTGGTCACAATGGATTGGAAGCATTTTAATATTTTTAAATCATGAGATAATGAGGTATGTGAAATGCATACTACAAAAGCAAGGTGTTTCACATCCATTATATCATTTCTCCTGATATCTACTGTGAAAAGTATTTATTATAAGCTCCATTTTTTTAAATGAGGAAATAAAGGGTAAAAAAATTCAGGAGCTTGTCCAAGGATATCCAGTTCTATGCAGGATTCAAAATCAGGTTTGCCTTGCTCTAATCTTCTATCTTGGAACTTTTTTTCTAAGACCAAGTTGGCTCCCAAGAAATCTGAATCCATCTCCTCCTCCCATGGACCAACTCCTTCAGAAAGAGTCTTTTCCCAACAGATAACACACTTCCTTCCTTGTTCATTTAGATGCGCTCAATGTTAAAGCGCTTCAATGATGTTTTTATTTTGTTTGCCCAGAAACTAACAAATCGTTACACACGCTTCATAAAAGAAATCATTTTAATATCAATAGCCGAGTCTTTTGGGGATTAAGGGCTTGGGGTTTGCTTTGGCATGAAGAAGGGAATATTAGTTACCTGTAATTCTGGTTTTGGGGAGGCTCCTAGCTGTAACAGATAACAGCTCCCTGCATCGAAATTTCCTGGCACATGACAGGCCCGAGCTGGAAAGCTCCGATTTCCCTGCTTCTGACCACCCACAGGGAGGAGGCATGAATCTGTCAACAGTGTGGTCTCCTCTATAAAGCTGCCTTCCTCAGAAGTCTTTGGTTCCTCACACTGAGACGCAGTGCTCAGGCCAAGATGATTGGGTTGTCATAAATATAGACTCCCTGAGAGCAGAAATTATAACCGGGCTGAGCAACAGGGAAAAATTCTCCAAAACAGAGGAGCATAAGTTTTCTTAGTATTTGCCTGCTCACAGCTGACTAACTTGGTCGCTAGGGATTGAGGTGGGTGAATCACCAAATTTTCAAGGTGATCAGGGTAGCTGGGCTTGTTTTTTCCCAAGGGATAGAAAATGGTTTCACAAATGGGTAAAGAAAGAAAATGTTAGGTTTAAACCCTCTGCTACCAGTCCACTGATTTAACTATGTAGATCATAATATATAGCCTTGTAACTTGTAACTGTGTAGAACTTTGGCAGCTGATGAAATTTCTGAAGAGATCTAAAATATGTCTGCATGCAAATAGTTTTCTTTTTACTTTCCTATAATTAATTGACAAAATTTGGAAATCAATTAGGGAGGTACATAATTTATTATGACTCAGTTAATTACCCTTGCATATCTGGTTCTTAAAAAAAGTCACTTTTTTTTTTTTTTTAAAGCAATCCATGGCTATACTTCATTCTCATGTTCCTCATAATAAAGAATGGAAATCTTCCGTGAGAGTTCTTAATTGTTTTTATAAATATAATCAACAACAAATGATAAACTATTAATGTTGCTTTATTACTGGGAAGTTATTGGTGATTAAACTAGACAAGTGTATGTTTATTGATGTTGGCAAGCAAATTTTGGTATCCTATACTGTGCCATATGTATGCTAAATACTATCTGAAACCATGAATTATTTTTATATTCATTGAATAGGAATAACATGATAATGTATGAATTAAAATTTGTTTTGGAACACAAAAGGACTATATGTTCATTATAGACAAAACAAAATATATAGGCAAGTATAAAAAACAATGACTAGTCCTGGAACTATCCAGCCCTCTCAACTCATACTTTCTAGTTTTTCTATGCATCTGTTTTATATATAGTTGAATTTATGTAATAAATTCCAACTTTTATCATTTCCACCTATAACTTCACCATTTTCCTATCTATAATCTCTTCATAAGTAGTGCTTTTAATGTCTTAAAATAGTCCACTGTATTATATAGATATAATAACATCTATTTAAATTCTCCCATTGAAAGTTATTTGGTCAATTTTCAAATACAAATAATGCCACAAATAACATTTCTGTGCCAACATCTGTCTCTGAATTCTGGCTTATTTCTTTAGAAAAAAATTTCAGAAGTATTCTAGAAGATTCTCAAATTACTGCTTCAAAAAATATGAACATTTGGTGGGGCTCTTGATACAACTGCAAATTGTTGTGTCCCAAATTGTCACGAATTTTCTCTGTCAATACTGAAAGTTTTTCCTGGATTCCAGCTGCCTATCTCCAGAGTTTCCATACCACTTGTCAATGATCTGAGACTCCACAGTCTACCGTAGTCAAGTTAGGACTGTGAATATATATTGGAGACCACTGAAATAGCTTTTGTTGCCATTTGCTGTAGAATTCTGCCCATCTGGCAAAAACAAACACACAAACAAACAAATAAAAAAGGGATGTTGAGTTTTGAAGAAGCTGCAGGCTGTTCGTTTTCAGGAAGGCAGGGGAAGGGATGCTTATAAAAGAAGCTTAGGCAGTTGGACTGAATGAGATAGCAAGAAGATAGATACTAATAATGGTAGTTTAATAACAATAATAACAAATTTGTTATAAACATAGACATACCCGCTATCAAAGTGCTGGCTTTAGAATTTGGGACTCTAGAAAAGCGTTAGGGAGTCTTAGGTTCACGAGCAGGGTGTTATAGAGTCCTAAGTCTCTGCAAAATGTCGAAGTCCTAGACTATAAAATCACCATTGGATACACAACATCCCTATCTTTTGAAATATAGACAAGAGCGAATAATCTAATTAAGCAGAAACCACTCTGTTATCTAACTGGGCAGAAACCATTCTGGAGTGAATGAAATCTTTGTTATAAAGCCAAATACAGGAAAATAAATTTGAGGCATGAGGAATAGGCCTTCTTAAAAAGGAGCATGGCCAACTTTCACTAATAAGTAAATTGTAATCCTTGGTCTTTTGTTGTGTCTAAGTGTAGGTACAACCCTACACTTACATCTTAAATGCTTGCTCATTTTTTAATTCACCATAGTGTAAATATTTGTTCATGGTAAAAACTCAATAAATATTTGCTACATTTTAATTGAATATAGTTTCTTTCTATAAGTTATCTGAATTGGGAATTTTCCATGTCTTTGAAGTGAAATCTATCTGTGTTTATGGAATAGATTCATGCCTCTCTTGTTTTTGTGCCACTATCAACCAAAAGTTCTAGAATTTTCCTTCCTTAGAAGGAAGGAAACGAACTGTCCATTTTCTTTGCCATTTAGTTGCCACACTCCAGGTATTCAGTCCCCAGACAGAACCTTTGTACCTGCTGTTCCCTTTGTCTGGAAGGCTTGCTTGTCTCCTCTTTCCTGCTGGCTCTCACTCCTCAGCCAGGTGCAGCTGGGATGCTATTTCATCAGAGAGGCTGTCTGTGGTTCTGCCTCCCTGCACTTGACATTTTTTGTTATTTTTCTCTCTCAGCCTCTTAGCCTTTTCCTAGCATGTATTCCAATTTGAAATCATTTCATTTATTTCTGTATTTTGAAAACTTCAGTATATTTCAAACTTTTAAAACATGATGAGAAATGTTTTACATTGATTCATGCCCTCACACATACATAGAAATGAAACAGTAGTTTGATGAAATAACACATTTAAGTCTGGGAGAATGAAGTCTAGTTTTTCATTTTATTCTAGTTTGTTCAGTAAATAATCACAGAATGGTTTGTGACCCATTAAATTGATCTTATAACCCATGAACAGGGTACAACCCAAAATTTAAAGTATTGGGCTATTTCTTTTGTTTCACCCTGCCTCCAAAAAATGTAAGCTCCATGAGGTCAGAGAATATATATTTGCCTTATTCACTGGTATAGAGTCGACACTCAATATTTTTTGAGCAAATCAATACATGAAAAAAGAATACATTAATGAACAAAATCTTATTAAGTTTATCTTTCTTACTTGGGCATATAAGTGCTCTTCAGTAAAAAAAAATATCTAAGTGGATCGCCATTTCCCTTTCCAATAAAATGATTTTCAGAATCCAATCTAATGTTCAGGGACCCAATAGGCATTTCATGAAGGACACTGACATCACTGAATTGGTTAGTAACTCACAGAATTTGAAAATACATTTGAAGACTAGAATTTATACCTGAACTTTTATAATTTATAATTTAACTATAAATGTATAATTTATAGATAAAGAGCATTATAAGACTGCTCTTTAACTAAACCAGAAAACTCCACTCCCTTATTTAGAGCTGCTTGGGTGGCAAAGAGGCCAGTGAACAAACAGGTAAAAAAAAAAAAAAAAGGAAGCTAAGAAAAAAAAAAACAAAGGAAGGTGTCCCTTACACCGACATCTGTCTTTGCTTTCTAAACGCTATTGAAGCAGGGGAGGATGAGCGGGCTGGCTACCCTAAATGGAAGCTTGGGGGTCACATTTCTATTCTACTTGTGGAAAGTTTTTCCACGTGCTTATTTGAAATCTCTCTTTGTCAATCTGATACCAAATCACGCTGTTACTGTTTGATCTTTGTGAACTAAGGAAAAATATTCTGTTCAGAGTAACAAACTTTTTATGTGATTTAAGAATTGTTGTCTACCTGCGAGAATAAACTGACAAGCAAAATAGATCCAGAGGCATGGAAGCATGCAACAGACTGAGGATTCTCAGAGGGGAGGGGCAGAGGAGATCAACCAAAGAAGTTATATGCAGATATGCATAATCCACGGACACAGACAATAGTGGGGTCAAGGTCTGGGGAGGGTACAGAAGTGGGGAGGACGGGAGTCAGTGGGGGTGACAAAGGGGACATCTGTAATACTTTCAACAATAAAGATGGATTAAACAAAAAAAAAGAATCTCCATAGTAGGAAACTACTTATCAATAATCTTTGCCTTTTGGAAAAGCAATGATGTACTTTCACTTCCTTCACTGAGAGGGAAAGGAAAAGAAAAGAGAGAAGACCTTCTTGTATTCATCATTTTTTTAAAAATAGATAACTACTTCTTGGGAGACTTGAGTGACCATTCCTTGCTCTTGAGCAGAGCCTCTCCAACTTTAGTGTGCATCCAAATCCCAGGCATGCTTCTTAAACAGACTGCTGGCTCCTACACGGAGAGTTTCTTTCTCAGTAGGTGTGGGTTGTGGCCACACAATTTACATTTCTAATTAGTTTTCAGTTGGTTCTGAGGCTCCCTGTCTGAGCACCACATTTTGAGACCCACTGCTCTGAAATAATGGTTCTCAATTGGGAGCAACTTTGTCCCGGAAGTGGACATTTGGCAATGTCCAGAGACATATTTGTCACAACTAGGTGTGCATGTGGGGGTATCTGCTGGCATCTAGTGGGTAGAGTCTAGGGATGCTGCTTAAATACCCTACACTGCACAGGATAGGTGCCCACAACAAAGAATAGTCCAGCCCCGAATGTCAGTCGTGCCAAGGTTGAGAAACCTTGCTTTAAAGGAACTCTTTCTCATGCAGCCACTTTGTTTAATAAGAGTTTAAATTACAGGTAAAACAAGAGCTACTCATTGCAGAAGCCTTCAACTAAAGTGGGATGATGTCACAGAAATTATATTAATTGGGTGGTGTCTCAAGCACATATCTACTGTCATCTATTTCGGTGTTGGTCTGTTTCTCCCACATTCACATGTCCATTAAGCGTATAAAACACTACACAGTCCAGACATTTACTCATCCAAAATGTAAATGAGGACCTGTGTATGGCTGAAGAGGGATGTGAAGGCAGTTGAGATGAATAAACATTTTTACTCCCCAATGAGCTGCAATAACAACCTTGCCCCAAACAGATAAGATTACAGGCACACCTTGACTGTGGAAAATGTAAATACCATGTACCACAAAACAATGGAGCTGGAAAGGACTTTGCTATTATCTAGTAGACTCAATATTTCTGTTTAATATTATTTATTAATGACAGAAGAACTTGGTTGGCAGCTTGGCAAAGGCTTAAGCAAAAGTGAGGAGTTAATGACTGCCTTGGGTACCTTCTGGTATCTCCTCTCCATTTTTCATAGACTCTTGCAACCATCTATTTTCAGAATTTACGGAGCCCATGCCACAAATAAAACCTGCCCTCAGATTTAAAAAAACAAACTTCACTATCAGGTATGACTTCTATCCATCTTTTCCCAGCCCTCCTGTTACAGCTGAGACCCTATCTCAGCAAATGGTACCCTGAAAGAGGTTTCCCATGGTGAAAATGAATCAGTGTTTTTGCTTTTTTCCTCTCATTTGCCTCTGTATTAGTCAGTCCATCTCCAAATCTTGTGGATTATTCTTTCTAAATCTCTCTTCTGGACGTCCCTCAGTCATTTCTGCCTTTATGTTGGTTTATACCAACATCCTTTCTCTGCTGGATTAGGAACAGGCTTTCCACTGGCCTGCCAATTGTGGGACATGCCCCCTCTTCATATGCTATCCAGAGTGAGGTCTCTAAAGCACATATCAGATCATGTCATCCCACTGCTGAAAACCATTTATTTGCTACTAATAGGTCCAGAGACCTTATGATGACTTATAAGACTCTATTTACACAGGCCACTGCTTACTTCTGATATTGTGTTCCTCTTTTCTCTACTCGCCCAACCTTCCTATTATGCCACAATCATCCTGATTTTTTTTGGTTTTCATGAAAGTGTCATGCTCTCCCTTAATAACATACCTTTGCATGTGCTGTTTGCCCTGCCAAGAACAGTTGAATACTTGCACCCGTTTTCTGCCACACATCCCACTGTTCCTTCAGGTCTCAGCTAAAATGGTACTTCCCCTGGAAAGTTTTCCTTGACCTCCCAAGTCAGAGTTAGGTGCCCGCACTTGTGTTCTCATAGCATCTTGTAAAGCTCCTCATTGTGATTATCTTCTGTTATAATTGTCTTCATCCCCCAGTCGTCCAAAGACACTAAGAAGGTGGGGTTTCCATGTCTTTTGTTCTCATGTCATCATAGTTCCTGTACTTAGCATAGTAGTTGGCACACAGTAAATACTGGCTGTACTTCTTGGTGGGAATTTAATAAAATATATTATCCTAGGAGAGAAGTTAATGAAGCTGGTTGGGGAGATAAATTTTGAGATACAAAAGGAGCCTTCCCTGGGGTGGAGGGTTCTTGAATTCAAACCATGCTGCTGACATTTTCTATGTACACACCCACATTTGTGTGGCAGAATCATTGCAAGGCCCAGCTCTCCTACTAATTCAGAGAGTTGATCTCCTGATATAACCTTCAGTAATGTTCACATTCTTTCCTCTCTATTGTACATCTAAGTGGATGAAAGCACCATAGGACGGCAGTGTGGCTGGACCATGGTGAGCTAAGGGGAAAAGAATGGGGGTGAGATCAGTGAGGCCAATTTCTACAGGGCCAAGCAGCCCATGCTGAGGAGCAAAGACTTTATTTTTAGCCCAACAGGGAATTTTTAAAGAGTTTAAATCATGGTAGTCACTGACTCCATCACTCCAGCTGCTTTGTGGAAAACAAATTCGAGAATGGGCCAAAAGTGAAGAGAGAGAGACCCGCTAATAGACCATTGAAGCATTTCAGAGGGATGATGGTGGCCTGACCTGGGATGATGGCAGTAGAGATGGTGGAAGTGTTCAGACTCTAGATATATTCCGGAGGTAGGAGATATAGGAGTTGCCGAGAGTTCGGATTAGGGGTGAGGGAAAGTGTAAGCAAGTATGATTTCTAGGTTTTTGGATTGAACACCTAGATTAATGATGCTGCCATATAATGAGATGAAAAGACAAAAACGCCTACTAATTTTCAAGGCCCAGATCAATTCTCACCTCCTCCATGGAAGCTGTCATCAACGTCAGCACAACCTGCTCACTTTCCTCTCAACAATGTGGGAAATCACTGTCCCAATGCTCATCCTTTTACAAGTATGTGCTGAACTCCCCAACCCAGCCATGCCCCTTGAAGGGAACATAAGCAATTTCTGGGACAGAGCTTTGGATGTAGTAGGTGCTCCATTATGTTCCTTGGTGGATTAAATACGATTCACATTGGGGCAAATGCTCTGGAATTGCTCCCTGGAGCTGTCAGCTGCTAAGAGTGTCCTGTCATCCACAGAACTAAATGTTCAGATCCTCCAGCTCATACTCCAATTGGACATTTTAGAAAGCCCATTACCAAAAGCCTTTGAAAACTATGTTCCTTGCTAGAATCTTAAAGACAGGCATTTAACATCTATTATAGACTCTATGATTAGTTAGTATTATCCCTTTTCACTTGACATATAGTTACTGTTCCTTCCTATTATTAACTATTGCCTTAAAATGCAGCCTCATTTCCTCTTCTATTAAATACAAATTCAGGATAAGTTTCTCCTCATTGAAAACACTGACTATTTCCAAGTACATTTCATTCTCTGCAATATTCATTCACACTTGGGTTAGAATACTTTAAAATCTTTCCAGATACCATACTATTACCTTTCAATTCACCTTAAAAGTTTTTTAAAAATATAAATCTGGTGTATATTTAGAGTTAGACATTGATTGTAAGGACTTCCCACGCAAAGCTAGAATGCTCTCTTTAATATTCTGAACAGTGAAAAAGGAACATAATTATGAAAATCTTATTCAGAAGCAGGAATTAGGCTTTGCCTTGTTTTTTTTTTTTCCTTTAAACTTGCGATCTTTGAGAATCACTTAGATCAGGGGTCCTCAAACTTTTTAAACAGGGGCCCAGTTCACTGTCCCTCAAACCATTGGAGGGCCGGACCATAGTTTAAAAAAAAAACTATGAACAAATTCCTATGCACACTGCACATATCTTATTTTGAAGTAAAAAAAACAAAATGGGAACAAATACAATATTTGTATTTGCATGTGGCCCGTGGGCCGTAGTTTGAGGACCCCTGACTTAGATGATGATTGTTCATCATCTACCCTAGTACTGAGATAGGCATTTCAGACACCCTTTGTCACTGAATTGTCTCAACCACCTTGCGATAGATTTTACCTCCATCTCACAGCAGAGAGAACACATACTCAGTCTAAGGATACACACGAGAAACAACAACACCTGCACCAGATCCAGGGCTCCAGTGATGGGGGAGTGAACCTCTTAGGAAAAATCCAGTTCCCATGTAGCACTTACCAAACTATTTGAGAATTCTTCCTTAAGTCAATCCAAGTCCTGAAATTTCCATTCACTGTCAGCCCTACCATCCAAAACAGGAGTTCTTTACGTAGACTTCATAAGGCTCCACAAAATCTCTGATATTTTGTGCTAGTTTTGCATTTATATAAATGAATTCTTCTGAGGGAATTAGTCTATAGTTTGATATTTTTTTTTGGTTAGGTTGTCAAAAGGGTCTGTTACTCCCCCCCCCCCGCCCCCACCCCAAGCACAAAATCCTTTTTTCTAAGAACATACAGAACAACTAGCCTCCTCACTCCATACTTGAGTCCTTGTACTTGAAAACATCTGCAATCCCTTCTGCATTCTTCTCTTCTCCACACTGACTACTCCCAGTTCCTCCCACCTTTCCTGTGCAACACGATTATCTCCAACGCCTCAGTGTCTATGAACACATTCTGGTTGTTTCCTCAAGTGTGGGCCTGGAGGGAACTCAATGTCCCTCAAGGTGCAGCACCAGCAACTGATTACAACTTTCTATTCATACATACTGAAGACTAGAAAAATAATTCATTCTTCTTTTACCAATCTCCTTAAAATTGTTAAACTTTAAAAAACACATCATTATAGTCTATATCCCTTTTTATCCTCCCCAGACCCTCACACCTCAGCCATGACCAAGAAAACCTGAGACACTTGTTATATTACCTCCTTATCTTTTAACGCTAATTCAAAATATACGAGAAACACTGGTAAAAAGAAGTTTGTGTAATCTCACCCTTAGCAAGGATCCATAGGAATTTTAAGAAAAGTTGGCAATATGGACATGTCTTGACCCTACATTAATTGTTAAAATCTTGAGCGTTCATGCAGACAGCACCAGGGAAGGTTTGACACTTACCCTGTTGTCCTACTGGCTTTCCGGATCTGCTGACATCTCCACGCCCTCAGCATGAGCTTCTCCACTAGTTCCCAGCCAGGTAGAATAAAACCTTCCTAAGCAAATAAACTGCTCGGCTGCTTGGAACCCAAAGCCACGTCCTGCACTTACGTGGCTGAGCTATCCCAATTACACGTGCTGGAAATGCACCTTAGAGACCCGTGCTGACTGACGCTGGGGTGACGTCATGACTGTATGGATTTTGCCACATAACGCACTCCCCGGCCAAGCAGCTCCCAACTCCAGGCTGCTCCCTGCAGCTGGGATTCCACACCATGCCTCCCGCCCCGCGACCAGAAGCCAGTGTCGCAGCAGAAAGATGAGCAAAGCTCGTGGTAACCGAAACCTCTCGTGAAATGAGACTCCTCTCACACCAGGAGGCTGCCTGGACCACTAACACCTGACATGCTACCTTATCTGCATCCACAGGCCCTGGGCGATGAGAACGTTTACTCCTCTCCAAGTCCAGTTCCCTCCCACCAGCCCGATCATCCTAACTGCAGAGGGGAAATAAAATAACTCACTGCACTAATTAAGCTGCTCATGACCAGGATGTGGACAGGGATAATTTGCCTTGACATAAGGCTTACGGTTCCCATATATTTGAAGTTTCCTTGGCTTTGAAGCCATCAAGGTTCAGGCTTGGGAGGCTGCATTTCAAGTGGCTTTTTTTTTTTTTTTTTAAAGAAAAGCATTATTCTGAAATGCCCCCGATAGCAACACTTGTTTGCTGCCGGGGTGCCTCGCGATGACTTTAATTTGCTTTACTGCACTCTTCAGATATCATGTTTGTGCCGGCGTGTCCGGTCTGGAAGCTGTCTGCATGCCAAGGCAATGCCCCCCTAAGTGAAGTCTTACATAAGCCTGACAAATTATCTTCACATGGAAATCATCTCGATGGGCTATTACGGAGCCATGAAAATAACTGCTGGTGAACCACCAAAACAAAAGCTGGCTGCGCAAATACTTCAGAAAGCCCCAGTCACATGGCATTTCTTTTGCCAGTGGCATTGTGCCAGGAGATTTGTGATAAGTACTGGCAGATTTTCCTTTCTTTTCCACTTCCATCCTTTCCTTCCTCCCTCCCTCAATGTTGCCTTCTCTTTCTTTCAGCAGACATGGTTCTCTTTTCTTCTCCTCCTCTTCCCATTCTTCCTCCCTCCCTCACTCTTGTTCACAGCTGCCTGTCCCCTCCCTTCTCGACGTCCCTGTCCCGCATGCTATTGTTCAGATTCTCTATTTTTTATCTTTGGTGTTGAAAATATTACAGTTATCCCCCCATTTTCTCCATTGACCCCCTCTACCCCACACCCACCCCAGACTCTATATTTTATTGTCAACCCACCTGATACTTCTAGATTCAAAATACCCTGCACTGATCATTTATAATCCTCTCTTAGATTATAGCAATCAAGATGGTTTATCACTTCTCTCCTCTACTTAACAATCCTCAATTTCTTCCCACAGGGTCCAAGATAAAACCTTACTCCTCAGCTTGTACACGAGATGCTCCAGTCCAGCCCGGACTCCCACCATCCTACCTCCCGCCTTCACAGCCTCCGTCCGCAGCACACCTCACTACCTCCCAAACAGGCTCTGCCTGCTACAGCTCTGACAGCCCGCCTCCTGTCCGCTCCTTGTCCCAAAGGCTGAGCCAAGCCCTTCTCTCACCTCCTCAGGCAAAGTTAGTTACTTTCCTCCTCGGGTTAACATTGCATTACAAACATAGTTTTCCGTCTCCTCAAATAGGTTAAGAGGTCCTGGGGCAAAGGTGTTGCTGACTCACCCACCAGGCAGTTGCTCAATATATGTTTGCAGAATGAACTTTGTTTCTCGCAGTTTCTGCGGGATATTTCACAAGTGTGAAGCAGCAGCAGCACAGTACAGTACTTACAAGGATAAATGTGCGCCCTGGCCAGTGTGGCTCAATGATTAGAGCATTAGCCTGCTCACCGAAAGATTGTGGGTTCAATTCCTTGTCAAAGGCATGATTCTGGGTTACAGATTTGCTCTCCGGCTCTAGTCAGGTGCATGTGGTGGCAACCAATCTATGTGTCTCTCTCATATTGATATTTCTTTCTCTCTCTGTCTCTCTCCCTTTGCCCTCTCTCTTCCACTTTCTCTAAAAAGGAATGGAAAAAATAAAATTCAAATCCCATCTGTGACTTGAGCAAGTTACTTAACCTCTTGGTGCCTTGGTTTCCTCATCTATAAAATGGAAATAATATCATTCAACTCTACGGTGGTCATGAGGACTAAATGAGTTGCTATATGTAATGTAGTTAGAATACTCCCTGGGAAATGGACAGACCTACATGTTACGTGTTTGCTAAATAACATGGAGGTAATTCTGTTACCCCATGGCTGTGCTTGAGGAAGAAGGTTTGAGGCATTATCAGGACTGACAATGGTAGGAGACTAAGTAGATCCTTTATTGGAAACGTCAATGTCTGCCTCACTCTTCCAATCAAAAGGATAGCCACAAACAACAAGAATAAAACATCATTCTACAAGAAAACTAAAATTGTTTTAGGCCGCACTCAGGGTTATGGCATGAGCTAGCTGGTTCTGGAAGGTATATAAGAAAAAACAAACGGTTAAGAAAATAAAATTCCCAAGATTATTGTAAATGAGAAAGCACACACTTGTGGCAAACAGTTTGTGTCCAGGTAAGAAGTTAGAGAGAAGTCTAACACCATGCAGTTTAATACGAACAGATGAGCAGAATTCGAAACTCAGAGACGATTCCTTTTGCTTGCAGGGAAACCGAGAAAGAGATTCTCTGGGCTGAAATTCTGCAAAGTCTGTTGACACCTAAGTGCGCCTGCATAGTTTGGCCCTGCACACATCCTGGCTTTACCTCTTGCCATGCTCTCCTGCATAAGCCTTACGCCCCAGCGGTCCGTCCTGGCAATCCTGAAACCCCCACACGGAGGCTCACTTCCTCGCCTTTGCATGGCAGCCACCCTGCCTGGGTGCCCTCCCTCTGCTTCCTACAAATCTCACTTGGGTTATTACTCTTCCTGAGAAGCCTTTCATTGCTCTGGGCCTTTCCAAACCCCTATGCCCTGGCCCTCAAAGCCCCCTGAGCACACACATTTCTGAAAGCACTTATACTGCATTCAACCTAATATGCTTCACTTCGGAAGTGAACATACAGGTGGAATGCAGAATAAGTGAGCCTTTCAAGAGAGAAACTGTGCCTAAGCCCCCAGTGTTTTCTCAAGGCCCAGCACAGAGCCTGGAACAAAGTAGATGCTCAGTAAATTCTCACTGGGTACTTATTGACAGGCAGGTGGGCTGCCCTGTGTTGTAGGGGCAAACGCATTGCCAGGTGCCCGTGGCAGCAATGCTGGGTCTCCCCTGTGCACTGTTGATCAGTGCCATGCTCTGGGGATAGCTCACGTCTGACACAGCTGGAATGATTGCATGATTAGAAAATTATGTCTCTGAGGAAGGAGAAATAGTTAGGATTCCTGAGAAGGGTTAACAATATTGCACACACGATAGCCTGGGCCAAGAACTTAAAAGCTTCTTCATGAACTTCACCAATGTTTATGACTAACTTATTTTAGGTGGAAATTCATATTAAAGCCACAATGAGGCACCACTGTGCACCCATCAGAAAGATTAAACTTAACGATTGGCATTACTAAGTACTGGAGAGGATATGGATCACTTCAAACTCTTAAGCACTGCTAGGGGCAGTGTAAAGGCATATAACTACTTTGGAAAGCTGTTCAGAAGTTTCTAATAAAGTTAAACATGAACCTATTCTATGACCTAGCATTTATAGTCCTAGGAATATATCCATAAGAAATGCTTACCAAAAGACAACCCCAAACTGGAAATAACCCAAGTGCATATCTACAGGAGAATGAATAAGTTGCAATCTATAATAATAAAAGCATAATATGCTAATTAGACTGGACAGCCAAACGACCTTTCAGTCGTCCTTCCGAACATCCTTCCAGAAGATCCTCTTTGGTTCAAGAAAAGAGATCATCACTGAACAAAACCTAATATACATCAGCTGAATGGCATGGCTGTGGAACAGGTAGAGCAAGGATGCGCCCTTCCCAGGCGCTTATACCTGTAGCATAACTCCCTTTTGGGGATGGGCAAATAAAGAGCTCAGCTGAACCATCTATTCGGGATTTTTGCAACATAGACCTTTTCTCAGTCATAAACCTTTAAGCAAGTCATCTCCTTGCATCACCCTGTTTGAAAGTCATTTCATAAAAATAAGGTTGTGAAAACTATTTTTCATAGTAAAGTTAAAACTCTGAAAAGTATAAGCATAGTAAAGGCAGAAAAGGAGAAATAAAGTCTTTAAAATCCTTTTGCAAAGCTTTCCCAAAAAGTGAGATAAGCCAAAGAGGATAAAAAAATTTCAAATCCTTGAAACCTACAATGTCTGTCACACCTGCCCAACCGAAAGAAAATAGACGCTTTAGCAAAAGGCATTTTCTCCTCATTACCAAACAGGGCTTTAGCCCCAAACCCCAGTTTAACCTGACAACACCACATGGGGATCTGGAGAATTCTCAGGCTCTTTCAGTGTTTCTCAACTGGGGTGTTACAGCATTTGGGACAGAACAAATCTTGGGTGGTGCACCGAAGGTCCCAAAGGCTAGTAGCATCCCAGCCCTCCCATCACTGTGATAGCAACGAAATTCACCAACACAGTTCCTGATTGAGAACCACCACTGATGTTTTGACTGGAAACTTAATTGGCATCTGATTGGACTAATCCACCCTGTATCAGTATTCTGATTGGTATATCTAGTGTTAAAAAAAAAATACTATCACTACTACTAAATCATCAGTCAACATTGGAAAAAACAGATATTTCACTCAAAAGTCCAAATTTTCAGTTCTTTAAGTGACTCATTTAAGTTACCTGCCCAGCTTTGGCTGGCATTCAAATTTGCAATCTGCACTTGAGGTCTATGCTGCAGGAAGGTCAAGTGCCAGTTACTGGTTTGCTTCCCACTCTGTACAGTGGGGCTCACCAAATGGACTGCAACAGGAAGAAGCTAGCAAAGATGATGAGAGGAAAAGCTCATCCCTTTAAGGCCTGGAGCAGAGCTTGCCTGAGCCACCACCCCAAGTATCCTCTCACCCCCACCTTCCTGGTCCATTTCTCCAGAGAAAGGAGAGTTCCAGCTCTGTCTTCTGGCAAATAGAACCAGGGGCAAAATCATCAGTAGAAGAAAAGAAACAACTGTATAGTCCATCAATCATGACAAAGTGAATGACTCTAACCAGTTATGTGCCCCTAACCCTCATCCTGTTATACAGGCTGAATAGCTCAACTGGTTATGTTACAATGATGAGCTAAATAGCATGTCCCCAAAGACTCCATTCATTCCTACACCCTATCAGAGCAAACCTTAGAGGTTTGTGGGCTAATGTGATTTTTTTTTCTGGGAGGAAGGTCTATAGTTTTCATCAGGTTCTTCTAAACCACTAGCCACATGTAGCTATTAAGGATTTGACATGTGGCTAGTTTGAAGTGAGATGTGTTATACTGGTATGTGTACAATACACCCAGCATTTCAAAAACCTAGCATGAAGAACAGAATGTAGAATGTCTCAATAATTTTTATATTGGTACTTGTTGAAATGACATTTTGGGTACTGAGTTATAGAAAATGTGATAGCAAAATAAATTTCATCTGTAGTGTTTCCTTTTTACTGTGGTCACTGGAAAATTTTAAATTATTTATGTGACTTGCTTTTTGACTCACATTATATTTTTAGTGGACAGTACTGGATTATAGCCTAAGGGCAGGAAAATAAAATTGTTTAAAAAGCTCATGACAAATTACAAATATCAGGTTCAAA
This sequence comes from Myotis myotis, assembly GCF_014108235.1. Taxonomy (NCBI): domain Eukaryota; kingdom Metazoa; phylum Chordata; class Mammalia; order Chiroptera; family Vespertilionidae; genus Myotis; species Myotis myotis. The sequence continues at coordinate 40,353,249 of NW_023416317.1, forward strand.
CAGAGGGTTTAAAAAGTTCCTGGGAAAAGTAGGTAAATGGGTTAAGCATCTTTGTTGTTCTTAATCTAATCGACATGCACCAAATAACACAGAGTTTATTGGATTTGCCTTGGGGCCGGTCTTATGACCCCTCATAGGAGTAATTAGGTATTAAAGTCTTTCTCAGAGCAACACTTGAAGCTGCTCTCTTTGCTTGAAGCTCCACAAAGGCCGTGTTCTGTCTTTTGGTCCCAGATGTTGGGTGCATCAGAATCTCTCCTCAGCTTTTCCTTCTGAACGGAAAGCTAATTGCTTCCGGGCATAGTTGCCCAGATGCAAAAGAATATTAATGTAATTTTTCCATTGTTATTATCAAGGTTTTGATTTGGCTAGAACATTCTACTGAGAGATATTTCTTTTCACAGAAGCTTGTATCTTCTGTGGTTGAACACTATGTGGGTACAGACTCCTGTTCATTTTATCACATAGTCCTGCATCTAATTTGTTACAGAAAAGATCAAAACCTTTACCTTCATCTCCTTTTTCCTAACATCCTGCCACCTTTTGCAATGCAAGCACCTCTGGGTGCCATTTAATGGGTCAGTCCTAGGTTGGTACAGGTGGAACTCATGTGGGAATTTAGCTATAAGTGCGTTTTTCATGAATGAGCATTGCATTCATGCCTACCTGTCTCCCATTCACTCCACCTCCTACTCCACCCAAAACTTTTACTAGTACACCCAGCATTTCAAAAACTTAGCATGAAAAAACAGGATGTAGAAGTAATCCTATTGGTGTCCAAGATTTCCATTAAATGATGCCATTCATTTTGACGAGCATTAAGTGGCCCATGATAAAGTTGTCATCATGTTTTCCTTAACAAGTTGACTTGTTCCAACAAACTCAGGCCCCAGGCAACCATAGTTCATATATATATATTTGAATTATTTTTCTTTCTTTGCTTCCTGATCTACAGCATTTCTGCCCTTTAAAATTGCAATTGTTCCCCAAGCCAAGATAGAAGCTGTTAATGATTCTGTTTTTAAAAGTTTTTAGGCTGACAACAACAACAATCATACAAGACAGCTAGGACACTGAGTATGGAATCAAATTCTTCCATTTTAATGTGCATAAGAATCTTGTTAAAGTGCAGATTCTGACTTACTAGATCTAGAGATGTTCCTGATGGTCTACATTTCTACCAAACTCCCGGATGGTGTCAATGCTACTTGCCATAACCCACACTTTGAGTAAGAAAGGAGACTGCTTCTAGGATGTCTTCTATCTCCAGTAGTATATAATTCTGTGTGACCGGAAACCAATAGCTGACACAAGCAGGGCAGACACTCCTTAGCCCTTTGCTAAAATACTCCAGAAATCATAGTACCAGTTGTAGAAATGTACCTAAAGAGGGGGATTCAGAAAGTAAGTCTGAGACTCTATCACCAAACCATTTTAGAATCTTGAGGTGGATCAAAGTTACTATCTATTACTTCTTTCAAATGTATATTTAGCTACTTAATTCATAAGATATCTTTACAAATGAGCCCCCTTCACAGCCCAGCTGGGTCTCTGATAAAGCTGGGTACAAAACACATCTAAGTTTATTCAGTAACTTGATACATAAAGCAGCTATCTTGAATCTGTAGGCAAAGAAAGATTTTGCTAAATAAATATTTGCTATTCACTTTATCTGTTCTGTGAATACAAGTGATCCCATATAAGGTTTGCTTAAAGTGGAACCTCTCTCTCTCATTCCATATCTGATAAGTATAAAAATAATTTATATTAATAGCAAAGACAACAATTCACAGAACCTTCCATCATATCAATTGTTTTTCAATTCCAAGTATGTTTGCCACCATATAGTTGATGCTGATATTAAATTCCTTTGTGCAGGTAATTTCTTTAAAAAGTAGACTAAATAGAAATCAAAAGGAAACTTATATATTATCTTTTAAATAAGCCTTTTAAATTGATTTTAGAGAGAGAGAAAGGGAGGATAGATAGAAACATTGATGAGAGACATCGATTGGCTGCCTCCTGCACGCCCCCTACTGGAGATTGAGCTAACAACTCGGGCATGTGCCCTGTGAGGGAATCGAACTGGGGACCTCTTGGTTCATAGGTCAATGCTCAATCGCTGAGCAACACCAACCAGGCTATATGATCTTTTTATGTATAATTTTTTTTTGTCTCTCTTGACTACAAGCAGATGAATTTTCACCATATTAACTGAGTGCTAGGCACATATTATGTGCCAAATACTTTGCTAAGTGCTGGCATTTAGGGGGTGAGAGGGTGAATAATTTCATCCTTTGGCTCAGCCAGGCTCAAATGAGTGGGGGTAGATAGGCACTTGGCTAAGCATTTGCAACATAACATGCCTATAATAAAGATGTCTATAAAACAGATTGCAGAACAGGGGCATTACTTGGATGGTGATGTTGGCCTCTGAGTTCTAAAGAAATGCACACTTAAAAGTCTGTGTCCTTGTTAAATTTTCATCATTGATTAATTTCAACTTCAACGATATATTAGTGTATCAAAAGTTTAAAGTAGAAATAAAAATCTGTTTAGATGTATTAAATCACAATACAGCAAATGTTCAGACATGAAACCACCCACTGCCTACAATAACAATAAACACACACACAAAACCCCCTGCTAAATATTGAAAATAGGTTTTTAGGGACTATTAAACCCCCCTCTCCCTTCCTCCTCTTCCATAAAAGTCAAATTTTGTTTATTCTTCTAGTCCTGAATCAAATTCTAACCCCTTCACTGAAAGTTTCATAGGTAGTGACCGCCACCATCTCTTCATCGTCAGCTCTCATCATTTTACACCGAGACTAATTAATAGCTGCTTACTTGACACAACCTCACCTCCATCCTATCTGTCACATCACTGCCATAGGATACTTTCTAAAATATAAAACTGGATTAAATTACTACTTTGTTTAAAAATTTTAAATGGCTCCCTATGACTGTCAGATTAAAACGGAAACACCTAAGACAGACTTCCAGATTTCCATCTGTCTTATCCTCACTGCCTGAATTCTATACTTCATCCATAACAATCTGCCTGCAAATAACGTATCGTGCTTCTGTGTCTTGGCATATGCTACTTCCTCTGCCTGACCCCACTGCCCTTACAGTTCCTAGATCACTCCTCTTCACCTTTCCAGACCCAACCTAGGTAAGATAAAACCTTTGCTTTTAGTTTTCATATGTTTAAGTTAGTATATCGCAAAGTTCAGCATGCATCAGTATCATGTGGAGGGCTTGTTAAAGTTTCCTGGGCTCCACCCCCAGAGTTTCTGGTTTAGTAGGCCTGGGAGGGGGCCAAAGGATCTGGACTTTAACAAGTTCCCAGGTGATGCAGATGCTGCTGGTCCAGGGGCCACACTTTGAGAACCACTTGTCTAAAGAATTCTTCATCAAGAAAACTAGAGTTTGGTTGCTCACTTTTTCATTCATTAAACAAGTGTTTGTTATGTAAATATGTGCCAATTCCAGCACTTGAACTAGAATGGGTATTTTGCGCAGAGGTATAAAGATGGTCTATCTCTGGTGGGAAGGAGGCAGAACTGCCTCCATAATTGTGCAGGTTGGACAGTGTGTAAATGGTGCCCACTGGGGTACTGCAGCTCAGCCAGACATGAAAGTCAGAGAAGTAAACCAGTGTTTACACAGCAGTGTAATATATGCCATGATACAAACATACATAATGTGCTTTAAGCAATGAGTAGGACCTCCAAACCAGATATGAACTGGGAGCAGGGCATCAGGCAAAGCTTCCTGGAGGATGTGATACCTCTGATGAGTCTGGGAAGGTGAAGTGGTTACATTGAGAACAGTAGGATAGAGACAGGCAGGGAGAGGAAGTAGCATGTGCAAAGACACAAAAGTATGATATGTAATTTGTAAGTAGATTATTATGGCTAAAGAATTTCAAGGACTCAAATCACTTTGCCTATATTTGGGCATTTGCTTAAGTAAAAAATAAAGTGCGAAATATTACACACATTCAAAGACTGTATAAAATGATATTACAGACACCCACATACCCATCGTTTAGATTTGCTTTATTTGCTTCGTGTCTCTTTATAAGAAATAAAACGTAGCAAAACACTAATTACCTCTCTCTCTATCTCTTTCCTCTCCCGCCCTTCTCTTGCCAAGCTAGCCACTAGTTTACAGTTGGCATGTGTTTTTCCCATGCATGTTTTTATGCTTTTACTGTGTAAGTGTAAGGGCAATTACTTTTTAATGAGAGACTTTGTCTAGGACGTTGCAGCAGAAATTACAATGCTTGCCTCAGCAAACTTCCTGAGAAGACACCTTGAGCAGTAGGCAGCCGATGATGACAACCAAACCTGCCCCCCTCCAACATTTGCAGGGAAAAAAATGGGACTCAAACTGGCTTTACAAAATGCAATCAGAGAGGGTTAAAGTGTCTGTTATTTTTCTTTCATCCTATTTTTTTAGTTGTTATGAGCCCAATAGCAACAAGGAAAACAGTTGGGAGAAGGAAAAGGAGATAAAACTCAAATTAGGGTATTCTGTCACTTATTAACAGCCATTATTAGCAGTTTAGTGGTTCAAATTGCTGATTTTAAAAAGTTAATGGGAAAAAATATCAATAGATTGGGCTTCAATTATTGATGTTTCCCTCTCACTCTCATTCTTATGACTAGCAAAATGTGACTACACAGGTTGTTTTTCGTAAGAACATTTGACCTAGTAAGTAAATAAACAAAAACATACACACATACATACATACATACACACATACATACATTTCAAGAACTTTGGTGCCAGGAAAATCACTTGCCCCAAATCACTGAAATGGAGAAGACATACAATTTCCATCTTGGTATTTTCCATTTGGATAGGCTGACTCATAATGATCTGAAGAAACAGTTCCTTTCAAATGCACACAGAATTGCAAAAAAAGCGAGTTTTGCAAAAAAGCAAATTCTGCAAACATTGTGTACTTTCATTTCTGCTCTTAGGCACATTAAACTGAATTGGTCATATAAAAAATCTCTTGCTAAATTGAATTTAATTTGATTAGGAAATTTGCGTGTACGTGCAGACAAAGCATGGTAATTGTGAATTTTAAAAATGTCTGGTTATTGAAAATGTTCTTTTTTATGGAAGTTTTGCCATTGCTTCATTAGGGAACTGAGTTTTTGTCAGTGTGGATCCACATTGGGAATTAAATAGGCCAAAGCCCTTGTTTGGGAAATCACTCAAGGAGTAGGTAGTTTGTCCTTTCTGAAGAAAAGTAACACAGCCTCAAAAGCTGGAACATTGGAGTAGCTTGAAATTCTTCCTGCTCTGGCTCCAAGGGACCCTCTCTTGCCATTTCCTAGCTCTGTCATTACTTCCTTTAAAAACAAATGTCTTGCTCTTCCCAGCCCCAGTTTCCTCATCAGGCTCTGGAAGGCAGAGTTGGCTGCTGGATCCTAACGTCCTGGCCTATGACCTCAACCAACCAAAATAATTACCTTCTACGTTACTGTAAGACTTCTAAAACACACAAATAGAGAAAATTTAAATAGAGTTGGTTCAAAGTATTTCAGGGGAAAGAAAGTGCTTTTCAGAGGGTCAACATACCTTATTGCAAGGGTATAGGTACACGGCCAGTCATTTGAGACTACCTGACACATGTCAAAAGCAAAACGCCCGAATCCACCTGTAGCTTATTGTACAGGTGCTATTTAGGCCTGTCTTCCAACCTCAGTCACCAGAGGTTCCATTCTGCTAGGATAAATGAGAAGGAACCTTGCATTTTATAGGTCACGGAAAAGCATTCAGGTGAGGTAGCAAAGGATAAAAGAATTATGAAGATTCTTCATAAATCTCCCAGGTATTATCAATAGCACATGTCCAAGTAATGCATGAATCAAGTACATACTTGAGATTTCCATTCCCAGAATGCCCATTATCTTCCTTTAGCCACATTACAGGGTACAAGGCCCCGAAAGATAGTCAGTCATTCCATTGGCTGAATTCTCTGAGTATTTTTTCCCTGGTTTGGGTAATTACTGAACAAAGAAAGGATTGGAAAAGCAGCTAGTCTCATATTTTCTGAAACCTTGTGTAGTGACCTTAGACCCAAAATAGCATCAAGAAAATTCATCAGCATTCTCAGTATATAAGGATGTTCATCAGTATTTTCATTCCTTACTAGTAAATGCCTAGTATTTTTTTTTTGGTTTGGCTTTATTTTCTCTCTGTGTTTTTATACATTTCCATCACTCCAGGAAATTCCCTTGTGGCCCTTCCCAGTTAATCCATTCTTTTCATGAGGTAACCACTGTTTTGATTCCTATCACCATAGGTGAGTTGTGCCTTTCCTAAAACTACATACAAATGAATGAACACAGCAAGAACTCCTTAGTGTCTAGTGCCTCACGTTTATAGCATCTATAAAAACCACCTCTTAGTTTCCGTATCTGTCAATTGAGGGAACCGCCTGCAAGAATGGTGAGCAGGCATTCTGAGGAGTGGTAGGTTTCCGGGGAGGGGTGAGGGACCTGACAAGTCACCTAGACTGGGCTGGGTGAAGAGGAGGCCGAAGAGTGGGGTCTGCGGCACCCTTCTCATCTTCATACAAAACAGCTGTACTTTTCCATGTCTTACAAATGGGGGTTCATTGAAAGTTTTCATTTGGGAAAAGGGTTCTTTGTAAAAAAAAAAAAAAAAGAGAGAGAGAGAGAACCACAGGTCTAGACCATCCTTGCAGGTCCCTTTGCCCGATTATTCTATAAATTACAAATAGAGTTTTCTGATATGAGAACTGTGACTGGTCCCCTGGAGAGAAGGCTGGGAGACAGAGGCAGCCAGACGGGGGCCCCCAGGGAGGGCCTGGGCACTAAGTACTGTAATATTAGTACTAGTTACCATCAGATAGCGCCACCCCTAACTGAGGCACCTAGACAATGGGCCAGAGGCCCTGGGCCAGGGGAGGCACAAAGACAGCATTGAAAAGACCAGGCTCCCACAGCCAGCGCACATTTCTATAGACTCCGCCAGACGCGGGCCCAGCCGGAATGCCACCTTCCAGCCAGGGAACCACTTTTTTCATGGGTCGCTTTTAAACTGCTAAAAACAATAAACACAGCAAGGGAAGTGCTGACACAATCTTAACTGCAGAGACAAACTGAAACTGTCGTTATAATAATGTAAACAAACCGGGTTCCGAATTCTAACCTTGCGTTGCAGAAGGAGCTGCTGGTTATTGGCAAACACCTGGGAATGGACAGGGAGAATTCAGAGGGCTTGTCAATCAAGACAGGGGATCCTTACTGCACAGGTGCTTCCGTCCTATCTGACTTGCTCCAACCAATGGGTGATGTAAGTCTTAGGACTTTTTCACACACAAAAGAGAGACTGAAGAGGACTGTTGGATCTTCATGGAGCACAATTTTCCCACACAACAAATGAAAAGATGGGCTCCTTTCTCTCCCTGTCTTATCATTACTCTTATTCCCCCACGCGAATTTGTGGCATTCCTTTACTCCAATTATGCTTTTTAAAAAGCCCATTTACTGTTTTATATTTCCCTGAATACCTACAGAATTCAAAACTATGTTAAAGAACAACAGCAGCAGTGCCAACAATTAGAAGATAATTCCCACAATGCTGCAAAGTGACAAGCATAGAGATCACGAGTCGGCCAACACCCGAATAAGGCCTGCTATCTGACCTTCTGATCCATGAAATCACATGTGGAACTTGGCACCCACGCAGGACGGCCAATGGGGGGGAAACCGCAGATCTGGAAAAAAGGAAACACAAGAAAATAAATACAAGTGCTTTTTTTTTTTTTTAAGTCCCCCAACATTTGCTTAATCTGCTCTTCTTTCTATGTTTAGAGTCTGGTTTCAGAGCTGTCTCTGATTTTGAATAAATGCAAATAGACTTAGATAAAATCTCATTCCAAAGGGGAGATGGTTGCCGATGGTTTCAGAGAATCCTTTAACACAGAGATTATAGTAACACATTATAGGCAGGGGACAACGCCTGTGGATCCCAAAGACCTACTTTTCTGTGGACAGGACTCAGGAGTTTTGGACTCTCAGCCTGGGAAAATGACTAAAAGACAAATGTGAATCTGAAACAATTTAGAAATGTGCTAATGAGGGTCCAGTTGGGGCTCAGATAGGTCTTAACAAATAAAAGCTTCAACTGTGCCCTGTGGTGAAACCACAGGACTTGCATCCAAGCATGACGCTATGGTGCTGTCTAGACTGTGCGAAGTGCGATTATGTTGGGGACACTTCGCACAGGTATAAACAGATGAAAGAGGCGGCCAAACAAACAGCGGCATCTGCTTGTGCAGCCGACAATGTCTCCAAGTGTAGGGACAAGTGAGAAGCTGCTTTTCAACTAACTGTGGTTCCCAGATTTTTGTTGTACGCAACTTAGCAATCAGGAAAACAAGGGTCAGTAGAACAAACGTCTGGGTTCCTGCTACCTAGAATGGACCGCTGATAAAATTTTTTTCACATCTGCTCTTCCTTTTTAATTAAAAAAAATTAAAAATAGAGCCTAGGTATAATCTCCTTGACAATTCCACTCCAAGGCCAGAACATACATCTGTTTGCAACTTTGTAGTCCACATTTAAAATACACACATACAATATGTGTGCCCAGGACAATGCACAGTGTTGTGTTTTTAATTTACCTATACGAAATGAATCTATGCATATGTGTCTATCCCTCTGCATTTTTGAGTCAACGTTAGGGATGTGAGAGCTAACTGTGTGGATCTCCAGCTCATCCCTTTAGCTGCCACAGTGAATAAATATATGCTCATTGTCCTTTCGCCCAACACCCAATGTTTATGGCCCCATAAAAGCACCTATTATATCATTAAGTGATTGTTGGGTATGTGTGGGTGTGCGTATGTTTGTGTGTAGGTGTGAGTTTTCTCTGCCACTGGACTCTTGAGCTTCTCGGGATGTTGCCTTGTCTTGTTTTAACTATGGCTGTTCTGCGGGATGACTTCATGCAGAATCAACATTCAGTGTGTTAAAAGGCAAAATATATTTGTTAAAAATTGATCTGCTTATTATTAATTTCCTCCTCTTTAAAGCACCATGAAGGAAGACTTTGGGGCCATATTTATATATTTTCTTCAAAATCTCTCTCCACTGCTCTTGTCCTATATCTTCAAACTCCAAGCCATTACTATCACCTGGCTGTTTGTTGGACAATCAGAAACTCTGAGAGTAGGAGTCCAAAGATGAAGACATTTAAGACACATATTCTAAAAGCATTCTCAAAGGCTGACTTGCCAATGCCAAGAAGAAGCTTGCGTTTGTAATTGTTGCGTTTTTATGGCACATATGAGTAAATATATACCACTACCCCTAACATTAATATTTAAAAACAAACAGTGCCTTCTGTATGAAAATAATAATGGACATTGGTTTATTTTTTTGAGGCTATAATTCTGATTTAGACTTTGAAGAATAAATGTGAACCTGACTCAGGATAAACAATATAAAAATTCTCATATGATGATTAATATAATAAGCATTTTTATACATAATGTTTACTCAGCACATTTTGTGGGATGGTTTATGCAACATTCTTTCACCTAATTTCACTTAATTTAATCCTCAAAATCATCATGTGAGGTAGATATTATCGTTTTATGTTTTTCTTGATTATATATATAGAGAAACATGAATTGGCTGCCTCCTGCACGCCCCCTACTGGGGATTGAGCCCGCAAGTGGGGCATGTGCCCTGACCAGTAATTGAACCAGTGATCTCTCAGTACAGGGGCTGACACTCAACCAACTGAGCCACACTGGCCAGGGCAGAGGTAGGTATTATTAATCACCCTATTTTTCAGAGGAGGAAAGGAGAGGCAGAGAAAGGTTTAACATTTTGTTCAAAGTCAAACAATGAGGAAGAGGCTAGCCAGCAATCTCATCCAGGCAGTAGGGTGTCACAGGCTTTGTTCTGAATTACTGAGAACAAATGTAGGTTGTAAAGATAAAACTGCAGAAAAGAAAACAGAAAAACAGTGTCATTGAGGTGGTTTCCAAATGTTGCTATAATACAGACAGACAGCGTCTTTCATGGTGTGCCTCAAACTAAGGACAAACCAAATTAGAGTACTCCAAGTAGACATATTCAAAGTGATTTCTTAGCGATGAAGGAAATCTGAAGTAGCAAGGTCAAGCCCCAGACCCTTCCAACCTAAACATACCCATTTTTAATTCTTCTCTTTAGAAAACAGGGAGCTCACAGCTCAAAGGAGGTGGCCCAGTTTGTATACCCAAGATTCAAAGCAAAAATGAGAATTACTTCCTGGGACAACTTTAGCTCAGAATGTGTGTTCTTTACACATTTTTAATTGGGGCACAAATATATTAACAGTGTGGTTATTTTGTACTTTCAAAAGAATCTGTTTATACCTGATTCATATTTATATTTGGAATACATTTATTTCTGGGCATGAAAAAGTTCATTTTGTTAAGCCATCTGACCTGAGGTGAGGTTGGCACAATTTCCCAGGACTGCTCCCAATTAATGCAAATTGAAGGTTAAAGGATAAATAAAGTCCCTTTAACTTGGTTAACTAATATGTTATTTATAAATGTCTCTTTCCTTGGTCTATTTTTTTCATTCACTAACTATGTACACATGAACAGTATGGAAGAGATTAGTAAATATATAATGCATATTTTATCACAAAGTTTTCATTTTAAAAGGATTACTATTATGGCAAAAAATAATGCCATATATTATCTATCTATCTATCTATCTATCTATCTATCTATCTATCTATCTACTATCTATCTACTATCTATTATCTATCTATTTGCACCTGTGTTATCTCAGGTCTCTTAAAATCTAATGGAGCCTGAGACAGACTGATTGCATTGCATTAATAGCCTGTATTCTTCACTCCTCCCTATACCTGTCCTTTTGTCATGTAACTTTGCAGTTCTTCTCATCAAAGAAGCTGAGTCTATTTTCCTATCCCTTTGATTCTGGTTTTGGCCATGTGACTTGCTCTGGTCAATGGAATGTTAGCAAGTCTGCTGCATGTAGATGTTTGAAAAAGTTCTTGTTATGTTTAAGTCTTTTCTTTTGCTTCTCTGTGATCTCCATGAGAACATGCCTGGCTAGCCAGTAATGGTTAAAAAACATGGAAGGGAATTTGCTCATGTCAGTGGTCTCTGCCAAGGCCATCCTAGATCAGCCTTGACCTGCCAAGCCCCATACATATGAGAGAACCCAGGCACAATGAGCAGACCCACCTAGCTGATCTCCAGTTAACTACAGATGCATGAGTAGGCCCAGCTTGAAGTGGAAGAACCACCCAGCCAACCCTCAGACTCATGAACTTAAAAATGCCCCTGTTTCAAACTGTTGAGTTTTGAGGTAATTTGTTACTATGCCAGGTAATTCCAGGTAATACTATTGGGCACTAGATGACTGATAAAGGACCTACTTCTGGTTCACTCAAAAAAGAGATGACCACATAGAAGATGATATAAATCAGGTAGTAAAATTCAGCAAGTATCCACCAAATACCAGCTGTATCAGTCAAGAGTCAATCAGGAAAATGTAAACTGGTCTAAGTATTCAAGCAGAAGGACTATAATGAAGGCATTGATTACACAGGCCAAGAAAAAGATGGAAAGACAAATGGGAAAATGAGGCATCCAGGAACTCAGTAATTTCAGGAAATCCCTGAGCTATATGGACAAAGAATTGAAATGTTTAATATCAGAGCCCTGGAACCAGGGTCAATCAGCAAAAGCTGAAGGCTCAAAGGTCCTCCTCTGAAGTCCTAGAGGAGACACAGTTATCATCAGAGATACTGTCTGAGGCAGACAGTGTGGGGAAGAAGTGCCCTGGCTTCTCCCTTCCTTCAATCTTCCATTCCCTTCCAGGGCTTTCCAATGGCTGAAGCCAGATGGAGGCCTGGACAGCACAACCCTCTGTGAGCAATCTCTCAGGAATACAAGGGAAGGGCAAGAAAAAAAACAAAAACACCCGAGGGGCCAACAGGCAAATACACCACCACAACGTAAAGATATTATACAGGTTTGAGAGCAACATCCACAAAAATAATGAAAATCAGAATAGACACTGGGCTTGAAGGTTAGAAAGCAACTGTGGGAGCAAGGTGAAGAAGTTATTGCGGAAACGGCAATATTCTAGTTTGGCTGAGAAGGCTGTGTATTTAGGAGGAAGGAGCAATGAGGCTACAAAGGTGAGAGCTTGAAAGAGTTTGAATTCTAATTCAAGCAGATTGGACTTCTGTTCTGAAGTCAACAGGAAATGAAATGGTTCTGGGCAGAGAGTGACATGATCCAAACTGCACGTTAGGAATATTACCCTGATAGAAATTTGATGGGTAGATTGGAGGGCGACAACTAGACCAGGGGTTTCAGTCAAGGGTAGACCTCGGGGAATTCCCAGTGCTCCTGGACAAAGTGGCAGGGGTCTGTATAAGCATTCAGTTTTCTGAGAGATGGTACATAGTTTCACATGGTTTTTTCAATGGAGTCCATGACCCTTGATCCCATTGTAAGCACCAGAAACAGGGAAGTGATTTAGAAAGCTCCTACAATAATTATTTTAATGAAGATGAAACATGTAACAGTGGTAATGGGAATGGCGAGGGCAATATAAACATTTATGAGGCACTAAACAAATAGGACGAATGTGAACAGAAATAAATAAGAACCAGAGATTACGAAAAGGTTTAACTCTGGGCTACATCCACTTGCTATTCCTTCCTTTCCCCCTATAAAATGGAGGAGGCAACTCATGCTTCCAAGGTACTGTAAAGATTTACAAAATTGAAAAGTTCCGAGATAAACACACGGCATATATATCACCACTGTCCCCCTCCTCTGTTCATCACAGACATTACTAATCAGATACAACCTTTACTGATGACTCCTGAGGCCTAACACAATCTCCAAATCCTTCTCAAATAGCCCCCAGCAGCTACTGCCGTTTTCTAGAACAACTGTTTTCATTTATTGTATTAACTGCTCTTTAGTTTCATAAAGATGATGTGTCAATAAATGAATATATTTGCTGGAATGTATCATATGCTATTATGATCTTTATATACATATACATATACATATTTCTCACATGTGAAAATCTTACTAATATGCAATTGGGCCACTGCCTAGATCAGTGATGGCGAACCTTTTGAGCTTGGCGTGTCAGCATTTTGAAAAACCCTAACTTAACTCTAGTGCCGTGTCACATAGAGAAATTTTTTGATATTTGCAACCATAGTAAAACAAAGATTTATATTTTTGATATTTATTTTATATATTTAAATGCCATTTGACAAAGAAAAATCAACCAAAAAAATGAGTTCGCGTGTCACCTCTGACTCGCATGTCATAGGTTCGCCATCACTGACCTAGATCTTACCCAAGTTCACACATCCCCTTAATGTTAACCCAAAGCAATCAACACAGATTTGAATGAAACTGACTGGGGCGGGGGGAAATATTGCAAACATGAAAACTTATTCCATTATTGAATAATAAGGTTTTAAAATCAACACATGTCATCACCATCAACTACTAGTGTCTTCACTGTTTGGTAAATTCTTAACTCCAATTATAGGCAGGTAGGTATGTAGTATGACCATGAGCCATCCTCTTGTCAAAGTGACCCTTGGATTGGTGTTTGAATGCCACTCTGGTGGTTTTCTAACCTTGGGGTTTTTCCATCTGATATTTGAAAAGAAGTGTCATTATCAGAGTTGCTTTCTATATAGGACCACAATGAAGGCAGACTTAGATAAACAAATATTTTTTCTACTTAGAGTTTTGATCATCAAAAAGATAATTACTGTCCATATCAATGTGAAGACTCCCTGTTCACATCAACCCCAACTTCCAAAGTTTGATCTGTTCAATCCCAAACAAAAGAAATTTTGGAAAATTGTCTATATACAAAAATATTCCAAGAAAAAATCTCTAATATAAAAAACTCCCAACAGTAAGTAGTTGACATAACCCACAATAAAAAGTATGTTTTAATCCATAACACATGTACCTATAATTGGATGTGTGTGATTATATCTAACTAAAACAAAGTGTCATGAAGTAATATTTTATTTATGTGAGGCACTTTGATATTTTCTATCCTATTCTATATTCGATTATATTCTATTTTAAATACTATTCCATTAAAGAAAAGTTAGTAATGACCAGCTAAATTGAATTCATTACCCACTAATAGGGCCCAACAGTCTGAAAAACACTACTGTGGCAAAATGACTAAAGTACTCTGACTGTATTCACCAATGTAAACATATCCACAAAAGACCAATCCAGAGCAACTTAGCAGGGGGAAAAAAAATCTCTTGGCTCTCTCCCTGGTATCCTGGATGAAGCCAAGGTTTGCGGAGCCAACTTTTGTACTCGGTGGTTGACAATGACTGAAAACTGAAAGGCGGAGATCAAATCCTCACTCTGCTTCTCAACACATCTCTTCCGCTGGGTAATTTATACCGTGCAAGTATCAAGCTATTCAATTTTGCTGTCATTTACTGTTCTTTTTCCAACAGCAATGGAAACACAGGATCGGTTTACTGTCTTCTCTCTTTGGTAGAATTAGATTATTCTCCCTCTTGCCCCTTTAAACAAAGATGGCATTCATCACTCCGGAGAGCCACCGCCGAGGATCTCCAAACAAAGCATGGCAGAATCTGGGCGTTGAGGGCTGTCAGTCCAGATTATATACCAGAACGGACTTGGGAATGATTCTTTTGACCAAGTGAACACAATTGGAATTGGAGCAACATAATTAACCGTAAAAACAAACAAACAAACAAGTAAACAATAAAAGGCTCTATGCCTCCAAATTCAGGGGTATCTACTAAAAGAAAGCTACTTATTTAAAAAAAGAAAAAGAAATACATTTTCTCTTTCTAAAAGGAAAAAATAAACGGGACTGAAATGTTCTTCCTTACATGTGAGACTTTGACATTCATCTGCTTACTGTGCATCCTCCGTCTCCACCCCGTGAGTGAGTGCATCAGAAGCCTGACATTCACCACCTTCTTTTATTCAGCATTTCTACTTCTCAGAATACATGATTATGGCTACATACAAAACTTCAGTGACAAACATGTTCGTGTGGCATTATCTATAGTGGCAAAAGACTCAAAGGAAATACAATTAAATCCTAAAAGTGGTAAACTTTGGGTGTTTGAGTTATTGGTGATTGAAATTTTATTCATTATATTTACCCATATTTTTCAAATTTTCTAAAATAAAAACAAGAAAAAAGGATTAGAAATAACACATCTGTGCTTGATACCGAGACACCAGTGAATGTCCAGGTAGATTTTCACCAGGCCAAAGGATGCACAAAGGGTTTGATTATGTCCTGAGAACACTTTTCGGGAGCTCTAGCACCTAACTCAGGTTTGCCAATGGCAAAATGGGGACAATAATAATACCTAATTCGTAGAGTTGTAATGAGGATAAAATTAAGAAAATCAAGTATTAGAAAGTGCCTGGCACACGTACGCATGACATGTGTTAGCTGTTACTGTTATTATTATGTTGTCCCAGGAATTTGGAAGATATTTATCTAGTTCTCTGATGAACCCAATGCAAAGGCCCAGGAGAATATGGGTTTGTTCTAAGTGCCCCCAAAGTTATTCTCTGCATTTGGAGAATCAAATGGGGCATAAGAAAGGTTTGAGGGTAATGGATATGCTCAGTGTGTTGTTGTGATGTTTCAACATACACATGTCAAAACTTACCACGTTGTATATTTTACACTCAGTTTGTTTTATATCAGCTAGACCTCAAAAAGGCTGTTTTAAAATGATGAAGTAGAGACTTTTTTAGACTAGCCATCCTAAGAGAATTTTCCATCAGCAGACCAACACTAAAAGAGTATTAAAGAACCTACTTTAAGACGGCAGAAGAAAAAAGGTCTGGATGGGAGCTCAGAAATACAGAAAGGAATAGTGAGAAACAAAAATGGTAAATATGCAGCAATTCTAAAGGAATATTAACTGTTTGACAATAATTGTAATGTCTTAGTTTCAAAATGTTTGTAAAATTCAAATGCAAGCAATAATAGATGATATATAAGCACTTTATGGCAATATTTGAAAATGCCGATAAAATGGATAAACCACTAAAAAAATTACCAAAGCGGGAAAAAGGTAATAGAAAGTTGAGTAATCCCATTTCCATTAAAGAAATCGACTTTGTACTTAAAAATTTCCTCACAAAATATTCTCGTTTTAAACTGTTTCATTGGTGAATTTTCCCAAACACTTAACGGAACAGCACATCAATCCTACATAGTTCATTCAGAATATAAAATAAGGTAGATCTTGTCTCATTATATAAAACTAAGTTGATGAGGCCAGCACAACCTTGAGGCCATAACTAAACAAGAATATTACAAGAAAAGAAAATAACAAGCTAATATCTCTTATGAATTTAGGAGAAAAATACTAAAAAACATCAACAAACTGAATCCTGAGATATTTTTAAAAGGATAACAAGAGCAAGAGGGATTTATTCTAGAAATAGGAGGTTGGAAAAATATTGGAAAAATCAATCAATGTAAAGCATCCTATTAACAAGACAATAGAGAAAAAAATATGATTATGTCAGTGGATGCAGAAAAAGCGTTTATATAAAAACATTTACGCCGAAACCGGTTTGGCTCAGTGGATAGAGCGTCGGCCTGCGGACTGAAGGGTCCCAGGTTCGATTCCAGTCAAGGGCATGTACCTGGGTTGCGGGCACATCCCCAGTGGGAGATGTGCATGAGGCAGCTGATTGATGTTTCTCTCTCATCGATGTTTCTAACTCTCTATCTCTCTCCCTTCCTCTCTGTAAAAAATCAATAAAATATATTAAAAAATTTTTTTTTAAAAAACAAACAAACAAACAAAAAAACATTTACGTCATTCAAATCTATTTATGATGAAAACTCCTGCAAACTGGGATGGAAAGGAAATGTTCCCAATCTGATAAAACCCTATAACAAAAAACATCTTAGTGAAATATGACTATTGAAACCTTTGCCCTTGGACTAGGAAAAATTTAAGGATACCTTCTTTAACCAAAATTTGTGCATTCCTGTAGGTCAGTGGTTTACACATTTTCACTTACTATGACCACAGTAAAAAATACACTTTATATAGTGATTCAATACACATACACATAAACCTAAAACAATGCCCTTACTTTGAGCAATGCTCTCTAATATTTTCTGTTTTGTTCTGCTCTAGCCTTCACATATCCCATTCCGTTAAAAATGGTGGTCACTCACCAAGATGGCTTAATGTGTTGTGACTTAGTTTGAAAAACGTGTTCTAACACGAGATTCTTGGAAGATATTAGGCACTCGATAAAAAGTTATTGCATGAATAATGGTATACATTTTGCGTATCAATCTAATCTCCAGTTCCATATTAGTGTCTATCCTTGTTTTCCTCTACCCTCTTGTTCTTTTTCCTTTTTAAATTTATGTGAACTTATTATCATGTATGTATCTTTATAAGTTGCCACAAGTTTTCCCAGAGCAAGTCCTTAAAAAAACAGCTTTCAAAGTCACATAGTAAAGAGAGAAAAGGTCCTCCCAAGGCACTGGGTGGCACTTCCCTAGGAATAAAAAGCTCAATGCCTATAAGAGAGACACTTCCTGTCCCTCCACTGTAACGATGTCTCCGGCACAGGAGAGTAGATGGCGACTGTGACGAAGGGACCGGAGCTCACCTCTAACCTTACAGGGAACCATATATACTCTTGCTTTCCATGAAGTTCTCTTGCATTTCTGACAGCTGGGAGAGAGTGAGCCCGCTCGTTCTGAGAAACACAAAGCCACTTTTTGAAAGAGGAACAAAAGGGTCCTGCAACTGACAATGAAGAATGGTGTGAGCATCTATGTGCGCCGCTGTGATAAAGGACTTCACGGTCTTGAGTTTCCTTTATCTCTCTTTTCAGGGTGTAAAGTCTTTCTCAGGTCATTGAAATTGTGTGTCTACAGCAGAGCAAGCAAACATGTGGGAAGGAACCTGTCCAGGCATGTGAGAATCAACCTTATCTTTCTAACACAGGGACACATTTCACCTCCATAAAACTTTCATTTTAAAACATTCTGCCTGGTCCTATGGAACAAAACTTTGTCCACAAAAGGGTCTTGAAGCACTGTGGGCAAGTTGCCATCCTGGCTTATCTTCCCAAAGAAAGAAAAGCCTGTTTTGGGCCGAGCACGGTGGTCTGACTTGGTAAAGTGGTCCTTGTGAGGGAAGACAAGGTTGTGGGCTAAAGAG
The DNA here is from genome assembly GCF_014108235.1 of Myotis myotis. NCBI lineage: Eukaryota > Metazoa > Chordata > Mammalia > Chiroptera > Vespertilionidae > Myotis > Myotis myotis. Next base: position 40,371,564 of record NW_023416317.1, read on the forward strand.
GGATGTGAAAGTGACTGATCATTCCTTTAGCAAAAAGGGGTCATCAGTGAGGAGGGATTTAACAAGGCTGAAATGAATCACTTCTTCCCTAGAAAATGGATCTGAGGCTTTGATTCTGCTTTAGTTCCAAGTGAGCAAGGATGCTCCCAAGGAAATCACCAAATATGCAAACCAAGATTTACATGCACCGATGCCTACAGAAGTATTTGCTTTAGTATGAAATCAGAAGCAGCCTGTAAGTTCCACACTGGGGGTTGGGGGGTGGATGGGGGGAGGGAATGCTTAAGAAAAAGCAGTGGTTCAGCCATTAAAACAAAAAATTACAAATTCACAATGTGAGAAATAACCACAATCAACTGTTAAATGTAAAAAGGAAGATGAAAAACTATACATGCAAAATACGAATTTAACCATTTTTACACACACACCATATGCATAGAAAAGGATTTGGAAGAAACACTCCAAAATCCTAAGAGGAGCTCCAATCACTGGCTAGTGAAATTAAGAATGAATATTAAATGCATGTCCCCCCACCCCCACCCAAATTTCCACTATAGGCATCGATTTACTCTTACAACTAGATAAATAAAAGCTATTGTAAAAAATATAATAATGCACTTATTTATACATTCTAGTTTGTTCATTAATTGATTTATAAATATGTGGAAACTTTGTTCATTTTCTCTTTAAAGATAACTTCAGGAATTAAATTCCAAAAACACAGAGAATAGGAACATGGCTCATCAGAGTCTCATGCAAAGTAAAAGTAAAATGTGAGTTCTTACCCCTCTGGACATATTTACATGAAAGAAGACCAATTTAAAAAGGAAATTTTTTTATATCTTCTCATGCAGGTTGTGTGGACTGAGTTAAAATTGTACTGTATAGCTCAGTCGGTGTGGCTCAGTTGAGTGTCAACATATAAACCAGGAGATCATGGTTTGATTCCTGGTCAGGGCACATGCCCGGGCCGTGGGCTCAATCCTTAGTGTGGGGCATGCAGGAGGCAGCTGATCAATGATTCTCCCTCATCATTAATATCTTTCTCTCTCTCTCCCTCTCCGAAATCAATTAAATTTTTTTAAAAATTGTACTTTATAAATAACATGAAAGATTTAGATGGCCCAGTTGAAAGTCCACCCAGTTAATATAAATGTCACAACACTAATAAATTCCCTTTGTAAAACTCCCTAGTCCTACAGTAACTAATGTTACCCAGCTGGCCAAGGCCGAAGTGAGCACTAGAGTCCACTCTACAGCTATTTGGAAAGGAAATGAAGGCAGTCCAGAGAAATGAGGCTGCCACGGTAAGCCAGGACCAGAGGATAGTCGTAATTGATTTAGCAGGCACACCAGCACGCAGGCTAGAGTATCTTCATTTTTAATGTGGGTTCTAGTTACTTTGTCACTTCCCTGACCCGTGCTGGCCAGTAAGTAGGGTGTACCACCGAAGGCTCACTGTTGCACTGGCAGATGCAGGAAGGAAAAAGACAGGTTAATCTGTTCCATCATTTATTTCTGACAGATAATTCCATACGGTAAAAAAAGACATGAAAAGAAAAACTCCTATAAAACCATGTTACTAGCAAGCCACTTCATCAATTAAGAAGTGGTTTTTTTTGTTTGTTTTAATTGAAATAAAACAAAATCTAATAAGGCAAGTCCATCTGGCAAATTGTAAATACTGTACTGAGATTTTGGCAACAAAGCTACTAACCTCTACTTCTTGCTAAACTGTTAAATGTTTAAAACAATTTCTCAGTAATGTGGATGGGTGCACCACCTACAATATGGTAGTCTAATGCCCTACTCTCAATTAAAGTTTCTAAATAAAGAGTTTTAAAGGAATGTCCGATGCTATCACATACTGAGTAGACACAGGTTTACTTTGGAAAGGCACACGAGGCATAAAGAGTCACTAAGACCTGCCCATAGGCTTTTGATCTATAAAAGAAAGGCGAACTTTGTCAACATCTTAGAACACCTTCCAGTCCTACGCTAAGACGCTTACTACTGACTTGGGAACTGATATTTGGGTCATCGAGAGTCCACACTGGAGGGGAGATGGCATAAAGGTTGTGTTCTGTTTGTGTTTCTGCTCTCCAAGAGTGTCAACCTGTGAGTAAAAGTGAGGAAAGCCAAGCTTGCAGGTTGAATAAAGACTCTGGTTTGAAAACAAAATTATAAGTCCCTATGGCTGTGAAGACTTGCCTGGTATCTTTGGGACCAGCCTTTCTGCTTTTTAGGAGTTTCTCATCATTTCCTTCCTTTTACTGTCTCTCAGACCCTCTCACACTACATGACCACTTTAGGTCTCTCGAACACACTGCAAGGTAAATATAATCGACCTCCTTTGTCAAGCTTGTTTAGAGGGTTTGTACAGACTAGGTTGCATCTGCTAGCAAATTTCTGCAACCTGTGTGTGACTCATTCTCTAAACGAAGTCTCATGGAAATGAGGAGAGAAACATCCATTTGTTGTTCCACCTATTCATGCATTCATTGGTTGCTTCTTGGCGCATCAGGACAATGCTCTCATCAACTGAGCTATCTGACTAGGGCCAGGAATTACTGTCCCTTTTATGGTTAGAACAGAAATTAAATATATATGTCGCTAAAAGAAATGTCAAGAGTATGTGCTGGAAAGTGAGACTCCCTAATGCTGGCCACCGTAAATCAATAAAGCCTGATTTATCCTCTCAGAAATGTTCCTGCACACACATGAAAATATATCTAATGTTCTCTGTTTCATAGAAGAAGATTCATATTATACATCTATCATGCTCATGTTGTTTGGATCTTAATTTGATTCATAAGAGTTCTGTATTTAGTAATTAAAGGAGCTTTCATGTCACATTTGTGTTACTAGTATATTTTCCAGTGTGGTGTCTGCTATTTGACTGTGTTGATAGGGTATTTTTTGTCATAAAGAAATGTTTAATTATATACTCAGATATAAATACCTATCTTTTATAGCCCTTGAGTTTTGTATCTTAGTTAGAAAGGCCTATGCACTCCAGAGTTATTTTTAAAAACTTGTCTGGTACTCTCATGGTTTGTTTTTATGTCAGAATCTTTTATTCATTTGGAATTTATTTTGGCATAAGTAGTGGCTATGTATTCAGCTTTGTTATTCCCCCCAAAAAAGTTAGCCAGTTGACCCAACATGAAAGAATAATCCATCCTTTTCTCATTGTTCTGAATGCCATCTTTATCATATACCAAATTCCCATAAATATTTACATGATATCTGATCTCTCTTCTCTTCTGCTAATTTGCCTGTGTATTCCCATGTTGGCACTGGTTTATCTTAATTTCCTTTGCTTTATAGTGTATTTTAACATCTGAGTTAGACTGGGACTTGCTCTTTATCCTCTTTCCACTGCAATTTTCCCATCAATTCTCACATGGTTGTTTTTTTCATAAGAAGATCAGAAGCCACAGAACCAGCCAACCCTTCCTCTAAATTTTTTTTGTTCCTATTTTATTGAGATCAGATGATTTTATAGATTAATTTAGGAAGAAATGGCATCAATGCAAGAACCCAAATCTCTTGACTCTTGCATATTCTTTATGCTCTCCTGACTTCCTTAACATACACAAATAAATTTAATATTCTTCCATTGGGAAGAATTAAGATGATTCTTATACAAAAACTAAAATTAACCCCTTTTCAAGTCATCTATTACTGGGAAGCAAACCACCCCAAAATTTAATGGCTTAAAACAACAACCATTTTATTACCCCGCTCAGGTTTGTGGGCTGGGAATTCAAGCAGGGCTCTGTTGGGTGGCTCTACTTTCACGCAGTGTTAACAAAGATACCCAGCGATATTCAACTATGGCTGGACTGGTAGTCACATACATGACACCTAGGCAGGGATGACAGGAAGGCTGAGCTCAGCTGGTATTATTTCCAAGAGTGCATAGATATGGTTTCTCTAGCACAGCAGGTTCAGGGTAGTTGGGATTAGTGGTTGGTGGCTCAGGACCAAAGAGCAAGTGTTCCAGAGAACAAAAGGGAAGCCATGTGGATTTTCATGATCCAGCCTTGGAAATCATATAGTGTCTCTTCCACCAGACACTATTGGACAAAGTGGTCACAAGCCCACCCAAATTCCAGGAGAGAGGACACCCCCCCCCAACACATGTCTTGCTGGGAGAGAGTCAAAGAATTTGACTATGTTTTAAAAACCACCATATCTTCTGTTAGTAGATACCTAGACAATTTTCTCATTACTTTAATTACTCATGGACTTTTCTATAATATTCCACTTCTCTCATTTATGCCTCTGGAAATACTATGATGCAGAACTGTAAAGTATTTAATTTTTTGAAATGAAAACTCCACTTTTCAGTGGAGTTGCCTTCTTTGCCCATGTAACAAAGGGACAGCCACACCTTCAGCATGACCTTGGCTTTCTCTGTCCATCCTTTCTGCTCCCTCCTTCCACTTTATAGCTTGCTGGTGTCTCTACCAGGGGTGGCAGAGGCAGAGAAAATCAACTATAATTTATCCCTTTTAAAAATCTTGCTATTTGGAGGCTATCATTCAAACTTGAAGGGGAAATAAGAAGCTTCACAGATAAAAAAAGGCTAAGGGAGTTTATCACCACCAAGCCAGCAATGCAAGGAATGCTAAAGGGACTGGTATAAAAATAAGAAATAAAAAGCTCAGAAAGAAAACAGCCACACAAAAACAGAAATGCCTACAAACAAGTACCTTTCAATAATAACTTTAAACGTAAACGGACTAAATGCTCCAAACAAAAGACATCGAGTGGCTGAATGGATAAAAAAACATGACCCATACATCTGCTGTCTACAAGAAACCCACCTCATTAGAAGGGACTCACACAGACTGAAAGTGAAAGGATGGAAAAATATCTTTCAGGCAAATGGAAAGGAAAAGAAAGCTGGGGTAGCAATACTTATATCGGACAAAATAGACCTCAAAGTGAAGGCCATAACAAGAGATAAGGAAGGCCACTTCATAATACTAAAGGGATCAATACAACAAGAAGATATAACCCTGGTAAACATATATGCACCCAATGCAGGAGCACCCAAATTCATAAAAAAACTCCTGGAAGATATCAAAGGAGACATCGACAACAATACAATCATAGTAGGGGACTTTAATACACCACTGACAGCACTGGATAAGTCCTCTAGACAAATAATCAGCAAAGATACAGCAATCCTAAATGACTCACTAGATCAGATGGACTTAATAGACATCTTCAGAACACTTCACCCGAAAGCCAGGGAATATACATTCTACTCAAATGCTCATAGGACATATTCAAAAATAGACCACATATTGGGTCACAAGCAAAGTATCCCCAAATTCAAGAAAATTGAAATCATAAAAAGCGTCTTCGCAGACCACGATGGCATAATATTAGAAATAAACTACAATAAAAACAACCCAAAATACTCAAACACCTGGAAGCTGAATAGCATGCTATTAAATATTGATTGGGTTACCAATGAAATCAAAGAAGAAATTCGAAACATCCTGGAAACTAATGACAATGAAAACACAACAATCCAAAACCTATGGGACACAATGAAAGCAATCCTGAGAGGGAAGTTTATAGCTCTACAGGCCTATCTCAACAAACAAGAAAAAATGGTAGTAAATCATCTAACTCTACAACTCAAAGAATTAGAAAGAGAGCAACAAGAAAACCCCAGAGTGAGCAGAAGGAAGGAGATAATAAAGATTAGAGCAGAAATAAATGACATAGAGACCAAAAAAACAATACAGAAAATCAATGAAACCAAGAGCTGGTTCTTTGAAAGGATAAACAAGATTGACAAACCTCTAGCCAGACTCACCAAGAAGCAAAGAGAGAGGACCCAAATAAACAAAATCAGAAACGATAGAGGCGAAATAACAACAGACCCCACAGAAATACAAATGATTGTTAAAAAATACTATGGACAGCTCTACTCCAACAAACTAGACAACCTGGAGGAAATGGACAAATTCCTAGAAAAATACAACATTCCAAAACTCAATCAGGAAGAATCTAAAAATCTCAACAGGCCAATAACTATGGAAGAAATTGAAGCAGTCATCAAAAAGCTTCCAGCAAACAAAAGCCCAGGACCAGACGGCTTCACAGGGGAGTTTTACCAAACATTCAAGGAAGAACTAAAACCTATCCTCCTCAGACTACTACAAAAAATTCAAGAGGAAGGAACACTTCCAAGCTCATTCTATGAAGCCAGCATCACCCTAATACCAAAACCAGGTAAAGACAACACAATGAAAGAGAATTACAGGCCAATATCCCTCATGAACATAGATGCCAAAATCCTCAACAAAATCTTAGCAAATCGGATCCAGCAGTACATCAGAAAGATCATACACCATGACCAAGTAGGATTTATCCCAGGGATGCAAGGATGGTACAATATCCGCAAATCAATAAACGTGATACATCACATAAACAAATTGAAAGAAAAAAACCACATGGTCATATCAATTGATGCAGAAAAAGCATTTGACAAAATTCAACACCCATTTTTGATAAAAACTCTCAGCAAGGTGGGAGTAGAAGGATCATACCTCAACATAATAAAAGCCATATATGACAGGCCCACAGCCAGCATCATACTCAATGGACAAAAACTAACACCATTTCCCCTAAGAACAGGAACAAGACAGGGATGTCCCCTCTCACCACTCCTGTTCAACATAGTACTGGAAGTGTTAGCCATTGCAATTCGGCAAGAAGAAGAAATAAAAGGCATCCAAATTGGAAAAGAGGAAGTAAAACTGTCCTTATTTGCAGACGACATGATATTATACATACAAAACCCTAGAGACTCCATCAAAAAGCTACTGGACTTAATACATGAATTTGGCAATGTAGCAGGATACAAAATTAACCCCAAGAAATCCGAGGCATTTCTATACACGAATAATGATCTTTCAGAAAGAGAGATTATAAAAACAATCCCGTTTACCATCGCACCAAAAAAATTAAGCTACCTAGGAATAAACTTAACTAAAGAGGTAAAAGACCTCTACTCAGAAAACTACAGGACGTTGAAAAAAGATATAGAGGAAGACATAAACAGATGGAAGAACATACCGTGTTCATGGATTGGTAGAATCAACATCATTAAAATGTCCATACTACCCAAAGCAATCTATAAATTCAACGCACTTCCCATTAAAATACCAACGGCATACTTCAGAGATCTAGAACGAACTCTCCAAAAATTCATCTGGAATAAAAAAAGACCTCGAATAGCTGCAGCAATCCTGAAAAAGACCAAAGTAGGTGGGATCTCAATACCAGATATCAAGATGTATTACAAAGCCACTGTTCTCAAAACTGCCTGGTACTGGCACAAGAATAGGCATATAGATCAATGGAATAGAATAGAGAGCCCAGAAATCGGCTCGAACCAATATGCTCAATTAATATTTGACAAAGGAGGCAAGAACATACAATGGAGCCAAGATAGTCTCTTCAATAAATGGTGCTGGGAAAATTGGACAGATATATGCAAGAAAATGAAACTAGACCACCAACTTACACCATACACAAAAATAAACTCAAAATGGATAAAGGACTTAAATGTACGACAGGAAACTATAAAAATTCTAGAAGAATCCAAAGGCAACAAAATCTCAGACATATGCCGAAGCAATTTCTTCACTGATACAGCTCCTAGGGCACTTGAAACTAAAGAGAAAATGAACAAATGGGACTACATCAAAATAAAAAGCTTCTGCACAGCAAAAGAAACCATCAACAAAACAACGAGAAAACCCACTGTGTGGGAAAACATATTTGCCAATGTCATATCCGATAAGGGCCTAATCTCCAAAATTTATAGGGAACTCATACAACTTAACAAAAGGAAGATAAACAATCCAATCAAAAAATGGGCAAAGGACCTAAATAGACACCTTTCAAAAGAGGACATTCAGAAAGCCAAGAGACATATGAAAACATGCTCAAAGTCACTAATCATCCGAGAGATGCAAATCAAAACAACAATGAGGTACCATCTCACACCTGTCAGACTGGCTATCATCAACAAATCAACAAACGACAAGTGCTGGAGAGGATGTGGAGAAAAAGGAACACTTGTGCACTGCTGGTGGGAATGCAGACTGGTGCAGCCACTATGGAAGACAGTATGGAGTTTCCTTAAAAAACTGAAAATGGAACTCCCATTTGACCCTGTGATCCCACTTCTAGGAATATATCCCAAGAAACCAGAAACACCAATCAGAAAGGATATATGCACCCCTATGTTCATAGCAGCACAATTCACCATAGCTAAGATCTGGAAACAGCCTAAGTGCCCATCAGTAGATGAATGGATTAGAAAACTGTGGTACATCTACACGATGGAATACTATGCTGCTCTAAAAAGGAAGGAACTCTTACCATTTGCAACGTCATGGATGGAACTGGAGAGCATTATGCTAAGTGAAATAAGCCAGTCAATGAAGGAAAAATACCACATGATCTCACTCATTCATGGATAATAGAGACCATTATAAACTTTTGAACAATAATAGATACAGAGGCAGAGCTGCCTCAAACAGATTGTCAAACTGCAGCAGGAAGGCCGGGGAGGGTTGCGGGGCAGGAGGTAGGGGGGTAAGAGATCAACTAAAGGACTTGTATGCATGCATAGAAGCATAACCAGTGGACATAAGACATTGGGGGATAGGGGAGGCTAGGGGACTGTCTAGGGCGGGGGGATAAAATGGACACATATGTAATACCCTTTGTAATACTTTAAGCAATAAAAAAAAAAAATAAATAAAAAAAAAAATAAAAAAAATAATAAAAAAAAATAAAAAAAAAAAAAAAAAAAAAAAAAATCTTGCTATTTGGCAGCAATTTTGCATAAAGATGGAAAGGGAATTAAAATGAAAAATAAATGCTTTGAGGATTACTTGTGAAACTCAAGCACTTGTTACAAAGAACACTACAGCCAGCTCTTCTCTCTACTCAAATAAGGGGTCTTATTTAAAAAAACGCTAAAGACATGATCCCGTGCACCTTGCTAAGTCATGCTTGTCTCTTCTCAATTCCAGTGACAAAAACATTTATTGAACATCTACTGTACAAGGCACTTTATACATCTTTATTATTGCATTTAGTCCTAATAGCTCTTCAAGGGGGTAGGGAGGGGCTGTTATACCCACTTTATAGCCAAAAAAACTGCTGATCAGAGTGATAAACAGAATTGTCCAAGCATCGCAGATTTAAAAAGCAGCACAGCTCATTTCCCACATCCTTGCAACACAAAATGTAGCCCCCTTTCCAACAGTGTCAGCATCACCTGGGAAGCTGTTAGAAATGCAGAACCTCAGGCCCCAACCCAGACCTGTTGCATCAATAGCAGAATTTTAACAAGACCCCCAGGTGATGCACATTCATCTCCAAGTTTGAGAAGCACCGGTCTGTCTCCCGGGTTTTGCTTTGCAACGTTCCGGTTGCATGAGCATCCCAGCTTAAAAAAAAATACTGATGCTTGAGTTCCTTTTTCCCTTCTCAATTTCAATGTAATTGGTCTGGGGTGCAAACCTGGGCATCAGGATTTTTCAAAGCCCTCCAGGTAGTTCAAATAGGCAGCAAAGCTAGAACCACTGCTTTATATAGCACGCTTGGTGCTAAGCTGATCTTGTATCTCATATGGTTGCTTATCATCATTTGCAGACATGTTCTGTGTCCCCAACATGAATGTATTCTATATATTAGCTTTCTTTCCAGGGTGCTTTCCAAGCACTCAGTAAACATTTGCTGCGACTGCTGCTGTTGAAAATGATGGTTTAATCGGTCTGCGTGGGGTGGGGAGAGGGTGCTCAGGCATCGGTATTTTTTGAAAAAGCGCCTCATGTGATCTTACTGTGCTATCAAGGTTGAACATCACTGGGTTGGCTCCTACAGCTCCAGCTGATGGTTGCTATGGAGAAATTGGGGTGGAGGAGTGCCAAATGTTCTGATTTTTGCCGAAGAAACTTAAAACCCAGATTTTCATAATGTGTTGTCAACAAATTTAGATTTTTGAAAAAACTGTGTGCAAGTAAAATAAACCACATCTGTAGGCTGCGCGCGCGTGCGCGCGTGTGTGTGTGTGTGTGTGTGTGTGTGTGTGTGTGTATGTGTGTGGTGTTTGTACCTGTGAAGGGATATAGGAAGCCTAATAGATTTAAGGTCACACACTTGGGGGTCCATGACTCCTCAAAGTCAGATTATTATAAATACCACCACTACCGCTGTCTTGGAAAACACACACCATAATCATTGCATAACCATTCAGCTTTCAGTTGGGACTAGGGAAGCGAGTGAGAAAATGAAGGAAAAACACCCAACTATTTTTTGTTTCTTATGGTTAGGGTATTTAATTTTTAGAGTAGTTGATACTACTTTTGAATGATTATTTATTGAGGAGATGGACCTTCTTAAATATTATAGTGATGGGAAATAAGTCAAGGTTTAGCAAGTCATATTTCCTTGGGATGAGTAAGTCAAGGGTGACTTTGGACCTTAAATTGCTTAAGAATTTCATCCAGTGATGCCCTGGCTAGTGTGGCTCAGTTGGTTGAGCATCATTCCGTGCACTGGAAGGTCACCGGTTTGATTCCCAATCAGGGCACATACCCGCTTGTGGGTTTGATCCCTGGTGAGGTGCATGTAGGAGGCAAGCAATTGACGTTTCTCTCTCACATCAATGTTTCTCACGCTAAAAAAATCAATAAAAATATATTAAAACCTGCATGAAAAGAATTTCATCCAGTGAGAGCCAGCAGCAGGAATTTAAGAGTCCAAAGACATTGCAGGACATTACCACATGGAAGGCTAACATCCTCAGAACTCTTAAAGGCTTCTTCTCAGAATGCATTAACTCAGTTTTTAAGACCACGCCAACATTCCCTCATTCAAGAATAAACTGAATAGAATTCAACTCATGCCACACACAGAATACCTGAGGTGGTTGAATGTGCCTAAAGCCGTGGGGGTACTTGGTGAATATTAAGCAATCTCTTTGAATCTGAGTTTTCAGTGGGTCAAAGTGCTTAGTACATAAGACATTCATGTGTAGGGTGTTTAGCCAAACCAAAGTGAAGTTCAAGGAAGAAAAGATTAAAAATTTTTCTCTGGGGGCAAATATATATATATATATATATATATATATATATATTAAGAAAGAGGAAAAAGAAAGAAAAGGTTTCAAGTGCTCGCTTCGGCAGCACATATACTAAAATTGGAACGATACAGAGAAGATTAGCATGGCCCCTGTGCAAGGATGACATGCAAATTCGTGAAGCGTTCCATATTTAAAAAAAAAAAAAAGAAAAGGTTTCAAACATCTTCTGAAAATTGTCTGAAAAAAGATATACAAGTAGAAAACATGTTTTGGCAATAAGTGATGGATGAGCTTGCTGGATGAGATGTCTTTTAAGTCTTTAATACAATTTAAGCACAAGAAATAAATTGGTGTCTTCACACATTAAGTTCACTAATTTCAAGTAATAAATTTTAGAATTTCCAGAAAAATTATGTACATTTTGTTGGTAGACAAGTTTGAATTCCTATGCTCATAATAAAGAAATTAGGAAAATGTGGCATTATTCTGCCTTCTAATATACATAAATACCCTTAAACAATTTGAGATTATTTTCCATTCCTTAAATAAGTCCCTAATTGTCTATTTTGTTATTAAAACTAGAAGAAGCCAGGGAAGTAACATAAGGTTCAATCCACGTTTCCAGAATAACTGCTTGAACTGCAAACATAAAAATTCCACTTAAGCCTCATTGAAACAAAATAGATGCTGGGTTCAGTTGTAAAGACCTATACTCTTAATACAATGATTATTTTATGCAGGGCTACTCAACACACCAATATTTGAAAAGCATGTGATGGTAGGAAAAAATAACACAGGGAGATAGAGGGAAGTTTTGGAAATGGTAACAGAGGGGCATGAATAAAATGTGAAGAGACATATATCAGAGACCAGTTTTAGTGAAGTGTTCCCAAAGGCATCCTGATGTACCACAAACATCTGAGGTATTATTGGAGTGATAACTTGATCGTGCCAATCAAGTAAGATAATGTAGTGCTTCAGGATGGGAGGGAATCACCTTTTCTAAGTGTCAGGCACTTCATATTTTAATAATAACAGCTGATCTATATATATAAAAGCCTAAGTGATTGGCTGACCATTCGACCATCCGACTGGTAGCTATGACGTGTACTGACTACCAGGGGGCACACACTCAATGCAGGAGCTGCCAAGCTGTGGTGACTTGGCAGCTGTGGTTCTCAGGTGACGCACCTGGAACCAGAGAGGAGGGAGCCCAATTCTGGGGTGCTTCACTCGAGAACCACCCTCTAAATCTGGGACCCCTCAGGGGATGTCGGAGAGCCAGTTTTAGCCTGATCCCACAGGCCAGGCAGAGGGACCCCACCTGTGCATGAATCGGTACACCAGGCCTCTAGTATTCAATAAGAGCCTTTAAGATAGAACTTCCCACAAATTATTTCTAATCCTTACAATGATCACATGACGTAGATGTTGGTATCCCCATTTTACAGATGAGAAAACTGAGGCTGGAAAAAGGTGAAATTACTTGTTCCACATTACCTATCTAGTAAGCAAGTTCAGAATTCTGCTTTGACACCTGCCTGAAAACAAGACATAATAATTGGATGTGACTTACACTGCTCCCCAGGGAAAGGGCTATTGAGAGTATTCACAGGACAAGTTAGAAAGAAAACAAACAATTAAGAAGTACATGCATATAGGCACAGCCCATGGACATAGACAATAGTGTGGCGAAGGCTTGGGAGGGCAGGTGCGGGGAGGAGGGCGTCAATGGGGGAAAAAACCCAATAAAAAAACAAAGGGGACATTTGTAACACTTTCAACAATAAAGATAAATTTTAAAAAGATAATTAAGTAAAATATAAAAAAGAAATAGGCCTTGAAAAACTCTCTCTATGGAGAAATATTAAATGTTTAAAAAAATTATTGGAGTTGCTTCAGAGAAATAACAAATAAACAAGTTACATCTCTTTGTAGTGAAACAACGCATATGTCTATGTGTAAACATGCAGATTTTCCATACCAAAATGCCTATTTTCCTAATTTTATTCACTCTAATATCTTATTTCCACATATGTATAGAATATGCCAGAAGTGAAGGATTCTCCATTTCTAGCACATTAAAGGTGAACTTCTTCATTTAAAAACATATTTCTAAGTCCTGTATTTATATAAAAAAAATCATCTCCCTGCCACATTATTAGCTGACCAGTTTTTAGGCAGGAGCATTACTTCCTGCCTTCTTCCCCAAGAGTTCCTTGAAAGAGAGCACCAGGGCTCAGAGAGCCATTGCATCAAGTTCATTCCCTGTGAACTTGGATGTGTCCAGGAGTGTGTGGGAGCAGGCAGAAGGCAGAATGGGCACTCTCTCTGCCCATGTTTGGAAGCTACACACAGCAGAGTGCAAATGATGAATGCCACGGAATTTCCAGCCAACTTTGTGTCACCGGACTTAATAAAAACAAAGGCTTTTCAGTGGACTAGAGCTGCTTAAACAACGTTAATAACGTTAAAGCCATGCCAGATTTATAAGGTCCCTGGGCAGTTTACTCCTTGGGCTGTAGGTAAGATACTTTGTAAAGAGCAAATCCATGAACAGTCCTTATTTTAAACCAAATCTACTTTGGGAATCAATTATCACAATGGATGGTAATTATTGCCTAGAAAAATTAATTAGATTTTTTTAAAATATTAATTTTATTTTTAAGAGTTTGAACTTTAAGAGCTTAAATATTATATGGTACAATTACTTTATGGCATCTCGTCTAATAACACACCTTATGCTTCATGTGCCTTATATTTTCTCCTTGTTTTTATATGGGATCCGCACTCATCCAGGCAGGATTTACACAACATTTTAGACCTGGATTGTAGTTCAGAAGTTCCCTCATTCAACCCTTGCATTTTATTATTTTTATTTGAAAGTTCTTATTTTATTAAAATAGCTTTGTAATTCGTAATTTAAAAAAAGTCTTTATTGTTGAAAGTATTACATGATATATCCTCTTATTTCCCCCATTGACCCCATCCAGCCCTCCCCCACCCCCCCATCCCAGGCCTTCACCACCCTATTATCTGTGTCCATGGGTTATGCAAGTTCTTTGTCAAACCTTGCATTTTAAAGTGGAGTTTGGAAGGTTCAGAGGGGACAGTTCAGATGATGCACAGTGATGATGTGTTAGTTGCTGAGTATATCAGGCATTGTAAATATGACGTATAGGGTACTTCCCACTGATCCCAATCCTATAAAGACAAGAGCACTGGCAGACACAGACACAGGCCAATGCAGGAAGGAGAAGGAGAAGGTGGAGAGGGCAGAGGAAATGAACACCCTATCTATCATGTGAAGCACTACAGCAGACACTTTGCATGCTACATCTGATTCAGCTTATCCAGACTCTGCCATGGGGTTTTATTCTCAAGTTGTAAAAGAGGAAATGGAGAATAAGCAACGCATCCCAGGCCTGCTAGCTGGTGAGTGGGAGGGCTGAGGTTTGAATTCAGGTCTCTATTGAGTTCCAAGTGCCATTTATTGCACATGGCTTCCAAATGCAGAAAGGAAGGATGAGAAGACAGTGGTAAAATCAATTTCCACTGAAAAGGCTTTGAAAGCTAGAAGTCTATTGTTTGTCTGAGCCCAATGAGGGAGCAGTGTTTTACCCCCAGGCTGGGTCATTTTTTAATACTCCCCTCCTCTGAAGAACATTTGCAACAACAATTTTAAAATGAAATAAATATGTTCTGCATTCATCTACAATTTGCATTTACCAAATAAAAATAGTTCACCTCCCAGTGCACACTTTCTTTCACTGTTTTAAATGGAAAACACAAATAAAAATTCCAGGTCCCACAGCAGGATAGAACTGAAGTAACTCAAGTGCTATTTCTCCAAGGGTGCAATCACTAGCTATCATTGTATTTTTTTGGGAATCTATTTAAGTGCTACCTATGTTGTGCTCCGACTGTCGGAGACACAAACTATTTAAAACATGGAACATCAGTCAAACCTTTAGGAACTAACAGTGCAAACTAACATGGAAACTGCCTCGTGCAGCTGGATCCTACGTGCTGGGGCCGACTGGACAACTGGGACTTCTCTAAGTTAACTTGTGAATTTATGTTTCATAGAAAAATAATAAGAAATAAAATGTGCTAAGCTGAAGTTGGAATATGTTATTAAAACTCAACAGTCATTGCAGCAACTGTTTAGAACTTAGGGCAACAGAATATATTTCCCAGAGGGAGTGTTTTATTCCTGAGGTCATTTAGAACAGGGCAGGAGGATAATAAAGAGCCAATTCACTTTTTTGTAGGTTTTATGATTGTTTTTAAATTCTCTACAAAGTACCCCCTCATTGTGTGCAGTGCCTGCAAGAGACCATTCCTACCACCTCACCCCTGGCATGCCTCTGCCCTGGAATCTTTATTTTGGAAAGAGTATAAATGACTCTTGGTTCTGGCATGCTCCGTTACGTCTCAATGCCCTGGGCTCCTACTTGAGGTCCACGGCCTCCGCCTTTATCGTGGCACCGTGTCAGATGATCAGGACAGTGTGTGTGTAATGCGTGCATGTGAGTGTGTGCAAAGGAACAGAAGGAGAAGATTCTCCAACATGAAATGCACCACGTAGCATAGCTAATGATCCACAGAGTGACTGCCTGGGAGGAACAATGCTCTACTCTTCCATAATATTCTCCAGCCCCCCTCCCCCCCACTGGTCTGGGAAAAACTCCCCTTGAACCAAAATGAACAATGACAGGGAGTGCTAGGGAATCTCCCCAGGCATAATGCCACACTTAAGGCACCATAGCACCATAGCGCCTCAATGCCAGTTGTACTTCTGACAGATTCAGACTGTCTCCAAGGACTCCCCAAGCTGGGAAATGGCTTTTCAGCTTCAGCTACGCTGGCTTCAGCTTCATTACCTGGCATTGCTGTTCAAGATCCTCAATGAAGTCATCACTTGAATTTAGGTCATGTTACCATTGTGGACTCATTCTTTAAAGAGGCTAATGACTTTACATTAACTGAGCTCTGTTTGCATGTAATTTTCAAAAGAGCCCCAGGAAAGAAAGACTATTATTAGTCCCATTTGATGGAGGAAGAAACAGAGGCTTAGGGAGGATTAAAAAAATCCAAAACTTGTAGAAGGTCAGGGAAACAGTGGGGGATAAAGCTGGAAGACCTGGACAGTTCTAATTTTTAACTCTATTCTCTTAACCTTTACAGTATATTTCTGAACAACAGCTTAAAAATTCCATGAAAGACAGATACAATTCCAAAGGGATAAATTTAGCTTAAGATTACAGTGCCAAATAAAAGGTAAAGGCTTGTCTCTTCCCACCACTCATGAAAATATGTTTACCCAAGAACCCTAGAGATCCCAAGGCAACACCATTCATAGTCTTGGGGCACAAAAAGGAGAAAGATTATAACTAATGTGCAACTACTAAGCATAGATAATGCTTAAAACATGTTTTCTACCATGTCTTCAATTGAAAGATCATATTCTTTGAAGTACACTTGGTAGAGATTTTATGCCATTATCTGAATAACTATCATTTGTCTGTAAACTGCGTTGTTTGTGGATTTCCTTTTAGGTTTACTGTGAAAGCCCCTGTAGAAACTGCCAGTGCTAGAATTATCCACGCCCACCGTTTCTCCCAGATCCTAGGGCCGATGGATGACTGTTGTCCACAAAGTCAGAAACTGTCTAGCTTCTTGCGTCTTCCTTAAGGAGAACGCTATTCCCGGCTCCTCACTTGTGTCACAGCAATATAGGCAGAAGCACGTGCAGGCTGGAATCAGGGCACTTTGGAAGCTGATGCCCAACAGAAATCCTTCGGTACTCAGTGGTCCTAAGCCTTGGAAGTGCTGAAGGCAGTTGTCCTTTGGTTCCATGTTGAAGAACAGCTTTAAGTACATTTCAAGGCATTTTGTATTTATAATTCTTTATATCAGATATAATGTTGTGTTTATAAAATCTTGCATGAGTGACGCTCATTCTATCTGTTTATTGAAGGAAAGATAGCTCATGCTCATCATGTCCTTTCTCTGTCCGCCCAATGAAGACGGGAAATGACAGTGTTGTTTTCGAAGTTCTTTCACATACTTTTGGACTCCCACAACACATCTGGGAGACAGAGCAAACATTGCCTTCCATATTTAATAGGTGAGAAAATGGAGGCTTAAAATATTTTGTAGGAGTACTGGATCTGTAATTCAAACACTTCTACTCCATGGTGTGCTGGTAAAACAGCTCTCAATAAAGAAGCCACAATTTGTAGCATTTGCTGGTTTTCAGGTGTAAATAATCCCCCACAGTCACTTCAAACCACCAACATGATGCTACTTCATGCAGATGTGGGAAGGCCTGTGCAGAGCTGGCTCTCTTGAGGCAGGACAAGCTAGCTAGTTCCAGTACAACACAGGACCCTATAACTTCTAATCCAACGTTCTTCATATGCCATGAGATTAAGTATTTATGGTGTTAAATTAAAAGAACTATTTAGCCAAATGTACTGGAAGCCTCAAGACTGTAAGCGCATGGGATGCAGAGTTCCCGGAGGGGAAATTCAGCCACAGGCATTTCTTCTGCATCCACTGATGTGCTCCTGTGTTGATGACCTGACCCTGGCTACCACAGAATGAACAGAGGGGCTGTTCCTGAAGTGACCCAGGGATCACTATGTCTACTGGAATGAACCAACAGCTCCTCTCAGTCCAATCTCACTTGGACAATATCTTTTAGCCAAAGATTTTGGCCGTTTCCACGCCTGTCTGACCATCCTCAGTTTACAGATAGGGGAGGCCAAGGTCACTAATCTAGTGACAATCTTAAAGTCACATAGCTTGAATGAATCATGACCAGGGGGCTTCACTACTGTACCTGAATGCTTCATGTATCTCTGTGAAAAACAAACATTTCTGAAAAAATGTAACAGGAAGTGCAAAACACCCATTGAAAGCAAGACAGGATTTTAGAAGTGGTAATGTTGAGGGCCAACAGACATCCTAGGTCTATTTTTGCTGTGTTTTTCAGACTATGCTCCATGGAGCCTCCAGGGGCCTAGAGGTCTCATCAGGGACAAAGAAGGAGATAAAGCCTATGATGGAAAGACTTTGGACCCTCCCGTCCAAATGTGAATTAAAGCAGTCACCTGTTTTATATATTGGGTGTCAGATTAATATTTCTTTAAAGAAAGGATTCTCTGACTTGTTGGAAAACCCCAACAAAGATCAAAGTCTGGACTGTTAATTTTCAAACAAGTCTCCTTGGGGTGAGATATTGGCTCTCATAAAACTAAGGGAGACCTCTGGCTGCTCTTTTCCCAGGATCTGGAGAGATAATATGTGTGCAAACACACTGAAAAGAATGAAGGTGTATGTAAGCTGAAGACCACACAGAATCTTCTGCCCTGTCTGACTCGTTTTGAAAGCAAGTGGATACCCTGAATGGCAACCTCCCTGGTGATTTTTCTAACTTCTGACCTCCCAAACAGCCCAGCACTCCAAGCCCTCAGCTGACACCTTGGAGTCTGGCCACGACTCCTGGCCGCCTGAATGAGCACACAAAGGTATCTGCTCTTCTCACACTTGCTGGGGTGACTCTAGCACAGGCCACCCAGACCTCTGATAAGCCCTCTATGAACACAGACAAGGCAGCTGGAAATACTAATAAACAAACACCAGGCTTTCAGGCTACAAACACGCAGTCACCTTATCATGCATTTTGAATGGAAAACATCTTAATGAGCCAAAGTAATTTAACTATTTCAAGTAGAAAAAAGAGACACAGGGGATACGCCCAATCAAACAGTATAGATTTAATTTGCTCCGCACTGTATTAACTTAGGGTCTACGCAGAACAAATATTAAATGCTAAATATTTTCTGAGACAATATTATAAGCAAATAGATAAAGACAGACCTGAACTGAAGCACATATTTTAAAAAGCAAATATTCATCCTGAAGCTACAATAAATCAGTACATAGGAAGGGATTACATATATATTGTTTGTTCCTGTTATGCCTCAAAGTATTTAAGTATATGAATGCGTAAACCATTTAAATATGTTTGTTTATATGTGCATATGTATATATATTTAATTGTTCAATTACAGTTTATATTCAATATTATTTTTATTAGTTGCAGGTGTACAGCATAGTGGTTAGACATTTATATAATTTACAAAGTGATGCCTCTTCTAGTACCCACCTGGCACCACACATAATTAATTACAATATTATTGACTATATTCTGTATGCTCTAAGCTAAATTTACAACGTCCTTCTTAAAACCAATGTAGTATAAATTCTTGCATGAATAAAAAGCCTTTAAGACTGATACTATTGTTTAAAAGCAATTAAAAATTAAAAATATTTCAAATTACATAAAATAACTGTGAATTAAAGCATGTGTGGAATCCAAATCAGAATGCTATACATATTAGGATGAAGATTCATAAATATTTTATATTTCTCTAGATTTTAATGAGGATATGAGAGAACATAAGCAGAAATGAAAAGTATAATGAAACTAAAATTAAGTTTTCATTTATCAAGACCTCCTATTTCACTTTCTTCTAAGAGTACAAAAGTAGGTTTATAGTTGCTCATAGGGAAAATAATACAATAATTAATAAATAATAATACAAGAATAAACTGTTTCATATACAGCTGTAAACCTACTTTTGCCCCACCCTGTATGTGCACTCAGATAAAATGCTTGAATCACATTGGTTACAAATGAATGCAACACACTGAAGATAGGTGTTAGTGTCTTACTAAAAGTTCAGAACACAGGCAGTGATGGAAAATATTTCTCTCTCTGACCCTCAAAGCTTAAATTTCACCACACTTGCCAGGCATGTAAAAAGTTAATCTTTAGCAAAGCTAATGTGCTTAAAATAGTCAGTCGATTGTTCTCAACAAGTTATAAACCTGTATTATGAAACTGTTAAACAGTTGAGATACAAAACTCAAACACACAGATTCTTTTGCACATATTCGCCCCCCCCCCTTTACTTTTCTTTTATAAAGCCTCAGATTTTATGACTCAGGGATTAACAGACAAGAAAGAAAAGTAATGCAAACTTCTGCAGGGCAAAGCCAAGTGCTAACAGACATATTTTGAAGGGGCACACACTGTCTTTCTTTTCAATAATAACTTTAGATGTGGTTGCTTGTCATATAGAAACACTTTGTGTTCAAAGATTTTATTAAGATTATATTTAGCTATACAAAAAAGAAGAAAGCTACTTCAAAGAACATTCTTAAATGTCACCTAATTCTAAATTTGCCTAGTCACCTGTACTACTACTGATAGAAAATAACAAGAGTCTGAAGAATATTCTCAACATTATCATTACAATCCTAGAAAATTGGTATTTTTACTCCACTTTATACACAATCTCAAGACCAGGGATTTGAGCACTGCTGGAATTTGAACACAGATCTTCTCAATCAAGTCTAGTTCTCTTTCCCTTACTCTAGAACTGATTCGGCATGACCATATCCTCATATAAAAGAAAAGAAGGAGGGGGTGGGAAGAGATTAACCGAAGAACTTATATGCATATATGCATAATCCATAAACACAGATAATGGTGTGGTGAGGTGGGAGGGTTTGGGGTGGAGGGAGTCAATGGGGGAACAAATGGGACATCTATAATATTTTCAACACTAAAGATAAATTAGAAAAAAAAAAGAACATCAGGAGATAAATAAATACTGGCTTTTATAGAGATATAAATTAGGAAAGGATTATTAGTTTTCACAAAGGATTCACCTCAGATTAAATGACTAGCTCCCATAACTCATTTTACTAGTAAAGAGGCCTGAACTTGTCCTCGCTACTTTTAGGAAATTTTCTGTGAACATGAAGTAGCCTTGCAAATAGAGCCATGCTTGGGGAGGGATTAAATCTCTTTGTGCTTTTGTTGCAGTTTTACAAAATCGGTTTTACAACTGGCTCTAATGGATACATGGACATAGGCAACTATAATATCTGGACAAAAGTTTGAAGTAACAGGTCCAGGCACCAGACAACAGACAATACATGACTGTGATCCTTGGAAGGAGGGAAACAGAGGAGATAAGCTCCACATTTACGTTGGCTTTCTGCCTTGGGACACTTTTCCAACTGCAGCTCAGGGGAGTGGAGTCCAAACAGAGAGCAGCTGGGTGGAGGAAGCTGAGATCTGGGGAGAGATATGGCAGCCATTTGTGCAGCAGGGTACTGAAAAAGAACCTGTAGAAAGAAAGAACTCCAGAAATATGCCAGAAATATGCATAAGGGTTTCCTTGAGTCTAGCTGAATAGTAAACACAGTATACACAAAGCCCAGACAAAAGAGTATTCCATGAGCAGAAGGTTGCACACTGTCTGGAGATGTTGGAATTCCAACCAGCCAGAGAAAAGAGACCTTGATGAACACTCCCGAGATTCAATTGAGACCCCCAAAAGCAATGTCTTACAGGGACTACTGTAGTCCTAGAGTAGGGACCATTCTAGATTTGTCCTAGCAAAGCCTAAAGCCAAGCCTTGCCTACAGTTCATCTGCCAGAAGTGCCTGCTAGATCAAAACTCACCTTCCTGAAGACAAAGACATCCAACGTTTTAGCATTGTCATATCCACAATGTCAAATAAAAATTAAAATCAAATAAAAATTACTACACTTGTAGTCTGGCTGATCTCTGATGTGGGTAGTTTTTTCTACCTGCCCAGTATGTCTTTCTCCCACTTCTAGGAACACAAATGGATAGCAAGAGAACCTTTCTCTCCTATAGGGAACAGATTCCACTTGGTTTAGTCACTAGTAGCCAAATGACTATGTGGTACAGAATGTCTCACTTCTTGGTCACAGGAATGGATGCATGACCCAAGTTGAACCAATGAGAGTCTTCTTTGGCACATGTTCCCTAAAAACATGGTCATTCAAAGTAGTGTGATTTGAAAGTGGGGGTGCTGATGGCATCACGCCTGCGACATGAAGTAAGCCTGAGCAAAGGATGAGGAAGCAGAGATGCAGCCATGATGGATTTAGTCATGTCAAGAGGACTGTGCAAACCTGGCAGAGTGGGGTTCAGAAATGTTCAAGTTCGAGATTATGAAGCAATCACAGTTCTGACAGGGCCGTAGAGGCATGTATGCTGGCCTGTGTAGACTGTGACTCAGAATGCTACTTCCCAACGAGAGAATTAACATTTGATAACTGAAAGTGGATAGTCCTGGCTCCTTATTAAAGAGCTGTATTATCTTGGGCAAATCTCTTACCTCGATCCTCCTTAAATCCCCACACCCCATGTAACCTGAGAAGAGAGACCTTCTAGGGCTCATTCTAGCTACAAAATTTCATGAACCTATGAAATAAGCAACTTCAAAAGTCAACTAGATAACAAGTTAATGCTAATTTATAAAAGTGACTTTTTCAAGCCAACAAAGGAAGTGTATAAGATGAGAGATACAGGAATCTAGTGTCAAAGCTGAAGAAAAAACTCATATGGTTGCTCAATGCCCCAACTGGCTGATTCTTAGACCAATTTTTCTTCTTTGTTTACAAGGTTGAATTAAACCAATTCTATCATCTAGTAATACAGGCTCAAGAGAAGCTCAGTGTGAATGAGGCACAGACTGAATTGGGCAAAGATTGTGCACATATTTGGATGAATGTAGTAAAAACTCCTTTTGGTTTCCATCTAAATTCATTTGTTAGTATTACTTGTAAGTCCCACAGTGAATAAGAATTTCCTTCCAAACTACAGGTAGCTTCTGATTTGTTCAAATGAAAATATATGTTAGTGGGAAATTCCAATTATATTGAAAAAGAGACAGTGCTACTCATTTGTTAGACTTGTGACTAGAGAAAGGTTAGTGCTTAGAGTGCTTAGAAGAAGTAAGAAGATGAAAATGTAAATAATGACAAAGCCAAGCAATCTATAAAAATACTGACTATCTATTTCCTAACCTGATGGCCTCTCAGTTCTTCAGGGATGAGTGACAACAGTCCTAGTAAAATGGGCCATTGAGCCTTTCCTCTTTAAAAAGAAAAAAGTGGAGAGGAGACATGAGGCAGGTGCCACAGCTAGAAAATACATGAACGGAGAATTTTGAACTAAAAAACTTACCAACATGTATGGTTCCCCCTCCCCCACACTGCTATATATTATCTTAGGGCATTCATTTTATTAATAAAACTTTATTTTAATTTGTCTTTTTATAAAAGATAGAGAAAATCTGGGAAAAAATAGATAAGCATAAAGAAGATAACAAAATTTTCTAAAATCCTGCAATTCCAAACACAACTGTTTTTAAAATTAGGTATATATATTTTTCAGTTTTTTTCTTGTTTTAAAACCAGAATCATTTGATAGCATTTTATAAGCATCATCTCATTTAACCTTTATAAAAACTCTATGAGCCAGGTATTATTCCAGCTTCATAGGTAAAAGATGCACAGCCTGCCTGACTCTGAAGCCTGGGCACTTAACCTCTACACTGCCTTAGATGTGTGTGTGTGTACATATACATTTATATATTCATTTGTTGTTCATTTCTACATTCATGAACACACACTCTTATAACTGTACACTAAAAGTTATAACTATACATAGTATTTTGTGATTTATATTTCTCACTTAGAACATAGCAAGCAAAGTTTCCCAGTTAAGTCACAGGAAGCCACACGCTGAGAGATAAGAAAGGTCAACTGCTATTTGTCAGGTGTTGAGCTCCAAGAAGGGTGAGCCAAGGGTACAAAAATCTTGAGAATGTTTTCTGACATGAAAAGGAACCTATGTCTAAAGCCAAGAGAAACAGTCGACTCAGAATCCTTGTAGTGCAAAGGTTTTCGAGCTATAATAGAATGTATTTGAGCGTTTGATTATTATTTGTTTTGTCTGAGCTACTTTCCCCCTCCAGGAGTGGAAAGTACTACAAAGTAATTCCTATTCAGCCTGACAAGATTGTGTGACAAGTCTCCATAATTCAGAAAGGTGATGCAGCCAAGGACACCTGACATCTTTACTCTGCTCCAAAATGCTGAGCACAGTCAATACATCTTTTATGAATGTGATATAGAACTCCTAAGCTGCATCATACAACTGTATGAGTGATAAATCAACTTGGATCCTCATTGATTCCTGCAACTCAACAGTTCACAACAAATTCATTCTTGTTATCCTTAAACCATGTTATTTCAAGTTCCCACTATACCTGTTTTTGAAAAATCACTGTCACTACCATTATCCCAGTTTTTCTTGCAGAAAATTTGGACCCACCTTTTGCTCTCCTATCTTCACTCCTCCCTCCTACCCTAATGCATCGAATTCTATTTGTCTTAGCATTGGCCTTTTCATTTACTGGTCTGTTGTTTTAACCTTGGTCAAGGTCCTTATAACAATCACCATCATTTATCCTATATAATAAAAGCCTAATATGCAAATTTTCCCCTCAACTGAAAGTTTGACCAGGAGTTTGGCCAGGAGCTTGACCAGGGGGCAGGGCCGGCAGCAGCAGCAGGTGACCAGGAGAAGGGAGGCGCCCCCAGCCGGCAGCCGCTAGAGATGCTACCTGTGCACGAATTTCATGCACTGGGCCTCTAGTTTCATTATAAGAAGCATAGATACAAAAAACAGATGGACAGCTGTCAGAGAGGAGGGGGGTTGGGTAGCTGGGTAAAAAAGTTAAAGGGATTAAAAAAAACCCTCATAGACACAGACAACAGTATGGTAATTACAAGAGGGAAAGGGAGTGGGGGAGGTAAAAGAGGAAAAAGGGAGGATACATGGTGATGGAAGGAGACTTGATTTTAGATGGTGAACACGCAATACAATATACATGTGATATATTAGAGAATTGTACATTTGAAACCTATATAGTTTTATCAACCAATGTCACCCCAATAAATTCAATAAAAATTAAAAAAGAAAGTGTGAAGAGTTCAGTCTTTAAAAAAAAAAAGAAGCATTAGAGGGAAAGGAGCCACTATTAGTAATTATTCTGGTACAAGTTTAAACCTGATTGTCCTAGACACACAGATATATGTGAAAGAGGATTTTTTTTTTTATTTGCCTACACTGGACCATCCTTGCATTACAGGGGTAAATCCCAGTTATCTGGGTGTATGCTCTTTTTAATGTATCATTATACTTGGTTTCTTACTATTTTGTTGAGACTTTTGCAGCTATATACATCAGGGTTATTGGGGAGCACTTTTCTTATATTGTCCTTTTCTGGCTTTGGTAAGGCAGGCCTCATAAAATGAGTTTGGAAGTGTTTCCTCTCTCCAATTTTTGGAAGAGTATGCAAAAAATTGGCACTAATTCTTCTGTAAATGTTGGTAGGACTCACCAGTGAAACCATCTGGTCCTCAACTTTTCTTTGTTGGGAGGTTTTGATTACTGACTCAATTGGTCTGTTCAGATATCCTATTTCTTCATAATTCAGTCTTTGTAGGTTGTATGTTTCTATGAATTTATCTATTTATTCTAGGTGTCCAATTTGTTGATGTATAATTAAACATAGTAATCTCTTATGATCATTTGTATTTGTGTGATATCTATGGTAATGTCTCCTCTTTCATTCATAATTGTATTTATTTGAGTCCTCTTTTTTTTTTCTTGATTAGTCTAGCCAGTTTTGTTTATCTTTCAAAGAACCACTTCCTAGTTTTGTTAATATTTCCTGTTTCATTTATTTCTGTTCTAATCTTTACTATTTCCTTCCCTCTGCTAACTTTGGGCTTATCACAAAGGACTTTATACTACATTATCTAATATGATCCTAAAAGACAGATAGGGTAGCAATTATTTGTTCCAATTTTGAAGATAATGAAATTTGACCAAAAAAGCTAAAAGTGATAGTGAAGATAATGTAGCCAAAAATTCCCTTCTTCCAAATTAGTAAGCTGAGTAAAAATTTCAAATATTAAACAATATTCAAACAAAGGAAGAGATACAATCTAGTAAAACAATATTTGAAAGATATGATCAGAGACAGAGAGATACAACAGCATAGAGATGCAAGAGTAATTCCTTTCTATCTCCGAAGTAATTTTAGGAGAGGAAAGCAGTTCTGGGAGAGTTGATGGGAATCACAAAAACCATATAATGGAGAGGGAAGCTGTCTGGAGGGGATGTAGGCAATGTGGTCTGCAAAAGGTTTTTTACAGAATGAGCTTTTAGAGTAGTAGTCTTGACCCACCACCATGACACCAACTCACTTAAGGGGAATGGGGAACTGAAGCTGGGGAAGAAAGTGCATAGAATAGTCTTTGTCAAAAGCAAAAGCTCCAAAAACTCTCTCTGAATTATAGCATAATCTGCACCCTAGGAATCCCACTGAGAGGTCTAGAAATTGTCCCTTTATAAAAATATAAATGGCACTATGACATGCTAAATAAAACCACAGATCAAAGCATAGAGCCTAAATTCATCAACTATTATTGTCCATGTCTACCAGCAATACCCAATAACTCCCAACCCTCAAACTTAAGTTCTAAGAGAACATGAACATATCTCAGAGCAGATGGGATGATAAGTATGGTTCATGGATACAATATTGAGGAAAAAGGGTGGTCTAGCTGCACTTTCCACATTAAATATGAGAAAGATAAAAACAAATGACATAGCAATTATGCAAAAAGAAGAAAAAACATAGGAAAGAAAGGGGGGGAAAAAGAGGGCGGGGAGAGAAAGGTATGGAAGAGAGGCTGATGAAAAATACATTCTAAAAAAAAGCCTCAAAAAAAAATCTACAACAAATACTTTTCATTATAAAAAGCAATAAAAGGAAGAATGTTAATGAAAATAAAGCAAAATTAGATAAAAAGATAGCAGAATGAATAGAAAAATGAGACAGTAGAGCTCAGTATAAAATTAGGGCCAAAATGCCACTTCTGTAGTACTAATAATAAATTAGTGGGGAAAAAAGTTGGTAAATTTTGTTTAATGCATTTTTGGCATCTATGGAGATGATTATATATTTTTATTCATTTCCTAGAAAATGGACTGATAACCTTAATAAACAAAAATCTTTCACAAATTAAGAAAGAAAATCAGTAGATGAATGAATATTATGAACAAGCTGGTTACACAAAAATAAGTACTAATGGCCAATAAACACACACATATGTGTACATGCACACACATTTAAGCTTCTTTTAAAGGAAGGCAAATCGCAAAAAGATTTAGTATCTATCGGAGTGACAAAGATTAAAAACTTTGTTAGTTATTGATGGAATGGGAAACCAAGTAATCTCACAAATTATTGGTATTGGTGCAAAATGCTCTAAACTTATTTAAGGACAATTTAAAAATATCTATCAAGCCCTAACCGGTTTGGCTCAGTGGATAGAGCGTCGGCCTGGGGACTAAAGGGTCCCAGGTTCGATTCCGGTCAAGGGCATGTACCTTGGTTGCGGGCACATTCCCAGTGGGGGTTGTGCAGGAGGCAGCTGATCGATGTTTCTCTCTCATCTGATGTTTCCAACTCTCTATCCCTCTACCTTCCTCTCTGTAAAAAATCAATAAAATATATTAAAAAAATATATCTATCAAATATTAAGTGTACCAATTTTTTAACCCAGTAATTACACTGGTGGGAATCTATCACATCACATTTGCTCAAATCTGCAAATGCAAATGCACAGATTCAGTATGCTATTTTAAATTGTACTATTGTTTGAAATACCATCCCTCCCCCCCCAAAAAAATCGAACAAAAAATACCAGAAGGAATCTCTATATACCTCTCAATAAGATACTTGTGAAAGGAATTATGACACATTTGTATCAGGCAATAAAATCAATTTATTAAAAAGACATTATTAAAAGGGGAGTCTCTGAAATTATAACTCACAAAGAAAAAAATATAGGTACCAAACTTATGGACCTGGGTGATAGAGAACATTTTATGGACTTGACCCCAAAGGCAAGGGAGGTAAGGGCAAAAATAAATGAATGGGACTATATCAAACTGAGGAGCTTCTGCACAGCAAAAGAAGTGGACAACAAAACAAACAGGCAGTCAACCAGACAGGAGATGATATTTGCGAACAGTAGCTCTGACAAAGGTTTAATCTCCAAAATATATAAAGAACTCGTAAAACTCAATACCAAACAAACAATCCAATCAAACAGTGAGCAGAGGACCTGAAAATACACCTCTCCCAAGAAGACATACAAACAGTCAATGGATATATGAAAAGATGTTCAATCTCACTGGCAATCAGGGAAATGCAAATTAAAACTACAATGAGATAACACCTTACAACAGTTAGAGTGGCCATTATCAACAAGACAAGCAACAACAAGTGTTGGAGAGGTTGTGGAAAAAAGGGGACCCTCATTCACTGCTGGTGGGAATGTAGACTGGTACAATTATTATGGAAAGCAGTCTGCCAATTCCTCAAAAAATTAAAAATAGAGCTATCATACGATCCAACAATCCCACTCCTGGGTATATACCTGAAAAACTCGAAATCATTTATACGCAAAGATATATGCACCCCTATGTTCATTGCAGCATTATTCACAGTGTCCAAGAGTTGGAAACAGCCAAAGTGCCTATGATAGAGGACTGGATAAAGAAAGATGTGGTATACATACACAGTGGAGTGCTACATGGCCATAAGAAAGGATGAAATAGCGTCATTTACAACATGGACGGAACTTGAGAACATTATGCAAAGTGAAGTAAGTCAAACTGAGAAAGCTAAGAACTATGTGATTTAATTGATATGTGGAATATAAAACTGAAACTTACAAGCACAAACAGTAGAGTGGTGGTTACCAGAGGGAGAGGAGTGGGGGAAGAAAAGGGTCCTAATATGAGGTGACAGGAGAAGATTTGACTTTGGGTGGTGGGCACATGGTCCTATATACAGATTTTGTAAATTAGTAATCCACACATGTAACCTATATGTTCATGTTGACTAATGTCACCCCAATAAAATTAAAAAGTTAAAATAAAAAGGGGGGTCTCTAAACTATATTATTAAGAGAAAAAAATGCAAGCTCAAAACAAAGAGTACAGGATAATTCCATATATAGAGAGAAACAAACAGAATATTTGTTTCTTTCTTCCTTACCCTGTACTTCCAATCCATTACTAAATCATGTGGATTTTGTTTCCCAAAAGACCATGAAATGCCTCTATTTTTTTCAACCATATGCAAGTCCAAGTTGCTTTCATTCTTTCCCTTGCACTTCTGCAATAGCCTTGTAACTGGATTCTAAGTAGGTACTTCTTCCCAGTTTTACTCAAGTCTATACTCTGGCCACTGTGGGCATCTTCAGTGCCTTGAACAAACTGTGGTCCTCTTGGCACACACTCTTGGCTTTGCACATTCTCTTGTCCCTGTCTGGAATGTTCCCCTCTAATCCAATTCAGTTGCCAATTCTTTAGATTTCAGCACAGTGGTCACTTCCTCAGAGAAACTCACACGCTTTTATTTTATTTTTTTTTGCATTTAATTTATAATTATACCTTTACCTGTATGTGATTAGTTTATATTTCCTCTGCTAGACTATAATATTTAGGAAGGTTGGGGATGTATCTATTTTTATCTCATCATTGAATCCTCAAGATGATAACTGACTCAGAAATTAGATAAATAAATGTGTTCCTATCTATCTATCTATCTATCTATCATCCATCCATCCTGTAGCTGCATTAAAAATACTTGACAGAAACTATGAACCATGTTTATGTAGAGATTGGGACTAAGGGCAAGGAGAAGAGAGAAAAGTGAAAAGGCTCACTTTTTATTTTAAATATTTGCAATTGTTTTCTTTTTATTAAATGCACTCAATAATTAAAATAATTTATCATAACAAAACTATCGCTTTCTTGGTAATGACATGAGGTCATGTGTATCTTAAAATTTTCTCCTTCAGCCTACAAAGGTAATTAGTTTCTTAATATGCTATCACTAGGACTATAATTGTAACACTGCAAAACCTGCATATTCACATAATTCTCTTTTCTTGCCAATTCAATTCAGTTCTATTTCAAGTGTAGAGTAAATAGATCTTCTCACAAGCATTCTTAGGGGTGTTGTATACTTATTCATGCAAACACATTTTTCCCCCTCATTAAAGGTGCTAGAAAATTCCTCCTGGAAATTCAGTCACACTGTCATAGTCTTTTTATAGAAAGGAACAATGTGTATGAAACAAGATTCTCTTGATTTTGATTAATGAGCAAAGAAATGGCTTTGCCCCAATTCACCTTAGATCATCTTCCCTTGATGGAACTGCCAGTTCCTATGATAATAGTTCCTACAACAACTTGAGAGGGCCAACTCTCAACAACTGGGGAAGAATTGTTTAGATTAATATCTAAGAGATCTTTCTTGGTCTCTATTTCCATGTAATCTACTACTGGTCTCCCCTGGATGCCTTTTTAGTCTGGAGAATTATCTCAGCAACAGCAGCAGCAGCAGCACCAGCAGCAATCTGGGCCACACCAAGTCTTGTCACCTTTATATGTGATCACCAACATTTTTTCATTCATCATATTGGGTTGAAGAAATGAGCCTCAGACTTCCTATTTTGGTTTCTAAATGGAGGCAAGTTTGGGTTTAGAAGATAATCATAGAACAACCCTATAGAAGAAGTCCTATAGGTCAGAAAGAAAACAAGGCCATTTAGTGTTTTCAGGTTTCCTGAGTTGTTAAATAAGAGGTATGATCTTTTCTGGTTATTTATCAAATTCTGCATTCTTATATATTGGAAACTGTCACAACTCTGAGAATTGGAGACAAGCCATTAAGTATTAAAAGGTAGTATTAATAATAAAATGGAAAATAGGATATTATATATATTCTAGAATAAATAGAATAAATATATATATTTATCAAGAAAACTCATTCAGATAATACCCACTAGAACACATGGGGAGAGGAGAATGATGAAAGAAGGGGAAAATTTAGTAGGACTTCAATTCTGTGAAAATGGTGAAAACCTATGACCTCCTTTAGAGGACGGAAATCATAAAATCATTCAGCCTTAGTATAATTTCCACCCTTGGTATAATTCATCCTTAGTATAATTAGAGTGTGCCACTCTTGACTGCAAAAGCCCAAGGATTAGTCACTTGAATAGGAAAAGTTCCTCTTATATAAGCAACCTGTGGAAAGAAGACAAAAGTACTTTCTAGTACTCTAGCACACTAGAAAAAATACATTTAAGAATTTATTAATATGTAACCATTACACTTAAAACCCATGCATCTATGAACAATGTCATAGCATTAAGAATAGAGGTTACTATTGGAGAGTGATATTGACAGTGAGGAGGCATGAGGGAGGGAGCCATCTGGGTGCTGGAAATATTCTAGAACTTGATCTGGCTGGTGTCTCTCTCTCTCTCTCTCTCTCTCTCTCTCTCTCTCTCTCTCTCTATATATATATATATATATATATATATATGCATATATATATATATTCTGTAAAAATCCACTGAACCATACATTTATGATTTGCACATTGCATGAATGTAATAGCTCAATTACAACAAAATTTAAGTAAAGGTATACGTGTTTTCTGGAAGGCTAGGGGACTTTAATTGGGGAGAGAGAAATCTTTAACAACAACAACAAAAAAAGGTCACAACCTGAATTTCATTTCTAAGGGCTAATAAAAATTTTATGTTATAACAAGAATTCTGTTATAAATGATGTTCTGCAGATGTCCAAACTACTTTCACAGCCTGTGGCCACAGTGAAAGTAGCTCATTAATAAATGCTGGAGCAAGAGAATGTAATTTGAAATGGTGAATTTTTATGAATAATCAGAAAAAGGCAACTAGCCACCAGCCTGCTACTTGAGAGAGTAAACTATGTTGAAAATTTCTGCAAGAGACATTTCTTTCCATTCTGGTCTTTGGCATTCATACTTATAGCTATGGGAACATTCAAATTACTAAATAATTTCCATAAAAAATCAAATACGCTATAATTTACACACACACATGCATGGATGCAGGCAGGCGCGATGTTTCTGTCCTGGAGGGGCAGGGCGGGACTGGATACACTGTCACACTCTTTAAGTATTGGGGGATTGCTCCCTCCTTTTACATTCAGCATAATCTGCTTTTTAAATCCTTAGGATTTTAAAACATAAATGACTAAAGTGGATCCTGCAATTATATTGCCATTAGAATAAAAGCATTACCATTAGAATAAAAGTATTATCTCTACTTAATCTAAACAAGTCAGATCTACATAGCATTATGTGATGGTATAACAGAAAATTGTATGTACTGAGTAGCCAACAAACAGTTGAGACACTTGGAACCAACTGAGCTCATCACCATTCATGGGAAGTCAGAGCTGTTTCCATGTGGAACTGGCCTTACTAGTAAGCTTCTATCTAGAAAGTTTTGAGTTAAATCATTATGTGTTAATCATCATGTGTTTCTCCTTAAATATTAATTCTTACCCAGTAACTAGCAGTTCGCAAACTACTTTCACAACCTGTGGTATAATGTACAATATGATTCTTTAAGCAGAAGCTTCCTTTACCTTCTCTTTAAATGCGCATCTTCAGACTACTCAGCCTAGATGTCCTTTCTTCAGTAACCTTGACCCCACCCATCCAAACTCCAACCCCCACGGAAACCTTAAAGTGGAGGTTCCCAAGTCTTCTGGACAGTCTCTCTCCTGAGGCCCAAGATCTCCATTTCCACAACCTGAAACTGTGCTCGTTTCCCCCTGCATCCCAGAACTTTATCCTCATCCTGTGCTTCTGATATCACACACTCAAAACCTGAACCAAAGCAATGACCAGATCCTTTCCCACCTCCAGTAAGTCTCTTCCACCATTTCCCTGTCCTTGTCCTGCTTACAGTGCGCCTTCACCAATATTCAGGGGCCTCTTCCTCTATATCTACCCACTTCACGGTCTTCATTTACCTATCCATAATTCACAATCAGAGTTATTGTTTCTAAAGGCAGATCTTACCACTTCCGTGCTCACAACCTTCTTAATTCCCCCATCACATGGAATAAAACCCTGACTCCTCAGCTCAGTATTTGAAGCTATCTGCAAGGAGACCACCATCAAAAGTTCCAAACTGAGCCTTCAAACCATGCTCCTACCTCTTCCATACCTTACATTTAGACCCATTTAAATGGCACTCACACTCCACTGTGTCCCAGTCCTCACCATTCTTTCATTTCTTTCGCCTGCCGACCCTGAGGACATTAGAGTTTGATGGGTCCTGACTGATTTCAGGATTCCACTTTCTGAACTCAAGAGAGGCTACTTTCTTGATCAGCCTGCTCCCCTCAATCACATATACTTCTCATCTGACTTCTCCCACAAAATGTAAGCCTCTTTCCAGGTGGGGGTCTATGTAATAGTCATCTTGGTAGCTCTCCCCAGCAGATGCCCTAGGTCAGTGGTCGGCAAACTCATTAGTCAACAGAGCCAAATATCAACAGTACAACGATTGAAATTTCTTTGGAGAGCCAAATTTTTAAAACGTAAACTATATAGGTAGGTACATTGTTATTAACTTAATTAGGGTCCTCCTAAGGCTCAGGAAGAGCCACACTCAAGGGGCCAAAGAGCCGCATGTGGCTTGGGAGCCGCAGTTTGCTGACCACTGCCCTAGGTTAGTGAACATAGCAGTTGTTCAAAGCATGCTTGTTAAACAAACAGAATTCAGTAGAAGACCCCTTTCGCCACCTTGTGATAACCATGAGCAGTGTCTACCCTTCTAGAGTATTCTGAGGGAGATTCTGTTTTTCCTGACCACAGAAAGAAGCTGGTCATGTCAGAAAAAATGACCATGAGTGTGTTTTCAAGGCTTAAGGAAGAATAAAGATTTTTTTAAAAAAGAATACAGGTTACTGGAGTGGATTAAAAACCAGAGGCAGAAGCAGTCCATGTATAGGACTCATTTGCTTGGCAGAAATCTCCCGGAGCAAATGCCTGGAGAACTCAGCAATGCGGAACAGGTCCTGGCCCTGCTGCCCAAGTGCAGGTAATGGCTCAAGTAATAGCCAATAGTCCATGGGCAGTCAGTCAAAACCCAGAGTCAAAACTATAAAAGGGCAAGAGCTCCCACAGAGGAAAAATGATCAACTATTGTTAGAATAATACGTGACTGCTGACATTTCACCTTTCAGCATCATAGCAATATTTTAAGAAAGACGTGTAGTTAAGGTTGTCAGAATTTCATTTTAACCCCCTCTTTTGAGGCTGTTAAAAATTCACTCATGCTGAAACTTGCCTTTCAGGTTCTCAGCCAGATTTCTGCTTTGTTTTTAATTGGTTGTTCTCTAATGGAATGCAAAATGTAAAGCAGGAGAGAGGGTTTTTCCAACGGTTCTCCCGCAAACTGTTCTCTACCTCAATTCCCTTTTCCTTGCTCACTCCACTCTGTGTCAAAGGTTAGTTTTAACAATAAAAACAACCCAAACGATACACTCAACTCAGAGAGGATGAAAAGCTTTTGGCAGTATTACTAAAAACAGCTACAGCAATAAGCAATACTCAACAAGTAGGAATCTGTTCAGTTGTGTTCACTCCGGCGTTCACTCTTGGCATGCTGTACGTGTCCATAAGAGATGGGATTGAGTCAACCGGTATTTTTGTTGCAACTCACTGAATAAAAGGTAACCAATGGCAGTTCAAAAATGTCTTCATAGGCATGGCATAGAGGTGACAATCTGACAGGAAAGGGGAACTAGAGGCATTGTCCCAAGGCTACATACGTAGAGCAAATGGACTGATTTGGTTTAGCATGTGTGCTCTTGGCACTCCAAGCTCCCACACTCCTCTCCCCCAAGCCATCTCCCACTGGTGACAAAATGCTAGGAGAAGGGGAAAACCCCGATGACTTACTGGTCAGTGACTACGTGCCAGGCAGAACGCTGGGTACTTTATAATCATAGGGACTATGAAGACACCAAGAGGCATGAGACACCCCTCATCTCTACGCTCCAGCTGAAACCTCCTCTAGGTATAGCTCCTCGTGCATAAATGACTTTAAAACACCCCCTCATTTGCTCTGCTTATCTTAAACACCAGCAGCTGTCCAGCTAGACTTATTATGTTGATTGGCATATGAGATATTACCATATATAACAGAGTATTTACTTTAGCAGACATCTCGCCAGCTCTTTAATAGACGTGTTAGGTCTTGCAGGTGCCATCCTTCCCATTACAGTGGTCCCAGAACCTGGGAAAGTGCTATAATTAGCTGCTTATTATTATAAGCATTTCTGCAATACTTTCCATTTGCTAACGGCTTGGAAATCAACTCTACTCTTTATGTCTCACAAGAAATCAGATAGTTCAACACCTATTAGCTCAGTTTTATGGCCCCGAATCCTCAGGCCCAGAGTTAAAAGAAATCAAGGGTTATGCAGACAGTTGAGGCTGAAGACCAACACGGCTGCTCAGTTTGTCCCCAGCCTCTCAGGCCTGGCCATCCAGCTGCTTCCCAGTCCTTCTCCTGAATATATATATATATATATATATATATATATATATATATATATATATATATGTATATGTATATGTATATGTATATGTATATGTATATGTATATGTATATGTATGTATATGTATATGTATATAAATTTATAAGCACTTGGAATTAAGAAAATTATAGTAAGATCACTGACCTTGATTCTCCATTTTTAGCATTAAAATCTCACAGCCTGGGTTTTTGCCAAGTGTGGCTGGAATAATTGTGGCAGACTTGAGATAGCCCAGCAGACAATTCCCTCAGCTGATGGAGAAGTCTCTTTAGCAGTGGCATAGCCCAGCCTGTGTCAGTGGCAGCCAGGAGGGATGAGGAGCAGTGAAGCAAGAGGGGCAGGTGAGTGGGCAGAGCCGGGTGGCCTTGGGAAGCTTCTCTGGAGAGCAATGGGGCTGCTCAGGGATCTGTGTCATGGCCACAAGAAGTTAAGGCTCAGGTGGCTCTGGCTTTCCAGCATGGAATATTTAGCCATTGTCTTAGAAAACGGGTGACAAAATATGATCAAAGACATAAAGTACAATGATAGCTCAGCTCTCGACAAGGTCTTGTGGAGAATGGTCTTTCCTTGGAGTCTTGCTGTTTTGTCTACCATTCTTGAATTATGCCGTCATCCTCTATTTGTGGCAATAAAAATGTTTATTATCCCATATCATCATTTCATAATCTCTGTAACACTTGCTATTAAATCCTGAGACAGTAGTGATTCCTTGTTAAATGTTGTTTTTAAACCGCATCTTCATGACTCCATAGTATATGTGCAATAATTGCTCAAAATATTTTATTTTTAAACTATGTGAAGTGCTGATACTACCAGTATCAAGAAAGATGATTGGCTCAACTTAGAATGTATTCATGAACCGGGTGTCCCTTTCCATTCTAATTCTGAACTTAATTTGTTTCTAATATTCTGTTTACTCCTCTTTAAACAGATTGGGCCAACTGATCCATTTCCCATTTTCACAAACACATACTTCTTCCTCTTGTATTTTCACCTTCCCCAAATACACTGTCATCATCATCATCATCATCATCATCATCAATCATCATCATCAACTATAACAACATTAGTTGAGTCCTTCTATTTGCCAGGCAATATCCTGAGAATTTTACATGTGCTAACTGATTCTCTTTAATATATATATATATATATTTTTATTGATTTCAGAGAGGAAGGGAGAGGGAGGGAGAGATAGAAACATCAATGATGAGTATGAATCACTGATTAGCTACCTCCCGCATGCCCCTACTGGGGATTGAACCTAAAACCTGGGCATGTGCCCTCACCTGGAACCGAACCATGACCTCCTGGTTCACTGGTCGACACTCAACCACTGAGCCACGCTGGCTAGGCATTGATTAATTCTTCATAGTACTAATAGGAACTTTGTAATCCCTGTTTTGCAGCTGTAGATACTGGGACACACAGAGGTTAAATAAATCACACAAGAGCAGTCATATTGGAATCGGAACACATGCAACCTGGCTTCAAAACCAGGCTCCTTACCAGTATGCTCTGCGGCCCCTCCTGGTATCCTGGTGTGTATGCTGCCATTTCCAAAGCACTTTATGTGCATCTTTTCATTTGATTCTTAC
Organism: Myotis myotis; assembly: GCF_014108235.1. Taxonomy (NCBI): domain Eukaryota; kingdom Metazoa; phylum Chordata; class Mammalia; order Chiroptera; family Vespertilionidae; genus Myotis; species Myotis myotis. The sequence continues at coordinate 40,408,754 of NW_023416317.1, forward strand.
AACCACACATAAGGTTTTGTTTAAACTGGAAACCCCATTTTATTCCTTCCAAGTCTGGAGAAAATATGTAATATTTTATTTTATGGAATCATTGAGGTTTTGCCTTTTCTTTCCAGTTAAAATTCTAGATTTAATGGAGAATTAATTCTAGATTTAATCTAAAGTAACACTATGGACTTCTCCATCTAACAAGTTAGTTATATTCAACTGTAAATCATACTCAAATTACTCTCCATGCTTCTGTTTTTCCTATTATAAAGCAAAGACCTACATTTTTAAGGGGATGTGCTGAACTCCAGCAGAAACAGGGTGTGTGTTTAAATAGCCTTAAATGATAACTGCATTTCAAAATCAAATAGTTTAGGTTTTACATATTTATAGTTCTATGAGTAACATTTGTACTTATGTGTCTAGATTTATATATTCCAGGCCAAATTCCAGGAAGGGTTTTCAGAGGTTTGGAACATATACTGCTTGAAATTTATATATGCCTCTGTCCTCTATTCTTGATATGAAGAGTTTATTCTACTTTTTAATATCTCTACTTACATCCACAAGGTTTACAAAACGACATATATGATCAAAATAATTGCTAAATTAATCACTGAATTAATGTTTCTTTTCCTGCTTTCTCATTTATAGTTCTCAAATTCATTGTTTCCAGTTTTTGACATATTATCATTAAAAAAACTTTTTAGTTGTTTTTTTTTGTAAGAAACACTGAACTGAATTCCAAAGGAATACAAATAACACAAATGACACTACTTGAATATATACTGCATTGCTCTTTGAGTGAAATCCTTTCATCCATGACAATTATCTTTCTGATGATCTTTAGGATTGTACAGGGAGGCCATGGAGAAATGATCAGGATTTCCATATCATGCTGAGAAAATGGAAGTGCTTGAAACATTCAAGGTCACTTGAAGAAGCCAGATCCCACGCCTCCTTCTAGCAACTTTCTCTGTACAGGGCCTCACATGGTAATATTCCCACCTACTGACAGTCCAACAAAGATTCCCACTGAACAATTAATCCCTCCCAAAAGCACCTTAGTAAAACTTGGGTTTAGTTTCAGTTTTGTGGTCAATAAATGCCTGAATAAACAAGCGCAAGGGGAACCCAGTAGAGATCGTACACAGACCAAGGTCACAGTGCATCACAATGCTGAACCTACTAACCAAATGACATAGACCAAGAAAGCTCTTCCAAAAACAGGCAGCTGCATTTTGTCTATGCACATTCAGACCAAAGAAAACAAACACCTGCTGTTTCAAACAGTTGGGTAGTTTGCTGGAATGCTGATAGATCACCAAAATTATGGACAGTAGTTATGTTTTTCTTAGGGTGGCAGGAAGACCTCGTGAGGTGAGGGCCTATAACTGCCAAGAAATAAGGGCTTCAGGATGATATACGGGAGGGATCTTACGTGTCCAATTGTAAATCCAATCTCCATTTAAAAAAACAGTCCTTTTAATTCTTTGGACTTAAGGCCCCAGAATTGAGTTTTGAAACTAGGGTCTACCACAGTGATGGCGAACCTTTTGAGCTTGGCGTGTGAGCATTTTGAAAAACCCTAACTTAACTCTGGTGCCGTGTCACATATAGACATTTTTTGATATTTGCAACCATAGTAAAACAAAGATTTATATTTTTGATATTTATTTTATATATTTAAATGCCATTTAACAAAGAAAAATCAACCAAAAAAATGAGTTCATGTGTCACCTCTGACACGCGTGTCATAGATTCGCCATCACTGGTCTACCATATCTTTGGCATTGAAAGAAATAAAGGAATAAAATATATTAACTTCCAATTTGGGCCATGAAATTTACATTTGCTATTCAAGTTTATCCGAAAATGACCATTAATAAATATTTTTATATTCCCATAATAAAGAAGAGGAAGATGAGGCTCAAAGAAGTTAAATACATCACTAAAAATTACCCAGATTGTGTAGTACAGCCAGGATTTGTATCCGAATATATGATATTCTGTGCTTATTTTTCTTGTTGCCTTTTTGAAATAAAATGGCATTTGCCTGAGGGATTTATAGCAAGTGGTAGAAGTTTCAATATGTGTTCACAAAGCACACATCAATGTGCCCTCCTTAAGCTCAGCAGTATGGAAAGACACTTATCTTGCATGTGCCCTTCCTAGACAATCACACAGAGACTGCTTGTGGAAGATGAACTTGCATACATGAGAATCAGCACATCTATTTATCTTATTTTATGTTTTTATTGAATTTATTGGGTAACATTGGTTTCAAGTGAACAACTCAACAAAACATCATCTTCACAGTGCACCGTGTGCCCTTTGCCTCACACAAAGTCTCCATTCCTCTAGAAGGCCCTTGAGTGAAATATAGTCCAAAGCAGAGGAGTGTATCATCAAAACTCAAAGCTCTGTGGCTGTGGGGATGGCAGATAGAATAAAGAACAATTCCACCAGCAAGTAGAAAAATCCACCCGACTGAGAGCTTTGGGTTACATTTCATTCAAGGGCTTTCCTGGGGTATGGTTTATCTGCTCCTTTCTTAAGCAATTCTAGATATTTTCATTATCTTCCCAGAAATAATTTCTGACTCAATTTTAGGAAGGGTCCTTCTTTCATTTGAACAGGAAAGAGCAGAAAAAAATGAAATATCATCAGTGATTGATATTACTCTTAAATTTATTACTAAGTGTTCCTTCTCCCCAATAGGGAGACCTCAGACTAGAGGCTGTGTAAATGTATTCTTTGGTAGTTCCAGGTGTTTAGACTTTCAACCAGTGTATGGGTTTCCTGGGGGAGAGCAGAAAGAAGCTGAAATTCTCTGGCAATTCCCTTCTGGTATAGATGCCCCATGTGCCAAGCCCCATGAAGTTTATCACACAGATGATTTTCAGCAAGATGTTCACTAACTGTCATAAGGAGACCATTTCAAAATGCACTCTAAGATATTCACATACAAATGCATGAAGTTAGAGTCCTTCCTCACACTGTACAGAAAAATGAACTCAAAGTGCATTATTGACCTAAATGCAAGAGCTAAAAACTATAAAACTCTGAGAAGAAAATACAGGAGAAAATTCTCATTACCTTGGGTTATGTAAAGCCTTTTTGGATAGAATACCAAAGTAGAAGCAACGAAGAAAAATATGTTGGACTTTATCAAAATTAAAAAGTGTTGTGTGTTCAGAGGATACCTTGAAGAAAGTGAAAAGAGAACTCACAGAGTGGAATAAAATATTTGCTAATCACATTTCTTATACAGTTCTTGTATCTAGAAGATATGAGGAACTTTCTAAACTCAACAATGAAAAATACTCCAAATAACAATTAGAAAATGGGCATTATAAACTTTTGAACAGTAATAGATACAGAGGCAGAGCTGCCTCAAACAGATTGTCAAACTGCAGCGGGAAGGCCGGGGAAAGTTGGGGGGCAGGAGGGAGGGGTATAAGAGATCAACGGAAGGACTTGTATGCATGCATATATGCATAACCAATGGACATGGGATGCTGGGGGGTGGGGGAGGCCAGGGGATAGTCAAGGGCGGGGAAAAAAAATAAATTAAAAAAAATAAAATAAAATAAATAAAAAATAAAAAGAAAATGGGCAAAGGATTTAAATAGACATTTCTCCAAATATAACATGTAAATGGACAATAAGCACATGAAAAGGTGCTCGAGGTCATTAGCTGCAAGGGAAATGCAAAGCAAACCCACAAAGGGATGCCATTTGATAAAACTTTATGAATTAAGGAAAAAAGACAGCATTTTGGAAGATTATGAAAAAAAAAACCAAACAGTTTGAGGATTGGTTTGGCATTTTCAGTGCTTTGAAAACAGACACTGGAGTGGCCCATCAAAGCAATTTATTATCATGGAGGTGATATGTAAATTGGCCAGTTGGTTGCTTAGAGATTTCCTCCAAGTTTCTGAAAGCAGACTCATAATGTAAAACCACATCCAGCCATCAATGGGGACATAGAGACACTTTCCTCTGTCTCTTTTGCTCTTTCATCCTTTGGCATGAGATAATGAATAAACCAGGAAAGCATATGTTCCTTGCAAACCCAGGGTAATTTTTATCAATGTTAACATGCCTGGCCCTCGGCATGGATAGGCATTTTAGCACATTCAATGCTAAAAGTCCTTGTTTTATACAGAAATTACCTCTCACAGTCCTGGGTGGCTACTCTGTTCTCAAAGGGCAAGAGGAGCTCGTTTGGTCAGAACAAACCAGCTGCTGGTGGGAAAGAAGTCACCTCTCTGGTCTGTCAACCTGTTGTAATTGTAGCTTCTCCAGAAAAAAAAAAAAGACACACCGCACAACAAAGTGATAATTCAAAGCTAAAAGCATCCTCTGTTTGCACCATACCTGGTTACATGGTGATGGTGAGAATGATGTTGGGTGGAGAGACTGAAAATACTTAGTGGTAAATACTAGTAATTAACTCTAATTTTTTTAAAAAGTGGGATTGAGGTGGGGTAAGGAGATATAAATGAAGAAAAATGTAGACAATAAAAAACTCAAATAATTGAAAAAGACTCCAAACATCCACATATCATATTTTTGTCAACTTTTGGCTCGCTTCAGTCTACCCAAAAGATACAAGGGCAGCAAAAGTGACCACTTTGAGGATACGACTCCTTTATTCAGTGGTTGATACAGTGACAAGAAACTTATTACCAAAAGGCAGGACTAACTACATAATTTGTTTGGTCCAGAGCAAATTGAAAAAGCAGGGCCTCTGCTAAAAAATTATTAAGAATTTCAAGATGGTACCAGCAATGCTCTAAACCAAATACAGAGCCCTGTAGAGCGTGGCGCCCTGTGTGACTGCACAGGTAGCAGCCCATGAAGCCATCAGCTCTGCCCAAAGATCAGAAACAAGGGAGGCAGAGGCTGCCTAACCCATACGTGGATCTGTTGTCTTCTGGCTGGTTTAACTTCTCTAGGTAGAATGCACACATTTACAGACTCTACAGCAGTCTTAAAAGTCAGTTTCAAATTCTTCTCTGAGTCACCACAGTGAAATCTTAAAGACATCATATGACAGCTTCCAACACTAAAGCAAATTACCTTCACCAAGAGCACCCTTGAGCCCTTGGAATTAATGATCATGACCAAGGTGGTTATTAGTGGCTGGTTATGAGGCAACACGTTAGTAAACTAATCAGTGTTCCTGTGCAAATATTTAAAATACTTCCGAGATTACTTGAACTTTAACACTGAGCTAGCCAAACACATTTGTAAACTGAACCCAAGGTTCTAATAAGTTTCTGGCTTTTGGATGACCTTCAATGTGTGAGACATTTTTAAAAAGATTAGCACTCGAGTGGAAACAGACTGACATTTTCAATGTAAACATGAAACCTGAACTTTTTTATACAAAACAAGATGCATGTATCTTTCTCATTTCAGGTCTATGAGTAAATATAGTCGATCAAAATATTTTGGGCAAGGACACCATCACTGAAAGATATTGCATAAATCAAATCTAAATGAAGCTTTAAAAGCTTGAGAAAAACATTCAACCAGGTGGTGAAAGAGTTCAAGGTAGGCTGGCAGTAGCATATGTGAAACAAAAGAAATCAAAACAAAACATAAAAAACAACACTGTCCAAAGAAGCCAACACCTCTTGACAAGGAACAGGCTTTAGGGCCAGTTCGAATTCCAGCTTCAAATATATTTTCTTTTTGTGAGCAATGGCTAATTCATCTGAAACATGGAGTTGATACTAAAGCCAAGCAGTCAGATTGGGTGCTTTCTAGATGTCTCAGTGACCTCTCAAATCTATGAGTCATACACCTTAATTATATCTTATTGAGTTGCCCCTCAGAATTTTCACTGGGGAGGGGAGTAAAAGTAATTTTGCACGTCCAATGCTTTCCATAACTTTATGGTGTATAGGAAGCAACAAGGAAAAACAAAATATGCTCTGGCGTGGACAAATACTGGCATAATTATAGGTCTGCTGTTTTGAAAATAAGGGCCGGATGAAAATGGTACAGAGACATGAGTAACCCCAAAGTGTCTGAGGCTACAGCACTTACATCTCATTAACCACCAATTACTACATTCATAATTTAACACAAAAAGGAAAAATACAAATGAGTTTTTTTTTTAAATCCCTTTTATCTAGAAGTCAGTTTATCCTTGGCTTCTAAAGACAGGATTAATGCAATAGGTTGAGAAACGGAGTAGACTGAGCAATAAAAACTTTTTGATAACATGTGAGGCTATAAAAATGGCTTGGCTGAATCTCTTAGCCAAAGATAAATAATACCCTTAGGAGAAAAAGAAAAAACATTTTCTGGATCACCAGGTCAGGTATGCTTTCAAAGACCTTGCTTTCACTGAAAATGTAATGCATTCATTTCAAGAGACATTTTTGCAAATCATGATTTCCTAACACTTTCGCATCCGAAATCTTGTCTCTGTTCTGACAAGATCATGGTCAAGACTTTTGTCAAAAGATGGAACGAAAAATGATCCTTAGTTATTTATTTTTGTAATTTCATTACTATTATTACTATTTCTATTCATATTACCACTACCACTAGTAATGCTGTTACAACTACTGCATCTATAACTGCATTTATTTTTAATTTGTATTTTTTAGAGAAAGACAGAGGAAGGGAGAGAAACATTTATTTGTTGTTCCACTTAGTTGTGCATTCATTGGTTGCTTCTTGTATGTGTCCTGAGCAGAGATCGAAACCTACATCCTTGGTGTATCAGGACGATGCTCTAGCCAACTGAGCTACCTGGCCAGAACCCATATCTACATTTCTAAATGGATGTCTGATAAGAGTTCTAGTGAATACCATTTTATTGCTCGCTCCTTGAGTCCCTGGCTGTCTCTCTTTGGTGACTCTCCTGGCTCTATCTCAGTGTAGTATATAGGCCAGCAGCTCAATATCACTTAGAAGCTTATTACAGATTCGAATTCTAGGCTACAAAATCTGAAGCTCTAGGTTTGGAGGCCAGGAACATGTATTTTCACAAGCTCACCCCAACATTCTCATGTTCAACTTTGCAAAGCTTTGCTCAGCAGAGGAAGTGACCAAGGCGCCAAGAAACAGAGGAAGCAGGGGTGGGAGAGAGCTGAGGATGAACACCTGGAGTCACCACCTGCACGCTTGGCCTTGTCTGCTTCAGGGCAGGCTGCCAATGCCACAGAAAGAAAGTCTGGGGCAGGTTTTCAGGAAAGGGAGCTCCTTCCCACCCCAGGATGCGGCTATCAGCTCCTGCCTTCAGGCCTTCAACGAGGAAAGGCACCACCAGAACTCTCCTCTCACCATTGCATACCTTTTTGCCTGCTGAATATTGAAAATGACAAGGCTCCTTATTTTTCTCATCAATGTAGGCATGTCAGATCAAATTAGCTACTGTTTCAAATTAGTATTTCTTAAAGTCTGAGGTCTATGCATTTCAGGGTCTTGTTGATCCCCAGTCCCATCAAATCAAAATCTCTGGGGTTGCAATAAACTCTCAACTGACTTCCATGCAGTGTCAAATATGGAAAATGTGGTTTTACTTTTTGGCCCGACCTGAAAGTTTGTGATGAGGTTTCAGAATATAACTTCTCACTGTCTGCTCTCCCTCCCTCCCTTCTTTTCTCTTTTCTTTTCTTCTCTTCTCTCTCTCTCTCTCTTTCCATCCTCTCCCCTCCTTCCCTCCCTTCCTTCCTTCCTTCCTTCCTTCCTTCCTTCCTTCCTTCCTTCCTCTCCTCCTTCCTTCCTTCCTCCTTCCTTCCTTCCTTCCTTCCTTCCTTCTGTCCTTCCTTCCTTCCTTCCTTCCTTCCTTCCTTCCTCTTCCCTCCTTCCCTCCCTGCCACTCTCTCTCCATGTCTCCCTCCCTTTCTTTCTGTAATAACATGTTTCCTTAAACACATAAGAAAATGAAAAGAACTAAAAAAAAAAGATTACTTGTATTCCTATCACCCACTTTGATGAATATTCTATATAATAAAAGGCTAATAGCCCTGATCGCCAGCCAGGCCTAGAGACCCTACCTGTGCATGAATTTCATGCACCAGGCCTCTAGTAATTATATAAAACTAGAGGCCTGGTGCATGAAATTTGTGCACTGGGTAGGAGGGTCCCTCAGCCTGGCCTGCACCTTCTTGCAGTCTGGGACCCCTCAGGGGATGTCTGCCTGCTGGCTTAGGCCTGCTCCCTGCAGGGAAAGGGCCTAAGCCGGCAGTCAGACATCTCACAGGCCGGGAGCCCTCACTCCTTACCATCTGCCTGCTCATTGCTCCTTATTGCTCAGCTCGCTGCTCCTTAGTGCTGCCATGGAGGCGGGAGAGGCTCCTGCCACTGCTGCTGCACTCACCAGCTGTGAGCCCAGCTTCCAGGGGGCAGCTCCTGTGTTGAGCGTCTGCCCCCTGGTGGTCAGTACACATCATAGCAACTGACATTCTGGTCGTTCTGCTGTAATGGACTCTTAGGCTTTTATTATATAGATAACATGTTGGTTAGATAAAATTGGGATATAAAATGATTACATAATAGTCCATCAAAAGATACCATAATATATTTTATTAATCACCTATTATTAAATATCTAGAAGCTGTTGTTCAAATTTTCTGCTTTAGACATAATATTACAGTAAGCAATTTAAAAAAAAAATCGTTGTACTCATTCCTGATGGCTAAATGACCTTTATGGTCAATTCTGAGAATTGAAATTTCTGGTTCAAAATTTATGCCTTCTTTTGAAGTGTTTGACACACATTGCCAAACTGCTCACAAAAGGAGAATACCAGTTAAGAAGATATTAGGTTGTAAATTGGTAAAACCATGTTGGCAATATAGGTATGGAAAAATGACTATATACATGCCTTTAGACCTGGGACGTCCACTTCATGATATCCAACCTAGAGTGACTCTTGTCTAAGGAAATATTCACAATAGTAAAAAGTTGGAAATAATCTAAATATCCATCATGTAGGAATAAAGAAATGAATATAACAGCATTTAAAATATATGAACTAGATCTATATGTATCAACATAGATCTATCTCAAAAACATCATGGCATAGTATTGAATAAAATAATCTTGGTAAAAGCATACATACAGAATGGAATTATTTATATAATGTTTAAAAAACCATAAAATATGCTGTTATGTTTACAAAATACAGGAAGTACAAAACCATGTACAGAAAGGATATACTAACTTTAATATAGTGGTTAATCTCTGGAAAAAAGGCACTGAAGGAGAGGAGTAGGGGTTTTAGCTAGATTCATAATGTTTTATTGTTAAATAATTTTCCAGCAAACAGGATAAAATGTTCACATTGTCAACTCTGGAATACAGTTCTCAAAATGTGTCGAAGAACCTCTGGGAGACCCCAAGTCTCCTGCAGAATGTCCATGAGGTCAAAATAATTTGCATAATAACATTAAGACATTATTTGTCTTTTCCACTATATTGACATTAACCCTGATGGTGCAAAATCAATGGAGGGTAAAACTGTGGTGACTTAGCACAAATCAAGGCAGTAGTTCCAACTGTATGAGTCATCACTGTATTCTTCACATCGTGCACTGGCAGTAAAACAAATCAAAATGAAACAAGCCAGTTTGATTCAAGAATGTCCTTGATGAAGCAATAAAATTATTTCAATTAAATCTCAACGCTTGAGCACTTTAAAAACTATTCTGAGTGACAAAATAGCCAAAGTGTTGCAAGTTGAAGTATGATGATTGTCTTGAGGAAAAGCATTTGTGTGACTGAATTGTGAACTGAACTACCTGCGTGCTTCACTGAACGTTATTTTTCTTGAAAGAATGAGTAAGAGACAAATTATGCTTAGTCATACTTGAGCACTTGGCTACCATTTTCTCAAATGTGATGGGTCTGTCACTTCAAAAGAAAACAACCGACAGTATGTGTTGTCAAGCCACAAAAGGGGGTACATAAAATGAAGATCATAAGGATGAGATATGGTATAAATTCACTCCACTAAATAATCTAGAGAAATATCATAATCATGCAGTTAAAAATAGCAACAGCAACTAGAGTCAGATTTAGATTTTATTTTTGTTAAATGGGGCGATCTGAAATGTCCCATCCCTGCAAATAATAACTTGTAGATAAAAGAATAAGGTTCTTCTACAAGCAATGAGCTAATTAAGTTAACTCTTGTCCTAGGTCTATGGGAATAGCTACTGGATTGAGACCAACTATGGTGCTTAATCCATGATATTAACACATCCAAAGAAAGAAAAGCACCTGGAGCATGGCCACCCTAGATAAATTGAGCTCAGAGAAAATAAATTTTGGCAGAGGGTGCCAGGTACTGTCTTTAGGAAGAAGACATAGAACCCAAAAGCTCTAATCAACTAGTTAGGAAAACTGTGTTGTCCAGTGGTGACGTAGATATTTTCTCAGCCCTCACCGTGCCCTGGAGAAATGTCCCTCAACACTATGACCCTTTGCTGATTCCAACGTTCTGCATATGAATTCTACAATCTCTGCTGATTTTGGAAAAGTTTCAGGAGGTGCCTGGATCTGCAGATTACAATTTTTTTCTGCTGGAAAACATCACGCCTATGTTTTCATGCAAGATTCAGTCCCATGGGTATCACCAAAGCATCTGTATGTAATACTGGACCCACCAGCTAAACTGCACTTCTTTCTTTCTAATGTGAAATGCTATTGGGTTAGTGTGGCATTGTTAGAAGGATAACTTAAAATATAATCTAATTTATAAAAGAATAAAGTAATTTGCTCTGAACATTAGAAACAAATCACATACAACATAACTCACTGCTCATGGCAATTTATCCATGTGGGTCCTGACCCTTTTATTGGGTAGTTGAGAACTGTTGGCCTGGATAATTCCAACAGCATTTCAATTCCATGAATCTATAGGTTATTTCATTTAGCCATAACTTTCTAATATGGTATAGGAGGATTTCTTCAAGGAGTTACCATTTGGTCCCAATTTACTTTTCCAAGTCATTACCTTTTGCCCATTGGACAAAGGAAAGGTATTAAAAGGATTCTGAAAGAATTCTAATTCTTATTCTTGGTAAAACTTGCCAGTTATGGACAACTATTCTATCTTTGGCTCTCATAAGGGAACTCATGGATAACAATATATTAAAAATATTTGAACTCTACACAAGTTATATGTGTTGGTAAGGTCCATCTTTAAAGTTATGCCCTTTTTTACATGATGAAAAATGTCATCTTAAAAAAGTGCAGATAGGAAGAAATTATTCAAATGAATACAGTAAATATTATTCTGTTAAGTTGAACTATAAATGTGATTTTTTAAATGAGGGGTAGATGTACTTTGACTTATAGGACAGAAACATCAACTTTTAGCAATTTTATCTAACATGTCTCAACCATTAAATGTTCATTAGTCTATTTTCTCTTCCAGAATATAAATGTATCTATCAATTTACCAATACAAGTAAGTCACACTGAAACATATTGGTTTTATTTTTCCCTTAGTTATTCAAACATAAGGCTTCTGAGAAGGGAATGACATTTGTTTTATGATTTCCTGTCATTTGGCTTCTCCTCCTGCATCAGACTGAATGACACAATATTGTACCATTCTGCTGTTGTGATCACACCAAATTTTGACATATGCTTAGTGTTTGGCCTTAAGCACCACTGTGTTACCAGGGATCCAAACTTGAGTGCATGTGTGAGCACATACATGCGTGAGCATGTGTGTTAGTTTGTATGCAATCACATTTGGACATTTTTGTTTTTTTGCTAACAGAAACCCAAGCATATGTTTGAGACCAAGTTTCTCTTTTCTTTTAACACATTTTCTGTGATTAGATTCATTAAGAAATACAACAGCATTAAAATTTAGGAGGGGTGTATTTGTAAACATCAACTGTGGTTATAGCAAAAATCTTTACAGCAACTAAAATGTGTCTTCTGGAGCCATAATCCAACCTACAAGACACATTTTATTTACTTTATAGCACAGTTCAAATCATTACAGAAGAAAGAAAACCTTTTCTATCAAGCAAATAAAGATGGCGAAATAACATGGCTTATTTGAACACTAAACTATCCTCTATAAAAATGTCAGCCTAACTGGATTACTTCCGTCAATGCTGCAAAAATAGAATCAGCAAAATGAGACTTTGATGCTAGCAGTTGAAAAAAATTTTTTTCTTTTTCATTCTTGTGGTTTATGAGGTTACTAAAACCTTCCACGTAATTATGGTTTAACACTGTCTACCATTTTTTAATTTATAGTCTTCTAAAGGAAGTGGTGTAAATTGTATTCTTTAAAACATCATTGAACATATTTTAAGTACCCAAAATGTCACAGGGAATGAAATATGATTACTCAAAACATGAACAAGTTTCTAGCTACAAATTTAATACCCATGAAAGCAGACTGATGAAGGCTCAATACTAAGTTAAATTTGCACAGACAGGATACATTCTGTAGGAATTCAGGTTTGGGTGACATAAAAGGTATTTGGGTATCATTTTAATTTATTTGTTTTAAATTAAGTATGATAGAAATAAAATCATAGTTATTCTTGGAAATAAAAAAATAGCACAACTCTGTGTGCTAATGACTTCTGGGAGGCAGTATAGTGTAGCAACTAAGCGAATGGACTCTGGATTCATACAGACCAAATTCAGGTTCTGGCTTTGTCCTGTGTTAGTGTTAGCTGTATGATCCTGGGCAATTGACTAACATTTACCCCACAGTTCCTTGAGCTATACAATGAGAATAATAATAATATCTCGTGTATAACATAGGCCATGGTAAAAAAATTTAAATGAAATAATCCATGAAAGCACTTTGCACAATGCCTGACAATAAAATATTAGAAACCTTGAAAGGGGAGAATATCATGCATTTTGAAGTAAGAGATCCTGAATCATCACTAATGGTAACTGAAAAGCAGTTGGGAGAATGTGGTACCCATCTAGATGCAACTGGTGAAATCAATTAGAAACACACATATGTTTCTGATTTCATTGGTTAAAAAGCAATCCATGGAAACTTCTATAGATATTCTTGTATTCAAGGCTCAATTTGTTTGGCTTGTCCACTATTATTCATCTGAGACTCATTATGTTTAGTAAACTTTTGATAAAGTGAAGTAAATATCAATTTCTCCATAGGATGCTAAAACTGACTGCATTTTGATGAATGCATTTTGAATGGAAGAACTTGAAAGTGAATATTTGTTCATCACCAGAATATCTACACATATTGTTGAAAATTCCTCTGGGCCTCTTGATAAGCCAGAAGAAAGAGTTAGGGAGTAATGAGAAAGGAAATCCATTAAGTAAATGATATTTAGCTCTATAAGCTCCCTACTGGGGAAATGTAGCTTGGGATTGGATGAGTAAGATCAGAATTCAAAGACCAGAGGAAAATGAAAAGAAACATATCTTAATGCTGAAACTGAGACTATAAACCTAACCGGCAAAACTTCACCTGCATCTAGTACTATATAGGCAGCTTAGTGGGAACAATGCAAATATTCCAAAAGAAGAATTGAATCTAATCTTTGGAATAAAGGGCAATGCAGGGGTCCATGCTTCTATGAAGGTTGCATTTTATATAACACATAATTTATATTAGGGAAATTGGTGCTAGAGATCCTTGTTAAGATCCCTTTGCCAATACAAAGCCACATTAAATGAAAGTAAAATTAAACCCCCATTTCAATACTTATAAAAGTCTTCCCATTCCAATAAAAAATTGCCTGAGTTAGCCATTATATGTACTTAGTGGCAGGCGAATTTAGGTTTTGTAATGACCCACCCTTCTAAGTGAATAATTAGAAAATAATTTCATGAGTGGATAAAATGTACTTAACTTGAAATATAGGGTCAAAACTGTGAATGCTAAAACAGAAATAAAAAAAAATCGTTTAAATACTTTTGAAAAACTGCAGCTTTTCTTTGTTGTTAATTCCAAAACATTAAAATAAGAAAGTCTTTGCCTTAATGATCTACATTCCTATAAAGGCAACTCTGATTTAGAGAGTTCGCTTCATTTTGTGTTTTTTTTTTTGCAGTGAACTGGTGTAGGAATATAACACAGTGGGCCCATCATCATCAATGAACTTGTCCAGGCTAAATGGCCCTGGGGGTGCTCAGTCAGCAACATTGTCTGTTCTCATCTTCCTTTGGCCATTGGCTGAGAGGGTGGCAGGCGTTAGAAGTTCAGTCTGCTGCTGCTTGCTGTGAAGCTGGTGTTTCTTCTGTGAAGCTAATTGGAACTGCAACACTGGCCTCATTATCATGTTCCAAAACCCCTCTGAACTAACTAGCTCAGACAGCCTTGGTTATATGCTAAAAGCAAACGCAGACGATTGAAAGAAGGATGGACATAGAGGTTGGGTCATTTTGTAAATATCAAAGAATAGAAGATCAGGGCATGATTCATTTACAGATACCAATTTGGTTATCAAATTGACGACTTTTCAAATTTACCATCAAAATAGTGTAACTGGGGAGACATGAGCCAAAAGAGATCTCTGGGATGTTTTACTTCCAGCAACCATAATGTTGTGCTCCTTGCTGTGGTCATGTTTAAATCACATGGCCAAGCAAAATGCTCTGGGTTGATTTTTTTTCAAGCCCAAGGACAATGAACCATTGTGCAATCAATTGGATTGCTCTTGATTCCACCTGATTGTGTTGCGAAGATTACAGTCATGGTTCCTGGCACCATCATTTCTTTGAATGACCTGGGCAGTGTCTTAACTGTTCTTCCTCTTTCCTACCACATCCCTTTCCATTCTGTAGTCTGTGTTCATCCATGCAGAATCATGCCTTTGTCTCTTGCCCTTCGATGACTCTCCATAACCCTTTAGATAAAGTTCTTGTTCTCAACAAGGCTCACACGGCCTGGCCTAGGGTTATCTTTCTCCTGCTGACCTCTCAGGCATCATCTTGCAGCACTCTTTCCCTTTCTCTCTATGCTCCTGCTCCACTAGCATTTCAGTTCTCTGAGTTCCTTTGGTTTCTCCCATCTGAGTAACGTCATACCTTCCTTGCTTCATACCATTCATCCTTCCCTCTTCACTGCTTATTACTGACCAATTCCTTTTAATTTAAGCTCAACTATACAGGAAAGTCCGCTGTGACATCCCTTTGCTATACTCTTCCATAATAGTTTTGCTAAAATACAGTAAATTGATCAATGGGTCTTCCTAGCTGGTGAGCAATCTGAGAGCAGTATTCCCAAAAAGAGGGCTGTTCCAGATCCCTGACAAAAGTACCATGGTAGAGCAGAAAGAATATCAAATCACTAGGACACCCACTTACTGCTGAGTAGTATTGGACAAGTAATTTCTTTCTGGTTTTACAATAAATACTTATAAAATGGGCCAAAATTATCTCTTAGGTCTCCTCTAGATCTAAAATGTAATTGCGTGAGATTGAGGTGACATCCCAAATCAGTTAAGAGTGATTTCCTGAGCAAATTAGTGCCCCCTAATGTTTTGATTGCAGTGAGCAAATAACTTGCCAGTAAGAAAAGCTAGAACAAGATCATCAACAACAATATGTATTAGCTACACTTCAAAAAGGAAGTCATTTTAGCTTTGACACCTCTCCATTGGACACCACTGAGTGCTTATTATATGCCGGCTCCTCACACTTGTTTTCCTTGTTAAGTCTTATTGCCACTTGGGCCACTGGTTGTATTGGTTTTATCATTATCCAGTTTCACAAATGAGAAAACAGGAATCTAGAGGAATTAAGTAACTTAGCCATAATCATAGGACTGGTTATGTGGCAGAGTCAGACTCAAATTCTGGTTGCCTATGTCCTTTTGACAATACTGTTCTGCTGTCATCTGACTGTGTTGGAGTCATTTTTCCAAAAACTTTCTAAAAATTTGTCCTATTCTTTGTCCTTTTTTTCTTTACTCTCATCCATCAACTTACTGTTATTTAATTTTCTCCAAAGTTGGCTATTGCTTAGATTCCACCCTTCAATCTTTGTTGTGGTCTTCTGCAACCCTCCCTATTCCCCTTCCATTATTTGCACATTTATGTGTAAAGATATACACACATTTCAAAGGGATAAGATATATATATATATATATATATATATATATATATATATATATATATATATATTATATATATATATTTGTATCCACTAGTGCCCTGGTGCACAGATTCGTGCACAGTGAAAGGAAATTAATTAGAAGGTGGCCGGCAGGGTAGGACTGGGCGAGACAGGCTGGACACACCCTGGAGCCAACCTTCCAAGGTCCCTCCCCAGCTGGCCAGCTGCACCTGGGGCGGCACTGCGGCTAGAAGGGCATCTGCAGAGTGAGTGGGATCCCTCCAGCAGGTGGGGTCCCTCGGCCTGGCCTGCAGGGATCAGGCTGAAACTGGCTCTCTGACATCCCCCGAGGGGTCCTGGATTTTGAAAGGGCGGTTCTTGGGTGATGCACCCCGGAATCGGGCTTCCTCCTCTCTGGTTCCAGGGTGCATCATCCGAGAACTGCTCCTGTGTTGAGCATCTGCCCCCTGGTGGTCAGTGCATGTCATAGCTACTGAATGGAGCATCTGCCCCCTGGTGGTCATAGCTACCAGTTGGGTGGTCAGATGATCGCTTAGCCTTTTATATAGTATATAGATAGCCTCATTGAGCATTACTTGGTTGAGTAAGCTACAACTATGAGATTTTAAAAAATAATTTATTTGCCCATAAGTTATTTTTATTTAGATCCTCCACACCTACCACTGAAAATTTTAGTTAATCAAACTGGATTTTTAACCCTGTACTGAATCCCGGCACCATTTGCAAAGTGACTTCTTAGTTGAGATTATGATGTACTAAATAAAAATATTGCCAGTTTTAAAAACATAATTTTTCTTAACCAATTTTATAAGGCAATGACTCTTCAACTTCAACACACACACACACACACACATCACTGAGGACACTTGTGAAAAATGTTGATTTTTCTGTATCATCATCCAAAGAGTTTGATTTAGTATGTCTAAAATAGGGTCCAGGAATCATTAGTTTAAACAAGCTCGCTATGTGATTCTGATACAAATATTTTATGACCCACACATTGAGAAATCAATAGAAAAATCCATGTTTTTCACGTAGGCCAATGCCCTAAATTTTCTAGACTTGTAGACAACTTCTGGGACCACAGTTTCCTTATAGTTACAACAAATTGAACACCAACAGGAATAGCTGTTTAGTCATCCAACAAATATTTCTGGAAAGTTTACATTGAGCTAGGATGGCAAATATCTAATAGATGCAAGATGAGCCACATCTTTCATCCCCTATACCTCCAGTACCCATGGCAGCCATAATTTATCAATCATGGCATTCTTGTCAGTTGAATCTGGATCTATACCTTTGAAACCACTCACAATCAATCCTAGAGCAATAGCTAGGACAGGGCCATTGCTCCTTGCCCATAGGACAATGAAATAGAAAGAAAAAGACTTAAATCATGATTGCAAGATACCAGGCAAATTTAGAGCTCCTTCCTTCTTCCTCAACAAGCATCACACGTGATCACCTCTCACAGCTTGCTGGCAGGCTCACTGCTATCCCAGACAAGCAACCCTGGCTACTAGTGGCAGACAGAACCAAAGGCCCACAGATAGGGAGAAGAAGCCAACCCACTCAAGAAACCTTCAATGTACTAGAATATAGGACCCGTTCTTCTTTTTCCTTCTCCTCTTGCCTAAGGATGGACGCCCTCTCAATATTAAGCCAATTTGGGCTTCCTTCCCTAGATGCAGAAAAAAAAATTCTACTTAGGGTTCTAATTGTGATGAAACCTTTTTTTTTTTTTTATTTACCATAGTTGTAGGATCCTCCTTTTTTCAATTTATAGTTGAGACTCAGAGAAGTCAAATGACTTAGCCAGCGTCATTTAAAGTTAACAGATTTCAGGTGTCTGGACTCCTAGTTTATTGCTGTTCATAGATTTAAGAACCTTGATGTAATTAGCTTATAAAAATTACATGGCACAGTCCAATAATTTTGATATCATATCTTGATCATATTTACATGTCACTGCTTCTATCTTTGGAAAATCTTTCATTAGGTAAGGCTTAATGGAGAAAAATTTAATAAGCTTTGCAGACAGCAACTCTACTTTATTGTAAACCATACACCTTTAATCTTAGTTTAATCTACTTCCGCAGAGGTGGAAAGATCACTTCATAATAGTGCACCAATGAAGAATAGGTTTTGTTTTTGTTTTGTTTGTTTTTTTAATCTCAGCCATGGAGTAGCCTGGAGGGGTTAAAAGAATAAGAGCATTGAAGCCAGACACACTTGGCCTTAAATCTCAGCTCCACCTCTTCCTAGTCATGTAACGTTATGCAAATCACTTAACTGCTCAGAGAATCTGTTTCCTTATCTATAAAATGATGAACTTATTTACCTCATACATTTGCTCTGGAGGTGACATTAATTCATGGGAATAAAAATGACATGGGTATATACCTGGTTTATAACAGGTACTCAGTGAATGTTAGCTGCCTCTCCCTTTTTCCTTTACTTTACACATGTTACCTTGTAGAAGTAAGATGGGCTATTCTCTTTCATTTTTTTCTCTCACCTTCATGTCTCCCAGGACTGGCTGTATTTGTGAGGTCCAGTGGAAAATTAAAATGAGGACCACTTGTTCAAAAGTTATTAGGAATTTTGAAATGGCATCAGGAGAACAGTAAATTAAGTGTGGGCCCTTTTGATCATGGGGCCCTGTGTGACTGCCCAGGTCACATACCCAGTTGCCCAGAATGAAAGCCTCATGTATTGTGATCATCTAACTTGTGATCATCTATGCAATAATTAGGGAAGAGCTGCCATTTTCCAGTCCTTTTGTGGACGTGGAGTTGTGAGCTGGAAGAAGCCCAGCCAGCCCTACACTGCCTGCTTGTGAACTTTATGTGACAAACAAACTTCTCTACTTCACTGTTACATTTCTGACAATTTTTAAAAAATGACAAAACAGGAGGGGAAAGAGGGATGTGTATGAATTTCCTTTTCTTTTAGAGGCTGCTGGAGATTTTTCACATCCCTGGTGTTCACAGAACTTACTTTTGGGACATGACCATATTGGTAGGTCCTACTTTGAAGAGTTAGGGGCTCACATCTCAACCTTCTCCATAATCCAACAATGAAGAGGTGATCTAGAAGACAATCTCCAAAGGTGGCCATCATCAGCTTCTTCCTTCCTTATATGTACATCACCCTACCACTCCCCTTAGAAGAGGCAGAGTCAATTTCTCCTCCCTTTTTGGGGTAGCCTTGTAACTTGCTCTGACCAATAGAATGTGGAAGAAGTGATGTGCTGTGTCCTGGCACTTGTCAGCCCAAGACTTCAAAGGATTGGTAGCTTTTCCCTCTTTCCTCTTGGCAACCAGGTTCTATGTGAGAAGACTGGCTGCCCTCAAACCACCACATTGTGAGAAAGTGAAAATTCAGCTACGAGGTGAGGACATGCGAGGAATACTGGGTCATCTGACAACTGAATGAAACTGTCTTAGAGCTTCCAGCCCTACCCAGCCACAGATGAATCACGCTGAATGCATGACCTCCAACCAACACCAAATGGAGCAACCAACACCAGCCAACCGTACCTGAAGTCCTCACCCATAGAATTGTGAGAAATAGTAAATCATAGTTATTAAAAGCCACTAAGTTGTAGGGTAGTTTGTTATATAATTAGAAATAACTGAAATATCTTGGGAAGCAGGAAATCTATAGAAAGGAGAACATTTATGAGGTACAGAATGAGAGGATCGAGGAGAATAACCCACTATGTTCCTGCTTCACCTGGCTCTTGCTGCCTCATCTTTTGAATCTTTTTACAAAGGGGTCCTAACGACTACTATTTCCATAGGCAAGTGAATTCTGCTTTCCCAAGAATTAATCTGCAAACTAATTAATCTTGGAACAAACTTGTTTAGAAGTTGGCAACTTATTCAATGCACTGCAGCACTCATTCCTGACCTCCATGTGACATAAGCATCAATGTTCCTTTGTGTGTCAGACTATTGCTTTGTATATAAAGCAAACATGTAATACCAGGTTAGTCCTATGCAATTCTAAGGAGCTGAGTCATAAGTGCTTTATAATTGTCTGTGACTATATTTAGTATAGTGTAACAAGTATGATTATGAGTACTTTTACATTAATCAATGCTTTTTATGACAAGCTGTTTTCTAAGTCTGGTTTCATTGTAAAAGAAAAAAATGAATACCCAGGTCTATGACTTACTCAAAGAGAGCTTTTATTTACTTTAAAACCAAAGTTCTCAGGAGAAAATTCTCTGTGCCTTAGTTTCCTATCCCGAAGGCAGAAATGACCTCTATCTCATAGGTCACTGTGAGAAACAATTTGCATAGTGCTGAAGTACACAGATTTCTGTGTGGATCTGAATCCCTGCATTGCCCGTGAATAGCTATGGGACGCGTGCAAGTTCCTCTGGCATTCAGTTTCCCTATCTGTAAAAATGAGGATAATAATATAATTTGTCTATTAGAGTGGTTATAAGGATGAAATGAGAAATTTAGAATAGTCTGGCAGGGAATAAACACTATGTATTAACACCTTAATCCTTATGGTTAAATAAAGGAGCTTGCACATTATGTGTTCTCTACATCAGTGGGGGCACCTACAACTGCTACAGAAGCCACCACAGTCCACAGGTGCACAGAGCTGGGCTGAGTATCTACTAAGCGAGGAAGTACTCTGGAAATGAGTTTCTAAATAAGGGTCTGGCATCCACTTACTCTTTGATGGTTCACCTTTTTCTGCTGGATATGAAGTATAGGAAAACCAATTGCTTTGGTTAGTAGAATTATCACTGTCAAAGCTGACCACGCGAGTCAATCACTTTGCTTCCACCAGGAACTCACTTTCAGCAGACAGACAAACCGAAAAAGTGTCATCCCCAAGGTGCTCTAAGTTGGGTCTGCCCCAGGTTTCCTCTCACAAAGCAGGGAGCCACACTGATTGTTAGATTCATTGTCTCTAGTCCGGTTAACTCCATTCTGCGTCCTCTGCTTTATGCTCCGCACCAGCTTGTTAGAAATTTTTGGTCTGAACACTTCATTTGAATCATAATTCATACAGAAGATGACTGAAACTCTCAGCATTTTGGTCATTTTATCAGACAAAACAGCCGCTTTGGTTCCCATGATTTATACTGTGCAAAAGAAAATATACCCATATGGAGTTCGCTTGTGAATCAGACACAAAGCCAATGCCCAAAATACAAATCAAAAACACTGCCTAGAACAACAGGCCTCAGCTAATGAATTAAAATGATTGCTGGTTTCTTTAAAATATTAAGCCCATCGGTGCTTGCCAAAAAACCCTTGGCTAGCTGAGGGATTCAAACTGCATTGTTCGGCTAGAGACTGGAATCTCTCCATTCATCACTGACATGTGAGAGACAAGACAAGGTTTTGACAAAAAGGGGATGAGGCGCCAGATGGTTTCCATCTGTATCTCATTGATTGTACAATGAAAACCCACCTTCTCTAGTCAGAAGGCCATGCGATACGTGGAGAATGAATACCCAGTGTTTTTCAAGAACCATAATCGCCCCTTCCCAACTATAGATGTATAAATATTAATGAACACAATCTGGTTCTAAGCAAATTTAGCATGAACTTTTAGCAACCCTCCCTTGACAACTTCCTCCCTTTTTAACGAAATTAAGTTTCTGAGTTCGGGGATTAAAAATAGCAAATCCTGCAGTGAAGTTGGATCTGTGACTGAGGAAAACTCTCCCTTCCAGCCAGTAACCGGTTAATGCAGTTCACACCACTGCCTACTTTCTATAACCAAAAAAGGATCTCACTGTGAATGACTGTTTAGCAAGTGAATAGTGGCATAGAGAACCAATACAAATAAGTAGGAAATGGATTATCAATCTACCATTTATGCCATGCCTATTTCTAAAAGGACTTGAACAAATTTAGAGATTATTACCTGCAACACCAGGAGTTGTTAAACAACTTAATTTCTGCAAAACCCTGTACTACATCAAATATTGAACCACTGGACCTTAGGAAAAGAAAAATTATTTTCCCTACCTATTTCTCTCTATTTCTCTCTCTCTCTCTCTCTCCACACACACACACATAATTTCAACTTTCCTGCAAACTTGGAGAGTGTTGAGAATATTAAAATAGTTATAATTGCTAATATTCAAAAGAAAATATTAATTGCCTTTTTTGGATGTTTGAACTTGCATCATTAGTATTATAATATCTCTAAACAAGAAGATTTGGTTGGTTTTCTTCCTCCTTGACTCATTCCCAGAGGTTTTTATCAAAAATATGAGGAAGAGACTAAGGTTTGAAACATTTCCATTAATTTCTTCCTTTGCTTCCTTCCCTTTCAGTTTAACAAAGAGGATTTGCATATTTTCCCTAGCTTCTGTGTTTTTAATCTGCTAAGGCAATTCATTTTCCAAGAAGCATATTTAGTATTTCACCACTATTGTTTCTCTGTGAATCAAGTGGTCAGAATCTTTAAATGAAAATGTCATTATCAGCTCAAAGATAATATGAAAAATTAAATCCATATTCTCAACTTTAGTCCTTCATGTGACTGAAAGGAAATACTTTTCCTCACCCCCTTGTTTTCATTCTTAATAAATACATTTTTATTGAGTACCTACTATGGGCCTGTTTTTGGGTTACTGAAGATATTACTATTCCTTAGGCACAGATATTATTTTAGAGCCATCTTTCATATATTGTAAAGAATGTTTTTTATCAGATGGTAGCAGCTTCATGTACACCAAGTATGTCAAACTCAAGGCCGGCGGGCCACATGCTTCATTTAAATAAATAAACGAGGCAGGCGGCCCACCGGCCTTGAGTTTGACATGCTTGATGTACACAGTTCATGGGTGCCTCCATCTCCAGTAATCAAATCTATCTCTTAGCCGCCAATTCCCTTTTGGGAATAAGCTCTCAGCAGGATTACTTGCCAGTGTCACCAGCAATATCAATATTGGTGCTTGTTTAAGGTTCGGCTTCACCAGGTCTTGACAAGCTTTCTTTTACCTTTCCTAGCCCAATCTGGTTGACCCAATCTGGATGAGCTGAAGCTTGCAAAGAAAATGCTGAGTATATCAAAATGAAATTTTGGTTCTATTCAGAGCAAGAAGAACAGGAAGAGCCAGGCCTATGGCTCAAGCCAGATGGTGCAATGCTAGCATAAGACAATTAGTGTAGGACAAACAGGAAGGAAAACAATCCTCCTCCTTGTTGCTTTTGTAATTTCCATCAAGAAGAATGTTCTTCAAATTGTAAAGGAGGGACCTTAATTGGTTAACTTTAGTCATAAACTGAAACAGTGAGGTTGAAAGTGAGCACTTACTAGTAGTTCTGCTTAAGTAAGGGGAATTAGATCTTCAGAAGTAATGTAGAGAAACAAACAAGCAAGCAACAAGGCAGCATTTTTTATATATGTATGAAAAAATAAATTTTGTACTCACTATTAAAAGAGAGAGCTGAGGGCAGTGGGGGAGAAAGATAGGCATGGGAGATAATATCAAATCCATAATAACTACAATTCTAGAAGTTATATTTAAATACATGATCTATGAATACTATTGAAAGACAGTTATGAGGTAATGAAAAATGGGTAGCATGAACTTGGGGAGGAGGCATGAACAAATATATATGTGATATGTGACATATAATATAACATATATTATGTTATTGTATTGTATGTTCATACACATCAAGGTATACCAATGACTTTACATGCTTATTTCAGCAAGGTGATCAATAAAATCTTGCAAGATACCCTGGAGTAAGATGGCAGAATAGATAAGGTGAATAACTGTTAATTAATTAGTCAATGTCAATTGAGAAGATGGTATGTAGAAATCTGCTATTGAACTCTGTCCTGTCAAAATTTTTACTGATTTGGATGAAGATAGAAAGGATTATCATCATAGTTGAATGGTTGTGGACAGTTGAGATAATGTAATCATATTTCAAAACTAACATGAACACTGGGTCAAAGTGAATCAGATAAAATTTAGAGAGCAAAAGGTAAAGTGCTGCATTTAACATAAAAAATTAATTAGGAAATACAGGGCGCAAGGTTAACCTGAGTGATAGCAGTTTAGAAAAAAATGTTAAATCAACTGAGTGATATGGTGGCAAATATAAAAAGTAAATTTAACAAGAACTTAGAGAAAGAGTAATAGAACATATTGTTGTCCCCTTCACTCCCATCATCCATGGTGACCCTGGTGGTAATGAGAGATTTATAATACACTGGCATGTGCTCTGAGAGGAAATCACCATGGAGTCTATCAGGATGTTCCTAAAACACTAGCTGACTTTGGACATAAAGTGAACTATGGAATGAATGATGCAGAATCCTTAAAGGAAGGCAGAAGAATGGAAAATGAAAGAGGGAAAGGAAAGCAAACATGATGTATTGGCACAGAAATAGACAAACTGTCGAATGAAATAGAATTTAGTTTAAGAAAATTTAGTTTATGAAAGCCTTGGCATTGATGACCGAAGGGGAAATAATGGACTACTTAAGAAATTATGCTAGTGTACAATTATGCTAGAGAGAAATGGGGGTGGGGTGGGGTGATATGACTAGTATTTCACAAAAAGCAAGTGTCAATGGTAAATAAACATAGCAAAACATACTCATCCTCATTGGAAATCAAGGCAATGTTTCTTTAGTCCATAATAAGAAACATGTTTAGATGGGTGAAATTTAAGGGCCTGACATTATCAAATGTCAAGGGTGGGAAGCAACAAGATCTCTAATACACTGCTGAAGGGAGTGTCAATTGGTTCCACCACTTTGAATTACATAGTGAAGAATATATTTTGTATTTATCCTCTGACCCAGCCATTCCACTCCTAGAGAACTCTTATTCACCTGCACAAAGAGACATGTGCAAGAAAATTCATAGCAGCATTGTTTGTAATAGCAAATCACTGGACATAAACTCTCTAAACAGGGAATAACCCACAAGTCCATCCATAGAATAGCAAATAAATGAAGTGGTATGTTCACACAATAGCATATATACCTGGGGTAAATGAACAAATTCTAGCTTTATATACCAGATTGATAAACTTCAGAAATACAAGTGTGAATAAAAATGCAAGTTGCAAGAAATTCTACTATTTTTATAAAGCCCACTGACAAACAACATCTAAAAAATATATTATTTAGGGATATATATATATATATATATATACAATAAAACTAAAAATATTACAACAAAAAGTAAAATTCATAGCAATATATCACAGTGGAGGAAGGTAGAAGCAGCAAGGAATGCTATATATTCAATATCACCAGCAACTGTAATGTCCTGCTTCTTAAAATGGGCATTGGTTTAGTGGAAGATTTAATTCATTGTTAAGTTTCATAGCCTACCTATATGTTATAACATGCAAATTTATTTATAAACTAGAGGCCTGATGCACGAAATTCATGCAAGAGTAGGCCTTCGCAGCCATGGTGGTTGCCTGGATCCCTCCCTTGTAGCCGCAGGAGGCTTCATCCAGTCTAATTAGCATATTATGCTTTTATTATTATAGATAAAATGAATTAAGGATAGGAGAGAGAGAGAGAGAGAGAGAGAGAGAGAGAGAGAACACCCCCCAAGAAAGGCTGACCTTGTTAACCCCATCAAGGTTGCCTAGGTAGCACTGCCATGAGATGAAAGTGTAAAGGAATGTTTTGCTTCTTTCTCTGGACCTCAAGTGGGTTATCAGTCAAGATATAGGTTAAAATTTTTTTTTTCTGGAAAGGGCTGGTTTGTCCAGCTTGCCATTAATTCCATGTAAATAGGGCAAGATTACAGAGATACACTTTCCAATTAAGGGCAGGGAACATCTCCACCATATTCAGTATTATTTAACTATTATGGTAATATCATGTTCAATCCTTAAAGCCATATTTTATGAGACATATTTGACAAACTAGAGAGTTTCTAGAGGAAGTTAATAGACATTAGGATGTCAAAAATCCATCTCATATAAAAATGGCTAACTGAATTTGAACGGGAGGTATTCATCTGAGAAAAGAGAGAGGTTAGGAGAAATGTGATAGCTGACTTCAAAAATTAAAAAGAAATTCTGTGAAGTTTTAAAAATGTTAGCTTTATTCTGCATATAGAGTGGCCACCCACTAACAAGTGATAGAAATGTATTGAAGCTGATTTAAGCTTTGAAAATTAAAATATCAGCTCACAGCAGCCAACAGGATGACTAACACTGGGTGGTGGCCTATTATAGTTGAAGTTTTACCTTTTTAATTCTTTTAATTATGTTGAAGAATGTTATCCTTTTTTAAAAGAAAAGGTTTAGAACCACCCTTTTCCTTATGATGGATTATATTTTATAACTCAGACCACTGGCTTAGTATATTTTTGGTCAAAAAATCTAATCATGTTATATCATAATTACCTTGAGGTCACTTATATCATTTATTTTTTATTCCTTCTCATTTCCAGAGATAGTGGTAGAAAGAATGAATGACTCTGATCTTTGATACCATCTAACTTTATAGAAGTTATTTAATTTCTTTGAGCCTGAGTTTCCTCAGCTGTAGAACAGTATTTCTCTGTGGTAGGCTGAATAATATCCCACCCTCAATGTGTCTATGTCCTAGTCCCTGTAACAGGTAAATGAATATATTACCTTGTATGATAAAAGGGACTCTGCAAATATGATTAAGTTAAGACTTTCACCATGAGAAGATGATCCTGGATTATTTGGAGAGGCCAATATAATCACAAAGCTCCTATAAGAAGGATGCAGGCCTGGCTGGTGTGGCTCAGTGGTTGAGCGCTGACCTATGAACCTGGATGTCACGGTTCGATTCCTGGTCAGGGCATGTGCCCGGGTTGCAGGCTCAGTCCCCATTGTGGGGCATGCAGGAAGCAGACGATCCATGATTCTCTCTCATCACTGATGTTTCTATCTCTCTCACCCTCTTCTATCCTCTCTGAAATCAATAAAAATATATTTAAAAAATATTTTTTAAAAAGGATGCAGGAGGAATCAGAGGCAGAGATGTTTAGGTGATGGCGGAAAGGGTTTGGAGTGATGAGCTTGGAAGACGGAGGAAGAAGCCATAAGCCACGGAAGTAGGCAACCACTAGAAACCGAATAAAGAAAGGAAATGGATCTCCTTCTAGAGCAGTGGTTCCCAACATGGGACACACACTTTTCCCACAGAAGGGCAACTGATTGTTAAGGGGGGCAATTTGAGAATGAGTTATTAACAGTGAATTTTTCACATTTCTTATGGTTCTAGGGGCCTCATATACAGTATATAAATATATATTATGACATTTATGCATCTCAGTTCTCTATTGTATGTTTTGAAACTTTATTTGCTATTTTTCATACCACTTCATATTATTATTATTATTAAACAATTTCTTAGTGATTTCTTCCTTAGTACTTCAACTGTCCTTTCGTTCTTTTATTTTTCTCTTCCATGGATGCCATGTTCTTTGGAAGCCTGTTTAGACCAAGTTAATGGCCTTTTAGGCTTCTTCCACATGAATAGGAGTTCACTTTTTGAATAATAAGAATTAGATGTCATGGGGTGGGGGTGGGCATCAGTATTTTAGAGATGCTTAGGTGGGGCATGGCCAAGAAAAGGTTGGAGAAAAGGTTGGGCACCACTGCTCTAGAAGCGCCAGAAGGAACCAGGCATATACTAGTACTAGTAGAACTTTCTACTTTAGTCCTTAGTTCTGACCTCTAAAACTGTAAGGTCATATATCTGTGTTATTTTAAGTCACTAAGCTTGTGGTAATTTGTTACAGCAGCACTAGAAAATGAATAGAAGCATCTCATAGGTTTTGGGGTTTTTTTGTTTTGTTTTTTTTTGGTGGGGATCAAATGAGACAACGCAGTAAAAAGTTCCTGGCTTCTACTACTGTTATCACCCACCTAATCTACACAAAACGAAGGCTCAAACACACAATTAGCTGTATTTGTGTGACCCTCAGTTATTTTCCCTCATAAGCTGTTTTTAATGCCTTCATGTATACTAGCGGGGCTGGGAAAGGATTCTCAATAGGAGTTAGGAGTTCATGGCCAATAACGGTGAGGGTCCCCGATGGGTGTTTGACTTTCCAGGGCCCTATTCCTCAGCCATAATTAGAGGCTAAATCCTTATAAGCTCTAAAATTCAATGACTATATGCTTACTTGAGTAGTCCAATAAATGCTTTCTGAGTCCACTCTCTCTCCCTCTCCTATGGTTTAACCTGTAGCTAGTTTCCAAATTACCTAGTGCCAACTGACCCTAGGTTATCTTTGCTTTGGGCACTGATTAACCAGACAGACAGGCCTAGTTCCATGATTAAAACAAAAAAGAAGATGAAAAGAAGGTGAACACTTCTTAGCTTAAAATTATGTTTAAAAAAGGTATTCAAAGTTGTACAAAGAATGTTTTTAGCAAAAATATCCTAGCTTTAAGAGTTCATATAGATCTCCTCTGGGTCCTTTTGTCTTTAATTCAAGGTGATCACTTTCAAGAACAGGGTTGGCTGGCCATCCTCACCAAGTGTTCTGTCCAGGTTCTTATCCCTCTAAGTGGCAGGATGTTTGACACATTTTCTTTGTTACCAAAGGTGTAGGTAACAGTACATGGGGATCAAAAATGACCAAAATAGGACCGACACCAAAGCACTGCTGAACACAACCTTCCTTTCATATCTCATCATGCAGAGAAAGTCTGTGAAAAAGCTTTGCCGTCTATAAATTATTCTGCAAATGTAAAGCATTCTTTTAAAAAAACAACACTCAATGTGGAGGTCAAAAGTCATGCTACAGACTCAGGACTCGTACCACACTCAGGTGACAGAAGACAGAGGAACAGTTTCTTCAACATGAAAAAAATCCAGAAAACTTGGCAAGATAGTTTTGAGAAAAGAATAGATCTTTGACAGCTAGTGAAAATAAAAAGAAAATTTGGGGAAGAAAAAAAATATGCATTGGCAGAAAAGCATTCTCTACGAATACTAAGACATTACTTGTGGGGACTACTAAGACATAGTTGGGGGGACAGAAAACTTCAGGAAGGAGACCAAGGTCAGATGCAGTAGGGCCCTGTATGCCATGCTGGGCATCTGAATTTTATTGTGTAGTGTTCAGCAATCAAAGAGACACCTATCATCAGGGATGTGGCATATTCAGATTTGTTTTTAGAAAAAAATCCTGGTAGTTGTATCTAGAATCTTGATCTTAATCTAGCCTGGTATAGGAGCTATGGGAAAGCATGGAGATAAGGTGTCAGACAGGAGCAACCTCTCATTGAAAACCAACTGGATGTTGGGGAGAAGAGATCTAGAATGACCTGGTGGTTTTCAGCTTGGCTGATTAGGTACATGGTGACATCACTGGCCAAGCCATTAAAACTAATAGGGGAGGGAGAGAGAATAAGGTTTGGAACCTTAGAATACTGGGTAAATGGAAGGTGAAGAAAAAAATTAGAACACTGGAGAACAGAGCCACTTAGGCAAAGTGAGACAAAGCAGACAGGAAATGTGTGGGTAGAGGGACACAGGAGGAGATAAAAAAGAATGGTCAAAGGAAGCAAATGTAGAGAGATGAACAGGGAGAGGGTTCTGGTTAGCTGTGCCAAGTGCATCAAGGAGTCCAGTAGATCAAGGACAGAAACAGGTAGCACATAGCTACACCAAAACCCGAAGACCTCAGAGCATGCCCATGTGGAGATGGACATTTCTTTTCTCACTAACTTGATCGTTCTCTCAACACTTGGATACGAGTTCAGTGTCTTGGCTGCGAGGAGTCAGGGGAATGAGGCTTGCCCATATTCTCATGATACTAGAAGGCATAGCCCTGCACAAAACCACTCAAAAACTGAAAAGGAATCAGTTCCCACAGTATTGAAAAAGCAAGATTGGAAACAGTAAGTCCTGTGGGTTCAGGAAAGAAACCAAAAGCATGTAGCATGCACACACACAGATGCTCCACTGGCCTCCTCCTCCCTAGGCCTTCCAAACTGTTCAGGAAGAATAGATGATTAGGCCTCAGTATAATTAATACTCTTTCACAGAAGTAGAAATTAATTTCAGCTTCAGTGACTAGACAAATCAAAGAACTCCATAAGTGCTTAAACATACAATAATCATTAAATGTGCCCTTAAGAACAGTGGAAGAAAGCAAGGGCAGGGAGAGAATTAAAAAATGACACTTATGTACTGAGAAGAGGATTAGATAGACCCCAGGGTGAGTCAGGAAACAATAGAATCCCTGTTTGAGCAAAAAGAAGAGAAAGAAATAATACTGGAATAACATGGTAGTGTGTATCTGGGAGTAAGTACAGGGGCCTGTGCTGTTCTCATAAGAAGAAATATGCAAAGGAGATCAAAAGAAAAACAACAACAATGACACAGAAGAAAGAATAGTGGCAGGAGACTGGATCACAGGGAGGAAAGCCCAACACTGGGAGGGAGTATAAGAACTGCAGGCACCATTCTGGGTTCTTTGTCTGGGCCTTCTGGACAAGATGGCATTGCTTATAAACACACAGAAGTCAACAATGCAAGCTTTGATCCATGACTCAACCATGTAAGACAGAGTCCAAACTTAAAAGTCAGGTTTCTTTAAAAAATTATCTGTATATAAACATAGATATAATGTATGTATATAAATATAATGTATATTATACACATGTATTCATTTCTATTTTTTGAGTTTTAAAAAATATATCAGCTTGAGTACATTAGAAGATGAATGAGAGCAATTGGTGTTTTTCTTTAGCTTTACTCTGAGCCTCGTTGTGAAAAATAGTAACAATTCAAATTATCAGGAAAGCACTCTATATCTCAGGTACTGTGGCATTGACCTTGAGCATTGATTCTGAGGTTGCAGTTCTATGCTTAACACATCCATTATACGCAGGTTGGGTGGCCTGTAATATCATGTTCATCTTGCTATCTCTGTCTAGCTTCTTTGAGCTGCTCTGGGTATTTTAGGGATAATCATAATGTTAACCTGCTCACATTATGATCAAAGAATCAACTAGTCAATGGTAAAAATGACTACCTATAAAAACATTTCCAGTTCTCAGACCTGGTTGGTATAGTTTCATATCATTACAAAGGGTTGATTCTAAAGAGATTATTCAGTCTCTACATCAATTCTCTGTATATGGACTAGGCCCTTTATGCATGAAGCATAAAAGACTATCAGATCTTTGTTATTTCTCTGGTTTTATTCAAGGGTCCTACAGTCTATATGCCCCAAGCCAGAAAGGAAAAACAGAGAGAAGGTGAACATACTTTTGTGCCCCCAAAACAAATGTTCCCAGCAGAAACTGGGTTTATCATCCTCTGAACTCCTATAAAAATCTGTCGCCCTGATGAACCGAATCATCTCCATCTTAGATAGCTTTTATTTATATTCAGACCTCAGCTTTCCCACTATTTTGCAAACTCTTCAGGAGCAGGACTGCACTTTAATACAGTATATGAGTGACAGCTCATGTTAGTCAAGGGCTTCACACTTTCATAAGAGGCCTTCAGGTCCATTAGCTCACTTGGTCTTCATGAGCCTGACAGTTAGCACATTCTACTCATTTCCTACATGGGTAATGGAAATTAAGAAAGGCTAAAAGACTTGAAGTTCACGTGGCTGTCCAGCTTGAATCCCGAGTCAGGAATTAAACACATCTATCTACTCCCCAACCAGGCCATCTTTTTCCCCCACACTGAGCTTTTGCTCCTCCTCCCCCACATGCCACCTTATATGACTGGTGATCAGCCAGGCGCCCATTATGAGAAGGATGTCTGGAGAGAAGGACAAAGAAACAGAAACATAAGGCCATTAAAAAAAGAAAAGGAGATGGAAGCCAACTGATCTTCATGTTTCTCTAATCTGACAAGCCCTGCAATGCTGTTGCTAGACATACTAAGCCTTGGATCTGTTCCTCACCATAGGAGAGCCGGGCAGCATTGCCATTGTCAGAAAGGGAACAAAAAGAGGTGTGTGTGTGTGTGTGTGTGTGTGTGTGTGTGTGTGTGTGTGTACACTTGGAGAGGTAAAGTGGCATTGTAAGGTCTATAGAATCACTGGTATTAGAATGGGGGGAGCTCTGAGAGGGCGTCTCTCTGGAGTTGCTGGAGAGGTCCTCAGGCAGAAAGCCGGAGCCTGCTGGGGATGCTTCTGGCAAAATGACCTTCCCTTTACCCAGTCCCAGAATACAAACATAGAAGAGTGATATTTTGGCCCTGTTATTAGCAATGGGTAAGAGGGTAGGTGAAAAGGCAGATGCTCTAGTATTCAGAAGGGCAGGAGGTTATAAATCCCCCAAAGGTAGGCAAAGGCGGTATCTTAGATAAGGATCCTTAGAAGTGAGGCCTAAGATAATTCCTGTACAAGCCAGGGCTCTTCGGGAAATGTATGCGGGAGTGAGGGAAGCATGATAGGGCAGAGAAAGGCAACAAGAATGTGCCAGAAGTCTAGCCTGATTCCACCAGGAGCTCTGG
Source organism: Myotis myotis (assembly GCF_014108235.1). NCBI lineage: Eukaryota > Metazoa > Chordata > Mammalia > Chiroptera > Vespertilionidae > Myotis > Myotis myotis. The sequence continues at coordinate 40,441,268 of NW_023416317.1, forward strand.
AGTTCCAATGGCAACCTCAGAGGTTGTCCTGAAGGTGACTGAGCTATTGGGGACTGAAGTGTCATACCTCTGCATCAGCCAGTCATTGGCCAAAGGCTTCCCCAAGGGATGGGGGCTATAGCCTCCCAGGCTTCTTTGGATGAGGCAAATGTCATCAGTCAAGTGCATTTCTACAGGGGAGGGTGTAGACGTGAGAAGCTGGTAGCCAACACCCACGGCAGCTGGAGGATGGGTACACCAGCCCTATGAAGGGGATCTGAGTGGGGCATTAACAGCACCTACTACAGGAAGCTTCTCACACCTAGAGGAATCTGAGTCCCATGTAGGTGGCCTAATTTAGGGGTAGATGCCCTCTTTTGGGGAACTTGGGCAACCTGGGGGAGCCAATCCTTTGCTTGGGATCATGCTGTGTTACTTCTCACTTTATGAACCATACACATACGTTTTTGTAGTCTTTAGCTTCAGTAAAACTTTCCAGCTTCTAACTATGTTTGCTGGTGTCTTTAGGTGTATCACTGTCTCATTGTGACAACGCATGCAAAAGACTTCTTCACAAATCTGCTTTCTTCCTCCCAAACCTCTATTCGTACATCTCAGGGACAATGGGCTCAATAACTCCCAAAGGCAGCCAAGTCTATTTTGCTATTAAGTTAATCATTACTTCTTTAATATAAGTAAAAAATCTATTTTCCTGTAATTTCCATTCACCGAAGTCATGAAAAGGAAGTCTAATTCTTAAATACTTTCTCTTCCATAGGCAAAATATACAGTTCAGATTATTCCACAAATTGTATGTGATCTCAAATCTTCTCACCCATCTGGTCCCTGCCCATTGGAGAAATTCCAGTTCATCTATGACCCTTGTTAAAAAAGGTACCCAACTGCCCTAACCAGTTTGGCTCAGTGGATAGAGCATCAGCCTGCGGACTCAAGGGTCCTAGGTGTGATTCCGGTCAAGGGCATTTACCTTGGTTGCAGGCACATCCCTAGTAGGGAGTGTGTAGGAGGCAGCTGGTTGATGTTTCTAACTCTCTACCCCTCCCCTTCCTCTCTGTAAAAAGCCAATAAAATATATTAATAAAAAGGTACCCAACCTCCTGGTGTGACTCACATGAAGAAGAATAGGACTATTTTTGTTCTATACACAACAGTTCAATTAATAGAGTCTAAAATTAACTTCATGATTCAACTAAGCTCTACTAGAAGTCCCAACATACCACTGATTTATACCAACTTGTAAACAATGAATCTAAATATTTTGGCATACATTGTCTGTCTCACCTGATCCTTAGTTTCTAGATTAATTTTTTAAACTTAATTATAGTTCTTTTATACCTATTCAATGATCATATTGTTAGAATTGGCCCATAATTCCAACTTTAAATTACCTCTTTGGATTCTAATCCTGCTTCTCAAAGTATATGCTATGCTTTCAAGCTTCATGTCAACCACAACTCAGATAAATATGCAACCTATATCCTTACTAAAATTATTGATTAAAAGACAATACCTTGATAAGGCCAAGGGTGGGTCCTCATTAGCCTACCATTAGAGACCACCCTCCCAGGAGCCACTGCAGTTCTCACACGGTTTCATTCATGCTTGTTCCAAGACTCAGTCTAAATTTAACAATGAATTTCCTCTTTCAGATATGTATTCTGATAGATGGAGTTTTGAAGAATGCAAAAAAAATAATTTATAAATATTTACAGTTACATTTGTTTAAGAGACTAGACAGCTGAAAATAGTTTTATGAAAGAAAAAAAAAATCCTCTGGAGAAAAAGGCCAAATGTAGAGTATGATTTAAGAATAGAAATCATTTTCTTTCCTATAGAACAGGATGACAAGTCTAGGGATGCCAAAGGGGTGATAACAGAGCCCTTGTTGGGGACACATAGAAATGAACTGTACTGAGGGAAATGGTGATCAGCGGGAAGAGAATACAAGAAGACTAATGGACAGCACTATGTCTCTATTGCTGTATAAGAAATTACCACAACCTTAGCAGGTGAAAACCACAAAATTTATGACCTAACAGTTCCATGGGTCAGCCTCCTGGGTCGGACTAGGTCGGCTCTTTGCTCAGGATCTCACCGGGCTAGAATCAAGGTGCTGGCTGGGGCTGCAAACTCATCTGAGGCTTGGGGGTCCTCTTCCAAGCTCAGTGATTGTTGGTGGAATTCAGCTCTTTGCTCTGCAGCACTGAGGTGTGCATTTCCTGCTGGCTGTCAGCTGGGGACTGCTGTCAGCTCCTAAAGGTGTCCCCTACCCCCTGGCATGGGTCCCTTTTCCACAATATGGCAGTTTGCTTCTTCAAGAACATCAGGGGAATCTCTCTGTCTTCACTCTGATAAGATGGAGTCCTAGGTACAGCAGTGAAGAGAGTGACAATCCCATTAGGTTCACAGGTCCTGTCCACAGCAAAGAGAGGGGATTACACTGGGCATGCACAGCAGGGGTGGGGACCTTGGAGGACATTCTAGATGTCAGGCTGCCACAACAATGAACATGGCGAGGCACAGCGAGGACCGGTAGTAGGAGAGGGACGTGGGGAGGCCCTCTGTGCCCTGCTGAGGAGTTTGAACTTTATCCTGAAAGCAATGGGGGCACATTGACATTGACGAATGCCCACTGACATTGACAGATGCCTCTCCCTTTGGGGAGACACAGGAAACTGTTACAAGTAGCAGGGGCTAAGAAAGTATTCTAGGAAGCATAGCACCCCAAGAGAATATCATTGAGTGAACGAAGGCAAGTAACATAAAGCACAGTCTAATCCACAGCTATACTTGACTCACTTGAGGCGCAGTCTAATCCACAGCTTTATCGCCTCACTTACCTCCATGACAACTGTGAGAAAAACCAACCCACACCTTGCCTACTGCCACTGTGATCAGGTGTGCCCTCCACGTCCCAGACAGAAAAAAATAAAAATACTCTGCATCATTGGAGAACCATCTCTAAACAGAAGCATCCTCTCTCACACTGATCTTCCCCCACACAAACAAAAAGTCCTGAGCCCAGTCCCTGTAAGCTGCTGGCACCTTTATCTCTGACGTTTGGAATATGGACACCAGCAGGGATGTGAGGACCCACACAGATGGGACAGCATGTGAAGAAATGCCCTTTTCCCACCGATGCCAATTTGGAGCAGATTAACTAGAATGTCATGGTCTCCCCTCTCCCCCTCTAAATAATTGCAGTATCTTTTATTTCGAGTATCTTTTTTCTAAAGGCTCGTACCCTTCCAAACATGACAAATAAAAATACTCTAATATTTTCCATTCACAACTATGTCTATACATACATTGTAAGCATGAAAACAACCATAATATTTATTGTCCTATCTAATAAAAGAGAAACATGGTAATTGGCGTACGACTGCTACCCTTCCCATTGGCTAATCAGTGAGATATGCAAATTAACTGCCAGTCAAGATGGCGGCCGGCAGCCAGGCAGCTTGAAACTAACATGAGGCTTGCTTGCTTCAGTGACGGAGGACTGCAACGTTCCCCGCCTGCCTTGCCGGCCTCTGAGCCTGCAGTTTCAAACATTGTAACAAATATAGACGCTAAACAAAACCCCAGAAACCAGCTTTCAGCCGCTGGGATCTCAGAGCTGGAGTTGATACAGAGTTTCGATTATAGAACCGAAACAAACCAGATACCTGCTTTCAGGAGCGGAGGCCTAAGAGCTGGAGCCTCAGAGCTAAAGCTGGCCCAGAATAAAAAAAGAAAAAAAGAAGCAGTTGGGAGCTTCAGTCCCAGCCTGAAAACAGCCCTCAGCCCCTCACCCAGACTGGCCAGGCACCCCAGTGGGGAACCCACCCTGAAGGGTGTGTGACCAGCTGCAAACAGCCATTATCCCTTCATCCAGGCTGGCCAGGCACCCCAGTGAGGACCTCCACCCTGATCCAGGACACCCTTCAGGGCAAACCAGCCAGCCCCCACCCATGCACCAGGCCTCTATTCTATATAGTAAAAGGGTAATATGCCTCCCAGCACCGGGATCAGCGGAACTGAGAGGCCTCCCGGCACCAGGATCAGTGTGACAGGGGGTAGCGCCTAAACCCCCTGATCGCCCTGCGGCTCTGTGTGTGACAGGGGGCGGGGCCACAACCTCCCTATCTGCCCTGCTCTGTGTGTGACAGGGTGCAGCACCCCAACCCCCTGATCTTCCCTGCCCTGAGTGTGACAGGGGGCGGTGCCCCAACTCCCCTATTGGCCCTCTCTGTGCACGACAGGGGGGAGCTCCCCAACCCCCTGATAGACCCTGCTCTGTGCGTGACAGGGTACGGAGCCCCAACCCCCCTGATGGGCCCTGCTCTGTGCGTGACAGGGGGTGGCGCTGCAACCTCCCCATCGACCCTGCCTTGAGTGTGACCGGGCGGTGCCCCAACCCCCCAATCGGCCCTACCCTGAGCGTGACTGAGGGTGGCATCGCAACCTCCTGATCCACCCTGCTCTGTGCATGACAGGGGGCGGTGCCCCAACTCCCCAATCGGCCCTGCTCTGAGCCCGACCAGGGGCTGCCCGTAGGGATTGGGCCTGCCCTCTGCCACCCAGGAGCAGGCCTAAACCAGCAGGTTGTTATCTCCCGAGAGGTCCCAGACTGCGAGAGGGCACAGGCCAGGCTGAGGGACCGCCCCTCCCTGCCGAGTGCACAAATTTTTGTGCACCGGGCCTCTAGTTAAATATAAAAATGACAATCGTGAGAAGTTGCTTTCTATATGCGAGGCACCGTTCCCAGAGCTTCATATCCTCACACTCAGATGAGGAAACTACGGCATGGAAAGTTTAAGGAACTGGTTGGAGATGACACAGGTAGTCAGTGGTGGAGCTGGGATGTGAACCCAGGGAGAACAGTCTGCAAAACCTCACAGCCTCAGAGTAAAAACTGACACCTGCTTCTCTCTTTAAGGTGGCCTTAGAGGCACTCCGTAAATGACTGCTGACCACCAATGATTGGGGTGGCGGAGTCAAAACTTTAAAAAACTAAGATCTAAACACTAGGAGATTATGTTACAGAAGTGAGCAGCACAAAAACATTAGGATACATAAATCCAAGAAATAGTTCTTAAAAATAAGTCAAATAAACCTCAGAATTATAAAATAAACCAAGAAAGAGAGAAATACAGATCTAAAAATCTTAGAAATTATCTAAGAGAAAAACTGTATTCAACTCGACGCCTAGTATTTTTTAAATGTTAACAAAATGACAATTTTAAGATATACAGGAATTACCAAAATTGATACAAGCAGAAGTAGACACAATGAAAACAAACCACAACAAATAGAGAAAATCTTAAAAAGTTGTAAAAGCATTATCTGGTTCAAAAAATAACCTAAGCATAGAAAATTCCACAGGAAACTTCTTTCAAATTCTTAAAAAAATTACACACACACACACACACACACACACACATATATGTGTGTGTGTGTGTATATATCTATATATCTATATATCCATATATATATATATATGTATATCTATATATCCATATATATATATATATATATATATATATAGAGAGAGAGAGAGAGAGAGAGAGAGAGAGAGAGAGAGAGAGATATTTCCCATAGGTCCAAATTACAGAAAGATAAAAATTTCCCAATCATTATATGAAGTAAATATTATTTTGATGTCAAAACTAACAAGACAGCATAAAAATTCAACCAAAGGCCAAATTATTATGAAAATTGAAGCAATAATCTGAAACAAATACTCAATACAGAAGTGAGTTAAGAAAACATTTCATCATGACCAAGTAGGCTTTACTCCAAGAATAAAAAGATGATTACATATTAGGAAATCTGTGATTATGGTACACCATTTTAATAGATCAAAGGGAAAAATTACACAAGAATTGAACAAATATGATACTCTGTTTCAAATCTACTCTGTTTCAAGTCTAACTGCAAACAATTCTAATTGGACACTTACAATATCTTTACAATATTTATATTATTATTCTCATATTATAGCTTTAAGGAACTGAAAATGGAAGAGAACAGATAAGGCCCTCAACATTATACAATTCTAAGAGGAAGAGGGGTACTTTGAGCCCAGGTCTGTCTAACCATAAATCTTATACTCTGCCTTCCATTTTAGGTTCCCCTCATAGGTTATAATTTATCAAAAATAATAAAAAATCATTTAATAACATTTCAAAATCCTGTGATTAAAAAAAGTACTCTCAGCATATTAGGAATGCAATAAAATTTCTTTAACATGATTGGAAATACCTATCATAGCTGTAAAAAATCAGAAACAAGATAAGACTAGAAAACCACAAAGTAATTGGAACATTGTTATAGAAATTCTGGCTAATGCTATAAGACATAATTCTGAAATAAGAGGTATACTCTTTTGACAAGTAATAGAATCATTATTTGTTATAGTATGTTTTCTACTAAAAAATTTAGAAAAATTAGGTGAAAAAGGGTTATCATTAATAAAGTAAAAAAATATATAAATAGCTTTTGTATAACAGCAATGAACAATTAGAAAACAATAAAAATATCCCAAATAAAATCAATTAAAAGTATATAATACCTAGGAATAACCTTAAAAATATGCAGGACTTTTATGCAGAATACTTTTTCAGTTACATTGGATAAAATCTGAAAAAACAGAAGCACATTATGAAATGATTAAAATTTTTAAAGATGCAAACTCTTCTAAAATAACTAATAGTTTATACATAATTCCACTGGATACTCAAAATTCAGAATACATCAGAATTTTTTAATTTAAAAATTAATTCCAATGTTCACCTTGAAGTATTCTCATATGATAATTTCTAGAGCATATTTAAAATACAGCATAGTGAAGGGCTTGCCATATTAGAAATGAGAATGTGCTATACAAAATATAATATGGTTTCACTACAATAATCAATAGATAGTTAAAGAAATGAAATAGAAAGTCCAGATAGGGGAATGTATATACCAATATAATTAAAGATAGATTTAATCAATAAGTGGTGTTGAAATTATTCAATATGTCAAATTATATAAATGTCAAACTAAGATGGATTAGATATTAAATTAAAAAGTAAAATTATAAAGGATTTGAAAAATATAGGTGATTACTTATTAGATATTTGACCAATCAAAGAATTTCCAAATTCAGAAGTAGTGGAATATATCAGAAAGTAATAATAGATGTGATTGCAGTAATAACCATGAAAAAATTCATATATCTGACATATAGCACAATATTCGAAATTAAAAGGCAAACACCACACTAGGAAAATAATTCCCAGAGATATGACATACAAAGAATCTGTAAGAGACAGTTAAGAAAGCAAAATATTAACATAATGGATAAAAGAGCAAAGAACATGGATCAACAAGTTACAAAAGAATTGCTGTAAATATCCAATAAGCATTCAAAAGGAATTTTAACTGATTAGTGCTTCATGCTGCTGAGTATGAAGAGAGACAGACATCTCAGACACTGCCAGTAGGGGTGTAAATGAATACCTTTGGCCATGTCCAAGAAGAACTATAGAAATGTTCATGCCCTTTGATTGTACCTACTGTTAGGTGGGGGCAATTAAGAAGATGGCAAAAGATGAAATGCAAGCCTATGTAAGAGGCCTCATTCATTCTCTGCGGCAGCACCAACATCCAGCTACAGTTCTCCATCCCAAAGTACAATACTAAACAGTCATTAAAAACGATCATACCGTGGGGCCTTGACTTAAGAGTGTCCCGACTAACGAGTTTTTTGAGATACCAGCTGTCTCTGGGCAGATTTTTTGCATTGAGTTGACAGAGTAATTTGAGTTAATGAGCTCCTTAACGAGCTCGGTCTCGGAATGAATTAAACTCTTAAGTCAAGGCCTCAGTATATTTTGAAGAATACTTAAATGCTATAAGAAAAATACTTGCAGTCAAGTGAACATAAGTAACATATAAAACTATATGTAGACCATGGCCCTGATTCTGTAATGTAACAATATATGAAGGGAAAAACATTCTAAAAATTATACCAAAATGTTACAGTGGCTATCTCTGAGTATTAGAATAGGTAATTTTTATTTTCTACAATAAGCAGCAGAATGAAATTTATTTTATAAAGAATAAAAATAAATCAAAGCCTGATAAGAAAAACAAGGAGCTGGACACATTGGACATGACCTTCAAAGGAGATGAAAGAAGTCTGCCTTTTGTGTCCCTCTAATTCTCTTGCAGGATCTCAGGGAAATGGTGGAGTGGGTATCTCAGAAACCACTTCAGCTTCTAAAAGGAATCATCTCAGAAGCCATCTCTCCATCAGATATGGCTAATTCCTTCTCTGCTCCTTCCACTCTGGCCTCTTCCTGCTCAGCTCAGCTCTGCCAGCCTCCACTTTCCTCCCACTCAAAGTCTGGCCACAACAAAACAATCTCAACACAGGAAGCAGGTCTGGAAGGAGGTCAGCATGCTGAGTGATTACTGAGGGAATGATGTGTGTTTCTGCAGAAATGCCTTCTGCCTCTGCTAAAGTATCATTGCATAACACTGTCCACACTGGAAAGACTGTTCTCAAAAAAATGTACACTCTTGAAGTTTTCCTGCACAGCCCTACTGCAATGATGCCATCAGCAGTCCATTTCTCCTTCACCAGCATAATTCAGGAGCTTACATACAACCAGTCATTCAGTCTCTCTATGCTTTCAGCAAATATTTATGGGGTGCCCTATGGGGCCCTGGGAAATATAATATGAGTGCGGGAGGCTGAATAAAAGGGTCCCCAGAGATGTCCAAATCCTAGTCCTGGAACCTGTGACTCTGTAATGTTACATGGCAGAAGGGACTTCATGATGCGATTAAGGTAAAGATCTTGAGATGGAGAGCTTGCCCTGCATTATCTGGGTGGATCCAGTATAATCACAGGGGTCCTTATATGGAAAAGATTCAGGAGAATCAAGAGAAGGAGGTGGGATGTGGAAAGAAGGATTCATATGTCAGTGGTCAACTAAAAGGCACCATAGGATTTTGAACTATAAAGAGACAAGTAGTTGCTTCATGCTGCCCAGCAAGATTGCTGCAGGTTTCAAAGAGAGAATATTTGTCTTCAAAACGAATTCATTCAGTAAGCATTTTTGAAGAACCTACTAGATCGCAGTGACAGAGCCACAGGGGAAAATACCCCTGGCCTGCCGGTTAGGTGAAGTTTCACTGAGGAGTAGCAGTATCAGCCTGAAGAGTATCAAGCTAGTAAATCATTCAGACAACCCTAACAGAACAGAAATAGGTCAAGGGCAAGGTGGTTTAGTCAGGTACCTCTCAGTGACAAGAAACAGAACCCCAATTTTCAAAAGCTAATCAGGAAAGAAGCTTTCATGGAAGGATCCTGAGACAGCCTCAGACTCCAAGGAAGAGAGAGAGCTGTAAGAGCCAGGGAGCTCACCTCTGCCAAGATGCCCACAGGGTCTCCATCTTTCAATCTGCGGGTCCCTATTTCTGTCTTTCTTCCCTAAGCATGACCAGTTACAGCGTGGCTCCTACCAGCTCTGTGAAGCCATTGGGGAATGCCCACTGCCCAGCCAGTTGTCCCTAATCACATGGACTAGCAGAACCTTGAGGTCAAAACACACGATAACTGAGCTTTTCTCACGTGATTCCTAAGGTGCTTTTGAGTTCAATCAAACAAGTGATCAGATTCTTTGGGAAGCTACCTTGACTTCTATTGGGCAGCTTTTCTGTTTTAGAGTATTGAAAGCCATTAATTATATACTGTGATTAGAACCATGTAATAAAAAATATGTGGAAGCAAAAAAGACTGGAGGGAAAGACACTAAAATCCTAAGTTATATTAGGGAAATGCAATTATAAATGATTTTTATAACGTCCAGTCTCCAAATATTTTGTAGTATAAGTATTTGAATAATGAAAGCTTTTATTTATATATTTAAAAATTATGTTTAATTTTTGTGAATGCCTCAGGTGTTTCTAATTCTGAGCAGGGACTAATGTAACCCATGTTTTAGTGATGAAATTGATAGCAATTCTTAAAATATTTTCTTTCTTGATATAAGAAAATATAAAATATATCATTTTCTATATATAATAAAATATAAAACTGCTATTAATTGGGAATGCCTTAGGACCTTGAGAATTTAAGGAAAGTCAAGTAAATACCATCATAATCTAATTTCAACAAAATAGAGGTTAACCTAATAAGTATTTAAAAACTTGCATATATGAAATAATCAGTATAATCACATATAAACACAAGTCAGGGGTCAGAATGTTGTTGCAAAATTCTTTAAAAATTGTACATTAGGTAAATATTATTCAGTCTTAAAAAGGAAGGAAATGCTGACATATGCGACAACATGGATAAACCTTGAGGACATTACACTAAATGAAAGAAGCCAGTTACAAAAAAGACAAGTACTGTATGATTCCATTTATATGAGGTACTTAGTGTAGTCAAATCATAAAGACAGAAAGAAGAATGTTGGTTTTCAGGAGTTTGCAGGGGGGAATGGGAGTTATTGTTTAATGGGTATAGCGTTTCAGTTGTGCAAGAAATGTTCCTGCGATGGATGGCGATGACAGTTGCACAACAGTGTACTAATACAACTGAACTGTACACTTAAAAATGGTTAAGATAACAAAAAAAAGCTTTCAATAGAAAAAACGTTATAGCTTAACTCTGAGCAAGGCAATGATGCCCAAAGAGATTAAATAATGAAATTTTCAATGTTGATCACACCTTAGATTAACTATATATAAACAGAGACAAATGCTATCAATTGAGAAAACTAGTCTATACACATGAGCAAGCCTTTCCCTGGTTTGTTCCATCAGAGGGAGAAGTAGTCTCATTATGGGGGTTTTAATTAAAATAGACTTGTTTACCTCCCATCTTGCCAGGGCCACAACTTGGAAGTTCATTTTCTGAACTGAGGCACACCCCAGTTAAGTACCTGTCATGAGATTACAAGCATGAAAAAATAAAAATCTTAGTCTTTGAAAATTTACAACAAATTCGGGTTACTTGACTAACTGTACATTAAAATGGTCAAGAGTTGTTCTGGGTACAAACATCTAATATTTAAATACAGGAAGTTCCCTTCAGAGATGAAAAGACCTGCAGCTGGCTTTGGAGGAAAGGAGAGTGCAAACTAGTGGATGGCAGTGAAGGACAATGTGCCATCAGTTAAAAATAAATGACAGAGGATATTCACCGATCAGGAAGAATGAATGCACCTCTATGTTCACAGCAGTGTTATTTACAGCAGCCAAGATCTGGAAACAGCCCAAGTGCCCATCAACAGATGAGTGGATAGAAAAACTGTGGTACATTTACACAATGGAATACTATGTGGCTGTGAAAAAAGAAGGAACTCTTACCCTTTTGACAGCATGGATGGTACTGGAGATTATTATGCTAAGTTAAATAAGCCAGTTAGAGAATGACAAATACCATATGATCTCAGAATCTAATGAACAAAACAAGCTGATGAACAAAATAGAACCAGAGGCGTGGATTCATGGAACAGACTGACAAATGTCAGAGGAGTGAGGGGTGAGAGACTGGATAAAAGAAGGTGAAGAAATTAGCCAAAGAACATATATGCATAGCCCATGGATACAGACAACAGAGTAGTGAAGGCCAGAGGAAGGGGGGGGTGGTGTTGGGGTCTGGTTGGAGGTGGGCAAAGTGGGGGGAGGGAAAGGGGGACATCTGTAATAGTGTTAATAAAAAATTTTTAAAAATGACAGAGGAGTCCACATACAGACAGACCAGGGAGGTGTGAATTTAGAGAACGGCAAACAAACCAGCCAAAACCAGGTCAAAGACAAAGGTTAGACAGAAGGAAGTGAAAGCAGGATTGGCTTGAGTTTGAAGGCAAAGGCAGAATTCTGAACTTGGCAGAGGGGAGTAATGGGAAGGCACATGGCTATCAGAGGTGTAACAAAGCAGTGGTTGCAAGTCAGTCAATGAAAAGCAAGGAAAGAGCACCGGGAACCCAAAAGTTCTATACAAACAATGATTTCAAATTCCTGAATGTAAGCTACTTAGAGATGTGTTTCATTAGAAGCATGGCGAACAGTCTACATAGTCTAATGAATTTTCTTTACTTTAAACCTGCTTCCAACTGTTTTCAAGGGTTCATGTCTGTATGACCCATTTCTGAAATCGGGACAGGCCCCTATCACATCAAAACTCAGTGTGCCACACCACTGCCACACTAACCATTCCCAGGAACGTGTGATGGCTGGCTGACAGAAATGGGATTTTTGACAGGAAATTCCCAGGACCAAGAAAGTCATGGTGGTAAACACTCCCAGAGAAAAGAGAGCAGTACTCTATTCTAGCTCAGCAGGGAAATAGTCAAATTGTTCTCCCTGCTTATTAACAGACCAACATTTAGTTCAACAGCTCTAATTTGCTGTGGAATTTTTGAGTTTCTCTTCTGAAAACTGAAAATGGTTTTCTGCATAATGCTTGTCTACAAATGCAGTAACAATTCGTATTGGGTGTAGAGAGGTAGGTAAGGATTTTTCAAAATAGGGTAGCCAGTTTAAAGAATATTAGCCTTATCTTTTAGCTAAATACCATATATATATATATATATATATATATATATATATATATATATATATATATAGTATTCATATATATCTTAAAGGAAGCAACATATTGGTGAGACTTTCTGCATAAATACTAGTTTCAGAAATTATGTAATAATGGGGGAAAGAAGATTAAGTTTGGATGAATAATAGGAGCTTTAAAAAAGATCCTAATTTGGCTTTTAGATTCTTAATGGGATTTGATTTAAAACTAATAATTATAGAGGTAGAAATAAGATAATCCAGGTACTCAAATGGACATCATAAGAATGAATGAGCAAAGGAAGGAAGAAGAGAGGAAGAGAGGAGGGAGAATAGATGGAAGGAAACTAGAACCCTTGGAACAAAGTATCACAGCTTAATTATTTAATATTCTTACTTATACAATAGAAAATCTTATTAATTCTTTAAGACACAAAACTTCCATGGGTATGCCTTAGCTCAGGGACCATGCAATATTTATTTATCGTCTGAAAAGTCTTGGTATTAATTCTTGAGAAATAAAGACTGAATACTCAAAGATTCCTTCAGAGAGCCAAGTAACTGTTCAGTGAGAGCTATAGCAAATATCATATTTACACATTGTCAGCCCTCACAAAAGCTGATTTGTCCCAACACTTATTCTGTTTCTGAACTTTTAGTTACACGTTTCAAAGTCTCTTTATTACAAAATATGCCTTTGTGTACATATTCTACAATTTTTCTGAAGCATTCTTTACTTTTATCCTTTAAAATGTACTGATTTATCTATGAGGTCTTTTGGTTTCAATTTATGACACTTATATTTTCCCTAAAATAAGTTTCTGAGCTACACAATGAATTTCATCCTTCTGTACAAACTAAACCAGGAGGTAAATGAAAAACTGGGTTTAAAAACAAGACCAATAACTGACCAATCTATAACAGGCTCAGCTTTTTTTTTTCGAGAGACAGACAGAGAGAGAGATTAAGGTGCACGCAGTCAAGTGGAATGAAGGTCACCCAACAAAATGTTGCAATCTTAAAGTGCCATCAGCATGTAAACCGTGTTCAGCAGCAGCTTTGGAGTAATTCACGGGACTCTTTATCATCTCACCCCGAACCACTCATAAATGCACATTGCGGTGGTATGTTACATTTGCGGTAAAGTGTTGTAAACAATTAGGAGAATATCTTTCTTTAAATAAAAATACTTGATACGTCGTTTTAAAATTTGGCTCCCCATCCCCAGCTTTTGTGAGAGGAAAAGTGACCCAAAAAGCTCAAAATTCCACAATTGGTTTCTACATGACAGATAGGCGCTCTGACAAGTCTGTTCGTGAGTCACTCATTATCCTGCTGACGATGTTTCAACTACCAAAGGGTTTCAGTTGGAAACGTTCTGATTTTCACGGGAAAGAGCAGAAAGCCACAAGCCACACATGTCCCACATGTCCCTGGAGCTGTCTAAGTCAAAACCAGAAGGAAGTGTTTCTTGTCCGGGGACCTCCCTTCATCATCCACCCACTCCTGACCTGCTGTTTTCCTGTTGGCAATGACAGGTCCTTGCAAAGCAAACAGCTCCCCGCTCTGCATGGAAATGCTCATGCTCTCAGGCCATATCCCAAGTACAAAACTCCCTGAGAGTCATTTGGGGAGTGAATCAGACTTGCAGCCAATAAGCACAAAGCTGACCTTTAAACCCCAGCCTTTAATAGAGCACTGGGTTATTTCACTGTGTGTTTGCTCAACAGTTCCAGGGTCACAGGGTCTGCACTCACTGAGGTGGGGAGAACCTGAACATCTTGCTCCCAACTCCCACACTGTGACTGATAGCAGAGGGTCGGGGGCTGGGCTAGGAGAGGCCCCAAGCCCCAATCTTAAGTGCACCCCGTATCGCAGGCTGTTTGAACACGTCCTTTAGCATCTAGAAATCATTGGAGTACAGAAGTCTGCTGACTGGCTCTCAGCTACCAGCTTTGGAAGGAACGAAGAGTGTTGGGGAACCAGGAGTGGAAGCATTTTTGTTTTCTGTTTTTACCTTGTCACCGTGCCATACTGAGTGCTAGATCTTGAGGCAAAAGATGAACTCAGTAATACACATCCTTTCTTTTTAAAAAAAATATATTTTTATTGACTTCAAAGAGGAAAAGAGAGGGAGAGAAAGATAGAAACATCAATAATGAGAGAATCATTGATTGGCTGCCTCTTGCACACTCCGCACTAGGGATTGAGCCTGCAACCCAGGCATGAGCCCTGACCTGGAATCGAACTGTGACCTCCTGGTTCATAGGTTGACGCTCAACCACTGAGCCACACTGGTGGGCACATCCTTTCTTCAGTAAAAATATGATATTCCATTCATCATAGGTATTTTTGCGTTGATTTCAATATTTCAAAATATTGCACTAAAACAATATCTATCTTGATTACTTAGTTATTGGTGCCTAAGGCAAGGGCCTCACTTGCCTCGCCCTAGTCCTGGCTTACTCTGTCACCTCGCTGTACCCATCTTACATCTTACCCTAAAAATGGAAGCAGGGAGGTGGAGATACAGCTGGGGTAAAAAGGGAAGAAGAGCTGCGACCACACAAGAAAATCATAAGTGAGCATCTACCATGTGCCAGGTACTACACTGTTACATACATTCTTTCTGGTCCTCATCTGTGAGGAAGGTACAGTCATCTCCAGCTGAGAAAGTTGAAGTTCTGAGAAATGTGTTTTTCCCCCCACTCTCCTCCATCCTAGGAACTGGCCCTACAAACTATCCGGCACTCAAGAGAGAAACTGGGAGTTGTCCATGGTCCCTCCTCTCCAACCCATTGAATCTATGAGCTGTCAATGTACACTTGTAACTGTTTGTGGACACCCCCATAGTAAATGGGGGAGTAAAGTGCAAAAGATGGTCTGGTAACAATGCCACACTCTTTGTGCCATATTTGCCACCTCTTCAAAGGTCAGTCACCCAGTTGTTTTGTTATCCCATTGGCCAGTCACATTATTCCAAGTGCTGACTGTTTTGCAAATTTATCAAGTACATTTTAGTTTCATCTTGAATGCAAGCTCAGTTACTGGCCAAGGACACTCATTACTCTGAGCACTGGATTCCACCGCCTGACATCTGACTTGGATATCTCATGCACATCTCAGACTGACATGACCCTAAACAAAGTTCTTAATCTTCTCCTCAAATTCTGCTTCTCTCCAGTTTCCTCCATCTCAGCACCTGGCGTCATTGATCACCTGCTACTCGAGCCAGAAACCTGGCAGTTGTCTTTGGCACCTCACTCCTGTTCCCCATCCAAACCAATATCAACAGCTGCCCATTGAAATAGTAAAATCAATATCAACACTTATTGAAGCATTCACTATGTGCCAGGTACTCTTATGATGCATATAGGGCATTACTAACTCATTCCATTTTCATAATTCTATGATGAGATGATTCTTATTATCTCTTTATACCTAAAAGGTGGCATGGAGAACTAATTTGCCCATGATCATATAACTAGTAAGAGAGGGAATTAGTATTCTAGCCTAGAATACATACTCTTTTGTTGTTGTTGTTGTTGTTCTACACTGTTTTCTTCTCTTCAGCAGTGATTTCCAAACACTATTTTTTTAAAAAAATTCTTTATTGTTTAAAGTATTACATATGTCTCCGTTTCTCCCCCCCCCCCCCCATTGAGCTCTCCCCGGCCATCCCCATCCCCCAGCACATGCCCACAACCCCTAGTGTCTGTGTCCATTGGTTATGCTTATATGCAGGCATTCAAGTCCTTTGGTTGATCTCTTACCACCACCCCCTTCCCTGCCTTCCCTCTGAAGTTTGACGGTCTGTAGAACACATACTCTCAACCATAGTTCACCTTATTGGTTTTCCATTGCCCCATCCTAGTCTAACCTACCATCATTGCTCACTCAGGCAACTGTAAAAGCCTCCTGAATGCTCATTTTGGTTCTATTTCTACCTTACTTCTACACATTAATTTTCATTAAGCAGTCAACATAATTTTTTAAAAAGTTATTATCAGGTCATGTCATTTCCTCAAAACCATTCAACTATTTTCTAAATAAAATTCAAACTCCTTAATGTGGCCTACAACCTCTTATATGAACTGGCTCCTGCTCTCTTCTTTGTCTCCTACCCTTCTCTACCTCATGTATTACTTTTCTAGCCCACTGGCCTTCTTGCCCTTTCTTGGACTTAGCAAACTCTTTCCTGACTCATGGCCTTTGCACATGCTATTCCCTTTGACAGCATGCTCTTCTCCCTCTCTGGATAGCTCCATCTAATCCTCCATATGTCTCAGGGTACTTCCCTGAGCCCTCAGTCTAAAATAGGTCTCCCTAGTAGTCTCTCTTAGCACCCTCTTCTTTCCTTTCATAGCAATTTAAGAAAATTATAACTCTACATTTATTTGTATTTGTACTTGTTTATTGCCTGTAAGCTCCTTGACACACAATCAAGGTCTGTTTCATCCACTGCCCTGCTCCATCTCCTAGACCAGACCTTGAAATACAGACAGAGCAATTATTTTTTCAGTGAGTGAATTAACCCTGGAATAGCTCTTTTAAAAACTTCTGCAAATTAACTAAAGAAGGCACTTAAATAATCAACATCATTGATTTTAGGAAGAGAGATCCTTAAAGAGAATGAATATATATATATATATATATATATATATATATATATATATATTCTACTTTATTTCTAACTCGTGAATACAAATTATTAAAGCAAATATTCAATATTTGGAAAATACATAGAAAGAAACAATAAAAGAAAATCTCTAAAGAATGCTTTTTTGAAAGATTTTTAAAATTGATTTTTAGAGAGAGAGGAAGGGAGGGGGAGAGAGGGAAACATCAACTGGTTGCCTCCTGCACATCTTTCACTGGGAACTGAACCTGCAACACAGGTATGTGCCTTGATGGGAATCAAACTGGCAACTTCTTAGGTGCACAGGACAATGCCCAACCAACTGAGCCACACCAGCCAGGGTTCTAAAGAATAATTTTTTAAAACCTTACAGTATATCCAGATTTTTAAAAAGTTCTTTTGTTGTTATGACTACCAGTCCCAATAAGATAAGAATGAAACTCTCAACTGTTCTTATTTAATCCCAATGTATAGTAGTGTTCCAGAAATATCTGTTAATACTAAACTATGGACAATTTCAGTCACATATCTTTTTACTATTTCTCATCATAATTTAAAGATTTATTTTTTTAATTGGTGCCAAATCTCTCATCAGAAAATAGCTGAATGATCTATTGCACATGATTTTCTATTGCCCTACTATGTCACAGATGTTTTAGGAATAAAGACAGATTCTCTATGTCTCTGTGTAATAGGCAATGTGGCTTGAGATCAAGGTATCTGTTCTTTAGAATTTCAATACTTTAATTTTAAAAAAATAAATGCATTCAAGAATGGAATAAAAAAATGAAAGAAAAATTTTGCAAATCACATATATCTGATAAGGAACTGATACCTAGCATATATAAAAAATTCAGTAACAAAAATACAACACAATTTTAAAATCAGCAAAGTATATGTCAGAACATTTCTCCAAAATAGGCCACAAGGAATATGCAAATCAAAACTACAACAAGATTCTACTTTATATCCACTAGAATAGTAATAATAAAAAATATAAAATATTAATTGTTGGTGAGAATGTGGAAAAATTGGAACCCTTATGCACTATTGATAGAAATTTAAAATGGTGTAGCACTTTGGAAGACCATCTGGCAATTCCTCAGAAACAGTCTGGTAAAAATAAAGTTACCATATGACCCAGCTATTTTACTCCTAGGTATATACTAAAGAAAAATGAAGGCATATGTCACCTAAAAACTTGCACACAAATGTTCATAGCAGCACTATGCATAATAGCAAAAGTTGGGTCAACCCAAATGTCCATCAACTGATGGATGGAAAATAAAATATGGCATACCAATATAATGGAATAGTACTCAGCAATAAAAAGAAATAAAATACTGATAGATGACTAAAACTTGTAAATGTAGTTAAGTGAAAAAAGGCCAGTCACAAAAGGCCATGTGTTGTATGATTTCACATATATGAAATGTCCAGACAAGCCGATTCATAGAGACAGATAGATTAGTGGTTGCCTAGGGCTGGGATAATAGGGCAGGGGAGGAGGATGAGTGATTGCTTACAAGGACTGGTTTCTTCTTGGGATGATACAAATAATATAAAATTCGACAGTGATGATGGTTGCACAACTCTGTGGATATAATTTTAAAAACCCACTGAATTATACACACTATAAATGAGTAAGTTGTATGTGAATTGAATCCCAATAAAGCTGCTGTAAAGAAATAACAAAATCTAGTTTTTACTATAATTTAAAATTAGAAGCTTGGCATTTACAAGAACAGGTATGGCTTAACCAAAGAGTTTTTATAATTGCTTTCAAGCACATTTATGATCTCCCTCTGTTCTTATAATTCCTGGTCTCCTCTCTCTGTCATTGTTTAAAGGCAAGCTTGAAATCATAGGGCCAGACTTACAGAATTGTAGAGTGGGACAAAATGTATAAGATCATGATCTTAGAGTTAGAAAACTGAGACCCAAAGAGAATAACCCAACCCCCCCGCCCCCCGCAAGATCATAAAAGCAATGAGAATCAGAGTTTTTCCAAACCAAAGCTTTATTTTTAATTTTTCAACAGCACCATATGCAATATAGATAGTGAATGGAATTTTCTAAGATGGCCTCAGGCCAAAGGTCTATGCAACTAAGTCTCACATGTAGGTAAGGAATTTCCACTCAAAGTATGAAGACAGCAAGGATGAAGTCCGCACAGTGATTGCTTCTTCTGCAATAAGCCTTGCCTGAGTACTTGGCCATGTGCTAGCCATTGCTGAAATAAAGATTTATTTTCTTAAGGACAGCAGAGATTAGGAAGTTCAGATTTGGGTTTCTAAGTCTAGCTTTGGGAAGTTTAGTTTGGTCTTCATCAGTGTTGGACACTTGGACCGGTCGCCTCCGTTATTCAGGTCTTAAGCAGCATGGAAGGCATTGCAAATAGAACATTCTTGATTCTGAATTCTCTCTTCAACCTTCCCAGCAAACCCTTTCTTTCTCTATCTTTCCTTCCTCCTCTTCCCAACTTGCTCTTGAGACCCTGAGAAATCGCACCCAACTTGGGTGCTTCAATTATCCCATGTGTTCTGTGGGCATCAGTGAGAAATGTGAACTAAAAGCTGATTTTGTTTCATAGTGTTGCTGAGAGCTGAAGGTGCAGCATAACTTTATTAATCATAGTTCATTTTAAACATTGGTAGTGGTACAATGCTCAAAAAAAATCAGATGGTTCAATCTGTTCCAATAAGAATTTTGACCCCAAAGTTCATTTTTACTTCTACATTCCTTTGCTACTCCCCTTTCCTATTTTCTTCTTTCAGAAAGTCTAAACTGCCTAAGAGAATCCTGGCTTCCTTCCAAGGGGATATTTTATAACAGGTAGAGAAGAGAACTGTATTATAAAATTCAATGAAATAGTCCATTTGTCTGGATGAGGAGGAGATATGGATGTACTGCCGGGCCCCGGGCTGCTGTAAGTAGGATGGAGAACATGAGGCTAGCGTTTTGATATGTCTAGTATTGCTCTACTTTCTGAAATATATTTCTAAAGCATTTTATCAGCTGCTTCACTGAATTTCTCTGCAAACGATTATCTTCTCACAGAAGTCAGTAAAAATGAAAGCATACGGTCTTTTTAGATTCTCAGAGCGAGGCATTTAAAAATAAGTTGAAAGTGTTTATGAAGCTTATAGGAATGCGTTCACTCAATCTGCTTTGGTTGTCACCAGATAGAAACAACCTTGAAACCAGGTTCCTCTCCATTTTATGGGACTAGGAAATAGAGTTTTGTCCAGGATAGTGATAATGGTGTTTAATTGCCTTTCTCTCATTCAGTAACCTGTTTGTACTCTATCTAGGTTGATTAATAATACTCTTTCAGAGTTTTTATTCACTTGGTGTTAATTAATATCCATTCCAGGTAGGGAGTAAAGGGGCAAAGGCAGTGAATTGAGAATTCATCTAATACCCGATTTATCATTCCAGAAATAGTTTTGAGAGAGAGATGATGAAACAAGCACAATTTGTGGTGTTTGGAGTTTTTGGTGTCACCAATTGTCAAATCCCACCTGTGCCAATAGTTAGGCTTTATTGAACTGTACTCTATTTGGAAGAAAGAAAGAGAGGGAAGGAAGGAAAAAGAACCTGAAAATACTTTCTAGTCCTATACTTCTCTAAAATAGCAGGTCAATTTCCCAGTGAGGATATACTAGTATGTGTTTAGAGAAAGGATGGGCACATTTGGAAGCTACATGAACTCTTCAGGGTTATAACGGTGGCAATTATTCAGTCAATGCATCAGTTTTTAAAGCAGGGCTTTTCAGACATTGATGAATCACCTGGGCATCTTGTTAAATGAAGATTCTGGTTCAGCACGTCTGGGAGGGTCTGAGACTGTATTTCCAACAAGCTCTCAAGGGCTGTCTATGGGATTGGCCCAGAACCCACATCAATATAGTAAGGTTCTAAAGAAATGCAGCAAGGTGAAGGAAAAGGAAAACATTTGAGGCTAAATGACAGTCATCGTGGGCTGATAATAGCTGCCAGATTAATTATTTCAGCATCATTTTTCATTCCTGAAAGATGAAGCAGCTGAATTTGATTGACTGTTTTCAAGCTCTCTTCAAACATGTCTAGTAGGCTCAAGTCTCTGTAATTTTTACAGAAGATGGAAATTATGGCCTGTAGTTTATATTCAGTTGCCTTTGTGTGTGTGTTTTTTTTTAAAGGAGCTTTCTTCTCTCCCATTGCAATCTCATTGCCTCTCAGGGTGTTAAACATTTTCAACTCTTTTAGGCCACTCAGTAGGGTACTAGTTAATGGATCAACTGCTAATAATTTAGCTATTAGTTTCAATTTCCTCCATCAAATCTTTTATAAATGGTAAAGTTGACTGAGTCAAACATTCCCCCTACCCCCACAGTGCAGTAAATGTTGCATCAGTAGCTTGAAAGAATGAATGTTACTTTTGAACACCCAATTTACTACTGGGAGAATTAACTCATATTGTTCCAAAGGAAAGATCAAAGATCAAACTCCAAACCAGTAGAGCCTCAGATGTCTAATGTCCATATAGTATGGCTATTAATCCTCAAATATGTTATAAATATTCTAAAAGGAAAACAAATCAATGTACCCAATTTACATACTATATACATACTTATCACGTACGTATTGAGAATGTATTTATTTGTATTTTGGGGGTACAATTTTCACTTCCAAAATACATAACAAAAGAGTTAATTTTTAGCCATTCAATTCTAAGAAACATTTAAACCACATAAATCAGATGGTGCCTAACATCTTACTTGCTCTCCCCATTACTTTGCTCCCACTTCCCCTAAAAAGAATATTATGCTATGTACTTTAAGGAGATTTCATTTAGCACATTATCTTAATGGCATTTTAGAATGTATTATCTGGTGAACTCTTGTCATTCGAACAGCAAAATGGAAAAGTTAAAGGCTTATCTTTGTGATTTATCTATCTAAAATTGAGCAGAAATTATTTCTTTCCTTGTTTTATATCACACTGAAAAAATGAATCCAATGGTTTAAATTATAAAACTAATATCAGCAGGGGCATCATAGAGTTCAGGGACGATCAGAAAAATTGCATTGAAAAACAATTTACTCTCAATTATATGCAGTAATGATGGGTGTTGTGATGTAGAAAAAATTCAAACTACTGTGTTAGTTTTGTAATGATAATGAATTTTTCTGCACCAGATTTTTTTCTTTTTAACGAATATTTAAATATTTAAAGAACTACCTTTTGTTCCTACACACTAATCTCAGTGGGAATAACATAAAAGTTTTATTTTACATTTCACTAAATAATTGTTGGATATCTTGAAAGTTCATTATTTGGTTATGAGATCATATCTTGGAAATTATTCTTTAGTTATGATTCAGTGTCAGTCCTAACATTTTTAGTGGTCCCATCTAGAACTTCCTGGTTCCAGAAAATGCGGAACAGGTATAATATGTAACAAGTGCTTCCTGCCGTCTTTGTTTCCATTTCCTCAGAGTCTACCTCCCCCTCAAATGTCACAATTTCAGTTGATAAGTACTCTATTTGTTCCTCTTATAAGCTTACTTGTATTTTAGCAAAAGATTCCAGAAGGTTGAAAAATTGTAAAGACCCAAGTGTAGGGGTTCTCAGGTTAGAGATTCTACTGAAATTTGGTTTTAAATTGTGCATATCTTTTTAAATATACCATTTTCTAGGCAACAGTACAGATTCTCAAATCCCCAAAAGGTTAAGAACCACTGCTAATAAAAGAATTTAAATGATCAAGAAGTAAAATTAATTCATCAGAATCACTTTGGAGAGATGGGCTCCATCCATTTTAGGGTTTGGAGTGAGGAGGTCTGGGTTCAAGTCTGCATTCTGCCAACCCCTCACTTTGTCACCTCAGGCAAGTTACTTCTCTGAGCTATAGTTTCTTTCTCTATAAAGTGAGGATAAAACTAGTGCCTACTTCATTGGGCTGTTGTGAAGATTAAGTGTGTTTGTAGAGACATTGTCATGTAGCTGACACATAGTATATTCTCAATAAATAGTAGCTGCTCCTATTATCACTATTACTGTTATTCGCATTATAAAATACACTGTGAATACTAACTAATAAGGCAGATTATTCTAATACTTCTTCCAGTTGTCTAATAAAACAGAGATGTGGCTAAATAACAATGATCAGTTTATCTTTGACCAAGTCAGAGCTAAATAGATTTGTTCTCTAGAATGATTTGATTTTCTTTAACTATAGGATATCTAATCTAATGGCATGAAATAACTTTGGGTTTTAAAGATTCACTGTCCTTCCAAGAGTTTCCTAAATTTCCTAAACAGCTGGGTCTTCATTCAGCAAGTGAAATATACAAGGATTTGTATTCAGCTATGTCCAAGAGAACATCTTTGTGTTGAAAATGTGGTGCCTTCTCCAATGGCTATTAATGGAACTTACCAGGTATTATAGTACATCTACAGCACAGATTGCCATAATTTTCAGGAACAATGTCCAATGCCATGCAATAATGTTCACCAGACATTAAGCAAAAAAATGTCAGTACACAAAATTATGTGAGGTCTGATCCCAGTTTTGTACAATGATGGCACAGAAAAATGCCTGGAAGGAAATACATCATTTCAAAGGTAGTGACAAAGGGTAGGTGGAGAATTGATGTTTGAGTTTCTACAATGAGCATTTATTCCTTCTGTGATCAGAATAATAATAAAAGGTATTAAAAATAAATGGTTAATAATGAAAAACTTGTCAGCAGTGTGATAAACTGGATAAGGTCCTAGAAGGCAAGGAGCCGAGTTCCAAGGCCAAGACTCAAGCATATTGAAATGATAACCTCAGACAAGTTACCTCCCTCTTTTAAACCAAATATTACTCTTTGGAATTGAGAAGGTTTCAATAAATGATCTCGATGTTTCATTCTAGTCGGACACTCTAAAATTCCAGATGCGTGGCCACATGTGGCAGAAAATGGTTTTGTTTTTTAAGCTAGTCCACAAATAGTAAGTGGCACTGGAATGGCATCCTTTTCTTTTCAATATTTCCTGTCTGGTTGATTTTTTCCCCCAGAATAATAAGGATGTTATTCATTTGATAATTTAAAAATAAAAGAAAAAAATCATTTGAAATGGGTAAAGGGTTCAACATAAATATGGGCTCACAAACAAATTTGAACAGTACCTTTAAAATGGGTGAGTATTTTATTTGTCCTAAATAATATCAATCAAAAACATCACACAATTGATAACGAACATTCTGGAGTAAATAACTCAAGTCAAACAGAACCGACTCATGGTATGAGAAGTAGATGGTTTTCTTAAGAAAATTCTCAGATGTGAAATCCTTAGAATGAAATAGAACAATCACTCGCACAGCTTTGGGGAGCAAGGTATTGCTGAGATTGTACCCTGGTCTAAACTCTTAAATACCAAGAAAATATCTATGTGATTAAAATTGTTTAATGGTAATAAGTAGCAAGCAAATTAGGTTGCTTGCAGCCTCAAATCCAAAAGGAAAAAATACATGTTTTCAACTGCTACCTTTTGGCCTTGGGTCTAAAATGAATGCACTAACTCCCTCTTTCCAAGGGCCCTGCATAGGAGAGAGGGGAGAAAACTCTTCTTTGCTGCCCAGATTCTTCCCCTGGAACCAGTGGGCTCTTGGGCTGCCAGTGAGCAGTTTCCTCGAGGTGCTTTTTAAAGGGCAATGAAAGGCTGCAGCAGTGACCCAGAAGCCTGGGAAAAATACCCAGTTTCTCAGGCTACCAGCCCCACCCCCTTCTGGGCAAGGCACCCAGCATGAGTGAAGCTAGTACCTAAAGCCGACCTGCTTCTGCACATTCGCAAGAACAAATTTCCACCAACACCATGTAACCCCGCTCCTGTCACTGCTGTTGGGTTACACAACTTGGCTTCCCTCCTGGACAGAGTGAACATTCATCCCTGCTATTGACAAAGAGACTGCTTTGGCCTAATTAGTAAGGACATGGGCTGTTTTCTGTATCAAGGGCCAGTTAAGAGGGGAGGAAGGAGTATCTGAAACTTTAACAGAATGTTAAACGGATTAAGATTCCTACATAACTTGGTTAGTAGAAAACATGTTTGAAGCCGGGGAGGACTCTCTTCACACCATCTCATTTCTAAGTTCGATGATAATCTTTAAGGGCCCTGTGATATTATATTTTAAAAAGCGTAGGCAATTAAGTTACTGCTACATGAAGCAAGTTTAGAAATAATATATGTGGCTTAGGCAACTTTCACTGTGATTAGAAATTGCTTCAAAAGTATACTTGATTTGGGCCTGGAGTCTCACGATAGCCAAACTACTACCCAAGAATTAGATGCTGTCAGTGAGTATTGCCAACTATTCTCTAAGTATAAATGAAAAAAAACTACTTATTTAGGTCACATTATCACCACTTAGGCCACTGATGAAGTAATATGTTAAATACTATCCTTCATGAAAGAGTTTTTGACCCTTCAAAAATGCCTTAAGAACTCCCTTAAAAAATAGTAGCATTAACTTGGTAAATATGATGTATGTCAACACAAATACCCAGATAAAGATAAATTTAGGACATTAAATTTTGACCCAAATAATCAATGGTGATGACAGTTTTTTCTTGTGTCACCTTAATGTTTTATTTAACTTAAGATGAATATTATTACTTTAACTTTATTTTAATTCATATTTGCCCAATATATCTCTTTCCATCACAATTATGTTCAAACTAGAGGCCTGGTGCACAAAAATGTGTGCACTCGGTGGGGGGGGGGGGCGGGTCCCTTAGCCTAGCCTGTGCCCTCTCGCAGTCTGGGACCCCTCGGGGGATGACCACCTGCTGGCTTAGGCCTGCTCCCCGGGGGATTGGGCCTAAGCTGGGAATCAGACATCCCTCTGGCAGCCTGGCAGACCGGCAGCCCTCGGGAGATGTCCACTTGCCAGTGGGGAGCAGACCTAAGCTGCAGTAAGACATCCTTAGCGCTGCTGAGGAGGCAGGAGAGGCTCCCACCATCACCACGGTACTGGCAGCCGTCAGCCTGGCTTGTGGCTGAGCAGAGCTCCCCCATGTGGGAGCGCACTGATCACCAGAGGGCAGCTCCTGCATTGAGCGTCTGCCCCCTGGTGGTCAGTGTGTGTCATAGTGACCAGTCATTCCCAGTCTTTCTGCTGTTAGGGTCAGTTTGCATATTACCCTTTTACTATATAGGATAGAGGCCTTGTGCATGGGTGGGGGCCGGCTGGTTTGCCCTGAAGGGTGTCCCGGATCAGGGTGGGGGTCCCACTTGGGTGCCTGGCCAGCCTGGGTGAGGGGCTGATGGCTATTTGCAGCTGGTCACACCCCCTTCAGGGGTGCCTGGCCAGTCTGGGTGAGGGGCTGAAGGCTGTTTTCAGGCTGGTCAGTGACTGAAGCTCCCAGCCTCTCCTTTTTTTATTTTATTTTTTTTATTCTGGAATTTACCATCTATAATTGAAACTTTGTTGCCGTCACTGTTGCTGAGAGCTGGCTCCTATTCACTGCAACTCTGAGGCCATGGCCTGCTGAAAGCAGGTATCTGGGGTTTGTTTAGCTTCTATAATTGAAACTTTGTTGCTTTCGGAGCTCAGAGCCGGGCCATGGCAGGCGGGGAACCTTGGCTTCCTCCATCACTGGAGCAAGCAAGCCTCCTGCTTGCTTCAGCTGCGTGGCTGCCAACCGCCATCTTTGTTGGCGATTAATTTGCATATCACCCTGATTAGCCAATGGGAAGCATAGCGAAGGTATGGTCAATTACCCTTTTTATCTTTTATTAGATAGGATATTTGGGTCACTATGTTTTAGGTTTGATGCTTGTAAATAGTATACAGCTAGAGCTTGTATTTTTATGTAATCTGGCAATCTTTGTCTTCAAACTAGAGAGTTCAGTTTTGTTTTTACCCTTTTTTCCCTGCTAACTATTAAATTGATTGAATTTGCTTTATTCCCTTCCCTTGGCTTGGAAGTCATTCCATTTCTATGGAAGTTATCCCTAAATTTGTGTATCAACCAAAATCTAAAGAAAATCATTATCTTGATTCTTTTCTAGAATAATAGAAGACAATTACTTGCATTTCTTCCTCAGCCCATATTATTATGGGTACAGTAGTCAAGTTCTGTATTATTTCTAACAAACACTCATCAACAATAGTCACTATTATTGTTGTTGATTTTACCAACAGTGCTTATTTACATTTCCCATTATGCTAATTTCTTACTCGCCATTTGCCCTATGCCATTTTTCTTAGTTCAGTTCTCTTCTCATTCTAGTATATCCTTTAATACTTCTTTCAGCAAAGTTAATTAACCCAGTCTTACTTATCTGAATAAAATTTTACTTTGTCCTCAGTTTTAAAATTTAACTATACGTTAGCAGGTATAAAATTTTGGGATGACAATTTTGCTCAGCATTTTGAAAATCACAGAGGTTAGATGGCTGTTTAATTGTGATCTCTTAGCAAGTAATGTTATCCCAGCCCCTTTATATTTGATTGGCTGCATTCTCAATAGGATGAGTCTCAGTGTGGATTTGATTTTAGTTATCCTGTCTGGAAATCAAAGTTTCCCTTTAGTTTGAATCTCCGTGTCCTAGCTGTATGCTCGGTGATTTCATCAGCACCATTTCCAAGTTTAGTCATATTTTTCTGCTATATCTAGTTTGCTCTTTCTCTAGATGTAAATAAAATTCCACTCATTTTTTTTTTTGGTCAAATTTATACTCACACATGGTTTTAAGTATCAAACAGTTGTATAAGATTTGTTATGAAAGACTAGTCTCCCATTTCCCCCTCCCATCTCTTCCTCTCTATAGAATAGCCACTCTAAGCATTTTTATTTATTTATAGGAAAGAAGACTACCTCCATGTTCATAATGAGATGACTGTATTACTTGGCCTTTCAGTTTTAGACAGTATCTGTTTACTCCTGACTACGGAGGATGAGAACCAGCTCATGTCTCTCCCTGCCCACCCAACATGTATACCCTTTAGCAAACATGAATTAGTTGCTTTAAGTGTTCCTCCTGTTCATTTTCTCTGTTCTCTCTTCCTCATATTTCTCTTATTAAAATGTTGGGCTGACTAAACTGATCCTTTATTTCTCCTGTTTTTATTTTTTCTCTCCTATTTGCCATTATTGTTTTCTCCTCCTTTCTGGGAGATTTTGTTAACTTTACCTTTTACTTTGTAGATTGACACGGTGAGACATAACTCAGGGTGCCCTCTGTTCAATACCTTTAGGTCTTTCTCTTGTACTGCTCAGATTTCCAAGAAAAGGCTTTTTCAAATTATTGCCTTGCAAAGTAAAACATCTGGATGCTAGGGTTCTGGAAACCCCATCGATGGGGGAGGAGGCCTGGCAGTTTATATCCAGTATATGCACATTTACTTAATATACACACACACACACACACACACACACACACACACACACACACACACACAAGTTTGCCAAGCTGACTACTACTACTAGTATTCTTTAAAAACAGAGCAGGCATCACCTCCTCTGGGAAGTTCTCCCCAGTAGACACCTCAACCGAACCATCTCAAAGAACCCAGAGTTTCCCTCTCTCTTAGCAGATATCCCCCTGCCTCTGTAACTGCCTAGTTAGACATCCTCACTCAGAATCAGCTCTATGCGTTTTGGATTTCTGGGCTCTTGGCACAGTTACTAGCATATAATAGGTCGGACAGGTTCATGAGTTATTAATTAATTCCTGAGGGAGCCCAGGGAAGAGAGCTGCTTGTACATGCAAGAGCCACACAGGAGCTGGGTAAACACTTCAAATAAACCACAATGTCATGGGTCTGTGGCATCAACATTAGTCCTACCCCTGGTTGTGAAACTCCACCACAAAACAGGGCACCCCAGACAAGTTTTCCCCCTTAGAAGTCTGGTTTTTCTTATCATATTCCTACATATAAGTCAGGGGAAGCATTCAATCTACTTCTTAGGAGTATAATTAAATATCTCTGTGAATAATTACCATTGTTTTTAAAACATGACTGTTTCAGATACATAAAAAAATCAAAATACATCATTACTAAGGAAAACTGAGGTATAAGGGAACTAGGCAAGAAATAGCTACTGGATATAAGAATACATTCTACTAACTTATTTGGTGGGAAGTGTTGAAAAGCAACAAACTATGAACAGGTGTCTGAGCTGGTGCTGAGTGAGGTACGAGTAAGGAACAGAAAACAGTTTGGGTAACTTATTTTTATAACTACCTTATCTATGACAGGCACAATCTGTTAGAATCTGCACAAAGCTTCAAGTGAGCAAGGGGGCAACAAGTAAACAATCTGATGCAGACTGACATTTCAATGATGAAATCAATGTTTTATAGTCATAAAATTTTAAAGTCTAGTAAGTCCAGCCTCCTCCTCAAGGTGTGGGTGCTGTCCATGTCCTCATAGAGGCCAAGAAATACTCCCAAAGCTGAAGCCCTGGCACTATTCCTGGGCCACAAAACTGTCAAGTAGCTTTTATACTTTTCAGTCACAGTGTGACCCACACTGACTTTACCGAATATCAATATTGCTCCTAGTATTGATATCACAGAAGTCTACACACAAGACACAAGCTAGATGCTTTGCAAATACTATCTCTTTTGACCCTTTGGAACAACCCTGTAAGAAAGGTGTTCTAATCTCTGTTTAAAGGTGAAGGAACGGAGTCACAGAGAGTTGGGAATGTCATTAAGGACACACAGCCAATAAGTGGAGAGGTACCAACAGGGTAGAGGACATGTAAATGTAGTATTTAAGGACATAGACTGCCTAGATTCCAATATCTGTTACATTACTTACTAGCTATGTGACCTTAAGAAAGTTGCTCAACCTCTCTGAACACACTTACTATATACGGTTGTTTGTTATAAGGATTAAATGAATTAACGTGCAAAGCATTTGAACAGTGCCTGGTACCACAGAAGTATTTGTTAAATACATAAAAGGATGAATCAAATCCAAGTTTATCTGGTTCCAATGTATACACTCTTAACAAAGACTCTTCCACATTTTGATTTCTCAAGTGTTTGAAGGCAGCTACTGCTTCTCTGAAGTGTCTCTCTTCCCCATCATCTCTTCTTTTCTCAATACTCCTTAACATTACCCAGTTGCCAGAATTCTTCCCATCCTTCTAGCTTCTTTCTCACTGAAAGAGTGGGACCCCGAATTGCTTCAACAATTCAGGAGATGACAGTAATCTCTTTAGATGTGAGTAAAACTTGTTCTTTCAATGCAGTCGTTTCCATGCAGGGTGCCCAGGCCAGGGGCATCAGCATCACCTGGAAACTGGTTCAGGACGTAAATTCTCCAGCTCCAGCTCAGACCTCCTGAATCAGAAAATCTAGAGATGGGCCCAGCAATCTGTATGTATGTATGTATGTATGTATGTATGTATTTATTTATTTATTTATTTGGTATTGTTTTATTGATTTCAGAGAGGAAGGGAGAGGGAGAGATAGAAACACCCATGATGAAAGAGAATCATCGATCAGCTGCCTGCTGCATGCCCCCCACTGGAGATCGAGCCGGCAACCTGGGCATGTGTTCTGGTTGGGAATCGAATCATGACCTCTTGGTTCATAGGTCGATGCTCAACCACTGAGCCATGCCAGCCGGGCGCAATCTGTATTTTAACAAGCCTTCCATGTGATTATGACACAGTTCAAGTCTGGGAACTATTGTTTTAATGGAACTTACAGCCACTGTGAGGGTTGAGGCACCGCATTGCTTACCAGCTCATACTAAATTGATGATTGGTGGTCTCCTAGGATTTGCACCCCCAATGTGTATCTAATGTAATACTGTGGTTTTAAATCCTCTTCTAGGCTTTCTTGATTTGAACTTACTGTTCCAGCCTCTCAAAAGCTAAGTCCACACTCTTTGTTTAGCATATTGGCTCTCCCCTCCAGTTTTGTGACCCCTGAACATTTGTATGTCACTCATGCTTTTATGGTGGCACCTACAACATCCACATAGAGTTGGGGCATAAGGCCAGAGGCCCTTGGCAGATCATCCTCCACCAGCCTGATATTATTTAATGAAAACATGATGTGCATATGATTGTTCAACATGTGAAATTTCCTATTATCAGCCTGCAAATTTCCATCTTATCCAGGTGGACACCATGAGAGACTTGCTTTCCTTATGAGCAGAGCAGCTATTGGTATTCTTCTTACATTTCCATTTCTTCTACCTTTTTCCTACTCTTCCTTCTCCCCCATCCAGGAGAAAATGGCCTGGAAGCCAGGCAGACTAAAGGTGTAGCCCTGCTTAGACTAGTTCCTTTTACTTTTACACTAAGAACTTCTTAATCCCACTCTTTATCATAGGCAATTTTTAAGCCATTTTTTACAGAATTGGATATTAAAAGATGGAGAAGTAATTTTTTCTTAATATCATATCAGCCATATTTATATTAGTGGGGACACCCATATTTATATTCAGGTATGCCTTAATAATTCACCTGCCATATTATACTATTGTGGTTGAATGTGATAGGACAAATCAAGATGTTCAGATGATTTCTGAGACCCTGACCCTCTTAACTTACCCTTTAAACCAGAGAATACTAAACTTAGTTATTGATGGTCAAAACAACCCATATTCCAGCTACCAGAATGATAACATCTTGAAACATCTACAGGGATCTAGCACTTTGGTTCCCTTCTAGAAGAATCCCCTAAAGTATGTAGACACATCTGGCCATAATGCATTTTGTCCTGAAGACTAATAGCCCCTACAAAGAAAAGTCAACTTTGCAAAAGGCTAGAACATAAAGCCAATTGTCTCCTACTGTTCTCTCTGCCAATCTTCATGAAGTCAAGTCCTGGACTTGTTTAAGGGTGATTCATCCGTCTATGGAAGGAGTGCCAAAACCAACTGTACAAAAGATTGCTTTCCTCACGTCCTTAATTCCTGAGGACCTTGAAGTCACTTAACGTAATGTAAGCAATTATGTGCTTCCAGGTTTGGCAGACAGTTGAGTAATAGTGGAAGGGAACATTACTCAGGTCTTCTCACAGGCACATTTCAAAAGAGTCCAACCAAATTGATTGACAGAAGACTCAGTTTTACTTGGTGAAATAAGCAACACAGGCTCTGCTGAACTTCAAACAGCAGCTTTGCACTTTTGTGGCCTCTTTGCCAAATTTTTCTATCTTTCTTTGCAGACAAAATATGAGCTTGCCTACAATTCCCCACCTGCCTTATCTTCTCATATACTATTTCCTTCCTGTTCTCAATGTCAAGGGGCTGGCCAAACCCTCCTGATACAATGAGTATTATAATTGATAAATAAAGTAGACCAAAAGTCCAAATGATAAAATGCACAAATAGACACAATTTGCCATTTTAAAATATAACAGAAAATATTAGCATCAATTTTATTTTAAGAACCTAGCATTTTCTTCAAAAAGTTATACCTGTTTTGGATGTCAATTTTTAAAGTATTACGAATGATATCTTTATACACAGAGTACCAGGACTCAGAAACCAGAGACAATAAAAAAGTTTACTGTGTGCTTTATGTGATATTACACTAAAGTTTCCAATCAGAAGGTACTCTTACATAGTATCTTTGATTTCCAAATGAATATTCTGATTTACTATTGAGTAGAAAATGAACAAGTCTTCAGAATATGTACAGAACCCCTTCAAAACCACAGAACTAGTGCCAAAGCAACATGAGGAGATAACTTGAAGACTTAATCCTCAATGAGTATGGACACAGGATAAGACCAGACATGATACTCTGGCTATCATGCTCAGTTATTTCATAGCGGAAAATACTATCCAATAACAACTCTTTTCGCCGCTAAGTCCCGTATCCGGCCTCACAATACTTCTCAAGTACATCAGCTGCCAAAACCTATGTGAGTTGGCACAAAACTATTTTCTATCCTAGTCTTTGTGAAAGATACACCAGAATCTGTAGTATTAACATCTACTGTCAGGATGAGGTTTCTTATGTGGAAAATAAAAAAAGCTACCATAATCCAAATATGCAATACTTCCAGCAAGGATTCTGTCTCTGACACATCATTTTAAAAAAATATTCAGTTTTTTTTTATGCATCAGAAGACTGTTGCAAACAATGCCTGCTATGCATAGGTAACTATGGAACTGGAGGTATAAGGAGATGTTCAAGCTCCAAACACTGACAGATGGGCACCGCTGATTTGACTGTGTGAACTCATATCAGATTGGTGCATGTTAAAGCATTTCCTTTTCTTACTAATTTTAAAAGTGTGTATATGAAATCTGTCCAAGATGCAGTAGATAGAAGAATGACTGCCTACAATGAACTGCACTTTTAATTGAAAGAACATAACATCTATGATAAATCACAAAGGAAATCTACGAAACTAACATGTGGTTTTTTCTATAGCTAATGTTCTAAAAACAAAATGTTCTATTTGGCATGGATCTCAAATGTGTCATGTTCTCATTAGTCTTGTGGGGAACAGTGCTACTTTATACAACTGTAGCAATCATGCAACAGGAAGCAGGAGTCTGAAATACAAAGTTAGGATTTTTTTTTCCAACAAGCAAAAAAAAAAAAGCTAAAATACATTATGGCAAATATGAATATGAGTAACTACAACTTAATATTATTGAAATTAATGTTTTATTTGGTAAAATAAAAAATAATTTATGAAAAATCAAACCACAATATTGAGAAATTGTAGCTTATTCCATTTAGAAATAAATGTAAGAAATTTTTATAAACTGCTACCACTTATAATATCTCCAATATCCTTTCTCATATTGCTCTCAAACTATATATATATACTTAACACATAGTCAAGATATATTCAAATTATATATTCATATACACTCAAATTATGTAATTTGAACATACACACACATACACACACACACACTCAAGGGCTGTGTACTAGCAAACAGATTAGTTTTGGAACAAGAAAACAGGATAGTTAAAGACAAAGTGAGCAAAACCACATAATTTAACACTTCACCTGAGAGGGAACACTAGTTTTCTCACCTTTTATAGCATTTACAATTCTCCCAAAACACAGCATTCTTAAAGAATATGGACACCATCATTTTTTAGAATTTTAATAAAACTAAAATTCTATATAGTTGATACTACTTATTTCAGAAGAAAATAAACATGTTCACTGTTCCTTAAAAAACATATTTGAAGTCATGTTTCATAAAATATCACTTTAAATAACTCACTGGCATCTAAGTCAACACGCCAGGAAGCAATCATTCCATCAGAACCAGAGGCCCCACACATCTGGGGGGAAATTCCTTCCGAAGGAGCCTGAGAGGACAGTTGGGAAGCTCAGAAAGGGCCCTTCGGTTGGCCCAGCTGCCTTGAGCCGGGCAAAGGCACTTTCAAAGACAAGTCATTGTCTGGCACAGATCCTGCCTGAGAGACTGAAAGCACTTCCCTGTAACCGTGTCTCCTCCTGGCATTAGCACCCTCCTTCACAAAGCGCCTGGGTTTCACCCCCGAGGACTAGTTCTTTCCCACACGTGGTGAAATCTGACTCGGCAAGGTCTCCGCACACAGACCTGCGCTTGAAGAGTGACATGGTTTTCTTTCCTTCTACAGGGTGTTTAGTATCTTCGGGAGGATTAATGCCACACACTTAGACAAGAACACCTTTGAAAGTTACATTATCTGCATTTCTTCAATGCTCATTCAGCTTTCTGGATTTGGAAAAGTAAATGTTTCATGTTGGGAGAGAACCAAGATGGCGGCATAGGTTAACGCCGGAGTTTGCTGCTCTGAACAACTACTTCAAAAGTGAAACCAAAAAACGGAAGGGACATCACCCAGAACCACAGGAGCGCTGGCTGAGTGGAAGTCCTACAACTAGGAGGAAAGAGAAACGCATACGGACACTCAGAGGAGGCGCAGTGCTGAAGTCAAATTCTGAGGTGCGGAGTGCGCGGAGCGGGCTGGCGGCGGAGGGCGCGGTTGGCGTTTTCAATCGGGAGGGAGTCGCAGACTCTGAGCTCCAGATCCGGGCGAGTCTTTAGGGACCCAGACTCAAACGGGAGAAGCGGGACTGTCTGGCTTCGGTCAGAGCGAGTGCAGCTTTCTCTCTGAGCTTTGCAGCGGGTGCTGGGACTCAGAGAGGCAGAGCCCCTGGGGACAGGACTGAGAGCCGCCATAACTGCTCTCTCCGGCCCACCCTGTTGATCCTGTGCGACCCGCCCCGCCCAAGCCCTGCACACAGGCATTTGCCGGATAGCCTCAGGCAAACGCCAGATTAGCACCTCCCTAGAGGACAGAAGTTCTCTCACTGCTGACACAGCTGATTCTCATAGCCACTTGGCCTGGAGGTCAAACCCTCCCTGGAATTAACTACAACAATCAAGATTTAACTATAAGACTGCGAACAAAGACCACTAGGGGGTGCACCAAGGAAGCATAACAAAATGCGGAGACAAAGAAACAGGACAAAATTGTCAATGGAAGATATAGAGTTCAGAACCACACTTTTAAGGTCTCTCAAGAACTGTTTAGAAGCCGCCGATAAACTTAATGAGATCTACAAGAAAACTAATAAGACCCTCGATCTTATATTGGGGAACCAACTAGAAATTAAGCATACACGGACTGAAATAACGAATATTATACAGACTCCCGACAGCAGACCAGAGGAGCGCAAGAATCAAGTCAATGATTTGAAATGCGAGGAAGCAAAAAACACCCAACCGGAAAAGCAAAATGAAAAAAGAATCCAAAAATGCGAGGATAGTGTAAGGAGCCTCTGGGACAGCTTCAAGCGTACCAACATCAGAATTATAGGGGTGCCAGAAGATGAGCGAGAGCAAGATATTGAAAACCTATTTGAAGAAATAATGACAGAAAACTTCCCCCACCTGGTGAAAGAAATGGACTTACAGGTCCAAGAAGCGCGGAGAACCCCAAACAAAAGGAATCCAAAGAGGACCACACCAAGACACATCATAATTAAAATGCCAAGAGCAAAAGATAAAGAGAGAATCTTAAAAACAGCAAGAGAAAGAAACTCAGTTACCTACAAGGGAATACCCATACGACTGTCAGCTGATTTCTCAACAGAAACTTTGCAGGCCAGAAGGGAGTGGCAAGAAATATTCAAAGTGATGAATACCAAGAACCTACAACCAAGATTACTTTATCCAGCAAAGCTATCATTCAGAATTGAAGGTCAGATAAAGAGCTTCACAGATAAGGAAAAGCTAAAGGAGTTCATCACCACCAAACCAGGATTATATGAAATGCTGAAAGGTATCCTTTAAGAAGAGGAAGAGGAAGAAAAAGGTAAAGATACAAATTATGAACAACAAATATGCATCTATCAACAAGTGAATCTAAGAATCAAGTGAATAAATAATCTGATGAACAGAATGAACTGGTGATTATAATAGAATCAGGGACATAGAAAGGGAATGGACTGACTATTCTTTGGTGGGAAAGGGGTGTGGGAGATGCGGGAAGAGACTGGACAAAAATTGTGCACCTATGGATGAGGACAGTGGGTGGGGAGTGAGGGCGGAGGGTGGGGCGGGAACTGGGAGGAGGGGAGTTATGGGAGGAAAAAAAAGAGGAACAAATGTAATAATCTGAACAATAAAGATTTAATTTAAAAAACAAAAAAAAAATAAATAAAAATAAAAATAAAAAAAAAAGATAAAAAAAAAAAAAAAAAAAAAAAAAAAAAAAAAAAAAAAAAAAAAAAAAAAAAATAAATGTTTCATGTTAATGTATTGTCTTAATGGTTACCATCTTCGATCAGAGGCTGAAACAAAATATTGAAATGAAAATTTTTCTTTTCCAAATCTGCAAAGCTAAGTGAGTATTGAAGAAATGTAAATAATTAAGCTTCAAAATAATTTTTTTGTAAGTGTGTAGCATTTATGCTTGTGAAAATATAAAATCTTAAAACTGCAGCGTCACTTTTTGGGACAGCCTGTGTCTCCCATAACCTAGGGAATTTCTTTTCAAGGACTTTGAAACCAGTAAGCATGTCCTTTGGCCAGCCTACAGTTTTATTTGTTTGTTTTGTTTTCTCCTGGTTAAAGATGAGCTTTTCTTTAAAGCTATCTTTTTTTAAGATTGCGAGATGTTCTCTGACAGAGCACTGTTTCCTGAAATTGTAACTGAAATAATTTTAACATTCAGATGTGCTATTTTGACATTTTATTTGTTCAGGAATCTGACTTGGAGAATATAATAACCTCAAGATTGTGGGTTAGAGCAAGGTCTTAGAGAGAATGAAGGAAGTGTAGCAAAGAGATGATGGGGCAGAGGAAGCAGGCAGATGATTTGGCCATGCCTCCTATTTCAATGGCTTGCTCTCTAGTGGATCCTATACCAATCGCTAGTGGGGTCAGCTCCACTGTTCCAGCTAAAGGCAGCCTGTACCTCGTGAGAACCAAACACAAGTGCAAAGAAAAACAGTGATTCTCAATGAGTATCTGTAGTATTAACATCTATTGTCAGGGGTAGGTTTCTTAGGTCTAAATGGGGGTTACACCTAAGCTGCATGGTCATATGCCAATGGCAAGAAAGGCTAACAGAGTAGATGCTGCTGGTGCCTTCACCCTAACCCCATGGGCTCCACTTCAGTGCCCCCAGCTTATCTTCCAACTGACCAAAACTGCATTCCTTTGCCTGGAGGTGTGCTCTTGGCTGCCCAAGTGGTAGTCCTGAAATGTCAGGAAATCAATGGCCTCTGGAGGCAGTCCTCACCTAATCCCTGGCAGGTGAATAAATATACACTCACTTGCCTCTTGGGTGGGGTAACTATGAGGCACATGCTCCCCATTGTCTCCCAGAATTCCCCAATGTGACTAAGATCCAGGTGCCCACAGTGGTAACTGGTTTGATAACATTCCCTTTCGGGCGGCTGTTCCTGCCCTGGCTCCCTTTCCCACTCATCTATTGGTGTTTTCTTCACTCCCTCCCTAAAATAACTTGCATTTAAATTTTCACCTCAGGGTCTGCTTCTGGGGAACCCAAAGTCTAATGATAAGTCTTTTGAAGGGATACTGAGCTGGCAGGCACTGGATCCTCAGGTTCCTCTGATGTAAGGGTTCTCTGGGTCCACAGTATCCCTTTCTCAGAGGGGCTGATGTTCTCATTTTTAAGGCCTGAGCACAGAATCATTAGGTCCCTCTGAGTCCAACTTCTCTCAGACCATCAGAAACATATCTTCTGGTATATTTCTTTCTCTTCCATTGACTGAAGAAGCAAAACCACATCTTTTGCTCAAAAATGGCAGGAAATGCAACATAATGCCTATTAGTCAAATGCCACTAAAGTCAAACTTTTGCTAGAACTCATATAAGGAATAGCTTTGGCTCCAAGAAGGGGGTCTTA
The DNA here is from genome assembly GCF_014108235.1 of Myotis myotis. Classification (NCBI taxonomy): domain Eukaryota; kingdom Metazoa; phylum Chordata; class Mammalia; order Chiroptera; family Vespertilionidae; genus Myotis; species Myotis myotis. Next base: position 40,479,824 of record NW_023416317.1, read on the forward strand.
CTCTAGTGCTGGAAAGAGACAAAAGTGAGGAGGAATGGCTGCCTTGGTTCAAATGAAACTTGAACGAATCACCAGTGGGGACTTAAAACCATAAAATAACAAAAATAAAAGTTGTTTCAAAATACTGCTTAGATAAAGAGAAATGAATTGTAACCCCCCTCAGGGTGAAGTTAAAACACTCATGTTCCATGTAATGGAAATTCTGAGACACTAAAAATTAAAAACAAAACACAAAGTCCACAAAAAAGCTAAGAGTTGTGAAAGATGTCCCAGCAGCAATGTGTCCAAGAGACTCTCACATGAGCAAAAGGAACATTTAAAAACTGATGTAGCTTGACCCTTTCCAAATAGTCTCAGAATGTTGTCCTGCAGAAACTTGAACCCATCACCTAAGGAAGTCCTTGTGGTCATGCAAGTTGAGAAGTCAGACCACCTACCTTGGGGGGTCTATTTACAGTAAGCCATTCTTTTTAAAAAAATATATTTTATTGATTTTTTACAGAGAGGAGGGGAGAGGGATAGAGAGTTAGAAACATCGATCAGCTGCCTGTTGCACACCCCCTATTGGGGATGTGCCCCCAACCAAGGTACATGCCCTTGACCAGAATCGAACCTGGGACCCTTGAGTCCACAGGCCAATGCTCTATCCACTGAGCCAAACCAGTTAGGGCGACAGTAAGCCATTCTTAAGAACCTTTCTTTACAAATCCTCAGAAGCCACTCTTCTCAGGTCATAGATTTTTGTTGGGTTTCATATTTGCAGAGAACATCCTCTCTGGGGCCCTGATTTCTTGCCAACTTAGTTGAGGAGATGGGAAGATCTTCTACTTCAGTTCTTAAGTGTGAATAGTTTTTTTTTTTTAATTTTTTTAAAAGGGAAAAGAACAGCATTGCTTTTCTGTTGGACAACCTATTCCCTTATTTATAATGCAGGACAGCAGGGCCTTGTAAGTGTATATTCTGGTGCATCTGAGGACACACGGTTGTTCATTTTAAAATTAGATTCATCCTAATTAAATGAAGACAGCCTACAGCAGGAAAGTATTACTCAGCACCTACTGCTGGACTCTGCGCTTCTAGACTCCACTGAACTTGTTTAACACACAGTCCCTGCCCTCTTGGAACTTCAAATCTAGTAAAGAAATATCCATCTCATTGACAAATATGAGGCTTGGTCAGTGAATGGTGAAGAATATATATAATAAATGACTAACCCTGTAACCTTCGGACAAGATGGTGAAGGAAACGTCACTAAAGTGGCATGTTTCAATCAAGCAGAAGCAGAGAGAATTTGGATCTCAATCCTAATTAACTATAGAAGGATATCTGGAGCTCCTTGAATGAAGGATATTGGGATGCTGGGTTGAAACAGAAGAAAAGGAAAATATCGATTAGATTTTAAAGGACAGAGTTTGAATTTGGATGGCTGAAGAACAAGGGAGGGGAGTAGCTGCTATAAAAAAAGAAGTAAGGTAGGCAGCTTAAGCCCCATATTCAATATAAGTGAGAGAGCTAAGTTTGCATTCAAGAGGCCAGAATCCTGGGCAGGTAACTGAACATCTATTATTCTCATTTTCTATAAGCCCTGAGGGTTGGCTACAACACACTTGGCCAATCACTGCTCCTTGAGAAGACTTTTAAATAGGACATTACTGGTGTTTATACTGTGGGTTACCCTGAGACCCGGAGACCCTAGTGATGAGCCAGTAACAAGTTGGGGATTACTAAGAGAATTATTTCTCATCTATTATTGAATACTAGAGGCCCAGTGCACGAATTCTTTCATGAGCAGGGGCAATCAGGGGCGGGGCTGGCCAAGGGGAGGGGCTGTGGGCAGTTGGCTGGCCGGCCCTGCCCTCCTGGTTGAACTCCCAGTCGAACTCCTGATCGAGGTGACAATTTGCATATTAGTCTTTTATTATATAGGATTAAGAATTTGCTAAATTCTGTACCTGAGAGGCATATGTCAGGATTCATTTCTTAATATTGCAAATGTTAATTTTCAAAATATTGCAAACTATTTTACAAAAATAGACTTGTAGAGTTGAAGACAGCCCTACCTACACTAATATAAAGGCACACAAATATTTTTTCTTTTCTTTTTTTTTTATATTTTATTGATTTTTTACAGAGAGGAAGGGAGAGAGATAGAGAGTTAGAAACATCAATGAGAGAGAAACATCGGTCAGCTGCCTCCTGCACATCTCCTACTGGGGATATGCCCGCAACCCAGGTATATGCCCTTGACCGGAATCAAACCTGGGACCTTTCAGTCCGCAGGCCGACGCTCTATCCACTGAGCCAAACCGGTTTCGGCAAATATTTTTTCTTTTATGTGTCCTCAAAATAATACTTATCATTAGTTAGTCTTATTTCTTGATAATCCAAAAGGCATGTGCCCTTTGCACTTCCTTACTTCTTTGAATAAGACATTTTAATAATAATTAAATGGTAAGGTTTTCAGAAAGATAAAATGTGGATAGTTAGAAGGAAGAAGTTTCTTTGTTCTTTTCACTTACCTCACATTTATAATTCATGCCCCTCTTAAATTTCCTTCATGGGAGCTACTTCTATAGACCTGGTTGAATATTTGATAAAGCATGTTGATAATTTGGGAAGGGAAACAAACAAAAACATCCTTTCGAATAAAAAAGGGAGGGTTTCCCATTGTAGTAAGCAATGATAAGTAGGGTAAATATGAGAAAAACTGGTATTTTTAGTCAAGACATTATGTAATGAGTCATTTATTTAAACAGTCTAAAGCTCTGTAAAATGATTCCAGGAAAATGGCTTCAATATCTCTCTGTCAACACACCAAGACTCAGCTCTCGCCTCTGCTCCCTAACAACTCTACTTTAAATTTTATTTCCCTTCAAAATAAATGAGCACATTAATGATGTGCCAGGGTCAATCACAAACTCTCAATTCTATGTGTATATTAGGGCCAACACTGATCCACCAAAAAAATTAAAATGATGATCAAAGACTAAAAGGAAAAGCCAGGGCTAGCAAGATTGAAGACGGCCCCCTAAGAGTGAGAAGGAAATCAGGAAACAGAATTAGGTCAGATAGGAGGGTGGTACTGCACCAAAAAATAGAACTGGATTACCTCATTACTATAAAGATATTTCCATCCCTTGCCTTAAGAAACAACAAGACAGTGATGTGATGAAATCTACATAAGAATTAAAAAACAGAGTAGCACAGTGTGGCCAACATAGTTCATCAAACAATCCTTGCTCCCCGTTCTATAGTACAGAGAAAGCAACTGGAAAGCAACTGCTTAGGAGGGACTATCTTACTCCCTCTGCTTTATTTTTGTGGGGGGATGTGATTCCTTTTCATCAGTGGAATTTGAGCAAAATGAGTTCGTGTCACTTCCAAGCCAAGGTAGTTAGGAAGCCAGTGAGCTTTTCCACGCTCACTCCCCTCTCAGTGGTCTGATGCAATGAACACATGACCTTGGAAGCCATGAGCTAGAGATGGAGGAGCCCAAGACCAAAGGAATCGAGACCTACCATGAACCACTGTGGAGCACAGGCAACAATCAGCAGAAACAGCAATTTTCAACTTCACATGAGTAAAAAATAAACTTCTAGTCGTGAGCTACTGTGCATTTTTAATTTTATTTCAATGTATAGAGTGTTTTTTTAACCACTATATGTGGCAAAAAAAAGAAAGTGTTGCAATTACTTGAAATAATGCATTTAAGTTATTTTTGCATGAATTTGTTGGAATTATAGATTTTTAAGGCTAAAGTTGGGTTGTCCCAATTACTAGCAGCTACAAATGGCTGTTGAACACTTGAAAGGTGGATAGTTGAAGTTAAGATATGCTGCAAATATAAAATACACATCTGATAGTTAAGATTTAATCCAAAAAATAAATATCTCATTAATGCTTTTCTATTGATTACATATTAATATTTTGAATATATTGGGGGAGATAAAATATTTTAATGATACTCACTGGTTGCTTTTTACTTATTTAAAATGTGGCTACTAGAAGATTTTAAACTATATATGTGGTTCGCAATACATTTCTATTGGCTTCCCGCTGGGCTAGCAGGGGTTACTAAAGTGCAACCCACCATCTGCTTTTTTGTAAATAAAGTTTTATTGGTTCACAGCCATGCAGGTCTGTTTACACATTATCTATGGCTATTTTTGTACTACAACAACAGAGTTGAGTATCCTCAACAAAGACTGAAAAGCTGAAAATATTTATTTTATATCCTATTTTTAGAAAATGTTTGCCAACTCCTAGGCTAAGGATTACTTTGAGATTATCTAACTTATAAACTCCTATCATTTTATGACTAAGGAAATTAAAACTCAGATAAGTCAAGAAACTTGTCCAAAATATTTTTATCCTTAAGTAGGTAGTATTTACATATCACTCTCATTCATTCATTCCCTCATATTCTCCACCATCTCTAATTTTGATCATTAAAGAAATAAAATTCCTATCAGTTTGAAAATCAACGAAACACTAAATAATCTCAACATCACAATGTTAATTCAATGTAGTCATGTAGAAGTATATTTCCATCTGACACAGAAACTGTAGGCATGTACATACAATAGCAGAGAACCCTTGAGTAATATTCAGCTACAAATAGGCTGTGAGATGGTCTTTAAGCTTCACTTGAAATCATTTTAAAGAGGATCTATCATGCAATCTTCTTTCAAATTAAACTTGAAATCTCCCTAAGTGCAGATCTGGCTTGCTAAGAAGATTCATTATTAGAATTAGATTAGAAAAAATTTTCCACATCTTGGAGAAAGTAAAATATGCTCCCTAAGTGCAGATCTTGCTTGCTAAGATTATTAGGGTTAAATTAGAAAAATTTTGCCACATCTTGGAGAAAGTGAAATCTGTTCCCAAAGACTTTACAACATTTAACTGCTTCAGTTCCAGCAGCCATCATCTCTCAATGGATTATTCTAAGAGTCTCATCATTTTCAGTTTCTCTCCCACACAAGATCTGTCCCAAAGAACTCTTCTAAAATAAAAATCTGATTTCCTGAACACTCGGTCTCTTCATGTTATCAAGACAAAGTCCATCTTCCTTATTGGGGTCTGGAGAGTCTTCATCATGGGACTCCTACCAGGTCTAATACCCTCATTTATTGTCCTTTTCACATCAGTCAGACACTTGGGCTCCTTGCAATTCTTGGGGTCCTTGCTATTCCCAGACACTTCACACTTTAACCGCACTTTGTACATTTATATATGGTGTTCTTACTGCATAGAACTCTCCCCATTCCCAACTATTGGTTCTCACTGCACATTGTACTTACTCCATCATAGAACTTACCAATATTGTAATTGCTCTTGAAGTATTAATTCTACCACCAGTAGAAATAGCTAATGTTTGAGAATACTTAACTGTGGGTCAAGTGCTACATGATTTCATTTACCCTTCACATTTTATAGATGAGGAAACTGAGCACATACAATAAAGCCAGGTGAAGCCAGAATATGAACCCACACATTCCCACTCCACAGTCCTGGTCCTTAACTCTACACCCAGTGGTTTTCAATGGGGGTGAATTTGTTTCCTATGAGACATTTAGCAGTATCTGGAGACATTTTTGAATGTTGCAACTGGAGTGTGGGGCAGCAACTGGCATCTACTGGGTAGAAGCCAGCAATGATATTAAACATCCTCCACAACACAGGACAGCCCTCCACTGCAAATAATTATTTGGCTCAAATGCCAATATTTCAGAGGCTGAGAAACACTGTCCTACACTAAATCAATTCCTGTACATTGTCTCAGGATACCAAGGCACCTACCCTAGATCTTGGCATCCAGTAGATGCCTGATGCACATACGATGCATGGATGGATAGATAAATGATAAATGGATGGATGAATTGAAGGATGGGAAGAAGGTTGGAGGGAGCAATAGATGGATAGACAAACTTCAGAAGAAGAAAAAGGTCTGAAGGCTCAGTTTTGTGGCAACTTCAATAAAGATAAATCTGATCACATATTCTTAATTAACAGTTAATGAATGCATATAGAGTACATCCTAGATGCTGCCTTCACCTTAGCAACACCTTACATTTACAAACCTATAGAACATGAGATCAAATTAAAAGGCCAATTTAATTTTTTTCCCAAGAGGCCTCAGAGGGACAAGATATTTTGCAAATCCCTTACAGGATAAATTGAGATGTTCATCACCTGCATAGACCATCAACAGTTAAATTGTTTTTAAAAAGGCTTTTTTTAGATAAGGTTCTCCTGGTTTCTTTTTAAAAAATAAAAGACAAATAATACAAGACTATATACAATCTGCTATTTTCCCCTATTGTAGCTACCATTCAAATATAAGCACATTATTCTAGATCTCCAGATGGTGGAAGTGGAGTAGAAATTACAGTGAAGCTTAGGTGAAATTCAAAAAAGTAAATAAAAACACATATAACAGAAATTAACCATTTTCTGGCTTATGTAAATGAATACCTCTTAACATCAAAAAGAAAGTCAAGAAAAGATAGGTTTTATGATTATAATATACTAGAGGCCTGGTGCACGAATTTGTGCACAGGCCCGCCCCAATCTGGCCCACCCCCTGGTCGAACTCCCAGTTGAGGGGACAATTTGCATATCAGCCTTTTATTATATAGGAGATTAAAAGTAACCGCAATTTAGCATTATTTTTACATCGTCCCCAAAACACTTCAACAATGGCAGCATTAATCAGTGTTGTATACAAATTGACAGTTGTTTGGGGTTTTTTTTGTGGAAAAAGCAAAAAATCTTCTGCTTTGGGACTAGAAACTGCCCCTTTGAGTCATCACTTATTCTGAAAGGTAGTCAGAGGTGAAAACAAATGAGACTAGTTTTTATAGTGTAACACTATAGACTGTTCCTCACAACCTCTTGTATTAAACTTTAGCTTTACACACACACAGAGACCCACACATGTACATGCATGCACACACACACACAAAGTTTTTTTTTTAACTTTTAAATTTTTATTTATTTATTTAATCTATTTAATCTTCACCCAAGGATGTGTTTTCATGAGAGAGAGAGGGAGAGGGAGAGGGAGAGGGAGAGGGAGAGGGAGAGGGAGGGAGGGAGAGAGAGGGAGAGGGAGAGAGAAAGGGAGAGGGAGAGGGAGAGGGAGAGAGAAAGGGAGAGGGAGAAGGAGAGGGAGGGAGGGAGAGGGAGGGAGGGAGAGGGAGAGGGAGGGAGAGAGAGGGAGAGATTTGAGAGAAAGAGGAGGGAAGGTGGGAAGAGAGAGACACACACTGAGAAACATCAATGTGAGAGATACGCCAATCGGTTGCCTTCTATATGAGCCCCAAGTGAGGACTGAACTCGCAACCTGTTGGTGTACAGGGACCATGCTCCAACCAACTGAGCCACCTGGCTAGGGCCACAAATAAATATTTTGCTACCTGCTTTCCATCTTGGATATTTATAACACACACTAGAACAAAAATAGGCTCTGAAAACTCCCACACTATGTACTTAAACTCAGGATTTCTCAAATATCATTGGCCACAGAGTATCCTAAGTAAATAGTAAAATAAGTAAAAAGTAAAATAAGATGAGGATCTGCCACAATACTCAGGATTAGAAAGGACTCAAAGCGATGACAACCTTTGTGGCATGGGACACCAGCGTGACTATGGAATTTTCCCTGTGATTTGGAAGCTGGACATGGGAACCACAGCCAAAGCCCAGAGACACGCAGTGCCTTTTTCACTCTGTGTGAGAACATGGCACACACCTGTCACAGAGGCAGATTCTGCATGTATGGACGTGCAAGTAGGCGAGACTTTTAAGCGTGTGGAAGAGAAATATGAAAAACTGACCCAAACCCAGGAATGGCATGATTGTTATCAACATTGTTTTTGAGCACCCCTTCTGTGCAACCATTATTGAAATCTGGGAAAACAGTATTCGAAGAGAAACAAAAAGAGAGGAAATGTATATCTGAGCCATCCTGAGAATGACAGAACAATATCTGCCACAAGAATCAGCATACTCAATGGGTTCCTGAATGTCATAACCATACATTATGCCACTAAAACCATGACTATCTTTTCACTCTTCTCATCTCAAACATTCCTGAGCCACCAGAGGAGTCACACAAGTATGTTTCCCAAATTAAGAAGGCATACCTGCTGTTAATGTGCATTCCTTTGTCCAAGCTTTTACTTTAATCAGCTTTCTGAATAAATCTCTAAATTCTTGATCACAAAAGAGGAGCCATAATCCTTAAAGGCTGTCTTTTGGGATGAGGAATTTGAATGAATAACTTAATTCAGATCAATCCTTTCCTAACTGCTATGTGTGCCCCATCTGAGCAAGTACATACATGTATATGTAATTATTAATACTGTTATATTATTATAATGTTATATGCACATTACATATTATTAGCATATACATATATCATAATATACATATGATTGTATATGTTATATGTATATATGTGTCTGTCTGTACAGTGTAAAGGCTATACTATGCTTCCTGGGACAGAGAGACAAGGTTCTGGGTCCTAATTCCAGACTTTCCGGAGTTGCCATTTGGAAAAATTATCCAAATTCACAATGGAGCTCAGTTTCTTGGTCAATAAAAATAGTGCTGCACAAGAGCTGCCAGTCCATAAAGTCTTCAAAGTCCCTTGAAATTAGGGCAGTATGGACAAACCAACATTAGCATTGGACCTAGATCACTATTCTAGCTGTCGGTTGGCCAGATTCCTTAGAGGAGTGTATGGAAATACACTACTTGTGACTCAGTGATTTGGATAGTCTCCCTCCCCCCGTACTTACTTAAATGTCACTTGACTAATAAGTTAGGGAACTTAAAGTGGAGAGTGAATATCCTTAATCAGAGACTTAGTGGCCTAAACATATTTAATCCCCACACCATGTGGATACCAAGAGAGTCTTGGGCAAATCCCACTGCAATTTACACTAATACACTTGGGCTACTGAAACTATAAACAATCACTTCCTCAGACCAAAATAACTTTATTTCATCTAGGGGGCCATATAAGAGATCCCAATAAGCAGATCCATTCTATCACAGTGTAGACCATTTCAGAATCTCTTTGTATTAATATATGTACATTGCCTCAAAGGTCACTGGGCTCGATGCTGAGCTACAAAATGACTAGCAAGGCCAGGCACATAGTAGGTACACAGATTTGTGTAGGCTGAATGAGGAATCAAATCCAGTAATCAAAATGACTTTAAGTAAAGCGAGGAGTTAACTTGCCACCCATTACTCAACCACCTCAGACACTAGACTAAGCCCTTAAAGCAAAATAGCTGGGATATGATGCAATCTAGGCAGCAAACATTCATTTTGGGCAAAATCAAGTTATAAGATGACACTTAATTTCAAAATCAGAAGAGAAAGATAGGCACCACCCCTTCTCCTCCTAGATTGATTCTTTGAACAAGTGTTTCCCTGGGTCATGTGTGAAACACTCTGCTAGGTGCCGGGAGTCAAGGATGAATAACCCATAGCCCCTCATCACAATTTCCGTGGGGAGGTAGAAATGGACACTAAAAACAAGCTGCTGTACAGGAAGACAGGAGCTAGACAAAGTAAAACACGAAGCACCAAGGCCATCTGTTCAGAGAGGTTGTGGTCATAGTGTCATTTTCAAGTACCTGGCTGTCCTGTCCTCTCAGATTGCTTTAGTGAAAAGCTTGGCCGTGACACTGGATATTTGAGAAAGTCAGCCTAAAGAACATGTCAACCATTCATTCCTCTAGGTTTTCTGAGCTCTATTTCTACCTTGGGGACAATCTTCAGGATCTCCACTGCTGGACCATGGCTTAGCTTATCTCCAAAGATAAACTCCCACTGGGTTACTTTACATCATTCTGCTTTCTGCATATTTTTTCTCTCTAGGGTTGGTGAAAAACGTGATCATATAAAATCTTTACTTCATTTTCTGGAGAACTGAAGTTCAAGTATTGGCCATTATGTGATTTGATATTTCATAGGAGTATATACTAGTAGTCAGGCACTATAGTAAGCACCCTGCCAATGTTATCTGAGATATCCTTATAACTTTAATGGGTCCTCCAGTTCCCTTTTTTTCTCTCTCTGAACTTGGCTACTGAGAAGCTCAGGGCTAAATTAAATACTCAAAAGCAATAAGCACTTAAGATTTCAGTTTATCTTTTGTCCCCTACCATTTTTACCAGTTTCATCATTTTGTAGACCTTTTAGATTTACTCAGACACGTTTCTGAGAGTCGATACTCTATAAAGAAAAACAAATTTCCATAATCATTTATTGTAACTTCCTTTTAATCTCAATTGTCAAAAAAGTTCCCACGACTAGCTAATTTGAAGATAACCCCTTGGGTACCACAGCTCAGTCAACTTGCAAACTCAGATAATGCAATATTTCCCATAATCATTTGGTTCAAAATCTGCTTATGGAAGTGGGAAAAGGGGGCAAAGGGAGAGGGTACAGAGTAACCACCAGGTTATTTCCAATCTACTTCCACAGGCTATTTCTACCTCGTGTGGGATCCTGACAGTCTCATCTGCCCTTTCCCCAACCACCACTTTTGTAGATCAGCTAGAGATACTGCTAGAACCTGCTGAGTGAGAAGGCATAGCTATCACCCAGTGATGTCTATTTCCTGGAATTTCACTCTTAGCACTGACAATACCTCTGGAATGCATAAAAATTCTGCTGCAACCCAGCATGTTGAAGGTCAAAGTCTTCAGGGACCTAGGTAAGGCAAACTGTTGCTGAGGGATTCCATGTACTCAAGGCAAATGCCCCCAAGAAAAACTCTCAGAAATAACTCTGTATCATCACTAACCTAAATGGGGCTAGCTTTCATCTTAAAAGAGAGAGAGATAAACAAAGATTGACCCATATATACATGGCACACACATATACAGGCACAGATCTTGGCCTACCCAATTGGTACCCATTTAGGATGCTTAGTCGGGTGTTTTGGTGAACACAATGTTTGGGCGCAACTATTCCTTTATTCAACAAAGATTTACCCAGCACCTACTGTGTGCCAAGCATGGTTCAAGATATTGGAGGATCAAGAGTGAATGAAGCAGTCAAGATACTTTTTCTCATGGACTCTATTCTAGACACAGGAGATAGGTAATCAATAAAATGAGCCAATTGAAATGAACAATTCAGATTGCAAATAAAACCAAGGATGGGGGGGGGGGGGACAAAAACCAGTGTCTCAGAAGGAATGAGGGATGGCCTTTACTCAAGTGGTCAGGGAAAGGCTTTTTAAGAAGGTGACACATAATCTTACACTAGAATGACAAAAAAGGAGCTAAACAAACCAACCACCTTTACTCTGATTTCCATCACAAAGATGAGCTTACTAAAAAAGAAATGTGGAATCCCATGTGTGGCTCCACACACCTGTGCTTCAAATAATTGCACCCCACCACCACCCAAATACACAGAACAAAACAAAGAAACAAACAAACAAAAAAAAAAAACAGAAAAGGAAAGGAATCCACAACTTTCTTAAGGAAACTTTAAGAAATAACCTTTTCTCAAAGATGTAGATTAAAATTTATTTTAATAGCAGAATTTACTACAAAGAATTTCTAGAGGAGAAATGGAATGTTTATTACTCTTCGAAAGTCAGTTATTTTATAAAACAAATATTTCAATGTCAATAAAATTATGCCTTTGAATTGTAATGCCAACAGGAATTGCTTCATAAAATATAGTTCTGTGGCTAGATTCAGTATCATTTACTTCCACTTGCTGGAAAAGAAAAGCAAATCATATTTACTAGCAGATGGTCCTCCTTCTAATATATAACAAAACTTTGAAATTCATGAAAATTGAATTCGGATAGTATCTATTTAACAATCACAAATAATAAATGGTTGTTCACCAATGCCATCCCATATAAACCCCAAATAAATCACTTAGTATTGAATTTCTGTTAGAGTCAATTAAAACACTTAGCCAAAACTAAAAACATCCATTACTCAAAAATACTTTTCATCAAAACACCGTTTTTTAAGAGAAAAATGTTTCCTAGTCCCTGACTTGTTTCAGAATAAGAGAGGTAAACAAGTGAATGAGGGAGCAGTCACGGTGAATAGTCAGAATGAATCATGGAATATTTTGACTAAAAGGCAAGTTTTACTTTGTAATCCAATGCATGCTATATATTTTTACAATATAAATAAGGATACTCAACTAATAGAAGGCAAAGTAATGTAAAGATATTGCCCAAGGTCTACATTACCCAATACACCTGTTCCTGCTGTGCTTTAGGTGTTTGAACTTCAAAACAGGTCTTTAAAACAATCTCACTAGCACCTGAGACCAGTAACCTGCTAAGAGGTAGGCTGTTTCAATGTCTGTTTGTTTGTTTACTGATTAGGGGATCCTGTTTGAATCTTCATGAATCCTAAATCTGTGCGGAGAGGGGGGAGAATGAAGAATCTGAACTTATCTGTGCAGATAAATTCTTTTCTTTGACTCACTTTACAAATTGTTATGCTTCTACTAGACCCTTGACGGTTTCCCACTTGGGGAAAATTAGACATTTAAAATTAATAACTAAAAACTCACCCCATGCTCCCTCTCCCCAACAAATCAGAGGCTTAAGACTTAGCACTAATAATAACCCTCCAATGGTCATTGGGAAATCCTTTTCCAAAGTGACCACAGCAGCTAAGGACAAAATCCACGAGGAGTAAAAAAATACTCCCCCCAAATGAGTCCTACTCTGGGGGATGGGGGGGGGCGAGGGGGGGCACACAGCTGGCACAACTCCTGGTATCAGAACCCACTTCGGGCCACTCAGACGGAGATGCTGCGTCAAGAGAAGCGAGGCAAAGAAGTGCGACTCGGGAGCCTGGCGAGATCGCCGCGGACTCGCAGAGGAGGCGGGGAGACGCCAAGTAGCCAGGCACCGGTGACAGCGCACGCCAATATTCAGGATTCTTCTCCTTTCCAAACCCGGCAGTTCCCGGGCAGGAGCAAAAAGGGGGATGGGGGACCCACAGTCCCTTTAAACCGCACCCCCCCACCCCCGTGTCTGCCAACCTTTTCCGAATTCCCGTGTCACAGAACTTCCTCATCATGGAAACTTCCACTCGGTTCGGCGCCGAGGATGCCAAACTCCATTTCACAAGGAGCCTGTCAACAGCCGGGTTGGGGTTTGAGACACAGAGCCGCTGCGAGGGGAGCGGGCACCCAGCTCTGCCACGGCCCACGCCGTGGCTCCGGGAGCGCCGCTGCGCGCTGCCCCGGCGCCAGAGGGCACATCCTCCCAGACCCGGGGCGCAGAAACCCCGCGGAGGCAGGTAACAGGGCGGCTCACCGACACCCCCACCCACCCACGCCCGCCCGCCCGCCCGCAGGCGCTCAGCTGGCCGGCCGCACCCCTTCAGGGTCCCGCGACACCCCGGTCACCATCCTGCCCACCCTTCTGGACATTTGGAACTGTCGCCCCTCCCCCCCGCCCCCCGACACCCCCCTCACCCCGGCCTCCGCGCGCGCGGTCCTCTCGCCAAATTGCCGGTGTCCTGGAGCCGCTATGGGTGGCGCGCCCCTGCCCGGGGAAGGCGGCGGCGGGCGCTCGCCCCGAGCCCGGGGAGCAGAAGGTCTCCTCGCCCGGCGCACTCACATTATTCATGCAAAGTTCATCCCCGCCGCGTCACGGCCGCCCGCCCGAGGATGTGCGCCTTCCTTGGCCCAGCCCCGCAGTCTCCACCCTCCTCCGCCCCCTCCTGCCGGCGGCGGGGTCCCCGGGAGCGCCGGCGACGGGACGTCGCGCGAGTCCAGAAAAATGTCAACTCCTGGGGCGCAGAGGGGCGGCCGCCGCAGGGCCCCGCCGGCCCCCCGCTCCCCGGCCACCCCACTTTTATAGGCGGAGGCAGCGAGTGTGGCCCGGCCGCCGGAGTCCCCGCCCCCCGCGGCCCCCCGCGCGCCCGGCCTGCCCCGGTCCGCGCCCCGGCGCTGCCTGCCTCCGAGCCCCGGGCGCACGCCCCGCGCGCCGCGTCTGCGAACCGGTGACCTGGTTTCCCCTCCAGCCCTCCCGGCGCTCGGCTCCGCGGCGGCGACAGCCCGGAGCAGGCAAAGCGGGCTCCGCCAGGGGCGTAGCGAGGAAATGGCCTCCCGGCCGCAGGTCTCGCCGCCGCCGCCTCCCGCCCGGCTGTCGGACGCGTCGGCCGCTCCGGGCTCGCGTCCCCCGACCCCGGTTCCCTGCGTGCACGCCACCCCGGCTGGCCGGCCCCACACCTGCCTCCCCAGGTTCGGCCGCTCCCCCGCCTCCCAGCCCCGCTGGTGCCTCCCACCCGGGGTGCCCTGGCCCCGGTGGCGATGTCGCCCCGGTGGGTGTTGGTGGCAGCGCGCTCACCCACCCGGCTGTGTGAGCACGGACGTTCGGGTTTGGGCGTCATTCCTCCAGTAGGCAAAGTGGAAGAAATGGGGAACGAGTGACCGGGGGCGGGGAGGAGGTGACTTCCAGAAGTACGGCTTGATTTTGCCTGCCGGGCCGCGCTCCTCCCTTTTTTTTTCCTCCAAACAACTTGTGGCGCTTGCCGGGTAGACACGGCGCACTGGCTCCTCGCGGGGCCTCCCACCCTGCGCGGCGTCTGGTGTTCTCTTACCCTGGCCACCTCGGGAATGGAAGTTTGCAGAGGACCTGGCTTGCCCTGGAGGGAGACGCTCCTTCCCAGCTCTGGGCATATCCTGGGAGATGTGTGCTGGGGTTGAGGCACTCCACAGGTTCCAGAGGGCCGCCCTGTTCATGTGTCTTTGCCCTGGATACGTACAAAGAAAGCCGGAAGACAAAACTAATGTCTACTCGAAAAATTCTGCCCAGGCAAATAGGAATGTCTAAGGTGCCCCCCCGCCTCCCCCGAGTCCTGAAGGCCAAGGATTCAGATTGGGAGAAAATGAAGCAGTAAAAATACTGAGTACCCCCAAAGCGAAAAGGTAGTGGTTCAGAAGCTACACAGTTGCAACGAAACTATTTTGACGACAGGGTATAATTATTTTCTTGTAGGTAATATTAAAATAATTCCGACTTCATGAGTCAATATACATGTGTATAATAAATGTGAGAGAGCTAGGACGATTTGTATGAAACCTCAACTGCTTGAACAATGTATAGATCATTTTTTTGGAGACTTTTCTGGATTGCCAGACAGTGGCGTGTGTTTTATTCCAGCTTCTGGGAGGCATCCCACGGAAAGGGGGCGAGATGCCACCACCCCTGCAGACAGCATTAACTACCACTGTCAGGAAATTAGAAACCGTTCCAAGCGCCTGATGTACAGTTTCAGGGAGCTTCCCCAGGCGAGTGGAAGACCCCAAGGCTCTCTGGCCAGAGGAGGGACCTCTCCCTTGAAATTCCAGGGATCCTATTTCCCCTCCGTCCTTGGCGATACATCCGTGTTTTCTTCTTTACTCGTAATAAGGCTGCGCCATAGGACTTGCAGGTTTGTGGCTGGTGAGTTGTTCTTTGCGGGGAAGTTCCCTAGCTTTGCGCCCTGGCTGCCCCGGGGTGTTTTGGTTCCTTTGGAGGAAAGCTTATTGGAGTCTCACCATTTGTTCCAAACAGGGGGCCCCCTGGTGGCTAACTGTGAGTGAAAACGTTGGCCACTGAAGAAAACAGCCTGGCCCTGATCGGCCACAACAGTTGACTGGTCATGGCAGGGGCCCAAGAGCTGGTAAACAACTTTTGTAATAAGGCCAGACGGTGGAGGTGCTGGTGGTGGTGGTGGTGGTGTGTAGATAAGGGTGATGTCAATCTTCCATCTGAAAGGTGCACGATAGGCCTTAAAGACTGCTGGAACTTTTTATTTTTTTCTCTTCTTGAGTATAACTTGGAGCTAAATTCCTTCCTAAGTAGGAAATGCGGTACAGAGAATGAATTATAACAAACACTGTTGCTTCCCGTTGTTCAAACGGCTTTGCCTTTCTGATCTCATTTGGCCTGGAAACTTCTGAAGTACCGAGTAAATTAAAACATTAAATAAATAATGTGGCATGACTCAAACAATTCATGCGACTGTGATTGTAATAATGTTTTAGAACAATGGGGAGGACAATTTTAATGCGACGTTATTGAAACAACATGAACTGCTAGGATTCCAGTTGAACGGGCCCTCGAAGGGCAGTCTCACAGGCTGCATGATGGTAACAAATGGTTACCAATAGAGCATGCATCTTCCCCGCCCCCCCGCCCCCCCGGCCCCCCCCCCCCGATTTTACACTAGTGGGGACAATGAAGGAGAATTTTAAGGGGACCTGATTGAGGGCAGTCCTAATCCTGTAGATTTCAGAAGACATAACCAAACTGTTTTCATGACCCATGAGCACATTTCACCATAGCTATCCATCTTCATTGCCAGGATCTTTACATTTCAAGCTAATGAATCATTTCAAGAGATTCATATACTCATTCATTCATTCAACAATAACTGGGTTAGAAGACGAATAAAACATAGGATCCAAAAGGGCTGGGATCAGACTGAAGTGAATGAGAGCAGCGCAGGGTCCGAACCAGTCTTTATTTAAAAATTTGATATATTGTTCATCTGGGACAATGGTTGCATTAATTTTGATTTTAAAATATTGTATTAAAATATAATTTCTCTTGATTACTGAGATTTTGGACATCCCCTTGAATTTTACATCCAAGGCCTCGCTTGCCTTACCCTAGTCCCCACTCTGCTGTGCCCTCATGTTACCAGAGTCTAATAAGAGAAGTAAAATTCTGTTAGAATTTTCTGTGTGTCAAAGATAACTAGTATACATTAAGGAACTTGAGGTCAGGAAGTTAAAGATGTGGGTGTAAAGTGAGGGTAAAAATCAGGAAGATTTCACAGAACTAGGTGCATTTGAAATAGTCCAAGAATAGACCGGATTTTACCAGATTGTTGGAAACAAAGGAATGACCCGAACAGGGATGGACTCTTAAGCAGCACATCATGCTACCTCTAAGCAGGAGAAGGAGTCACTGGGCTACAAAATGTGAACACATTCTGGGAGTCATGAGACATCCCCCTTGCTCCTTGCTTCAGGGGCTGCTGTACACTGGGCTGATAAGAAGAAACTTAAGTAAAACATGCATGTCACCAGCTAGAAACCTAGAAAATTCCCTAATTGCATTCTTTCTCTCTTCTTGTCTTCCACCTGGTGGTATAAGATTCTGGGGCCCCTGGGCAGGAACTAGTAAACCACAAGCTGGAAGGAACCTGGGTCCCTAAAACACCATACAGAGGAGAATGGTAAGATTCACATTGGACCCTTCAGTGATTGAGTAATCAGCTTCTTCTGTGGTAAGCCACTGAAATATGAAAGCGTATTTGTTACAGTAGTTAGTGTTATGTCATCACACCCATCAGCCAAGCCAAACTCTATTAGAGCCTAAATCATCTTTTCTTTAGATAGATACTATTAAAGTAATGAAGTAGGCCTAGGTGCATCAACTGTCGACATAGCTGTAAAACAAGGTGTGTTTAAAACAATGTTCAGAGTGATAATTTTTTTATTGAAGTATAATTTATGTACAGTAGATAGACAAATGCTAACTATTCAGTTTGATACATTTTTAGATTTTTATGCCGTTGTGTAATCACCACACAGAATAAGATAGGAAAAATTCCAGCAATTCAGAAAGTTTCTCTGTATGTATTCTGTGTTGATTAGCATTCCTCTTCTAGAAGTCAACACTATTTTGAATCCTGTCATCATTTATTAGCTTTGCTAATGTCATTTATTTTATTGCACTTCATATAAATGGAATCACAAAATGTATTCTCTCTTATAGCTGGTTTCTTTCACACTATTGTAATGTTTTTGAGATAAATCCACATTACTGTGTAGATTAGATAGTTGTCCTATTTTTAATTTCTATTTTATATTCAATCATGTAAATATATAGTACTGCAATTTATTTATTTATTTTCCAATTGGTGGATATTTCAGTTCTTTCCAGTTTGGGATTATTACAAATAAAGCAAATCGTTCAATAAAATTCTTGAATAATTCTTTTTGGTACATGTATTTATATCTCTTGGACACATGCTTAGGAGTGGAATTGTTGGTCATATGTTATCTCTTAATCATTCTATCAGAGCTCTGTTGTTCATTCTTACAGTTATCACAAATAAAATAAAATCTAATTTGAGTGAAGAAATATTAGTATCATAGATATGAAAATCCTAAAAATAATTAATATTCAAGACAACTCTTACCTTATATAGCAATTATTAGTTCTGCTTGCAGCCACAAATCATTTCTATGTACTAACCCACATATTAAAAGCCTATACAAAAAATGATTTCGATGAATTAAAGTGCATTGAGAAAAAGGTGAGTGAGGGAAAGAAGGTAAGAATTCCAAAACATTTTTAAATTAAATACTAATTTTCAGCTGTCTGAAAAATAGATTTAAGATGAGCTGAATAATTGCTAGTTGGACTGTAGTAACCATGTTCATCGTGAGCATACAAAAATATACTATGTTGTTAAATTCAGTCAGTCACAGAAGAAATTTAGTGGTTTAAGACACATCTTCCGCAAACGTCAATTAAGTGTACTACTTTTTTTTGGTTATGTTCATGAAAAGTGGAAATGTGATTTTAAAAATTCTGTGAAAATATCCTTTCTGTTTAGGAAGGGAATAAAGTGCTTCTTAGTCATTTTCATGGAATAAATTCTAATTTGTCTAGGTACAATAATACATATAATATAACACTTATGATTATGGACTATTTCCAGGTCCTAAAATTCCTGAATGAGCCTTATCTAGAGTTACAGTTATAACTTTGAATTTATTTGCTTTTGTTAGTTAAATGAGATTCTCAATTTGAAGGCAATATAGGTCTTACTGACACTTCCTATCTTCATGTATTATAGCTCTCTATTACAATCAATTTGCCTCATCCAAAGTTTACACAGCCTTGCATACAACATTAGTCACAGCGCTCCTACAGACACAACTGCAGACGTATTTTGAGCATCCACAAATGATACATTTAGGGCAAACAACCAAACCTAGAACTGGCAGAGAAAGCAAGAGGGTCCTGAGTTTCCATGTATGCAGGTTTGAGCAAAGCCCTCTGCTGTGGTTCCTGACAATAATGGGCTGGCTAAGGCTTTGAGCTCTAAGTTTGTACCTTTTTGAATCATTTTGGGCATGTTACGTAGCTTCTCCATGCCTCAGTTACACGGAGAAAACAATGACACCTGCTTGATTGGGCTGTGTGAAGAAAAACTGTAAAAATAGATGAATAATGCTGTACAGTGCTTGGTGCATAGCAAGTGGCCACTGAATAGGACCTGTTGTTATTTTGTAAAAAAAAAAAAAAAAAAAAAAAAATCCACTGATGCTATTTAAAAAACTTCGGGAAATGGTAAAGGCTAAAATCTTATCTTGAAAGATTCTTTTAAAACAAATTTGCTGGGATAATTTTTTAATTGAAGTATAATTCTTTCTAAATTAATTGACTCAATAAATATTTATAAATATTTGTAACAATATTTACCAACTGGCTACTCCTGGGCTGGCATTGCTGTAGGCTCTGGAGAGAGAACAGTGAACAGGATGGAAACAGCTTCTGAAAGAGGAGGAACACTCCTATCTGTGGCAAAGATTGAGCACAACCCAGATACATGATTGAAATTAGCTGTGCAGAAATAAAATCTTCTGGAGACAGACTCCTTTACTGATCTCTGAGTTCTAGGCTTTAATGGTGGTCTTTTGGAGGAAATTACTCTGTTCTTAGAAAAATCTTTTTCTGAGTATTTTTTTTTGGTAGCACTTCCTAACTGCTACTAAACTCTTAAGTTAGAATGCCTTTCTCTAACATCAAGTTTCTAGAATGTCTGTCTGGAATTTTGGAAATTTTTCCCCAATATAGGTGAGAGTAAAGTCATCCAGAAATCCCCAAATGCTGAATTTGGAGCCAGGCTGATCTGATCTGATCTGAGCCATGAAATAACTTGTATTCTCTTGGCCTTGTCATTGATTTCCTGGTCCTTCCATCCTCATGAATAAATGTAAGGGATTGGACTATGTAATTGCCAGCTTTTACTTTACATTTCGAAACTGTATGCAGTTTTATCCCCACTCAATGACCAGAGAAAGACATTTATTTGATGGAGAGCTCCTTATTTTTTAAACAATATTTTGCATTCATTTACTAAATTAAATACCTGGGAAAAACTTAATTGTTTAAAGCAGACTTTGATATTATTCTCCACTTTATGGGATAAAAATGAAATGGCTCAAATCCATGATGGAAGCTTCTTTGGGGAAGACAGGAAAGCATCTGCTTTGTTTTCCTGACCATGTTAATAGCATTTTCATGAGACATGTAAGTCAAATGACAGAACGCTTTTAATTGTTTGTTTGGATAAACTACAGATCGAATTTGCCATACTTTTGGATTTAATTAAGTAATGATAAGAGATTTGATAAATTCAGGTCATCAAATGTTCTTTTCTGATATTTTCTTTAGTAATTCCTACTCATTCTTGCACTCATTCCTGATATTAAAAATAATGTGAACAAAATTAAAGAAGAACTAAATAAGCAAAGATACATTTCAAGCTCATGGATAAGAAGACTCAATACTGTCAACATGTCATGATTTTCCAAGTTGATCTATAGATTCAATGTAATCCAGCACGTTATTTTGGGGATACTGATAAAGTAATTATAAAGTTTGTATGGATAGACAAAAGACCTAGAATAGCCAATACAGTATTGATGAATAAGAACAAAGTTTGAGAACTGACACTATCCAATGTCAAGAC
This sequence comes from Myotis myotis, assembly GCF_014108235.1. Classification (NCBI taxonomy): domain Eukaryota; kingdom Metazoa; phylum Chordata; class Mammalia; order Chiroptera; family Vespertilionidae; genus Myotis; species Myotis myotis. The sequence goes on from NW_023416317.1 coordinate 40,500,613, forward strand.
TTACTGTAAAGCTACAGTAATCAAGACAGTATGATACTGGCAAAAGAATAGACAAATAGATAAATTCAATAGACTAGGGTCCAGAAACAGGTCTCCATAAACATAGTCACTCACAATTGACAAAGAAGGGAAGGTAATACAACAGAGCAAAAATAGTCTTTCCACAAACGGTGCTGGAATAATTAGACATCTACATGCAAAAATTAAAATTAACCTAGACCTTACGCCCTTCTCAAAAATTAACTTGAAATGGATCACAGGCCTAAATGTAGGATGCAAAATTATAAAAGTCCTAAAAGATAACATAGGAGAAACTCTAAATGACTTTGGAAATGCCCAAAACTTTTAGCTATAACACCAAAAGAACAATTCATGAAATAAATAATTGATAAGATGGAGTTCATTAAAATAAAAAACATCTGCTTTGCCAAAGACAATGTCAAGAGAATGAAAAAACAAGCCACAGACTGGCAGAAAATGTTTGCAAAAGACATATCTGATAAAAGATTGTTATTCAAAATATACAAAGAACTCTTAAAAATCAGCAATAAGAAAACAAACACCCTGATTAAGAAATGGTCCAAAGACCTGAATAGATACCTCACCAAAGAAGATATACAGAGGGCAAAGAAACACATGAAAAGATACCCCAGACCTTATGTCATTAAAGAAATACAAATTTAAACAACAACCAGACATCTACACACCTATTACACTGGCCAAAATTCAGAACATTAACAACACCAAAGGCTGGCAAGGATGGGGAGCAACAAGAACTCTCATTAATTACTGATGGGAATGCAAAATGATACAGCACTTTGGAAGACAGTTTGGCAAAATTAAATATACTCTTACCATATAATTGAGCAATTGAATTCCTTGGCATTTTCCCAAAGAATCTGAAAATGTACTAGTATGTCCATACAAAAACACACAGCTGTTTTTGCAGCTTTATCCATAATTACCCAAACTTGGAAGCATCCAGGATGTTCTTCAATAGGTAAATGAATAAATAAACTGCGGTACATCCACACAATAGAATATTGTTCAGTGCTAAAAAGAAATGAGCTATCAAGTAATTAAAGAACATAAAAGAAACTTAAAGGAATATTCTTACATGACAGGACCCAATATGAAAAGGCTACATACTGTATGATTTCAAGAATGTGACATTTTGGAAAAGGCAGGACTATGGAGACAATAAAAAGATCAGTTGCCACTGGTTGGGGTGGGGGAAGGGATAAATAGGTGGAGCACAGAGGATTTTTAGGGCAGTGAAAATCTCTGTATGCTACAATGATGGATACATGTCATCCCACATTTGTCCAAACCATAGAAGGCACAACACTAATAGTGAATTGTCATGTAAACTATGGACTTTTAGTGATTATAATGTGTCAACGTAGATTCCTCAGTTGAACAAATGTACCACCCCCTCTATTAGAATACAAGCTGTCATAGAGAGACTGGGTCACTAATATGTCCCCAGCATTCAAACTCTCAACAAAGATTTCAAGATGAATGAATGATTTGCCACTTTAGAGTTGTCATGACTCATCAAAAACAGAATACAATACAGAAGACAAATTGTCATGCATCATTTTTAAAATTTCCAACCAAGGTGACACGAATAGGGTGGTGGCCTAGAAAGGAAGAAATTATGTCTCTCATTTTATCTAATTTTACCCCATTAGATTTGTGAAAGGCTCTACAGTTTGTAAACTCTACACCTTGAACCAGAACCAAGATCTCACAGTTCTTCTTCAGTCCCCTTTCCATTGCATTCAGAGTAGGGTTTCAGCAATGATGTTGATGCCAACACTGTGATGCCAAGAGGTCATAAAAGTTGAAAAAGGGGAGGGTATCTTTAGCATTTTTTAAGCAGGTATCTTTTCTTTTACTGCATGGCTCCTCAGAATTTTAATATACAGTTTATTTTGCAAATCTCTAAGTGGAAAATGCTTTAGAATGCAGTGAGTCCCAAACTTTGGATCAGGAAGTCCCTTTTTATACCTTGGACAATCTTAGGGTACTAGTGCCACACTTATAATTTATAGACTCCTGGACCAGTCACATAGTAATATGTATGCTACCTGTGACTGTATCAGTTAGCTTGACTGCCTAACAAATCACTTCTCAAATTAGTGGCTTAAAGCAGAAACCGTTTACTTTCCCATGATTGTGTGGGTTAGCTGGGCAGTTTCTTAATTTGAGTTTGGGTGATCTCTGATCATTTCACTCACATGTTTGGTGGTGTTGACTGGTCAGGCTGGGAGGCCCTCAGCTGTGGTGGATCAGCTTTGCTCCTCATCCGCTTCTTCACATGGTGGTGATCTCAGGGCCCAAAGACCATCAAGAGAGCAAGCGCCAAAGCACAAGCACTTTCGGGTCTCTGCTTATGTCACATGTGCTTAAGTTCTATTGGTCAAAGCAAGTCACATGTTCAGCCTAGGTTGGATGGAAGGGAAAATGGGCTCCACCACTGGAGGGGAGAATCAGCAATGTCATGTGGCTAGGATATGATTGAGGCAAATGGCTGAGGTTTAGAGGCAAACATGTCATTTGAGAAGTTCCAAATGAGAACAATCATAGGTCCCTTTCATTCTCCTCTTTTAATTGAGCAACATCTTCCAAGAAGCCTTACCTACCCCTGGTTCCTTGCTTGGGCCTAGGGGATTATCACCATACCAAGAATTTTTCACTTTCTGCCACATACGCAGGGAAAAATAGACTGAGGCCAAATAATGCAATGTGTTTGCACACAGAACAACAGGGGCAGGGTGTATTCAGCTTATCAAGAGAACTAAAGGAAGCATGCTTTGATTGTCTCGGGGCTCTTGGCAGTCAATGTACCCTGACTGAGTAGCTTTTCTCTCATCCATAAACATTTACTGAGGACAAAGTAGGTTCTGGAAAAATCATGGTGGCCAATATAAAATGATTTCTCTCTTTGTAGAACTTTGACTCAAGTGGGGTAGAAGGACACCTAAAATTATATCCAGATAGATAGATGATGATGATAGATAGATAGATAGATAGATAGATAGATAATAGACAGACAGACAAAGAGAGGATAAATAAGGGAGGGTGGTGAGTGAAGGCACCGAATTTAGATGGGGTAGTCAGGGAAGGTGTCTCTTAGTTGAAAGGAACATTTCAGCTAAGTGCTGAGGGATGAGCAGGAACCAGTCAGGTGAAGAGGAGAGGCGGGGGGATTATTTCAGGCAAAGAGATGGCAAAGTTCTGAGGCAGAAAAAGAATTTCTACCAAGCTCTCATGTATTCCGTAATGAGTTTTTATTCCCTTTTCATGCATATTTTAGCAATTATGTTGTGCTGTCATTTACTTGGTCTGTTTGCAGCCTATGGATTGTTTATTTTTATGTTCAAGAGGAATAAGTAAATCTACTGTGGATATATTTCTCCTTCCATGATCTCGCCAGCTATTAAAATGGTGTCTAAAAAGCCTATTCCCTCCTTCCCCATGGTTTAGTACCGATTGCCATTATGTGTGATTTTTTTCTTAAGAGAGATCATCTTCCTACTTTCTGGAAATATACCTTTATTTTCCTTGAAACTCCAAAGAAATGTTATTCGAAAGAAAAATCTTCCTTCAGAATTCTTAATTGTCCTTGACCATGTCATTTTGATCAACTGGAGGAGGAGTGCTTACTCTCATTTATTTTCTAAAATAAGTAAGGGAAGAGCTGCAGGTTGTTTATATTATCATTGTGTGTGCATGTGTTTTTACCTGTGTATGTGCTTGCCTTTGTCTCTCTCTCTCTCTCTCTGTGTGTGTATGTGTGTGTGTGTGTGTGTGTGTGTGTGTGTGTGTGTGTGTGTATGTGTGTGACAGTTCCATGAAACTAGGGTTTGTTTTTGTCTACATTGCTTTTTGGTCTCCCAAACACCTAGAACAGTACCAAATACTACATAGATGGTGCTTAATAAATATTGCTGATTATATGGTTTCAAAATCCTGCTCTGATTTTTTTTTTTATAAAGAAATAATAGCTTTATTTAATGAGCATCTATTATGTGCCAGACACCTTCTAGGCTCCCACTTTCCTACTTATACACAACAATCCTCTCAGAGAGAGAGTAGAAGTGTTTCCATTTACAGACCAGTAAATGGAGACTTGTAAGAAATTATCGAAGATAATTTGCTTAAACTCTAAGCTATAAGAAAGGGTTTTATAATATACTAGAGGCTTGATGCACAAAATTCATGTAAGAGTAGGCCTTCCTTCCCCTGGCTGCCAGAACCGGCTTCCCTCTGGCACCTGAGACCCAGGCTTCCCTCACAGCTCTGGCTTCATCTGGAGGGTCGTTCGGAAGGACTTCCAGTATAATTAGCATATTACGCTTTTATTATTATAGACTAGAGGCCTGGTGCACAAAAATTTGTGCACTCGGGGGGGAGAGGGGGTCCCTCAGCCCAGCCTGTGCCCTCTCGCAGTCTGGGACCCCTCGGGAGATAACGACTTGCTGGCTTAGGCCTGCTCCCGGGTGGCAGAGGGCAGGCCCAATCCCTAGGTGCAGCCCCTGGTCAGGCTCAGAGCAGGGCTGATTGGGGAGTTGGGGCGCCGCCCCCTGTCATGCACAGAGCAGGGCGGATCAGGAGGTTGCGATGCCATCCTCAGTCACGCTCAGGGTAGGGCCGATTTGGGGGTTGGAACACTGCTCCCTGTCACACTCAAGGCAGGGTCGATGGGGAGGTTGCGGCACCAACCCCTGTCACGCACAGAGCAGGGCCAATCAGGGGGTTGGGGCACTGACCCCTGTTACTCACAGACCAGGGCCCATCAGGGGGGTTGGGGCTTCGTACCCTGTCATGCACAGAGCAGGGTTGATCAGGGGGTTGGGGAGCTCCCCTCTGTCATGCACAAAGCAGGGCCCACCAGGGGGTTGGGGAGCTCCCCCCTGTCACGCACAGAGCAGGGCCGATCAGGGGGTTGAGGAGCTCCCCCCGTCACTCAGAGAGTAGGGCCGATAGGGGAGTTGGGGCACCGCCACTGTCACACTCAGGGCAGGGCCGATGGGGAGGTTATGGCTCTACCCAGTCACACACAGGGCAGGGCCCGTGGGGGGCGGGGGGGGGGGGTTGGGGCACCGCACCCTGTCACACACAGAGCAGGGCTGATCAGGGGGTTGGGGAGCTCCCCCCTATCAGGCACAGAGCAGGGCTGATCAGGGGGTTGGGGTGCTTCCCCTGTCACGAACAGAGCAGGGTGGATAGGGAGGTTGTGGCCCTGCCCCCTGTCACACACAGAGCCGCAGGGCGATCAGGGGGTTTGGGCGCTGCCCCCTGTCACACTGATCCTGGTGCCGGGAGGCCTCGCGGCTCTGCTGATCCCGGTGCTGGGAGGCATATTACCCTTTTACTATATAGGATAGAGGCCTGGTGCACGGGTGGGGGCCGGCTGGTTTGCCCTGAAGGGTGTCCTGGATCAGGGTGGGGGTCCCCACTGGGGTGCCTGGCCAGTCTGGGTGAGGTGCTGAGGGCTGTTTTCAGGCTGGCGGGTGACTGAAGCTCCCAACCGCTCCTTTTTTTCTTTTTTTTAAAATTCTGGGCCAGCTTTAGCTCTGAGGCTTGGCTCCAGCTCTGAGGCCTCGGCTGCTGAAAGCGGGTATCTGGTTTGTTTGGGTTCTATAATCAAAACACTGTTTCAACTCCAGCTCTGAGATCTCAGCTGGCTGAAAGCAGGTTTCTGGGGTTTTGTTTAGCTTCTATATTTGTAACAATGTTTCACACTGCAAGCTCAGAGGCCGGCAGCGGCAGGCGGGGAACGTTGGAGTCCTCTGTCACTGAAGCAAGCAAGCCTGGTGTTAGCTTCAAGCTGCCTGGCTGCCGGCCGCCATCTTGGCTGGCAGTTAATTTGCATATCACCCTGATTAGTCAATGGGAAGGGTAGCAGAGGTACGGCTAATTGCCATGTTTCTCTTTTATTAGATAGGATGGCAGTGGGAAAAATGTTTAGGAGATATATATATATATATATACACATATGTATATATATATACATATATATATATCTCCTAAACATATATATGTATATATGTTTATATATATATATATATATATATAGATCAAGTCAGGATTAAAGCAATTGGCAAGACAGAACAAAAGAATAAAGTTGCAAGAGAATGTACCAGAGTGTATCCTGAAAAAGAAAGAACCAACATTCAAATCATTGTGAAATATATGATTTATATTTATCCTGAAGCGCCATCTCAGTTTTTCAGTGTTTTTCTTTTGTCATATTGTTAGGTTTGAACAAAAAAAGTTTAGAAGAACATGTGCTTTGAATTATCACCCTGTTTTAAATGCTATGCTCTATGAGCAGAATTAAAAGCAGAAGGATAGCATACACTTCAACCATCAGCTTATGCACAATTAGAAAAGGGGAGAACACATTTCGTGGTGTGTGGTGATGCCATGCCCCAATTTACAGCATATTAAAGTTAAGAAGAACAAATAAGACAATTTGTAGGAACTAAAGAACATGTGGTCACGAATCATTATAATGGAATGGTTCTTGCACTTGTATTTCTTAATGAGACTTGGAACACAAAGGAACAAAGGTTTCTTTCTTCTTGTATCCTAGGTCGAGTTCATCTTTTAGGGTTGCTACATTCTCACCTTTGAAAAGGATCAGGGTCCAATATGTAAAGTTCAGCCTGCCTCAGTGGTTTTCATTTGCATTTAAAACAAGATTCTAGACCAGGGTTTCCCTATCTTAGAACCATAGACATTCTGGGCTGGGTAAATCGTTGTGTTTTGCATTGTATGCCAATAGCACATACATCCACCTCTTCCTCCCCCTCCTCCTCCTGGTCCCACCGAAAATGTCTCCTGACTTTGCCAAATGTCCCCTAGGGGGCAAGCTCATCCCCAGTTGAGAACAACTGTTTCTACCTCCCACTGTAAGAGCATTTGAACTTTGCTGCTGAAATGATTTTCTAGGTTAAGAAATTGCTTGCTGGCATGTTTCAGCATCTTATAGAGAATAGAGAAAAATATGGAGCTTATTAATAACATGTTATTTAATCCACTTCTATTAAAAAACAATTTAATTTCATTTGAGCAATGTTTTCCTTAAAAAGCAGGAGAGGAAAAAAAAATCCTGCAAGCATGAAATTTCAAGTAATATACTTCTCACAAACTGCCTAATAGATAGAAATGATTGGACCAAGAAATGAGATGATTTTTACAAACGTTGCTGCTAAGATAAAAAAAAAAAATGCACATTCAGTAATTATGGATTACTTACAATTCTTTTGTTTGGCAGTATTTCCCAAAAGTGTAGCTAAGGAAATTAATAACCTAGGAAATACACAGCACCACTAGAATGTACCTGAATATCTTATATCACCTCATTCCCTTTTATAAATATCTCTGAATACAGAGCCAGTGTATTTAAATTTGTAATTTGATACTTTTCTCCTGACTTACCCACATGATACTCTATTACTCAGTGGAAACATTGCAATATAAAACAATGCATCTTTTCAGAAAACATCAGCAGTTATATAACCTAATCAGGTTGAAAGGACTCTAAAATGCAGGTTCATTTTCCCAGGTTGTGGATGAGAGAAAGTAATACATAGTTACTGCCACTGCCAACGCCATGGAATCATGAGAGAAGGGAGGATCTGGCTTACCCAGTGAAGGTCAGCTGACCAATGATGACAAATTAGCAGGGAGTAGTTAATGTGCTTGCATGACCCATGACTAGTTAGCAAAATGTTTATTTCAGACATAAAAGCCTAAGCGAGTGGAATAGTCACAGATCATTAGGAATGATAAATGAAAAACCTGTCTGACCCCAACCTAGCCTGGACTTAAGAACCCACTGACTATGGGAGGTAAGTGTGAATTAGACAGTTTATCAAATAAAACTGATATGTTGTTAAGAGAGTCCTCACTAGTATGGTGCCACCCAGGGAAAGAAGATGTCTAACAAAGTAGCGAAGTAAAATGAGAATTATTTAAGTTTCCTCTGAATTCCTTTCCATTTAAAACACTTTTTTCTTGCACTGTGTGGTATCTGGATTCAGCAGTTTATTCCTGCTGGGTGTTCAAAGGACATTGCAATATGAATTCAGCACCTGGCATCATTGGTTTTCTTGGCATGTTAAACCTGGTATTTTTATTGATACAATATAAAAAAAACATTTTTTTCCATCTGTCATTAGGAATTATCCCCTTAGCAATAACAAATGAGAGATTAGTGATTGTAGGGTATATATACACATTGAGTTTGTAACCCAATTTAATTGAACAAGAATATTTAAGCAGAACATATAGCATGATGCTATTTTACCTTCTATTCACTTGTAGCAACCATTTTCCAAGTCACTTTTTAATAAAACGAGCACAATTGTTGAAATGTGAATGATAACTAAATTGATGGTTGAGTTTTATTTTAGTTAACATACAACAGCTCTGGAGACCAAAGTTCGGATAATTTCATTTCTCCGTAATACAGAAAAAACACCCTCTGAGATCCTAAGACCAAACCCCACAAATGGTGGCCTGCTTACTCTTGTGGCATTTATATTTCTTATCAAGTTTGGTGATCTGGTTTCACATATCTTTGTAGAGTTGAAAGAGCAATCTAAGAACAGGTTGAAGGAAGAAGACACGTGAAGGGGTAAAAGTTGGATGGGCAGTAATGAGTGTGTTGGGAGAGGTAATTTGCTGTCATCCTGGCAACAAAGACCAAAAACTCTGAGGCAGTTGCCTACCTTTGTTGGCTATTCTGCCATGTGACATAAGAAGTGATCATAACTATCAGAGAGTCACAGTTGGGGATTGGAGTGGGGGGTTTGAAAGTCTACCCTGGCCTCCCTTCCAAGCCTCCAAACTATTATGCCTGTCAAGTGGTCTTCTTGCCTGTGTTTTAATACCCATGGGTAATGGCATTGTGTTTTATTCTGGCTCAGTTTGCCATCTACTAGTATGTTTGCATCCAAATTGAGAAAGAGGAAGACAGGACTGAGGATAGAATCCACTGGCAAACTAGAAGAATCATCTACTCAGGATGACACTCCTCCAACTCGACACACCTTCATATTGCCTCATATTCCTGGTTAGTCCAATATATATATGCCTGCATCATTTCTCTAATTTAACAGTCTAACAATCTACTAATAATAAAAAAATAAAGTTAACCCGAGATACTTATTCTCAGGAACTCATCACGCTGACTCCTGTTTCATCACTATCTCTTTTATGGATCTATGACTGACCCTTTGGAAATACATTCTAGAAATATTCAGGTTGATCTTTAAGTTCATGTATCAAAAGCCATACTTTATCATCTCTTCTGGAATCAAAATGAACTATTGATGATTTCAGCCCCAAAGTGAATTTAAGTATTTAAGAGCACCTGCTCACAGAGACAAAAGTGAAAATGATACATTTTAGGAAAGTTTTAATCAGAATGGATGGAAATAAGAACATGTCCCACCTGAAGTTAGCTTCACTTATAGGGAACATTCAGTTGCCAGGGATGCCTTACCCCCTAATTATGCCAATTATAGGAATTAATCTTGCAGATTTGTGGTTTTCAAAGTGTGGTTTCCAGATCCATTAGAAATGCAGAATCTTGGACTCCACCCAAGACCTCTTTACTGAGTCAGAATTTCTGGAGGGTGGGGCCCAGCCATTGATTCCTGTGCGCACTGATCTTGGAGAACCACCATGGTAGAAACTAAAATAGAGCTGAGATTATAACGCTCAGCCTTCCAGTGCCCCTAACTTAATGGTAGAGGTTAGGGTGATGGTGATGATCATTTTAATAAATAATCTTTTGCTAACCCAACTTTTCATGTAAGTTTTATGCTATGTATTTTAAGGAGTAGTTCATTTAATTCCCTCTCACAAGAGCCCAACAAAGTACTGTTATTCCCATTTTATAGAAGAGAGAATGAAGTCAAGAAAAATTAATCAATTTGCCCAAGGTCAGCCATTAAGTTGCAGAGCTGGGAAAATGGTCCGTGTCTAGTTGACATCTCTCTCTCTCTCTCTCTCTCTCTCTCTCTCTCTCACACACACACACACACACAGCTCAAAAAAACCCACACTCTTCACTATCATGCCATGCTGCCTTCCAGAATAAGAAAAAAAGAAATATCCCAACTGAAATTTGCTCAAGCCTCCTTCCACTTCTTAAAATTGCCTTTGTCCTGAGGACCATGACAGAACAATCCCCCTTGGCCATCTTCTCAGCAGCCAGCAATCTTCTGACCCTTTAGCTATGGCCTGACCTTCACTTCCAAAATCAATCAGCACTCTAGGGAGATAATTTGAGACTGGTTTTCCTCTCAAGTGAATCCAAATCCTTCATCACTTCTTTATGTGCAAAAATGGGCCATTATCATAATTATAAACTACAGTGTTGAAGCTGCAATTCACTCTTGGCTAGATCTTCGCTACTCAAAGTGAGATACTTAGGCCAGCAGCAGCAGCCTCATTCTGGAAGCTGGTTAGAAGTTCAGAATCTTGAACCTCCCACCCCTACCCCCAGATCTGCTGAATCAAAGTCTGCATTTTAACAACATCCTCAGCATGTGATTCTATGCACATTAATATTTAAGAAGCACTAGTTTATCTATACTTATCCCCTCGTTTTACCTGAGGAAATTGAGCCCCAAGGAAATTGAAGGACCTATTCAAGGTCAAAAATCTAGTTAAACTGGAACTGATCTCTAGTTGAATATGCCTTTCTCCTTTTCCATGTAGCCTTCAACTATGTGTCATAAAATGCTGTTTCTGCTTCCTATGTTCTCTACCAGCGGTTCTCAACCTGTGGGTCGCACCCCCTTTGGGAGTCAAATGACCCTTTCACAGGGGTCGCCTAAGACCATCGGAAAACACATATATAATTACATATTGTTTTGTGATTAATCACCATGCTTTAATTATGTTCAATTTGTAACAATGAAATTGGGGGTCACCACAACATGAGGTCGCGGCATTAGGAAGGTTGAGAACCACTGTTCTAGACTTATGTGGATTATCACAGTTATTCCTTTACCACATTGTATGAGCTCAGTACTGTTATTATTTCTGTGTGTTTCTTTTTCTGACAGGGAACTTAGAGAGGTTTAAGTACATGCCCCAAATCATGCAACTTCCAAGTAGCAAATCAGAGATCAGATCCCATGTAGCCCAACTTTGCAATCAGGCTTGTAGCTACTGAATATCTGAATATGCACATGTATACCTTTATCTTTTCCTATGACTCTACAGCTTCTATCTGTCTGTCTCTCTGCTTGTCTGACTGTTATTCCATCCATCCATCTATTATCTATCTATCTATCTATCTATCTATCTATCTATCTATCTAGAGATTAAAGAGTGTATAAATGAAGTCATTCTGTTTGATGTCTCTTTTCCTTTCATTAATCTCAGTGATAGAGGTTCTTTTCTATAGCTGCTTAGAAAAGAAGCAAAGACTCCTTAACCATTTACCCACCTTCTCATCCCTTACAGCTTGGTTGTCCTGTCCTGTAGGTCTTCCTTCCCAGCCACCTCTCCCATCACCTCAGGAGCTCTGACTTAGAGGTTGAGAAGGTTCTGGCTACTGAGGTGGAGGAATAAGAAGGCTGTTGACCTCCCTCCCCTGAAGCCCTCAAAAGTTAAAGAAAAAAAGTGTTGAAGAATGATTGCTAAAGAGCTTTAGATAAAAGAATTGCTTTTGTGTGCTTTCTTGAAAACTCAGCACATAAGAGATTGTTTCCAGTAGAAACTTTTGCATTCCAATCAACTTAACATCTGAAATGCAACCCAGGAGTAAATTGGAAACAGCCTTGTTTATGTCCCAATACAATTATAAAAGTTCCACTTCTCTATAGCACCTTTAAAAAAGTGTTTGAATGTTTCAGAATAAAATTTTTCTTCCAAAAAGCCAGTACATTCTCCTTATCCCATGCACACACATATTAGATAAGCAAAAATAATATGAGAAAAGCTCAGATTTAGAAAAACTCCTAAATTAGATTTTGATTTTTAAAAATTGAGTTAATCATTCAGTATTATTAAATTGGTGTTCATTTATACAAAAAAAATTTTTACACAAGTTTTCTGAATCTGGGTGTTATATATAGCGAGATGAACTATACATACTTTTGCTAGGGTCACTGTGGATCTAGACAATAAATACTTTAGAAATTGTTGCCATGTGAATCACAAGTAATATGAATCATTCTGACCTGTTCTATCCCCCCCAAAAAATATTCCAGAATTGTATTAACATTTGAAACAAACTTCATCTGTTTATTGATGTTCTCCATAAAGAATATTATCTATGTACACATACACACACATACACACACATACACACACACACACACACACACACACACACACACACGATTTAATTCCAAATATCTTCTGTTAGGCTAAGATCCTCAGGGTAAGAAGCCTGTCTTACTCATGGCTTAATTTATCTTATTATGATAATATAGGGTTTTTTTTATTGCCTTAATAAATGTTTGCTGAACTGAACACCACACCTTAACTACATATATCTGGAATTTCTGTTGTAAACTTTATTTAATGGGGAAGGGAAAAGATTTGTGTGGGGGGGGGGGAGAGGGGAGGTGTTGGTGGGACTATAATTTTCAATCTCCTGATTTTTGTGATTTTAAAGAGCTGGCCATAATGCTATATAGTTCTCTGATTTTATTTCTTCGATACAAAAAAAGCAAAATGAATGATTGTGATTGAGTCATGCAGCCCAGTTGCTTGCATATGTAATAGGGCTTCTAAATTATCACATAAACACAGCTGCAGTTTTTCAGTCTGAAGCTTTGAGAAGCATGCCGACTGGTAAGTGGGGGTATTTGGAGCTCTAAATTTAAGAGTATTATTATGAGCTGTGATAGATAATCATTCCACCTTATTTAAATCTCTGAGCAATTGTAAGACTAGAGGGTGTCTTGCTTAATTATTCAGGTTTCTGATCTATGCTCAAGTCTGAATAAGCAAGTTTAGCTCATATCTTAAAAGATGACAAATTATATTTTACTAGGGACCCGTGCATGAAGATTCGTGCACAGGGGGTGGGGGATGGGGGGATCCCTCAGCCTGACCTGCACCCTCTCCAATCTGGGAGCCCTCAGGGGAGCCCTCTCCAATCCGGGAGTTTCTGTCTGTCTTTGCAATCATATGAACGAATTGACTGAGACCCCCAACCCAGTTTGGTTTGTTGCTCACAGAATAATAGAGGCATTTTTTTTTCTTTGCTTCATTGGTGGAGATTTCCTGGAAGTTTTACGATCTCTTCCCTTTAATTTTTCTTAGACACTCTGATTTTACTTATCTCTCTCACCTTTGCTTTCCCTCCATCCCCCATTGCAACAGGAACTTGCTCCAGGCTCACTTTGCTCTAGTGGCTAGGACAGTGATGGCGAACCTCTGACACGCGTGTCAGAGGTGACACGCAAACTCATGTTTTGGTTGATTTTTCTTTGTTAAATGGCATTTAAATATATAAAATAAATACCAAAAATATAAGTCTTTGTTTTACTATGGTTGCAAATATCAAAAAATTTCTCCTTGTGACACGGCACCAGAGTTAAGTTAGGGTTTTTCAAAATGCTGACATGCTGAGCTCAAAAGGTTCACCATCACTGGTCTAGGAGATTCGTCTGCCACCAGGACTATGATTCCCAGCATTCCTGGTGCTCCCCGTGCTCTGGGCTTCCGCTTCCAGTCCTGGGGCTGCCATCAGAACTACTATTCCCAGAATTCCTTGTACTCCCCGCGCTGGGAGCGACCGAGGGAGCCATGGCCCCCCCAAGCCTCTGGCTCTCCTGCTTCTGCTCTCGGCCCGGGCTGGCACCTGTGTCTGCAAATTAACCCACCATCTTTGTTGGGTTAATTTGCATATTCATCCTGATTGGCTGGTGAGTGTAGTGAAGGGATGGTCAATTTACATGTTTTTCTTTTATTATATAGGATGGTAAGTCATTGGCTGCTGCATTTTATCAAGTTACCAGAAGATTAGTAGTTTTAAAATCATTTCTATTTCAATTATCTCACTGTAAAAATCATTTCAAAGGTCATACAAATGGATGCTTTATTTTTCAGGGCGAATAGCCCCATGCAGGAAAATAGATGAAAATATTTGCGTCTATATCTATTTATAGATATGTATTCTCTCACTGATTTTTGAATTGCCCTTATTTGAAGAGAAAATATACTTCCAAAGGACAGGCACCTTGTTTGCTAAATTGGTTATTTAAATTAATTTAACAAGAAATATGTTTCATGATTTAAACAGTGCTTTCATAAAATTTATATATTCGGTGCCTTATTTTTAATATTCCTTAAGATGCCTTTCATAGGAATAACTCCTAATTGATGGAAAACTTGTAAAATCATATTTCATGCCAACAGTTCTTTGAATTACTCAATTAAGGCAAATCAAATCAAGAAAGTTTTGCATACTAAATTAAATAGGAATTATCGCTTGCTCTAATATTGAATCAATTAATTCAATAGTAAATTGGAATCAGAGTCAAAGTTATCATTTGGCCACTTTTCTATGGCTAGCTAGAGTTATGAAGAGTCTAGAGACGAAAGTCAAGATCGAATACCCTGCATTATAAATGATCTACATTGTGGTGGAATCTTGGCAAATTATAAATCCAAGTTCATCTCCTGTGGGTAACCAGTACTTTCATGGGTTACCTTCCACCATCACTGCGGAAAATTCAGTCTAACCACTGGCGATAACCCAAACAACACTGAACAACAAACATGATTAAAATGAACAAACAAAACCAGAATAGGTAAACTGTCTCTTTACCCCAACTGTCTAAAATAAGATTTGGAGAAGGGTTGATGATAATGTTGACTAATTTCTGGTTGTTCTACTCACTATTAAAAATTAAGAATTATTTTAACTAAAGAAGTGTTTGTTTATATTTCCTTAAAAGAAGATATACTTATGTCTAACATTTTTTTCAGAACACATGGTTAACTTAAGCAACCATAAAAATGTACATTTTCCATTATTTGACTTTTTTTAACTTCTTTATTTTCCACAAAATAAATGTATCAAATACATAAAGGGCCAGCAAAACATGTTTGACTAGTTCCAGTCAATCCAGCTTTAGCAGAGAGAATAATTGCAGGAAAAATCGTATGTGTCTCCAGCAAAATGTATATGCTTGTAACAAATAAAATATAATCATTATAAAGGCCCTCGTTGTAAATAAAGTGTATCTAGAATCATAGCACTCTAGAGCTGGGAAAAATGATAAAGCTCACCTGGTAGAAACCCTCTTGTTTGATAGATGAGAAACACTAATATTCGAAAGGTGGAAACCATTGACCTTGAATTGTTGAAAGTCCTTAAAAATGAAAAACCTCTGTCTAATTCCATTTTGGGGGGAAATGCGGATTGTCCCTCAGTATTCTCCCCTTAGTCCAAGTAATAGGATTTCTAGCTGCAAACACAGCTGTCTAGAGTGAAGACTATGTTTCCCAGCATCCCTTGCAGCTTTTCTGGTTCAGGTGAATACATCTGGGCAATGGATATAAACAGAAGTGTTGTACAGTTGCTTTGGGAAAGATTTTTATATATATATATTTTGCTCCTTTTTTAAAAAAAAATCTCCTCTTCTTGATGGCTTCAAGTATAATGCCAGTGTAGTGTAATGGCCAGAGCTGGAGCAGCCATCATAGGGGAGCTTGGGAATGGAGGCTCCCCCCACCCCCCCAGGAGTAGCAATAAGCATGGTGAGCATGAAGACCTTGGAAACCAAAGCCTGGTTCCCCTAAGTTGGGGAGCTCAGTAAACTGGGAGGCAGGAGAGGGTAGGAGAGAGTTGGAGCACCTTCAGGCTGTGGCCTTTTTATCTCTGAGGTCTGGACTCAGTTGTCATCTCCTCCTAGCGGCCTTCTCTGATCAGCCCATTTTAAGTGCCCTTCCTTATCTCATGGCCCAGGTTGTGTTTTGTTTTGTTTTTTTAATGTATTTTAGCTCGGCTGGTGTGGCTCAGTGGTTGAGCATTCACCTATGAACCAGGAGGTCAGGGTACATGCCTGGGTTGCAGGCTCAATCTCGGGTGTGGGGTGTGGGGTGTGGGGTGTGCATGAGACAGCCAATCAGGTGATTTTCTCTCATTGATATTTCTCTCTCTCTCCCTCTCCCTTCTTCTCTGAAATCAATAAAAATATATACACTGGAGATTGAGCTCGCAACCCTGGCATGTGCCCTGACCGGGAATGGATCCCTGACCTCCTGGTTCATAGGTTGATACTCAACCACTGAGCCACGCCAGCCTGGCACCTGGTTCAGTTTTATTGTTTTCCCAGCACTTAACCGCCATCAGGCATTAACTGTCTAGGTATTTGTCACTATACTAGTACATACTGTCTGTCAATATACTAGTACAACTCCTTGAGTATAGGGGCTCAGTGTATTGGGTTCACTGCATAAATAGGTACTCAATAAATCCTGGTCTTGAAGCCGCGGGAATTCTCCTACTTTGGAATTCTCCTACTTTGCCGGTGAGAAGTCAATGGGTACAGCACTTTGGTCACCTCTTTGGCCAAGTTTACTAAAACCAAACAAATACCTTCCTGTGACCCAGCAATTCCATTCCTAGGTTATTTATCCACGTAAATCATCCCAGACCTGGAAGTTACCTACATTTCCACGAAAATACACAAAGAAACAATTTCTGGCATATTCCATACAAGAAAATACAACATAGAAACGAGAACCTTCAACCAGAGGCCACGTGACGTGGAGTGAAAAGAAGCCAGACACAAAAGAGCACGCTCTCGACCATGACATTTATATGACACTAAAAACAGGCAAAACCAATCTGGTGTTGGAATCGGGAGCTTGGTTGCGGGGTGGGTGGAAGGGCAGAGAGGCTGGAAGGAGCTGGCGTGGGGGTGGAGCGCCTGGGGTGCTGGCCATGGTCTGTTTCTTGCTCTGGCTGCTGGTTGCACAGGTGTGTGCAGTATGTGATCGTTCTCCCAGCTGTGCGGGTGCACGTTTATATACGCTTTGCACTGCGATGAAATTGACATGAAAACAGTTGCCCGGGGGTTTGCCCAGGAGAGCGTGGCAGCTCTCAATCACATTTACAAAGCACCTGGGGCTTGGAGCCCTGGCGTTGCGCGCTCACTGATGCTCAGCGCGGGAGGGTCAAGTGCGAGACCCGGGAGGGGGACTAGGGAAGGAAACGCTGGGTTGCAAAGCCCAAACGACCCTGGGATTCTCTGTCCTCGAGCCCTAGCGACACTCGGTGCCGTCCGCGGGCACCTGCCGTCCGCCTCCGCCTCGGTCCGCGGCGTCTCTGCCCGCGAAGTTCACAGCGCCGCCTCCCGGGACGGTCGCCGATCTCGGCCGCCCAGGTCCGCTCTCCCCGGGGCGCGGGGCCGGGACAGGGGCCGGGACAGGGTTCCAGCGTCGCGCGGGAGTGAGTCGTAGGCTCCGCACGGGCCCGGGCTTCGCTGCGGCCGCCGCCGGAGGCTTGGACTCCCGCCGCGGGAGGGCCGGGAGGCGCCTGTCCCCGAGTGACCCCTTGGCGGAGGAAGGGCGGGCTGCCGGCCGCAACCCAGGGGACCGCAAGGAGGAGGGAGGCGGGGGGGAGGGGGTGCGACAGGCTAGAGTGGGGGCCCCTCGAGTCAGTCTGGTGCCTCCTAGGGGAAGAGGATGGGAGATTCCCTCAGGAGTACAGAATCGGGGCCAGGGGAACGTGGGGGTTCCCTGGGAGCCCGAGCCAGGAGGCGTATGAGAGTGGAACGTCTAGAGCCCAAAGCTCGGGAGGGTTGGAGGAGAGCGCGCTGCTCCTCTCCATCCTACACCTAAAGGGAGCTGAAGGAAGCGGGGACCCCGCGAGCTCAGGACCTGGGGGTGTTGGCGGGGAGGTGGCTCTGCACCCAAGAGCCGGGGCGGAGGGGGGCGGGGGACAGGAAAACAGCGAGAGTCGGCAAGTGGGGGATGGGCAGCAGCAAAGAGCCAGCGAGTCACGCGGAGACTTTCTGGGTCGCCAGGTTTTGCTCTAATGCCCCTGGGCTTTGAAAACCAGTGGCTGCTTGCGCGTGAGTGGCATCCATCCTGGCACAGGCGATCTGATACCCTCCACAGGCCTGGCGTCGCCTGTGCGCAGCTGGGCCTCTGGGCTGGCTGGCACTTTCTGTCCCCAAGAACCGCCCCGTGCCCACCGCTTCCCTGGTCCCCAGGCCTTGGCACCGACCAGCGCTGGAGGGGGCGCCCAGAGGAGAACTTTACTGGCTCCTCCGAGGGAGGGCCCTCGCCTTCTGCCTGATCCCCATCTCTGCCCAGGCTGGGGCTGGAGGCCCTGGTGCAGGGTGGCCAGGTGCGATCTGGGAGGGAGCTGCCTGAGCGAGCGGCGCTAGCTAGCGTATCCCACATTTCTTTCTGAAAACATAAAAGTTTCTGGTCCCTTGGCCCAACTCCGGGGGCTCTGCCCTCCCAAACTCCCCTCTCTCCTGGGGTCACGGAGAGAGGAGAGCACAAAGGCCTTGTCCACCATGGTCGCTGGCTCTGCTCTGCCCGTCAATGGGGAAAGCGCTGTCAGATGGCCACTCAATTTCCCAGTCATCACAGAGGAGGGGATCCTGCTTTGAGGTTTTCAGAGGTGATTTTAATTTTCACCGGGGGAAGCCAGGGATAACTCCTGAAAATACTCAGGACTAAAATCAAACGAGACGCAGAAATTGGAAGGCCACAGGCTTGTTCTCAGGGACCTGTCTCAGCTGATTTTCAAACACAATAACCTGTAAGCACTGTTGGGCGGGAAGGAGGAAGAAAAAGATTTACCACTATATCTCGCCTTGGTTTTTATCCAGTTCCTCTACTGGATCCTATTTTTACTCCACCAAAGGAAGTCATCATCTGCCTGTATTATATACTCAGATTTTCTCCTTAATTACAAGTTTCAAAAAAGAAAGAAAAAGACAAAATGGAAAGTGTTGGCATATTGTCTAGAAACTGGAATCTATGACAATAAAAGGGTAATATGCTAATTAGACCAGATGTCCTTTCTGATGAACCTGGGGCCAGAGGGAAGCTAGTGCTGGCAGCCGGGGGAAGGAAGGCCTACTCTTGCAGGAATTTTCGTGCCTCTAGTCTATTATATGATAGTATAAAAGAAGGGTACTGGGCTGACTTTGGGAGACCTGGGATCTTTCTATGCCACTCATTTGCAAGCCAGTGACTCCAAATTTCTGCCTCCATTTCTTCAGTAAAATGTGGGTATTATCTCAAAATCTGCTAGGCCAAGTGTCTTTGGGGAGAGGTTAAACCATTTGATTCCATCAAATTTCCATCAGGTGTATAATTTAATATTTGACTCCTTTCCAGCATAATGCTGAGGAGATCACTGAACCTATACCCCCTCATTCTAAACCCCTTTTTATCTTCTCATGCTCAAAGGACACTGTGCTCTCTGGCAGGCATCGTGTTGCCTTTGCAGCCTTTGCAAACAGCGTGAGGATTACCATGGAATGGAAGAGTAGCTGCAGGGTTTCTTGGATTTGAGAATCTCACACTTCTCTTTCCATTTTCACTCTCATTAGCACACAACTTTAAAAGAAGTTGGCCTGGGCACAGCAACACGTTCACACATCATACCCAAATCCATGCTAATCTTTCCCACGGGATGTAATTCAATTGAGTTGACATTCTAATAAAATGCTGGCAAGATGCAATCACAGTTTGCCTGCAATGCATAATTAAAATAGCAGTATGCAGAGGCTTAAACCTTAGAGAATGGCTTCCTACATATTGTTGGTTATGAGATTTCAGGGTTTCCATTCCTGGATGTTAATGGAACATTGTAAAGCTCCTCTTTTTAGCAAAGTTGGTTGTGATCTTCGTTGGCCATTGCTAGGGAGGCATTAAAGTCTGTGTTCAGATTTGTCTTGAGGCGTTACCTAATGCATCTAAACCTACCTCCAAATTTGTAATTTCTGCTGATAGCTGACTGAGTCCCCTCTAAGTCCCCTTGCTGTCTTCAAATCATATATCTATATCTATATCTATATCTATATCTATATCTATATCTGTATCTGTATCTGTATCTGTATCTGTATCTGTATCTGTATCTGTATCTACATCTACATCTACATCTGTATCTGTATCTATATCTATATCTATATCTATATCTATATCTATATCTATATCTATATCTATATCTATATCTATATCTATACCTATATCTAATATATATTGTTTGAATCAACCATCCATGGCATTTTTGGGAAATCTTAACTATTTTCTAAAACACTAAAGACAAAAGGACTTGCCTTGGATAATGAAACTGAGATTTTGCTGTTTTTTCCCCCAAAAAGTATTTTATGCTGATAGAGCAACCCTGCTTTAGCATTGTCATTGACAACAAACTACAGAAATACCATATAGTTTGGGTTCCTATATTTCATTTAAACCTTGTGATTGCTGAGTGGTTGCTCCTTTTTAGGCTACTACTTAATGTGTATTCAAACTGAGCAGTTGCATCCCGGATTGTTTTTGTTTTATGGCTAAGAAGCTCTGAAACTTTGATAAGGAACCGGAGAAAAACAGTAGGCCCCTTTGTGGATTCCTACATGTTTTAGGCGATGCTTTGGTAGTTGAGCAGTTAATATTTGTGATATTAACGATCTCTGACTACAGGGATAGAACACCTCAGAAAAAAGGCGACATTTGTTATTGGAGCTGGGAATGGTCATATCATGTATTGGGGCTCAAGGCATTTAATCACTATTGATTCTCACATGAACTCTAAACTGAGTGTATTCTCCAACGTGGAGACAGATCCTGGGTGCCCAGACCAATGAGGTGGGGAGAACTGAAACAGGAAATGTGTTCCCCTGGAAAAGGGAAGCTTGTGTTTGTGTTTGAGCCGAGCTGTGTATTTTGGGAGCCTGCTTCCAGGCAGATAAAACAAGATGCGCTCACCACCCAAGACCAGGAACCATACAGGGTAGGATCCAAGTTCAGTATCTTCAGGGCTCTTATGCTCGATAAAGTCCCTGTGTCCTTTTACTGGGATTCTTAGGGTTAGAAAACCGATACTCCTTATTTTGGTTTCATTTTCCTTAGGATTTCAATAAAACACAGAAAAACGGCACCCTGTTTTGGCGATGTTAAGGAAAATTGCTCCGGAAGACAAAAGGGCAGCACAGATATCTGGGAGCTGTGCAGACTGAACAGCATTGGGAAAAAGTTCAGCTCAAGAGAGGAACTCCGTGGGGATGTGAAGGTGCAAGGCTGAGTGAAACCTTTAATTAGTTGGAAATTTTTCTCATTTTTTTTTTATAGCGAGAACTTCTGACTTACCAGACCCAGAATATTTAAAATGTGAATCCTGGCTCCCTACCTGCTGTTTTAATTAGTCAAAGTAGGTTGCAGTAACAAATAGACCCCCAAATAAACCATGGCACAAAGAACAGGCCGGGATGTTGCTGTTGGCTGGCGTGTAGTGGTACCTGCATTCCTTCATGCGGGGTTTTTCGGAATGGTGGCTTCTCCATCCATGGCTCCTCCTTTTGGTAGGGGCTTGTAATCCTTTGCATGTAGATCAGTGGTTCTCAACATTCTGGCCCCTTAAATACAGTTCCTCATGTTGTGACCCAACCATAAAATTATGTTCGTTGCTACTTCATAACTATAATGTTGCTACTGTTATGAATCGTAATGTAAATATCTGATATGAAGGATGGTCTTAGGTGACCCCTGTGAAAGGGTCATTCAACCGCAAAGGGGTAGCGACCCACAAGTTGAGAACCGCTGATGTAGATGGAAGGGGGGAAAACAGGGAGGAGGGGACATCTGCTTCTTAAAAGCTTTGAGCCGAAAGTGGTACCCAAGCCTTTTGTTCACTTCTCTGGCCTAGAACTCAGCCATGTGACCCCACCTCCCTTGGAGAATCCTGGGGGCAGAGAAAGAAGAAACGAACTACATCTGTGGTGGACTCTAGCAGCCTGGCCCACACCATCCTGTTCCTCTAAATGTTATAGTTGTAATAGCTGATACTTATTAGTGCTTTTTAAAAAAATATATTTTTATTGACTTCAGAGAGAAAGGGAGAGGGAGAGAGAGATAGAAACGTCAATGATGAGAGAGAATCATTGAACAGTTGCCTCCTGCCTGCCCCATACTGGGGATCAAGCCCGCGCAACCTGGGCACGTGCCCTGACCGGGACTCGAACTGTGACCTCCTGGTTCATAGGTCGACACACCACCCCTGAGCCACGCTGGCTGGGCTTTATTCGTGCTTTTAATGTGCGAAGGGTTTCATTTACATGTTTTCACTTCATCTTCACAACAATCCTGTGCGGTGAGAAAATTCATTCCCGTTTTACAGATGATGACACTGTGGTTCGGAAAGGTTAAAAATCTTGCACAAAACTGAACGTCAAATGGAAAGCCAAGATTCACACTTTAAATGCTGTTTATCTGGAGGGTCAGGATTTTCCACCAAGCTAGGTAATTGGTGTGGACAGAGAAGACAAGGCAACAGCTCCCAAGTACCTTCGCCAGTTTTGCAAAGAATTGCTATCTCTTCCTTTTTCGCCAAGCCTCTCTTTGTAGATGCTGAGAGGGGAGAGGTCTGTGGTAGAATCGGAGGAGAGAGGCGATTAAATCATCTGAAATCTGTTTTAAAAATCTCCATTTTCAAATGCTTTCTGTTTCTAACAATGCTTGACTCTGTGAGAGACACTAGCCCCTTTTCGGAGCCAACAGAGTAACAGAATGCAACTTGTAACAGACTGGCTGGCCTGCTAAAGTAGCAATTATATTTAAATTTCAGTATCAGTAACACTAGCTGGAACCACCTAAAGCAGAAGGAAGGAAGGGGTATCAGGGTACATTTTCACTCCTAAAGCTGCCCTGGGGGCTAGAAATGGAAAGTTTTATGTGACAGGTTTTTTGTTTTTTTTTCCAACTTGAATTTTTCCTCTCCTTTAAAAATTAAGACAGCCTAACAAAGCCTTATAGGTTGGCCAATAGGGCAGTAAATTTAGGAAGTGAAAAAGTGGAGTTTTTCGTGGTGTCATAAGCTCACCCACACTGAACTTAAATTTATGACCTAGACTACTCCAGATTTAAGTTTTGTTTTTTAAATAGAGCAAGTGTGCTATGAATAAATTCACTTTAGATTTTAGATTTTGAAATTTAAAAGCAGCTCATAGCATGGGTGTTATTTATTTCTCTTTTGTAAAAGCAATTGAATGTCCTAAAAACAAAAATACCATGGCCTGAAAACCAGTACTTGGATGTAGAAAGTTAGAAAACATTCGACTTTAATGAAGCCAACCTTTTGAAATCCTTTTCAACAAACTCAATGTTTTGGATTATTCTTTTTAATATACACTATGCCATTGTATCCATAAACCATGAAATTCAATTGGTAAAGATACAGAAGTGGGACCCAAAATATTCTTTAACAAGATTTCCTAAACTTCCCTCACGGAGCTCTGTTTATCCTGACCCAGCAAAAGGCTCCTGCATTTCAATTCTGGGCTTCTTTTGCATACAGAAAAGTACAGACTTGCTGAGCTGAGCCAAATCTGTCGATCCAATTACTGGGTAAGAGAGCTGATTGTCGCTTTAGGCAAAACCTGTAATCTGTAAAACTCTATAGTATCAGTGACAGCCTAGTGAAAGGGAAGGACCAATAGAGTATATATGTTACTTGAGTGATACACAGACACATAGTTCTCTCTATAAATACCCCGCTTCAAATCTAACATCAAAGAGCAAAGAAGTATACAGAGCCTTGAAAATATACTATTCGATATGTCTGCAATAATTTTTAGGTAGAATGTTTTACCAATATAAACAGAATGTTAGCAGTGGATTGCCAGTCACTTAACTGAGCACTAATTTGAATGCTTTTATTACCTTTAATAAAATCTGCCTTGGCTACTCTTGTTTTCAGTATCTAACTAGTTTAGTGACTTTGTAATGTTTGGTAAAATTTTATGTTGCTAAAATTTGTTATTTGGTAAGAGGATGAATTCCTGGATAATGTTTGATTACATTTTATCACACAAAATTCAATGATTTCAATTTAAGATAAAAAGTTAATCTCTATAAACACATATGTTTAAGTGAAGGAGGCCAGATACCAGAAATGTACATACTACACCATGCCACTCATAGAAAATACAAAGGCAGGCAAACATTTATCATGTTTGAGGTCAGGAGAGGACATATCTTTGGGGAGAAAAGAAGGCATAGTGGTTGGGAGGGGAAAATGTGGGGTTTTTTGGGGGGGATGGTGGTGCTAATAATGATCTATTTCTTGACCTGGATTCTGGTTACATAACTATGTTCATTGCTCATTTTGAGCTATAAGAGCTGTGCACTTCTCAATATGTGTGTGATAAGCTGATTTAAAATTCCAAAACATTAACCTCTACAATGTTACATTAGTGTTTTAGGAAAGAAGGGATTCATAAATATGAGCATGGGTGTGGTAGTTTTGAACCAAATATTAGCTTTCTAGTCACAAAATACAGAGCTAGTCAAAATTTTTTAAAAGAAATTGAGATTTCTTCCCATTTTACTTTAAACAATAATTCCACTTTCCATGCAAAAAGAAAGTTAGTTTAATCTATATTAGATTGCAATGGGAAAGTGAATTCTTTTTTCTCATGCATGGAAGTACAAGCAAGCATAAAATCAGGGCAGGGTATACTTAAGAAGATATTTTAATTCATGTTATCAGTATATCTTATAAGAAACCTAAAACCTCTCTGTAAGCAAGGTTTTGCTGGGCCCAGCATTTTTAGTGGTAATGAAGTTTCATGGCCATTATCATGACCATCTGGTAATCAATACCTGGGATATCTATTCCAGTAGAAATGAAAACCCTGGTAAAATGTTTCCATTTATAGGCTTTTTAAAAAAAGAGGTGGGAGCAGATAATAGATAACTCAGTAAATGTATGTCTCCATGGTCCAGCAGCCAACAGTTTCTAATAGAAAATGGCTTAACTTAATTTTTAATTTGCTTTAATTTCTTTTAAGATAACTGCAATAAATTCCATGTGAATTTGGCCTCATTCCATACTGGCAAAGCAAATGACTCAATTCTCAACTCTTATTTTCATTCCACCAATGTTTATTGAGGGCTTTCTATATGTCAGGCCACAGGGAAATGGCCATACAGGGAACATGGGCTTTGTCCTGGAGCCTGCAGGCTAAAGGAGTATTTAACTATTCATTCAACAAACATTTAAAAACTAGAGGCCCAGTGCATGAATTTGTGCACTCGTAAGGTCCAGCCGGCCTGCCCTGATGGGGGCCATTGGGGGTGGGCTGGCTGGGGCAAGGGGCCTCGGGCAGTTAGCTGGCCAGCCCTGCCCCTGATCGGGGTGGGGGTGCCCACTCCAGGGTAGGGGCAGCCGGGGTGAGGGGCTGCAGGTGTTCTGGTTGTTCCACTGTTCAGTCGATTTGCATATTACCCTTTTATTATATAGGATGGCTACTATGTGCCAAGCTCTGTTCTAAGTTCTGAGGATCTTGAGAAAGAAAGGGGAACCTTACAATGATCCCTGTCTTTGTGGGATTTTCATTCTCCTGGGAGAAGACAAACAATGAACATAATATCTCAAGAAGTTCTCTACATTTAAAGTGTGTCTCTGGTCCACAGGATATAGTAGGCTCTTTAATCCCTGTGTTTTGATTGGAGTGTTTACTTTAAATTACATTTCCCATTAGTGCACATTTCCTACAAACCAATACATTCTTCACACTCACAATACCACCATCAAAATCAGGAAATGAACCTTGATTTATCACTGCCACCTCCTCTCCAAACCTCAATCAAGTTTTGCAACTTGTCTCAATGATATCCTTTATACAGAGCAAAGGGTCCACTTCAGTATCACCTGTTGCATTTAATTGTTAGGTCTCTTCAGTCTGGAACAGTTCTTTAGTCTTTCCTGGATTTCTATGACCTTGACACTTCTGAAAATTAAAGGTCTTTATAGAATTGTTCGTTGATTTTTTTTCCCTGATGCTTTGTCCTATGGTTCAGATTATGCATCTTTGGGCAAAAATATTACAGAGGTCATGCTGTATTCTTATTTTATTATATCAGGTAGCAGAATTTAATTTGTCCCACCACTGATGATGCTTACATTGGTTACTTGATCAAGAGGGTATTTGCTAGGCTGGGCCGGCATGGCTTAGTGGTTGAGCTTTGCGACCTATGAATCAGGAGGTCATAGTTCTATTCCCAGTCAGGGCACATGCCTGGGTTGTGGGCTCAATCCTCATTGTGGGGCATGCAGGAGGCAGCTGTTCAGTGATTCTCTGTCATCATTGATGTTTCTCTCTGTCTCTTTCCCTCCCTTCCTCTCAGATATCAATAAAAATATACATATTTTTAAAAAGAGGGTGTTTTCCAGGCTACACTAAAGTTACCTTTTTCTCTATCATCTAGATATATAAAGAGGTAATATGCAAATTAGCCAGGACACCATAACAGTCACAACTGGCTCAGGAGGAGGTTGCACACACAGATGGGCGGGAGAGGACTGCTTGTGCTGTGAGGCAAGCCATGGATGGCGCAGCCCCAGAGTGGAGGCAGGGGGGCGTGCCCAAGCTGCCGCTGCCGCCCGGCCCCAGCAGGCCCACCTCTGCACATGAGCTGCAGAGGAAAAGCCTTTTCTGACCGCTCATTGGCTAAGCTCCCAGTATGCCACTTGCAGTGTTCTTGATAACTTGGATAATAAGAATCCAAGAAGGTGATCTAGGGTTTTTCCACCTCACTCCTGCTAGGAAAAAAATGAAGGTCCACTGCTGGAGGGGCTAAGAAATGTCATATCCTGCCTTAGCCAGTTTGGCTCAGTGGATAGAGCCTTGGCCTGCGGACCATAGGGTCCGGGTTCAATTGTGATCAAGGGCATGTACCTAGGTTTCAGGCTCCTCCTGGCCAGGGCCCAGGTCAGGGCTCATGCAGGAGGCAACCAATCAAAGTGTCCCCCTCACATTGACGTTTCTCTCTGTCTTTCCCTCTTCCACGCTCTCTAAAAATCAATGGAAAATATCTTCAGGTGAGGATAAAAAAAAATAAAAAGAAAGAAAGAAATGTCATATACTATGAAAGAGACATCTTGAAAATGCCTAAAGAAAGTTGTCATTTTTTCATGGTGAAGGGACTAGAGTAGAGTCCATGTTGATGAAAACACCTTGGCAGCCGGCAGTGGCAGCAGCAGCAGGGTGATGGGAGTGGCACCTTCCACTGATCAGCCTGCAGAAGGAGGCCAGATGGGGAGCAGGCCTAAGCTGTCAGTAGGACATCCCTTGAGGGCTCCCAGACTGTGAAAGGGTGCAGGCTGGGCTGAGGGACCCTCCCTCCCCCAGTGCACAAATTTTGTGCACCAGGCCTCTAGTAATTAATAAGTATTTTATAGGGATTGTACTATAGAACCAAGCAAATATCCAGTTTCTCACAAACTTTAAATTTATTCATTAATTTATTTACATAAATATGGATTTATGGATTCCCATTGTAATCAATAGCTTGTAATTAATGATTGTCATAATTCATTTTGATGTTCAAAATTATTTTGCTGGCTTTCAAATTGGCTTCTGAGTCCTTCTGACATGTCCCTATCTTTCTCTGACCATTTTCTTGCTTTCTGTGCAACAAAAGTTCCAAGTTCATTTACTATTTTCTCTGGTCCAGTTCTGTAATCAGTCACTTCTCTCTTTTCTTTTTTAAAATATATTTTTATTGATTTCAGAAAGGAAGGGAGAGGAGAGAGAGAGATAGAAACATCAATGATGAGAATCATTGATCAGCTGCCTTCTGCACGTCCCCCACTGGGGATCAAGCCTGCAACCCGGGCATGTGCCCTAACTGGGAATCCAACTGTGACCTCCTGGTTCATAGGCCGACACTCAACAACTGAGCCACACCGGCCAGGCTTCTCTCTTTTCTTATATTGGATGCCTTCTTTACTACTCTCAGCCTCCGATTTCACATGCTGGGCCTTTTTGCTCTGTGGATTCCTTCTCACCCCACTTTTATAGTTACATTTTTTCCACTTCCACTATTCTTCATTCCTTTTATGAGTCTCCATATAGTATCATTTTCCGACAGCCTAAAAATCTTATTTTAAATCTGCTGGTGGTTAAGTTTTCACATTTGTTCATCTTGAAATATTTTTCACCTGCTTTCATTTTTTTTTCAAGGCTATTTTTGCTAGATATATAATTCATGGGTGACAGTTTTTCCTTCCCCCACTTTATAGATGTAGTATTGTCTTCAGGCTTATACTGTTTCTGGAGAGAACTCAGTGGTGATTCTTATCATTGTTCCT
This sequence comes from Myotis myotis, assembly GCF_014108235.1. Classification (NCBI taxonomy): domain Eukaryota; kingdom Metazoa; phylum Chordata; class Mammalia; order Chiroptera; family Vespertilionidae; genus Myotis; species Myotis myotis. The sequence goes on from NW_023416317.1 coordinate 40,528,958, forward strand.
CTGAAATGTCTTTTTTACCTTCTGGCTTCTTCTATATTTTTCTTTTATTCATTGGTTTTAACATTGGATTAGAATGTGCCTAGATATAGTCTTTCTTCTTATTATTTTTAAAAATTTTACTTAGGGTTAATTGAGCTTGTTGGACCAATGGTTTCTTTTTTTCCCCTCAGACATTATTTTTTCAATAAATATATTTTCCTGTCCCCATCCCTTCTCTCTTTCTGCAACACTATCTGCAGGTCGACTAACCTGCCTAATATTTTCCCACAAGTCACTGTCTGGTCAGAATTCCAATGACTCCCAGCCACTCTAGAATCTGTATTCAGCTCATTGCTCTCTGGTCCTTGTCCTCATATGCACAGCTTGGTATTAAGTGAAGGACTAATGGGGACCCCTGGGAACAGCTCTGGAGCTCCTCTGTGTAAACGCCCTTCCCTGCAGTACTCTGTTCTGCCAACTCCAGCTGCTTCAGCAGCCCTGGAGCCCAGTCTCTCTCCTCAGTTCTCCAAGACCACCTTGCTCTGCTTGTACTGTGGTCTGGAAAGTGCCTTCAAGCAGAAAGTCATGGCTCTTGTGTAGCTCACCTTGAAATTTCCCTTCTCTCGGGGACAATAACCCTGACTGCCTATTGTCTAATGCCTGAAAATATTACTGCCCCCCTCCCCCCCTTATATAGGTGTTTATAGTCCGTAGTACTAATTTTATACCAATTAGTCTGTTATGGCCAGATGAACACTGAGTACATCCAATAGTATGTCAAAAAAGTGATAAATGTTCTGAAAAACAGTAGATCAGTATAAGGAAGATGGATAATGCTGGGTGAGCAAGGTATGGAGGTATGATTTTAAAGTACCGATCAGGAAAAAGCATACACTTCAGCCTGACAATTACAAGTAGAGGAATTTAGGCATCTGAGAAGGGACATTTAAACAATCTAGGGCTGTCTGGGAAGACTGAGCAGAGGAAGTCATATCTAGTCTAAGACCTGAAGGATTAGTAAGAACCAATTGGGCGATGGGATAGGAGAGCGCTGGTGTTTTCTAAGACACTGGAAACAGCATTTTAAAGACCCAGGGAGAGGCATCAGAGCACACTGAGTTTGGCAGAGTGTAAGCGGTTTCCAGTGGCTGCTGGAGACATATGGAGTGATAAAGCAGAGACCCAGTTACCAGGGGTACCGGTTAATAATGCGGATTTTTTTCACTAGATGGAGTTACACGTATGTTGATACATATGTGATTTGATATGTATGCTATTTTGTTGTATTGACAACAAGCTTTGAAACTTCATATTTTATGCTTAAAAAAAGTCGAATTTCATGCCAAAAAAAAGAGCATCTGTGGGAAGTTTTAATTCATTACTTTATTTTGAAGAAAAGTGCTGCTGAAAGTTATCATGTACTTCAAGAAGCTTATGGTGAACATGCTCCATCAGAAGATACTCGTGAACGCTGGTTTAAACGCTTTAAAAGTGATGATTTCTATGTGAAAGACAAAGAATGTCCAGGTTAACTGAAAACGTTTGAAGACCAACAATTATAAGCATTATTGGATGAAGATGCATGTCAAACTCAAAAACCCTTGCAGAAAGATTAAACGTTGCTCAGCAAACAATTTCTGATCATTCGCAAGCAACGGGAAAGATTTTAAAGGAAGGAAAATGGGTGCCACATCAACTGAAAGAAAGACAAATGGAAAACCGAAAAGTTATCAGTAAAATATTGCTTCAACGGCACGAAAGAAAGTCTTTTTTGCATCGAACTGTGACTGGCGATGAAAAGTGAATTTATTTTGAGAATCCCAAACGCACAAATTCATGGGTTGATTCAGGTCAACATCGACTGCAAGGCCAAATCGCTTCGGAAAGAAGACAATGCTCTGCGTTTGGTGGGATCAGGAAAGTGTGGTGTATTATGAGCTTCTAAAACCAGGTGAAACCATTAATACTGATTGCTACTGACAACAAATAATCAATTTGAACCATGCTTTGATCGTAAAACCACCACAATGGGCCAGAAGACACAGCAAAGTAATTTTGCTTCATGATGACACACCATCACACCCTTTAAAACCAATTAAAGACGCGTTAAAAGATCTTGCCTGGGAAGTATTAACCCACCCACTGTATTCACCAGCCCTTCCTCCTTCAGATTACATTCCGATCGATGGCACACGCACTTTCTGAGCAGCACTTCAAAACGTATGAAGAAGTGGAAAATTGGGTCTCTGAATGGTCTGCCTCAAAACAAGGAAAGTTCTATTGGGACGGTATCCATAAATTACCTGAATGATGGGGGAAATGTGTAGCTAGCGATGGACCTTACTTTGAATAAAGCACTTTTGATGTTTCTCTTGAAATTATTGTGTTTATTTTATTTTATTTTATTACAAAATCCAAATTATTCACCGGTAAATGGTCAATCCACATTAACCAGTACCGGTTAATAATTCGGATTGACCTTTTACCGGTTAGTAATGCGAATACCGGTTAATAATGCGGATACCTGCAAGGGCAGTCCTGGCAAGCGAACATGCTGGGGTTTATTCTTTCTTAGTGGTACATGCCATGGCGGTGTGTCTTAACATTGATATAACCTAAGCACCTGAGAAATTATCATGTTTTCTTTGATTACAAAATCCGAATTTTTAACCAGGTAAGTGGTCAATCCGCATTATTAACCGGTATCCACATTTTTAACCGGTACACCTAGTATACAGGGCCTTGCAAGCTACATTGAGAGGCTTTCACCTTGTCCTGTGGGCCTTGGGAAGCCATTAAAGGGTTTTAAGTGAATGAAACTTGATCATACCCTCTGAATCTCCATATCCTCTTCTATAGAAAGAGTGTTGGAAATAATGACATCAATTATTTCTTTTATAAATGGGTCTCCTTTTAACATGGAGGGGTCAAGTTTTGTAACCATATCAAAAGTCAGTGTCAAATGCCTGATATAAGAAGCCCTTGAAAAGATAATGCTTTTCAAAGAAGTTTTTTGGATCACATATTTCCTGAGAGAAGAGTGATCTCAACATAGTAAAGGAAATTGGTGGTGAAACTCTAAAAACAGAAAATAAAACCTTTTAATTTCTCAATTAAAAGATGTGAAATATTGAATTATAACAGAGCGTCGTCAATTGAATTATGATATTTTTTAGTACATAAAAAAATCTAGATAGAGTGAATAAAATGTTTATACTGAAGGATTAGTAGTATCACAAAAGAGAGTAGAGGAATAGAATAAAAAGAAAGCCAGCAAATAAGAAATCAGTCTCTTATTTCCACACCAGATGGGTGACATGGAAAAAAGTTGCTGATTATTATTATTTTTTATTATACTTGATTTGACTCAATTCAACAGACATTTACTGCACTTCATGGTAGGTGCAGACACTATTAAAAATAGAAAAGGCCTCCATATTGGTCTGAAATATCAGGGAAATGGTTAGTTGTGGGCTTTATAGAATTTGGATTGTAGGCAGTCTATTTATTGGTGAATTCTTTATGTCTGTTTTTCTGTTTCTCCCTAGTAGTCCTGACCACAGAAACTTTATGTTAACTACTCCAAAACAAATAGAACATTATCTGCATACCTTGAAGTTGAGCATTCACTTTCTTTATTAAAAGAGGTATGGCTCTTTTGTGACTGGAGAGCCAAGTTCCCCAGCATCTCTGCCAAGGTTCATTTTGCCAGTTTCTTGTCAAGTGGCGGACCTTAACCTGACCTGTCTTTATGAAAGCCCCGTCTTTGGAAGTGGAATGGATGTTACTTGGGAAGATACAGTCTTTTTTAAAAACATATTTTTATTGATATCAGAGTGGAAGAGAGAGAGAGAGAGAGAGAGAGAGAGAGAGAGAGAGAGAGAGAGAGAGAGAGAGAGAGAGAGAGAGAGAGAGAAACATCAATGATGAGAGCGAATCATTGATTGGCTGCCTCCTGCACGCCCCACACTGGGGATCGATCCCACAACCCAGGCATGTGCCCTTGACTGTACTGGAGCCCAGGATCCTGCAGTCCGCAGGCCAACATTCTATGTGCTGAGCCAAACTGGCTAGGTGACAATACAGCCTTGATCACTAACTTTGTAATTTTTTATCCTCATCTGAGGATATGTTTTATTGATTTGAGGGAGAGAGGAAGGAGGGAGGGAGAGAGAGAGAGAGAAGAGAGAAACATGGATCAGTTGACTCCTGTACATGCCCTAACCAGGGATCAAATCTGCAACTTAGGCATGTGCCCTGAATGGGAATTGAACCGGCAACCTTTTGGTGTATGCAACAATGCTCCAACCAATGGAGTTACCCAGCCAGGGTTAACCTTGTATTTAAAAAATGTTTCCCAGTGAAAGCAATTTTGTTGTTTTCAAATAAAAATGCTACAAGTCTCATATATGTCTTACATCGGGGGCTTCCTGGAAAGCAGGTAGGTAGTACAAGCATTACATGTTCCTAGTGAATATGCACGGCTACCAGGTAACGTCGTTTCTTTGGGAAAATGGCAATTTAAAGCTAATTTTTGTGAAGGTCTAAAAATACTCTGTTGCAGGTTCATCCTTTCCTAAAGCGTCAAAGCAGGTAAAGAGCTTCCTAGAAGAGAGTTTGGAGTTTGAGGGCTCTAACATAACTAGACATAGTGCTACCCTATGATCCAGCAATCATACCCCTTGGTGTTTACCCAAAGGAGCTAAGAACTTATATTCACACAAAAACCTGCACACAGGTGTTTACAGCAACTTTATTCATAATTGCCCAAACTTGGAAGTAACCAAACGTCCTTTAGCAGGTGAATGGATAAATTATGGCACATCTAAACAATGAAATATTATTCCGTGCTAAAAAGAAATGAGCTACCAAGCCATGAAAAGACATGGAGGAAAACTTAAATGCATATTCTTACATGAAAGCAGCCAATCTGAAAAGACCGCATACTGTATGATTACAACTATATGACCTTCTGGAAAAAAACAAAGCTATGGAGACTGCCAGGGATTTGGGAGGAGGGGGGCAGTGAAGGGATCAATAGGCAGAGCACAGGATTTTTAGGGAAGAAAATAACCTGTATAATACTATAATCACGGTATGTGTATTATATACATGTCATTATACGTTTGTCCAACACCAGAGAATGGACTATCTGGAGACTGAGCCATAAAGTGAAGTATGGACTCTGAGTCATAATGATGTGTCAGGCTGGGTTCATCAATCCTAACAAATGATGTACCACTCTGGTGGGGGATGTAGATAATGGGGAGGCTATGAATGTGTACTGACAGGAGGTCTATGAGAAAGCTCTGTACTTTCCCCCCAATTTTGCTGTAACCTTAAACTCCTCTAAAAAGAAAATATTAATAATAAAACAACACATTGTAATATTTTTCCAATGATCTCAATCCTCAGAATAAATATCGTGTTACGCTTTACCCTCACACAGTGTCCTATGCTGGGCCAAAACATGTTCTGATGTGCTGATAGTAGATGCGTTGAAGGGTAAGGGATGAGGGTGTTTGGTGTTTACCCTGTTTTTAAAAGGATGGCTGAGTTGCCAGTTCGATTCCTGGTCAGGGCATATGCCACATGCCCGGGTTGTGGGCTCAATCCCCATAGGGGTTGTGCAAAAGGCAGCTGATCTGTTTCTCTCTTTCTCTGTGTCCCTCTCCCTCCTCCTTCTCTTCCTCCTCCTCCTTCTCCTTTCTCTCTGTCTCTCTTAAAAAAAAAAAAATGGCCGAGGGAATGTATAGACCAGATCCCCTCCCTATGTGATGTCTGCAAAGCTGATGATCTTTGGCATGTTTGCCTCTCCAAATTCTCCACATTGAAGAGACTATGGCCTCTTCTTAAATTTTAGATGTTCCTTTTTTTCTGGCAAGAGTACATTGGGGTTTCCTAAAGATCGACAAATATATGTCGAATGATGGAGAAGATGAAAGACAAATGCTGCTTTGTTCAGTTTATATGTGTCCCCTCTCTTTTGGGAAATGGGATCCTCTATAGACTTTCAGGTATAGAAGCTGTTTATTCCATTACAAACCCCAGTCATAGATAGGGAGCTGTGAAGAAATTTGTTGGCTCTTGGGAAAAAGAGTATTGATTACAGGACATGATACTACATTCATGATTGCTATAAAGCTTTTTTGTTTCCTCAAATATATATAATGGATAGTAGTGGGATAATCAGCATTTTAAAAATAATATGAAAAGCAGAATTATTTTTTATCACAGAAATTACAGATTGGCGAGAGAAGACAAATAACATACAGATATATTTTTGGAAATCATATATTTTGAAAAATGTGAGAGCATTTTCTTTTCTCGTCCCTTAGAAACTGAGAATGTTAGCATATCTAGAAATAATGATTTAGGTACATGCAACTGGGATGGAAAATGTCCCTCAAAATTTCATGTCCTTCCAGGAACCTCAGAATACAACATTAACTGGAAGTAGGGTAGAGGACATTAGTTAAGTTGGAGTTTATAGCGCAGTAGGGTGGTGGGGCCTTAGTTCATGTAATTGGTGTCCTTAAAAAAAGAGGAGAAGAGACAGAGGGATGATGGTGTGAAAAAATCGAGTTGGAGCTTGGAGTTAAGCTGCTAGAAGTCAAGGAATGCCCGGGGATACTAGAAACTGCAAAAACACAAAACAATAACTTGATTTCAGACTTCTGGTCTCCAGGACGGTGAGAGTATGAATTTCTGCTGTCTTAAGTTACCCCAGTTTGTGGTACTTTGGTTATGGCAACCCTGAAAAACTACTACATGGACACAGTCATAAGGTATATAGTTTTGAAAGTCATGACCAATGTCCAAATATTGGGAACTGAGTTAATAATGGTATAGCAATAAAATATTTTATTGCCTTTAAATCTGACTAATATGTGGACTTTAGAGATACACAGAAAACTCTTTGTTAAGTTACAAATAGCAATCGTGTGGTATGCATACAATAATTACAATCATATAAGAACCATATATGTATAATCATAGGGCTTAGAAAAAGACCCATATTCTAATTGGTAGAACATAGTAAAATATTTATTGTTTATTGTTTCTTTTAATAAAAGGAATAAATATTTGATCTAAAAATTTAAAAACAATGAGTCATAAAAATAGTTTGATATAAAAATGGTTTGATATAAAATTCTCTCACATTTTCAAAATATGTGATTTCCAAAAATGCATATGTATGTTATTTGTCTTTTCTCTCCAATCTATAATTTCTGTGAGAAAAATTTATGACTGTGAGAAATTACAGAAGACTTCTGCTTTTCATATTATTTTTTAAATGCTGATTATCCCACAAGCATAAAATCTAACTACTATCCATTATATATTTGCTTCAAATATAAATTGAGATTTGCACCAAATTTGGTTCATGCACATGACCTGATGATTCTTCCCCTTTGTTGTTAAACTTTTAAGCCTGAACTAGTAGCACACATTGAAAAATGAGACAAAATGCCCTTTAAGGAACTAAAGGGATGCAAACTGTGGCTCCTGAGTGGTGGACAACTTCAAATTCTATAGATTATAACAATTCTAAAATGCTGAACTTCCTACTAACTGGGGCTAAAACAGAGTGAAAAACAAATAGTCATGGCCAAACAATTTAGGAACAGACATAGAAATGTACAGTTCTTCCACGTGTATTTTTTTTTTTTTTGTAGAAACTAAACTATAATTAATACCTCGAGCCCACAAAATGAGCAGGATTGGAGGGCTTGGCTTCTGGAGAAATATTTGCAGTGAAAGTTAAGAAGCTGGTGAAACAGCTTATTAAACTAGCCCATCCCCTATAAATACCAAAGTCTGGGCAGTGATGAAATTTTTTTTTTTTTTTTTTTTTTTTGAGGCACCGCTGGGATAGTGATGAAATCTTGCTGGAAGACTTGCAAGGGAGCTTTCAGAGGCCAGGGTCAGTTTTCATTATACAACTGGGGTTGGCTCTTTTTCAGGCTAGCTGACCTCTTTGTGCAAGACCATGGCCCTCTCACTTCTCTAAAAAAGAAAAGAAATTGCTCCTCTCTCTCCAAGGCTCTTATGGAAATCACTTTGTCTGATGGGCGAGTCTCAGAAGTATCAACAAAAAGTGGTAAGTGTGGAAGAATTAAAATATGATCCCGTGCAAGAAGGGATCCTTGCATTACTGACCATCCCCACGTGCAATGCAGTTGCTCTTTATTTGAACAGCAAAACAGGAAGTCATTCTCTTAGTGAACCATCCATTAAGAGTCCACTTACATGATAATTTCTCTCCCTTCACAAAACCACTAGTATTTAAAGCAACAAATGCCTTCAGAGTTTTCTAATCAGATTTTTCTTCTGAACAAGTAAAAGAATGCAGATGGTTGGTACATTCACACTGAAAATAGTCAAATCATCTATTTAATTATTTTCTTTTTAAGAAAAATGCTATCAAAAGGAGGAGGAATGCAAGCAAAGGCTGCTGTTGTTGTGGATTTGGTCATCTTTCCCTCATTGGGAGGGATTCTTCCAAAGGGCAGTGTTTTATAATCATCAGTGCAACCACGTCATAGAGTAATCTTGGTAAAATCTCTCCTAGGGATTGTTTTAGGAAATGAAAGCGCAGAAGGATAAATAAAGCACCACAGGAGTAGTAGGGGAAAAGATTCATATGTATTTGAAAAAAAATTCCTATACTTTCTTACCTGTAGATGCAAACTGTGGCTCCTGAACTTCCCAGTACGAAGGACCCAACTGGGTACTAGTTGTACTTTGGGTGACTTAGACTCTGGACAGTTCTTGGTGGGCATATACCTCAGGGAGCCCTTGCAGGAAAGGTTTTGCCCCACAGACATGGGAAGGAGGTCTGTGAATGGGAAATTTTGGATCTAAAAGTTAACAAGCTTCCTTCTGTACAAAGAGGAATCTGAGTCACCAAAGAGACATTTTCCAGGTAGAAATGCAATCTCAAAATTAGGATTCTTCGTGTAAGAATGTACAATTGCATTTTTCATTCGAATAGCCCTAAAAAGCCCATAGTTTCTGGCCTTTTACCTAACATTAAGATGATTGTTATATTCCTGGTGTTATTTTTTTTTTTCTAAATAGGCTAGATGCTCTTAAGAATCCAAAGATAAAGAAAAGGGTCTACACTTGCCCAGTTGCCCAGTGCATAATGACTTCACTTCACCAACTACTTTTTCCCATTTGAAGAGGCTACTGCTGCTGCGGTGCCACCTTCTGCAAAGGACACTCACTGGGATTTTAAGACTATGTCCTTTTATTTGATTGCCAGTAGAGATGACTTGGAACAGACCCTTTCTAGACTATGCATGTTCTCCTAGGTCATAGTTGGAGAATAAAAACTGGGCCATTTCCTGTTAGTCTTATGTAACCCGAGGAACTGTACTCTTTTCCTTCATTGGCAATTTCTGGGAAAGGTGATTCTGAAACAGGTTTTATTGATGATCAAAAAACGATTAATTTCAGGTCTGAAAATTCCAGATGAAGTGTCTCGACACATGTAATTATTAGGCTGTCTCAGATTTTTTTATGGAGCTTTATTGATGTCTACCTTATCTAATAGCCATGAGAGGATAAAAGGCAATACAGATACTCCTGACAAAGAAGTAAATTTAAGTGAGATGACACTTTTCCTGACACTTCTCATGGCACTTTTGCCCACCTTCAATTATTTAATTCTTATCTCCAGTGTTCAAGTAGATAAAAATTACCCAGCAAAGAGCATCTTGCCATTTAAATCAAACTTATGAATCTTTTGGTTCTTAGTCTAAATAGCTCTTGAACGACAAGCTATTTTTACAGTTTTGGCTGGGTCTACAAAGCAAAATATTAAGTAAAGAATGAGGACTGCAGATGATTCTGGCTCAAAACTCTACATATCTTTGATACTGCGAATGAGCACTACTGATAATGTTCAAATAAAATATATCTGAAAACAACTGTCAAATCCCAAGCAGCTCTTCTAAGTGAACTTTTAAAAAGTTTTAAAAAAGGTATAAAAGTATCAATTTTTAAAATTGATTTTAGAGAGAGGAAGGGAGAGAGAGAGAGAGAAAGAAATATAAATCTGTTGTCTCCTGTACTCGCCCTGAGCAACCTGGGTATGTACCCTTACTAGGAATTGAACCTACCACCTTTTGGTGTATGGGACAATGCTCCAACCCACTGAGCAACACTGGCCAGGACTCTTCTAAGTGTACTTTGCAGGTGAGGGGTTACAGAGCCATTCCAGGCTGACCTTCTCATACTGTATGTGAGGGATCTCAAGTTTATTATTAGCTAGTCCTACCTTGAATTATAATGACAACTAGAGGCCCTGTGCATGAATTCATGCATGGGTGGGGTCTGGCCACCTGCCCCTATGGGGGCCGATTGGGGCCGGGCTGGTGGGGGGAAGGGAATGTGGGAAGTTGGCTGCTGGCCCCGCCCCTGATGGGAGGGGGTGATCGGGGGCCAGGCTGGCCAGGGGGAGGGGCTGCAGGAGGTTGGGGGGCCCATTGGAGCCCTGATCGGGCTGGTTGGCTGCCACAGTGCACACAATAGCGACCGGTCATTCCAGTCATTCCATCATTCCGGTCGCTTGACTTTTATATATATAGATGATGATGATAAAGTCAGTTACATTTATTGCGGTTATGTACCAAACAATGTGGTTCCCAGACATTTTTTTATTTAATCCTCTTGCTAGCCTTGAAAAGTCTGAATAATCTGCAGCTGAAGTAAAGAATTGTAGATGTAATTGATATTTATTTTACTCTAACATTTAAATGTTACTGAATTAGGGAATCCTGAAAATGAAACTACATTAGTGTTTAACAAAATATGTAAAGAATGATCACCCATATAATCTTTCTTCCAGTTTGTTCTATGATTTTCTGCACAGATGTTATTAAGTGTCCAGGATTTTTTAGCAAATTTGAACTTGTACCAAATATGGAGGAAATGTGAGCAAGCAACGGCCAAGCTAATTTTTATAAGTGAGGACACATTTTAGAAATGAATAACCACTGTCTAATACTAATTTTAATTTACACCATTTTCCCTTGTTCTACCCTCCTCCAGTGCATTGTTTGCTCCTTAGATTTGGATAGTAATTTCACTAGTTAGATAGTTTTATTTAATTTAATGCTGCCAGGGGCATATATTTTTATTTGATTCAATATAACAAGTAACAATAGAAGGAGTTTCAACTAGAGGAACTGCTACATTCTCCTAATTAGTACATTGTGCCAGGCACTCTCCTAACTTCTTTCCAAGTATTAACTTATTTAATATTCACAGCAACCCACAAAGAAGATGCTATTAATATTATTTGCTGTTTGACAAGTATCACTCATAGGTGAAATCTAATGAACAAAATAAACTGATGAACAAAATAGAGAGACATAGAAGCATGCAACAGACTGTTGAACCTCAGAGGGAAAGTGGGGGTGGAGGAGGGTGTGGGGTGGGTGGGTGGGAAGAGATCAACCAAAGAACTTGTATGCATATATGCATAACCCATAGACATGTGGTGAAGGTCTGGGGGGAGGGGCTGGGGCAGACTAGAAGGGGTCAATGGGGAAAAAAAGGGGACACCTATAATACTTTCAACAATAAAGATTAATATTATTTCTGTTTTTTAGATGAGGAAACTGTTAGGGTCACCGAAGGAGGAACACACGAAGCCAATGTCGCAAAGAATTATAAATGTAATAAGTCATCGGGAAAACCAGATGGGCTGAGCTCCAAAATGGTGCCAGCACCCAGGGACAAGGAGTCAGAGATTTTAAAGGACTCTGGGTGGGCTTTTTCTGGGTGGGGTATTCTCTGGGTGGTCTGGAATCTAGAAGGTCTGGAGGGGAAGGATATTGGTCTTAGCAAGTGGAATGTGGTCTAAGCAAAAGGGAATGTCCATTGTGAAGTGGTCTAAAGGGGAAGGGGTATTGACTCAATTATTTGATCAGACCTAACAGAAACAGTCTCATAGAACTTAATAGCTCAAGGTCATAAAGTTAGTAAGATGTGATCCCCTATGTTCTTAAAATCAGTCCTGTGAATATTTTTTAGACAAGGGGCCTGATGATGTCTTGAGAGTAGAAGTAAAATGTTTCAAGAGTAGGAGTAAAATCCTAATCCTAAAACTAACACACCATCAGTATTGGTAGATTTGAACTTTTCCCTTAACATGAAGAAATGAATTAGTTCACAATATCTTCTAAGAAGTTGACACGTCACTCTTTTTATTCTTTTTAAGGAACTTGTTCAGAAATTGAGAACATCTCTAATGAATACAAATATCTATTATGAATGCTTTAAGCCATCTGTATACCATAGCTACCTAAAGAAGTAATGATATGCATAACCCATGGACACAGACAATAGGGTGGTGATGGCCTGAGGTGGGGATTGGGGATGGGCTAGAAGAGGTCAATGGGGGAGAAAGGGGGACAGATGTAATACTTTCAACAATAAAGCTTTAAACAAAAAAGGAAAAAAATAAAGAAGGAATGATAAAATTTTTAGATGACAACTTCACCCCTCTCCAAATGATTCATTTTTAAAGACTCAAAATCAGGAAGATAAAAAAGGAAAATAGCTAAAGAAATTAAACAGGATTCTTATTTGACAGTAATTGAAAACCAGTGATTGGAAGCACATGCTGCAATATGTTCTACAAAAGGATGTTTTAAATTTTACGTTTTTGATTGCTTTTAAAGCTCTTCACCCTTTCAATGCTGTTGAAGAAAAAAGTGTCAAATTGTCATTAGAGTACTTTCCTCACTGCAGGAATACGTTTGAAAAGAGGGTTGCATTTTTCATGGACTAAATTATATCTTCTTTTAAATTTTAGGAAAGGATCCTCTCCTTGTTCATCTAGAGCAGTGGTTCTCAACCTTCCTAATGCCGCGACCCTTTAATACAGTTCCTCATGTTGTGGTGACCCCCAATTTCATTGTTACAAATTGAACATAATTAAAGCATAGTGATTAATATAAAAACAATATGTAACTATATATGTGTTTTCCAATGGTCTTAGCAGGGGTCCTCAAACTTTTTAAACAGGGGGCCAGTTCACTGTCCCTCAGACCGTTGGAGGGCCGGACTATAGTTTAAAAAAAAAAAACTATGAACAAATTCCTATGCACACTGCACATATCTTATTTTGAAGTAAAAAAACAAAATGGAACAAATACAATATTTGTATTTGCATGTGGCCCCCGGGCCGTAGTTTGAGGACCCCTGGTAGGTGACCCCTGTGAAAGGGTCGTTGGACCCCCAAAGGGGTCGTGACCCACAAGTTGAGAACCGCTGATCTAAAGTCTGAGTGTTTTCTTTCTGACAATGGAGGACAACAGAGTTTGTGAGCACAGTTCAAGGAATTCCTATAGTATGTGTTAGTTAGCATTTTCCCGCTTGGCATTTATAAGTCAGGAAACAAAGGCACCCTCAGAGGACTTAATTGAGAAGCTTAACAAGGGGCTATTTATAGACCTGTAGGCAGGGTTAAGGCAGACAAAACAGTTGTGAACTATCGAGATAATAGCATCAGCTGGGAGCCTATACTGTCTCTAGGCCTGAGGGGACCATCCGGGAACTTGGAGGCAGGAGCTGTGGAAGTTGCAGTCCCAGGTAGATAAGCTGTGCTTCCCCAGGCCCCTGTGTCGGCTGGCTTCCCCCCTTGGTTGGGGCAAATGGAAGCAGTGGTGGGAGATTGGATGGAGAGCAAGAGGAAAGAAGAAGCCACAGAGATTTCCTCTCTCTGTCTCCTTCACAGTTCCAGGTCCTGTTGGACAGTCCCACGGTGGGGCCAGTGACTGCCTGGTAAGCCCGGCCCCTGGCTCACCTTTTTCCAGTGTGTTCTTCCTGTTGCAGATCTCTGGGTTGGCTCTCTGTCCTGTCTGGCTTTTTAGCTCTTTTATCACTTTTGAAAACAATTCACAGCTTTAATTTCCTCTATTTTAAAAACTCATAATGGTGTGTGTTTCCCAGTTAGACCCTGATATGTATTTTATATTTTTAATGGCTACTTTGAGCAGCATTTTGTTTCCCTTATATTTTCTGTAATCTATATCTTATCTGTTTGGTTACTGCTGGTATAGACAACTACTTTATATCTACCGACCAGGAGGTACACTGACAATAATTTAAATGTGTATTGATTCTTTTGTGTTTAAAATGGAGATAAATCATATCTGGGAAAATGCTTACACCTTTTATTTCTTTTGCTTTGCATATACAATTGGACAAGACTTTTTAAGTCCTATGTTTAGTTTGATGAGAGTGGTGATAGCAGCGTTCTTTTCTTGATTGTAATGTTAATTGAATGTGTCTATAGTTTTTCCATTTTGGCGCAATGTTTGTTACAGTTTTTTTAGATATGTACCGTAGATGTTTACAAATTTAGTAAGTTTCTTTATTTCTAGTTTGGGTATTTTAATAAAAAAAACTGATGGTGAACCTTTTATCATTACTTTCTCAGCATCTATTAAATAATCATATAATTTTCCTTGTTTAATTCCTTAACGTAGTGTGGATAGATTTCCTGATGTTGAAACTTTCTTACATTAGTGGGATAAATCCTGCTTAATCATGACTTTAAAAAAACCCCACCACACAACTCTGTTGGTTTCATTAGCTAGAAGGTTTTGTTTTATGCATTTATCACTTAATTAACTTTGGATTCATGTTTATAAGTGAATGAAGTATTTAATATTCTTTTGTCAGCTTTCTATCTTGTTAAGGGTTTCATAATTTCAGCTTATTTTATTAATACTCTATATTATTTCTGTGTGTTTTATTTCTTTAATTCATATCTTATTACTGCCTTCCTTCTAGTTTTATTGGATTGCTTTATTGCTATTTTCCCAACCTCCTTCATTGTTCATTTTTCAGTATATTTTGTTTTCTGTTGTATGCATTTATGAATTTCTTATTGAATATTGCTTTAGATGTGGCCTAAATTTTTTGATAAAATGTTTACCTAGTTTTCCTCCTCCTAATGATTTTAGATTTCCCTTATGATTTTTTCTCCTTGATGGAGGAGTTATTTAGTAATGTTATTTCATTTCTATATGCTTGCAGCTTTAAAATTTATTATTTTGTTATTGATTTCCAAGTTTTTCTAATGGAAAGATAATATAGTAGGTATGGTAATTGTTTTTAAAAAAATGTATTGAGATTTTCATTGTGGAACTTTACATAATTAATTTTTGTAAGTGCTCTGTATTCCAAGAAATATATGTTCTCTTTTGGGAGTCAATTCTATAGGAATCTATATGTTAGTTTTAATATTTAAAATTTTTCTATTTTTGTTTTGCTTAACTTATTTGGTTCTGAGAGGGACATGTGAAAACTTCAGTTCCAATTGTTGATGTATCTGTTTTCCACTTTATTTTTCTCAGTTGTGGCTCTATTTGAGTTTAAATTAGGTGCACATGTTTGTAATCTTATAGCTCTTTGATATTCTGTTCCTTTTTCCAGCATATATTGTTGCTCTTTATTTTTTATGCCTTGAGTTTTGCTTTGTCTGATACTAACATTGCTACTGAGGCCTATGTTTGATTTTTTTTCTGGCTTATTGCTCTTGATGTTATAAAGATACTCTCCTATATTGACTCTAAAGGTTTTGAAATTTTGCCTTTTACATATAAATCATTAATCCATCCGGAATTGTGTATGGTGTGAGGTAGGGATCTAATTTTATTTCTCCACAAAGTCAACATCTATTTTTTCCCCATGGATCTAAAATGTCAGCTCTTTTATAAAATAAGTTTCTACATATATGTTGTATTATTTCTGGGTTCTTTATGCAGATCTATTTGTCTGTCTTTGTACCAAATACCGTGGTCTTATTTGCTAGTTTTATTACGAAGTCTTATGTCATATAGAGGAAGTCCTCCTAAGTGTTGTTTTTCCTTCCCAGGTGTTCTTTGTATCTTTGTCCTTTGCTCTGCCATATGGTTTTAGTAAAAGCTCGTTGAACTGGAGAAAATCTTGCTGTATCTTTTTGTTTTGGAATACCTTGATTAACATCTTGACAATATTTGAATCTCGTATTCATGAATGTGACTGTTCTCCCTATTTATTGTAGAACTCTTTAATGTTATTAATTAAATTTCCATAATTCTTAACATAACATTTATTCACTTGGATCACTGAGCCATCATTGCCAAATTCTTTGTAGTGCTAAAGTGATAAACACTTGACGAAAGGCAATCCCTTGTCTTTAGTGTGTCTTAGTCTGCTTGAGCTGCCATAACAAAATGCTACAGACTGGTGGCTTCAACAACAACAACAAAAAAACTTATTTCTTACAGTTCTAGAAGCTGCAAATCCAAGATCAAGGTGACAGCTGATTCCATTTCTGGTGAAAGCTCTCTTTCTGGCTTGTAAACAGCCACTTTCTGACAGTTTCCTCACATGGTGGTAATAGAGAGAGAAGGGAAGGTAGAGAAAAAAAGCAGAGAGAGAGAGAGAGGGAGAGAGAGAGAGCTAGGAGCCAGGGAGCAGGTTCCAGCACACACTTGAACTTTCTGGTGTTCTTTTTTATAAGGTCACATCCTATGGGATTATAGCTTAACTCTTCTGACCCCATTTAACCTTAATTACCTCCATAAAGGCCCTGTCTCCAAATATAGTCACATTATAGGTTAGGGCTTCAACCTCTAATGAATTTTGAGGATACAATTCAGTTCATAGTATAGTTCTACTGCTCTTCTTGTAGCCTTTTGTTTTGGGGACTAGAGGCAAAAGGCACCATGCAAAGCTAGCCACAACCCTTCACCATGCTCAACAACATTCTACTATGTTCTGGCAGTTAGAGTTTCAATATTGATTGCAAAGATATTGAAAGGTGTTCCTTTGGAAAACCAGAATTTTGCAGAATGTTGCTTATTGTTCTTATCGCCCCAGGTCCAGTTGGGGGAAGTGGCAAAGGGATAAAGTATTTACTTCATTCTTTCCATTCTTTAAAGCAGGAAGAGATGCTCTGCCTCATGGGCAAAACATCAATTGGTTATACTCTGGTTTTTCTCCATCGGGTTCCAATAGACTTTAGTTAGAAATGCCTTCCAGATACTAACCTTATGTCAATTGTATTAATTTCCAGCATTATTGCAAACTTTTCTAACTGCAAAGTTATTTTAATTGAAAGGCAAAGAGGTGAGCTCAACACCCTTTTAAATGGGAACACTCAAATTGACCAGTTTTAACATCAAATACATTTATTATTTTTGGCCACCAAAAAATATAAACAAAACACCTGGGTGTCGAAATTGGAATTTTTATGAGTGCTTAAATAAGATCCATATTTTCAGTCATGGCTATTTTCCCTTTTTTTTAATAGGCATATCAGCAATACTATTAAACTCCTAGAGGTCAAATAAAAAAAGAGATGCCTGCCAGAATCACGTATGGCATTGAAATAGGTTTAAATGTTTTTCAATATTTTACTATTTTTGTTTCTCATATATATTTTCTTACTCCTCACCTGAGAATATTTTTTTTGTTGATTTTAGAGAGAGAAACAGGATGAGGGAGAAAGATAAATGTCAATGTGAGAGAGAAACATCAATTGGTTGCCTCCCATACGTGCCCAGACTGGGGACTGAACCCACAACCTGATTATGTGCCCTGACCGGGAATCATACCTGAAACCCTTCGGTGCCTGGGAAAATGCTCCAACCAACTGGGCCACATCAGCCAGGGCTGTTCCTCATATTTATTCCAAGAGTATAATAGTTAAATGCTATCCTGAGGGTCAACTCTTTTGTGGTTTTGATCAATAGCAATTCTTTTGCAATTATATATGATACAATATGATGATAATCTAATGCCAAATTAATATTTCCATAGTTTTCCAGGGTTGATAATAAGCAATTCACACAAATATATTCTATCTTTTATATTTCAATTATTGAGATGGAGTTCTAAACTGAAAAAAAGTTCACCCTTTAGGGGCCACAGTTTATAAACTCTTGTAGCCAGGGCTTACCTTGTTATAGCCATATATAACATAGTGTTTTAAGAACACAGACCTAGGAGTCAGGAACTTCTACTTAACCTTGAATGAATAATTAAACTTTCTGAGTCTTAGCTTTCTAATACATAAAACGTAAATGATAATAATATCTATCTTATAGCATTTATATGACATTTATAGGATTTATTTAGCATAGTGCTTGCCATAAATAAACATGAATGATACCAAAGACTATATGAAGTTTTTGTCTAGTTATATGTCCTCAAAAACCGTATTTCCCAAACCAAATGATATACGCTGAATCCTATAAGTGAGAAAAAAGCTAAGCTTAACTAGTTTTGCCGAGGGTCTTCCTGGAGGGGCTTAGAGCATCGTAAAACATGCCTGCTCCTTGACATCTTGGCGGAAGATGGCCAGTCTCACTGTGATGGTGTCATTTGTCCTATATTGAGAATGAAAGTACATATAGCTTTTGAAAACATGACAATCAATAGCCATGGATTAGTACTTTTTATTCTAAACCAATTAGAACACAATAAAAACTCCTATGAAAAAAAGTTGGGATTTTTTTCCTTCCAGGAATTTCAAACATCTAGTTCCCATCTCAGTAAAATGGAAGATCTGTGGGGGCAGGGCTTATTGGTGTTATTCAGTGTTATATCCTAGTTGGAATCATAGCATGCTTTCAATAAGTGCTCGCTGAAAAAAGGATTCAGCCATATGAATTCTGTTAACAAAAGAACCAAAGAGCTTCTTGAGAATTATAAGTCCCCTATTTGTCTGTATTTTTTATTTATCTGGACCACTCAGCTACTGATTAGATTTAATGATTTGAGCTTCTCTCTCAAGGTTAAATTCATTATAACCTACTAGATGCCCAGTGCACGAAATCTGTGCACAGGCAGGGTCCCCAGGCCTGGCCAGCAATCAGGGCCCATCAGGCCCTTTCTGCTGCCATCCAGCCAGGGCCTTCCTTCATTCCACACTGCCCCCTGGCGGTCATCACACATAATAGCAAGCGATCAAACTCCTGGTTTCCCGGTTGAACTCCGAGGGGATACTTTGCATAATATATATATATATATGGACAGTAGCTTAAAAAGAGAGGCAGCAGAAGCCCTACTCTGTGGTTCTACAGAACAAATGGCCTCACTTGTACTTCATGAAGAGATAAAATAAATGGGAGAAGGATCTTGAGTCACCATCTTTTAGATTATCCATATTTTATATTTATGCATTATGTTCATGCCCAATCTATCCTCTTAGGCAATGAAACGGCAAATGTTGGTTTACTTTAATTAAAAAGCTACTCAAATTAAACCAACACCATTTAAACTTACATTACATTAAATGGAATATCCTACATCATGTAGTAGCTACAACTATACAAATGAAAGGGAGAAGTGGATAGAAATTTTTTAAAAAATTAGTTACTGATGCTTCTCAAATTGATCAACTTAGGCACAAAACACCATTTATTTGTCATTTAGAGAATTTAGGTTATGCTTTGATATGCCCTGCTGCTTATGTAGACAGATTCATTCAATATTTTCCACCCTCAACTTTCAATTTACATAGGATTTTGAGTTATTTAAATCATATTAACTTGAAAAAGGAAAAAAAGAGTAATAATCAATGCTGAGTTCTTCCAGTACAGCTGAAGCAAAAGAGAATAAATTAGAATAATTACTCATGAAGAAAATATTAATATCATTGATAATTTCATACAGAGTCACCAAATCAACACTGCAGGACAAATTCCGCTTACCACTACCTATTTTTGTTCAGTCTGAGAACTGACTGTTTTTGTTTGTTTGTTTTTGTTCTTTTGTATTTTAACATGGCTAAACAAAAAAGAAAAATATTTAATGACATGTGGAAGTTACATGAAATTCAAATCTCTGTGTCCATAAATAGAGTTTCACTGGAACACAGCCACAGCTGTTTACTTACATGCTGTCTGTGGCTACTTTCACGTGAAAGTTGAGTTGAATAGTTTCAAGGTATCATTTGGCCCCCCAAAGCCTAAAATATATATCTGGACCTTTTCAGAAAACGTTTTCTGACTGTGATTTAGTACATTGATTTTTCTGAATTTTGTAGTGGCAGAATGAACTAAGGAAAAAAAAATGTAGACTCTCCTTCTCTCCCTTGGACATTTTGGTTCAGTGGCTCTCAGCTCTGGGTCTGTGAGGCTTTGCTGGAGAGCAGGACATCAGGAGGGCTGGGACTCACTGATACACCACACCTGGCATGCTGCAATTTGCCCTTCTAGTTCAGTGGTTCTCATCCTGTGGGTCGCGACCCCTTTGGGGTCAAACGACCCTTTCACAGGGGTCGCCTAAGACCACCGGAAAACACATATATAATTACATATTGTTTTTGTGATTAATAACTATGCTTTAATTATGGTCAATTTGCCACAATGAAAATACATCCTCCATATCAGATATTTACATTAAGATTCATAACAGTAGCAAAATTACAGTTATGAAGTAGCAACGAAAATAATTTTATGGTTGGGGGTCACCACAACATGAGGAACTGTATTAAAGGGTCGCAGCATTAGGAAGGTTGAGAACTGCTGTTCTAGTGAGTCAACTGAGGCATTACTTACTGTTCACCAGATCTCACTCATTCAAGATATTATTGTAAACTAGAGGCCCGGTGCACAAAAATTTGTGCACTTGGGGGGGTCCCTCAGCCTGGCCTGCGCCCATTTGCAGTCCAGAACCCCTTGGGGGATGTCCACCTGTTAACTTAGGCCCACTCCCCGGGGGATCAGGCCTAAGCTTGCAGTCAGACATCCTTCTGGTAGCCAGGGAGCCCTCGGGGGATGTCCGACTAAAGGCTTAGGCCCCCAAGGGAGCTGTGATGAGGAAGCTTGGGTGACAGAGGAGCCACACTGTCCCTCCCCACCACGCCGTGTCAAGTTGCACATGGGACACCTGGGCAGGCTGGCAGATTGCTGCTGCCCCACCTGGCTGCCCCAGGTCGGGTCGCACACGGGATGCCCGCCACCCCGGGTTGCAGATAGCAGGCCCAGGTGGCGGCCGGGCAGGCGGGATGGCGCTGACCCGCCCTGCCTGCAGTATGCAAATTAGCTTCTATCTTTGTTGGTGGTTAATTTGCATATCGCTCTGATTAACCAATAGGAGGCGTAGCGGTGGTATGGTCAATTACCATGTTTGTCTATTATTAGATAGGATAATGTTTTCAGACGGCAGACTTGTTAGTAATGACAGCACGCATTTTTCTCAGGGTTTACTTTGTTTACACCCTTTGAGCATCTTTAGACACACTTATGTTAATATGGAAATTTAAATAGGGTAATGCCATTTACAGAGACAAAATCCATAAAGTGACATTACAGATTAAACTACTTGTCAAGGAGAACGGATTAAGTACAAATATTCATTAGCAAAACTACCACCAGTTTCTCATTAATTTAGATTTGAAGTGAGGATGGTGCTCACTCATGAATTATGCCTGGGGCCAGTGCATGACACGGAAGCAAAGGTGTAACCACATGTGCTGCCTCTGTCACTCTGTATTGAGTCTAGGTAAGGAATTTTGAACTGAATCCTTTAAAACAGAATTAAAGATGATACTGGATACCTGAGAAACCAGCATAGACTAAGCTCTTTTTCAATCTTTTTGGCTCTATTCAATATCTCTCTCTTCAAGGGTTTGTTACCAAAAAAGTTAACACAAAAATGTATTCTTAGTGATACGTCATATAGACAATAAATAAGTATTAAAGGACTCAATATGATTTGTATGACTTTTTAACTAAAGGAGGGGTGGTGGTGAATACTAACTTTGTTCTTATTTTCTTGTTCTAAAATTGAGCTAAAAGGATACCCAGTACAGTTCTGTAGACTTGTTTGGTGTTTAGGTAAAGGGCCTAATATTTCATTGAGATAATTGTAGATTCACATGCAGCAGTACAAAATAATAGGCCCTTTACCTAAACACCCTTTACCTAGTTTCCCCTATTGGAAATAATTTGCAAAACTATAGTGCTATAATATCACAACCAGTATATTGACATTGATTCACTCCACCTGTCTTATTCTTATTCTCCAATTATACTGCATTCCTTTGTGTATATGTTTATTTCTACAAATTTTATCACATATGTGAAATCACTCTTGCTCTTTTATTATTATTTAAATTGATGTTTGCCTGATATATCTTTTTCCATTTTAAAACTTTCAACCTACCTGCTTTGAATTGAAAGTGAGTTTCTTAAAAGCAGCATATAGTTGGGTCATTTTTAAATCCATTCTTCAATCTTTGTTTTTATAATTGATGTATTTAAATCATTTGCATTTCAGGTAATTATTGATATGATAGCATTGTCTGCCATTTGATTCTGTTTCTTTCTTTTTTGGTTCTTCTGGTTCTCATTCCATGTCTGCCTCTCTCTCTCAGCTGAAAGTCAAAGCATAGGAAGGATTTCCAGTGAACAATGAGGAGATAAGAAGAGGCAAGGAGAGATTGTCTCCTACAGGTTTCAGAGGGAACATGGTCCTGCTGGCACCTTGATTTCAGACTTCCAGCCTCCAGAATTGTGAAACAATAGATTTCTGTTGTCTGAAGCCGCCCAATCTGTGGTACTTGTTACAGCAACCCTCGGAAACTAATACACCCTGTATTTTGAAAATCCCTTCCAGCCACATGGTTTGATTATGTATTCAACAACTGGTGGACCACAGAAGTGTTACATTTCGAGTCTATATCCAAATTAAGTGCTGCTAGATATTATCAAATTATTTCCAGAGGAGGGAACACATGACAGTAAGGCTCCTACATGTTTCTTTTTATAATATTTTTGATTTGAGCACCTACTTACTGTGATGCATGATTGGAGGTTAAAGTCTTCACTACTGCTTGGAAAATTTTTATTCATCTCTTGTTGATTTCTTGTCCATTTCCCCACATTCCACCCTCTTAAATATCTTCCATGCTCTGCGAATTATTAATTTCTTCTTTTCTAAGCAAACTCTCTCCAGATGACCTGCCTCCTACTCATTATATGAAAGAATAGTTTTATAAAATGAATCACCTCAACTCCTCTCTCATCATTTTCAAAGAAGTGCTCAAATCTATTATAACTGCTCCCACATATTTGTGTAAACATTTGCCTGCATTAGGCCAACTGGGCCCAACTAGAGGAAAAGTATTGGGTAGAGGAACAAAGATAATTTAGGCATATTTATTGGCATGACTAGACCTCTGGATTTTTCATCCATAAGTGAAGGGTATAGGATTACATTATCTTGAGGGTTCCTTCCAACCCTAATCGTCTGGACACAATTTTAAGAGATCACTTATGGTGACAGTCAACCAAGGGACAGGCTGTACTACTGGGAGAGGGAAGAAGATCTGCCCAAGAGAATTTGGCAAGTCATAGATCATCTTCTTCCATTACTTACACTACTTTCTGGTGGTAAGCAATGAGCAAAACAGGGAATCAAGATGAAACTAGAAATCTTTGGAGAACCAGTCAAGGTGACATAGGCGAAATCTATGCATCTAAAGTGAGATGCAGCCCTAGCCGGTTTGGCTCAGTGGATAGAATGTTGAACTGTGGGCTGAAGGGTCCTGGGTTCTATTCCCAGTAGGGGGCATGCAGGAGGCAGCCAATCAATGACTCTCTCTCATCATTGATGTTTCTATCTCTCTCTCCCTCTCCATTCCTCTCTGAAATCAATACAAATATTTAAAAAAATAAAATAAAATGAGATGCAAAAAAATCCAGGGATTTAGTAACAGTCAGTTTCATAGTCATGCTTTATTCAAACACCATTGAGTAGAAATATAATGGGTCTCAAATGAGAGCCACATACATGAAAAACAGCAGGTGAAATCAATATGTTAATAATATGTTACTGTTTTAAATCCAAGGATATGTTTTTATTTAGGTTTAGAGAGAGAGAAACATTGATGTGAGAGAGAAACATCAATCAGTTACCTTCTGTTTGCACCCTGATCAGGGATCCAACCCACAGCCTTGGTTTGTATGTGCCCTGACCAGGAATGGAACCTGCAGCAGTTTTTGGTGCATGGGATGATGCTCCAACTAACTGAACCACCCTGCCAGGACTTTATTTTTTACCTTAAATTTTTGGACTCCTGTGTGTATTTTTCAGGTACATCTCAATTTGATGAGTGACATTTCATGTGCTCAATAGCCACATATGGCTAGGTGCTACCATACTGAATAGTATAGGTCTATGCTATATACTATGAGTGACTTATGGTCATGTACACATTCCATTTTCCAATCAGCACCAAAGCAAACATTTACTTATTCCCCATCTGATAGGTTTCTTACTTCCTGCCTTTATCACTTGTTTTTCAGCTTCATGTCTGCTGTTACACTGCAAAATAGATTTTTACAGGGACAATGATTATGCCTGTTAATCATTTCTTACCTTACTAAAATCAGAATATAAAAGAAAACATAGAGGATAAAAGCCTACAAGTGGTTTAAAACACCATATGTATATGATATATGTATGTGTGTGTATACATATATGCATATATATATGTACACACACACATGCATATATATTTTGTATAGTGTTTTATGATTTATCATGCCTTTTTTGCTGCAATGTCTTATTTTCACAAGGTTGCTGTGAAGCTTTCCAACCAATGTTTCAATTTGCTTCCCAGCACATCTGAGGTGTCAACCTGTTTAAAACTAAAATGATAATTCTTCCTTTCTGTACTTGTATTTCTTTCTGTATTCTTGAGCTCAAGGAGGGTTGTACCAACATTTGTCACATCAGCCTGCCTGGGAGACAATCTAGAAACCTTCCCCCCTCTCTTGTTGCCCAACCTTATATCTAATTAATCATAAACCCTGTTCCTTCTACGTTTTACATGTCTTAATTCTGAATATTTCATTTCTCCCATATCATTTTGATGGTTGAACCCATATAATTTCTTGCCAAAACTGTTAAAATATTCTGGCTCCACTCTAGTCCTCTAATCCATCCTCTATAATCCCTTTTCCAAAGCACAAATGTATTTATGATGCTTCTCCATATGAAAATTTATTTTTATTTATTTTTTATCTTTTTGTTAATCCCAAGGATGTTTTTCCATTGATTTTTAGAGATAGTGGAAAGGAAAGGGAGAGACACAGAGAGAGAAACATCGATATGAGAGACCCATCAATTGGTTGCCTCCCACATGAGCCTGCAACCATGATATATGTTCTTGACCGGAATCGAACTTGGGACCCACCCTTCAGTCCAAGGGCCCATGCTCTATCCATTAAGCCAAATTGGTTAGGGCTCCCCGTATGAAATTTTAATGACTCCACATTTCTTAAACCAGTGCTTCTCTAAATGTGAATTCAAATAATTGGAACATCTTATCAAAGTGAAGATTTTGATCTAATAGGCCCCAGATTCTGTATTTTGAAAGGTGATGATGATGATGCTTGCCCATGGACTACATTTTGAGTAGGTGCAGCCTAGAGGATAAAGTACACATTCTCTAGAATGGCATTCACTAAGCTCTTTTAGATATAACCTCTATCTAACTCTCAGCCTTAAAAAATATTTCCCCTCATCTCCAATCAACCTAGGATCTGTAATCTAAGTCCTTCATTTTTGTCATGTGAAACAAACAAACATGCAACTCAGGCTAAAACCCCCAATTTAAAATTTCAACAACTTTTTTGTCCAACCTCATAACCCCATCCCTCATAGTCAACCTCAGCATCCGTTCTGCCCTCTTGTGGCTTTTTCTTTCAAATGAATTCAGGGAGGATTTTTGGTACAGTCTTCACAATTCTATTTATTGGTCCAATTCTGCATGTGGTGTGGTGGAGTTGGAAATTGAGGGGAAAAATGTTCAAGCTCCCCAAGGCCAGCACTGGGGCATTTATGGAAGCATGTGATGGCTTAGATCCTTTTGGGGCTGTCCCAGACAGCATTGCGAAGGAGGTGACATCTTTGGGCAATGTTCTTATCTCTCCATTGGAAACCACTGTCCTTTGGTCTCATGTAACTAACGTCATCATGTTGTCCGAGATTTCCCTTAGTTTTGCTCAATGCACCGGTCTTCTTCCTTCCCCTTTCCCATTATGGTACCTGGTTCAAGTCCTTATCCAGGTCCCACTTCACTCTCATACTTTTGTTTGTTCATGAGTTCACTAGTTTTCATTCTAGAAATACTTACTGAGCAACTGCTATGTGCCCAAATTTGTGCAAGGTACTGGGGATATAGTGATGAAGGAGGTAGACATGACTCCTAAACTTAACATTGTTTAAGGGCTATGAGTGCGACAGTTAAACAATTGGGGTAAAGTGTTATTAAAACAAACGAAAGAGAAAGACACGGTGCTTTGGGAGGGTATAGCTTACCCCAAGATTTAATATCAGATGTTACTGTGTCTTAGTTCTCACAGGTATGGCCACTTTTAAAATGACTCCTTTTATTACTGTTATTATTAGTTATTAGAGGCCTGGTGCACAAAATTCGAACAAGGGGTTCGGCCCTTGCAGCTGTGCGGCTTGCCTTGGCCCTCACAGCCCTGGCTTTGTCCAGAAGGACATCTGGAAGGTCGTTCAGCTGTCTGGTCTAATTAGCATATTATACTTTTTATTATTTTAGATTATTACTTTTTTATTTTCAGAGCTCAAATATTTCACCTACATTTGGTTAAATACGTTCATTTTGTGTATTACTCCTTTGATTGTAAAAAACAGAAACCAGACTTGAATTATTAAGCAAAGAGGAGAAAACCATAATAGGAGCAGTGGGCAAGGTTGAGCAGCCAGCCAGGTACCAGGGAAAGACAGAGAACAGAACCTGGTACTTGAGCATACCCTCCTTCCCTTTCTCTTCATGTTCCTCACCCATGTTTCTCTGTCCTGTTTATATCTCATACCTTCTGCCATAAGACAGAAATAGACTATTTTCCCCAGTTCCAATATGAAAAAGCTCACAGAAATACTCAGTAACATTTCAGGACTAATCCTGGGTGTCCCTGTGAAAGCGCAGGCAGCCTCAACTGTGGCTGTGTGATGGGGGAGGGGAGAAGGACATAGTTTCCAGGAGAAGGCAGGGGTGATGGGCACATAATACTATAAGTGTCTATTTGCTATAACTGGCCAACAAGCCAGTAGTGTTTCTAAGTTTCAGACATATGGAGCGTCCAAAAAAAATGTACACACCCTTTACATCTGCTAGCTCAATTGATGTTTCTTTCTATTCAGATTTAACACGTTGGCATTAATAATTACTCAAAGTGTGTACACATTTTCTGGGGACTCCCTGTATATTAATATTTGGCTCCAGGAATAAGGGATGAAAGAAGCCTTTTTTGAATAAGTTAAGGAAGCTTGACTAAATATCAGTCCATCTCATCTATACATCAAGGCAGTTATAAAGGGGGTCAAACGATCCCCTTCTTTTGAAGCATTCACCCCCTGTCTCGTCAGGGTTGGGATGTGGACAGTGGACCAATTCTTCTGGGGCTGACCGTTGATACCGGGCATCCCTAGGTGCTGTGATCACTGAAAGAAGAAAACGGGAGTCTTTCTAGCAGAGGGCAGAAAAGCAGTCTGGGCAGTGTTTGGACTTGGGAAGACTTTCATGAGAACTGCAAATAAAAGAGAAATCAAGTGCCAAGTCACGGACACCACAGGACAGTCCTGGCAGTTCACTTATGTGTCTGCCAAACACATGTCCTGAGGGATCCCTCAGGGACTCAACAGTGTAAGATGGGAAGGCGGAAAGGAATGAAGTCGGGTGCTGGGCACGCAGACGGGCAGTAGACATGAACTAAAGTCAGTGCCTTGCCTTTGAGGCACCTTACAATGTAACCTTGATCAATACACTCACCAAAACAAAATGGAAAAGCTTAAAATCACAACGAAAGAAATCCATAAGCAAGGACAAATGAGCATAGGTTACATTTACCACAGCAAAACCTCAATTGATCATAACCTTGCTTAGTCACAACCCTTAATTACCTAGAGTTTTAAAGAAAGGACAAAAAAACAGGAAATAAACTGACATCAGTGTCTACTAAGAGTCTAACATTCTACTTCCTTCTCTAATTGTGTCAAAAACATTTTATGGTGAAAAGTATGTTCAGATGATCCATTTTAAACACTGAAATTACTCGAATAATGAATAAAATGTCTCCATTCTTTAGACTTTTTAAAAATTTAGTTAAGCCAATGGAAAAAAACTTAAAGAAGTGTTTAAAGGGAAGGCTTTGTAACCAGAGAAATTAAATGAAGCTGAAAAGCCATTTCCTATACATTCTGGCTAAATGAGGCAGCTTTATACCTGGGTACCAGGGTAGCTTAGATTTCTAATATCATATCAGCTTTTAAACCTTCTGGATTTCTAGGCAGTTATGGGGACTACTTACTAAGATCTGACTTTTGTGACATGATTACCCATCCCTCTAAAATCCAACCCTCCAAATCATATGGCTCTCTACCAAGCCCCTCAGTGTCTTGGGGAATTTCCATTGGAACCAAGCAGTTAGTGATAAATGGAGTCCTTTGGGAAATTTCCACTTAGGGGGATCTGATATCTGATTTTCTTTCCTCCAGTGCATCCTCTTGGGGTACTCTCAAGTGTGGCTTAGGGTTATTTGAGCTGCCTCCTCAGATTTATCTCCCTGTTCTATCTGTCTCAGCCCCAAGCTGCGTTGGCAGGTAGTTTGGTAACCGAGAGAGGCTGCCGAGTCGCCAACCTTCCTCCCCTCAGGGCCTTACACACACCTATTGGACATGAGTGATATTGCAACAGCCAGGCCCTCAGCTGCACCAGTGAGAAGCCTGTGGGACAGGCTGGGAGCCTGGAGTGATCTCCATTCCAAGCCTAGATTGAAACCAGAAACGCAGAGGAACTCAAGGATGATTTTCAACTCCCCAACTCATTCAGCCTAAAAGCAAGTAAAAATCAATAAAATAAATAAATGAAAGAAGGAAGAAGCTGAAATAAATTGCTCCCAAGCTACAATTATTAAGCTAATTATGGAAGAAACAAAATGTAAAAATGTTAAGTAGGCAGCTCTTCTGGGCAGAAGCAATAGCTCTCCACTAGGCAACTACCCAGAGGATATCTCTAGCTATTTTTAAATACATGTTATTAAATAGCAGTTTAATTTGTTATTAAATATTACTGTTATCAACATAATTCTTTTTTATGGTTATAAATATGATGTGGTAGTGCAGGAGCTATATTAGTCAAACAAAAAATAATGTGGCTTCCATTTTCTACCATGGCAGTTGTTGATGAAATTTATATTATATTAATTATATTTATTATATTATATTATATTAATTATATTATAATTAAAATTATGCAGCTGACTACAGGATTTTCCACAGGGAAAACCATGGGAGCAGATTGACCACAGAAAGCATTTTTCTAAAATAGAAAAAAAATGAATTCCATTTAAACCCTATTCTCACCAGAAGACATTCTTTAATCCTTTACATGCAAATGGAACATCCAGTCAGGATATTGAGATATCCCAGTCTTTGACTCACTTATAGTCCATCCAGTGTCTTCCACTGTGCCAATTACTGTCAGCATCCCACCCATATCCTCTCAGCTTTCACATTTCTAAGCTCCAGTGATCCTTTCCCTGAGGGTTTTCTCTGGTCCTGGGAGTTCACCTAATCATTCACGGGGCAGACCAGAAATGCTTAGGAGGTAACATTTTCTGGCAGCCACCCTCAACCAGCCACGGAGGGAAGCTCTTGGTGGGAAAATAACCCAGCTGCCTCACCCCTCAGTTGGGACAATGCTAAAGTGTATTCTACTGTTAGTCAGAGTTCCCCAGAGGGACTGGTCCCTACTTCTCCATATTGGTAACCTGAGATCACCTGCTGAATCAACTCTGATGCCATATCCTTGTCTCAGTCTGTTTTGGGAGAACTCAACCTAAGATATCCATCAAAGGCCCAGTTTCACCCTTTCTATCACCTTTCTCCCCTACAACTTCTGCCTCAATCACCTAGGGAGCAACAAGTCTCAGAAAAACTTAAGTCTAAGGTGGAAATGGGAGCATTCCCTGCCTCCCCTCTTCTGGATTGTCCTCACTACAGCTCACCTGTAACCTCATTCCCACCTCCAGTTCCTCCCTCACCCTGATCTCCCACCTTAAGCCACCATGCCTCCTGGAAATAACACCTATTGCTAATTCTTGTTCTAAAACATGGAGCTGCCTTGATAAAACAGCAGATGGAAAAGATAGGTACAGATCAACTTCCTGCATACACCCTTTCTCAATTCACCGAGACCAGAATTTCCAAGGAACATCCGGAAATCCAGACATTTCCTTTGATTGTCACAGCTGTGATACAAGTAAGCGGGGCAAATCTCTGATTCTACACTCACCACACCTCTCCCCCACTCCACGATTATAAATTGTTTAAAATACTTTGCTTTAACGCTGATGATATATTGCTTCTGTTACTGCTTTCTATTTATACCTCTAGTCCAACATTTCCTGGAACTGTTGATGCATTGAGCTTAAACCAACTGCTACAATTCTGGACAAAACTGACAGCTTTTTCTCTGGGTTCTTTAATTAGGAAAGTCTTTAAGGCAAAAAGACTGGGTAAAAAGAGTGCATTATTTCTTTCTAATCAGGTACTTTTATACCTAAATCAGCACTATTTTCCCCCTTGATTTGTCCTATATGTTGTTTGTATTCCTAGGTGATCATCCTTTAAGTGTTTTGGTCACTTAACTTTGCCAAGAGCTGCATTTACTCTCATCTGTGTCCCCAACACATGTAATTTGGGAAAGACCAGTGACTTTACAAGAGTCTTCCCAAGCAAGGTCTAAGACCACCTGCATCAGCACCATATGGGGTGATGGTTAAAAAGTAGATTCATCAGGCTTCCCTTTGACTGACTCAGTGCAATTTGGGGAGAAGCCCAGTAATTCTTACCAGTATGTATAGATACATTTGAGGAAATAGGCTTGGTTGTTCAAATTTGATAAGAGGATTTAGATTACGAAGTTTAAAATATGTTTTCCTTGTCACTCCCTGGACTGAATTCATGGCATTGACTCCACTAGTTGACTGTAGCTAATAAACTTTCACACTTATTCCTAGGAGTGACAAAGACTCACGCTAATTTTTTCTGCTGGAAAATGAAAAAAAACAACAACAACAACAACAACAACAAAAAACAGTGAAAAAATTATTTCCAAAGAGTAAAATGTACCCATGTTTCCTAATGGAAAAAATATGACACATGTAAGCATAACACTTTAGGGGGCAAGGGCAGGGCTTATATTTTAATCATTTCAATAGACCATTCCTCTGGGAGCAGATCACGAAGTTCTAGTTTCCTGACTTAGATGATGGACAGAAATCAAGGACATTTGTATTGGGAAAGAAATGTTCCTTTTTTCTTTTTTCTAAAATCAGTGTTGTTGATGATATCTACAGTTCAAATCTCATGTAATCTTATGTAAATGCTCTTGGTTTTCCCATTTGTTAAGATGCTTTTAAGTAAACCCGATCTCTTTAGAAATAATCATGATTTCACTTAGATGTGGAATCTAATGAACAAAATAAATTAACAACAACAACAACAAAAAATGGATACAGACACCTAGAGAAAGAGAACAGACTGACAACTGTCAGAGAGGAGGGGTCTGGGGCCTGGGTGAAAAAGGTGAAGGAATTAAGCAAAAAAACCCCACAACCAAACAAAAAAGAAACACAACAAAGCTCAAAAACACAGACAATCGTAAGATGATTTTCAGAGGGAAAGGGGGGAGAGGGGAAGTAAAAGAGGATAAGGGGACTATAAGTGGTGATGATAGGAGATTTGACTTGTGGTAGTGAATACACACTACAATATGCAGATGTTATAGAATTGTACACCTGAGACCTATATGATTTTATTAACCAACTAGAGGCCTGGTGCATGAATTCGTGCATGGGTGTGGTCCGGCTGGCCTGCTTTGATTGACCCCAATCGGGCGGGGGAGAGGGGCCATGGGAGGTTGGTGGGCTGGCCCCACCCTCAATCAGGGTGGGAGGGCAATTGGGGGCAGGGCTGGCCGGGGGGGTGGGCAGGGGATGGGCCACGGGTGGTCAGCCAGCTGGCCCTGACCCCTGGTCGAACTCCCGGTTGAGGGGACAATTTGAATATTAGCCTTTTATTATATAGGATGACACTCCAATAAATTCAATAAATAAAACAGTAATAATCATCATTGTTTCTTGGCCCTGGGTTTGGAGGATTTCCAGGCAAGATGGTAGAAGTTTGGAACAGAACCACACTTGGCATTATCCAAGCGGGATCATTATAGGCATGTAGAATATAGCTGGCTCAAGGAAGAGGGGGAATCGTCCTTTGGAATCCAATAACGAGTGTGTTTGTGGTTGTCAGCAGTCCATTGTGAGAAAACGTACACGTCTCTGATCAATAAGCAAATACCCTCTTCCTGGAGTTGGGAACCGGTTGTGATATCAGTGGATCTGTGTAAGAAGAGAGCAATAGTTATGTCTTTTGGGAACGCCCAGCTTTCAGAGCAAGTGCATAGTACACATTGCTAGTGATGAAGTTCACAGCTGTCAGTGATGGGAGATGGCGGCTTGAGGCATTTCCCCATAAAATTGTTCTTTGGATATTGCAGTCTGTCCTTACAAAATGATATTGTTTGTGGCTTGGTACTATTGATTAGAGTCTTTTGTCAGCACTGGTTCTATATGAGAGATGTTTATACTGCAGGAGTTTATTAATAGAAATGATGAGGGGAGAATGGGCTCCTGCACTTGAAATGGTTTATTAACTCCACTGTCTTTCCAGCCTGGTAAGTTATACACTCCCTGTCCTCCAGATCCCTATCTCTTTATACCTCGCCAAGAATTTCCCAAGACGGAAGGTCTGGAAATGCTTCTTTGTCACTTGACTACCCAGCAACATGTATGAATAATATTTTCCACTGATTTTCTGTTTATGAGTCATTGACTGGAGGAGCATAAACCATTTTTTCAGTTTTTAAATTATTTGAACCTTTTGTTACTCTCCTCCTAATTAGTGTCCATTATGTTTCAAACCCATTTTATGAATTTATTAATAGCAAAAGTATTAAATGAAACCATAGAAACCTCTGGAGGAGGAGTTCTATGTCTTTTTTAAAAGCAAGTAATTCACTTAACTTCTTTTCTAGTCGAATCAAAAGCTTTGACTTTAATAGTTGGAAATTATCATTTAGTAACTTTTTTTCCCAGCTTTTTAGTAGCTTTGAATTTCCACTTCTACACATAGTCTGCCAACTCCTTGAAAACAATTATTTTCATCAACCATTCAGAAGTATTTTTAAACACGTGTATAGGTCATATACATGTTTTACATTTTTTGCCTTATTCAATATTTGGGCTTCTGAAATCGTACCTTAAAACACCACTTTTGGAAAGCACTTTCCATTCCTTCATTGTGGATATCATAATTGAACTTATTATTATTGGTTTGGATTTTTAAAACATTGATTTTCAGGTTTTCTGCTTCAATTTTATCCTAAACCCAGCCTTCAGAGCCCAGCTGAATTTGATAATCTATAAATCCTTGCCACTCAGGATGCACTAGCCTCACCTGGGAGTTTATTAGAAATGCAAAATCTCAGGCCCCATCCCAGACCCACTGAATCAGAATTGGCATTTTAGCAAGAGTTCGTAGGTGATTCTTGTGCACATTAAATTAGAGAATCTCTGTTCTGATTAATCCTTCCACTTTATGATGGCATTTCCAAATTAATGGGACTCAGTAGATAGGTTTTTATAAATTACTAGAGGCCCGATGCATGAAATTCGTGCAAGAGTAGGCCTTCATAGCCATGGCGGCTGCCTCGATCCCTCCCTCACAGCCACGGTGGCTGCCTGGAACCCGCAGCTGCAGCCCCAGCTTCATCCGGAAGGTCGTCTGGAAGGATGTCTGGTCTAATTAGCATATTATGCTTTTATTATTATAGATAGTATCTTTTGAAGATACCATAAATAATGTGAAGATAGTGACCCCTCACGGTAGAAGGCACCTCGATGGTGTCATTTACTGCTGAGCATCCTGCTGGCAGGCAGCTCAGCCTGTGTTAAAGTTTTAAGAGCTATGGTGTCAACGTTGACATGGTGACCCCCTGGCACTGTACTGGAAATGGAGAAAGGGTTACGTTAGAGTGTGTGTGGTGAGGAAGCTCACAGTGAAGAGGAGACACATAGCTATGACACACTATTGGCAGTAGAGATATGGAAGTAGGGCAGACGAGTGATTAATTCTGTGGGTGGAAGGTGGGTCAGAGGACAGAACAAGGCTTCTCAGAGGAGATGATTTGATTTTAAGCATTTCACCTCAAGGGCAAGTTAGAGGCTGTTCCAAACAGATAAGCATGAAGACAGTGAGACAGATAAGCATCACTAAGGAAATTCACATGTTTGGGTTTTGGTAAATACAAGGTATGTGTAGTGTGTGTGTGGGGGGAGCAGGGCAGTAGGTGGTCAGGAACCCATGGAGGGCTGGGAAATGAGGCTGAGTAATAGTCACAAATACCCTCAGGTGATAAGGAGTTTGGCTTTTGTCAAAGGGGGCCTGGAGAACTTTAAACAGAGGCAGGACCTAGCCAGCTTTGATGTTTTTCAAAGGTCATTCAGGATGCAGGGTAGAGAATGAACTGAATGGAGATAGGGCAGGAGTAGGTCAAGGGCGACCAGTATGGATGTGGCTATAGTAGCCCAGGTGAGAGACAATGATTGCCTGGCATGAGTTGATAACAGTATGGATGGATGGCTAGGGCTAGAATCCAAAAATAAAAAGGAGGAAGTCATTTTCTCTCTGCTACCAGCCTCTCCTCCGAACCTTGGAAGCCAACAGTTCTTTGCTGGGTCTTTCCTTATTCAGAGCAAACATCTCCAGGTGTTTGAATTGCTGCTCATATGCCATGGTTTTACATGACCCCTACAGATACTTTAGTTTATTTATATCACATACATTGTAGTGCCAAGGCTTGAAGAAAAGGTAAAATTGAGTAGGGAAAGGGAACTAAAATTACTGGGTTCCTAGACATGCCAGGTGCACCACCAACATTGGCTCATTTAGTTTACACAGTGCTGCAAAATAAGTATTATTACCTCTATTTTTAAAGGTGAAGAGAAAGCAGTCCTGGAGGCCAAGGATCTCCACTGTGACTGTAAGCTACTATTAGGAGAATCTGAGTTTGCACCCAGAGATCTGAGATTCACATATTAAACCAGCTACACTGCAAGGATACTTAGAACAATTTAAATTAACACTCCTCCCAAGGCTTCCTAAATATGTAAGGATATAATCAATTGCCTTCTCTGGGTACCTACCTTGGCTATTGAACAAATTCACTAGAACCAGAGGATAAGCAGAGAAGATGCCTGAGTGACCAGGTAGATGACCCAAAGTCCAAATTCTCTATTTATAAGAAAGGACCTCACAGGCAGTTTGTTTGTATACAATTCTCTCAAGCTGGTTCATATGTTTTTGCAGCCTACAGATGATTAGAAATAGCAAATTAAGAATGATTGGTAGGGAAGTGATAGCTACTAACTGACCAGCTGATATCCAGGGAAGAGATGGAAGAAGGTAAAGAGCCATCATTATAACAAATCAAGAAGCCTAGGTAATAGTTTGGTCACTAATATAGAGGCGGACATTCCCACAGACTTTATTTATCGCTGAGGGCATAACTGTATGGTAGCACAATGTATAGACCCTAAGAGTCAATGTAAAATTCATCTTCAACCCAGAGGGTCTTTTTTGTCTGAGCCATTCCAGGAGTATGACAACATGCATTTCTTTTCTGATTAGACATTGTTAGCAATTATAAAAGATTTTTATAGCCTGCTAGGCAAAATCTCTCTCTTAGTAATGCCTGCCAATTGGCTAGTGTTCAGTGCTTTTTGTGCCTGACAATCAATCAAGGATTAGAAGACAAGTGTTACCAGTGTGCAATGGTAACCAGAAACACCAGGACTTATCGTCTTCAAAGAGTTGCCTTTTCTTTGTCTCTCACTTCTTTTCAAGCCTACTCTGAAAGGATGCTCTTCTCCTGCCAGGGCAGTCCCATGACACTTCTGGTCAACCTTGGGAAATCAATTTCTGTAGTCACTTTAAGTTGTAAACACAGACGCAATCCTGTGATTTACAGTGTTCAATCAAAGATACCAATTGATTCTTTCGTGGATATTGGAAGTATGCTTTCTTCCCTCTACCCTCTTCCCTCTACCCTAAGTTGTAAACACAGACGCAATGCTGTGATTTACAGTGTCAAAGATACCAATTGATTCTTTCGTGGATGTTGGAAGTATGCTTTCTTCCCTCTACCCTCTTCCCTTCGAGTAGCAGGCTTTCCTGTTCTCTTTATTGCTCATCTCCCCACTTCTATAACTGCTAT
Organism: Myotis myotis; assembly: GCF_014108235.1. NCBI lineage: Eukaryota > Metazoa > Chordata > Mammalia > Chiroptera > Vespertilionidae > Myotis > Myotis myotis. Next base: position 40,565,337 of record NW_023416317.1, read on the forward strand.
TTCCAAACATGGAGATCTAAGCAGGGAGGGGAAGGAAAGTTAAAGGGGACAGAAAAGTTCTTATTTGATTGATACCTCCCTACACTGGCTCCCAAGTCTCAAAATTTAACGTGCATATGAATTATGTGTATATCACATTAAAGTGAAGATTTTGTTTCAAGGCCTGGGTGATAGCTGAGATTCTGCATTTCTAATAAGCTCCCAGGTGATATAGATGGTTCTAGGGTTTGAAGATTCTCCTTTGGACCCACTCACTGCTATTTCTTTAATGCAGCCAATTAATGTAATTAATGCGATTTCTTTAATCCAGCCAACTTCTTTCAACTATAGCCCCTGGTGATATACATCATTACCTTTTACTACTGGGGACACTCACCCCAATGTCCGCCACCCCCCCTTTGGTCAGAATACCTTTCAATATAACTTCAGGTTCCATTTCCACAGGTAATTATTAATTCATCTGGTCCCTGGGTTTCACATACCTTTGACTTTCATTTTGACATAAATACAGTTACTTTCTATACAGCCACTTGCTGGGCAGCCATAGAGCACTGTAACTTTCCAAAGATAACTTGCCTGTCAGGCACCAGCACCTCTGTCCTGCACATGTAGGGAATGAATATAGAAATTAAGATAAAGAGATGGTGGCAGGGGGCAGGGGTGGGGTGGGGGAAAGTAGTTCCATTATAGGCATATTGAGATTGAGGTACCAGTGGGACACCCATGTGGAAATGCTCAATACTCAATATGTGGTAAGAAATGAGGAACAGGAACATACTAGAAGTTAAATCTAGGGATGGAGATTCAGGGCTCATCCTTGAAAAGACAATATCTGAGGTCTAGAGAACAGAGAGTATATGCAGGTTGAGCATAGAAGATGAAAGTAGCCAGTTCAGACCTAAAGATGAGGAAGGCTCATACAGATTCCAAGCGAAGGCTACATAGTCTCCAGAACTGGATATTTACCTATGTGACCCAAAGTACTGCAACCACTGGCCTGCCACATTGTCTGAAAGTTACATCAGCATAATTTCTTAGAATTCTCCCAACAGAGAAGTGTGCAAGGTGCCACTTAGAAGGGGGTCACAGATGAGTTTATGATAAAGCATAAGGAACACAGTTACCTGGTTAATAACCATTGCTACCCACTGTCTCCCAGACCAGAGTCTTATGAGGATGAGACATGGAATTTTGATGCCTATGAGGAATAAGAGGTCAGGTCTGGATTACTTGGGGGAAAAATAGGCTTGGGCAGCTAGGGGTTGGGTAGGCCATGAAGTAGGGACAAATGTGACAGGGAGACTCCAGAATTGATTGCTTCATGGCAATACCATTTATTCAAAATGAGTTTATTTTGTTGTTGTTAAGTAATTTAGCCAGTGATTTTATTAAAAAATTTATGTGTTCTAGTTAAAAATCACTTTAGGATTACTTTTTTTCCTTTCACCTTTAAAAATTGAATTATATTATTCTTATTATATACTAGAGGCCCATTGCACAAAATTTGTGCACTGGTAAGGTCCCTAGCAGCTGCTGGCTGCCAGCCAGGGCCTCTCTCCCTTCCCCCAGCCGGCCCTACCCCCTGGTTGAACTCCTGGTTGAGGGGACAATTTGCATACTATACTTTTATTATATAGGATTTGTTATCTATAGTCAACGGGGGGTGGGAGGCAATGGGGGCATAAAGACATGTATGTAATAACTTAATCAATAAAGAAAAAAAATTAAAAAAAAGAAAAAAGAAATGGAATGGCTGTTTTATTATAAAATATGAGGAAATGGCACAATAGAAACTTGTTTTAAAGGACATCTACAAATATTTGTGCATTTTCTATTTCAGAATGTATTTTTTTACTTCAATCTGGTATTAGACATCTCAACTTTGAAATATAAATACCCAATGTAAGTTTTGATTATTTTAATTTTTATAAATAAAATACACATGATAATCATACTTTAAAATTTAATAATTATATGAGATAATCCATTTAAACGTTGCATAACTAAAGTGATATTTTGTGAAGTATATATGTAAAGGGTATGCTATTACCCATTTGATTTACTCTTAGAGACTGTCATCTTGACTATTTCAGCAGACTAATGATATATGAATTATACATGCATACATGAACTTTACATTAGATATAGCAATAACGTTCTGGAACATCTTTGTTCAGACCTGTTACATCCTTAAAGAAGAACATGTTCAGTAGCATAATTTCTGGTGGAAACTTTTTTAGCATTACACAATGCTAAATTGGCAATGTTTGGTTGCTTTTGACATTGACTTAAAATACAAAGATGGCAATCAGAATTACAAGGATTCTATAGGAGGGTGTGGAGATGTACCAGAGATCATAATAATGTACCACAAACTTGGCTTTAAACAAGTTTAAACTTGCTGAAGTTCGTTTCTAACTTCCCGAAATTAGTCAATCGCAAGTTTCTAACTTCCCGAAGTTAGTCAATCCCAAAGAACACAGGGTTAAAAATACCTATGGTAAAGGCTGGGTGAATCAGCATTTAATAAGCTGGAACTCCCAGCCAACCTGGAAAATTAGAACATAATGATTCCTATTCACAATGATGACTCTCAAGATACAAGTCTTAACTAATATTTCTTTTATACCTACTATATGGCAGAAGCTTTAATAAAGTTTCTAATGTAATATATTATCTTATTTAAGTAACAGAAATATTTCTGTGAAATGAGTTATATTATCATGTTACCGATGAAACAAATAATGTTCGGAAAGGCTAAAAGTAATCTTTCCAAGGTCACATTGTGAGGAATAGGTATCTTTTTGTTCTCCTATATCTCAGGAGCACTTAAGCTCCAAATATTTGTCATGTGTTTATTCTCAGAAAGCTCAAATCCATGTTTGATATCTTTTTGAGAAAATAGAGTATATAATTTTTCATGTTCAATCATGTTAGATAAGAATACTTACTTGTATTTACCTCTACTTGTGTTTCTCTGTACAAATGTAATGTCATTCTGGTCAATAGGGTAGCTGCTGTAGGTTATTTTTTCCCAGTGTTAAAGATGGGATTGGCTATAGTTATCCATCCAGTGTCTAGACATCTCCCCATCAGAATCCTCTAGTGACCAATAGGCTTCTTAAGATGAAAGTTTAGAGATGATATTGGAGCGGTGGCCATGACTTAGAGCAAAATTAAGTAATGATCTTGTTGATTCCATTTTCTCCCCCACCCTTCACACGTGCGTGCGCGCGTGCGCGCGCACACACACACACACACACACACACACACACACACACACCACAACATATTCTCCCCCACCCCCTTTTTTCTTTTCTACCTAAGAGTCTCAAGTTAACAGTGATTTAAAGACTGGGCCCTTGCTTTGTATTGAGTGCTTACAGATTCTAAAAATATATTGATGCCCAGGCCCCACTCTCACAGAGTCTGAGTCCGTTGGGCAAGAACAGAGCCTAGGTATTCTTATATTTCTAAAGGTTACCAGGTGATTGTAGGGTACACCCAAGGTTGAGAACCACAGAAAAATTTTATTTTATTCCATCCTTCTGATCCCCCTGGTAAGTAGGCTTTGCCATTCTAATTTTGCATACCAAGAAATTCACATTTCTTAATACTCCCAGTGAGGTCAAAGAATTTTCATAGAAAGATACTTATAACTATTGAAAGAGAAAGGGAAAAGAAAATTCAATTATAGTGGTTAGGCCAAAATTAGAAGGTTTATTTAAGGCTTAGCAGATACTCTGAAGTTCTGCAGGTTTACCAGGATAGAGGCCTCAGTGCTTCTCACTCAGTTACATAATGTCACATTGAAAAAGCTGGCACTGCTGTATCCAATCTCTCTCTTCTTCCTTCCCCTTTTGCCCAACATGTGAACTTTAAGGCAGGGCACCAAAAGGCGACATTTCAGAGTTTTCTCCACATGCATTTTAACATTATAGAAAACAACATTTTCAAACCCCTTTTTCTCTGACACCCACTCTCTTCCATAAAAATGGACAATAAAAACTGTTACGCATCTGCCATTTCTATGATTGGGTATTTCCTTTTAATTTCTCTGCTCATTTATATTGGGTGGGGGTGGGGGGCGGTTAGAGGGAGATATTAAACAGGCAAAATATTTACTGGGCATCTTATCCCTGCCATAGCCTCAAAACAAAAATAATTACCCACACGTGAAAGTCTAAATCTGAGCCTTAGATAGGTCAGTTTTATCTAAGACCTGGTACTAGGCTGTCTGTCCCTCCTCCCATTTTCATGTGCTCCCTTTGGCAGAGCCTTTTGTAGCTGATGAAATAAGAATGTGTAGAGCCGCCAAGATGCTAATCAAGTCCTCATGATTGTTGTGGTTGTCACCTCTAATATCAGATTCAGAAACACAATTTTATCAACGCATCCACAAATGATCAGGTTCTTCAGGGGAAGAATACTTTGTTATTGACAAAAGTCACAAGCACTTAATTTGTAAATCATGTCACCAATATGTTAAATTATTATGGCCCAAGATGAGTTTGCTCACTGGGCTTTGATCTTTTTTGTTGTTGTTTATTTATTTATTTTTATTACAACTAATGGAATGCCTCTTTCTTATAAGATAATTCTTTCCATTAGGTTGGTCTTCCTAACGTAACAGATTATAACTCAGAAATGATTTTGGTTGTCTTTTAGTTACAAAGAACAGAAACCCACTTAGGCCTGTTTGAGTTAAAAGGAGTTTGTAGAAAAGTAATGGACACATTCTGGAAAAATGTGTAGGGAGTGAGGAAAGTGGGAGTTATTACGCACCTCTCTTTCTGTGTTGAATGCTCAGACCAAATGTTCCCTTGGGTCTACAGCTCTCTGCACACCCGCCTCCTAATCAGGCTTCCTTTGCTTGCACATGGCCCAACATGACTGCCATCCCAACACGATCTGCAATTCAGAATGCACAAGACCTCAAGCCAGCGGCAGTGCCCATCCCTGTTCAACCTGCTCAGTCTCTAGGCTTCTTAGCTTTTATCTTTCTGAAAGGAGTCTGATTAGCTTAACCTGGTCTGTGGCTATTTCCCCAGGCCAAGTGTTCAAATCTGGCCCAACCACAATCTCCATATCTGACCTAACTCTACTAGGGCTGGGGATTTCATTTCAATGGAGGGAGTGTGGGTGGGAGACAATGGGAGAGCATATAATATGTTAGTGAATATGGGACATTCTCCAGGCGTTCTCCCAGTGGGTACAGGAGCATGTTGAGTGAGGACTGTGGGAATGAGACCAACCTGTCAGGGAAATGGAAGGGGGTGTCCTTGCTATATGCCATTGTGCCATGAAAGTAAGGATAAGGTAGGTAGGAGGGGCCAGTTGAAAAGGGGCAGCACCCCACAGATTTCCATGCTTCCAGGGTACACAGCTAAAGTGAAACATTGCTGTTCAGAGAGTTATTTTAGCTGGATCATTTTTCCCGGCCCCAGAAAGCAAGCTTTGTAGAGGCCCTTCAATGTGTGTGAAGGACAGGTAGGATGATGAAACCCACAGAAGGGAAGACATTGAGAATTTCTGGAAAGGATGCTGGACATGAAGCATAGTGGGTTCAAAAGTGGCCCAAAAAGAAATGTCCAAAGCCTTAACTCTGGTACATGTGAATGTAATCTTGTTTGGAAATCGAATCCTTACAGATGTAAATAAGGTAAGGAACTTAAAATGTGATCGTCTTGGATTAGGGTGGGTCCTTAATCTAATGACAACAGATGTCCTTTAAGAGATAGAAAAGTAGAAGACACAGAGAGACACTGGGAAGAAGGCCATATGAAGATGGAGGTAGAGACTGGAGTTATGTTTCCACAACCTTAGGAAAACCAGGGGCCATAGTAGCTGGAAGAGGCAAGGAACAATTCTCCTATGGAGCCTTCAGGAGTATGGCTCTTGATTTTGGTCTTTAAGCCTCTAGAACTGTGAGAGAATAAATTTCTGTTGTTTTATGCCTAGGAGTTTGTGATAATTTGCTATGGCAACCCTAAGAAATTGATGTATGACAGGCAGAGTTCTTCTGGGAAACCCAGTTTGAGCCAAGGGAGATAAGAATCAGGCACCTCAGAGCATGCCTCCACTTTCTTCAGTAGCAGCTCCCAGACCATGAACATAAGGGTGTGAGGCACTGGGGAGAGAGTGGTGGTGGGGGCCCCAGTCTCTGTGAGAATATAGACTCTGAGCAAGAGTGGATGGAGAGGTCTTTGCTCTGTCTTGAGGAGGAAATACTTGATTGTGAAAAGAAAATCCAGGTTACCCCTTGCTTTGCCACCCGATTCCTGCACTGTACACCCTTGCACAAGGTCCTTGGCAACAGAACCTGTGTACAAAGATTTCACAAGATGGCTTCTACAGGTCCTGTGGTTGAGGCCTTTTGGTTCATGGGCCTGTGTAGTTAGGGTAAGGCAGAGGGTCAGGCCTGAGCTTGCAAGATATTGCCTGTGGACTGGTTCCCTCAGTTGGATGTATTAGCTTGATGAAGGTATTCCTTCTCCCTACCGCCCTCCTGGGATAGATCCTTACACAGATCCTCCCCCTGTCTCAAATACCACCTGGAAGGATTTGGTTCTTGAGATTTCATTCATAGTCCATACCTGTGCCTATCTTGGGCTTTTGGGGACAATCTAACTGCTCCAGCCACAGAACCCAATAGGGGCATTGCTAGATGTTCCATAAGGTATATCCTCTTCCAGGCTCAGGGCACTTCTGGAATGTTCCAGGTGACTTTGGCGCCTTAAAAAAGTGAGCTACAAGTGCTCACCAGTGATCCTTTTCTGAGGGCACAGTCTAGAGTTGTGCTCTTCGATATGGTAGCCATCAGTCAAATGTGGTTTTTAGACATAATTAATTTAAATGAGTAAATTTAAAAATTGTGACTCTGAGTTGTACAAGTCACAATTTCATTGCTTGATAGTCACAGGTGGCGAGTAGCTACCATATTGGCCATTGCAGCGAGAACATTCCTATCATTGCAGAAAGTTCTGTTGGAGAGCGCTGCTCTAGATCAGTGTGTCAAGTCATCTGAGGATCTTGTTAAAATATAGATTCTGATTCAGTTGTTCTGGGTTGGGGTCTGAGATTCTTCAGTTCCAGCAAGTGCCTAGATGATGTCGAGGTTGCTGGTTCATGGACCATGTTTTGAGAGGCAAGGATTTGGGAATATCATTGTGAATTAATTAGGACCACTGTTGCTAGTTGTATGCTGGGGAGGGGAAGGGGAGACCTTTTTATGTGCAAGAAGTAGAAAAGAGATTGGGCTACCTTGGTTAGAGCAGAGGCTTTATGCAAGAGAAAAATGGGAAGTCACTTGGGGCCAAGTAAGTCAGGCCCTCAATGTCAGCCCAAGATATACAATTGCCTCTGTAGGGCAAGGCCTTCCAACTGAGGTGAGAGATACATTTGTGCAGGGGGTGGAAAACATTTTTTTTTTTTTGTAAAGGGCCAGATAGTATATATTTTAGGACTTGTGGATCATTATGATCTCTGTCTCAATTATTCAAGTTTGCTGATATAGCATGAGTGCTGCTGTAGATGATATGTAAAGAAATGAGTATGGCTGTTTCCAATAAAACTTTATTTACAGAAACAAGTAGCATGTTGAATGTGACCTGTGGAGCAAAGTTTACTGACCCTTGCATTAGTGCAGTGATGGCGAACCTTTTGAGCTCAGCGTGTCAGCATTTTGAAAAACCCTAACTTAACTCTGGTGCTGTGTCACATATAGAAATTTTTTGATACTTGCAATCATAGTAAAACAAAGACTTATATTTTTGATATTTATTTTATATATTTAAGTGCCATTTAACAAAGAAAAATCAACCAAAAAAATGAGTTCGCGTGTCACCTCTGACACGTATGTCATAGGTTCGCCATCACTGCATTGGTGGCTCACATGGAGGAGGAAGTTTAGAATGAAGTTGCAACTTATCAATTAGAATCTATATATATAAAAGGCTAATATGCTAAGTGTCCAACTGTTCGACTGGTCACTATGACATGCGCTGACCATCGGGGGCAGACGCTCAATGCAGGAGCTGCCTAGCTGTAGTGACTTGGCAGTGGTGGGAGCCCGCTTCCTCACGGGGCCATGTGATTCCACCTTCAGCAGTGGATTATGTTGTTGCTGGGGCACTGTCAGCCCCGAATCCAGTTTATTGCACACTTGTGTTTGCGTTCTACACCCTGGATGACAGTAAGTTTGCAGAGTGCCCTCTTGCACTCTGGGGCCCCTTGAGGGATTTTGGAGAGCTGGTTTCGACCGATCCCCACAGGCCAGGCCAAGGGACCCCACCTGCCAGAGGGACCCTCTCGCTCCACAGAGCCATGGTACCACCCAGGTGTGGCCAGCTGGGGAGGGACCGCAGGAGGTTGGCTCTAGGGCGTGTCCAGCCCATCTTGTCTGGTCCCACCCCACCAGCCACCTTCTAATTAATTTCCTTTCAATGTGCATGAATTCATGCACCAGGTCACTAGTTTTTATATAATATAGAATCTGTTTTTAACTGTCCTCAATATTAGTCATTACTAATAACATAGGAGCAAATATCAATTATTAGCATAATTGGTTCAGTTTTAGTTATAAAGCAATAGTTCCCTAACATGTGAGATACATAATGACTTTTTAGTAATACTGAAGTCACACTAAGTGTTTTATGCTGTTCATAACCAATGTGATGACTGGACCAACCCTTGTGGTTCTTATTATGATTTTAAAATGATTTTTGCAATAACCATCTGGAAACTTTGAAAAAAATGAAGGCTTATTCCTTTTTGGACCTGGAAATTACAAAACATACCTGGGACTCCACAGCTAGATTATGGGTGGGGGCCTAGGATTTCTAGGGCTCACTGTTTAGTGGTGAATTTAAAATACAAGAGTGGGAATTTAAGGTGTGAAAAGAGAAAAAAGAAATGAGTAGTCCAAATGATCAGTGATTGAAATTAACCAAGATCTCTAAAGCAAAACCACCTCAGTGCGGGGAGGTGGCCTGGCTCTTTATCCAGCACTGTGACTGGCAATGTGTTCATTGGAGACAGCAATCTTTTAAGCGGATGCCTCAGCAATCAAATCTTATGTCAGACACTGGCATAAAAAAGAAAACAACAATAACTGTCAGAGCTTACACTACACTATGATATGTAAAAATTACAAGCTGCCCAGAAACACCAAGTGACAAAACATCCAGACAATCAATTAAAAAGCAAACGTCCAATAGCTGGCGCCTTCTGTTATCATGTTGTAATAGAAAATAGTCATCTAAATCCTAGGTGGTAGGAGTGCCTTATTGACCATGAGGGTTAAACAAAGATCTTTCTAGGCAGAGTCCCTGGTTCAATGTCCACAGCTAATGGTTGACCAGTTTAGGATAAAACCAGGGTTCTCATTCCCTGAACACAATTTAACTCTTCCCAGGCATTAACTCTAGAGAGTGGACAAAGCACTATTCAAATATTATAAATACAGGGTACCCTTAGTTCAGAGAATGCTCACTGAGCCCAGAAAAAATGGTACTAAATTGTGGCTATAGCACAATCATTGATATTTCAGACATTCATTGAACATTTCATAAATCACCTCCTTGTTTTCAAAGACTTTGGAGAAAGATTTGGATAATCATCATTTCTCTAAAGAGCTATCCAAGAAATTTTAAATGAAGTCTTTAGTCATTCTGTAAGAATTTATGTGAGATGAGAAAAAAAAAGATTATTTTAATTTAAATCTTTTTGAGAATAAACTATTCTATGCGACTGTGTTGTTGGAAGAAGCACTAGCCCTAGATATTGAGAGTTCTTAGGACCAAGGAAAGTCTGTTGAGCCTTCTGCTGATTTAACTTTCTGAGACCTGAATTCCATATCACCCTTGTCATCTCTGCTCCATTCTCTAAGATCTCTTAATTGTAAACACATGATCCTCTCAAAGACTTGACTATCTTCATAGTCTACTTGGCAGTCATTCAGCCAAGTCCTAGATCACCAGGAGTTTCAGAATGGGTCATTTTAACAGGATTAAACACCATAATGCCATGACACCTCTGTGACCTATGCAGGGCAAATGATACCAATCTTATTTTATAGAATAGAGGCCCAGTGCACAGGGGCAGGGGGTGGAGGTCCCTCAGCCTGACCTGCACCCTCTCACTATCTGGGACCCCTCAGGGGATGTCCAACTGCTGGTTTAGGCCTGATCCCCTAAACTGGCAGTCAGACATCCCTCTCGCAATCTGGGACCTCTGGTTCCTAACCGCTCGCCTGCCTGCCTGATGGCCCCTAACCACTCTGCCTGCCTGCCTGATCACCCCTAAGTGCTCGCCTGCCTGCCTAATCACCCCTAACCCTTCTGCCTACCTGCTTGATTGCCCCAACCCTTCTGCCTGCCTGCCTGATTGCCCCAACCCTTCTGCCTGCCTGCCTGATCGCCCCTAACCACTCTGCCTGCCTGCCTGATCGCCTCTAACTGCCTCTGCCTGCCCATCTCATTGCCCCTAACTGTTCATCTGCCTGCCTGATCGCCCCCAACTGCTTACCTGCCTGCCTAATCGCCCCTAACTGCTCACCTGCCTGCCTGATCGCCCCTAACCACTCTGCATGCCTGCCTGATCACCCCTAACTGCCTCTGCCTGCCTGCTCGCCCCTAACTGCTCGCCTGCCTGCCTGATTGCCCCTAACCACCTCTGCCTTGGCCCCCGCTGCCGCAGCTTCATCCGGAAGGACTTCCAGAATAACGTCCAGAAGGTTGTTCAGCTGTCTGGTCTAATTACCATATTACACTTTTATTATTATAGATGAGGTCATCAAGGCACAGAGAGTTGTATCAATCTACCAGGATCATTTGGAAGATAAAAGACTGGCCTCCACCCACATCTTCTGTCTCCAGTCCAGCCCTCTTTCCCCACACTTAGTTACAGCACTTGCAGCCTTATCATTTCCCAGATGTCTGGTGGGGCCTTGGACAGGGCCCAATCATGATAGAAATAGAATGTCCCAACACCCTCATGTGATGGAAGAACTCAGAGTCTCAATAACTTTGATTTGAAAGAGAGTAATATTTCTTGAACATTAGTTGTAGACTGATATGTAGATAAACAAGAATTAGCCCTAACTGGTTTGGCTCAGTGGATAGAGCGTCGGCCTGCGGACTGAAGGGTCCCAGGTTTGATTCTGGTCAAGGGCATGTACCTTGGTTGTGGGCACATCCCCAGTAGGGGGTGTGCAGGAGGCAGCTGATCGATGTTTCTCTCTCATCAATGTTTCTCACTCTCTATCCCTCTCCCTTCCTCTCTGTAAAAAATCAATAAAATATATTATAAAAAAAGAATCAATCATGTGAAATATCTTTTTTTTAATACATTTAATTTAATTTTTTTTACAGATAGGAAGGGAGAGGGATAGAGAGTTAGAAACATCGATGAGAGAGAAACATCGATCAGCTGCCTCCTGCACATCCCCTTCTGGGGATGTGCCCGCAACCAAGGTACATGCCCTTGACTAGAATCGAACCTGGGACCCTTCAGTCCGCAGGCCGATGCTCTATCCACTGAGCCAAACCAGTTAGGGCCATGTGAAAATATCTTATTGTCAATGAAAATATCTTTATCTCAATGAATGACGTAACAGTCAATCAATTGGCTCAACTCTTTGTCCTAATTCACCGTAATAGTCAATAACCCATTTACTTTTAAGGAAGTGCTTTATTATTGGATGTTTTTAATTAAAAAGGAAATAAATTCTCATTAGAAGAAGTTAAACAATACAAAGATGTATTAAGAGAAAAATTAAGTTTCTTTCTTTCTTTCTTTCTTTCTTTCTTTCTTTCTTCCTTTCTTCCTTTCTTTCCTTCTTTTTCTTTCTTTTTGGTTTAGTATGTTCCCCTGACCCTGAAGTAATTAACATTTTGGTGTGTATCCTCTAAAACAACCCTCCCCTGTACACACACACAAATACATAGGGCTTTCCTTCTTTCCTACCTTTCTTTAAAAAAAAAAAATCATACTATAAACATAGTAAAAAAAACCACAAAAAACCCAAATAAATAAAATCAAAACTTGCTTTTTTTCTTGTTAAAAATTGCATCTCATTGTTTTAATTTCCTAAGTTAGAGGGATATTGAGCATTTTTTTTCATTCTTTCAAGCACTGCATTGCTATTTTTTGCTCATTTTTATATTTTACTTAATGATATGTTATAGCTTTTAATATATCAGGGATAGTAACCATATGGGTGGCAAATAATTTCTCCCAGTCTAACATACATTTTATTTATAGAATCCTTGCTACACAGTTTTTTATTTTGATGTACATCCGTCAACTTCTTCTTTCGTGATGTCTAGTTTTGGTGTTACAGAAGATGTTTTTCGCACACCCTTAAATTATGCAGATGATCTCCTATACTTCATTCTTATATTTTTATAAAAAAATACTAGACCTTTAATCTTTATGTTTATTTTTGTTTCCATATGGTGTGAAGAGGGGAGTCTACCCTTATTTCTTCCAGATGAATAGGCAGTTGGGCCAACTGAATTAACTAAAAGATTCGTCCTTTCCCAGTGAATTGGAATGATGGCTTTATCACTTACTAAGTCCCCATTTATTATACAATATATTTTTGGACTCTTCATGTTCCCCTTATCAATTTTTTGGCTCATTTGGTAGCTGCCCTCTCTTAAAAGTTCCCAGAGCAGGAGCTTTTATATCCTCCCAAGTCCTATTTCTTGGATGATCTTTTTAGGTAACATATATTCTCATTTCTGTCTGGAACCTGAAGGCCTCAATATATGTTTTTCTTTTTAGGAACTAAGAGGGGAGTTCCAATGTTTTAACAAAGCCCTCTAGTTCTCCGTGACTTCCAATAAATATTGATAGTCCATCTCAAATTGCTTTAAATTGTTTTAAGTGAGAAACAATCCCAGCAATTTTCTCTCTCTTTTAAGGGCAACTTCCCCCTTCACTCCCACCAGGTATCTTCAGTTTCTATGTAAAAATATATATTTAATATGAAGAGATTATGTCCTCTGGGGCTGAAGGTCCTGGTATAGAAAGAACATGTCTCAAAATTGCTAATTAGAATAGAACAAAAAGGAGCCTGACTTTCCCAGTCTTAAATCCCTCCAGAAATTCTTTCAGGATAGCTTCAAAAAGCAACAGCTTGTAGGAGAGCAGTATGGCCACTAGCCATAAAGTTGGCATCCAATCCAGCCTGTGATTGTTCTCCACCAGCCTCACCTTGAGACTCTGGGAGTTCTGAATGACCTAAAGGTACATTTTTACCACTGCAAGGGTTTTGTGTGCCAACCACTTGTGTCAAAAGGGTTGAATTGGACTTCCTGGTTACTCAACCTCTTCTAGTGGTATGCAAATGGATATAAAATGTGCATGGAGACTCAGATCGAAGGCCCCACCTCTGACTCCTCTGACTCATGAGGACTTTGTGAAATTTATTGCCCACAAGGGACAAAAGAGCAAAGCAGATGGTGAAATTTCATGTTTTTGTCTGGAGAGTTAAAAATATTGTAAATCATGTATTTAGAATTTGGCAGGAACAAAATTTTTGTTATTCCCATAAGTTAGAGCGGACAGAAAGTTTTTGAAGCAAAAGAGCATGGATGCCTACCTCGAGGTAGATATTGTTAATAATATCTGGCTGCCTAGTGTATTGTTAGAACCTCGAACATTCATCCTCAGCTTCCCTTATAGCCAGTGTCTGTACAATGTGACCTAAGTTCTACCAGACACATTAAATGTGAGACCTCAATTTGAAAGTCAGCAACTGGAGAAGGAAGTGCAAAGGGGATTCATTCCACTGTGGTGACAGCAGAGGCCTCCAGCTTTTGGTGTGACCACGGTTACCAGTGTCTGTCCTTGGAGTGACATTGATAGTTGGCAGTGGTCCCTGGTTACTCACCAGGCCAGCTCTGCTGCAGGGTTTCGGACATTGTTCCCGGAAGATTAGCTTGGGTGTGGCTTTCCATTCCTCCCAATGATTCTTTAAGATCCCCAATATTGTTTTCATAAACTCCTTTTCTGTTTTATGAAGCAGAGATAGCTTCTGTTGCTTGCAGTTCAGAAACCTAAATAAGATAGCACCTATGGCTTTTACTCATGTATATTGGAAGTGAAAAACATTTTGGCTTATCCTTTTTGGTTGAAGCTATCAATAAATTTAACCTGACAGAAGATGTCTAAGATGCCAGAATTACCTCTGGGGCAGGCAGATCTCTGAACTCTGGAGATCTTCCCTAGACCCTTGAAGAAACATACAATGGAGTGAATGAGCCCTAAGAACCTTTTTACTAAGAGGGAGCAATCTTTCTCAAAAATCCTTGTTTGCCACAAATCTGAAAAATTTATGGGATGCAGAGAAAATTTGGAGTAGGAGGGATTTGAGTCTCCTCCTATTATCTTTCTTTAAACCATCATGCACTATCCAAATAATTATGCATTGATTATTTTTGGTGGTGTTTCTTCTTCTATATTAGATTGAACAGTTTGACTCCATGTGTGAAGAAGAAGGTGGATAGAACAGATGCCTTGCATCTGATGAGATGCTTGGGAAGACTTTGGTGGGCTGGATACTTTTCTTTTCTCAGTAAAAATTGCAAAATATATATAGGAAAGTATTTAAAATATGTATGACTTTTAGAGAATAATAATAAAGTGAACATACATATTACCATTACTCAAAATGAGAATAAAGACTATTGTCATAATCTACCAGCTTCATGGCTGTCTTTGAATGCATTCCCCCTTACTCACCTTTAAGGATAACCATTACCCTACCTTTTATGGTAGTTATTCTTTCAGTTTTCTTTATAGTCTATCACCAATGTATGTACCACTGAAAATACTATTTAATTTTTCCTGTTTTTAAATGTACAAATTTAACTCATGTATTCCTTTGTGTCTTTTCTTTGACGCAACACTATGGTGGTAAAATTTGTTCATGTTGTTGGATATGGTTGTAGTTCACTCGTTATCATTGCTGAGTAGTGTTCTATTGTGTGACTATAGTACTACTTACTTATTCATTCTAGTGTTGATGACCATATGGAAGGTTTCCAATATGTGGCTATTGCAAATAATGCTGCTGTGGACATTTGAGTGCATCTCCTTATGTACACATGCAAGAGTTTTGTGTATATATGCCAAACCGTGAGTCTGTAATGCATTGTTATCATTATGCTATGTATGATTAAAACTATGTTGTATAGTATTGTTACAAGCCTACTTAAAAATGGGCATACTTTTGAATCAGTCACTTCATTTAGAAATTTATCATAAAAGTAAGACATTATGTAAGGGTACATGGACACCAAAATGTTGTTCATAATAGTGAAAAAACCCCCACAGTATATCAGGTAATTTTACTAGCGAGGGATTTCTTAAATTTTAATCCATTCACATAATGGAATTCTATTTTGCCATTAAAACTGATGGGGGGATATCATGACATAAAAACAGACTAATGGCCTCTCAGAAATAAGTAGACAAATATGAGAAAGGTCAGGTATGAAAAAAGAGTTCAATTTACCCCTATTCACTATAAGGTACGATGACAAGTGATCTTGTAGTTTTTTGCAAAGTTTTGGTCCCGGAAGTATCTATTGTTGATACACATTTGGAAGAAAACCACCTGATACTCAGGGTTATCTGTGAGGAAGGACAGCACAGAAGCCAAGGAGGTGGGTCTTCATACCCCACTGGAGTTCCGAAATCCATGGAATGGGTGGGTGGCATGAAGTGTAAAGACTGGATGGCATCCTAAGTGGAGTCCGTACGGGGAAAATGAAGAAAGGGCTTTTAGAGCCAGCCATGTTTGTGAACGCAGCATCCATGTGCAAGACTGTCTGAGAGGGTACAGGCCTGTTGGTCCTCCCAGCAATTCAGATACTTATCAGTGTAAGTAAACAGAAGATTTGGAGCCTTTGTTGCCTCCACCCACTGGTATCCCTGCCAAGTTTGTTCTTAGGTTGGATGAAAAAGGCAGTATTTGTGAGATGGATTGGGATTATAGGGATCCTGACTGGTTGCCACTGTAACTGAAATATTCCTCTAATCCCCTATACCTGCAAGGAGGGGGAGACCTTGGGGGAACAGGGTAGGGCTCTCAACCTTGGCAGTATTGACATTTGCATGGGTAATTCTTTTGTGTTACAGGGAAATGAGCTTTGCTCTATAGGGTGTTTAGCAACTTCCCTGGCCTCTCTCTGTACGTGCCCCTCCTTGTGACAATCAAAATTGTCCCCAAATATTGACAGATGTCCCCTGGAGCATGATTACCACTGGAACAGGGATGGATAATATTTTTTTAAAAGTGAGATTATATCTTTAAATAAGACAAGTATGCTACAAAGCAGAGTGGTCTTACAAAGCAGTGTGATCCTATTTTTGTTTGAGAAAATGTATATCTATGTACAGCTACACATTAAGTGTTTGATTATGAATGTTGTCTATTTTGTTCTATATGTGTTTTGGTATTTTATAAATTTCTGACAGTGGACATTGAATTGTTACATTGAAAGAAAAAACAGGGATATTTTAAATCTTCATATTTGCACATACGCATAGAAAAAACGCGACACTGTAAAAATGGCAATGATAGTTGCTGCTTAGTATTATTTTTTCTTCTTTTTGTTTGTATTTTCTGAACTTTTTACAGTGAACGCATTAATTTTGCAATTATAAACAAGGTGAACGGAAATTATTTCAAACATAAATGCCGGATTTAACTAACCATCAGGTGCCTGCAAATAATTAGGGCCATTGAAATTCTAACTTCAGTTGCTCAAGCCATTTTAACCGTTAGACAATGGTTTAATAACCTTCCTACTTGAAAATAGGTAGTAAGTCTTGCAGATGTTCTCTACTCAGCTCTTCATACCTCCATCCCAGCCAAAGAAACACTTCTTATTTTGATGTGAAAATGCATACCATCCAGTATCAGCACTTCAATTGTTCTCCCTCAAAATTTATCTACATGTTAACTTTCCTGTCTTTTTTAGTCTGTTTGCTGTAAAGGATGATCTATATATTTTTGAATTCACAAGTTTTTCCTCTTGCTTTCCCTACTAAAATTAAGGAGAGAATCCGGGAAGGAAATATGGAGGAAAGCTTTTCTTTCTTTGGACAGTAGATCATAAGTAAGATTCTGGATCCAAGATGGGCTGGGAGGGTTTTCTCTACAGGCATGCTTGTCTCTTCTCCTAGGTTTTATTGAATAGAAAATCTGAGGATGGGTAGAGGGAATGTGAAGTTTGACAAAACTTTTGCACTCCGTCATCCCTGCCCTGGTTCTAGTAACTGCACCCACCCACCCACACACCCCATGTGATTCTTGTGGGGCTTCTTTCCACGGTCCTCCAGCCCTGTCACCACACTAGTGATCATGTGATTCCAGCTAGGCCAATCACATTCCTTCTGCCTGGAATTGGAATTAGAAGATGTGAGTTGGAGACACACAAGGACAGCAGGTAGTCAAGGATGGATTTTCTATCTGGTGCAGGAGATCCCTGGAGATGCCATAGTTCCTGAGGAGTAATCAGCTGCGTATACCTGACTATTTACTCCTTCCCAACTCAGTCTAGCCCCAAGGGTAACTCAAGTTCTCATTCACCATATCTAGACAGTGAGAAAAACCTCACATTAAGCCCAGGCTGATTTCCATAGCAGCAGAGAGTAGTAGACTGTAGTTATTTCCAGTCTTTGTAAGTGCTTGGAAATGTCTCATTCCTACCAGGTGAAAACATGGTTGGCTGTGCCTTCACATAAGCTTTAACCAGAAACAAAGAAGTAGTAATTAAGATATTGAAGGCCAAAAATGTGTCAGTGGTAAAAATGTGAGACATGAGCAGACCCAGTAGGATTTTCATTGAGTGTAAAAGCCCCCTACACACCATGGTCTCTATTAAATTAAATGCAAAGCTTGAAACACCATGGACCAAGCTACAGGCACTGCCTTGAATAATAAACCAAGAATAATTTGGAATAGAGTGGATGCCACCATAATGCCATTTTTTCTTTTCTATCTAGAAGAGATCCCCAAACAGGAATATTTTTTCCAAATTGACACTATAATTTCATTAATGTAGGAACAACTTTGAAATAGAGTCAGTTAACTAGATTTTGGAAAAATCTATCAAATCTTACCAGATTACTTTGATTTACTTCTAAAAGATAGGACTTCTATATTCCTAAAATGTAGGCTTAAAATAACCTTAAATTTCATTGCTTTGAATCATAATAAAGTTTGATGATTTCCTGATGTTTATACTGTTTCTATCATATATACTTGCCTTCAGCTTATAATATAAACCATAAAAGTGAAGATTAATTTCGCTTTTTTATATATAATAGGCTAAAAACCATAAAGATGAAATGACTTGTCAATATCAACTAGCCAAATGACCTGCAAAATTAGAATGAAAACTCACCTTTTGAATTAATGGTTACTTCCAACATGATAGTCATCAGTTATGGCAAGTTTACATCAGATGACTCATTAAATTAGCATAATTGAAGCAATACTTCACTAAAAATATTTAGCCCTTGGTATAGTGCAGTGAGGAAATGCAGTTGGTGAAGAAATTACCCGCTCTCAGGATCTCTTCCAGCTATTCACAAAAGTATGTAATGATTTCACTGCTAATTTAAAAGGGTTGAGTACAGTCTGAAGATTATGAATAATTGGAAATTGAATACAGCAATTTATTTATATGGTCAGAGTGTATGGGAGGCCTGATGCACGAAATTTGGGCAAGAGTAGGCCTTCCTTCTTTCAGTTGCCAGTACCGGCTTCCCTCTGGCACCCGGGACCCGGGCTTCCCTCACAGCCCTGGCTTCATTTGGAGGGTCGTCCGGAAGGACATCTGGTCTAATTAGCATATTATGCATCTTACTTAATAATAGACAAACATGTAAATTGACTGTCCCTCTACTACGCTCACCAGCCAATCAGGAGAGTATGCAAATTAACCCAACAAAGATGGCAGTTAATTTGCATACATAGGTGCAAAGCAGTGGAGCGAAGATGGAAGGCTCCAGGCTGGAGCAGTGAATACAGAAGGCTCTGGGCTGGAGCCAAGGCCTGGGTCCCAGGTGCTCGAGGAAAACCGGAGCTGGCAGCCAGGGGAAGGGAAGACCTATTGCACGAATCTCTTCGTGCAACTGGCCTCTAGTATATATATAATTCCCTTAAAGAAGCTACTAAAAGTAGAAATAAATAGCTGCCATATGCCCAGACAAAACCTATGAATGAACACTTGACCATATGGTCATCCTATCCATGGGAACTGGGATATTACTACTGAGGTCAATGTTTGGGCATCTGCCTACTAGTGTCTCGGTTAAGAAATAGAAGCTTGCCCAGCTGGTGTGGCTCAATGGTTGAGCATTGACCTATGAACCAGGAGGTCATGGTTCAATTCCCAGTTAGGGTGTATGCCTGGGTTGTGGGCTCAGTCCCCAGTGGGGGGTGTGCAGAAGGCAGCTGTTCAATGATTCTCTATTTTCATTGATGTTTCTATCTCTTTCTTTTCCCCATCCTTTCTGAAATCAATAAAAATATAAAATAAAAAATAAATAGAAGCTTTAAGCAGGCCACCCAGGAAGGGCCACCTCCAAGTGCCATCTCCACTTTTGAGAGCTGTAGTCCCCTATGCACCTCTCCTGGCAATAACTCACCTGGAAGGTGAGGCCAGGCTGCTGCTGGGACATTCTGCCAGCAGGCCAAGGTATTAGTGTCTGTTTCTTTATTTCTATTTCTCCCTGGAAATCACTTTTTGGCGTTTCACTGCAACTGTCAGCAAGGCGACTAGTCACAAAACCTCCTTTAGAGTCAGTGTTTGCAATTCTGATTCCACCGTGTCTAATCTAAAGTCTACTAAACCAAGGGACAAATGAACCCAATTAGCCAATTGGACTTAAAAAACAAAACAGAAGGGAACTTTTAAATGGAATCTGAAGATTGCATTACTCAGCAATCAAACATAATGGTAGGATGACCAGCTATCCTGATTTTCAACTAAAATGGGGAAAATCAGGACAAACCAGATGGTTGGTCACTTTGACATCTGTATGTCATGATAGAAGAGGGGAAAGTAATCAGAAGGAAGTCATTTCGTCATTATGAAACCTAAACATGATTTTGTTACATTTAGGTTTATAAATTGATCCTAAAAGAATCAATGTTAAACTGCTCTTACTTTTATTTCAATCTAGAACCGTAAAAAACTCCCTTGAACATTGAAGTCCCTTAGAAAAATTGATATTAACTTGGTATAAATTCAGAATCAATTCAAATTTCTTCAACAGCAGGATGCCATTTGACCAACTGGCGCACATAGGGTGACCAACCGTCCCAGGTTGCCTGTGACAGAGGGGTTCTCAGGTTGAGGAACTCTCAGTACTAAAACCAGGAAGTCCCAGGAGGCCAGGCTGTGTCATCACCCCACCCATGATCTATTTCTGAAGGAATATTTACATTAAGTGTGAGAAGAAAATCTTTTTTAAAAGATGCAATTTGTGGGAAACTGAGCCTTCATGTTACAGATAAGGAAATGGAGGCCTGGAGGGGGTAGGCCAGTGGGGTCATCCCATTTCATAGAGTCAGATTCACATTTTGAGTCTGTCCAGAGCACCTGGCTGCCAGTCCAGACAATTCTCTTTTGCACCCCATTGTTTCTCTTTCCCATGGCTCAAACCATTGATTAAAATCACAGTGTGCTAGCAAGGGTATCTTCCCCCAAATTCATGCTAAGGTTGTGGAAGGCTTGGGAGAACTGTAAATAGTCCCTTGTCAACACATCTCTGCTCTTGATTATGAACTCTGCAACTTTGAGAGGTGGATGGGGACAGCCTGTGACGTTCCTTGTGTTAGGGTTGGTTGAATTGCTGAATTGCAATAGCAAAAGTTGGTTGAACTGATGAATCCCAATTGCAGAATCACTTCTGTGGGCCCTGGTTCATCACAGAGTGATAACAAAGAGTTGACAATATATCCCACTGGTTTTCAAGCTTCAATGTATTAGAACCACCTTGCTTGTTAAAAACCAGGCTGCTGGGCTCCCCCTCAAAGTTTCTGATTCACTGGCTTTGGGGGAGGCTGAGAATATGCATTCCTAACAAATTCCCAGGAGATTTTTCTCTGGGGCTATACTTTGGAAACTATTGCTCTCTCTCAGTGCCCCTCCTTACCCCCAATGCAGAATATTCATGTTAGGGGAGAGGTCAGGTCAGATACCTATTTTAACAAATATAATAAACTTAATGTGAAAAATTGCTAAGATTTATAAATTAGAGAAGGAATTTTTTTCTTATTTGTCTGTCCTCCCCGCCCCACCCCGGCACCAATTCATCAATTCTCAGGTGTGTGTGTGTGTGTGTGTGTGTGTGTGTGTGTGTGTAGGAAGGGGGATAGCTTTTAGAGATCACCTTATTAAAATTTTCTACTGCAGTAGGATGAGAACTGTGGGATAGCTTTTTTTAATGACTCATTTTCAGATTATGTTTTTATAGCCTTTCTGTAAAATACACCTTTAGGAAAAGCATAGTAAGCCTGCTTGTGAATCATCTGCAACAGTTACAGCTTTTAATCCATCATTAATGTCCACAATAACTGTTGTTTTATGGCTCAAGAGATTAACTAAACAATGTTTTGTAAGAGTTGTAAACAACTAGTTACATCAAGGCCTTTAGTGTGTGTAATATGAAAGTCAATTAACAGGTTTAATGCCACTGGGAAAATTCTTACCTGGCCTTGGGTGTTACGAGTTTAAGAATAACAAGTTCAGTCAAATCAGACATGTGGCTGCTTTGAGACTATCTCTCGGGCTTCAAAATCTAACTACTATGTCATTTACTATTCAGAAATTTACTTCCATTCTTAATGGAAAAAATATTTATGATGCTATCTTTCTAAAGAGGAAGATATAAGGTTCCCTTCTACATTCTCTCAGTTTTGGAGCTTATTTCAACACCATTTTTCCTTAAACTAAACCCCCTATATTGCCTTTAATATTTTCACCCGGCTACTCTTATTCATTTTTATTTGAAGTGACACTTCCGCAGGGAAGCCCTCAGCAATCCCCCTATTATACTTGCCTAGATCACCATGAGCTCATTCTTTCAGACAAGTTTTATGATAGTAGGAACATAATTATTTATGTAAGGTCAGTTTTGCTTTCAAAATGAAGGATTCATGTCTGTTTTCCTCTGAGTGCCTAGTGCATTTCTTAGCCAATGGAAGGTGCTTATATGAGCCAACCTGCAAGATGGTTCCACTGAGCCCCACCTCTCAGTGTCCACATGCTTGTTAGCCCTCTCCGAGTTGCTTTGTGTGACCAATCGAATACAGCAGATGACATGGCATATCCCTTCTGAGGTTACTTATAATGTACTGCAACTGCTACCTTGGGTGTTCTCTTGTTCTTTCTTTCTTCTCTGTGGAAAGCCAGTTGCCATGTTGTGCAAAGCCCTACGCAGAGGCCCATGTGGCAAGGAACCGAGGCCCGCTCATGACTGGTGAGCTTAGAGGTGAATTCCCTAGGCTAAGTTGAGCTTGGAGAAGATTGCAGACCGGGCCAGCAGCTTGACTGCAACCTCCTGAGAGACCCTGAGTCAGAACCACCCAGCTAAGGTGCTGTCGTAGTCTGAACCTAACAAACTGTCAGTGAAATAAATGCTTGTCGATTTAAGAGGCTACATTTTGAGGTACTTTATTATGCAGCAATATATACCTAATAGAGTACTAAAAAAATTACAGGGGTGGGCAATAGTAGGTGTACAGCTGTGGGTATGCAAAACAGAGTTTATTCTTGTATTATTTATTAATTGTTGTATTATTTATTGGTATCACAACTGTAAGCCTACATTTACCCACCCCTGTATGTGATGACTGACTGAATGAAAGACCTAGAATTATGATTCATATAATAACAATCCATTAAAATTAGAGTATCTCAACTTCTGTGATATTATCTTGCTTGTGACAAGAACATCTGATACAAATCTGAAATTGAAGGTTTGGAATTCTAATGATTCGTGGGAATTAATTTTTTAATCTTTTAATTATTTAACAAGCTTAAATAGCTCACTCACTGTAGAAGATTAGGTTAATTCTTTAAAAATACATAAATACTCACAGCAACTAACAAGGCCACTACTGGCCCAAAAGTACCAAAAAAGTTTGGTTCTTTATTTATCAATAATAACTAAAACAAATGATGTTATTATATATAAAGGACAGATCAAATTATTAAGCTTATTCTAAAATGTAAAATTTTGGTCATAATTAAGCATTAAGTCTTAGGATTTAACAATTTGTTATAAAAGTTACATATCTTGCTTTCATGATAATAAAATCCCTTCTGACAGTTTCAAAGTTTACCTGCTCTAATATCTAATGTTACAGTTATTAGATTTAACAGCCTTTCTTGTGAAGTTATAGTAGAACTTGCATACTTTCTAATACATTTTTAATTTTGAGACGCTATATTCTTTACTGAAATTAACTAATGAGAGCTATAAAATAGTCACAAATAGGTCGTGTAAATTATTGTTTTTAGGATTTTTAAATTGACTTTTAGAGAGGGAGAGAGAAAGAAACATAGTTATGAGAGTGAGACATTAATCAGCTGCCTTCTGCATGTCCTCCACAGGGGATGGAGCCCACACCTGGGCAAATTCAATTCCTGACCGGGAATTGAACCTGAAACTTTCTGTGCACAGGATGATGCCCAACGAACTGAGCAACACTGGCCAGGGCTCATGTAACTTCTTGCTCTACATGCATACTATAGTACTTCAACCCACATCATTTAAGATTTTAGAAAAACAACTTAAAGGCTGTTTATTTCTTATACTTGCACTATCTCATAAATATGCATTCCTTGGTATGTTAATAAATTCAAATTGTACATTTTTACATCATTGCATCGCTTGTATTCACTCTAATTCTTCAAATTTCATAGGTCAATCTGGAATGTGAAAAAGGTCATGACATTCTTCTGGTTTCTTAATCTTTTTCTTTAAAGATGATATTATAACACATGCAGGGTGATAATAAGATTTGCAGGAGAATTGAGTTTTGTTCATCCTTTTATTTTATTAGTATTTTCTACATTGGAGAAATTGTTGTCCATGTCTGGGGTAATAATTTATTTGGCATATGTTGTAGGTTAGTTCTATAGGAAGCTGACCCTGAGATATAGATTAGGATGTAAAGAAGTTATCGGTGAGCACACTTGAGATTAACACCTTTGAAAGAGAAGGAAAGGAAGGTAAAGGCAGGACAGATTAGGGAAGGGAAGGAAGCAGGTTTGGACAAAGGGGAAAGGTGAGCTATGATGTGGTCTCAACAAGGCCTTCAACTATTATAATATTTTGGTTTCATTGTTGATATCCTGAATTAATATCTATAATAATAAAAGGGTAATATGCTAATTAGACTGTAGGTCCTTCCAGACAAAGCCAGGGCCGGAGGGAAGCTGCCTGGGTCCCGGGTGCCAGAGGGAAACCAGATGCCGGCAGCAGGGGGAAGGAAGGCCTACTCTTGCACTTTGTGCATCAGGCCTCTAGTTATAATATAAAATAATAAAATACTTTTACCAAATGAATCAGGCTTAACAGTAACACACCTGGATGCTCTTTACCTTTCTTGTTCTGTGTCATTAATAACTATATATTTTTAATTTCAATTTTGAATATTAACATGGATTTCTTTATTTTACTAAGAATATGTGATAAATGCTGCTACCAATATTCAAGTTTTTTTCTCTCTCTTTCTCTTTTTTAATCCCCAAAGAATTTAGCATATAGAATTCTTAGAAGTAGATTTGTGTTTAATATGCTTCTGAAACTTACCTATTCTGTCTTTTGGAAAATTAAAATTCCATGCTTGAAGTGGATGAGAGGCTGCTGTGTAACGGAACAACACAGCCATGTAGTTCCATGAGCAGAAAGAATACTGATTTTAATGGAGACTTTTTTTTATCATCCATTTTTTTTTGAAATTCATCTATTATGATTGAGCTAGAGTTAGAAAATAAATTCATATTCTGTTCCATTAGTGATGTAACTGTAAGTTATTAGCTCTAAAAATAGAAATATTAGAAATTACCTAATAGAAATTAACTCAAATATTTTTTACCTTCCAGCTATTTTTCCCAGAATTTATTTTAAAATACAAATATTATATTTTATTTTCCTTTTATATACCATGCCATTTTTTTTTGTTTTCTGACTCTGATTCTCTATACAAATTGTTCTATTTTCCATCAGGAAAAAAATGTTTTAACTTAGAATTTATAACACTTTAACCCACTTAATGTTAACAGTGATTAATTTTTATACTAGTGGAATTTCCATTAAAAACAATTACTAGAATAAATGAGCATAATTATGTTTATATAATGTTTATTTATAGATTATTAAAGTTAAATATATTCAGATGCTACATTATATTTAATGACATAATTAACTTACTTGTAAATTTTATTTTGGTATTAAAGAGCTCCTTTCAGGTGTATGTATAAATGGCAGAATATATAAATAGAATATATAAATATATAAATCTGGAATGTCAAATTTAGCCAAGGCACTAATAGCAACATTGAAGAACAGCAGCTTCTTATTTAGAAGCCTGGGCACCTGAGATATTAGATCAACAAGGTTTTTTTCTTTTTCCGTTTTTTATTGTGATAAAATACACATGACATGAAATTTACCATACTAACCATTTTCAGTGTACAGTTTAGTTGTATTAAATACATTTATAATGATATGCAACCATCACCACCATGTATTGCCAGGACTCTTTGTATCTTGTAAAACTTGGACTCTCTGCACATTAAACAACTTCCCCCTCCCTCTCCCCCCAACCCCTGGTAACCACCATTATACTTTCTGTCTCTATGATTTCAACAATGTATTTTTATTGTCAAACTGGTTCCAAATTTATAAGTTTTCAATCTAAAGTTTAATTTTTTTTAGCCCTTTTAGAATTAAGCACATTAGTTCTATCAACTAGAAGACTGGCAAAATATATTCATTTGGCTAGAAAAAGAGAGAGTCCTGCCATGTGTCAGAAAATTTCAAAATTATTATATAAAATTGCTTAATTAAAATAAGAACTTTTCAAGATAATAAAGATAGTAATGATACCAATGATGCCCGTTAGATGTGGCACTTGGCACGCAGTGAACTACCCGAACAGCCAAAGGTGTCACCCTTGCAAAGAAGGTGAAGGAATAAACAGTGCAAACACATTGTTGAGAAGATATGCATGAAGAGATATTTCGTATGCAAGGCCTATCCTTATAGAATTGGAAACCCTTTCTTTTTCCTGTAGACAAGTTGAAAATGCATGAGATTCAAGACTCAATGTCTGCCTTTATATTAAACACTTAAAAATGTTAATGTTTTCTATGCTTTTGAATGAATAATTTATCTTTAAGTTTTTCAAAGTATGATATATATTTGTATATTTATACAGTATACGTAAAGTTTAAATATCAATGTTATAATTTATATTAATAATTAAAAATTCCAGCTTAAGAAATATCTAATGTTTTTATTTATTACTAGAGGCCCGACGCACGAAATTTGTGCAAGGGGCATGGCCCTCACAGCCCTGGCTTTGTCCGGAAGGTCGTTTGGCTGTCCGGTCTAATTAGCATATTACGCTTTTATTATTATAGTTACAGAAGTTGTAGGCAAATACATGCACATGTAAAGAGAAATCAATGTGCTGTCTTTAAAGATAAAGGAAAGTGACAGGAAAAAGTGAAACAATAAATTAAAAATATTTTTAATTTTTAAAATTAAAACTATTACCTTAATGCCAGAGTTCTAACAATCCCTTTATTTTTCTTATCTTATAAAACCTTCACAATGCCAATATGATAGTCAACAAATAATTATTAGTATATCCGTAGTATTTGGCACATCAGGTATTCCACATATTTTTATTAAAAGTGATCAAATGGAAGATAACATAATATATCTTGTATTTCTTCTCTTCACAATTCTCACTCTTGTAATTTTGAGAGAAATCTATAATTTACTTCTCTCCATATCCTGTAGTCTTTTCTTCCTAAAGTTGCCTCTTGAGCTTCTGAAAGATTTTAGAATTTTGAAATTTCATACTATATGTCTATGTTTTGTATCCTTTCCCTTATGATTGCCTTCAACTTCTTGCTACCACAAGCAGGTAACTATCTTTTTATCTTAATTATAAATTTCCTGTCTATTGCCCGTGTTTAACTGCCTTTTTCTTGTTGCTTTGTATATTCTAGATATTAATTGCTCTGTGGTTCTTCCAACCTGCCAATTGTCTGTTACCTTTGTCCTTAGGGATTGAATGGAGGTTATAAATTTTGATATAATCAAATTCATCTCTTTTTGTCCTTATGAGTCACATTTTTAAGTTTTTAATTCTGAAGTTCTCTTCCTTAATTCTACTTTAAACCACAAAATTGTTCTCCTACTTTATCTTCTATTAATTAACTTCAATGTTTTAACTTTCACACTTAGGTTTTTTATTATATTGCGACGCTATCTTTTTGTTAGTCAACTACCCATTTTTATTTTTTCTCCATGGATGAGTCGTTTTTTCCTGCACTACACTGGGTTCTTTTCATTTTTGCTTGTGATTTCATCTTAATAATAAAATTTTCTTACACATGCAATTTTTTTCTGAAGACCTTATTTGTTTTATTGGTTAATTTCTCTGATCCTGAACCAATACTATTATAATTTTGGCTGTATATGCTAAAATATGTAGTAGGGCAAGTTTACTTTCTCATTCAAAGTTCACTTAGCTGTTAATGTGCCTTTATTCTTTCATTTACATTTTAGATTATTGAATTTCTAAAAAAAATTCCAAAGATTTTTTTATATGGGTTGCATTGGATTAATATTTTTTGGTAAATTGACATTATTATAATATGAAGTTACTCAGTCCCATAGCATGGAATATATTCCAATGTAAGATAATTTTCTATGATTTTTATTAGTTTTAAATTTTTTTTCTCCTTGGCGCATTTGTGTATTGTTTTGTTATTTCTAGATATTTTATAATTCTTGTTTCTTTTTTAGACTGGTTTCTTATTTTTTATTATAATTTTCATTTAATTATATATAGGGTAGAGAGATTTTTCTAAGGTGATCTTGTATCCAACAATTTTACTAAATTCTATCTTTATTTATGGTAGTTTTAAAAAATTCTGTTGGGTTTTCTGGGTGCATCATCACTATCATCTCCAACTGACAGGTCTCCAATTCTTAAACTGCTTGGTTTTTATTCACAGCATTGGTTTGGATTTGAGCAGTGGTGATGAAAATGGGTACTAGTATTCTTGTCTTATTCCCCATCATAAAGAGAATGCATCTGAAATTTCTCCATTACCTATTATATTTCCTCTAATTTTTAAAATAAACATTATCAAATAGATGAGTGTTTTAAGTTTACCAGTCATAAATAGATGTTGAACTTTATCAAACACTTTTTCTAAATTTTCTGAGATAATCATTAATGTGGAGACTTATACTGATAGCTATTCTGAAGGTGAAGCATTCTCTTATTCCCAGGTAAATCCTGCTTGATCATAACTAATTATTTTCAATGCACCTTTTTCATTTACTTAGCTTACATTTAATTTTTTTTTATTTTTAAGTATTTTTATTGATTATGGAGAGGAAGGGAGAGGTAGAGGGAGAGAGAGAGATAGAAACATCAATGATGAGAGAGAATCATTGATCGGCTGCCTCCTGTACACCCCACACTGGGGATCGATCCCATAACCCGGGTATGTGCCCTTGACTGGAATCAAACCTGGGACCCTTCAGCCCGAAGGCCAAAGCTCTATCCACTTAGCGAAACCAGCTAGGGCAGCTTACATTTTAATTAGAACTTTTTGATTCCCACATTTATGGAATGAATGAAAAGGCTTATACTTTTCCTGTTCCGATTTTAATATTTTTATGCTTTTTAAATAATTTATCTGTCTAGGCCAGGGGTAGGCAACCTTTTGGTGAGTGCGTGCCAAAACCAGCAAAATCTCTGACTCAAAATTCTTCTGCGTGCCAACCCTAATTTTTTGAGAACATGTTACGCCTACTTGATATCTCTTAAGGTATACGTATGTGAAGAACCTTGAAGAAATAATAAAATTGATTCGAGCGACAAAAACACAGTATATGATGATGAAAAATACATTTATTTTTTAATGTATACATGTACACAGATAGTCCGACAGAAAAATTTATGACTCTGTTTGATATTATCAGTGGGACTTTTGCTGCTGCATCACTGATGACAGAGATTTTACATCAGGTTCATATTTCGTGACCTTCAGAGATATGCACGAGCTACTACTTTCATCCGTCAGGCTACTCCTATTATGAGACTTAACAAAATTCATCTCTGAGAACAAAGATTCACAAGCGTATATGGATGAAACCAAAACACTGGGCAGATCTAGGAAGGCAGGGAGAGTTAAGGCAGAGGCATAGAAATTGCTCTTCCCCTCTCTCGTCAATCCATGTCTATGGTCTTTAAGATAACTTGTTATGTGAAAGTATTTATTTATCTAAGATGCACCTACACTGAATTTATCTGAAAAATAAAAAAGTCGATATTGAGAAAAAAATTGTAAATGGAAGATTATAAGAGAGGGTTTCGCGTGCCAGCAAAAGTTATGGGCGTGCCATGTTTGGCACGCATGCCAGGGGTTGCCCACCCCTGGTCTAGGCTTTAATATTTATTAGCACTTTCTTTTACCATTTAAAACACTTCCTATTTCATTTGTGTTCATTTTTCATTTTTCCATCTCTATTTTATTTTCATTAGCTCCTGTATTGTTGACCAGTTTTTCCATATGTTTTATTCATCTTTTAAAAGAACTACCTTTTAATTTTGTTAATACTGTCTACTGGTTTTTAAAAATTCTCATGCCATGGTTTCCTATCTTTATTTTTACTACTTCTTTCAATCCTATTTCTTTGGATGTCCTTTGTTGCTATTTTTCTTACTTTTCGAGGTGAGTTTTTAGCTTGTGGTTTTTAACTTCTCTTATTTCCCAGGTCAATGTATTTAAAGCTATAAATATCTCTTTATGTGTTGCTTTAGCTGTGTCAAATAAATTTGGACCTGGGGTGTTTTGTTGCCATTTAGTTTTAAGTATTTAATTATTCCCTTTTTAGTCCAAGGGTTATTTAGCAATATATAATTTAGTTTCTACACATACAGGAATTTAAAAACTCAGGCCTTATATTATTCATTTCTAATTTTATTACATTATGACCAAAAAATATAGTCAATATAAAAATGAGTCTGTGGGATTTATGAAAGTTACCCTTGTGGCCTAATCTGCAGTCAATTTTTATAAATATTTCTCACGTTCTCAAAAAGAATATTTTCCCTGTTTTCGTTCATTTGTTTGTTTGTTTTTTGACTGAGGGTTCCATATGTATCTAAATATTTGGAACTTATTCATTGAATTGCCTTGATATACCTGCTTACCTTTTGTCTGTTTTCACCTTCAAATTTCTGAGAGTGGTTATTAGAATCCTCAACTGCAATTATTGATAAACATATTTCTCCCTAAATTTCTATGAATAATCTGAAGCTGGATTGTTTTGCGAGTATAACCTTATGGTAGCTAAAATTCTTTTTGTATTATATCTTTTACCAGTACATAATGTTTCCTCATTACTCCTTTTCTATTTTTTGCCTTGAATTAAATTTTGCCAGATATTAAGATTTCTATTTTAGCCTTTCTTTGCTTAATGTTTTTTTTTTAAAAATATATATATATATATATATATATATATGTATATACATATATATATATTTATTAATTTCAGAGAGGAAGGGAGAGTGAGAGAGATAGAAACATCAATGATGAGAGAGAATCATTGATTGGCTGCCTCCTACATGCCTCCTACTGGGGATCAAGCCTGCAACCTGGGCATGTGCCCTGATCTGGAATTGAACCACGAACTTCTGGTTCATAGGTCAATGCTCAACCACTGAGTCACACCTGGTTGGGCCTTTGTTTAATATTTTTATATCCATATTCATCCTTTTATTTTTAGTGTTTCTGATCTTTCATTTTAAAGGTGTCTCTTGTAAATACCCTGTGGTTAGATTTAACGTTTTTAAAAAAATCTCCTGGCTGACTTGCCTTGTCTCCAGTGCCTTCATATAGTGATGTTGTTTTGGTGGTTTGGGGCAAGTTTTTACAGATGTTCTCAATGGGAGGTTAGACTAAATCTAGCTACTCTGTCATATCTGGAAACAAAATAAGTGCATTTTAAAGTTTTAAAAAATGTTTGTTTCAACTAAATGAGATTGAGACCATTTTTTTGAAGGAAGCAGTATATATCCTTTTTAAATAAGGATTTTGATAGATATAGGGAGCATAATGCATTAGTTAATTTAGAATTTTTTTAGTGTAAATTAATACAATTCACCAATTATTTTATCTTCCATGTGATTTTTTAACTTCAGAATCTTCTTTACCTAATATAACTATCAGATACTATTTCTGATAATTTACATTATGAAGATAACATTAAAACCTGTCACATTCCCCAAACTGAAGTAGTGTCATAAGAGCATTACATACATGGCATAGATGACCTTAATACACAAATATAAGTCAATCAATTTACCCATAATTCAAGGACATCCAAAAATTTCAAGATTCATTTTTACAAATCTTCCATGTCTCTACCATTATGACCAACGTTGACATATCAGTTCCCATGCCAACTATTTAGGCAGATCTCTGGTGAAAATGGCTTCATAAATTTTTTATCCTATAAACTGATGTTGATTGGCGGAGAGCAGTCAGTACATATAAAATGTGTAAAGTGACTTTTAAAATCTCAGGAAAGCTTTTTTCTTTAAAAACTCAATCCATTTAAAAATACCATTTTGAATATACAGAATTGCTACAAAAACAACAGAGTAAACAAGGTAAATATAAATAGCTTGTCCTTGGGTCTATGCCCACACCCCTTGGGCTCAACTCTGAGGAAGATGATGAGGGGGTAGGGAGAGACCAGTAAAAGACACAACTGTAATCTCCAATCAACTTTTACAGAAACCCAAGAAGAAGCCTTGAATTCTTTAACCCATTTTTTTGCAGTGATAACATGAGACACAGACATATATTTAAGAGTGCATGTTTCATTTGCCCTGGCTGCAACAAAGATGTGGGAGCAACAAAAATTAGGGCTGGTATTCAGAGCTTCTCTGACACAGGTCCAGTTGAACCACTCTTATGCAAAACCCACCCCACCCTTTGTAATCCTGCCCTTTATCTATTGGACAAACTTTCCCCAGTCTCTTCTGTAGTCTTTGCCCCAAGATGGGGTTTGACAAGACTACTTGTTTTCTGTGCTTCATTAACTTTTCATGTTATTTACATAAAGCTTTTCTCATTTTAATATTGTCTTGACTATTCTAGGTCTTTTGCATTTCCATATAAACTTTATATTAGGGTGTCAGTACCTACAAAATATCTTACTGAGATTTTTGTTGAGATTGTGTCGAATCTATAGATCAAGTTAGGAATAATTGACATCTTAACAATATTGAGTATGCCATCCGTGATCATGGACTATCTATCCATTTATATTTAGATCTTCTTTTACTTCTCTTATCAGTTTTATAGTTTTAAGCACATAGATGCTACACATATTTGTTAGATTTATACCAAATTATTTTATAGTTTGGTACTATTTAAGGGGTGTTTTCTTAATATGCAACTTGAATTGTTCATTGCTGGTATACAGGAAAGCACTTTGATTTCTGTATATTAGCCTTATATTCAGTGAACTTGTTATACTCACTCATTAGTTGCATGAGTTTTTTTGTTGATGTTTTCTGGGAGAATTTTCTACACACACAATCATATCATCTGCAAACAAGGATAAATTTATTTTTCCTTCCCAATCAATATATCTTTCTTTGTTTCCTTTTATTGTCTCATATTGGGTAGGATTTTTTGTACTAACGAATAGAAGTTGTGAAAGAGGACATCCTTTTCCCAGACATAGGGGGAAACCACTTAGTTTTTCACCATTAATTATGATGTTAGCTGTAGGTTTCTTTTTATAGATATTCTTCATCAAGTTGAGGAACTTTCCCTATTCCTAGTTTGAGGACAGTTCTTATCATGAATGAGTGTTGGATTTTGTCAATTATCTTTCATACCAGTGGATAAAATCATATTTTTCTCCTTTAGACTGTTAATTATTATGTCTTCTTGGAGGATTGACACTTTTAACATTATGTAATGCTCCTCTTTATCCATGATCATTTTTCTTGTTCTGGAGTCTGCTTTGTCTGAAATTAATATAGCCCGTGGGGACAAGTGATATCCCAAGGTCTCTTTGCTTCATGGCTACCATTATGGATAGTTTCTTGAATATAGGGCTCTCTATGTAGCCCCACTTTCTCTGGCTCACAGAACTAAAGATTCCACATTCCTTCTGCCACAAACCCTGAACTTTCTAGAGTCCTTCACTGGCTGGATAGTCCAGAGACATAGCCTCTGTCTTCTGAGACATCCTTTTCTTTTGCAAAAGGGGGCACTTTTTGAGATTTGCTTTTTCTGGATTCCACTCTGAATTGTCATGTCTTTCTTCACCTCCTTCAGCTATTATGTTCTGGTATATTTAATTTTTGTTCAAGTGGATTTTACTCAGGGTGAGATATTTGTTGATATCTAACATTTGATACCAAAATACCTCAGCTGCACTCCCTCTTCTTCTCCATATATCTGGCAGCTTCCTGCATAAGACCTGGGCTCAGTTTCTTTTGGCCACCTTTACACATCATTTGGAGTTTGTGGATTTTTCTCTGACTTTTACTTTCACCAGAGATGTATATCATGGCTGTATTTTTGTTCTCCTTGTTGTTCTATTTGACTTCCGAAAGAAGTGGAAAGATTCAAAACTAAGCAGTCACCAGGTTCCTAACCTCTGTACCACATTTGGAAATAATAAGAAACATTAAGAAATAGCAGGAAAGTGAACACTAGAGTCACCATGTTGCCTGATGCAGAGAAAGTGTAAATGGTGCCCTCTGGAGTGGCCTAATGGAACACCCTTTATAAATGTACAACTTTCAGTCCATTGGCCTTATTCCTGTAACTTAAATATTGTGTTCTTCCCTCTCCTCCACCCCCGATGTTATATGCTCCCAATTGGGGTTTTGGTAAAGATACAGGTAGTGGTGTAAATGCAAAGTAATTTGTTATTGCTTGGAAGAGTAAGGCTTTGAGAATTTGACTTTGATCGGACAGTATGGGAAAGAAATGCAATTAAATTGATATTTGATGGAGATTCTTCCTCCCCCCCTTCACCTATAAGCCATGACTATATAAACAAATGATTGTAAATGATTCTAAAGTTCCTTTCATCTACCTAAACACACATACATTCACACAGGGTAATGTTTTTTAAACATACATAGGCATTCTGATACTTGTGAATAGAGAAATGTTTCTCTAGTAATGTATGCTAGTTTCCTTCTTCAAGGCAGAGAACTTTAAAATAAAAATATCTCCAGTCTATACAATTACACATGGTTTTTACATTGCCTGAGTAATTACTTAGACAGTAATAATAAAATATTTTAAATGCACTTGCATTTAAGCATATAATTAACCGTGTCCATGAAATTTGTGTTTAAAAGAAGTCTGGCAAAATATTGAGGAAGCTAACAGAAAAATCAACATCTGTTCTCAATAGAAGCTATTTTATTGCGTTTTTATAAGAATGTGCGTTGGAGGAGAAATGGGATTGGTGTGGTGTCAGTCATATTTTATTACAACATTAGGGATAAATGACATAATTTTCAGTGCCTCATTAACTCTGCCATAGAACCTGCTTACTCTGACCTACACCGTTATATTTAACCATATGCCTTAGCCCCAGAGAGCTAAATTTCTTAAAAAGACTTCCAGAGTCTTTTTAAGAGAGTTCCAGAGGGCTTAACACAACTTTCTAGTCCTAAGAAGCACAGCCCAGATAGTGTTTTACAACTGGAAATAAAATGTTTGGGACCACAGACTCCAGAAAAAAATGAGGCTAGGCTAAGTGGCCTTTACCAGTCACCTACCCAGCGAGCAGGTAATAGCAGGCATGCCCAGAGGGGATGTGAAGATACAGAAAACACTGTAAAGATCCCAGGAAGCTCTGCTGTGGCCATCCCTGGAATGAGTTGGAACAGGGACAGAGACAAGGGCATAAAAAGCCTGCGTGCTGTTTCAGGACTGTGCAAATGGCCTAAGCTTCAGGGGCAAGGAAAGGATTCTAGACATGGACACAAGGTTTAGGAAAAATAAAGAGAAGAGATTTGCTTCCATCGCCCTAACTAGACAAAGAGTTCTTTGGACTTGGGCAAGCGGAGACAGGAAGTCATGAAGTAGAAAGCCCTTGAGCCCAACATCCTGGACAGAAGCATTAGGGAGGAAGTGAGAGTCAGAGAGGAAGTAGCCACTCAGAAGGGCCATGTGCTTGGTTTCATGCTGTGCTGCTGCCTTCTTGAAAACCTTAATGATTTTGTCTTTGGACTTGGGCTTTGTAAGTGAAGTCTGATGGGAAAACAGAGCGCATGCATGAGCAGAGGACCATTTTCCAATGCTGCCTGAGCTCAGAATTCCAATGGACTCAAAGTGAATAACAATGTCTGTGACTGAGTAACTGGGGGCACTGACAGCCCCAAGAGTCTGTGATTCCCAATTGGAACCAGAAGGTGCTTCAAGTGCAGGCAGAAGGCAATGGCACCCTAAGAAACAGGAATGACCTCAACCAAGAGATTTGACATGTCCTTTCTTGCTTGTGTACTTTACTATATTAGTGAACCACCGAGGCTGAAGATGATGATGTAGAAGGAAATGGAATGATGACACTACCCACAGTTCCTTTTTGGTTTAGTCCTGTCTTACTTATCAGCAACCTGAATATAGAGTGTGTTGGTAGATCAAGAATTGAAATAGAAACAGGTTAGTTTTGTTGTAGCGTTTTCACTGTTGTGGTAAAAACAAAATACCTATGTATAAATTTGCTGCAAATGACAAATTGTGTAATTTAGGGATTGTGCATATGCATTAGATGTTCCTCCATTTGCATTTAAAACTGGAATTGCGCAATATAAACTCTGAAATTCATGGTAATTATTTAACATTTTAGTTTTTCTTTATTTAATAAACATTAAATAGCAAATAAAATGTACTCTGACAAGGTGAGAGAGAAAGAACTGAAAAAAGGAAAAAGCTATTTAGGGCTTCCAATGACATTTCCCCCTACTTTTCCAACAAATTATGTAGGATCCCCTAGAAGTAGTAGAGTAGTTGTCCATATAGATTCTTCCAGATCCTGTGATCTGAGGTATTAGGGTAGAGGGATCCATGGAGCTGAAGGGGCCACCCAAATAGGAATGGCAGCACTCAGCAGCCACGTGTGGATGGATGCCTGAAGACCAGCTGGGCCTCTCTCCCAGCATCTGAGCACTGTGATAGATCCCCAGGATCTTGACTGATGCCTATGAAGGGGAAGATCCTTGAGACTGAGTTTAAAATACTGTGTAAGTTGCCAATTGCTGTTATAACAAATTACCACATAGTCAACAATTTAAAACAACACAAATCTGTTATCTTACAGTTCTGGAGGTCAGAATTCGAAAATGGGTCTGTGTTCCTTTGGAGACTCTAGAACAGTGGTTCTCAACCTTCTGGCCCTTTAAATACGGTTCCTCATGCTGTGACCCCCAACCATAAAATTATTTTCGTGGCTACTTCATAACTGTCATGTTGCTACTGTTATGAATCGTCATGTAAATATCTGATATGCAGGATGGTTTTAGGCGACCCCTGTGAAAGGGGTTGTGACCCACAGGTTGAGAACCGTTGCTCTAGAAGAAGATCTTGACTTTTCTAGATTCTAGTGCTTAGTTTGAAGTCCTTTCCTCCATCTTCCAAGCTATGAAGCATCTTCCCTCTCTGCTTCCATTTTCACAGTGTCCTCTCTCATATAAGAACACTTATGATTACATCAGATCCACCCAGATAATCCATGGTCATCTCCCTATCTCAAGCTCCTTAATTTTATCACATCTACAAAGTCCCTTTTTGCCACATTAGGTAACAAGTTGCAGAGATTAGGACGTGGATGTCTTTGAAGGGCCATTATTCAGCCTATCACACCTACCATCCAGTGGGTTGAGTGCTCAACATAAAAAGTAAGCTTAGTTACAACAAAATTAAATTTATTTTGTAAACATATAGGCTGAGATTCATACCCTCTACATTAAAGTAGGCAATGGAAGAAAATAAAACAATCATTAAAACCTCTATCAATGATAGTAGCAAGAAGAGAGTTTGTATTTAATAGCAGATGATTTCCCTCCCAGATTATTATTGTTAAAGGAGCTGGACAGGAGATGCAATGTGTATTTTTAAATAAAGCATTTCTTAAAAATACACTCACCGAGGAGAGTGTAGTGAAGTTGAAGTTCTCAGTGGAGTAAATGTTGGCCATAGCAGTCATGTCTGATAAAAATCCACACATTTCTGTGAAGGAGATTTACATTCTGGTGACAAATTCATTGCCAACTTCAGAATCTTGTAGCAACTGGGAAGCATTTATGTAATTGTATGCTGTAAGATTTCTTTCAATTTATGTTCAAAAATATACTGCACATGTAAATTCTACTTGAAAATGCCCAGGCGAGAGTAAAGAATTCCTAAAAGTGACTAATTCCATTAAAACTATAAACATTTTATTGCTATAATATACAGTGAGAAAAGTATGGTTGATTCTTATTTAAGGGAGTGAAAACTCAGTTGGTAAAGGGTGAATAATTTAAGAAGTTATGGCTGGTAGGGTGAGGGGAACAGATTTTTTTGCTCACCATCATATAACAAGGCCTCATTCCATCCTGCTAACATGAGTGCTTGTGGTTGTTTTAAAATAATGTTGTCAAGTGGTTGTCATTTGTCATCATGTCTGGGGCAAATCCAGAAGATGCTGGTAGAAAATCAACTTTGAAACAAAAATAACTGGCTACCTCTATGTGAACTTGAACTGCCCCTTTGGCTCACCGTGTCCCCTGGCCTCCCTATTGTGTACTCTCTCTCACTAGCATGTTTACTTCAGTGGTTCTCAATTCCAGCTCCACACTGGAATGGCCTGGAAGATATAAAAATACTGATGCCTGATATCTCCAGAAATTCTGGTTTAAGTGTTGGTGGGACCTAGGCATGAGTCTTACTTGTTTTTTACAATTTTTTATTTTGGTATAATTCCACACTTACAAAAAATTTGCGATAATATAAAGAACTCTCAGATACCCTTCACCCAATTGCTCCAAATATAATTATTCTGGACCTTGTTAAGAGTAAGTTGCAGATATGATTTTTTTGGCTCTAGTTATTCATGCATATTTCCCAAATACAAGGAATTCCCATCCATAACCACAGAACAGTTACTGAAATTCAGGATGCTAACAAGAGTGCTATTTCATGCACAGCCTGGTTGAGATTTTTGTCAGTTGTTCCAATAACATCCTGCATGGCAAAGAAAACCCAACACCAGGGTGGTGCTTTTTTTAACAGTTCCATGGTGATGCCAATGTGCAGCTGAAATTGGACCCCACACCTGCCTTTAGCTTTAGCTGAAGGGTTACAAATTCTGGAAGATTCCTGGAGCCCCAAGAGGAGGGTTTGTAGGGTAGCACCTGAGAGGTGGTGCCCAGGTACTAGAGACCTGAACGGGCAGGCCCTGCAAGTGGAGCCCAGATGGCACCAGGGCCAGGCTATGAAGACTCACCCACAGAGGATCGGGTCGAGAGGCATCCTCAGACCCTGAACTTCACCAGAAATGAGCCTGTCCCTCTGTTTCTTCCTGACACCCACATACAGTCATTGCCAGTCCATGTTGATGCTCTTGCTAAGCAATTTGGGTCTATTGCTTTTGTTAGTAAATTATCCTCTAACAGTAACATCCTCTGACTACTGAATTAAAGCTGCTAAAGAATGACAGACTCTATTGTATGGGGCATCTCTGTGAGTAATAAATGGGGCTCTTTTCTTTCCCCTGGGAAACTAAATTGAACCAGTCTAGTCTCAGTCATAAACAGTATTATGAGTCCTATTCCATAGGAAGTACATAAAACTTGCTTCAGATGATGGATTTTATATCTCCAATGAGGGTTAAACATTGTATTTAAAGCTCTTCCCATGCTGCTTGAATTCTATGTTACATTTTAGAGTTTAAAAAATGCCTTAGTACAAAAATAGGAAAAAAAAACAACACCCAGATGATTTCACACTTTCCCAGGGTCAAGGCAGTAATATACAAATCAGAGAGGGAAAGAAAATTGCATTTAAATATAGCATATTCTAAATGAGAATTTTGACTTTTATTTTGAGCTTTATGTAAGTGGTGTAATTATAATTCTGCTGGGCAAATATACATGATATAATTTTATGTAAAGAATACATGGGGGTTGGGAGTGAAAAGGGCCTAATAAATGGAGATGGAAGATGACTTGACTTTGGGTAGTGGGCACACAATGCAATATACAGATCTTGTAACAGAAATCCACTCCTGAAACCAATATGATCCTGTCACCCCAGTAAATTCAATTTTAAAAAATATAAGAACTTCTCTATAGCTTTGCTCTCTGCAGTTTCAGTTACCTGCAGTCAACCATGGTCTGAAAATATTAAATGGAAAATTCTAGAAATGCACAATTTTGAATTGTGGGCCATTCTGAGTAGTGGGATGAAATCTTGAGCCATCCTGCTTTAACCTACCCAGTATGAGAATCACTCCTTTGTCCAGCATCTCCACATGGCATCCATTCCCCACCCTGTAGTCACTTCATAGCTGTCTTGGTTCTCAGATGGACTGTGGTGGTATCTCGGTACTTGTGTTCAAGTAACCCTTACTTTACCTGATTAATGGCCCCAAGTGTGAAAGTGGTGATGCTGGCAATTTGGATATGCCATGGAGAAGCTTTAAAATGCTTCTTTAAATGAAAAGGTATGTCTGTAAAAGAAAAACAGTGCATAGAGGATTCATTACTATTGGCAGTTTCAGGCATCCACTGGAAGAAAGTCTAGGGACATGTGCCCTCTGGATAAGGGAGGGACTACTATGAGTGACTTGAGAGATCTGTGCAAAACAAAATTTGTAAAATGAGAAATATGGTTTAGGACTTTTAAAATAATAATTAGTTTGCCATGTGAATAAAATGTGTAGTTTCTTTTAGTAACTCTCTTCTCTCTCTCTCTCTCTCTCTCTCTCTCTCTCTCTCTCTCTCTCTCTCTCTCCTTTCCCCCCTTCCCGCCCTCCCTTCCACTCTTTCTGAAAAGCATTGGAGAAATTACCTTCTGGTGAGGATTAATATAAGTAAACAAACAAAAATTGCTGGTGTTGAACACCAAAGAAAAAGGTATATATCTTTAATCACAGAGCAGGGTCAACAATGCTTCTATAGACAATAGCAATTGTTTGGTATCACATTTCTCTTACATTTTATATACTATGATTCATCCATCCATGCCACAAATATTTATTGAAATTCACTGTATATCACCCCTATATGAGGTACGGTGCTTACAGAAGTGCAGGTGAGGAGTTAGAGGCCAGTTGGTCAGGTGATCCTCAGGGCATGCCCATGGCTTACCCATGGCTTAGGGAGGTTAGATGTGTAGCATGATGCCCTAGTGAAGATTAAATTTGTGCTTGTTTTATTCCACTCCATGGAAGGCGCCAGGATGGTTTCTCTATCAGAAAAGGCTAAAATTGAACTTTGATGGATTGGGGATAATTTCTGATCTCATTCTCTATGCCCCCTCCAACCCCATCTATACTCTCTCCCTCAGAAGCATAGGACATTTGGAAAAGGAAGGGATGGTAGCTATATTGCATGGAAATGTACTTTAATGATATATTTTTCTGTTTATAATTCTAAAAATGTAAGTTTCTAGACAACAGAGAGGAAGAGGATAGGGACAATGATGTGATGTTTGTGTTTTAAAAGTTACAGTACTTAATGTAAGTGGTCATCTCATAGGGGTGGTGTGTATGCTCAAGGGAGACTGCTATACACAGGCCTAAAGCTACGGCCCAGGATAAAGGCTACAGCCTTCTTGTGGCCCAGTGCTTCTTAGGGGATGGTTTTGCCCCTAAGGGAACACTTAGAAATATCGGGAGACATTTTTGATGGTCAAGACTGGAGGGAATAGTGTTACTGACAAGAAGTTGGTGGAGGTCAGGGTTGTTACTAAACATCCTGCAATTCACCAGATAGCCCCACAACAAAAAATGTTCAATATGTCAATAGTACCAAAGTTGAAAGCCCTGTTATAAGGTGACAGCTTAAGCATAGTGCTTTAACGTAGGATGTTCTCAAAAATTGCTTATTGATTGCATCAATTAATGCATGAGTGAGTAAATGGCTAAGCTTTTGAAAGTGATTATTTCTCAAGAAAATACTGTATTCAACTCTATGTCAAGTTGGACTGGAGGTGCTGACTGCAAATTGGCATAGGGAGGTCACAAAAAAAGTATTTTTTTCTACAGGGTACTACTACTATTATCCCATTTGCTGGATACTTAATCAATTTTAAAGGGTGATATTTCTTAATACATATTTCTTGAGCACTTACTATGTGTCAGATACAACTCCAGAGGGAAAGACTGGCATATTTTCATAGACACACTCACAGATACATATATGAATATTTATGTGAATCTGGAATATACACCCCAATTTCATAACAAAGTTGAGTTCTAGAATCTAGAGAATGGTCTAGGATTTGGGGAGTTGGTCAAGGAAGATTTTATCTATAGTGTTTGAATATTTTTTACAAGAATGTACTTTCGCATATTTGCATAACTAAAACATGAACATTAATTCCAGAAAACTAGTACTATCTGCTTTAAAAGTATGTATATACTTTATTTTTGGTTAACATTTTTTCAATACTTTATTATAAACATTTTCAAATATACAGAGAAACTGAAAGAATTATACAATGAACACCCAGATATCCACCCCCTAGTTTCACATACATATTTTAATACACTTGGCTTTATCACATATCCCTTCATGCCTTGTCCATCCATCAATATATCATATTTTTAAATATATTTCAAAGTAAGTTGAGTGCATCAATGTACTTTTCTCTACTTCAGTCTGCATATCATTGACTAGAACTCAGTATTTATAATTCAAATGTACTTTTTAATACTATCTTGTTATGCAACACAAAATGCCTGAAATATAAGCATGAGTTTCACTTTATAGGTCAGCCACTGATTTCCTTATGTAACTGGTTCAAGTGAGATCCATGTAGAAATCTGACCTCTAAACAGTGATTGTTTTAATATTTTTCCTTAAGGGATACCCCTTAAGGAACTCTTATTAATCAAAGGATCAGTTAGTAGATCCATTATTCATTTTATCTAACAATAAAGTTCCACTACAAACTGAAAAAATAGTAGGCTCCAGAAAGCAATGCACTGAGTGTTCTTGGTGACTGAAAATCCAGCCACACTTGTATTTTGGTAGCCTTTCCAGAATGTACAAAAGGCACTATTGGGGCGAGGGGAGAAACCTTATCTCTTTTGTCCATAATTTTCCCCCAGAGCACAGTTCAGTGACTGGCACATAATAGATCCTCAGTAAATATTCATTAAATGGATGAATGGTTGAGTGAATATTTTGTGTATAGATGGCATGCAGTAGGTTATTTGTGAAACTGATTAATAAACCTGAAGGTCTGAAGAAAGGGCAGGACTGGGATGACCTTCTGACATTAGCAGTTAGAGGGTCTTTCATCCATTCTTACCTCTTTCTAAGACATCAATGCACAGAACATTATGAATAAAATTTGAAAAATATTTAATTCAGTATCTTCATAATAAAGACAAAGCTACAAAGGTGCACCATAATTACTTTGTGGAAAATATTGGTTAATTGTCTACAAAGACCATAAAAATTAATTGAATGTAGTATATAAACTTATCATGTTCTTTAAGTATGGTATTGATTTAGATTAGAAAGCATTATAATGAAATAATCTTGATATTTTATAAAAAGTCATGTAAAAATATGAATGTTTTTCATTACTGTTTTTGGTTATTTGGTTATTTGGTTTTCTCTCCTGTTCTTGGTTAATCTTGTTCTAGATGTAGAAAGCGTGTTAATCCTTTCAAGAAGAAAAAGTTGGCTTTAGTGGTTCTCTTTATTCTTTTTGTTTTCTATGTTGTTACTTTCTACTCTTATAGTTATTTTTCCCTCCATTCTTATGATTTGATATACTATTCTTCATACTTCCTATTTTTATTTATTTTATTGTACATATATATCTTTAAATATTGTTGAAAGTATCATATATGTCCCTTTTTCCCTCCCATTGACCTCTTCTAGCCTGCCCCTGTCCCCCACCTCAGGCCTTCACCACCCTATTGTCTATGTCCATGGATTATGCATATATGCATACAAGTTCTTTGGTTGATCTCTTCCCAGCCCCACCCTCCCTTCCCTCTGAGATTCAACAGTCTGATTCATGCTTCTATGTCTCTGAATCTATTTTGGTCATTAGATTCCACATATGAGCTA
The DNA here is from genome assembly GCF_014108235.1 of Myotis myotis. Lineage (NCBI taxonomy): Eukaryota > Metazoa > Chordata > Mammalia > Chiroptera > Vespertilionidae > Myotis > Myotis myotis. The sequence continues at coordinate 40,608,979 of NW_023416317.1, forward strand.
GATCATGTGATAGATTCCACATATGAGTGAAATCACATGATACTTGTCTTTTTCTGACTGGAAGTAGATAAATGAAAGTATGCTGAGCCCATGATGTTTGACCTTTTCTTTTCTCCTCTAGACATCACTTTGTGACAGTGGTTTTCAACCTGGGGTGATTTTGTCCTATCCAGGGGGCATTTGGAAATATCTGCAGACGTTTTTCATTGTTGTGACTGGGGAAAAGTGATATTGGCCTTTAGTGGGTAGAAACCAGGAATACCGCTAAGCATCCTACAATGCACAGGACAGCACCCTCCCCCTCCCAGAAATATTATCCACTCATAAATGTCAATTGTGTTAAGGTTGAAAAAAAAACACCCTATACTTTAGGGCATTCTATAAGGTTTGAAATATAACATTTTGTTGTAATTCAGTTAAAAAACTTTCTAATTTCCATTTTGATTACTTCTTTAATCATGTGTGATTTATAAACATTAAGCTTTAATTTATAACCATATGGGAGTTTTCTCCTCTTTTTTGACTGACTGAAGCTTTTAATTTTCTGCTTAAATGAATTGTGATAAGAAAACATTCTCTGTGTATTTTCAGCCATTTGAATTTTCTTGGGACAGATTTGTGACCCAGTAAGTAATTGTGTAAATGTTCAGTTTGTCTTTGATAAGAAAATGTTTCTGAAGATGGTGGGCAAAATACTCTGTATACATTAGATTGATTTTTATGATTATGCTAGAGGCCCGAAATTTGTGCAAGCAACTTGGCCCTCACAGCCCCATCTTCCTCAGCCCTTGCAGCCCTGGCTGCCTCTTGGCGCCCCCCCCTCCCCGCCCCGCCCACTAGTCGTTCTGTAAGGTTGTTCCCTCCAGTCTAATTAGCATATTACCTCTTTATTGTATAGGATTATTGATAGTTTTGGTGCATGTTTGAAAAGTTACAAAAAACTGTTTTAAAATCTACTATTATTGTGGAGTTACTTATCTTCTCATTGTATTTCTCTCAGATCTTTATACATTTAGAAAATGAGTTTAGGTATATAAAAATATAGAATTGTTATTTTTTCCTAGTGAATAATCATTATGAAGAAACCATGAATAGAGAATGATCTCTGACTAGAGGCCTTTTATTAGTTTAAAGTTTACTTTGTCTGGTATTTTGAAAGATTACAGTATTTCTTTTCAAGCACTTACTCTAGAAAATATAACCTGCATCCTTTACTAATCAACACTTAATGATAATTTGCTCCTATATTTTGATCCAAACAGTAAAAGAACCTTGGAATACTTTAATTTTATGTTTCTTTCTTCTGACTACTATTATTATAAATGCACTATACAATTGTGCATTTTAATTGTATATTTTATTTTATACAAGTACCATTTTTATTACTGTTTATACTGTCATATTTTATTTAATTTTACTGACATATTCATCATTTTATTTGATCTTCATTTTTTCCTATACCTTCTCTCTCTAACTTGCAATTACATTTACTTCTGCCTTCTAATTTTAATTTTAATTTTTGTAATTTTTCTACCTATTATTTTCACTTTTTCTTTCTTTTCTGTTTTCTTTAATGTTGATATACTGGCAGTAAATTTTCTTAGTTTTTGTTTGATGAATTAAGAAAAGTTACCTATAATATCAAAAGATATTTTTGCTGGGTTTAAAATTCTAGTTTGATAGATTTGTTGGGGGAAGGTATATTGAAAATATTATCCTAATATGTTCTGATTTCCATTGTAGCTGTCAATCTAACCACTATTTTTTTAAGGTTTTTTATTTAACCTGTTTTTTATGATTTTGTCTTTATCTTTAAACTTGCTGGAGTTTTGATATCACATGTCTCAGTGTATATTTTTTCTTTTGTTTATATTGATTGTGATCTTTTGCTCTTTTTGAATCAGCATATTGGTGTCCTTCATCAGTTCTGAAAAAGTCTCATACATTATCTTGTCGAGTATTGCCTCTGCCTCATTCTCTTTTTCTTATCATTCTAGGACTCTAATTAAATGCTTACCTGTTCATGGTAACTTCTGTTTTGTTCACCCTCTCCTCCATAGTTCTCATCCTTTTGTGCTTCTACACTTCATCCTTAATAATTTTTTGGCCTACTTTCTGTTTCACTAATTTTATTGTCTGCTCTGTCTAATCTTCTATTAAACACATTTATTGAGTTCCTGAATATTTTTCAATTGACTTTTAGAGAGAGAGGAAGAAGGAGAAAGAGAAACATCGATGTGAGAGAAAAACATTGATCGCTTGCCTCCCATATGAACCATTACCGGGAATCCAACCCACAACCTAGGTATGTGTCCTGACTGGGAATAAAACCAGGAACATTTTGGTGTATGAGACAATGCTCCAACCAACTGAGCCACACAAAGGTCTTCATTGTGCTTTTTAAACCATACAACTATATAGACATCATCATTTCATAATTCAATATTTGTTTAGATTTACCCACATATTTACTGATACATTTTTTTATTTTCTCTTGCATTTTAGAATAATCAAAATAATAATTTTCCTCCTGCTTGAATAACATACTTTCAATATTTAGTGAGGGTTTATTGCTGTAAATGGTAAACAGTTGTTTGTCTAAAAAATTTTTTATTTCATCGTCAATTTTAAAAAGGTAATCATTTTACTGGGTATTTAATTCTTATTTTATAGTTATTTTTCTCAGAACCCTGAAGATATAATTCTACTTTTTCCTGATTTCTATTGTTGTTATTGAGACCTTAGCCATCGTTGTATTCCCTGTTCATTTTTAGGTAACTTGTCTTCTTTCTCAGTCTACTTTGAAGATTTGTACTTTTTCTTTGCTCTTCTGAAGTTTGACTATGCTGTGTCTTTGTACATACATCCTGTTATTTATCCTCTTTGGGACTTATTGGGCTTTCTAAATAGTAAGATTTTTGCCTATGAGCAAATCTGGAAAGTTCTCAGCCATTATCTTTTTTTTAAAAAAACTATATTTTTATTGATTTTTTACAGAGAGGAAGGGAGAGGGATAGAGAGTTAGAAACATCGATGAGAGAGAAACATTGATCAGCTGCCTCCTTCACACCTCCTACTGGGGATGTGCCCGCAAACAAGGTACATGCCCTTGACTGGAATCGAACCTGGGACCTTTCAGTCCGCAGGCTGATGATTTAGGGCTCAGCCATTAACTTTTTAATTGTGCCTCTTCGACGTTGTCTCTCATCTCCTTCTGGAATATTTTTTTGACTTACTATCCCTTCTCAATACAGCATCTGTGCCTCACTGTATCTCTTATTTTCTTTCTTTTGGAATTTCTCTAAATCTCTGTTCTAATTCACTAATAACATCTTCATGTTTGTCTTATGTGCTGTTTAGTTTTAAATCTGATCATTTTTATTTTTAAAAGTTCCATTTGATTTATTCTCAAATATTTTAAAAATAAAAATCTTGTTCTTTGCTCATGTCTTTCTGCTTATCTTTGATGCTTTCAAATGTATTCAACATATTTTTTTATATTCCATAATTCCAACATTCCATGTATGCAAGTTTTATTCTGAAGTCTATACATTTCTTCAGGCACTCACAGTAAAGTAGAAATAGTTTTGAGATAAGAATAAAAACATCAATCCATCCACAGGGGATTTCAATGTGTTATAATCTCATTACCTGAAGGCATTACCAACTGGGGACCACTGTAAATTAAATTTGCACTTGAGGTTTTTTGTCCTATCCATGTAGCAGAAATTCCAGCTTTCAAGTGATGTGAAGGTTGGCTTGAAAAATGATTTTCCTGGGAAAATAATAAAATTTAGCTGCTGGCCCCTATGGGAATCCTCACTGGCAAGACAAGTACAAGACCTGGAGAAGAAATAGCACTGTGTTCACAGGGGCTTATGTTCTTGTCAGTATTGTCAAAGTATGATATTTAAACAGCACTTGCTTCAAACTACTGTCTCTTTTCATTCCATCATCTCCTCTGTCATACTTTCCTTCCCACTGGGTGATGCTGGAGTTGCCTCAGGCTTTCTGGGTTCTGAGTAAGAATTTAGTTGGGAATGTAATATTTTTACTGCAATTTGGACGGGCATTTTGGAATGCTTTAACAAAGTACGTCATTATTTATAGGCCTTTTCCAGATATATTTTGTCATCTTAGAATCTATTTCCTAAAAACTGAGAGAAAATTCAGATTAAAAAAAGTGGAATTTGAAACAATAGCAATAAAGATTGTCAATGATATCAAGAGAAATTATCCTGGCATCAATAAAGCAAATTATAATAAAAAATTTATCATACCAAGAGCAATATTTCATGAAGAGGAAGAGAGAAATGTCAAATAGAAGTAGCAAGTAGAGTCTTGATTGTTTTACAATCCAACTGATGAAAGGAGGTGAGACATATAAATATGTCAAAAAACTTTAAGTTTATGCTGCTTTGACAAGAGATATTAACATTGAAGTTTAATGAGAACATCGGTTACTTCATGCATATCATCAATTCAAGTATGTTTAAGATTGGCCACTGCACAAGAAAATGTAAAAAAAAGCCCTGAAACTTTCCAGCTCACAAATGAAGAAAAAATACAGATTTTGTCACACTTAATAATCTTAATATTTTTCATCTTACCAATAATGAATTGGGAAGCAGAAGGAGTCTTTTTAAAGTATTGTCTTAAAAAGATAGTTTTTGATCAAACATGGTGGAAAAGACTAAATTATCTTTTCATCCCCTCAATAGAATTAATACAACAAAACTTCTGTCATGTAAAATGGTGATCAAGGAATTGCAGCCCAAAAAACATGGGAAAACATCATTGACATGCTGTGTTAGGCAGTTATGTAATAGAACATGTTATGTTCGTTTGGATTTTCTGATTTTTGACAGCTTTTTCAAATTTATATCTTATTATGATTATTTTTACTCTAAGTAAACATTCTTAATACTTACCCTTATATTCTTGTATTCATTTTGTAAAAGAGGCCTCCTTGCATAACTTGCTGCAATTTTGGACTCCAGAAATTCTGGGTCCACACCAGGCTGGCTCGTCATGAATCTTTAGGGAGGAGTTATTTTTCTGTGTGCACAGGGCCAAGACATGTCAGGCAAGCACCTTGCTGTCTCCCTCTGTGCCGTATATTTATTTCTCACTGAGATGAGCCCTTTGGGGTCCCTGCTTAGGCCTCTTGCTTCAAACTACTGTCTCTTTACATTCCAACATCTCCTCTGTCTCATGGATCATCACCAAATACCAGAGTCCAAGGCTACCAGGGTTCTACAGAACTCAAAAGTGGCCCTGGGTGCTTCCCTGTATCCCAGATTTCCCACCTAGCTAATTAACTTGCTCCCTTCCTTCCCTTTGTCTTTCTTAGTGTCTGTTGATTCCTTTCTTTCTTTCCAGTTCCACAATACATTTTTAAAAATTTTAAACACCCCTCCGACACCAGAACTTTAGTTTCTTTTAGTGAAAGGAACTTTTAAATATTTAATCCACTAGCCTTCCAGAAGTTAAAATACCTGCACATCCTATGTCCAAAATTATATATAAGATATTTACCTGAATTGACAGGAATATTTTTCTTGATCCTTTATAATCTCTCTCTCTGTAATTTATTACAATTACAATGTGCACTATTGATTTTCCTTCCTTCTAAGACAGTATTTGGTATCATTTGTCATTTACTTCATGACTTACATAATAGTGATTGTCCGTTTTTGTAATATGCCAAAGTTCTGGCTTTCAGTCACTTCTCAGCCACCAGCAACGTACTGAAGTTAAATGGGTCAGGCCTTTGATCTAATTTCAGATATGAGTCACTAAAAATATTAAAGTTGATGAATAATAATACCTCTCATGCCACATTGAGAAAGCCTTTGGCAAGCTGCTTAGTTCTCACCAGCTATTATGGAAAGAGACCAAGGCAGGGAAAGCTGCTTTCTCCCTGGCCCCAGCTTCTACCCCAGGGCTGTGGAAGAGGTTGCTGCAATAACTGTGGCGTTTAGGAACACACACACGTACATAGAATAGAAAGGTGGATAAAAAGTGAATCAGATCCAAGAAGAATTAAGCTTCACCTTGCTTACCTCCCAAAAATAGGCTGCAGAAGGAAGAGAATCTCTTTAAATCATCTTAGTATTTTATAGGTTGGGAAAGGTACTTAGATTGTGTTTAGCATCCAAATCAAGCAATAAAACAGTTTCCCCTAAGGGGTTGTTTCAATGATCTGAAAACTCACCGTGTCTGCTTCCGTGTTTTATTTTAATAGCACCTGGGTCATTAAAAGCACCAGCTCTGCTTATAGTTCATGCCCAGCACAAAGGACCCAAGACACCTGCCTGTCAGTTTGCATCCACTCTCTTGCCTTACTTTTTGTTTTGTTCATAAACTATGAAGAATAAGTGTACTTGACAATTTCTGAAATTTTTGTAGAGTACCGTAATTCCCTTATCCAAGGGGCATATATCCCAAGACCCCAGTGAATACCTGAAAGTGAAGATAGTACCAAGCCCTATATATATATAATATTTTCTCCTATACCATACATACCTACTGTAAAGTTTAATTTATAAATAAACATAGTAAGAGATTAACAATAATAACTAACAAAACATAAACCAATTGTAACAATATACTGTCATAAAAATTATATGAATGAGACCCCTCTCTCAAAATATCTTATGGTACTATATTCACCTTTTCATTAAAGAAAGCACTTTGTGGCTTGTCTTTGGTGTATCTGAATTGCCAGCATCACTAAGTTTGTACTTTGGGGTTGTTACTACGTAAAGTAAGGGTGACTTGAACACAAGTGCTGTTATGACAGCCAACCTGATAATCAAGAAGGCTATGAAGTGACTAATAATCATGTTTAAATTAACTGCCAAACCTGAAGACTGCATACATTTTGTAGTATTTTCCAAATTTGAATGATTGGTAGTAGCTGTTTGGAATAGGGAGTTTAGTTATATTTTATTTTTTTTCAGAAGGAATTTAAAGCCATGTCTTGGTCAGAGGGAGAAAATATACAGGAGGATTAGTCATGTATTTGCCCTCACTAGACTTGGTAAAACTGCTAGTTAAAAACAAAACAAAACTATAAATGCTTTTTTAGAACATGCTAATTATTTCAAAAGACCAGGTTGATCTATATTATGTCTATTTTAAATATTAACAAAGAGGGAGAATATCTAAAGAAAGAATGATATTCCTGAGTCTGAAGAAAAATTGGGAAAGAATCCTGTTAATAAAATGTACCCTTATGGTTGAAAAGACAAATGCTATAGTTATTAATGATAATCCTGTAACAACAGGACAGTTAAAGCAAATTTGTGTCTCTGTATCAGACTTTGAGTTAAAAAGTCATCAATATTGCAAATAATTGTATATTGATAGAAATACTTCAAAATTAAAATAATAAGGCAATCAATTAATAATTGGGTTATTTTCTTACCAACATATCTCCTCCATGAACTCTCTTTGCAAAATAATTATGAATATGTTCAGCTGCTAAGAACAAAAGAATCAAATTCTTGTTTTAAATAAAAGTTTATTTTATTTATACAGTAAGAAGCTGGTAGGCAAGGATTGCTGGCATTGGCGTAACCAGTAACAATGATCCCAAAAATCAGCTCTTCCTAGCGTTCTGCTTTGTCATCTTGAATATGTTGGATTTTACTCTCATGCTTGTCCCTAAATGGTTATAACAAACCAAAGCATCATGTCCACATTCCAAAAAATGACATAAAAGGCAAAATGCCTCCTCCTGAGAAGGCTTAGTCTTTTTATTTTGAATAGTATGCCTCTCTGCAGCAAATTTTTCCTTACATCTCTTTAGCCAGAACAGATCACTGGCCCATCATTGACAAATAGGAATGAACATAGCTGGTTTTATCCCCTGAGGATGGGAGGTGTTTCCCTTTCTAGCCATCAAGAGATCTTCGCCCACTTCCTCAACATAAAAGTGGCATAGTGGCTGTGAGCAACAAACACCGTCATCTGCAAATGGCACAGATATTTTAGGGGATTCAGAATAATATCATTTGAATCAAAGCATGATTTTCTTGAAATAGCTTAGGGTAAATACTTGCCAAATTCTTAAAGTTTGAAATACAGAGCTGGTTCTTCCAAACAAAAATAGGTAAAGGGATATTTTATCAAGCTATTGTTAGAAAAGATGAATCATCATAGCATTAGCCTGTATTATCTAAAAAATCCTAAACTAAGTCTAAATAAAAGTAAGCTAAGGCTAAATTGGTCGGTTTCCATATAAAAAAAATAACCTTGACTAAACTGTTGGTTATTTTTGATGTTATATTTTTTCTCATAGTGCCAGACACTGTTTCAAAATTAAGACTATATTTTACCGCAGTGCACGACACAAAATGGTAGCTGGCAGTGCTGTGTTTCTGGGAGAATGCGCCAGAATGATCCCTAATTCCTTTTTTTAAATTAAAAGAAAGTTATTTTCATTGCTCAACCTGTCCTCCCATTTGGCAACCATCAGTTTCTTCTCTATATCTATGGACCTGTTTTGTTTCATTTATTCATTTTTTTTTGTTGTTTTTTAGATTCTACCTATAAGTGAAATCATATGGTGTTTGTCCTTGTCTGACTTATTTCATTTAGTATACCCTGTAAGTCCATCCATGTAGTTCAAAATGGCAAGCATGTATATATATATATATATATATATATATATATATATATGTATATATATATATATATCTATCTCACATTTTCATCTATCTATTTGCTGGACATCTAGGTTGCTTTCATATCTTGGCTATTTCTAATAATGCTGTAGTGATCATAGGGGTGCATATATATTTTTGAATTAGTGCTTTTGTTATCTTTAGATAAATACCCAGAAGTGAAATTGATGGATTTTGTGGCAGCTCTATTTAAAATTTTTTAAAGAATCTCTCTAGTGGCTTTACTAATACAATCCCACCAACTGTGAATGAAGGTTCCCTTTTCTCCACATCCTCACCAGCATTTGTTATTTGTTGCTTTATTAATGATAGCCATTCTGACAGCTGTGAGGTGATATATCATTATGGTTTTAATTTGCATTTCCCTGGTGATTAGTGATGAGCATCTTTTCATATGTCTATTAGACATAAGTATGTCTTCATTGGAGAAATATCTCTGCAGGTCCTCTGCCCATTTAAATTGGCTTCCAGGGGTGGGTTATACAGGGAAAAAAATCATTAATCATGGTGACTTAGGGAGTTAGGGTCCTGATCTCTACTGATTGGCCAGTGCTAGGGTAGGGTAGTTGATGAGTGCATTTGGTCCTTATGTCAGCCATGGCATCACTTCATCTGGTTTGAATGCTTTCCTGGTCCTGGAACGGAAACACAACTGAGACCTAGATGTTATCTCTAGTTCCACTGAAATGCTGTCTCAGGGGTCAATACACATAAGCCTTTGTTCCTAAGATTGATGTTGACCAGACCCGCATTGCCTTGAGGGCTTAATGATGATGGGAATGGACATTCGAGGGAGAAGGATTCAGGTGAGTCAGGGTGCTGGGTGAGGCCAGTTTGAGTCAACAGGAAAGAAAGGAGAAAATGTCATATTAAAGAAACGAAGTTTTCTACGGGGTTACAAAGTTCTCCCTAAGTTCGGCTATTCTCCTTTTCAAGTTTGGTGAGCTTCTTTATGTCTGTTTCTTTGAATTCTTTATTAGGCAAATTACTTATCTCCTTTTCCTCAGGATTCCCCATCCCACCCCCTAGAGATTTTACTTGTTCTTGCATCTGAGAGGTATTTTTCTATGTTTTTTTCCCCCATTTTGTTTGACTTCCTATATTTGTTTCTATGAATTAGGCAAATAGCTATCTCTTCCAGTCCTGAAAAAGTAGCCTTATGTAGAAGCAGCCCCTGTATAGACTGTGTGTGCTGGGTGGTGTTGCCAGGCTGGCAGAAGCTGAATGGGTGCCTAAGCCCTAAGGTGTCTAGAGAACTGGCCTATGGAGCTGGATCAACTCTAGGTGGGAAGCCAGGTGGAAGAAGTAAGGCCCTGGTGAGCCTGGCTTGCACCCTTTGTTTGGGCCAGAAATGGGTTTGGGTGGTGTGCCTGGGAATGCGCTGCCACAATCCTGCAGGTAGTCCAGAGCACCTGGAGAATGCCCCACCCACTGTGGAAGTGGAGGGGACCGGAAACCATTGCCCTCATCAAGTCCTCTGATCTGGAAAATTCCTGCGGTCCCTGGAGAGCTCCTTCTGCTCCCCAACCTTCTCTCTATAGTCTCTGTCTTGCTTGTTGCACAGAAAGTGGTCTTATCTAAAAGCTACCTCTGTGTCGGCGTTATGTGCTGGGTAGTTTTGGGAAGCAGGTTGGAGCAGGGCAGGCACATATGGTGCTTGGGACACTGGCCTGCGGGGCTGGAGTGGCTCCTGGCAGGGAGCCCAGATGTGTGTGGTGACACCCTGTTGTTCCTGCCTGCTCTCTTTGTTCAGAGTCAAAAGGCTCCAGGCAGTGTAGCTGGGAACAAAATGTGATGGGAAACTGGGATGATCTTGCAGGTAGGCCAAAGCACAGAACAGAGCTCTCGTCTGCCCAATCAACGTGGAGTGGGGCATAAGCCAGCGATTTTCAACCTTTTGCATCTCATGGCACACATAATCACTAAAATTCTGCAGCACACCCAAAAAAAAACAAAAAAAAACCACATTTTTTTTTTTTGCCCATCTGACCAAAAAATGGGTATAATTTTGATTCATTCACACCCGACAGCTATTGTTGTGTTGGTTGTTGTCATTTTTTACTTGACAATTCAAGGGAAAAGAGGTCAGTGCCCCTGACTAAATAGTCAGGTGTTGCAGGTTTTAAAAATCCTTGCAGCACACTGGTTGAAAATCACTGACATAAACAACGGTGCTCCTGGAGGTCCCACAGCTTCCCAGCCTTTTCTATTCAGTCTCTTTCTTTCGTTTGTTGTCCAGAAGCTGTTTATTCAGCCCTCGGTTGCACCGCAGGTGTAATTGCTTCCCATATACATGTACATTTGAGTGTGCTCATGGGAGAGGGCAAGTTCAGCGTCCTCCTATGCCATAGCCTTCTTGGATATTCGCTTTCTTCAGATTTTGAAAACTGGGTGCTAAGTCTGAAATTGTGAAACATCTGAGATTTTATCCAAATTGAAAACCAGCAGGTTAGCTTGCCAGTCTGATACACATATCCTGCAGAAGACACCAGACTTCTGGTCAGAGACAGATGGTTTATGATTCTCGGCAACGCAGCAGTCAGGACAGCATCTGTGTCAATTCCCCACGTCCTCTCCCAAACGATGGGGTGCTAAGTGCCAGATGTTTATCTGCACATGCAGTGGTGCTGCCACAGGAAAGGATCCCCCAAATGAGGAGCTGTGGGTCTTCACTGGCGCTGCTGGCACGTCTGCCTGTCATCCCCTTTGGAGAGAAAGATCGCCTTGGACTGTCCGAAGTCTCTCCTGGGAGGGAAGTAGAGCAATACTTCTTTACCATTCTGGATGTCTCCAGATCTCCCCAGAGGAAAACATTATCTCTAGCTTCCATGGCTGTGTGCTGTATAAACATGTCCTTTGCTTAGAAAGGTCAGGCCTCCAAGGAATATAAGGAATCAGTGGAGCATTACCCACTAACACTGGGCTGACATTCTGGGATATTATTCTTAACAGAAGTCAAGGTCAGTAACTTCCACAGACTAATGGGGTTTAATATTGGAACCAAGTAATCGATTTTCTTGAGTCAACGATTTTGAGTCAAAACATGAAATAAAACAGTTGGAATTATGTACCATCATTAGATGTACCCCAAGCACTTTGAGTTGTATTTATATTCCAGGCAAGAATGAAGGGACAGTATCTTCTGTGCCTCTTTGGGTTCTTGTCCATTCGTGCTCTTTCCCCATGCTTCAAGCTCTCTTGTATTCAGCCTATATTTGTCTATAAAGGTGATTGTTAGTTATTTTGAAGTAAATTTGAGTTTATTTATCAGCAAGCAAAAAGTTGGAAAATGAATGAAGAAATTGTTGCCAAAAAGGAAAGAGTACAATAAACTTTCATCACATCACTTTTTTTATACAAAATGTATTATTTAATTTTTTTTACCTGTATTGAATTATTATCAATATTTACTTTTTTATATTTTCCTATCTGTAAAATTACTTGGGCATCTTGGGTTGTGATGGAATATGTCATACTTTCTTCCTATTAAAACTTAACAACTTTTCACTTAATGGCAAGGTTCTCAGAAATGAATTAAAATAATTAAGAGGTAAATGGGTTGATCAGCTTATAAAACTAGTTCTAAGAAGTTGTCATTACCTCCTTCTCTCCCAGCCAGGTGTGAGAGTGAATGGGTGATGGTTCCCTCCTTTAGAATTACTATTGGTTTATCCCTAACATTTGCCCTGCTATTTTTTTTTTTTTTTGTCATCAGTGGGCACCATTTTGACGTTCACATCAACAGTAGGAATGAAGACTGAGGACCTAAATTGCAATGAGAAGTAGTTTGCTACAGAAAAGTCTCTTCTGTTTTATTTTAGAGGGAAAAAAAATACAACACGCATTTATTCAGGTCTAAAAGAAGATACATGGGACCTCTGGACAGGCTAATAATTTTGAGGCCTAATTATCAAAGTAATACTCTTTATTTCTCCAACATTTTTTAAAGGCTGCAAAAGAAAAGAGAGAAAGAAAGATAAAAAGGTGGAGGAAAAGGCCTCCTAGTGGCTGCCCTCTTCATATCTTCTATTTACCCAAGCCTTTCAGCTCTGACCACAAACTTGCACTCCCTCATCTGAACTGTAAAGGCCCTGTCTTTCACCAGACCCACTCTCCTAAGAAGGCAGTTTTGGTCTCATCCATTGTTAAATGAGTCTGACACTCAAAGGTCTCAGCACTTACAAGGGTCACTTATCCATGTTTCTTCCAATCACACACAATGCTCTCCCTGAGAGGATTCTGGCAAATGAGATCTTTTCTTTTCTTGTTCTGTTTTGAGCACCTATAGAGATTGGCTCTCCATGCAAATGCTAAGTTTACCCTGCCTTTTAATCTGTCACTGCAGTTACTCATTCAACAAATTCTTACAAAGCACCAACTGTGTCATGCACTGTGATAGGCATTCCCCATTCCCACACAGAGCTAACAATCTAGCAAGAGAGGCAGACAGTGGAACAGGAGCAAACATAAGGCATGTTCATCTCTAAGGTCATGGGAGCACATGACCTGGTCTGAGGATGGCAGGGTCAAGTTTCCCAGAAAGGGTGAGGGCCTGCAGCAGGAAGAGGAGTGTCCAGTTAACGAGGCCGACCAAGATAAGACTGGTTCAGGCCGAGGGAACAGCCTGATTGAAGGCAAGAGAGAGCCTGGAGAAAGAGTATTCAAGGAACTAAGACCAAAGGGACTGAGGTGGAGGAAGAAAGGGCAGTGAAGGGTTATTTGAGCAAGGTCATGAAGGAATTTGCGCACCATGTCAAGGTGTCAGGATGTCCCTGTGATCAGTGGGACCTCCCTGCCAGGTTTGAAGCAGAGCATTGTCATGAACAGACTTGCAGTTCTGAAGGGCTACCCTTGTTATAGGGTGAAGAAGGGAACGTGAAGGTCAATGTTAGACACCTGGAAAACTCTGCTGACTCCCCTAGGGCTGGCCATCCAGTAGCTGGATTGAAGATGAGGATTTTGAAATGATTGATGGGGGAAGTGCTGCTGGAGAAGACCTGTAGGGAAGTAGGGGAAGCAAGACAGGGAGGGTGGGGAGGCTACACACTGCTGACAGGTGGCATCCCAGCTGCAGCCTGATCCCCATGGGAGCCCTGGGGAGTAAATTGTGCTTCAGCATTTGACTAGCCTCAGAGCAAGGCAGCTGGGCCTTCCTGCCCCTGCCAGTCAGGCACTGGCATGGATTCCTCCCCAGGTGTAAACTCCTAGGCAGTGCCAGCTCTCTTCACCTGTGGGTGACTCAGCTCCAGCAGGCCAAGGGCAAGGGCAGTCCTCTTAAGATAGCTCACAAGTGCAAGCTGTGACAAGCAAAACAGGCAGAAGCTGGGGGAGGGACACACAAAATGGGAAAAGAGGATTCCAGGGGATCTGGGTAGGGCACCAACAGTGTCCCTGCAGAGGCAGTTTTAATAATCCAGATTTCAGGAAAGACCAGAAGGAAGCACGAGTCAGGGAGAATGATGACTATGGTGGTGGAGTCAGGGAGGTGGGGAGAGAAAAAGAGACACATTGAAAAGATATGAAAAGATGTGTGGGAGACAGAATATAGGGATTGTGTAAGTTATTAAATAGTTTATATATTTTTAACTTCTATTAATAAGTAGTATATGGTCTTTTCTAAATGGCAATAAGATTAGACAATAAACATATAGCAATTTATATTTAAGTAATTAAGAATAATATTTATGAAGAGAGATTGCTGCAGCAAGTAGAGACTGCTGCTTCTTTCTTTATAAAATTCAAAAGAAATATGGTAGCTGCAGTCAATTTTTTAAAGGCGATATACAGATAGGATGTAAGTACTTACAAATTCAAAAAAAAGGAAGAAAACCTACAATATAAGCCCTCACTGAGAGAAAATCAGTGCTAAAGAGGGGTAAGGTGGGAGAGGGTGGGTGGGAAGAGATCAACCAAAGACCTTGTATGCATATATGCATAACCCATGGACATGGATAATAGGGTGGAAGGCCTGGGATGGGTGCTGGGGGTGGGCTAGAAGAGGTCAAGGGAGATAAAAGGGGACATATGTAATACTTTCAACAATAAAGATTTTTTTTTAAAAAAAATGCTGTTGCCCAATGATTTCATATAGATCTTAATTGGACTGCTCTTTTTTTTTGATGAGCTCTAAACAGTGGTTGCATTGGGTTGCCCAGTAGGATTGAAAAGGTAGCTAGAGCTGGACTTTTCTCTACAGTGCTTTTGGTTAATTTCTCAGAGTTGATTTAATAAAAGGAAGGCAACATATTAATTTCTCTAAAAGCCTGTTTGGTTGGATGGCCTTGGAAAAAAGCAAATAGATGAGTCAAGAAATTAGATTCATTAGCCAATATTAAAAGTCTATCTCATTGACATATTTTACTGGCTTTCAAGTTGATTTCACTAATGGAGAGACTAGATAGAAAAACATGTAGGAAAACACAGTGCTGATAAAATTCAATAATTTTCTCTAATGCTTCTTGGAGAAATGCATATCTGGAAAATGGAATTTTTATTAACATTCTCAAAATAACCCTCTAATAATTTAGAAAATGAGTTTATTAATGAGCTCTTTGCCTAATGTTTACTTTACAAAATGGGCAGCACTGGCAATCTGAACAAAATCCCCATCTTCAGAAACTAGTAACATTTCTTTAGAAAAAGGAAATCAAGTTCCAGGAAGATTTAGAACAGTATTTAGGTACATAGTAGGAAGTTTTTGTTGCCTAGTAAACAAACAAACAAACCAAAACATGAATGTAGGTCTACATCTTTTACTTATCTATTCATCACACTCAGACATATCATTAATTTATCTTTGTCTAAATTTCATTTGGGGGCCAAAAGCACTAACAAAATCTATCATCAGCTTTGGTTAACCTTCTTTGTAAATAGGAAGATGCTCTCTTCTAGCATATGATATAATTGGGTGGTTGCTTATAGTTGTAGACTGGCCTCAGGCCTCCATGATTAACAGTGACTCCAGATTTAAAACCTGTGGCAGGCCATTGTTCGGAGCTGGGAAGGGGGTGGAGGGTGGGGCTTGAGGGGCTGGAAGCTTGTTGGAGTAAATTCTGTGGTGTAGTGGGAAGTGAGGACCAAAGAGGGTCGATAATTAAGCGTATTCTTAGCCCATATAATAGGCTCCCCCCTCTCCCTTCCCAGCCTCTTTCTATAATTTATTTAGAGAAAAGCCATAAAATAGCACATTAATTGCTTTAGTTTAGGGAGAAAATAACCAGCTTTAAAGTAAAAAATGTCAGCTATCCAATGATTTTATCTACTGGAAACCTACAACTCATTTAAAAAAATTAAACAGCTGTTGGTTTGGATGTCAACTACCATAAATTCGAGGTACTACAAATGTTATAAAGATAGTTTTATCTTAAATTTGAATAAAGCAATCCTATTTAAAAATTCATGTCACTTAGCTTAACAGAAACTTCATTGACTTCTGTATATCACCTTATTTATCCTAAGTCCCATTTCCCTTAACTATCAAATGACAACATTTCCTCATGCCCTCTCATCCCCGGGACTTGCTACCAACCGTGAAACATCATGTATGACCTCCCTTTCTTTCCTGCTCTGGAGCTATGCATGTTTCTACATGCACACTTATCCTTCCTTTTCTTCCTCCACGCTCAAAGAATGAGTCCATCCCACCTTCTCTTCAAACTCATCTTTGCATTGACACTATTTTGCCTACAGGATTGGAAAAGATGTGGTTACACACCAATTCTATTAAATATTTTAAAACAATTCAACTGTTTCATTTTGGGCAAACATTTTCTCTAAATAAATCAAAACCACTGGTCTCTTCTTGGACACAGTACTGGAGACACCGAGGATTATTTTAACCCTCATTTTTCTATGTTTCTACATTGGTTGTTATATAGCCCTACTTGTGTCATTTTTTCCATAATGTATTATAGTGTCTGCGTTTACAAGTGAGGTTTCATTTGCTATACTTAATTTAGATGTTCCATGGGGATGTGAAACTTAGCAGAAATCTAGTCATCTCATTGACTGTTGGATTTCTGCAAGATTTGAGACTAGGACATCTCTTTTTCTCACCTGGCTCTGTTCCCAAGGCTGTCTCAGTCTCACTCACCAACTCAGTTGCTATCTGAGGGCTGCCCACAGGTATTTTTATTTCTGGCTCAAATCCCTCTTCTGAACTCTTCCTTATACATGCAATGATGACTTATGTACACAATGGTTTATTTCATACATGGCTTGTTATCCATAAGTGTTTGTTGACTATACAAGTCAACAAATCAGTTCCATGTTTCTAAATCCCACTGTCTAGAAAACAAGTAGAGAAACAACATATTTAAAGCACATTCCATGTACACAAAACTCCAGGACCTAGCTCACTTTCTATCCGAAGTTGTACAGTTTTTATTTTGAGGTTTGTTCCTTACACATACTTTAGAATTTTTTGCCCGAAAGATGCTTTTAGTCTTTCACTGTGGATTTTATGTGCCATATTATTTATTAATTGAACCCTTTCTGTCATGGAGTAAAACGGAAACTCATTGAGGATTTAGGTTTGCCTTTCCTCCTGCCATACTTCTTCCAGCATCGCTACCCATGGACATCCCGACTATCTCTATACCCTCGTGATGTTCCATGATGTGCATCAGGAAGACTCACAGCAAGAGAAGTAGAGCAATGAGCTGATACTCAAAGGAATCGCTAATCTGATCATGCACTTTCTTTCTCAACTAGAGAATGTACCCTTTGTAGAATGGTGGCTTTGTAGAATGGTTTATTAAAGCTGTGATCACACCAGCTGAGAGACCACACATTATGAGATTTGGGTGCTGTCTTGGAAGATGTGTAGGTGTGAGTGACCAATACTGCATCCAGGGCATTTTTCATGGCCTACATATGGGCTTAAGAATCAAGTGATGAGAGGGAAGGATGTGCCCATTGCTATTTTTCCTAATGAATCAACTGGAAGAATGGGCCTCCTTTCCCTGTGACTCTGAGAGCTGCTGGTTTTGATGTTTTAGCAGTGTAGAAATGAAGGCATCCATGCGCAGATGCTTTCCTTGAATTATAAACTGAGACTGCCACCTCACTCTTTGGGGCATCTGTGACTATTGGGTGAACAAGCCAAAGTGGAATACAGTATTGGCTTGGAAAACTGATACTGTCAAGGAGCAATAGGGCTGCTATTATATAATGGGGGCAAATACTCCGGGTATTCCCTGTGGTATCAGAACCCTCATGGATGGAGGTTCAGCTATCTCACCAGCTAAAGAGCACTGATCAGCAGAGGTCATAATTGGGAATGAGAACCAGCAGAAAGAAGTCATAGATACCAAGTATTGCCTCTAGTTGTAAAAATTAGTATGTAACTTTATCGTGTCTACCCATACTTCCTTCTGTGCAGTGGGTCACATATATTTATATAAGCTGATTTTTAAATTTATACTACTGACTTAATTGTCCAAAGGAGAATTTGGACACGGGGCCATGACAGAACCAGAAGAACTGGCATCATCCAGAGATCCTCTGCTAGAGCTGAATGTAGGGAATCATGAGACTTTAAGTTTTCTCCCTTTAGGAAGAGTACATTTTTAGAAATGAGAGGTAATTGCATTATACCACCTTAGGAAAAATTTCATAGTTTGGCTTGGGAAGCAAGCACCCAACTCAGAGGTGGCCAATTGCACTTGCTTGGTCTGTATCTGAGGTTGGCGGTAGTGATGCAAAGCAGCTATAGCCATCGAAGAGCGAATTTTGCAACTGAGCAGCATTCAATCTTAGGAGGCCACCGTCACGTTCAGTTTTTAGTGGAAGTGAAAGTGCTGTCCTTTCTAGACTGGATCTCTGCCAAGGTGCGGCCTGGCCGCTGTCTGCTGGTCCTTGTTCTCTGAGCTCTGTTCTCTGGCCCTCATGGTAATTCTGAAAGCTATCCAATATCTTTTCAATCAATTAACTTTCTGCGTACAGCACCCAGAGTCCACTTTCTGCTTCTTCCAACTAAGAAACTTGATTATGCACTGAGGACACCCACGTGGAGGGTTTTAAGCCTCCTCCTCGGGGGATGGAGCATTCTTAACCCACATGGATGTGGGATGCAGACTGTCTCCAAAGGGACCCCGGGGCCCAACTCACCCAGAAGCCTCCAGAAAGCCCTGCTTGATTACGTAAACACAGCATCTATATCCAGCTGTTTATCCTTGGTCCTGGAGGTGTGAGGTTAATCCTGCGGTCGTCCTGACTACATGATTCACTGAGCCTGTCTCAATCTTCTGAGTCATAGGAAACCTCAGGTGGGCCGTGGAGGCCCATGAAATGTTTGTGGTATTTTCATCCTGATGTTGCAATAGGAATCCGATCTATAAATCCTGCTGCTGGCCTCAAAATGCCGAAAAGGCATGAACATATACTTTAAAAAACACACAAAACTGAATGGAAGAGGGGACAAGTAGAAGGAAGTGGGATCCCAAAATATGTGGTGGTTATTTCATTCACAGAGGTAAAGATGAACGGAGGGTGGGGTTTTTTGTTTGTTTGTTTGTTTGTTTTTAATACTTCAGAGTGGAAATCAATATGGAGCTTATTATCCAAAAGGAAAGAAAAGGCAAGTTTCCTAATTAGCAAAAATTGGATGAATCCTTTTCTGAGCAGCTTATGAGATCATTAGCTAATAATGGGGCTTGGCTAATCTGAGCATACTTATCTACTTTTTAATATGAAAAATGTGTGGGTATTCAGAATTCTCATGAAAAGGAAAATTATCGAAAATGTAACCGTGAAAGGCAAATGAGATAAGAGAGGAAAAGTGGAGAGTGTTTATGATCTTTGGGAGATAAAAGAAAACAACTTTAGATTGAATTGAACCTGAAGGGTGCAGAAGTTCAGGCATTGAAAGGAAGATTCTATGGCATGGCCAGAGAGAGATACAGATAAAAAAATAGTACTTAACAAAGATATAAAGATTTACTGGGAGGTACTAGATAAAGGTAATTCCACCAAAGTAGGACTCTTTTTGGCTGTTGAAGTGCAGAAAGTAATTATATGAAAAGTGAAAATAAGGACACATAATACTTTATGCTCATCCATAGTACTAGCTTCTAATAGTTTATAGTTTCAAGGATCGAGGTTGTGGAGTGGTTGAATGAGCAAAGGCTTGACATTGGCAGGCCTGGCTTTGAATTCTTTCTGTCACTGTATGTTTCTAGAGTTGCTATAACAATGTACCACAGACTGGGTGGCTTGACAGAAATGTATTTTCTCACAGTTCTGGATGTGAGATGTCTGATATCAAGGTGTCAACAGGGTGAGTTCCTTTGGAGAGTCATGGGGGAAGGTTCTGTTCCAGGCCACCTTTTTTGTACATGGTTTGTACATGGCTATCTTTTCCTTGTGTCTTCATATCCTGTTCCCTCCAAATTTCCTTTTCTGATAAGGACACCAGTCGGATGTATTAGGCTTCACTCTAATGACTTCATTTTAATTTAATTACCTCTTTGAAGACCCTATATCAAGATGTGGTTACATTCTGAGATACTGTGAGTTAGGGAGGGGTTCAACATACACAATTTGGAGAAGACATAATTCAGCCCATAACCGTCACCTACTCGGTTTTCTTGAACTCGTCACTTAATTCTTCTGAGACATCTTTATTATCTTTAAAGTAGGGATAAAAGGTTGTTGTAAGGGGAGAGGTAGACCACCTGTAACCCTGGCTGGCACACAGTAAAAACTGAAAAAGTTTAATTATCAATGCTATTATTGCTGTGAAAAAGGACAGCATGAGTGTTTAAAACACACAAAAGGAAACCCTCAAATATTTTTAAATTGCATCACTCCAGCACCACCAGTTATTTAAAAAGAACCTCAGTAGCCCAGAGTACTTTTCTCTAAACCTCACAACCAGGAGTGTCTTTGAACAGATGCCAACTCTTTTTTCTTCTCTTTCCAGATCCACCCAGTATCTCTTACTCAAACAAGAAAATAGCATCAGGCCAGAAAAAAAAGTCCGATTTTCTGCCTAGATACTCTTTTAGATGAAAAATAAACAAAATAAAGTAAAAAGGGGGAGTTAGTGTATATTAAATTTCACGGATACCTGCAACCTACTTTACACTTTTAAACCAAAGGGTACTGTTGCAGCTTTCAGAGGGCCGAGCCAGTTGAAGAAGCTGAATGAAGCCAGCAGAGGGCAGCAAAGTGCCAGACAGCAGAGGGTGCAGGAGCCATTTTAGCAGGTGGGCTTGCTCCAGGATTATGGTTCTTAACGTTTGCTGCATGTTAGAACCACTTGGGGAATTTTTTAAATACCCCACTTCTCCGTCAAAGTCCAGTCCAATTGAATCAGATTTTCTAAGACTTGGAATTTTAGCAAAGAGTTCCAGTTGTCCTCATGTGTAGCCAAGTTTGGGAGTCATTGCTCTGGGTGGAACTAATGGAGAGAAGGAGGGAGAGGATATTCTGGAGGGGATGCTGGGGCATATATAACAGACTGTTGGAAGCCCAAAGGACTAAGTTTGGGGTTTGAGGAAAGACTGGGACAGAAATGAGTAAAAACCAGCCAGGTTCATTAGTCGGATTATAGCTATCATCCCCAAGGGAAGAAGGCTTTGGAAGTTTCTAAAGTGTGACCAAATTTCACAGCATTAGTAGTGCTTTGAATGTAGCCCTTCAAACACATTGAAATAATAAATGAGATGATGTTTACTAGGACAATTTGAGGAAATATGGCAAATGCAAAATGGAAAAAGACCACGTTGGTAGGAGTATGGAAGAAACAGGGGTGAAAATTACCCACAAAATAGGCAAAAGAAGGAAATAATATGAAATACCTACCCAGGATCCCTATGTGAGAGGCCACCTTTGGTATATAAATCACTCTTAGGAAGGAGAAAGGTTACTTGAAGACATTTCAAAGACGTGCTTATGAACCCTGCAGTTTCAAGAATGAACAGGAAGGGGTATGAAAAGAGTTTTTGTGGAAAGAGAATTTAGAGATCATGGAATCAAAAGATTATGGAGGGAGGAGAAATTTTGTCTCTGCTCACCACACCTTCAACCCTTGAGAAGTTAGAATATGGACTGGGAGAGTTTAACATAATTGTGAGGAATGACAATTGTGTCAACTATATCTATTGATTGCTATCAGAGCAGGTAGTTTGAGGTGGAAGAGTTAACAACCTGTTTGTCGACCATTGGAAGATAATGATTTCTTGTGTGCTGTGACTCAAATAATATTGGCATTTACAAGCCCTGTCATCCTAAAATTTTAACAGATACTCAATTATGGGGTCCTGAGAGTTGACAGAACACAGACATGTTTCTTTGAAGTAATGATTCTCAAAATGTACTACTTATCAGGTTAGAACCCAGATAGCTGGGCCCCCAGAACTTCTGATTCAGAGGGTCTTATAACTTTGCTTTTCTCACAAGTTCCCAAGTAAACTGCTGGTCTGGGGATGACACCTTGAGAAGCATTACGTTAAAGGGAAACATTCTTCTTCTGTGAAGAGGAATGCTTACCTCTGCTTAACTCAAGTGATTTCAACTTTGTACATTGGAGTAACCGGAGAGTGTTAAAAATATACCTCGGTCCCACACCAAGAGAGTCTGTTGTAATTGACCTGGCAAGTGACCATGGCAGGTGACTCACATATGCAGCCCGGATTGAAAGTCCTGGTTCTAGTTGGCCTCTCCTTTTGTCTCTGAATAGCCTCAGAAGTTCTGCAGTAAAGACTATGAATAAGTCCAGCTGACAGTTGTCACATGCTTTTTTACGGGTCTGTACAGTGTGAAATACTTCATGTGCATTATCTCATTTAAACTTACAGTCAGAGACGTATTATCCGTTACCCCTATAATAGGCCTATGGCTCTGCAACAAATTATAAAACTGGTTTAGACTTGGGGGAAAAAATATTGACTTCAAAACACAAAAGGAGAACGGGAGCCTTGAAATTATTTTTCATCATTTTTGACAATAAAATGATAAAACTCTCAAACATTTAAAAAATGATTTCTTATATTTTATAAAGAGTATAAGTGCTTAATATTTTGTCAGGTAAAACTCCCCAAGTGCCTTGTGCCTATGAATGTCTTCAGATGGCCCTGCTCATCATTACTTTACATGATAGACATTTTTTACTCTACTTTATAGATGAGAAAATTGGGCCACAGAGGACTTAAGTAATTTGCTTTAAGTCC
Source organism: Myotis myotis (assembly GCF_014108235.1). NCBI lineage: Eukaryota > Metazoa > Chordata > Mammalia > Chiroptera > Vespertilionidae > Myotis > Myotis myotis. Next base: position 40,631,846 of record NW_023416317.1, read on the forward strand.
AAGTAAGGGATGAATAAATAATTCTAACTCAGAGACTCTGTGAGTCAATGTAATGTAATGTATCTCCCATACATACATACATACGTACATACATACATACAAAGACCTACACATGCCTTTTGAAGAAATTCCCAGGGAAGTTGTAAAGAAATTGCCATTGAGGCTGTTTAAAACCCTTTCAGAGAACCTAAGGATCACTAAATTATTTGGCCTGATTTTGACAGGGCAGGGAGGCTCTGCTCAGCTGTTCAGAAGGCTCCCTGGAGGTTGTGTGGAATGGCACCCCGGGGGCTGGCCAGTGAGGCTACCCTGCATAGGGATCACTAATTCATGAGTTATAGTTAGCACAGGCCTAGTTAAATATTGCCTAAAAAGAAGAAAAAGTTGAAGTATTCAGAGATGCCTTTGGTTCACTTAAAATGACAAACTCTTGCCTGAATGGTGTGGATCAGTGGTTGAGCATCGACCCATGAACCAGGAGGTTCAATTATTGGTCAGGTCACATGCCTGGGTTGTAGGCTCAATCCCCAGTAGGGGTCATGCAGGAGGCAGCCGATCAATGATTCTCATCATTGATATTTCTATCCCTCTTTCCCTCTCCCTTCATCTCTCTGAAATAAATAAAAACATATTTTAAAAATTACTGATCATTATGTTGGATTTGATCTTGATTTTACAAAAGAAAATGGGAATCTGCAGTCCAGAGAGCTTATCATGCGACATGACCCCATCCTACTGCAGTTCATGGGGAACCAGGGCTGGGAGGCAGACCCTGGTGGCCCTGTAATAGGAGGTATGATTCCTACTGGTATTTTCCACTGCCCAAAGTTCAGGTAAGAGATGTGTCATGCTTTTAAAATCGTCATCCTCTGGCATGGAAAAGCTGATCATTTCTTCAAGTTTGGAATTCTTTCTCCTCTCCTGCCATCTGGTGGTGCTTCTTAGATACACTTTTACTTAACTGTTGCTGATCCCAATAGTCCTACAACATTTGTTTAGGTTTTTGTTTTTGTTTTTAATTCTTTATTTTTTAAAGTATTACATATGTCTCCTTTTCCCCACCCCGTTGACCTCTCCCTGGCTGTCCTCCCACCCCACCCCCCCGCCGAGCACTTGCCCTCACACATTTGTTTAGTTTTCAAGGTCATTACTGCTCAAATCATCAAGTTGTAGTCTTAGAAGATTCCGAAAATTTTATTTGATGTTCAGGGCAGAGTGATGGCTTCTGATCCTTTGTATACACTGGGGCATTTCATTTCTGCTAAATATTTAGCTTCTAAAATTTGAGCTAATTATGCGACATTGTTAAATAATATTACTGTGAATCTATACAAATTTACACTTTAAGTAGAATGGAAAATTGAGACATGCAATTGTATTTAATTGGATATTTATTTAAATATGTAAGTCACTAATTGGCGTGATATCAGGTATTGAAAGAAAAAAATACTGTTTAAAAACTTTCCTTTGAAATAAGTATTTTACTGTAGCTAATGTTGCTGACTTTCTAGTATAATTTGAAGGTTGCCACTATTACACTTGGAGGTAATGAATATCAATTCCATTTCGTTCACATTGTTAAGAATTATCTAGGAAATTCATCTCTGGAATAATCCAAGAGTTTTCTGCTGTTCTACGGGCTGTAGAAGAAAAATACTAGTTCTCTAAATTCTCTGAAGAAATAAGAAAATCTGCCCGGCCAGTGTTGCTCAGTGGTTGAGCCTTGACCCAGGAACCAAGAAGTCACTTGTTTGATCTCTGGTCAGGGCACATGCTTGTATTGCGGGCTTGATCCCCAGTAAGGGGGTGTGCAGAAGGCAGCTGATCAATAATGTGTCTCTCTCACTGATGTTTTATCTCGCTATCCCTCTCCCTTGCTTTCTCTCTAAAAAAAAAATCAATTAAGAAAACATTCAGGAAATCTGGCAAACATTGGCCCAACCCTGCAGTTGCCAATTTCTCTGTAACTTGCTGGATCTAAGAGGCCTCCACCTTAGGGACCCTGAGAGGGATCATCTGTCTTTCTCTTTAAATTTCAATCTGGCAAATATACACCTCCACCCCCCAAAACCAGGTCAAGTCTGCCAAGCAGTGGAGAAAAACTGTATCATGTAAAAATCAAACCCAAAATTATAAACAATGAATAAAAGGCTAAAGGAGACTCCAAATCATCATAGCCACATCTTCAAGTGAAGCCAACAATTTAAACAATGGAGGACAGAAAAAGAAAATGCACACTTTGGAAGAATTAATTAAATATGTTGATTTACGAAATGTCAACATGTAATTAATTCATGTCATCTTTTCTCACCACAAAATGGCAACCATTACACTAAAGAAGCTTGAACATGATTTTGTTGATTAAAGGATACCATGAACAATAAAAGCTTGAAAATTAGTTTGAAAATTCTTAGTTGAAAAACAATCTTAAAATATTGATAATGTTAGTAAAAAAGTTGTTGAAATGCTTGAAAATTATTAGTATGCTAAAGTAAAACTGAACATAATTTGTGATTAAAGATAATGAAAACTAAATGCTTGAAAATTATTAGTTTTTGCCTAGTACATAAGATTTTTTTTTTGTCTACTTGCATTTCCAGCTCATTTTTCTAGTCCTAAATATATAGATGGGATGAAAAATAAATAAAACATCCTGAAGTCTTTTGTGAAATTGGAATAATTACTTGGTTCCAGTATGCTCATTGTGATAATGTGCAATTTATTTTTATAGTGCCTTATCCAGAGCTTCTAGCTTCTTAAGCAAAAAATGGCTCTTCATATTGACAGCCAGGCTAGTGCTGTCTTCCTTCTCATTGTAGCATAATTTTGGAAGAAGAAAACAAACAAACAAAAGACAACACATTCATTTACCCTATGACAAGAATCAGGGACAGAGAGGGGTCTTGATTAGCCTAAGATTAGAGCTGGGGAAAGAGATGACATGAAGTCCCAGGTTTCTGGTTTCTACATCCCGTGCACTGCCCTTTACAATTTAAAAGAATTCCAGGCATGATCAACAAGATAAATTTCATCACTTATCCTAAAATAAAATCAGCACTCCTGAATAATCCTTCTACATTTGTTCCATTTTCTCATGAAGCTCTTTGGGGTTGGGGGCACATTTTGCTGTGATTTGTAAACTGGTTCAATAATAGAAGGGCATTGGCAGATTAGGAAGATGGCAGACACACCACTGCACTTGAGTTCTCCTCTGTGAGAGTGGTTCCAGGATTGCACACGTCTGATGTTTTTGTCAGCGCACTGCCTGATGCAGAAATCCCCAGGCTCCTGCCTGATGAATTCCCAAGGTGTCCTAGTCTGGGTCACGTGGGGAAGGCAGCAGGCTGGAGGCACAGACTAAGTGGACCATCCTGGAGACCCATGTCCAGAGAACCTAGCAGGGTTCTGAGATCCCCAGGGTGGCCAGTGGTTCTGTGGATAAAGGATGATATTGTATATGAATTATTTTTATATGTTTTTAACTTTTTATTTTAAAATGTCCTTATTCACCTTGTGGCTAGAATACATTCAAGTGAGGAGGCTCCAAATTGCTTGGCTTTGGATGAGATCCGGGACCATGTGAGGCTATAAGACATTCATTTTGCAAAGCTGACTATACCCTTGGTTTCTACAAGTGTTTTGACACCATGGTTAGAAACTTCATTTTTTAAGATAAAACATGAAATCACTTGCCCACTTTCTGATCAACTTATTGTTTTGTCAATAGATAACTCTAACTTTTAGATGTGAATGCAATGTACTTGAAAGAATAAAGTAATCCTTTAGGAACTACAGCTCAGTCTAATGCATTTGCTCATAAAAAAACTCCTGGCTCTCCAATAAACTGAACCAGAGATGGGTATATTCTCAGTGCATGTAACTAAAAACCCTCATAGAAAACCCCCTCTAGCTATTCACAGTTAGGCCTACGTACAATATAGCTTTTGTTCAGCAGTTTCATTTTAATCTGAATGTGCAAAGACTTTCGGCAAGTGTGCTTTATGGGCCCACATGCCACATAATGGTGACAAACTAGCACTTTATTGACGTGTGAAAGCCTTTCTAGTCAAACAAGTAGGCATAGCTGTCTATTTGTCTTCTTAATACGAATATGAATCTTGTGCTTCCTGGCTGAGGTATTTTGAAACCTTACAGAGGGGTAGATTGTCTTGTGCTTTCTAGAAGATGTACCCAGTTGAACTAACTCCGAGGTTTCTGATCTGCAGAGTCTTGCATTTGATGAAGGACTGCATTCATCCTAATTCCATCCCACCCCCAACACTGCCTTTTTAAAATCAGCAATGTCTGCCATCTCCTGGGTATGGACAACTGGGTTTTATTGCCCTAGATCTGGAAACTCAGGGGACTCTTGTGGGAGCTACCTGACATATAACATGAGAGGACAGGTGTGTAGGCAGTCTGGTCGATAGCCCAGCTGGCTCCCTCATGCCCCTCTCAGTCAGTACTTCCCTCCAAAACCAACCCTAATCTATCCTCTATCTCTATTGAATAATTTTATCAGATTTTAATTTCATATAAGTGAAATAACACTGTATGTTCTAGTTTGTGTTTAAGTCAGTATGTCCATGTAATTTTCTGTGTTTTTATGAGCAATAACATTATTTTAAAGAGCATTTTTGAACCTAATAGAGGGAAGTTATTTTCATAAATAAAACTCTCTCCTTCGATTTTTAAAATCCATTTCACCCCTAAACATACTTCACATGAATTCACTGCTTTTTATGTCCTTCCTGCATAATCATATTCTGTTTGTTATATCTGTGATTCATCCCTCTTCATTTCTGCCATTTGGATGGCTTGCTCATCATATCTAATTATATAATTGAATCCTGATTCTATTTTATAGTGATATCAGGTAAATAGTGATGCCTCTAGATTTTAATAGTCAAGCATACAAGAGCTTAGTGAACCGAAATTTTCACAAGTCCAGTGGCAAGGATTTCCTGATATCTTCAGGCTACAAGGGATCTCTTTATCTCTGCATTGCTGTTTGCAGCATTCAGTTTGATTTCTTTAGGAGAACAGAGTGTTGAATGTCCCTAAGGGTCAGGTTTTGGACTATTTTCACTCTAATTACTAAAGACAAGGAGTAGGAAGTGAGAAAGCCCCAAATACAGGAGAAATAAATTTAACTGCTCTGTAATAGGTCAAACATGACTCTTTTATTACATTAAAGACCTGGCACAAATTCGGCTTTCGGCTACTTTATTCTGTGGATATTGGGTTATAAGGGCCTGATGTTATTAAACATTTAAATTACTAGTATATGATTGATAGTTCTTATGTACTCATACTAAACAAGAATTTTTGGATTATGGATTTGTCAACTCACAGGTTTTATCTTGGCAGTTATATAGCTTATTGCAAATTAATTTCTCTGATGATTGTATACATCAGCCTCTGTGAACCTCCTCAAGTTGAGTTGATATCATTAGTTAGAACAACTTTGCTGCCCTTTTGATGATATGGGAATATGTATATGTTTACAATTTAACATAGGTTTTATCTTTAAATATGCAGTACCCTTGGAAAAAGAGTATTGTTACAAATTTCCATATTGCAGAGTAACAATAGTTTGGAACTTCAGAATAGCCAATGCCACAAGGTACGCACTATAATTTGGGAATTTGCCTTTGCCTCCACAATCAAGCAGAATACCACTTCTATATTTGATCAGAGCTCCAACCAAAGCATAGGCTGCCCCCTAGAGAAGGAAAGGAGGAGGAAGATAGCTAAGTAATTCTGATGGCATCAGAGCTATGGCTGCATCAGGCAATGCAGGAATTAGGTGAGAATGGAAAGGAGCATATATTTAGGATTGCATCTTTTACTTATTTCTGATTCCTGTTTAATATTTGCGGGTGGAATGGGATTGATATGGGCAGCTAAGATATACAAAATAACATACTATTTTAATATATAATAATTTTGGGGCAATCTTTTCATCAACTAATTTATATTAAGTGCTTGTTAAATATTACATGCAATTGATTACTTTTATTATATGTGCATATTAGAATGAAAAGTATGTTTTAAATTACTAGATATAACTTTACTTATATTTACATAAAATCCATCTGAGCCCACTTTGACTCATACTTTTTTCAAGCATAATTTTGGATCTCTAACTTCTTTTAACCCTTATTTTGCTGAGTATCTGAGCGTTAACTGTGCTACCCTCAATACTCCCAGACTAGAAAAGAGCTAACTAACGATCACAAGAAATAGTTAAGTATGTCCCTGCTCAAAGTGTTTACAAACCAATTAGATAGAACATGTAGAGTAAGAGGTTAATTCTATACATCACATACAAGCATCACACCGTGGGAGGACTGTTTTATTTATCTTGATTCTAAAGAATTCAAAGGCAAGAATAGGCTCTCATACCTTCAGAATCCCATATGGTCTTAGGGCAAGGTTTCTCACCCTCAACACTATTAACCTTTTGGGTCAGATAATGCTTTGTTTTGTGGGGATGTCTTGTGAAGGATATTTAGCAGCATCCCTGGCCTCTACCCAGTAGATGCCAATAGAGCCCATCCACAGTTGTGACAACCAACAATGTTTCCAGATGTGCCCATGGGGCAAAATTGCCCTCAGTTAAGAACTACTGCTCTAGGGAGTCAGTAAATATTAGACATTAAATACTTTGAGTTATAACCACATGTTAAGATAAAGCAAGTATTTTTAAAATTCAAAAGCAAGCAATATTATCATTCTTTTGAGTAAGAGGACATATCAGAGTTTTGAAATTTCTGAAGTCAAGTAATAACCCTTTCAATAAACCATTTTATTGGGTTCCTGGTAAAGTAGATAATGTACCAATAAAAGTGAGTAGAGTAGCCCTAACCGGTTTGGCTCAGTGGATAGAGCGTCGGCCTACGGACTGAAAGGTCCCATGTTTGATTCTGGTCAAGGGCATGTACCTGGGTTGCGGGGACATCCCCAGTAGGGGGTGTGCAGGAGGCAGCTGATCGATGTTTCTCTCTCATCGATGTTTCTAACTCTCTATCCCTCTCCCTTTCTCTCTGTAAAAAGTCAAATATATATATATATATATATATATATATATATATATATATATATATTGAGTAGAGTAAAAGGATCTTTCACCTGCCTATAATCACAGGGATCTGTTCAGTTTGGCAAACACTGTTGATATTCTTCCAAAAGTTTTGGATCATTCACTCAGAAGGTTTAGCCCTTTAATTCAATCAAATTCTGTCCTACTTAGGCCAAGATCTATTGCCAGATGAATGTTGCCAGTTTGGTAACATTCCAAAAGCCCTTTCTAGTTCTAATGAAATTGTACAATCTTTTAAGAGAATAACAAGTTGCATGTGGCTGCCACAAGAGAAGAATTTTATAATGCAGAATTGAAAACATAGAAGAAACATTTAGAACTTGCAAAAATCATCAGCAAAGGGAAATGCAAATAATAGGTAGTGGAAGCTGGGGCTGTGTATTACCAGTATTTCTGAGTATTTGAAGAGGCTTAGTCCACCATCGTTATCTAATCACATCACTATCATTTAAAAATTGCTCATCATAATCAGGGTCAGAAGTGTGTCTTTGGAAGCTCCAGCTTTTTATTTTGGACCTTTCCCCCGCTTCATAGAATTTTCAGGCATATCCCAAGGTCTTAAGCAATCTCCTGTGACCAGTGAGTCAAAAGATCTTTTAAAATCCCTATTTAACCTATTATTTGCATCAAAGATCCACTGAGGTATTTGTATTAAGCCAAAGCCAAAGTAAAAGGTTCTGTATCCAGTTCTGATGGTGGGGGTGGGGAGTAAGGGTGACGGTAGGGAGAGGTGTTCCCACACCAACAAGCACTTTTTGGGCACCAGCTGGGCGTCCTACAATTCCACTGAATTCTGACATGATCTACCTGGAGATAGCATCAGATCCCACAGGTTAAGTCGTTGGATCACACAAGACTGGCCCCTCCCCCAACTTCAGCTGTCAGTCTGAAGCCCAGGTTATCCTTGTATTTCTGACCAACTTGCTACAGATTAGAGGTTTCCACAATCCCCTCCTTGGATTTAATTTGCTAGAGTGGCTCACAGAAATCAGAGAGACATTTTATTTACTAGGTTACTGTTTTTTGTTTTGTTGTTGTTGCTACTGTTTTTTTACAAAAGGCTATAATTCGAGAACATTTCCTAATTGTGTGGCCTGACTAGAGTTTATCCAGTTTTCTTGGGCCAGGCACATTCTTCTCGTGAGGAGGCAAAGATGGCTATAGCAGCTCAGGCTTAGTCAACCCAGTAGAAATAAGGAGCTTCTTTGCCAAGAGTCCTGGCTAAAATCTCAGGTGGCTTTTTGATGTCCTGCCTTGGGTCTCATGTCCATTCCTGAGCCAGTCACTGTGGTTAGAAGGATGGGACTTGACCATTCACCAGCTGTGTCAGAGACTCTTAGAAAATGTGGCTTATAGGCTTTCCCAAGCAGATCGTTGTGATAGTTCTTCTTGGGCAGGAATCTAAAGGACTTTTGTTGAGAAACTATTTTGAGCTATTTCAGGGCTCTGATTGCTCACATTAGCACTTTCTGAGGGGACCATTTCATTAATTCAGAAAGAAATTTTTTCTGAACCTTGGTCGAAAATGCTTAAAATACCAGGCGTTGTTAGTATGTTGCTCCATGGAACCTAGAGTGGGGTCTGCCTTATTCAAAGCACACTATTCAAGGTTGCGGGAGAAGTGATTTCACCATAAAGTACCAGGGTGAATTCACCAGAAAAGGGGGGAAATGGATGCTGGGCAGGCAAAAACAACTGTACTAATGTTTAGCATATCAGCTGACACACCCACCTGACACCCAGAATGTGATAACATTTGTATCTACATAATGCTCAGATAATGCCCTGTCCTAGATTCCAGTGAGATAATAACCGAGAGTCCTCAAGAAGCTTAAGGTGTAGTGGAGGGAGGAGGGACACAGAAAGTAGACAGGCAATTATGTTCTGATAAGCAGTCCATAATGAGAGAGAAGTTGCTATGGGAACTACAGCAGGGAAGCAACACCAGTCTTGAGACAGAAAGTAACTTCCCAAAGGCGGCAACATCTACATTGATACTCCAGAGCAATGGGAGGAGTAGTGAGATAAAAGGGGGTACTCGCCTAAGTCTATGTCCACAGGTTGCCTGAGTTTAAAGTTTATCATTTTGTAAAAGACCAGCAAAAATTAGATACCTTTACCACAGCTGGAGGGAAAGAGGACAGATGGCTGAAGCATTTTCTCAAAATTTCAAAAATTTACTCTCACTAGAGCAGGAAAATATCTTTGGTATGAGTATTCATTTTGGGGACATCATGCTAAGAACATTTTTAAGAAGACCACCATTGTAACTTAACATCTAAAATAAGATTTGTTTTGGATGTTAAATAAAATACATATTTAAATAAATAAGCCATTGTAACTTAACATCTAACATAAGATTTGTTTTGGATGTTAAACAAAAATACATATTTAAATAAATAAGCAAAGTAAGATTTATTTCCAAAGAAAAGGTCAGAAAACAAGAGACATCCTGAACAATGGTCTTAGTCAAGGCTCTTACCCATCTGGATGGGACCCAGTGTAGATGATTATGAACTTAGGAACTGGCTTAAGTAGCAGGTATTTGGGGCAGGGGAAATTCAGACAGAGCAGGGGTGAGAGTGTGAGGCCTGTGGACAACTTCGGAGCCCAAGGTAGGCAGGTAGTCAGGGAGACAGGAAGAACTAGAAGGATTCACCCATGCATTTGTGGACCTTGGCAAATATAAGCATCATATTGGCCAAGAGAACTTAAACAGTGTGCCTCAGCCTCCCATGCTTCAGAAAATCTGCATTTCCAAAATTCTATTACAAATTATAGAATCTGACTTAAAGTGACTTATGGCAACTTAAACAATAAAACTGGATTGTTTAGAAGGATTCTGGATAATTTCAGACTGAGGAACATGTTGGAAAACAAGACTTCAACAAAAGAAAGGATCTAGGGTGTTTCTGGAAATCAGTAGTTCTCAAAGTGCAGTTCCTATATGAGCAATATCAGTATCACCTTGGAACTTGTTAGAATTGAAATTTCCTGTCATATCAAATCTACTGAATCAAAAATTTTAGGGGTGGGGACCAGTGATCTGTGTTATAACAGGCCCTCCAGGCAATTCTGATGTAAGCTCAGGTTGTAGAACTGCTGCTTGGAATCTTAGAACTAGAACATCCTCAGCTACTTCTCCAGGGCTGCCCTTGGATAAGTCATTTCTGAACCATTTTTGTCTCTGGGAGTCTCCATCCAAGAAGCAAGTTCTAGAAAGTACAACATGATTGGCCACCACTGGTCTTGTGCCCACTCCTGTGTCAGGTGGCACATCTTGGTAAAAGTCCCTGCCCCTATCACCAGAATGACATGAAGTGAGAAAAGGCAATTTTCCCTGAGGAAAAAGTGGGAAGAGGTGTTTTAAACAAGGAAAGGAATTATGACCAATCATCAGGCATATCAGATGGAGAATTCTGAGAGTGGCATGGGGGATGGAATTAGACTCTCGCCAAAGAGATTTTTGGCCACATAACAAGATGAATTATAAAATTGAGAACTCCACAGAAAACAAGGATTTATTATTTCTTTTTTCTTTCAATGTAAATATTTCATGTGCTTAAAATGCCTAGTTCAATATTTTTGATGAGATTAATGTCAGTGTTCTAAGCATTTTTTCCCAAGTTGAAAGAGAAAATGGCAGAAAGGCCACTGCCCTTAAACTGAGGTTCTAAAATACATTTCTCATGATCAAGGATCTTCTTGTGCCTAGTAGTGAATATCATAGAACCCAAAGGAGTTAGAAATGAAAAGAAACTAGAAATAGCCTTGTCTAGCTACTTCATTTTAGAGATGAGAATGTTGATGCCAACAGAGTTTGATAGATTTTCTCAAAATCAAATGGCTAATGCCTATCTTTATGGAATGGTTTGAGTATTTGATTGGAAGTGAAGCCAATGTCTATTTTCCTATCTATGGCCAACTAAGAGAAAACTAATCATCCGTTGGCAATGTTTCTTAAAAGACCTGACTTTGAGCAATTTTATTCTGGCCTGTGCTCTGTTTCCTCCCTTCAGCTCACTCACTTATGCAGCCAGCCAGTGAGCTAGCCAGCCAGCCAGCAACCAGCCCTTTATTTAGTACTAAATTACTGTTTCCTCAAAAGAGCTAATTGTACAAAGGTGAACAAGACATATACTTTATTCTTAGGCTTTTATCCAGGCCTGGAACCCAAGCTTTCTGACTCCTAGTTTAGGGACCCCATTTCTTACATATGAAAGCAACCAGTAGACTACTAACCGTGGAGATATTATGGAACATGGGCCAAAAGCTTGACTACCTTGACCTATCCTTCTGCCTCTTGTAGGTTTTGTCGCTATTTTCATTGTGCTTAATGCAATGAAGAAGAGTTTTCTATATTTTGAGTTAACTGAAAGTAAAATTTTTGCGAGGCTAGAACCAAAATAAAAAAAAATTCCTTAGGAAAATTCTACAGCCCTTTGCTAAAAAGAAAGACCCATTTATTTGGGGGAAGGGATGGAGGGATCTAATTTAGAAATACTGCTTAATGTTTTCTTCAATGACAAATGCTTTGTCTCACATTATTTCTAGAAATCCACCCTGAATTCCTCTATAGATTTTGAGAGATGGGAAGCCTTTACATGGTTGGGAGTCCTGTGTGAAAGCAATGACACTGCCTTTGGTCACAGCAAAAGGATTGACTCAGTTGTGGTTTCTAGAATCTTAGATCGTTAGCTCTTCCATTTTCAAATTCTTCATCCTGATCTTCACCACCAAATATATAATATACGGGAGTGGATCTTATAATATGGGAGAAGATGATAACCACACTGGCCCCTTTCTCATTCTCTGAAAATAGTAAGGTCAAAGTTCCCACCTCAGAACCTTTGCCTATGTTGTTCTCTTTGCCTGGTAGAGTCTTAAGTCTTTCTATGGCCAATTCATTCTTAATCCTATTTTAAAAACATAACCATTTATTTCTCAGGTTGCCTAGGGGGAAATAGAAAACAAATACAAATATCAAATCAAGTAAACGTTGGCCATATGGCTATTGTAAATAAATATTTGGTTTGAAGAATGGGTAGCATTGAATCCATTCCTATATTTCCTCTGCTTTTTCTGGCCAAGAGAGTGGAATTAAAGTTGACTTGCTCCTATGTATCCTCCGGCCCTGGCAATTGGATTTCCTGGATTATTTGCTTTTTGTGGCTTTGATGGCGTAGTCTGCAACCCCAGGAGGCCTGTTCCAAAGAGAGGTAGGATTTAAGTCAGGTTGATGTGAGGTTTGTATTTTTCTTATTCACTAAGTCACTAGCAAAGAGTTTTTCTCTGAGTAATTCGTTATTTTTTAGTTTCTTTTCTCTTGGTGATCACAGACTGTTCTCCAGCGGACAAATATAGACAGGAAATCATTTCCTCTAAAAACAACTAGGGAAAAAAGGTGTGTCCCCAGGTATGAGCTTCAAGGATCCCACGTTCACATCCATGGAATGTGGGTTGGAATGGCTAAAAGACGAAAGCCAACTTTTACTTTCATCTTGACAAAACAGGGCACACTCTAAACTAAACAATTAGGGCAGGATGAGGAGAAATGCACCGTGTGTTTCTGTGAAATAGGGTCAAAATGCTGCACTGTTGCAAACGAGGGAAACAAATATGGACAAATCTGCCCCAGGGAGGGTGAACACATTGGTAGTGGGAAGCCAGACAAACCGAGCAATCGGAACTATGGAAACATCACTGTTCCCAAACAAACTGAAGACAAGCCCAGGGAACACCCCCGGAGCTCTCAAACTGGGCACCAAAGAAGGCGAGGCTGCTACCTTGTGAGCATAGTGACAATAGCAAAGGAAAACCCAGCGGGCTGAGCTGGCCCTTCCCAGCTGGCACCAGCATAACACCGCTTGAGGAAAACAACATGAGGCCTGGCAGTGGGAGAGCCACAAATAAAAGCGGTATTTTAGCAAATGCTGGGGAAAAGACACAGCCTTTATTTCCTAGGGAAACGACCACGTTGACAGTGTTATGAATGGTATGTGTTATGTCAGCGCCATCTCCTGCGTGCTGATGCGGCAGTAGATGCTATATCTGTGCGAAAGGTAAGGTGTGCTTTAAAACACTGACATTTCCGGGTAGCATAAAGCCTAGGGTTGAGAATTTACATGAAGGCTCAGCTATGTGAGGCCGTTGGAGATGTAGCTGGTTTCCTGGGTCCTAGAGCAGAGCTTCTTAACCTTTACTATGCACAATACAGTCATCTGCAACGTGTGTGAAAAGGCAGGTTCCAATTCAGTAAGTCTGGGGTGAGGCCTGAGAGGAGAGCCTGCGTTTCTAGCCAGTTCCCAGGTGATGCTGATGCACAGATCACAGATCACATTTGCAGTTGCAACATTCTGAAAATCATTATGTCAACATAATGAGAAATGGTAGGGCAGGTTTGGAACTAATTAGATTACATACTCAGGCTATGGTAGGAGAAGATAATGGACTTCAATTAGCATCTGAATATGCCTATTACAATATGAGATAGAAAGGACGCACACTTACTTTTAGAAGACTTATCTTTCCCCCCATGAGCACAGAGGTTGCAACTGCAGCAGAAGTTAGTAATATGCCAGGATCTTTGAGGCAGAAGAGACCTCAGACATCAACTAGAACATAAGCCTCTTGATGCCCTATCTAGTGCTCCATCCATGGTGTCCAAAGGATCCCGTTTGGGTCAGTGCAGGAAACTTCCTACCCTCATGACATACTCGTTTCCTGTGGCTGCTGTCATCCACTTAGGGGTTTAAAACAACAGCAGTTTCTCCTCTGACAGTTCTGGAGGCCAGAATTCTACATACAGTATTTCTGGGCTGAAATCAAGGTGTCCAGAGGCTCTAGGAGAAAATCTGTTCCTTGCCTGGTCCGGCCTGGCATTCCTGGGGCTGCTGGCATTCCTTGGCAGGTGGCTGCATCATTCCACTCTCCAACATCAGAAACTGCAGACCTTCCTCTGCTCTGCCTTCACATTGCCTTCCCCTTGGAGCGTGTCTGTGTGGAATCTCTGTCTGTGTTTCTCTTATGAAGACACTGGCGATTGCATTTAGGGCCCAGCTGGATAAGCCAGGATGGTCTCCTCACCTCCAGATCCTTAACAACATCTGCCAAGGCCCCTTTTCAAAACCAGGTGACATTTACAGGACCCAGAGATTAGGACCGGCTATCGTTGGGGGTTTTTATTCAGCCTGTCACACACAGGCAACGATGGCACAATACATGAGGTGTGCTCAGAGACATTTCCCAGCCAGCAGGTCGGGATGAAGACAAGCACTTGAGGCCAAGTGTCAGCTGAAGTCCTGAGACAGCCACTCCTGTGGCCCTGGGTATCAGTGCAGATCAATTTCCCAGATGCACGTGAAGCATTTCTCACTGACATCATCTGCAATGGGATTTAGGTTGCTGGGCAGTATGTCTGCACAGCTTGTCTCTTGAATCCCAGCTAATAACGGCTGTCCTATCTTTCAAACTAAAAGCTTTTCCTATAGAACATGAAAACCTTTCTTTTTTTGTCATTATTTTTTTTTTAATTTTTTAAAAAAAATTGTTTTAAATAATTATAGATACCCAGGAAGTAGCAAAGAGATGTACCTGGAGGCCTCTTGCATCCATCACCCTGCCTCCCCCAATGTTAGCACCTCGCCTCACTGCGGTACAATATCAACACCAGGAAACTGACATTGATATCATCCCCAGCACTTATTTCGAAGACTCATATTTTTAACTGATTAAATAATAGCAAAAGGACTTTTCCCTTTTTATATTTATTTCAGAAATAAGTGGGCCGGATGCTATTATTATAGGCTGTTTCAGAGAAAATGCTTGCTGTGGGTTAGAGGTGCAGAAGCGCTTTCGCCAGAAGATGGCACCTCACATGTATGAGATGAAATTCCTGAGCAGGGGAACCAGAGCAGTCCCTTCTCATTCCGGCTTCTCAGCATTTCATTTGCCACGAGATAGCTGGTAATGAAATAAATTTAAAGCCATGAATCCAACGTAATATTCCACTTAGAGCATAGACTTGTTTACATGTGTAGTTAGAGCTTTTTATGTGACAGGGTTTTGATTTCGCATTGGAGCTTCATGAATTGTCATGCATTGTAAAATATTTTTAGGGGAGGTTATTATTTTCTGTGACAGAACCTGGCTGGAGATCCTGCCTGGAGAACCTGGCTAGGCTGCTGATCAACTGAACGCAGTCTCGGTGTCATTCCTTCTTCACCTTTGGGAACCCCTGGACCTGCTGAGGTTGGACCCCAACATCTGGCGCTCGACCGTTGTCCAGCTGCGTGCTTTCCCGCTCCCGCCGCAGGCTCTGGTGCCCCCTCTGCGTCTGTCTCCGCCGCGCCCCCTTCGAGCCCAAAGATGACCAACATCATGCTGTTCAGCGGCAGCTCCCACCAGGACCTGTCCCAGCAGGTGGCCGGCCGGCTGGGCCTGGAGCTGGGCAAGGTGGTCACCAAGAGGTTCAGCAACCAGGAGACCAGAGTGGAGATCCGTGAAAGCGTGAGAGGGAAGGATGCGTACATCATCCGGAGCGGCGGCGGGGCGGTCATTGACAACCTGACGGAGCTCCTCCTCATGATCCAGGCCTGCAAGATCGCGTCGTCGTCCCGGGTGACCGCCGTGATCCCGTGCTTCCCCTACGCCCGCCAGGATAAGAAGGACCGGAGTTGTGCTCTGATTTCTGCGAAACTTGTGGCGGATATGCTCTCGCGTGCCGCTGGCGCAGACCACATCATCACCATGGACCTGCATGCTCCCCAGATCCAGGGCTTCTTTAACATTCCGGTGGATCACTTGTCCGCGGAGCCCGCGGTCCTGCAGTGGATTGGGGAGAACGTCGCCGATTGGAGGACCTGCATCATCGTGTCCCCGGACGCGGGCGGAGCCAAAAGGGTCACGTCGATAGCAGACAGGTTGAATGTGGAATTTGCCTTGATCCACAGGGAGAGGAAGAAGGCGAACGAAGTGGACCGGATGGTGCTGGTGGGCGGCGTGAAGAACCATGCGGCCATCCTCGTGGATGACATGGCCGACACGTGTGGCACCATCTGCCACGCTGCTGACAAGCTGATCTCGGCCGGAGCCACCAAAGTTTATGCCATCCTTACCCATGGGATCTTCTCTGGGCCGGCTATTTCCAGAATAAATAGTGCCCCCTTTGAGGCCGTTGTTGTCACAAACACAATCCCGCAAGAGGACAAAATGAGTCACTGCTCCAAGATCCAGGTTATTGACATTTCGATGATCTTGGCCGAGGCGATCCGCAGTAACCACAATGGTGAATCCCTGTCCTACCTGTTCAGCCACGTGCCCCTGTGAATCCAGGCGGGAGCGCGGAGCAAGCCTGCTGGCTTCTGACTCGTGTGTTTTTATCTGATTCTTAGCTTTAGGACTCAGCATTTAGAACACAAGACATCAGATTGTTGTGCCGTCCAACACCCACTGTTTCTCCCTTTGCACCTCCAGACCCATCAACTGAACGCTGCCTCTGTGTCCTTCATTCTTCGCGGCCTCAGTCCACACCTTTGGGAACCCCTGGACCTGCTAAGGCTGGACCCCAACAAGAGTTACATCCTTCCTGTTTGTTTTGTCTTTTATAGCAGAATTGAATAGTCTCAAATACTACAGCAAAAGCACATAACAACTAGAAACCATTTTGGAGGTGTGTTTTTTTTTTTTTTTAAGTGGAGGCTATAGGGGATGCGGTTTTGGATTAGGGAGGTGGCTGTGGAGATTCAAGAATGATGCCATGAGGTGAAGTGAGCAGAAAGAATGATTGATGAGATATAGTAGGTGAATATGATGGGCAATGTTGGTCAGCGGATCCAACATCCATTTTAGCCCCCTTCTCCCTCCCAGTGTAGAGGTTAGAAAACTTAAATACTCATTGGCAGCCTCTCTTGTTCCAGGGGGGTGGGAGGGAAGATGGCCAAGGCCACAGTTCTAGCCATGCACCCAATGATTTAAATATGAAAGTATGCTCAGGGGAATTTCTGTGGCTAGTGTGGCTCAGTTGATTGTGCATTGTCCTGTGCGCCAGTTTGATTCCTGGTCAGGGCACATACCCAGGTTGTGGGTTTGGTCCCTGGAGGGTGTGTGGGAGACAACCAATTGATGTTTCTCTCTCTCCCCCTCTCCCTTCCTCTCTCTCTAAGATCAATAAAAAAATTAAAAATTAAAAAAAATATTATTTTCTGTGAAAGGGGTATTGCACTTGGAATGCTAAGGTCTAAGCACTGTTCTTTGCTTCACATTTTCTACTACTGAGGCTGTCGGCCTGAGGATGGGAGAAAGGGCTCAGGAAGAAGGTTAAAATGAGGCAGCTGAGTAAGAGAAGGTTCTGGCTTCAGCAGACTCTCCAAAAGGGGTCAAAACAGGGGTGGAGAGGACTTCCAGAGTCCAAGATAATGGCAGCTGCTGGAATCCAAATCTCTCCAAATATCCTTTAAGTTACCAGTCTACAAGCGAAACAAGAGTGCACAGCTCCAATGCCTTTGGTGGAACATGGTCCACTTACCTGTGGGTAAAAAACAAAGACTGCTTTCCACAGAAGCTTTCCCACAAGTTGGGTTAGAGAGGGGTGTGTGTGTGGGGGTGAGGGTCTTACTGTGTGAAAGGGAATAAAAGGAGATTGAGATAAAATCATTGCTAGACAAAGGAAGATGATAGGAAGTATAACAACAGTGACCAAGAGCACAGGGAAAGGGCTCAGAGTGAGCATGCGCCTCTGGAGGCAGTCCTGGGAAGGTGACAGCTCTGAGAGAGGTGCCCTTTGCAAATTGGATGGAGGTGAGAGAAGGAGCCTGGTGAGGGGGTTCAATCCTGTGAGGCAAAAGAAAACCCCCAAATCAAAATGACACGTGGCCCCTCCCTGCCAAAAATTTGGTAGTCACGATAACATTTCAGTGCAATATTTAAAAAAATCAGAATGAACAGCCTGGCTCGTGTGGCTCAGTAGTTGGACGCCTTCCTATGAACCAGGAGGTCATGGTTTGCTTCCTGGTCAGGGCTCATGCCCTGGTTGTAGGCCCGATCCCCAATGTGGGTCATGTAGGAGGAGGCCCATCAATGGTTCTCATCATTGATGTTTCTCTCTCTCGCCCTCTTCCTTGCTCTCTGAAATCAATAAAAATATATTTAAAAAAAATAAGAATGAGCATAAAATTTATGATAATCAAAATATTGCCATTTGAAATAAAAACAAGAGTGGTATTACGGATTTTTCCTTTCACCTCGGGTTCCATTCTGGTTCAAGGACACTTCTGAGTGTGACATGCTCCAGAGCTCCCCCTAGAGGTGTCCTCCCACTAAATGATACTTTGATCATCATGGATTTTATGTTCATTTTGATTTTTAGAAGTATTGTACTGAAATATTATCTTGATTACCAAATTTTTGGGCTCCCCTTAAATAGTGTTCCTCTCTTACCTCATCCTTGTCCTGATCCTGACTTAGGGGTCCCTGAAGCAGAGGTGAAGGAGCTGTCGCTACGTGTCCCCCTGGGGAGATGCAGATTCCCAGGCTCCCTGCTCCCTGCATTTGCTGGTGAAGCAGCTTTGGAACCCCTAAATCCTCTGAGAAAGAACTGTAGGTACTGATGGTTGTATGGGAGAGCCCACCAAAGGATTGGAGAGAGGCTCCCCCAAAATAGCCAAAGAAATTGATGGAGGTCTCTGGCAGCTCCCACATTGTTTGCCATCCAAGCTGTTTTCCATTACTGATCTTTCAACAGCTCCTCAGCTCAATCCCAGCGCCACCTTTGCTGTCCTCATCCACAATAGGGCTCTTGACCCAGTGACCTGTCATTCCAATCGGTGATAAACATGCCTTGTCAACACATTCACGCACAGGGTCCCCTGGCCTGGAAGCAGTGTCTGTTCATGACGGCTGATGGGGATACAGCCGACAGAGGTGACCCTTGGAGAACCTAGCCCTTGTCTATTCTTTTGCAGACTTCATTAGAACCATTGACATAAATGAGTTCTATCTTCTTACAGAGGATCAGGCAGAGTCAAGAGGATGAATCAGCACAAAGATATAGGGCCATTATTGGAAAACACATTCAAAGTAAATAATAGACTGGAAGTAGATAAAAGGCATAATCTTTGCATTTGAAAATTGTCATGCATTTCCTATACAAACTCTCTGTAGCTCTTTGTAGGACAGGAGACTGTGCATCAGTGGAGATAACCAACAGCCATTCCCCTATTGTATGAACAATGCAGAATTGGAGGAGAAACATACTCAGATATTTTTCTCAAAGTAATTGCATTAGTGAGATGGCATACTTACAGAAATGTTCAAAAATTACAAGTGTACCATTCAATACATTTTCACAAAATTAACATGCCCATATGACCAGCATCTGATAAAAAACTACCAGCAGAGGCCCCCTTATGCCCTCTCCTAATAAGCAGTCACCCAGATAATCAGTGTCCTGACATCTAATCCCAATGGTTAGGTGGCCTGGCTTTGCACTTTATATAAATGAGATTGTGCAATACGTATTCTATTATGGCTGGCTTCTTTTGCACAAATAGTTTGTGAGAATCGCTCATGTTGTTTGAACAATAATTTGTTTATTGTCATTACTGTACAATATTCCCTTTATTTCACTATTTTACAGCTGACGGACATTTGGGTTGTTTCTGGTTTAGGGCTGTTATGAATATGGCTGCTATGAGCATTCTTGTCTGTGTACATTCCTGTATTCTTGGACATGTTTGAAAACATATAAAGACATCTGCTGGGTTATACACAGGAATTAAATTGCTCTGTTTCACAGAGCTTTTTTGAGGTTTATGTGTTTATGAGTATAACCGTATATGACCAACTCAAGACAAGATAGCATGAGTGCATGGGCATCATTTAATTCAAATTCTATATTCGGGAGAGCATTCTCTAATATGAAACTCCTTCTGTTAGTCTAATTATAGTATTTCTATTATATGTGGCATCTATCTTGTTAAGGAACTTCAGTGATTATTTCTCCTGTACATGGACATGTCACAAACCCATTTTCAAAACTGAGGGTGGCAACATTAAAGTAGCATCTAAGCCATTTCTAACAGGCATATAAGTAATCTCCAAATCTTATCTGTTAAATCAGCATTAAGTAGGACTAGAAATTGTGCTTACCTATGCAGGACTCTCTAGTCTTCATATTTTCAATCCATTGCAAGTTCTACCATGTCACACATTTTTCAACAATAGTTCTTAAAAATGTTGCCTGATTATAAGACTCACCTGGAAAATTTATTAAAAATAAATTCTTAGTCCAACTAGATCAGATGCTATGAGGAGGCACCTAGGAATGCCTGTTTTTCAAAACTGATATTTTAGATCAGCTCTGATTTGGAAAAAGCGCAAAGCAGTATTACAAATAATTGCATATTTGGTGTCTTAAATAATAATTGTGGAGTCGTGATTTCTAAGACTTTCTTTAAAACAAGATTGTGTGTGTGTGATAGATTACCAATTCTTTTATTTTATTCCGTTATTTTGTATTACTGGTCATTCAGGTAGTATTTGCATTCATTTAACAAATATTTATTGAGTACCCACAAAAACCAATATTTTAAAATGTTTCACGTAATGTGAGTGCTGCCTGAAAGAATTCTATAAATGACACACACAAGTAACTAAGTCATAAAGCATGATGCTATTGTATAAACAAAGTGCTATAGAAGTGTTCAGAAGGGGGACATAATTCCTGACCATGTTTTGCCTTTTCTGTTTCAATTCCACCACTGCTCCATACAGCAGGACAGCAGTCACTAGAGTTCACTGGGATCCATGGTCACCATGACTGTTTATAAAAAATATAAATCTAAATAATGAGGTTAACATTTTATCCAGACCAAGTTAGAAACAGGAATAAGAATAACATTCTAGCCCTAGCTGGTTTGGCTTAGTGGATAGAGTATGTGCTTTTGGACTGAAGGATCCCGGGTTCGATTCATACCTCGGTTGTGTGCAGGAGGCAATCAATTGATGGATGTGTCTCTTTCACATCGATGTTTCTCTCTGTGTATCTCCCTCTTCCTCTCACTCTCCCTAAAAATCAATGGGAAAATAATCTCAGGTGAGGATTAATAGCAACAAAAATAAATAATAGCCTACAATCTGCCTTGTTAGCTCCCCCTTAATTTTAAGCTTCTTTAAGCTAAGAAAGTGGTCTATTTGCCATTGCTCTTTCTCCAACTCCTAGAAGAGTAGTACTTGATCAATAAATATTTTCTAAATGGTGGATGAAAACATGTAGTGGAACTTAGCTATATTATTGGTGACAAAAGTAGATTTATATGACCCTAAGAATAGATCTACTCTTTGACCCAGTAATTCTACCTTTGAGGTAAAAATCTAAAAGATGAAAATCACCATTTGGTGTGTAGATAGGTATTGATATTTATTAAAAATCAGTATAACATAGAATTTAAGAGTTGGGTGAACTTGGACTCTGGAGTCAGAAAGAACTTAAAGTTTTATTGTGCCACTTGCTAACTGAGTGAACTAAGGTCACAGTTTCCTCATCTGTAAAATGGGGTTGACATAATAGTTTCTACCCTCATAGGATTGTTGAGAGGATTATATGAAGTAATGTGGGAAAAGCTCATTTAACAGAGCCTGGCACATGGTACAGATTTAGGAAATGGGAGGAGCTCACCATTAGGCCAATCCTGTGAGTCAGATAAAGCCAACCCTGACCTAGATACTTTCCTGTCCTCCCTTGGAGTAGTGACTTATCTAAGTATAAATCCATGGTGACTAGAAGTGTCAGTGATGGCCCCTAGAGTTGAGCCATATTCAACCTACACAACCATATGTGGCAGCTCGGACTGTGACAGTGTTATGACTGTCATTATAATTGTTCATGTTGTGCTATTTTTTTTTTTAAAGTTCTTTTAGAAGAAGAAAGTATCCTATATATTTCAAAAAGCTGGTTAATCTAAGTAGTAAAAAAGAAACCTGGTTAATCAGTTAATACACCGATTTTAGCTTAAGATATACTAATTGATAATTTTTATTGGAATAAATTTAACATGGAAATATTTACAGTGTTACGTATACAAATAGAATTCACATTGTACTTAAACTAGATTAAAGCTATTTCTATACAAGCTTTTTACTTGGAAAATAATTGTTGGAGTGACACCATGGAATTGTAGACAGTTACTTCTAATTTTAAAATGGTACACTGATTCCTGTTATAATATTTATGTAATACACATTTCAATCCTTATAGCCATCAGTTATGAAGAAACTTTTAGAGAAACTTCATTAGAATATATGAAAATTTGGAGAAAAACTTTAGAATAAAAGCAGAAGAATACATGTGGATATGATGGAAGTAAAAAGAGAATTTAAGAGGAGAGGAAATGGATGTACAGAATAATAGGGGTTAAAACGATGACTCTTTCAAATCATTTAAGTATTTAAGAAATTAAATGAGCCCTAATCGGTTTGGTTCAGTGGATAGAGCATCGGCCTGTGGACTGAAAGGTCCCAGGTTCGATTCCGATCAAGGACATGTACCTGGATTGCAGACACATCCCCAGTAGGAGGTGTGCAGGAGGCAGCTGATCTATGTTTCTCTCTCATTGATGTTTCTAACTCTCTATCCCTCTCCCTTCCTCTCTGTAAAAAATCAATAAAATATTTTTTAAAAAAAGAAATTAAATGATACAGAATCTTCCATTGAGTTTTCTCGTGCTTTACAGTGATAGATGCTTCAGTCACCAACTTTCAATAAAAGTTCCAGGAAGACTAGGCAGTTCTCTATGTACTACCTGTGAGCTTAAGGAGATAGAAATAACCCATTTTCAGAAGAATCTACACCTGTCCCCCTACTTGGGATGGTTTGTTCTTTGCAGTTTGAACTACTTGTATTTGCCATCTGGGCACACTTCCTTCTAGTGACAGAAGACAGGTCTCTTATTCCATTTCCCCAAGCAAGCCAGAGTTAGGACTTGATAATACAATATTTCATATCGATCTCATTTCCCCCCTTGGCCACCACACAATAGTATTCCCTGCCTTTTAAAACAACTTAGCTTATTTTACTACCATTTCAAAATCAGCTTGTAGCATATAATGTTCTCAGTCATGAGATAGTTAATTCTGCTCAGTCCTTTGAGAAGGATGACTTTGGTTAGCCAGGAATACACTCAGTGGTGTTTCTAAATTAGTAAACTCACTTTTATCCAGATAATGGCAGGCTTGAGGGGTCCTGTTTTTAAGAGTAGAACCATTGGTTCTAACAATTTTGGCTTGGAAGCAAGCCATATTGATCCTCAGTTCTCGGCTTGAGCTGCTTGTAAAATTTGTCATCTGAATTGAATTATTCAGGTGGAAGAAATAAAGTTATACAAAAATGGCTGGCTCTGTTCACATTAATGATGAAATAAAGTTACATCATTTGTGGCCTATGGAGTCCCCAGAGGACTTGTATACATATTATATTCATGAGGACCTTCCTCCCCCGCACCCCTACCCCAACACACACACCCTTACAGTGAGGTTGGCATGTGATCCCCATTTTAATGGTGAGAAAAATGAAACTCAGAAGGTCAGTTGCCTTTCCCAAGGTCACGGCACTAGTAAGTGGCAGAAACTGGACTAAAGACCGGGTTTCCTGATTTGAAGTCTGTCTTGCTGAGGTCAGATGTTAAGCAATTGGGAGTTCACAGACATTAATAAACTCTATTTTGGCCCATGTGCTTGAGATCATGAGCTATGACCTAGATTTGCCTTCCTTTCCATGAGGCACTTCCCTGACCTGACCCTCCACTCCCCGCCCCCCCTTTTTCACATATAAATCAATCTCTGCTAATTTTGCTGAATCAACAGCCAGACTAAAACGTTATCACTAGGGGGAATGTACTTTCTTCATTTATCTTAATAGGAAGTTAATTTTGAGACTTAATTATCAGAAATTCTGTCTCCTTGCACTTGCGGTAGGTAACCTTTGCGGAGCTGGAGGACACAATTAGTTGGTGTAATTTTATTCCATGCTTGTGTGGAAGTAGAATTTTATGCTTGTGGGAGAGGGCTTAGGACAGAAATTTAGGTGTTAACTCTTGGTCTCTGGATATGGGGAAGTTTTTCTTTTGATGCTTTTCTACATCCAGGAGTTGAACCCCAACTTCTTACCTTTTGACAGTAAGAATGTATTTCTTCCAGACCTATATGTCTTTCTAAGTTGTTTGCTTGTATATCTTCTCAAAGCCTCTTATGGAAACCGTGTGTGTGTGTGTGTGTGTGTGTGTGTGTGTGTGTGTGTGTGCCAGGATATGGGTGTGTCACATTCCTGAAATATGTTAAATTTAAACTTGGACATTTTCTCCAAATGGGGATGTACAGATAATTTTATGGTATAGTGGAAAGTGTGGGTTTTAGAGTCAGACTGCCTGCGTTCTAATTCTGGCTCCATCTCTTAGTACTGTGTGACTTTAGGCAGCTCAGCCAATCTTTCTGTGACTTAGCATCTCATCTGTGCAATAGAGATAATTATCTATAATAATAAAGGTGTAATATGCTAATTAGACTGGATGTCCTTCCAGATATCCTTCCTGACGACCTTCTGGACGAAGCCAGGGCTGTGAGGGAAGCCCAAGTCCCAGGTAGCAGAGGGAAGCCGGTGCTGGCAGCCAGGGGAAGGAAGGCCTACTCTTGCACGAATTTCATGCATCGGGCCTCTAGTAATACATAAATACCTTATGGAGTCATTGAGGGTGCAAGAATATTGATGGTGTTTCTAAACCCTAGGAACAACAAACATTGGCTATTATTATTTGTGTGTTATAGTTAAAGTGGTCATTTGGAAAGTATAAACATTAAAAATATACTGCCATTTTTATAAACCTGATAGGACATTTTTCTTTCAAATATTTTAATGGGTTGAAAGCCGTAAGAAATGGAAATATTCCTGCTCTCTTGTTAGAGAATTTCCTTTTTGACACTTACTCATGGACTCATGTCTTAGTGTTTCTGATGAGCATATAGATATTTCAATTTAAAATTACATAACATTCACAAAATAATTTAATCATAAAATCATTTTAGTCATATAATATATTCTAATAATTCACTTTACGTCCTCTCCCCATTCTGTCAATGCATTTTTGTGGAGCCATTGATTTTCAAAGTGAAAAATCACTCCCAAAGACCAGTTCTGGTGGTTTTTCCCACCATTCAGCTCACAGGGATTCTCTCCCTCCTCTGACTACCAACTCCTATAATCTCACTCTCACTCTTTTGCACTTACATATTTCATTTTATCTTTGGGCTTATGAGTATGTATCTTTGCCCTTCACTAGATTTTAAGCTCTTTTATTTATTTACTTTTAAACCTCAAGGAGTGAGGATATTTTCCCCATTGAATTTTTTTCCCCCCAGAGAAAGTGGACAGGAGGAGGAGGGGGAGAGGAGAGAAAGAGCGAGAGCGAGAGCGAGAGCGAGAGAGAGAGAGAGAGAGAGAGAGAGAGAGAGAGAGAGAAACTTCCACCTGAGAAAGATATATTGATTGGTTGCCTCCCAGGTTCACCCCAACTGGGGGCAAGGATCAAGCCTGCAACCCAGGTACCCATCCCTGACCAGGAATTGAATCCAAGACCCTCAGGTGTGCAGGCCCACACTCTAACCACTGAGAAATGCTGGCCAGGGTGATATTAAGCTCTTTAAAGAAGAACTCCTTTGCAATCCCTAGGTAACTTATGCCTCTCTATGTCTCTGACTCCTGAGCCTGTAAGTGCTATCTCTATTTCACCCATATTACTCCAGGTGCAAAGCTCAGATACCTGTATAATTTTTTTTGAGGAATCCATTTACAACAGGCATTTTGTAAGTTTCACAAAAATTTACACATTTTGGGGGGAGGGCTGATGGTGAGTGGTGACAGGGCAGAGAACAATTTTCCTTCACCTCCTTTATCTTGCTGGCTTCCACTCTGTCTTTACTAGAGTTTCCATACAAAGTTCTAGACTCTTCCCTCTCTAGTATTTTTTTATCTTTTCCACCCTCCTTAGTTGTCTGCAGGGGCAGCTAATCCCCAATAAAGAGTTTGGATAAAAAGAAGTTTTTTTCTCTAACTTCTTATTGCTTTGGTTTTCCCAGAGTGGCAAGTGTAACTCCTGTAATGTGTATGTAATAGGCACTCAATAAATGCATGTTGCCTGGTGATGCAAAAATGCTTGATTCTGGTAGAAGCAGTTTGGTAATTTGGAGCAAATGAGGATTACTTGAAAAATCCCCTCCCAAATTCATATGTTGAAATCCCAGCCCTATCTGTGTGATGGTATTATGAAGTGGGGTCTTTGGGAAGGGATTAGGTCATAAATGGGATTAGTGCTATTGCAAAAGAGACCACAGAGAATTTATAGTGATAACATGGCCATCTATGAGGAAGCGGGCTTTCACCAGACACCCAACCTGCTGGTGCCTTGATCTTGGACTTGCGAGCCTCCAGAACTGTGAAAATAAATTTCTGTTTATAAACCACCTAATCCATAGCGTTTTGTTATAGCAGCCTGGATGTGCTAAAATACCTCTCCAGCAGAATTATACAATAAGACGATATGTTGGCACTCATAGTGAAAGCATTTCAAGGACAGATCTGTTCTTAAACTGGCCATTACCATTTCTTTAACCAATCAAGTCAGAACCAATAATCACCAAAAAGCTAATTACTCTAAGCTCAAGCCTGTGAAATACTTGTTAGATTTTGTTTCTCTTAGCTATCACACCTAGACTGTGTGGAAAGGTCATGGGTATTCAACTAATGCTAAACATTCACTCCTACCCAAGCAATCAGAACTGTGCAGCCTCAGGGGTAAACAAAAGAGCAAGGTAGTACTCCCTCTGTGTGGCAATTTAGGTCATGTTTCTCTGTCTTTCCCCTTGTGACCTGGCAAAGAATGTTCCCAGAATCCAGAGAAAAGAGAGCCTGTGTTCTTTATGAGAACAGCTGATCAGAGATAAGCACTAGCTGGTTTCTAGAGGAGAAAACCTTAAAAAGAAAGCTAGAACTCTACAAAACAGGCCTGGAGAGACGATGTTGTCTATTTATGACTCAAGAGATTTGAGGGGTAAAATGCTATACAGACAAGTACATTTGAGCTGGGGAGAAGACCCACGCTGGGAACAGGATTTCGGGCTCAAGTCTGGGCGTGAACTCAGCCTCAGCACACTGGAAGCAGAATTAAGAGTATGTATATAGGTCTTTGGATTACCACTCCAGTACATTTTCGTAATTTAATCCAAAAACCACACCATGGATGTTTGAGGGTATAGATCAGTGTTACTCAAAGTGTGACCTGCAAGATATTTCAGGTGACACACAGATTATCTTTTAATTGGTATACATTTCTGTTTACTAAAATAAATAGAAAATATTAGTACATAAAACTCATGATTTCACACACAGGTAGCCATCCAACTCCACAAATTAGCAAGAACTATAGGCGGTGTGTTCACCATGTCAAGAATTGTTTCAAAATTCTGATAACTGCAGTTTTCACCAAATCATCTCTGATATAGACAGATGATATGGACAGCTAGTGTGGATTTATATAAATTGAGTCTCTACATTCACCACCACACGTTTTTCAGGGATACAAGGAAAGAGGTGGATTGGAATATTGAAATACCATGATGGTTGTACGTGAATAACCAGATTTAGGACACTAGGTTAGACAACCACTTGGTGGAGATGTTGTAGAAGAGATTCAAGCACTAAATGGGATACTATGGACTTTGGGGTCCCTTTCCTGATGGAGACTGTGTGACTCTAACTGGACCTCATGAAAGGGACTTTATAAGGAAGGAATAACATAGCAGTTGTCAAAGGATACAGGACCTCCTTAATGCTGCCATAATGATGTGTATTGGCACTTAGTGAGCAGGGACCATTTTCTTTAGACAGCTTGCACTGCGTGGGTGACTCCCACAATGAATTATGGTGTCCTAGCCCGTATTACTTTTGAATGTCCTGCTAGGCACTCATTTAGGGGGAAACATCTCTCATAATGATCAGAACCTAAAATTTAACTATGATGTATAAACAGTACCTTTTCATGTTTTTCCAGGGATATGAATACTGTGTCATTCACAGGACTTATTTAAGGATAGAAATCCATTTTATCTGTAATAATAAAGGCAATCAGGCAGGCGAGAAGTTAGGGGCAGCAGGCAGGCAGAGGGGTTAGGGGCGATGAGGCTGACAGGCAGGTGAATGGTTAGGAACCAGTGGTCCCAGATTGTGAGAGGGTGCAGGCTGGGCTTAGGCTTCCCCCTCCTCCCTCGTGCATGAATTTCATGCACCTGGTCTCTAGTTTTATTATACAGTAAATTCATTTATTTCTATCAAAACTAGGCCACTTTATTAATTTTGAAAAAATATGTGTTTGGGTTATATTTTTCTATGAATTTAATATCTGGTTCTATTGGATACTTTTTTGAACTTGGAGCTCCATGCACACATTCTCTTGTCATTAATAGGGCTCTGTTTGTGTCCCCCAAAGATCATGTCCTGTGATCTGATGAGAAAGTTGTATTCAGTACTTGTATCGTAGAAATTCTAAATATTGGGATTTCCAGAAAAGTTTTAGCTAGAAGTTCTACAACAAACCCTGAAGGCCTCTGGATTTGTACACTATTTCAATCCTAAGAGAGCTTATCTAGTTTATTGGATAGTGGGTTTTTTAAAAAAAAGGCAATGGAAAAATTATCCCCTAGTGAGGATTAGCAACAACAAAAAAATACTTCACAGAAATATCCAGACTGGTGCTTAATTAAATAAGTGGGCACCATAGTCTAGCCAAGTTAACATATAAAATTAATCATCACAGTAAATAATGAAGACCCAAATGGATCATAATGAAAACCTTAAACTTGAAATGTTGATTTACTATTTGAAAGCTGTACCACAGCATCATCTAACCCAGTGGTTGGCAAACTCATTAGTCAACAGAGCCAAATATCAACAGTACAACGATTGAAATTTCTTTTGACAGCCAAATTTTTTTAACTTAAACTATATAGGTAGGTACATTGTTATTAACTTAATTAGGGTACTCCTAAGGCTTAGGAAGAGCCACACTCAAGGGGCCAAAGAGCCGCATGTGGCTCGCGAGCCACAGTTTGCCAACGACTGATCTAACCTAACTGGGTTCACTCCCCTCCCGTACCACTCTTAAGTTGGAAAATGCCCATTTTAGGGAAGTCTTGGCCATTCTCTATGCCATACATTAGTTAAATTAATAGGTTGTATTTATAAGGCAGTGAGAAAAAGGTTTAACACTCCAGGAGTCTTAAAATCAGACAGGATTTTTCTGTATTTCTCTAATTCCTACTCTCCATCTTAGCAGGAGTGTATCGAGTTCCATCTATGGTCAAACTCTGTGAACAGTATGTGGGCATCTCTTCTTTCCCTCCAGTGCAAACACCCACTGATGTTTGTGCCAATGATGATAGACTGTGATCATTCACTTACAAGCTTTATTTTTTCTTATCTCTTTGTACATGCAAGATTATAATTTAGTTCTTATCACCCTCATTTTGTAATGATACAATCAAATTTCCAGCCATTAATTCAACTGCTGCTTTCTGTATCCAGTAGCGTTATGACTATAATTCTGAAACAAAACATCACTTTTCTAACCACAGGGTATATTTAGGAAGGGAAACATGAGATTTATTAAAAGTAAATAAGCAAATGACTACATATTGGCCTTTCTCCCTGGACATTGGAGTAATTCATGGACAAATTTCTTCTTTGCAGAAGACCTTAGGAAATACTAAATTTCAGCTTTTCATTGGGACCATCCACCAGCTTATTGGAGAGTCCTGGAATCCCCTTTCGTTCACCCCACCAACATCCATTTAGCTGTGGCTTTTGAGAAACTGCCCAGAAAGATAGGAGGCGGCTTCATTTTGAGTTAGGCAGATGCTTCTCTCAGTCTTCATTACTCTCTTAAGAATTGCCAGTTACACTGTCATTGGGTTCCTTGAGGCTATTGGCCAACATTTCAACCTTTGTTCCAAGGACTTCCCTAGGCACTGCCACAGAAGCTGCTCACCTATTCAAACATGGGCCCTCCCCCCCTGGGTCTCAGAAAAGCCTGCTGGTTGTTTTTTCACCTCCACCTGCCAATCAGCAGTGTGATGAGGGAATGTCTAATCTGGTCCCTGCTGCCAGTCACAAACAAACACATTCCTCCTTAGAGAAACAACCTGGGGCTTTGCTTTCACACCCACAGCTTGCAGAGAGAGACCCAAGGCTAATACCATTAGATCTGTGTCAAAGGCATTATTTATGTTCATTAGACACAGTGTGAAAACGCAATGGCTTGTACACATGCTGACGAATTCTGCTATCTCACTTGCCAGTTCAGCGCTATCTTGTTAGGTATTAATCCAACACTTACTTAGTAATTGATTATTAAAAAAATATATAATTATGTCTAATTTTCTAATTCATGAAAAGATACTTTGATTTTGCATATTTATGAGACTCTGTGTGTGCTTTTTCAGAAAATGAGTTGGTGGATAATGAGCTTACTAAAAACTAATTTATTGAATCAAATTAAAACTCATTAAATCTCCCTGAAAAATGGCTTTTGCATATTTTGTATTTAAGATTAACTTTTCAAGAAAAGCAGAACAAAGATTCACAAATAAGCGAGCATGCAAAACCACATTGATTTTTTTTAAAAAAAATCAATATTAATCACTAAATTAAATAGTTCCTTTTTTCCAAATATATTTATTGAGGGCCAACTAATTGCCAGGCACTGTGACAGGCTTTATATACGGTGGAAAACAAGCATGTAAGGTCCAAATGATCACAGAACTTCCAATTACTGTGGATGGGTGAGTGGGTGTGAGAAATATCGAACAAATGAACACCCCCCAAATTATAAATGTATATACATGAGTAACTTCAAATAATGAAAAGAAGACTCTAAAGGGGAAGTCCAGAGTGGTACGAGAGAAAATGAAGGGTCTTTGTTATGTCTGTGGGCCTACTGTGAGTATGCCAGTCACTGAAATAAAAGGGGGGTCATTCATCACTGAAACACCAGATTTCAGTCTAATTGAGAAAACAAACAAACAAACAAACAAATGAACTAACAGGTGACAATCCACTCTAGTAGGTTCGGCTAAACCTCAATAATGAGTCCCCTGGGGCCCCCAGAAGCCTAATTCTATTTGGGATACGGAGAGAAGGCCTCTTGGAGGAGGCCACATACCATTTTGGAAGAACTAATTTCATTAGTGACCACAATGCACTAGGCACATTCCCTGGGGTATAAATGACTTCCCTATAAGAGCTGTGAAAGGGAACAGAAGAGGTTATAGGTCCCAGACCAGGGAAGACAACTGGGGGGGAAGAGCTAAAGGGTGTCTGGATATAGAAGTGAAGCCTTTTTGTTTTCTTGCTTGTCCTAGAGTTTATGTAGTTGAACATTTCTTTGACTTTACAGGAGAAAGGTAATTATGTTAGAAAAGGGCCATTTACCCAAAGTGTAAATCAAAAGGAAAAAAGAAATCCTTTTCTCTCCAGCCACTGTTAGTGCACTTGGTGCTGATTTACACACTGCAGCTTGGTCTGTCTTTGCACATGCTGCTCATTCTTCTTCAGCCCCTCTTTCTTTTCCTCTATGTCACTCTGATAACTTCTACCTGACCTTTGGGAATGCCCTTAAATGTCCCTTCTTCAGAGCAATCCTTACTGATTATTCAAGATTAAATTAGCTTTGCCCTCAAGCAAGGGCTCCCACAGTATTCTCTACTCAATTCCCTGTCATCATTTTTTCCACCCTATGTTATGATTATCTGTTTATTTATTTGCTTCCACCAGTACACTAGATGGGAATATGTTAAACTGATTCTTATTCTCCCAGAACCTACTGCAGAATCTAGGATCCAGCAGGTACTTAGTAAATTATTTGGCAAATTAAAGGATAAACAAATGAATACATTAATGAATCTTAAGTAGACTTGTAGCCTCCTGAGAACATTCACAATAGTATAACCAGTGTCTAAAAGATGACTGGAACTTGAGGGTAGGTTCTTCAATAGAATGGTTCGTGAATTACACCAACCCAGGCCATTTTAGGTATATTAGTTATCTACTAATGTGTAACAAATAACTACCCAATGTAGTTTTTTAAAAGTGAGACTATAAATTCATTATCTTGCAGGGTCTGTGAGTCAGCAATTTATGAGTCACTTGGTTGGGCAGATCCAGGTTTCTCATGAGATTGCAGTCAGATGCTGAATGGGGCTGCTATTATCTGAAGGTGTGACTGTGGCTCAAGGATACCTTTCTCAGGTGGCTCATACATGTTGCTAGCAAATTGGTGCTGGTACGTTGGTTCTTCTCCACTTAGGTCTTTCCCTGTGGCTGCTTGAATGTTTTAACCATGTGGTAGCTGACTTCCCCTGAGAAAGCCATGGGAATCTCACACATTTGCCATATTCTATTGGGTAAATACTCTAGCTGTGATTCAGTTGTTGAGGGAACAACACTAGAAGACAATATAAGGAAGTGAGGGTCCATGGGCCAACTTGGGGGCCTTCTGTCACACCTAGTTATGTGAATCTTCTCCTTATTCTTTGAGAGAAGAATCAGAGAATCTTTTTTACTTGGTCACAGCCCAGAGGGGTGTTTGGGAAGGTCATGAAGAGAAGGTTAAACCCATGGAGAATGACACATGAACTATACATGAGTTGTTGACAGGCAAAGAGTGTTTGACTTATCTTCAACCTTTCACCTTTGGTCCCCCTTGCCCTTTGGCAACATAAATAAATTTCCACAACATCCCTCTTCAGTGGGTGTTATTTTCCTTATTACAGATGATAAGTTAGGGTCAAAACACAGGCAGGGTACACCATATGTCACTGTCAGAATAGGGATTACAACTCAAGGATCTGAATTCAATGCTTATGTTTAGACTAGACCACCTCCGGTGCATAATGAGTTGTGGCATGTCCTAATGTCTCTGAATTTCCTTTTAACTCTACCTAACCCTTGCTGAATTCATTCCCTTACCATGACATACCACCACTTCCAATCACATCCACACATTTCAAACACAGCACATAGAAACACATACAGACCACACACACACACACACACACACACACACACACACACACACACTCACACTCTTTTCCTGATATCTTCAGAAAACCCATATGGTCCTTTCATGACAGCCTCTCTCTTGTGCCAATAGGGGGCCTTAGGGGGGCCTTTTAGGGTAAGAGCCAAGGCTCCCATGTTCAAAATGAGAAAGCTATAATTTTCATATTGTGTATCCTTGCCAATTGTAAATCAGTCATTTTAAGGATGCTTCTCATTCTTGTTTCCCTTCAGGCAGCTCTTATTCCTCTCCGGAAAAAGAAAAGATTTGCTTTATAGCTAACTGCAGGACTGAAATGACATATAAAATAGCAACAGCAGGGAACAAATGTGTCCCTAAAGTGGCAATATGGTGCCTTTTTGTGTGTTTTAAAGCTTTGGAGTGAGAGGCAATTTTTCTTTTCAAGGCTTCTATTTGAATAGGTGTTGAAAATTTAGAAAACAATATTAGGTGTATTCGGTAATAGGGCCTGACCTGAGTTGTTCTATACTATCAGTAGGGAGAAATATATATATTTAATACATTCCAGTATTACTCTGGCCAGCTACTCTGATGATATTTGCAGGGCAAAGCTATCAAGCTAATAACACAGATTGTTCCATTATTAGGTGTGGGTTTCTTGTTTATTATCTAATACTTTTCCCACCAAAATCTTTGACATTCTATATCATTAATTGAAAACACACACACCATAGAATAAAAACCTATTTTATTCCTTCCTTCACCTTTCCTTTTCCTTCCTTTCAGTGTAAGAAATAGCCATTCTGACTGCCAAGCCTATTTTCTTTTTTCCCCTTTATTTATTTATTTTTTGTCAAATAGGACAATTCAAACATTTCTTTTGAAACAAAGAGCCCCAAAGCCAAAGTAATATCTATATTTCTCCGAACTCCCTGTAGTATCAATAAATCCAAAGGGCTGACAGCATGGGAGAAAGTTCTACGCTGAGAAGAAAGAGAAAATTGGATCAACAGTGTTGTTCATTATCCCCCATATTAGAAAACAATGCTGCTGAAGGTTATTTCCTGGAGGGAAGACCCCTGTGTGACCTGCCTTCCTCACCGCACTGCCTGAGCAAGGGCCCCCTCCCAGCTGAGACTTACACGCATCGTTTCTAACAAGGGAAGGACTGCCTGTGCTTTTTTCTTTCCTTCTGTTCCCCTTCTCCCTTCCTCATTCCACACTGCTATATCAGTGTCATCGTCACCATTCAACACACATAAGATTACGGAACAACTTATTCCCAAACGACTTAGTCCAATGGATAGTTACACATTGAGACATGTTCCATCCCACATAGGAGAAGGAAGAATTTCCCACAATGCCCAGCAGCACAGCTTGGCGGGGAGGCCAACTGCCTGGATTCCCATTCTTCATTTCCCACTGACAACCTGGGCGACCTTGGACTTCTCTGCCTAGTCTTCTCATCTGGAAGATGATCTGCTAGTTCCCTTTCGTTTCTAAAAGCTTTTCTGACTTTAGGGGCTGAGGTTCATGGGTGGCATTTCCAGATGGCAGGTTTGAGGAGTGGTGTTTCTCGGGTTTGGTGATAACCCCTGTGCACAATAGTGGTGGGATTATAGAAGAAGCAAAAAGAAGCTTTAATAACAACTGGCCTGTGTTGTGGTGTTAAGGGGACTATTAATCCTACACTTTTCGTTTACAGACTCTAAACTGTATGAGAATTAGATGTAGGAGCCAGGGATCAGAGTTTGACCTAATTGTGGTAACACTGGACTGGAAACCTGGCTCAGATCTACAGCTCAATGGGCTTCCTACTCCTTTTTGGTTGTCTCCCAGCCACCAAGCTAATCACATCTGATGCTTACCACTTAATATGTTTTCTGAGCCCTTGATATAGATTAGGAACTCACTTTATTCTCAAAACAAGCCTTTGAGGTAGATACTATTGTGATGCTCACTTTCTAGGTGAGAACACAGATGCACAGATAGGTTGAGTAGGGTGCCCAAAGTTGTACAGCTTTTATGTGCAGAATCTGCATTCAGCCAGTGCTACCACTACATTGGACCAAAAGCAGGCAAAGCAGCTGGTGAGAAGGGCCTCCTTTTACTACCAAGATGGTCTAGGGGTGCTGAGCAGAGAGGCGAGTATGTGGGAGTCTGAATGAGGCCTGTACATGTGCCTTGTAGACCCTTCTCTAATATCAACAATTAGGTCACTCCTCTCTTGAGAGCAATGAATGAATCCAAGGTCACCCAGGATGTCAGTGGGAAATGAAGAGTAGGAATCAAGGAAGTTGCCGTACCCACCAAGCCATGCTGCTGAGCATTGTGGAAATCAGCTGAAGGGTCCTCAGGAAGACATCTTGGTTGTTCTGGAATTTTCCTTTAGGAGATCCTCAAGTCTGAGGTGCTGCATGGGAAGTACCTACACCTGAGCCTGCAGGTAATAGATGAGTAACAAGTGCTGGGAACAGGAAACATGGATCCTCAGCATTTGTCTCAGGAGGCAGCAGGGAGCAATAGAGACTATTGCTAACTTGAGTGCCCAGGAGACTTCTAGAGGTGACAGCTCTTTAGTCCGTGACCTATTGTTGCCCTGAGGCAAGTGTCTGGATGGCCAGATCCTGTTACCCATCAAGAGGAGTTGGATATCCAGATAGTTAAAATAAGTGTCTCAATTTTTACATGTACAGGCAATTCAAATAAATAACATAACATAACAAAAACAACAGAAAATATAGTTATTTGATTCTAGTCCCAGAAAATCATGGAGGTGGTTCACAGACTGCCTTCTAGCAGCTGAATTCAATAATCACCGAATCAGAGACTCATATGCATTAGAACTAGAAGACACTTTTGTTTCATGGGTGTGGAAACTGAGGCTCAGAGAAAGGGAAAGGACCCAATCAGCCACACAATCAGTCTGTGGCAAGGCAGGGCATGGAGCACAATGCTTCTGCTCTCACTCCTATATCCTTTCTCTTGTCTTGTACCACAAATATTTTTGGAGCAGAAATGCGGACAGATGCAAAATTCAGTGATTCCTCACAGAGCATTTGAGACTTACTGGGTTAGCTAGAGGTTTATCTTACATTAAATTCATTGTTCTCCTGATCATTTAAATGACTAGATACAGTTTGAATTAATGCAGATCTTAAATTTTTGCTGCTTTATTTACAACTGTATCTTTAACACCTACAGTACATGCCTGTCTCATGGCAGATGCTCAATAAATATTTGTTGAATAAGTGATTAAGTGAACAAATCAGCGAATGTCTCAAGAGATACAGACTCTCTAAGTGTTTATGTGCATTTTTTAAAAATCCAGTAATTCCCTAATAATCATAGCTACATTATTAGACTATGTTTTAAGTTGCTTTGTTGAATTTACCCAGAAAAAAAAATCAATTCTATTCTTCCTGAATTGAAAAGAATCACTCATTGCAGAAAAAGAAATATTGCTCAAATTTAAAAGCATCCAATAAACTCATTTCTTTCTTCTTTTTCCTAAAAGTTTTCACAGGGCCAAACAACATAGCAACCGAAAGGCTACCTGGATGAGACTGAGTATCCTGACTCCTAGCCTTATCTCTGAGCCCCAGAACCTGGGTAGCCCTGGAAACCATCAGACAAACACTACTCAGCCTCCTAGTTCTGTGTCAAGGCCCACTTGCTTTCCATGTTCAGGACTTTTAGATTGACATGCTCAAAATCAGTTTGGTTTCCCATTATCTGAATAGAGCGAGGGCACAGGTTTTTCTAGTATCTACTTGCCCATGTATAGGTAATAATGTTTTTTTGCAGCACAATTGACAGGTTTGCAAAAACACTTTGCATGTTAGATGGGATTTAAACTTCAGCACAGCTCTGGGGGTCAGAGAACAGTATGCATCTTTATTCTGGTTTCTCAGATAGGGGACTTGAAGCTCCCAGGAATTCCGACTGACTGGGGGGTCACAATGCTGAAAAGTAATGTCATTGGTTCCTGAAATCCAGGTTGTGGTTTTGAAAGTTAGTTAACCTTGGAACAACGTTCAGGGGTCGGGGGGGGGGGGCAGGAAGGAAGAGTTGGGGCAGTGAGCCCCACACCGATGAAAATCTGAATAAAATGTTTGATTCTAAAGTTGGCCCTTCACATCCACAGATTCAACCAACTGTGGATCCAAAACAGTATTTTTGAACTGCAGTTGGGAATCCAAAGTTGGGGATATGAAAATATTATTTTTGATCAGTGGTTGGGTTCAATCTGCCGATGGGGAACCTGTGGATACAAACGCCAACTATCTTTATTGCAAAAAAAAATCCATGTATAAATGAACCCAGGCTGTTCAAACTCCCGTTGTTCAAGGGTCAACTGCACTTGAAATATCAAGTTGTGGTGGAGAAGGAATCAGTACGCACCATGTACCCTGATGGTCTGGTGGGCCCCTGGAAGGACTTATCCAAGCACAGCGAGGCCGGGGCCATGGCCATTCAGGGACACAGAGTGGGTGGCACACTATCCCTGGGTTGTGTGTGTTGGGGAAAGGGGCTTGCCTGCTGAGGTCTTTCCTCCCCCTGGGCTCTTTGATTCTCCGAGGGACGGTGATAACAGAGGAAACATGATAGCCAGGAGAGCTGCTTTGCCGGAGGTCTTGCGGAATGAAGTGCGCGTTGGGGAAATCTAGGCTGTTCAGTGCATGGCTAATTCAAGAGGAACTAGGAAAGAGGACTATTCAAACAAACAAGTAATTAAAACATAACAAACTTTTATTGACTTATCCTGACATCCTGGTCTGGTTAGCCATGGGGTTTCCTTGCTCAGAAACAAATATTGACCTACAAAAATAGCCAGGTCCTAGCTTCCTCCTCATATTTTTAGCACACTATGAATTTCATTATACAGAACTCAAGTATTTATTTATTTTTTGATCCACTCTCTTGGAAAAACACAGTGAAGGAATTTCTATGTTGCCCAGGGCTAGTAATGGATTAGGAAGGGGAACCATGAAGCCACATTTTCCCTGTAGGTAAGAGGCAGGGAAAGGAAGCCTTTTTCCTATGAATTTGAAACTTCTCTACTCTACGCTGCATTTCCCTACCTGAGTAAATAAACACACGGACTGTAGGCAGCTTCTCTGAGAGGCCTGAACAATGTTCACAGTAACAATAACTATAGGGTGTGTGTATGAGACCTATATGGAGTGCCGGACACTCTGCCAATAATACATGATCATTTTTACATGACTATTGCATACATGATCTATTTGTTCCTTACAAAAGCCCCGCAAAGTGGTTATTATTCCCATTTTACAGACAAAGCAGGCCCAGAGTGGGTTAGCAACTTGCCCAAGGTCACACAGCTCTTAAGTAGAAGGGTGTTGTCTGAATCCAGAGGCCTGCTCTTCACCATTATACGACACAGACATTTACATATACAACATTATACTATACAGACGTCCAAAGCAGCATGAGCCCTTCTGTGGCCCAAACACCTATGAAGTACTAGAATGAGGCTATTATATTGATTTCAATCACTTGATGTTGGTTTTTTCACCCTGTTGGTCATTCAGCAAATGTTCCTTAGGTGGTACATATATCTTGTGTGCCTTCCACAGTGGTGTTACACGGCAAGTAAACTCAGATTCCTCAGCCAAAACCAGGGAGACAGAGGTGAGGAAGTAAGATTTGTAGAGAAATAGAGACATGAGAGAAGTCCAAAGGTTTGCATTTTCCTGGAGTCACCTTGAGACTGTTGCTTCTCCCCAGAAGAGAGCTTTTAAGAGGCCCCCTGTCCACCCTCCCTATCAGAGGCTGTTGAAGTGGGTAGGATGGATGGGGTACATGTGCAAGTCATTAAGTCCATAGGCACAAGACCTGAGGCCTTTTCCAGAGTAGGATGTGGACTGGGAAATTAGCAGGGCTTCTTACTAATTGAGCCATTTAATCCCCGGTGAAGTTCAATGTCAGTGTCATTTTTTTGACTTATGAGTGTCATAAGGCTGGTTGCTTTTTGATGATAGTGATAATGAGTAAGCATTAGGTCCACATCCCATTATTGAATCCCCAGTAATCATAATAACAGCCAGCATTTATTGAGTAGCCACTATTTTCAAAGTTCTTTACTTATATGTCCCCATGACCCTGCCTGAAAAGAGGTATCATTATCCCTTTTCTTAATGTGAAAAAAAAAGAAATCACAGAGGTTTGGGAAAATTAAATTGTTTGCTCAAGGTTACCCAGGGTCAGGGTCAGGCTTGAACCCATGTCTGCCAAACTCTCAGGGCTGTGCTATTTGCTGTACCAGGCCTCTCTGTTAAGGACCAGATGGGGGAGAGCCCACGAAGTATGACATAGCTTCCTCTCAAGATGTTAATGAAAGTATCAAGAATGAAACCAACTAGAAATTAAGCATACACTGACTGAAATAAAAAATATTATACAGAGACCCAACAGCAGACTAGAGGATCCCAAGAATCAAGTCAAAGATTTGAAATACCAAGAAGAAAAAAACGCCCAACCAGAAAAACAAAAAGAAAAAAGAATCCAAAAATATGAAGATAGTGTAAGGAGCCTCTGGGACAACTTCAAGTATACCAACATCTGAATTATAGGGGTGCCAGAAGAAGAGAGAGAGCAAGATATTGAAAACCTATTTGAAGAAATAATGACAGAAAACTTCCCCTACCTGGTGAAAGAAATAGACTTACAAGTCCAGGATGCTCAGAGAACCCCAAACAAAAGGAATCCAAACAGGACCATACCAAGACACATCATAATTAAAATGCCAAGAGCAAAAGACAAAGAGAGAATCTTAAAAGCAGCAAGAGAAAAACAGTTAGTTACCTACAAGGGAATACCCATACGACTGTCAGCTGATTTCTCAATAGAAACTATGCAGGCCAGAAGGGAGTGGCAAGAAATTTTCAAAGTGATGAATAGCAAGATCCTACAACCAAGATTACTTTATCCAACAAAGCTATCATTCAGAATTGAAGATCAGATGAAGAGCTTCACAGAAAAGAACAAGCTAAAGAAGTTCATCACCACCAAACCAGTATTATATGAAATGCTGAAAGGTATTCTTTAAGAAGAGGAGGAAGAAGAAAAAGGTAAAGATAAAAATTATGAACAACAAATACATATCTATCAAGAAGTGAATCTAAAAATCAAGTGAATAAATAATTTGATGAACAGAAAAAAAAAAGAGAGAAAGTATCAGGAATGAGCTGTATAGCTGAATGCTGGAGTGCTGGCTCTGGGGCGTGACTTATGAAATAATGAATTTGGCCAAGTTGCCTAGCTCCCCTAAGCCTAGTTTCCTTATCTATAAAATGGACATAATAAAATTATCTATGTGCTAGGGGAGTAGTGAATATTGAATGAGAAATTCCTTCAAGGACTTCACTGCATAAGAACAAACACCAAGAAGCCTCATTAAGGAAGGCTCCAGCTCCTGCCCACATTTCTATTTACCTTTATTTTTCTTTTCTTTTTTTTTATTACTTATCTAGAGGCCCGATTCATGAAATTCGTGCAAGAGTAGGCCTTCACAGCTGTGGTGGCTGCCTGGATCCTTCCCTCGCAGCCATGGGCGGCTGCCTGGGGCCTGGGTCCCTCCCTCACAGCCGCAGCTGTGGTGGCTGCCTCGATCCCGTGGCTGCAGCCCCCACTTCATCCAGAAGGTCGTCCAGTCTAATTAGCATATTATGCTTTTATTATTATAGATCTTTTTATTTTTCAATTACAGTTGACAGAAAATATTACATTAGTTTCAGGTGTATACCCCAGTGATTAGACATTACATAACTTACTAAGTGATCATCCCATTTACCTTTGTCTGTACACATTCCAGGCACACCAGCTCTTTAGCTTTTTTGAAGGAGCCAGCTAGCTCCCTCTTGCCTCAGGGCCTTCACCTGCATGATTTCATCTGCCTGCCACACTCTTTCCCTTTCCCCTTAAATACGCTTTTTCAGGAAAATCTCAATTTCCTGATATTCAGGTTAGATAAGTCCCCTTCCTATGCTCTACTAACTCCCTATAACTTTTCTTCATAGCTCTTATCACAGTTGTTGTACATTGGTAAGATGATTTAATGCACATCTTTCCCAGCCAGGCTGGAACTTCTCCCAACTAGACTAAACTTATGATGGCTGCTCCTGTCTGTTTTTCCTCATGACTGCATCCCTAATATGTAACACAGTGCTTGGTATGCAGCAGTGCTAGATATGTATTTGTTGAATGAAGAATATTTGAAGAATAAATGAATGGATGAATGAATAAAAAACACTGGCTATGTCTGGCACATAGAATACATTCAATAAATATAAGGTATTTATTCTACCATTATATAACATATCAAGAATTAATCCTTAAGGTCCAAGACTATCTTTGTCCCCTGTTTTCTCAGGGCCTGGCTTATATTAGGTGCTCAATAAGTAACAGCTGAATCAATGAATACTGTATGGA
Organism: Myotis myotis; assembly: GCF_014108235.1. NCBI lineage: Eukaryota > Metazoa > Chordata > Mammalia > Chiroptera > Vespertilionidae > Myotis > Myotis myotis. Next base: position 40,673,519 of record NW_023416317.1, read on the forward strand.
AACTATTACTATGATCAATGAAGCAAATGCAAAAAAAAAAAAATCAATTGAGTTCTGTAAAAACAACAGTTGATAACAAAAGTGGTAGCATAAGGCAGTGCATCAGTTATCTATTGCCACAATTGTGGTGCATAACAAATAAAACTCAGTGGCTCAAAACCATAGGCCAGCGGTTCTCAACCTGTAGGTTGTGACCTCTTTGGGGGTCGAACAACCCTTTCACAGGGGTCGCCTAAGACCATCGGAAAACACATATATAATTACATATTGTTTTTTGTGATTAATCACTATGCTTGAATAATGTTCAATTTGTAACAACGAAAATACATCCTGCCTATCAGATATTTACATTACGATTCATAACAGTAGCAAAATTACAGTTATGAAGTAGCAACGAAAATAATTTTGTGGTTGGGCGTCACTACAACATGAGGAACTGTATTAAAGGGTCGTGGCATTAGGAAGGTTGAGAACCACTGCCATAGGCACTTATTTTAAATCTGCAGGTCAGCTGAGTGGTTCCTCTGGTCCCACTGCATGTGCTCATTGGCACATTGTTGTTTTTTTTTTTGGCTGAGCCTTCTCACGTGGAGGGCTGACTCCCCAGTCAGCCCTCAGGGATGGCACAGGCAGAGACAACTGGGGCAACTCAGCTCTACTCCATGTGCTCATCTTCCAGCTTGCTGGCCTGTGTGTGCTCTCACGGTGAAACCTAACTGTCCTCTGCTCCAGCTCGTCAACACATTGCATTGACTTTAGGGGAGGGTTAAGTAGTGCAAAAGAGGGAAGAGGAAGTCTGGGTGGAAACTGTCACTTTCTTCCCTTAGATTTGTGATTTAGGCTTCTTTTCCAGCTGCCACTAATGATAAATGACAGAATGAATGTGGATGTACTAAAGAAGGGAAGGCTTATTCTCTGTTTTCCCAGGTAGCATTTTCCCACTTGGCAGCAACTCCATTTTACTTTCACTGGGGACCACTGAGTTAGAGAGCAGAAACAGTTGTTTTTGTTGTGTTTTGTTTAGATTCTGACATAGCCTGAAACATGATGGATACTCGAGTTTCAATAAAAATCCTGAGGGTCACATTGTCAGCCCTCTATCAATGGGCAGCAGCCTCTTGGAGCCCACACTCAAGTTCAGCTTTTGTGTTGACCTTGATAGATTGCAAGCTCTGGGGTAGCTTGTTGTGGATTCCTTTGAAGTCTCTTCTTTATGTCTTTCTCGCTGCCTCTCTTTCCTTCCTCCTTCTCTCTGGTTTTCTTTCTCCCTTTCCTCTTTCAAATAATCATTCTTATTGTGGGCATTGTTTGCCCCTCTCCTCTCTGCAGAAGCCATTCCTCCCTACAACATTCTGCAACGAAGTCTCATATTCTGGGAACATTTACTCTATAGCTTTGGACTTGTTCACTAAAGCAAGGTGGAAAACCATCAATCCTTATATACCAGTTAATGACCCAAAGCTGGTTAATGTGGGAATAAGTGTTAAATTGAAAAATCTGTTGTGTTTCTCTTCATAACTTAATTCCCATATTTAAATGTTTGAAAGATTCTTACTGCCAACAATTTCAACATTTATAAAATACTGAGGCCTGGTGCATGGATTTGTGCACATTGAAAGGAAATTAATTAGAAGACTGGCTGAGACAGGCCAGACACACCCTGGAGCAAACCTCCCGTGGTCTCTCTCTGGCCGGCCACACCTGGGGCGGTGCCAGGGCTCGAAGGGCATCTGTGGAGTGAGCAGGGTCCCTCTGGCAGGTGGGATCCCTCAGCCTGGCCTGTGGAGATCCAGCCGAAACCAGCAGTCCGACATCCCCCAAGGGGTCCGGGAGTGCAAGAGGGCACTCTGCGAAGTTGCTGTTGCTTGGCAGCTCCTGCGTTGAGCGTCTGCCCCCTGGTGGTTAGTGTGTGTCATAGCTACTGGCTGGTCAGCCAGTCAGCCGGCCACTCAGGCTTTTATATATATAGATTAGACTTCAAAGAAGTCTTATCTTACAAATAAGAGGAAACTGATGTTTCAAAAAAAAGTAGGTGTTTACAAATAAATAAAATAGCTGGGTCAATGTGGCTCAGTGGGTGAGCACTGACCTATGAACCAGGTCACGGTTTGATTCCCAGTCAGGGCACATATCAGATGTTGGTGAAAAGGAAACATCTGATACAGACCTCCAATTTTGAATTGTGGGCCCATAACCCATCCCCTTGAGCCTCAATCTATGTAGTTCTTACTTTTCTAAGGCCCAACCTTCCTATTTTTTTCTACATTTATTACTTTTTTTTTCTTTGTGGAACTGAGATAATTGCCTCGGCTCCTTTCCACAATCTTTCCTGTTTTAACTTCCTCACACCTATGCAGCACATCAAGTAATACACATACTTGTCCCACTCTCCACAGAACCATTACACATATACTCTATCCCTGCCTGTGGTGGTTTATTTATTCTTAAAACAAACAAACAACCATTTTTATTGATTTTTAGAGAGAAGGGAGAGGAAGAGAGAGAGAAACATCAATACCAGAGCAAAGCACCTATTAGCCTCCTCCTGCTAGCCGCGGGTGGGGGATTGAGCCCATAACACGGGCATGTGCCCTGATCAGGAATCGAACCAGCAACCCTTTGGTGCACGGCATAATGCCCAAGCAACTGAGCCACACCAGTTTCTTCATTCTTTTACCCATGACTATAATGCTGGATGAGGCCTTAATACCTAGAACAGCGTAGCAATGTCTACTAGTCAGGAGCTTGAGACTGCAATTACATTCTTCTCTTAGATTCCTGAGCTATGTTGGAACAGCCTATTATTTCTCTCTGAACTCTTTGAAGACACTCTCTTCAATTTTCCAATTACCATCTAATGGACAATACTGAGTTTCCTACTCCACATGACTAATTCGTCTGAATATTTTCTTTTATCTCCTCCAGCTGGGCTTCATCCAGCATCAATTCTGTCCTAATCTCCGATCAAGATGCCTCTCACTTTGTCCATTCGAATACTGCTCACAGGCTCTTTCCAGGACACTCTGTGGATCAGGCTGGAAAAGGCTGTGGATTAGAGAATTGCAAATATCTTTTAAAACGCTATGATTAAATGGCAACACATGTGTGTTGTTAATTACATCACACTAACTTTTATCCTTTGAAAGCCAGTCAAGTCTCCATGACACAGCTGTTATGTCAATAGACATTCCATAGCATTTAACCCGAGACAATTCAATCGGATGGTTGCTCAATTTCTTAAATTAATGGTGCATTTATATGGCAAATCATTGAAATTACAATTTTATGATGTTTTTAGTTCAAGAGTGTGTGGATATGAAGGAAGAGATGATGAAAAATATGCTATTGTAAAAATCATCCTAGTGAACATCTTTTTTTAAAAACTCTACAACATGAATATAAAAGAACTTTAAGACCTAACCAAGATCAAAGGTTACTGCATAGCAAATCTCAAAATGAGATTTTGAGCAATTAAATTTCTAGGCTCATATACTTTGTGTCAGTTGCAGAGCTGGGATAAGACCATAATAGCTGTGTGACAATGGCACATAAATAGATTTCAAATTTGATTAACTTTAAGGATCTTTGCTATTTTAGAAAAATCAACCTGATTATATAGCCTACTAGATATATGATTTGCAGTATACACTAAATGAGGGTAAAAGTACCTATGCTAAAACCAGAAATTCAGGTGAAGGCCACGGTGTAGGGCAAAGGAACTCAAATTTTCCAACTCATCACAGAATGCTTCTGTGCAGGACAGAGGGAAAATTTTAGATTCCTTGTCCCCTACAACGGTCCTTTATGATAAATACATGCATTTTAAGGGCTGGGGTGACTAAAGCATTGCTTTTATTTATTTTCAAAAAGATAAATTAATAACTTAAATCCCCACCCAACAACATGCAATGATTTGATGTGCATACACTTCTATTCCACCTGTTTACATAAAGAATCATCCACATATTAAGGTACACCTGTCATTTGCCCATTAGTGAATCATCGCTACATTAAGAAGCTTTCAATACCCAATCTTTCTAATGTTGTTAGACAACCTTGACCTTCAGTTTCTTGCAATGTGAATAATATTGCATCATATCTACACAGAACAGTGTAATCATCTTTTCTATTTGTGGCACTAAGACAGTCAACAGTATTTGATACAATCAGCATGTGTCTTGATACGGAAGGCACATGGTGACAAGCCTAACTGAATGTAGTTATTCGGCTGTCATGAAATGCACCTTATGGTGATAAACTTCCCCCATAAAATTGGAAGACTATCACATAAACATGTTTCACGAAGAAATACACTAGCAGAATTCACTGCCGGGTTATTGTTGGAAAACAGTGTTCTATTTATTGTGCTGCGATTTTTACAGTATGTGTCAGGATTGCGATGCTCGTTATGTTTTACAATGAAGTAATTACTGGGCGGTGATTTCTTTTCCTGGATAATTCTATCTAATTAGTGAACAACAAATTGAAGTGGTTAGATTAGGGAAATCTGAATGGACATAGCGGGACAGGCTGGTTTTCAGTGGGTAAAAGCATTGTGTTGTTTAAATTTAGGTTCCCACACTGCATATTTTCAACTTCATGGTCAATTATTATTTTCTATCCACTCAATGTCTGCTTCCTTTCTGGGTCTCTCAATCTGTAACGAGACTGCATTGTTCCTTAATAAAATAACACATGAATGGTGTTGATGAAGTATCTGCGATACACCGTTGAAGCTAAGGATATAATAATTAGTGCTTATGTACCCTCTAAACTGGTAATATACAACTTATTTAAAGACATTTGCCCTTAAATTTTATTATGACCTTGGGAATGAAACTCATATTCCCGGATCTGTTGTCCAGCTATGAAGGAAGGGAGGAGGAGTTGCTCATGGACTCTGTGTGCCCATTGGTTTTGCTGAGGAAGGTTCTTAAGGTCTAATTTTTTCCTCACAGAACTAGAAACCACCTTCAAATTCCATGCATAGTAATGGCAGGTAAATATTTTTAAGAGAAAATTTTAAAAATAGAGAAAATAGGTCCAAACCGAGAGAAGTTACTTGGGAGGCTATAGGAATCAGACGCAGCCTCTCCCTGGGTGCCTGGCCGTGCTGTCCATCGATGATGTCACTGGGTCATCAGAATTCCCAGTGACCTCTCAGATAGTAGGCCAAGATGCTGATGTAAGATCTGGTTCTTTGGACCTGAGGGGCAGGGGAAGAGGTTTTTAGAACTGGTAGTCGGGGGGGGGGGGGGGGGGGGGATAAAGGCTAGAATGGAGGTGAGAGGTAAGAAAAAGAAGAAAATGGAAAAGCATAGAGCAGTCAAGTAATACTCAAAAGAACACCTTGTAATAATACTAACGCAGAAAAACATAGAATTTTAAAGCAGAACAATTACTAGGAACAAAAGTGGCATGAAATCATAATAAAAACAGCAATCCACCAAGAATACATTATATTCATGTATATGATTCTAACGACACAGCCTTAAATATATGTAAAACAAGCAGTGGCATGGTTATATGAAGAAAATAAAAAATACAATTATTGTAGCAAATTTTAACTCTTGCCTATTGGAAACAGGATAAAAGATTATAAGAATACAGGTAAACTATACAGATTTTAAAAATCTTTGGAAGTTAGTGTAAAGGGGGTGACCACTATTCACTTCAGAATTTGGTTATCAGAAGGAAATGCAGGCCTACTGTTGCTCAAACATCAGATCTTTCAAGAAAAATTTGGAATCAGGATTATGAGGTTAGATCTTATTGATAGTGTGAGAGTTTAAGACTCCAACATCTTTTTTTAAACTTTTTTTATGTTAAAAAAATGTGTTTTTTTTTATTATTTTTTAAAAGAGAGAGGAAGGGAGAGGGAGAGAAAAAGAAACAATTGATGCGAGAGAAGAATATCAATTGGCTGCCTCCTATAGGGGCTCCTACTGGGGATCAAGCCTGCAACATGGGTATGTGCCCTGACTGGGAATTGAACCAGCAACCTTTTGGTGCATGGGACAATGCTCAACCAAATGAGCCACACCGGCTAGGGCAAGACTTCAACATCTTGATACCACACAATCCAGGTCCTCAGGCAGGGTCAGTATTTGAGTGACCTCAGCCTGCCTTCCTCCTTAAACTGTACATTTCTTGAGGTCTGAATCTTTATCTCTTTCTCCATAGCTATGTCTTAATGGCATTTGAAGATCAAATGAGCAAAAAATCATTCAGTGTAATAATGAATACATGAATTATTTATTCTTCTAATTTATCTCAATGAATTCTTTATTCTTGCAAATACTATGGAAGTTTCTGTTAGTGCAGAGAGAAAAGTGATAATGTACACACATTCTCTCCCCTACCAGTCCCAGGCCTTCTTACAAATTCGAGTGAATCTCATTCTTTTCTGCTTCTCCAGTGCTTAGCTCATTAGTATATGGATGACGAATGAGAAAATAAATAAATGGAATGACTGTGTATGTAATTCTTCTTTATGATTTTCATAATTCTATTGATAAACATTCACTCAGCATTTACCAAGTATCAAACACTGTGCTTGCTTTTTACATCCAATTTACTAATTCCCACAACTACAAGTATGCCCTTAACACATGAGGAAATCTAATCTTAGAGTAAGAGAAAAGTTGAATAACACATTGAAGCTCCCATAGCTTGTAAGTGGTGAAGAAGCCAGGCTGGGGCTGTTTCTTATAAAAGTCTTTTGAAACTTAGAGTTTTTCAGTTAATGAGAAGGGAAGTGCTGACTGCAGCAAATATGAACTTAGAATCCTGTCTTTATCATCTCAACTACTTCACTGACATCTTCGGCAAGACTCATTCACTCACAATTTAGCACACATTTACTGACCACAAACTCTAAGTCTGGCTCTCTGCTAGGCACTGGGATCTAGCAATGAACAAGACTGAGAAAGTTCCTGCCTTCACTGAGTTCATATTCTAGGGGAGAAAGAATAAATAAACAAATATGGACAATATGAAATAAATATGAAAATAAGCATATGCATGCATAATATAATGTTAAGCACTTATAAGAACTTTGAATAACAAAAGCCAATGTCAAAGGATAGGGGAATGAAGGGCTGCTTTATCGTTGGGGATAGTTAGAAAAAAGTTTCCTGGGAATATCTGAAGAAAGAAAATTCCAGAGAAAGCGAAAGAGAGAATAGGAGATGCAAATGCATAAGAAGGAACATGCTTATTCATTCAAGAACTAGGAAGCTGGAGTCAGTGAGCAAAGAGGGTAGAGCAGAAGACGGAGTCGGGGAAGTGGTCAGAGAAGTCTATACGTGTAAGAACTTGTAGACCAGAGAAAAGATTCAGGAGTTTTATCTCAGTGTGATGGTGAGCCACTGGAGGGTTCAGAGCAGGGAAGTGACAAGACCTGATGCACATTTAGAAGGGGTCAATGGGGGAAAAAGAGGGCATATGTAATACTTTCAACACTAAAGATAAAAATAAATGTTCACTATGGTTGCTACATAGAAGTATGGCATAGGGGGTAACATGGAGATCATTGTACATTTGGGGCTCATTTGAATGTGTGCTTTTTTACCTGTCAATAAATTTTGAGAAAGACTAGAAGCCACCATGCTATTATGAAGTCTTGGGTAAATCTTTTAGGCTATCTAAGCTTTAGTTTACTCATCTATTACCTGGAGATAATACCTGCTCAGCCTTCTCCACAATATTGTTAGGAAGATTGAATGAGATAAATTAAAATGAGCACATACTATACACATGTAAGAGGTAATATTATTAAGATCACAGTACTGATTATCATAGCAAAATGATGGGAAATCTGACATTAAAGGAGACCATTTTTGGTTTGCTGTGTAGCCCATTTAGCTGAATAGAATGAGCACTGTACATTTAATAGTAGTAACTCCTTATCTTACAGGAGTGAACAGTACTTTTGGTATTATATTAACTCACAAATGCCCTGCTTAGATTCTGTTGGCATAGTCCAAATACATCAGAGAAAGTTTTAAAAAATTCCTCTGTCCCAAAATTCTGAACAGTCAGGAAGATATTTATAGGGTCGCTTACACTGTTTTATCTACCAGTGGCCAACTGCCACTTTCACAGACATCTTTTATGAATTTCTTTGGCACATTGGATTTCCCAGGCAAGAGGTCATGAGGTCATGAGGTCATGAGGTGGAGACTGTGAGCAGGTGTTTATCAGGGAGTGTCCTTGGGATCAACACCCATTCGAGAGAGAGGCAGAAAGTGGGCAAATCAAGAAGTTGAGTTGCAAGGCAATTTTAGCAAAGGCATCAGCTGAGCTCCTGGAGACCCCTATAGGTAAAATGGCCTTTACCTCCAGATTTAGGGCAAGAGGGCCAGCCAGGCTGCTTTGTTGACCAGCTTCAAGATGTGGACTCCCCTGGGTGAAGCTGTACTCTCCAACTGAAACCATCTTTGAAAGGGTTGACAGCTGAGGCTTTCTGTAGGAATCCTCCCGGCAGGTGGGTAAATGAGTCATTCAATGCTGAAAGAAGTTTGGGTAGCACATCCTAGACTCCACCACATGAAGTGTCCTGCCCAAGGTCACACATTGATTGTTAGAGTGGCTGCGACTTGGACCCAGTGTCTAGACTCCTAGTTCAGCACCCTTTCCATTCCCACTTTGCTTCTTTCCCCATTGCTCCTACCTAGTGCATTCAATCCCACTGTCAAAATTTCAAAGCTCTTTGCCCTTCTCCTTTGGAACAACTGTACCCCAGAATGCTAGAAAGGGGCATTTCCTTGAATATTGTCTAAGCCTCTCTGTGTAGACTGTTCAGTGTCCTGCTGCTCTTGTGCAAGGCCAAATCACACCTGCAACTGGAAAAACAGAACCTAATATTAAATTCCATTACTCATCTCAGGAGCACAATAGACACAGAGAAGGCTCAAAAGGGGGCAATGAAAAAGAATTGAGTCACAACAGAGGTATATGGAGTAATGAGTTTAATTTCCCAAATTCTCAATTTCCAACCTTAGTTCCAACCATGTTTCTTTTTATGCAGTTTAGACATAATTTCAGGGTAGCCTTACAGTGCATTGACTAAGAATTAATTAGTGCCTCCAAGCCTTTAATGTGTCTGATTTGTAAATTGCAACTTTTGGTGTATTTCTTTTGCTGTGCTATTTGGCCAAAGCCAAACCATCTTTTAACACGTTACCCTTGAAGATAGTCTTTCCCTTCCAGGAGAGGTCCTGCAGATTTCTGACCATAGCCAGGAAATGAAATGAAAGAATCTCCTCCCCTTAGTTTGTTTATTTGTTTTTGTCCACAGGAGTCAGTTCTCAAGAAGATCCCTGCTGTCCAGCTGGGATTGAGAGTGGATTAGGTTATATTCATGCCTCTCCTATCAACATCTAGTCTACTTTCTTACCTGGTTTTCTTTGGTACCCTGAAAATCAGAAATGTCACAAATAATTGTCCCTGCACTACAAAAGGCTGTATTATCATAGACATTTTGTGTACATTTGCTGTTAAGTTATGCAGTAGATGTGACTAGGATTTCCCAGTATATGCTTCTTCTCTGTTTCTCCTCAACATCCTCTCGGTAAGTGCAACCATGATGCATCTCATTTCCAGGCTGAGTCAATAAAAATCCCATGTATTATTCACATCTCATTTTTCCCATGCTCTGGCAATAGTGAAGGAGGCCTTGTGTTAGGATAAAATAATCAAACAAACAAAAAACCCTTCCATTCCCCCAAAGAGGAAGCTGCCTTGACTTTTAAGTCATCATGTGGAGAATGGCTTCCTACAGAATCATCAGTTCCCATCAAGACTTTGAATTAGTGAAAAATAAATTTGCATCACATAAAACCCCTGATATTTCTGTTGTCATTGCAGCATAACCTAGATTTTACTAACTAATATGAGTGCTTCCTCTTCTACCTCAACTTTTCCCAACACCAAATACTTACCTAAGAAGTCTGCTTATACCTAAACTCTGTCTCTCTGCTTTGTAACAGCCCAACAAACTGCATTGCTAGCTTATGAAGTAGGGGAATATTTCTTCACTCTTATAAACCCTGAATTTAGTATAAGCTCAGGCTATTGTAGCATTCAGTAAAAGTTTGTTGGACAATGAATTGATGACTACATAACTCTTTTGGGGACAGTGTGCATGCATTTTGGATTCAAGCTTTTGTTGTTGTTGTTGTTCCTTTAAAAAAAAAAAAATCCACTACCAGTTCTAATTCACCTTTCTTTAAATCCCTTGCAAAGGGGACAAGAGAGGAAGTAAACTTAGAGAAAAGGAGGCAGAGGATTCTGAATCCTTCTCACTCATCATTTACTATCTCTGTAACCTTGGGCAAGTTACTGAGCCTCCTGAAACATAATTTTTTCTCATCTGGAGCTAAGAGGATCTACTTTATAGGGCTGATGTAAAGATTATATGAGGCAATTCTTTCAAATAGCTTACCGTGACAACCTGCACAAAATATGTTGCTTAAAACAAATAGTCATTGAACCTACTCCACACCCTTACTTCCCCTTTAGATTTCTTTCTCTACTGATCCTCTGATGCTGACTTCTAGCTACTCCTTGGAGTCCCCTCACTATCCAGAGATTGTCTCACTATCTGGCGATAATCTCAGCTAAGCCTGTCTTCTTCAGACAGTGGCCTGTGCAACAAGTCCACTTTCCTCACTTTAAAAATTGCAGATAGTTGTTGAGTTAAATGGGACTAATAATCTAATTCCTGCTACTACTACTACTGCCTGTCAATAACTAACCTGACACTGCTTTAGGAGTACCTGAGTTCTGAGAAGTGACACCAGCAAATCCAGAGTATAAGAAACACAAAGATGCTTCTATAATAGCAGAATCCCAGGCTTGAGTGGCTAGCTTTGGGGAAGATTGGGGACAATAGGCACTGGAGATTCTCACTCCTCGCTTGAGTCACACCATGTAAGTGGTCATTGACTTTGTTTATGGCTGGAGTTGGTCTTGAGGTCAGCAGTCCCCACCATAACCATATCTAGATGTATGTGAAGTACAGAGGCCATTGTTTTCACATACATTTTAAAATTTTACTTATGTGATTGGTATAAAGGTTGATACTGTCTATCCTCAAATAATTATTAGTTAATTTATGCAGTAGATGTGACTAGGGTTTCCCAGTATATGGTTCTTTTCTGTTTCTAAAAAAGGTAGCATTTATTATTGCTACCTTTCAGCATGTCATTGAAAAATAACCATTCACCACATCCACATGCTATCATTGATCCAGGCTCTCAGCACCTTAATAGAACTTAAAGCAGAGGATGTATAAGTCACTGGAGTCATTGTGGTCAGTAAATCTTTATTGTACCGTACATGTACCCAATAAAGCTTCCGTTCCTTCCTTCAACAACAGCAAAGAAAATTCCATTGCTCCACGCCCACTTCAATTCTCCATGAAACTCTCTGTGCTTGATGTCTTCTGTGTGCCCCAGGAAGCAAATCTCTGTCTCCTGCATCCTGGACTGTGGCCTGTGAGGCTGAACCACATGGACAACACCAGTGAATTCCCTTATCTTCTGGCTGCAAGTTCTATTGATGGAAAAAATGAGCAGAATTTTGGAGGATAAGGAGAGAGTGAGGCTGAGGCATTTATTTTCCTACCTGCCTTCTTGTTGAGTGGCTCTGGGATGATTATGTCCCTCACTGGAAGGCCAAAGCTCCTGTTGAGAGGTCAGCTCCATTTGATCACCTGTCGGTTTCTGTAACCACTCTCATTTCTTACTCATTTAGGTTTAAGATGCTAATGGCTCCCCTACTATAGTTAGTCCCACGGTATCACATCATCACCACTTGGTTTCCCTAAATCCTGTTTATACCTTTGCAAATTGTAATTAAGTTCTTCTCAAATATCCCATGGTTTTCTGCCAGGACACTGACATGGATCCACCAACGCACTTTCTTTTGGGGGCCTGGTCTGTGTTGTCCAGAGAAACCTCTCAGATGAACATAATCCTTTCCTTCTGGTATCACGGAAATACCTCCACGCTTAAAATTCCTGGACCAAATGGAGTGATTTTTCCCCTTATTTTATGACACCATGCTGTCTCTTTTTTTTCTTTCTTTTTGTTTTTTTTTTTCCTTAAGAATCGTTATCAGTAGGAAGAGCTTTCAGCTTATCCCAGGTCAGGGTGGGAGGCAGGCTTCCAGAGAGTATGACAAATGCACAAGCATGTCAAGCTGTGACAGTCTCGATGGGCTGAGATTTCAAAAATCTTATGAAAGGAAGACTTTGAAGTGCCTCATTCAAAGGCAGCCAAAGCTTTTATCATCAGAGGAGGAGATCCGAATGTGGCCTGATAATTAGCCTAGAGTGGCAGCCCCCACCGCCTCTAAGGAATGTTCCCTGAGCCTAAATGTAGTTGCACAAAGAGCCTAGGACTCATTCCTGAAATTTATAACTATGTCAACCAGAGTTTTATGAAATACTGCATCATTTTTACAAAGGCTTGAACCCTGATAGAGCTATTCAAATAAGCATTGAGCAACTTGAACTGAAATAGGAGTTAGTTCAAAGTGGCAGTTCATAAATTAGAGGTGCTGTCATTCCAAGAAGGGGGCATAAATGCCAAGCAAAGAGACCTATTCACTAGTTTATGAAGTTATTGTTACGCTCATCACTATAGAGAACTGGAGGCTAAACAGGCAGACTGTGACTTTTAATTTGACTTTAGAGTATAATTAATTAGAGGCCATCAGACATACAGAAAACACTTCACTTTATTTGTTTATTCATTTACTTATTCAACATTTTTTTTAGTTCTAACTCTACCCAAGGGGTGGGGGTAAAATGACTAAATAACACGGCAGGTCTTTAAAGAATTTCTGGTTGAATAGGGAAGACCTGAAAATGCAGAACCATGATATAATGAGCGAGCTAAGTGCTTGGTGGCAGAATGAGCAGGGAATCATGGGACGTAGAGGAAGAGGTCCTTCCTGATGTGGGCCTAGGGAGTGTGGCTAGGGCAAAGCCAGATAAACTTTTGTCAGAGAAAGGGATGTAGAAGCTATTCCTTATAGGACAAGTTGTAGTGTTGCAGATGGGCAAGGCCAGAGAGGAATAGCCCAGCAGAGTACGGGGAGCTTTGCTGCTTAAGGAAGCAGCCAAAAGCCATAGATCCTCAGGTGATCCCTGAGGTCAGAAAGTGATGTCTGTGGTGTGGCAGGGTCTGCATCTGGGGGTTTTGAGCATTAAGGAATCTGGCTTTAATCCAAAGGCTCACAGCCTCTTGCTTTGGCAGACATTTCCATCACCTAAAGAACGAGTGAAAATGCAGATTCCTGGGCCCTGCTCTTGGACATTCTGATTCATTAGGTCTGGGATGGGTTTAAAGAATCTGCATTTTAAATGTGCCTTCCTTTGAACTCTTCTCTATTATTCTTCAGCTTTCAAACCCCTACCCTCTTTTGTGAGACTCAAGGAAAGTTGAAGGATGCTACAGAAATGACCCATTGTTGAGTGTTGCAGTAGATCTGTGACCCCTTCCAGTCAGTCACCTGAGAGCTATTTCATGTTGCTATTTATACAATTGATGTAGATCCCAAGCAACGCCAGTGTAATTGAATCGATTAGTAAAATCAAATATAGTATGCAATGAAGCCGAAAAACCCCCAGGTTTACATAAAGAATATAAAACAGCTATAAGGACATAGCTCTCTTAAACCAGAACCCACATGCCTTAAACTTATCTTAAACTATAGCCTTTATTGCCTATGGGTCCTACATCCAGGATCTGGCAAAGCAGGGTCAAAAGGTAAGAGATTTGGTTGGCAAGGTGTCTGATGATAGCAGTTCCCACAAGATGAGGAAGAGCGGATAACAGTGGGTAGAATAGGTGTACACAAATGGATTATTAGTAAGCAGTAAACACTGCCCAGGCAAGTGTTTCTCAATCTTTTTTTTTCATTATTGCCTCCCACCCTAAGAAGCCTTTTGAGACATTTATTTTCCTAATTGCTCCCCCATGAAATTTTCTTATCTCAGATATACTATATATTTGGTTATGTGATATATATATATATATATATATATATATATATATATATATATATATCTTATATTAAAAGAGATTTTTTTCATCCCCATCAAAACTGAATTTTACCCCACGGGGCAATATTGCTTTCATTGAAAGTGCCTGGCCTAGACTATGAAACCTAAAGAAACCCTAAAAGTCATTGTGTCAAATAAACAACTTTATCCACTGTCTTTACAGAAGAAGGTCTCAAACAATGTAGATATGAGGATCATGTATAAAATTAACCTACTAGGCAATGCTCATTGTTGTCTTTATAACAAATAAGATTAATAAAATAATTAATTATATAATTGTCCAGTATCTCTCTTACCTGATTGCAAGCTCTGTATTGCTGGGAGCACGTCTATGTTAGTCATTATTGAATTTACTCTGGTACAAAATAGCCAGTCATTATTTCTCGAACATAGTAATAAGGATTTTAATGTCTAACAGGGACATGAGGATGAGGCATGTAAAACAGGACATGTATTCATGAGGTTCTTTAGAGTTGTGTGTGAGGAGTAGCAAGAGACAGCCAAGGTCATTTTCCTTCATTCAGTAGAGATTTAATCCTTCCCTTGAGGAGCATTTTTGACAGAAGCTTGAGGTTAGAACCTCATCTTGTTCATTGTTAAGTGCTACAGAGGTCTTAACACCATGCCTTCTAAATGGTGGTGGAGTATTGTTTGAATTTTGAATTAGTAGTTAAGACAGAAAGTAATTCTTGAGAAGAAAGAGAGGTATATGTCTGCTTACATTTTTCTTTTCTTTTTCATTCAAAGATATATTGAGAATAATCTAAGTTTAGATTTTTAAGACAAGCTTTTCAAAGGAAATATTTTATATTTGAAGACAAATAATTTGACATTAATATTTTCTTCAATTTAACATGTTAAGTTCGTATCTTTATTTTCTCCCTCCAGTTCATATAAAATGTTATAATTCTTTTCCTTTTTAAAAATAAAATGTTAGTCATTATTGAATAAAAAGATTCTAAACACCCAACTATAACCCCTTTAAAAGATAAAAGGACTACTAGGAGACTTAAACACACACACACACACACACACACACACACACACACACACACACACTAAAATGAGTTGGCTATATCAGTTCTCCTTTTTTTTTTTGCTGCATTTTTGTGGCTGCCATGGGAAGACTATAAAAACTTCAAGTATGATTTTGGTGAATAAATTCCCAACAACCTCCCCCCTCAAGGAGTGATCAGTATTATGGACAAAAGGGAGGTAGTTCTTCAATATGTCCATTTGGTTTTATTTTGTGAGGCAACCACCTTTGTAAACCACACTAACATGTCAGAAATATGAAACTGTCTTCAGCTCACTGCCCTGTAAAAGATGTGTGGCACAAAATAAAAAAATAAATAAATAAATAAAGCTAGGAATGCCTGAGTAAGTCATTTTATTTTTTATGATTCAAGCCCCAAAAGGTCTTGAACTGTCAGATTTATTGTCTATCCAATTTTATGACTTTTCGTTGTATTTATTCTTTGATGTTTACCATCAAGTGTGCCTACATGCGCCGTGGTCTGTGGGATTTCATATTGCTAAATCATTTTTTAAGCTTTAGTTGTAGCTTCTATTTAGCATCAATCCCCGGAGACATGCCATTAACATGAATCATTTTTGAAAGTGTTTGGTGCAATATGAACTCCTTGTTGAGTCAATCACTCATCGCAATGGAAAGAAACGATGACCTTCTCAGAAATACCCATCACGGTTAAATAACCAAGGGCAGTACTCAATGGTCAGGGACTTCTGATTGGGGCGCTCTCATGGACTCAATCATCACTCCTAAAATGGGAAATGGGAGATCAGGAAAACTAAAGAAGGGAAAAAGGAAAAGAGGAGGATAAGAGGAAGGAACAACGAGGGCCCAAACCATCATTGTTTTATCAGACGGTTGATTCATTCTTACTTTCACAAAGCTTACTTTTACAGCAGGAACTTCAGTGGCTATTATCAATACTATTTGAATACATTTTCTTCTAACATGACTTTAAACTTTTGCCCATGTTTTCTTTTTCAAGAAAAGTTCAGAGGTTACCTTCTCTTCATTTCTCTTCTCTGCTATGCAGCCCCCACCCTCTGTATATTTTCTCAGTTTCAACTCTATACTCAGCTACTCAGTGGGTAGAGATCCAGAGTTCTCATGGATAACTAAAAAATTCCTGAAAGAATTGTGTATAAATACCGCGGCAATGAGTTTTTCCCCTTGGTTTATGCCAAGTGTTTAGATATTTTCAAGTTATAAGCCAGTATAGCAAGTTATAGATTATCCTGGTGAGTCATCATTCTTTCTCAGCTTATGTCTGGTTAAATTTGGCCTCTAAATCCTGGGCTTCCTAGCTTTTTCCTCAGATGAATACATATAAATATATTATGTACAACAATTAGGGAACAAAGAAGAGGTATATTCTAAAGCAAAGGTCAGAAAACTGCAGCCAAAATATGGCTCGCTGACTATTTTTATAAATAAAGTTTTATTGGAACACAGCTACACTCATTTATGTATAACCTATGGCTGCTTTCACTCTATGGCAGTGATGGCGAACCTATGACACACGTGTCAGAGGTGACACGCGGACTCGTTTTTTTGGTTGATTTTTCTTTGTTAAATGGCATTTAAATATATAAAATAAATATCAAAAATATAAGTCTTTGTTTTACTATGGTTGCAAATATCAAAAAATTTCTATATGTGACACGGCACCAGAGTTAAGTTAGGGTTTTTCAAAATGCTGACACGCCGAGCTCAAAAGATTCGCCTTCACTGCTCTATGGCAACAGCTGAGTAGTTGCAACAGAGACTTTATGGCCCTGAAACACTAAAATATTTACTATCTGGCACTTTACAGAAAAATCTGCAGTTCTAACTATTCAAATATAATCCTACTTACTAAATAAACAATAATAAGAGTTTTATTTACCGGGCTCTAGAAGGCCAAATTATTGACAAAAATAACAGCAAATTTTAGGAGAAAACTGAGGGAGATAACTTTCAACTTTACTTAGTTACTTGGCTCTATGTTTTCAGGTATCCTTACAGCTGTTTTTTATTTGTTTGTTTGCTTATTTTCTTTGTTTTATTTTTTCTTACTTAAATAGATTCTTTCTGAATTGCAAAATATAAAATTTTTTCATATATGTATATAAACTTTTGGGGACAATCCCCATTTCTAAGTCTTTATTTGATTAGTCATGCATAAACTGACATTAAATTATTTAATTAAAATTTGCCTATTTTCCAGTAAAAAACATAGTCTACTTTTGTTATAATCTGAAATTGTGGGGGATAAATTTTGAGGTTGAACATTTTTTTCTATGTTCATTGGCTGCCTGTCCTTATCCTTCACATTCTTCATTTATTTTTTAAAACAGGCTTTTGTTGCAATTCTTGACAAAATTGGTTATATCCTTTATATGTGTTTTGCTAGTCTATTTCATTCAACATTTATATTCCTACCAGTTCAGTCACTCATGTAAGAGGACATGCAGAATGCCTGAACATATGGTAGAATATGTTCTATGTGTCTTATGATTTTAAAATATAAAGAAGCACCTATGACAGCATAAATCACAATACAATAGTAAGTAAACACTTTTCGGAAAGAAAAATTTATATTAAGAATTAGGATTTTGTATCTTAAAATAAAGGCAAATGTTTTTAATTTACTGAAATTATTGCAAATAAGATGGCCTCTCAATCAAAGAAGGAATTTAAAGTTGGGGGAGGGGGCTAGAGGGATTGAGCAAAACAAAAAAGAGAAAGAACTCATGAATTTGGACAACAGTGTGGTGATTGCAGTGGGGAAGGGCCTGTTTGAAGGGAGAAGAGTGTATAGGAGGGATAAATGTTGATGGAAAAATAAAATAAAGAAAATCCAAGAGAATGAACTAGAAAGGTATTATGATAATCAAGAAAGTTTAATATGGCAGCCAAGAACAAAATAAATATAAGGAAAAAATAACAGTATTTTATATGTTAAGGGAAAAATAAATAGTGAGAAAGCGATATTGGGAAAGTAATAATAAATGTATATAATCTATATCAAGCAAACTATGAAACTTGCTAAGGGACATACAAAATATTTAAATAAACGGAAAGGCACACAATGCCTCAGGAAGACTCAATGTAATAAAAGTATGAATTCTCTCCAAATTAAGTTATACATGCAATGTTTTACCAACCAAAACTCCAGCTGGGTTTTTCATGCTTGAGATTCCAACCAAATGATTCAAGAATTCTTTTGAAAGAATAAAGTTGAGAATAAGCTAGGCAATTAATGGACTGGAATGTGAAATGACAAGCGGGTTGAGCCCTAAGAATGGGTATAAGATCAGTTAAACCAAATACAAAATTCAGGAGCAAATCCACATAACATAAGAATTCAGAAAAATGGTAAATAGAATTCTAAGTCAGTGGGGAAACTTAGTAGTTTTCAGTAAATTCGGAATAATTAGCCAACCATTTGAAAAAAATTAGAGTCCTATGTAATATACTGTAGCAAAATAAATTCCTGATTCAAAATTAAATGTAAAATATGAAATAATACAATAATTTTAAGAAAATTTAGATTAGAAAAGTATACTCCAACTGCTTGGGAAGGTAAACTTCTTCATAGTTATTTCTCAGGCATTTTCCTAATCTGTATCATCTTTTTAAAGTCAATAATCACGTGTTAGGAAAAATAACAAATAGCTTTTTGAAAAAATAAAGTTACTTATAGTATTTCCCATTGTTTAAGATTTCATTCTTTTTAAAAAATATATTTTTATTAATTTCAGAGAGGAAAGGAGAGGGAGAGAGAGAGATAGAAACATCAATGATGAGAATCATTGATTGGCTGCCTCCTGCACGCCCCACACTGGGGATTGATCCTGCAACATGAGCATGTGCCCTGACCGGGAATCAAACCATGACCTCCTGGTTCATAGGTTGATGCTCAACCACTGAGCCATGCCGGCCGGGTGCTTTCCTTTTTCTGAAATGCATATATGCTTTGGAGTTCATGTGATTTTTATTTGGCACGATGCAGTATAATTGAATGAGATACTAACTTCCAGATGATAGATGTCTATGATTGAGAAGAAAGTGCTTTCTTTAAATTGCTTTGACTTATGAAGATAAATGGCTTGTTAGCATAAGTAGTTTTATGTCTAGTCAATTTTAAAGAGACCACAATATCTAGCGATTGTAAAATATTTATGGTATGTGTGTGTGTGTTTGTGTGTGTGTGTGTGGCATGAGAACAGGGGAGGGCCATGTGTATAAACATGTATGATCACACTCTTGTGCACGCACAGTGCTATAAAGAATGCCATGCTCCAATATTAAAAGGACCTATTGTATTGGTAATAAAGAATTTTTAAAAAGAGAGAAAGGTAGAGCGAGCATGCACAACATCTATCAGGAACAAGTGTCAGAGTAGAATCAGAGTTCTCTGTGGCATTCTGGGTGAACAAAGATAACACAGAAAGATTACCAGAATAAGGAGAAAGATAAAGGATAAAGGAGGAAGATTTTATCTTTGGGTTTTTGTCCAGATGATTGAAAATATATGTACAAAATCAAAATAAAGATATGCTTATTTGTAAAATGCCTCAAGGTTTTCCACACAAAGATTCCCATTGCAGTACTCCTGGGGCAAGCTTTTCAGAAAGTATAGGGGAAAAAAATGCAGACA
Organism: Myotis myotis; assembly: GCF_014108235.1. Classification (NCBI taxonomy): domain Eukaryota; kingdom Metazoa; phylum Chordata; class Mammalia; order Chiroptera; family Vespertilionidae; genus Myotis; species Myotis myotis. The sequence continues at coordinate 40,693,271 of NW_023416317.1, forward strand.
GATGCTATAAAATATATGCAAAGTAAAAATAAGGAAATAATTCAGTAAAGCCTACTTTTTTTTCTAAAGAGTAAGCAATTAACCATACATATGTTCAAAACAATGTCGAATAAAAGTCTAGCTCATGACGGACCAAAAGAAGTCTCTAAGATGACGGAAATGTTCCATAGCTCTACCACACACAGCTATTGAACACTTGGAAAGTGATTAGTGTGCCTGGGAAACTGAATTTTTGACACTATTTATTTTTAATTTATTTAAGTTTAAGCTTAAATAGCCACATGTAGCTTGTGGTTACAATATTAGAGAGTGAAATTCTAGATGATAGCAACACATGGAGGTTGGGAGAGGGTCACGGGTTTGAAAGACCAGAGTGAGATGAGAGCACACAGATGTACTTATCTGGTTACAGGAAAGATTAGAATCTGATCAGATTAAGAAATTGGTTGAAAATAGTTACATTTAAGTATAACTTAATTGTGAGAGGTAAACAGATGACTAAAACCGGAATGCGTAACTTTCAAACCAGTGGACAGAGTTCAGTCAACTTATAAGGAAGATAAAAAAGATGATGAAGAAGCAAGAAGGCATAGTACATAGAAATAATTAAATGCCAAAACGTCCCACTATATCAAATTATAAACATAATAAATTTTTATGAATATAAAGTTTAAACTGAATTTAAAGGAAGAAATTTTGGACTACATCAAAAAGTTTATCAGTATATTGCCTAAAAGAGGCATATTTAAAACAATAATATTCAGATGATTTGAAATAAAGTGATAGAGAATACTAGATAGGTAAATACAAATCTAAAGTAACCTGAATAGCAATTTTAATATCAGATAAAATAGAATTTAAGGTTAAAATCATATGAGTAAAAAAGGCATATTATGAGAAAAAAGTTGCTAGATCAAGAATTTACAAATGGTGTCAAGAATCACAATGGGAAAAAAGATAATTTCTTCAATAAATGGTGCTGGGAAAGCTGGATATTCACATTCAAAGGAATGAAATTGGGCCCTCTCTTTAAACCACACATAGAAGTAAACTAAAAATGATTTAGGACTTAAACATAAGACCTGAAACTAAAACTTCTAAAAGAAAACATAGGGAGAAAGATCCATGCAAATGTTCTTGACAACGAGTTAATGGCTATCACATCAAAAGCACAGACAACAAAAGCAAAAATAGACAACTGGGACTACATCAAACTAAAAAACTATCCAGCAAAGGAAACAATCTATAGAATGAAAAGGCAACTTACAGAATGGGAGAAAATGGTTGTAAACTGTGTATCAGATAGGTGGTTAATTTCCAAAATATACAGGAACTCCTATAACTCAAAGGGCAAAATGTAATAACCTTATTTTTAAAATGGGCAAAGGACTGGAATAGACATTTCTCCAAAGAAGGCATATAAACAAATGGTCAGCAGGTTTATGAAAAGATGCTCATTGTCACTAATCATCAGGAAAATGCAAACCCCAACCACAATGAGTTATCACCTCACACCTGTTAGGGTGTTATTTATTTATTTATTTATTTATGCTGTTAATCCTCACCCAAGGATATTTTTCCATTGATTTCTAGGGAGAGAGGAAAAGACAGAGAGAAACATTGATGCGAGAGAAACACATTGATTGGTTGCCTCCTGCACAAGCCCTGTCCAGGGTCCGGGCTGGGGAGAAGCCTGCAACCAAGGTATGTGGCCTTGACTGGGATCAAACCTGCGACCCTTTGGTCCACAAGCTAATGCTCTATCCACTGAGCCAAACCGGGTAGGGCTGTTAGGATGTTTATTATAAAAATAAAAATAAAACAACAACAACAACAGAAGATAGCAAGTGTTCCTGAGAATGTGGAGAAAAGGGAACCCTGCTACGCTGATGGTGGGAATGCAAAATGGTGCAGCCACGATTGATAAGAGTATGGAAGTTTCTCAAACAATTAAAAATAGAGCTACCTTATGATCCAGCAGTCCCACTTCTGGGTATTGATCCAAAAGAACTGAAATTAGTATCTCAAAAAGCTATTAGCACTTCTGTGTCCATTGCAGCTCTATTCATAATAGCCAAGATTTGGAACATCCTAAATGTGACACATACATACAATGGAATATTATTCAGCCTTCCAAAAGAACAAATACTACAATGCGTGACAATGTGGATGAACCCTAAGGACACACTGCTAAGTAAAGTAAGGCAGTTGCTAATAGACAAATACTACAGAGTTTCATTTGCATGAGGTATCTAAAATAGTAAAACTCAGAGAAGCAGAAAGCAGAACAGTGGTTGCCAGGGGGAGGGAAGGGCAAAACATGGAGCTCTATTAATCAATAAGTATAATGTTTCAATAATACAAAATTAATCTCTTCTAGAGATCATCAACTTTGTGCCTGTAGTTAACATTGCTGTATTATACACTTAAAAAAATCTGTTAAGAGGGTAGATCTCATGTGGTTTTCTTATCACAATAAAATAAAAATAGAAATGAAGATGCTATAACCGTCATCATAAACATATATACAACTAAACTATGGCCATGAAATACAAAAGCAACAAATCACATACCCCAGTAATAGCCACACCTCATGTCCAGGTTTTGGTTTCTCATATCACTCTGTAATAAAAGGAACCAGGGCCCTTGTAGAAATAAGTTATCCTGGGACTGGGGCAGGAAACACACAAGATAAGCTTAGAATATGTTGGAGTGTCAGAAAGTAAGACAATGCTAAAAAAAAAATCCTCCAAACAAAGAACCAAAACAATCCACCCACATTGATATGAACTCCTCAAAGGGCACAGGAGCCAATGGAAAGAACATTCAATGGCCCAAGCTGGAACAACCTGAACAATGACAATAAACTAATAGGGGATTATTACACAAGGTATAAAATAAAGATCCATGAGCTCATACTGATACAGATGATTGAATAAATTACTGAAACGAGAAGAAACACTTGTCCATTCAGAACAATTCCAAATAATTGATGTAGAAATTCTTCCCTAAAGGAAGGAGAGCATAACTCCCAGCTCCTTAAATGTAAGTTGCACATAGAGGCTTGTTTCCAAAGTGTGCAGTATGGAGAGAGGGGGAAAGGAGAGTAACGCTGCAGTGGAGAAACCAACAAACTCTACCTCAGCCAGGTGATCAAGGTCAAGATCAACAGTCATGAATCTTGTTGATATGATATGACGAAAATGTCACTGTACACTGTTATCTTCCTCCAAAAAAATACAAACCCTGACTAATGGGCAAAATCCAATAGAGGGATAGCCAAACTGTCAAGGTCATCAAAACAAAGAAAAGTCTGAGAAACTGTCAGTCTAGAGGAGCTCAAGGAAATATGACAAATATATAATGTGGTACCGTGGATGGAATCCTGGGACAGAAAAAAAGACATATGTTAAAAAATGAGGAATGCTGGCCCTTGCTGATTTAGTCAGTGAATAGAGCGTTGGCCTGCAGACTGAAGGGCCCCAGGTTTGATTCCAGTCAATGGCACATGCCCGGGTTGTGGGCTCGATCCCCAGTAGGGGGCCTGCAGGAGGCAGCCAATCAATGATTCTCTCTTATCATTGGTGTTTCTCTCTCTCCCTCTCCCTTCCTCTCTGAAATTAATATATATATATGTATGTATACATACATATATATACTTTTAAAAAAATGTAAGCAATATTGAATAAATTATCTATATATATAAAAGCCCAGCAACCCTTAAGGCTGAACGACCAGAATGACCAATCACTATGACATATACTGACCACCAGGGGGCAGATGTTCAATGCAATAGCTGCCCCCGATGGTCAGTGTGCTCCCACAGTGGGAGCGCCACTCTGCCAGAAGCCAGGCTCACTACTGGCGAGTGCAGCAGTGGTGGCTGGAGCCTCTCCTGCTTCCGCAGCAGTGCTAAGGAGCAAGGAGCCAAACGGTAAGGAGTGAGCAGGCGGGCAGTTAGGAGCGAGGGGTCTTGGATTGCAAGAGGGCGCAGGTCGAGCTGAGGACCCCCCTCCCCACATGAATTTCATGCATCGGGCCTCTAGTTTAGTTAAGAATAATGTATCAGTGTTGGTTCATGATAAGAATGTAAAATGTTAATAATGGGAAACCATGCACAGGGGCACATGGAAGCTCTCTCTCTGAACTATATTCTCATTTTTTTCTGGAAATCTAAAACAGCTTCTCAAACATAAAGTGTATTAGAAAGAGCAACAAATGATAAGTCAAAAATTTACTCTGGAAATGTTAACATAGTAATGAACTTATAGATCAAGCAGACACATTAATCAACACACATGCGTACAATAAAAAGAGACTATGTCCTTTCTGAGCATACATTGATGATTCATAAAAATGTGGCCATATGCTGGGCCACAGAGGATCAACCTCTGAATGCTGACATTGCTCTGGACTCGACCACTTCTCCTTTGCACGTCTTCTCTTGTGTGACTTCATCCGCTTCTCCTCATCTTTAAATACCAGCCATGTGCTGATGCTGTGCAGCTGGAGCAGCTGAGGTCTCTCCCCTAAGCTCCAGATCTGTATATCTACAGCAGGTTTAATACCTGCACTTATTTTTCTAATAGACATCCTGCACTTGGCATGTCCCCAAACCAAACATCCACTTTTCCCCTACGTGCCTGGAAATGAGAACACCACCCTTCCAGTTGCTAGGGCAAAAAAACCAAAACCAAATAAAACATAAACAAACACCACTGGTTCTTACCCACCCCCTGAAATGCTGTTGGCTCTCACTTCAAATTATCAATGATATATCAAGGTTTGACGACCAAAGTGGATCTTTTTCTTTCGTTAACGTCCCCTCATATAAGTGACAAAATTCTTTTCAGTAACAATCGTGAAATAAAAACAATAATAATGGCCAGAAAAGATATAGAGAGATTTTTTTCTTTCATTAAGTTTCATATATAAAATTACTAGAGGCCTGGTGCATGAAATTTGTGTAGGGGGGTGTGGGGGGGTTCCCCTCAGCCCGACCTGCACCCTCTTCAATCTGGGAGCCCTCAGGGGATGTCCTACTGATGGCTTATGCCCGCTCCCCATGGTTCTCTCCTCTCTGCAGGGGCCTGCTTGCCCCTCACTGTGGCGAGGGCTAAAAGGACTGGGGGACTCTGGCGGGGCTGAGGGGACTGGGTGCTGCCATGTTTGTGACAGAGTGACAGTCAATTTGTATATTCCCTCTTTATTAGATAGGATGCTAGGAAAATATCACAAGTCAAAAAATAAAGAACAAAATAAAGGTTACAAGACAAAAAAAGGGGGAAAGTAATGGATTCATACTACTTGATTTATTATTTTTATAAAACAAAGAACTTACAGCTCTTTGTTTTTTGTGTTAATGAAGTGTTTGAGTCCCAACTTCTGCAAACTTGACATCAATGACATCCACACGATTGATTTTCTTGATATATTTGTATTTAATAGAGTAGAGCCAGACCTGTCAATCTCCCTTCATCACTGATCGAACAAAACTTTATAAATTTAAATTACATGAGTTAATCAATACAATGTGGTCACAAAAAGAAAGCCTCAAGATAAAAATCTCACTTTACAATAAGACCCAGAAATTTTAAACTCAAACAGTTCAAGTGGTCACATTGAGTCATTCATCTCTGCAATCACAGCACCATTGCTTCTTTGCAATCTGTTGTTGAACTGCAGGGATATGCATTATGCTCCCTACCCCCAACCCCACCCCACTGGAGACCGGAAGTGCTCCTAACCCAGCACAGGCAGTTCCTAAACACCGCAAAACATTTGCTCAGAACCAGTGCAGGCAGCTGAGTCCATCCATGTGTGTCTAAGGCCAACAGTGTAACAGAGCTTTCTCTGAAGTAACCTCCATCTGGCAAGCACTGTTTATTAAAGGATAAGAAATAAAATATGCTAAATTGAAGCTCACATGTATATTATTAAAACACTGTAGGAACTACGGAAATTGTTGAGGACTTAAAATAATAAAGGATTTTCTTCTCGGAGGAGTATTTTATCACTGGCTTTGTTTAAAATTGCAGGCTCATACAGTTTTGTAATTCTCTGCAGACAACTCCCCACCTATTGCCCATACCTGGAGCAGATGGTTTCCGCAGCACACCTCTTGGGATGCCAGTGCGAATTATTATCTGGAATCCAACTTTTCTCCACCCCTACTGCTGCCAGCCTGGGCCGGGAAGCCAGCATGTCTTACCTGGGTTATAGCCGTTGCCTCATAACTTTATAAATGGACTCACTGCTTAGCTCTCCCTCAGCTCGTCTAAACACAGCAGTTGAAGTGATCTAAGTGAAAGTTAGATCAGTCTCCCCTCAACTCAGACCCTCCAATGCCATTCTATTGCATTAAGAACAAAATCCCATGGGAAGATAAGCCACAAACTAGGAGAAAATATTTCTAATCACATATCAGATAAAGGACTTGGATCCAGAACAGATAAAGAATGCAGAGAATGTTGTCATGCAAAAGCAACCCAGTAAAAAGAGGCAAGCTCACTAAAGAAGGTATGCAGAGAAAATAAGGATAGGAAAAGACACTCAACATCATTAGTCATTACAGAAATGAAAATTAAAACTGCAATGTGAGGCCACTCAACACCCATTAGAATCTGGGGGACCGACCTCAGTGTCAGCAAGGATGTGGAACGACTGGAACTCTCAGACACTGCTGGTGGGGGTGGACATGGGTATCACCACTTTCTAAAGTAGTTTGGCAGTTTCTTAAATTTTGACCCAGGCATTCCACTCCTAGTTATTTATCCAAGAGAAATAAAAATGTACGTTCATACAAAGACTTGTACAGGAATGTTCACAGCAGTGTTATTTGTATTAGCCCCAAACTGGAAGGAACTCAAATGTCTACCCAGAAGTGAATGCATAAACAGATTGCAGTGTATTCGTATGATGGAATACTATTCAGCAATAAAAGGATAAAGGATTGAAGCGTATAACAGTGTGGATACATCGTAAAATAATCCTGAGTTAAAAAAAGCCACACACAAAAAGGAGAAAATATTGATTGATTTCATTTGTATGAAACTCTTAAAAAAATGCACACTAATCTAGTGAGAAAAAGAAAATCAATAGTTGTCTAGCTTTGGGTCAAGGCTCCCATGCAAACTCTGTTCTCTTTTGGTGTCACCACACCTAGCGGGATCACTGACACCAATGTGGGCCCAGCTGAGACTTGGGCCCCTCCAAGCTGCCCCAAGCAAACTGCTGTGTATATGCCATAGCCCTGGGCATGAGTGCACACCCAGGCTGCTGCTAGGCCACCTCTGGATGCCTCTACTGCAGCTGGGTGTATCTCCTCTGCTCACATGCATGCTACATTGTCTGACTTCACTGACAAAACACAAGTTCAAAGATAAAGTGATGAGAAATTTGAAGATGGCAATAGGAAGCATTGAACCAAGTATGCAGCCTTCTCCACTACAGACGTTGCACACCCATGAGACCATCCTGGATCTTGTGATATGGAGAAAATACACTCATCATGCACTCTTGTGTAATAATTAACTAGTGCACCCATCCTAGAGAGGACCTGGTGTTATTTTGTCAGATATAGGAATTCAACAGCCTAGTAATTGCACCCTGTGTATATAACCCAGGAAACATTTTCTCCAGGCTCATAAAAGGGCATGTATGAGGATGCACATAGTAGTAGAGAACATGAAGAAAATAAGGCATCCACCACCAAGGAATGAATGAATGAATGAATGAATGAATGATGAATGAATGACAGTGGAGGCATGCTATGAAGCAATTAGAAATAATGAAGTAGATCAGTAGTTCTCATCCTGGCTGCTCACCTTAGGAACTTTTACAAAGTCTTAATGTCTAAGCTCTTGTGCCTGAATTAATTGGTTTAGGGTCGAGAGTAGGAATTGATATTATTTAAAGCCCCCCTAGGTGATTTCAGGATTGAAGCTATTGAATAAGATGGCCACGCAACAATGTGCATACACATTTTAAAAATTAGAGTACATCTTATATATTTTACATTAAAAAATGTGACTAACATATGTGTATACATACACAGGGTGGACAAAGTCGGTTCACAGTTTTTTGTATGGAAAAAGACATGCAGGTTATGATTATTACAATAGCTTTATTAACTCAAAAGAATGTCATAATCTTGTCAGTATTCAAATTACCAGCCTTCATTATTTACACATTCTTGTAGTCTACTTCATATATAGACGTATATAGGTTATGTGCTAAGAGATATATTCTCTCTCTCTCTCTCTCTCTCTCTCTCTCTCTTTCTCTCTCAGTACATGTATATCTATCTATATATATCTATATATATCTATATCTATCTATCTATCTATCTATCTATCTATCTATCTATCTATCTATCTATAGATATATTATACACACATGGTTTTCTAGGTAATATATATCCAAAAACATATATTAAATAGGGTAGAGTGATTGTCAGAGAGTAGCGAGTATTGGGGAATTATAAGGAATCTTTAATTGTGTTATTTCAATTAATCTCCACATGACCCTGTGAAGTAGGTACTATTATCTCCTTGTCATGGATTAGGAAATGGAAGGCCGGAGGAGTTAAAGGATTCATGCATCACAAGGCTTGGTGGCTGAGCTATGTGGGATCCCAGGCAGAGGGCGCTAGAGCTCTGCTCTTAACTACTGTGATTTACTGCTTTTACTAACAAAGTTGTGGGGGGGAAAAGAGAAGAGATACAGAAAGTAAGAGACAGCCATTGACACGGAGAAAACAGGAAAGAAAGAGAGGCTGAGGCTGAGGGTACGTTTTTGTTATTGAATTGAGCTTTTAACTGATTGGCACTAACCATAGATGATCATTTAAAACACAGTGTTTCTTATTATGAAAACAAACAATTAAAAAAAAAAAACCCACAGTGTTTCTTAATCCTTTTCTTTACTATCAAGAACAGAAATCTTGAACAAACCTAAGTTAAGTAGTTAGCAACTCAAAGGTGAAAGCTGAAAAATATGTGTGTAAGACAAAAGAAAAATTGTGAAAAAATGGGTATAAAATAATGAGTAGAAAGACTACAAATCAATGAAGAATAAAAACGGCAGAAAGTAGACAGACTCCTTTGACAAGAATACCACAGAGATGACATGCTCTGCCCAGGGCCTCATATGAGGAAATGTATAATGTCAATTTGTTTTATTATTTATGATGTGAACCTTCATCATTGGAATGAAGTTACTACTTTCTGCAGGGTTTCTCCACTGTAAAGTTCCTATTTTTCCCTTTGTCATTAATAACTAATCTTGAGGAAATACCTTGAAATTTTATAAAGTTCCTGTTTCTGTTCAACCATTCACGACTTATTTTAGTATTCCCCATTGATTTTGTCTGTTCTGAGACAAGTGGAGAGGTTTCATTCATTCATTCATTCATTCATTCATTCACTCACATCAGTATGGCCTCATGGATATATATTTTATTCCATAGGTTATATTCTAATTCATTTTCCCTCCAATTGTTCCACCTTTAGACTTTGGGAAGTCTTCCCAGCTGTTCCCTGTGCATTTTCTGCATGCTATCGCTTTAATTTCTAACACCAAAAGGTACACCAGGCTCATATGGTGTTTTCTGAGCCCCTGACCTGAAATCAACTACATACTATGGTACCTTGGATCCTTTTATTTAGAAACCAGGATCTGGGAGCCAGATAAGTTCATGACTCCCCAAGTGTAGCTGCTTCTAGATCCGGCCAGTGGACAGAACTAGAATGTGTGTGTGTGTGTGTGTGTGTGTGTGTGTGTTTACTGATCCATGAATACACACATCTATATTAATTTCAGTACATATCTGCACATTCAATCATAATGAACAAGAATTCACATTAATATGGCCTATTTCAATACAACATTGAGTTTATTTTATATTTTCCCTGTTCCTAAATTCAATTTCTTTTTCCAACAGTGACAAACCTACAGTATATCTACTTATATGTTCACTTCTGATGTATTCATAAAGTAGTTTTAGAATTCCCAACACATGCCCTGTCAAAAAAACAAATACTACCTTGAATATCATAATTGTTTACAGTTCTTTTTGTATTTTACCTTATACCTTCTAGTCTGGCTTCTCTGACTTAGCAAAATGTTTTCAAGATTCATCCAGGTTGTTTCATGTATCAATAATTTATTACCTTTTATTTCTGGGTATTGCTTAATCATTATATGGACACACCATTCTGCTTATCCATTTATCAGTTGAAGGATGTCGGGGTTGTTTCTACTTTATGGCA